>NC_037356.1:42938717-44188717 GCF_002263795.3 Bos taurus
GAGGCCAACACACCTCACTCAAACTATTTTATGAAAAAAACAAAACCTATTCTACGGATCCTCTTTCTCTGGCCAGGTCTCCTCCGAGGTGCCCCAAGAGCTGAATTTTGGAAATGGGAAACACCAGCCCTACATCCAAGACTGAGAGTAAGATTGACTGGGATTTTTTTCAGAGTCGCCTTGGTCCCTTGAGAGTCGCCTTGGTCCCTTGAGAGAGCCTTGTCAGCTCTGATTTGGGGGCCCCCTCGGCCTCGGGGGGAGAGACTCTGGCCCACTCGACCAGTACCCCAGTCCCTGAAAGGCACCAGTCAAAGAAAACTCCCCTCCAGAGAGGCTAGCAGCACCAGGCCCCACAGCTGAGCTGAGACCCCGGGGCTCCCCCAGGCAACCAGTCAGCCCCACCAACCTCCGCCCTCACCTCCCCACCCCTGCACCTGTGGGGTCTGACCAAGAAAGTGGGGAAGGAACGGCCTTGCAGCACCGCACTGCCCTTGGAAACCACCCCAGGGGCTGTGATCATGAGATGTGGGCCTTGCAGGCAGAAAGGCAGGAGCAGGACAGAAGATAGGGGAAGCGCTCCAGCTGTCCCTGGGGCAAGGCTGAGGGTCAGGATGCCTGGATTCCAGAAAGAAAGACAGCAAAAAGGCCAGAAGGGCATGGTGGAGGGCCAAGGGCCTGGGCCCAGCGGAGATGGGCGAATGGTTCCTGCTGCCCCCTTCTAGTCTTAGGTGCCATGGGTCTCTCCCAATCTCTGGGTCCTAGGCCAGCTAGGGGAGGGGAGCACGGCCACTGAGGGCTGCCTCCGGACAGAAGAGCTCTTGGGGAGACACAGGTTTCATCCACAAAACTGGAGGGAACCCAAGTATTTGGACCGAGTCTCATTCCTTGCTCCGAATGCCCCCACCAACTGTTTCCCCCAAAACTACCATCTTCTTCCAAACCCCCTACTTGCAGGACCCAGACCCGGGGCCCTAGCCCCTCATCCAGGTCTTCCAGGCCCAAGAGCTGAGTGCCCTGTGAACCCCGCTTCTGTCCCCACAGGCCCGTACCACTGCTGGGGCAGCGGCTTCTCCACCTCGCAGACCCTTGCACCGCCCGGCTCCCCACCAGCCTCATTAGCATGCGGCACTTTCCTCTGTCACCACGGCAACCAGCTGCTCGGTTCCCTCAGGCGTGACAGCACCAGCCATCTTGGGGAAGGGGAAGCCCGTTCCCTGCCCCGTCGTCTACCCATCTCCCCACAGCTCAGGCCAGCCTGGCCCAAGGGTGTCCTCCCTAAAGCCTGCCTCCTTACCTGGCCTGAATTCACTGCTATCCCCAGGCCCTGGCCCTCTTCCTTACACCCCTCCCTGCTTCCACCTGTGGCATCAGCCCCTCCGCCTGCCCCTGAAGAAGAGCCGGCAGTGACGGATGGCGTTACTAAGGGTCCTTTCCTAGGGCGCTTTGTCTGGCTGCTTCTGGGTCTCCTCTCCCTGCTACAAAAGGCTAGAGGGAAAGGAGCCAGGGATACCAGGATCCCCAAAAGGAGATACTTGACAAGAGCCTGGGGAGCAGGATGGCTAGGTTCCTGGGAGAAAGCTAGGCCTGAGCCACAGTGTCCAAGGACCAGAAAAGGGGGCGAAGGCACGGAGGACTCAGAAATCTGAAGGGGGACCCGCAGAGTCCAGAGTGTAGCGCCACTGAGGAGTCCCCCAGTCCACCCCCATGAAGCCACCACCTGCCAGACCTACTGCCCCACTCTCAGCCGCACCCCCTCACTCTCCTACCAGAACCCCAGGGAGGACCAGCGTCGAAAGAAGAAAGAGGGCTACAGGGGGCAAGACTGGAAGACACACAAGCAGCCACGTCACAGAGACACACAGATGCATCACATCCCTGTGTGTGTATACACACACATACACACACACACAGCCACAGACACACACCCCTGCCCAACCACTGACATGCAAGGCCTCATCCAGACCAGCAGGCCACCATGGTGTCCCCAAGAGACGGCTCAGTGGGCTCAGTCCCCACTGTCCCCGCAACCCAGCTTCTCTCTTGGCCCTCTAGTCTACTTGTTTGGAGAACTGTTCCCTGTTTTCTCCCCTTCAGCTCCAGGCCACTGCTCCTCCCCTACCAGCCCTCCGGCTTCTTCTCTGGCCTGGCTGTTCCCTGGTGCTTCTCCCCTTTCTGCCCCTCCCTCCGCTGCCTCCTTCCTCTTCCTGCTTCTACTTGCCCCCCCTCCTTCCTCTGGTCTGTCTGCCCCCTCCCCGCAGGCTCTCTCCTCCACCCTTTCCCCCTCTTCCTCTTGCATCTCTCCCTTTGTTCCGGAGGAGACTCGACATCAAGAGCAAGTAAAAGTCACATCAGCACTAAATCTTATCTCCGGCCCTCAGAAGGCTGCGTCCACGCAGACGCGCACACTCTCTCTCTTACACACACCCAGAGGTAAACACTGACACACGGAGAGACAGGCCCAGACAGGACAGATGCAGACACAGATGCAGACGCTCTACAGAGGCTCCAGAGATATGGGCCACAGAAGACGGGACGCTGGAGGGGCACACAGCTCCGCACACACTCAGATGTGTACACAAGTGCACGTGTACAGACATGCACACAGATACAACAGAGCTGCATGAACACGTGTGCACACAGGTTCACATACCCACACGCATGCACACATGGGTGCCTGCCTACAGGGATCAGGGGACCTGAGGACACTCAAGGAGAAGGGACATCGGGGAGAAAGACGAGCCAAACGTGGACACCACGAGGGAAGGTGGATTCCAGCCCCACACTCAGCCAAGCCCTCCTTGCCTTTCTGCCCGAGACTCCTGCATCCAGGGCAGGGTGGGCTGCCCACATGCTTCCCAGTCCCGCTGCTCCAGGAAGAAAGTATGGGACAGATTTAGTGACCGGGATCCTCTTTCCCTCCCAGCCCCCTGCCTGCCCTCCCGTGGGGGCCGCGTGAGCTCCACTGCAGCCCTGCCTTCAAGCTTGGACCATCCAACCCAGTCTTTTCTCCCTGATCTGGTCCACCTCGAAGAAGGAAAAGAAACACGGAAAAGCACAGTGAGAGGAGAAGGTTCAGAGAATGACAGGAACCCAGAGGGACCCCGGGGCAGGACAGAAACAAATAAGTCCAGGAACAGAGCCCTGGAGAAAAAGAGAGGCAGAGACAAAAACCAGAGAGAGGCAAGGCAAATGAAGCAGAAGACCGGGCAAGAATGGACAGAGAGACCCTGAAGCGAGGCACGCTCGGCGCCCTTGCCTGGGCCTGGGCTGAAGGAAGAAGCAGACCACCCTACCTACTCATGCCAGCCCAGGGGACAGGGGACTGCAAGTGTGTCAAAGAGGAGAAACGGCCACCCAGCGCACACACTCTGACCCAGGGGCCTGACCCCCTACCCCTGGCCTGCACTCTTCAGACCCCGGAGTGAATTCTACCTGAGCACCACCCCCAGGCCGTGGCAGTATGGCCCTTCTACGCTTCCTCCCCTGGGCTGAGCAAAAACATATCTTATCAGTCATTTCTGGACACTTGTGAATCTTCAGCCCCACCCCTCCAGCTCCACTCCCAGTCTGGTCTCCTCTCAGGGAGGAAGACAGGCCGGTGGGCAGAAGCACTGAGGACAGGCAGTGGAAGGACTGGCCCTGCCAGGCAGTTCTCCCCAGCAGACCAGAAAGAGGGGACAGGTGAGGGGTGGGGCCAAGGCAGCCAAGAGGACACCGTTCCCTGGGCACCCCCAACATGGGCAGGGGAGGGGGCCGCCAGGACCCCCAGCAAGTGATCCACCACTCCCAGCGACCAAGAGGTGTCACTCACCTTCCATGGGGTGCTCCTCTATAGGCCAGCGAGGTTCAGGAAGGGGGAGGCAAAGAGAGAGAGAAAAAGAGGGCCGTTAACGTGGGTACTAAGGACAGGGCTCCACGCAGAGTGATGGGAGGTGGGTTTAAGGTCTTCTAGCCCGCCCAGGCCTGGACACAAGTCACCCAACCTGGAAGGCCCCTGGGGGATGAGACAGAGACCAAGCTGTTCCCTGAGTTGGCACCTCACAAATAGGGTCACACAGGCCAAGGGGACCTGAGCCTAAGTCACATTTCAGGAAACTGAGGCCCAGGACAGGGAGGCAACTGTTCAAGGTCACGTGGAGAATCGGAGGCCAGGCCAGGAGCAGCAGTCAGGTGCCCAGCCTCCCCCAGCACGCTCCTCCCTGCACGCCACCGCATCTCAGAGACAGATGGGGACACGCTCACGCAGGGCTCACCCTCACTGACACACTGACACACATAGGCACTTAGTGATGCAGAGACATGTATAATCTCTCACACAACACACACCTGAGGCCTTTGCACACTCAGACCCAACCGTGCTCCCCATCACCACCCTTGGGGTTTGGGGATTAGTACATAGCTTCTGTCGCAAAGTGCTGCACGACTCCCATCCCAGTCATTCAGCCTCTCTGAGCCCCCAGTGCCTCTCCAGGGTGGAGACGGGTGGACTAGGACCCCTCTGAGGCCCCTTCTGGCTCTGGTTCTGCAATTCTGGGTTAAATGACTTTTCAACAGCTGGCTAAGACAAAGTGCCCCCAGGCTGGATGGGCTACTTCAGTGGTAGAAGGGGGTCAAATTTCGGGGGGCCACACTGAACCCATCCCTCTGTCATGCCACAGCCTTTGGGCAGTCAGCCCTCACCGCTTAGAGGCCTGCCTGAGCCTGTCCCTCGGGCTCACCACGTAGGTCAAGAGGGAAGGAAGGAAGGGAGGGAGCCGAGAGGCGATTCCTTCAACTAAGCTCAAGAAGGCTGGGCTCACACACACACACACACACACACGCACGTGTGTGCACACACACGTGTGTAAGTGGACCCCAGGACACACATGTGCACAGGCAAACAGCTGTTCAGGACACACTCATGCCCGCATGCACACACTTTGTGTTATTGTCTCATCCGCTCTCAGGGGGTTAGGTAAACTCCAGAAGCACACTGTCATTTGTCACATCTTATACCCGCCCCCACAGTATACACATGGGCTCCATGCAGAATCAATACCCGCGCTGTGATCTAATACATAATATGAGCTGCACACCACCCCCACTCCCTCCAGGGGCTGGAGACCCACCCAATCCACCTCCACCCCCTCCATGAGGAACACAGCTCCCTTTTTTGTCTATGATCTATCATCTCCCATTTTCTAAACCCACACACACAAGCCTGTACGTATCTACATGTGTTACACACACACTTCTCTACAACCCAGGGCTTCTTTTACCTGGCAGCCGCATCCCCCAATAGCCATGTATACAACGACTTGCTTAAATAAACTGAATCACACGACATTTATGGCGGGGAGGGGTGCTGGCTAGGAAGGGGCCCCCAGGAAAACCCTTGGGCTCTCATGAGCAGCCCTGTGTCTGGGATCACTTCGGCCCCCATGTGCTGGGGCCCTGGCCGGTCAGCACACTCATCTCTGCAGCTCCTGCACAAACAAGCAGGCTCCGGGTTTCTGGATAATCCAACATGGCGGGGATTGCAAATCCTATTCCCACCTGCCACAAATGTGGGTCATGCTATACTCAGGAAGGTGAAACAACCACGTTTAGTTTGCTGCCTGCACGAGTCCCCTGTCTCCTGGCTTCCTAGAGAGGCACCTGGGGACTCATTGGCCTCTTCTTCCTGGCTGCACTTCGCTTTCTGCTGATTCACCTGTGCCCCTCACCTGCCATCATGGGCCCCTCCAGGCTCAGCCCGTGCCCTCCACACTCCTCTCTCTTCTCCCGCCCTGCTCCATGAGAGCTCACTTTCATGGCTGAGGGACCCCCAAACCTGTTATTTGTAGCCCTGGCTTTTTCCCTGCGGGCCAGTCCTGCACCCACGGCTGTGTGCTCAGCAATCACTCAATTCCTGACATCCAGCCCCCGCTCAAGCCACGCTCGACATCTCCACCCTCTGCAACAAAGTGCCCATTTCCCTGCCTGCAGCAAAGACACTGCTTTCAACAAATGCTTCTTTTTTTTAATTTTATTTTTCAGCTGCACTGAGTGGCATGTGAGATCCTAGTTCCCAGACCAGGGATTGAACCCATGTCCCCTGCACTGGAAGCACAGGGTCTTAACCACTGGACTGCCAGGGAAGTGCCTCAACCAATGCTTCTCATGGAGTATATGCCCCACACACTGCCACACTCCAGAGATGCCATGAGTCAGTCACACATTGTGTGCCATTACACGCCAGCTTCCGGGCAACCCTCACAAGCTTGGTATGTTATCTCCTTCCTCTGCACAGAAAAGGACACTTGCCCAGGAGCACAAAATCACCTCTGCCTTTGCCCACTGCACTCCTTGGTCATCAGAGCCCCCACACTCACCCCTGACCCGGGTTCCTGCCTTAGTCTCCTGCCGGTTGGTCCCCCCACCCTAACCCAGCCTGGCTCTCTTGGTACATGTACCAGATACACCTTACTAAGTACCATCGTGATCAATACACACGCGCACACACACACGCACATGGGCAGAACTTCTCAGTGGCTCAGGTACAGACCTCTTCTGTGCTTCTGACCTGCCTACAGAGAAGCGTGACCCGAGTGGCTCACACGCTGAGTGTCCTCCTGTCCACGATGGCCCTCTCCTCCTGCTAGCCTTCCCTGATCAGATCAGGCACTCTAAAAGTAGCCTTGATCTTTTTTTTTTTCGTATACCAATCACCAGGTCCTATCAATTCCAGCTTCTAAAACTCTAAAAGCTCAGCTTGACTCCTTGAAACCCTTTCTATCCCTCGATCACCATCAGGACAGCCCAAGTCCAGACCCTCCTCAGACCCTCTTCTCAGAACACTCTTAAAGGATCTCCCCCTACGGCAGTCTTTTTACCCTGTAATTCACAGTCCAAGCACCACCAAAGTGGTCCAAGCAAGTCATGACTCTGCTTAGAACTCTTCAAGGCTTCACAGGACCTACAAGATCAAGTCCAGTTTTTTTTTTTATTTTTATTTTTGGCTGCACTGGGTCTTCGTTGCTGCACCCAGGCTTTCTCTGGTCATGGCAGGGGCTACTCTTTATCACAGGAAGGGCTACTCTTTGTCGCAGTGAGCAGGCTTCTCACTGCAATGGTTTCTCTTGTTGTGGAGCACGGGCCCCAGGCGCTCAGGCTCAGTAGTCAGGGCAGATGGTCTTAGTTGCTCCACAGCATGTGGGATCTTCCCAGACCAGGGATTGAATCTGCATCCCCTACACTGCAAGACAGATTCTTAACCTCTGGACCACCAGGGAAGTCCAAGTCCAGTCTTTTTTTGTTTTTCTTTGTGTTGTTTTTAGGGGATTGTGCCGGGACTCAGCTGCAGCACACAAGAATTTTGTTGCGGTGTGCAGAATCTTTGTGGCAGCATGCAGGATCTTTAGTTGCGTCACACAAGCTCTTAGTTGTGGCATGCGGGATCTAGTTCCCTGACCAGGGATCAAACCCCAGCTACCTACATTGGGAGGGCCGAGTCTTAGCCACTGGACCACCATGGAAGTCCCAGTCCAATTTTCTTGAGAAAGTCCATTTGAGGTTTTACCACACCTCCCTCCAACCTCCCCTCCTTGCAACAATCCAGGCTCCAGCCACACCCAATTTCTCCACGTTTCCCTAATATGCCATGTGTCTATACATACTATTCCCTCGGCTGCCTGAGAAGTGGACTCCTGCTTTCAGACTAGGTCAGTCTATGTGGGTCTGTGTTCTGAGCTGATCTCCTGGCCATCCCTCTTTTGTGCCAGTTCTCAAGATGTACCTTGGCTTGTTATTTCACTTATCCGATCTCTATTGCGATTGTGTTTCCATGTCTGCTTCCTGGCTGGACTGTGAGATCTCCAAGAGCAAGGACAATGTCTCATTCATCTCTGTGTATCCAGCTGCTCACACAGTTCCTGGCTCAGAAAAAGGCAGGCCTGTGTTTGTTGAATGAATAAAAAGTTAAAAGTGAACACTCCTCACTTACCCAGCACTTTGAGTGAGCTTGACTCTTTCTGTGCACCATTTCCCTACTGTTAATACTTCATCAATAGATACCATTACTCCCTCAGAGAGATGGGGAGACCAAGGCTCGGAAAATGGAAGAAATTTGCCCAAGGCCACATTGCTGGGCAGAGGAGCAGAATCAAAATCTGAACCAAATCTGTCTGGCTTTAAAAGTTCTGATGAGCTGCATTCTGGGCCTGCAAGTCAAGATTTTTAGAAGCTGGTTTTAATCGCAGTTCCAATCTTATTTCCCATAAAGCACAACCAGGGACTTCCCTGGTGGCCCAGCCAGCAGCTAAGATGCTGCACTTCCAATCCCTGGGTTCCATCCCTAGTCAGAGAACTAGATCCCGCATGCTGCAATTAAGACCCAGCACAGCCAAATAAATAGGTAGTTAAAAAATAATAATAATAAAGCACAACCATCTCGGTCTGATACACTCAACTCACATCCTCTAGACTCTGCACTTGGGCCGTTTTCCTGGCGAGAAAGCCCTAGCCTTTCCTTTACCTCCACAAATCTCACTCAGCCATCCTTCAAGATCTAGCCAAGTTCTACCTCCTCCATGAAGCCTTCTCTGACCATGAGGGTTAATAATCATAGTAGCATTTATTGATCACTTAGAATAGTGCCTGGCACATCGTAAAGTGAAAGTGTTAATCGATCAGTCATGTTCAAGTCTTTGAGACTCCATGGACTGTAGCCCGCCAGGCTCCTCTGTCGATGGAATTTTCCAGGCAAGAATACCAGAGTGGGTAGCCACTCCTTTCTCCAGGGGATCTTCCAGAGTCAGGGACTGAACCCCAGTCTCCTGCATTACAGGCAAATTCTTTACCATCTGAGCCATGCGGGAAGACCTAAGGGTTTCCATTTGTTGTTGTTCAGACACTAAGTTGTGTATGACTCTTGTGTATGACTTGCAACCCCATGGACTGCAGCATGTCAGGCTTCCCTGTCCTTCACCATCTCCTGGAGTTTGCTCAAACTCATGTCCATTGAGTCAGCGACATCATATTTCCATGTATTCACTTATTTAGTCCTCACAACAACACGACCTCCATTTCACAGAGAAGAACACTGAAAAACAATGGGATTCAGCAACTTGTCCAGGTTCACACAGCCAGCAGTTAGCAAACCCGAGATTAAACCCAGCAGCCCGTGCTCTTAACCATTCCACCCTAGGAGGCTCTCCTTGGGAACACCTCCCTCATCTCTGGGCTCTTACAGCAGTCGCTCCCCACCCAGCTTTCTCAGCTGTCCATCGCTTTCTGCCTGGAGCTGTCTCCAACAGCAGAAGCTGTCAGCACCACAGGTATTAGATGCTAGAGCTGACAGAGTGATTCCACATATGTGACCTCATTTACTCAACTTGCATACACGCAGGTCTTGACCGCCTCCCCCAAAGGCATAAATGGTATTGTCTTGGCTAACATGAATTCAGGATTCCAGCAGATTCATTATCAAGGACAGTGATGAAGACCAGAACCAAAGAAAAGAAACAGTGCTGAGCAGCCACAACCGACATGATAACAGTTATACATTAAAAACTGTTATTTTCTCATAGGGGAGCCTCTCACACCCAACCCAGAATCCACTCTCTGTTAGTGACACACAATTCTAACATGCTGGGAATGCTGATTTCCAAGTTCACAAACAGAGAGGGGTGGGGGGTGGTTGCTCCCTGACAACTCCTCCAAAGGGCGGAGGTGGAAAAACTAGAAAAAGCCAACATAAGAACACCAAAGTACAGCAGTCTGGCATCACTTCAGGCAGGCACATACCTCAACAAAGGAAGCCCTGAGTGACAGTCCGGGGCAATACCTGAGGGGAACCACGACAGCCTGAATCTTCCGGAAAAGGCTAAATCACCTTCCAAATGTGCTTAGGCAGGCAGGGAGGTGTGCAACATATTTTTTAAAGATTTCCATCTGAAATGTTGTAAATGGTGGTGAGTTGCGTATTTTAATGGGATAATGCCCCTCCTTTTCAGGAGGAGTTCCTCCCTGAGGGCTCCAGAAGGCTGAGAGTTTACCCATCGATTTCCACTGCCCTCTCTCAGTGGCAGAACAGCCCGCCGATAAAGATGGGAACACCCTCATCACGCACTGGCTGAAAGAAGAAGCTGTAGCCCAAGGAATCCGGGGTCATTACTGGTTTCGGATGAAACACTGTCCCGAAGCACCTCCAATAAACCAAACACAGGTCATCCAATAAACCAAATGCAGGTCGTCCACGACACAGCTGACTGACCGCCTCTCCTTTTCAGAGGCAGCGTGGAGAAGGTGGGACCCCCCAGAGCCAGCTCAGGTTCAGATCCCAGCTCTTAATCTCAAAGGGCAGTCATGCCTTCAACATACCCAGCAGACGCCCACTAGCTGTGAGGCCCTGCTCTCTCCTCCCTTGACTGTGTGATCCGATATCCTTTCTGTTCTAACTGCTCCCTCCCAGTGTCTGCGGCCGCTGTTTTCCCTCCTCCTCCCAGATGAGCCCCCTGACGTCTCTTTACCTCCTCCTTGGCCACTTCATCTGACCCTAAAGTTTCCAATACACTCTCCACACATGCGGCTCCCAGGTCTCCACTTGCAGCCCCACCTTCAACTCAAAACTCTGGTCTCACATTTCCGACTGCCAGGACACCTCTCTCTAGGAACAGCAAGACAGGGCTGTGATCTGTAGCTCAAACCTGCTCCCTCTCCCAACTTTTCCCTCCCCTGTCACCCCCACCACCATCCTTCTAACCAAGCAAACCTGAAACCTCACCACCTCTGCCCGTCCATGTGGGAAAGGCAGAGTGCTACGCTTCAGTCTCTGCCACGGCTCTCAGCCACAATGCTGCCACCGCCACAGCTGCCACCACCCTTCCTCGCCACTCCCCAAGACAGCCAAGGTTCAGGGCATCAATGTGTCTTTCCTGAACTTTCTCCCACTGATTCCTCCACCACATGACTGCCCTCCATACTGCATCTTACCCTTCGCT
Source organism: Bos taurus (assembly GCF_002263795.3). Taxonomy (NCBI): domain Eukaryota; kingdom Metazoa; phylum Chordata; class Mammalia; order Artiodactyla; family Bovidae; genus Bos; species Bos taurus. The sequence continues at coordinate 42,949,679 of NC_037356.1, forward strand.
CCCAGCTTCCAAAGCACCATTCTTATTCACACACCTGCTCAAAAGTATTTTGTGGCTCCATTTACCAATACTCTACACACAGCATCCAATACACATTAGTTGAATGATTTAAGTCAAAACCTGGGGAATTTCCTGGTGGTTCAGTGGTTAGGACTCAGTGCTTTCACTGCTTGGGCCTGGGTTTGACTCCTGGTCAGAGACCTAAGATCCTGCAAGCTGTGAGGTGGGGGAAAACAAACACAAAAAACAACCCCAAGACCTGGCCTCAAGCTGCTTCCCCTGCTTTAGATCTCACTGTCTTCCCTTCACTCTTTGGTGTCCCTGTATGGCCATGATGTGCGCTTCCCCCTTCTACACCATTGTTCTTACTAGCTCCTTTGCTTGGTGGGACCTCCCCAAACCAAGTTTACTGATCAGCATTCAAGACCAGTCTTAAATAGTATGCCTTTTATTACTGATCCCCCAACTTGGCTTCCCAGGTGTTGCAAATGGTAAAGAATCCGACTGCCAATGTAGAAGACCCAAGAGATGAGGGTTCTGTCTCTGGGTCAGGAAAATTCCCTGGAGAAGGAAATGAAAACCCACTCCAGTATTTCTTGCCTGGAAAATTCCATGGACAGAGGAGCCTGGTGAGCTATACCGCATGGGGTTGCAGAGTCAGACTGAGCATGTATGCACACACAACTTGTAAACTCTCCTCTTCTTCAAAATCCCAAGAGTACTCTGTTTATAATAATACTATAATTTATACCACTAGGCTTCCCTGGTGGCTCAGTTGGTAAAGAATCTGCCTGCAATGCAGGAGACCCAGGTTCAATCCCTGGGTTGAGAAGATCCCTGGAGAAGGAAATGGCAACCTACTCCAGTACTCTTGCCTGGAGAATCCCATGGACAGAGGGGCCGGGCAGGCTACAGTCCATGGAATCATAAAAAGTCGGACACAACTGTGTGACTTTCACTTCACTTTACACCACTAATTACATACCAGACACTTGTTTAATTCACACAACAAACTTGTGAGATAACCATGCTTGTTCCCATTCTGCAGGTCAGGAAAAACCAGTCTGAAGGTTAGGTATTCATGTGACTCACAGGGCTAGTGAGTAGAGAAGTCAGATTTAAACCCAGATCTGACCCTCAGGAGACAGAGCTTCACTGTCACTAAGCTGCACTGCCTCACTGCATCTTGCTGCACATGGTATGCTGTTTGCTTGCTGTTATTTCTCGACACCTTCTATGTGCCGGGCACTATTCTAAGCATTTTAAATGAATTAGCTTATTTAATTCCCATAACAACTCTGTAAGGTAGGCAGTATTGCTGTCCCATTTTACAGACAAGGAAACCGGGCAGAAAGAGCTTAAGCCCAAGGTCACTGCCCAGCCAGCCCAACTACAGAATCTGTGCTCTTAACTACACACTGCCTGCTTTTTATCTGCTTCCTCAGTTAAGCAGGCAACTCCCAGAGCAGAGTCTCCTCCACGTCTGACTCACCTACAGCCCCCAACACAAAGTTTGTCACAAAGGCGGCCTTGACAATAACCTGCTGAACTAAACTGCCAACAAACCTACCAAATACACGAGACCCATGCATCTATCTTCCTGTTAACACACGCATCACCGCTGGTTTCATTTCTCTCCCAAGTGAGGTACACACCACACCCCTGACACACCATCATATGCCTCTGTGTCCCCACTCCACTCGAGGTATTCCATGCATACTGGCACACTCTTCTTCCCTGATCACTTTTCAGCTCTTTCTCCCCACACATGAAGGACATGAGGAGGAATTCCCATGAAAATCAATGCAAAATCCCAGTCTACTTGATCCCCACTTTGGCAGACAGTCAGCAGGAATACAAACACTCAGTGACTCATACTTAGTTAGCCCTGTCTTCAATCACCTGTGGCCAGAACCCCAGAGAAAAGAAGCAGATTTCCTAGCATGGAAGTTCTCAGACAATGGGCAGGCCCAGACCCAGGAAGGCAGGAGGGGTGCGGGTGGGAGCTGTCCAAAGGATCCACCAACTAGCTGAAGGCAGATTGGTATGTCTTACATATAAAGCTAAAACTATTTTTTCTAATGTATATTTGATTAACCACAATGGCAATGTAACATCAAAGCCATGTAAAAGCTTTCCTGAATTCACAGTAGCTTTGAGTCATCTATTTTCACAATAAACAGATATAAAAATAACTACTATTTGGAAGGGGTACTGTGAATTACTGACTTTTAAAAATGTCTTCAATCTCGGAAAAAGTTGGGGATCACTCAAAGCAGATAAGAATGAAGTAACTGTAATTTCCAGAGAGGCTTGAAGATGCTGGCCCTGATCAGGAGCCAGACCTGTTCCCCTTAAAATCTTCCAACCCCAAACCCAATACCCAAGGGGAAGCAGCTCATTCCTTTCCTCCTTGGCTGGATAAGAATGTACTAGATGAAGTGTAATGAGCACAGGATATTACAAAACCTACCCAGGAAATAAGGAACAAATGTAAAGGGAGGGAATGAGGTCATGGGTAGGAGGAGAAGCAGTGGAGCTGTCACTGAGCCTGTCGTCGCTAGACGTAAGCAGAGTTTATCAGCGTTGACAACCACCATGCCCACAACACAGAGCTGAAAACAGACACATACATAGTTCCACATACACATACAGCCCTCCCCAAGCCTACCAAGTATTCTATCAAATACTTGTTAACATCTATTCAGTCACTGAAGAAATGTTTACCAAACACCTACTAAGTGCCAAATACCATACTAGGTGCAGGGAATTCACAGATGAACATCTCTACCTTTTTATCTCAAAGAACAACTCCCTCAATGGATATCTCACGAACACACACACACACCCACAGTGGGTTAGATACACAGCTGCCTCTCCCAGCTCCAACAGAGCTGACACAAACATTTAACTGATACACATCCAATATATATACACATGATACAACCACCGCATCACACACAGGTACCCAAACACATCTCAGACACACAAGCACACAACACACATTCCAAAGCACACATTTCGTACGGCTCACTGGGAGCCTCTGGCCGATGAATGCTTTCAGGGAATGAATACAAGGACTCTGGCTGCATTTTTCATACACCCAGGCCACTTCTGCCACAGTGAGATCATGGACCAGTGGCTGCTGTGTAGCTCAAATTTCCCTTCCATGTAGTCAGAAGGGTGTGGTTCAGGGACTTCCCTGGCAGTGCAGTGGCTACGACTCTGAGCGTCCACTGCAGCAGGCTCAGGTTCAATCCCTGGTTGGGGAATGAAGATCCCACACGCTGCTGCATGGTGCAGCCAAAAAAATCATCTCTAAAAAATAATTTTTTAAAAAATAGCATGTTTCATGCTATTTTCTTAAGAAGGCTTGGAGGGGAGAGATCATAGGGACCAGAGAATCAAGTTTCAGGTCATGAAAGATTCCTCATGAAGTCCAGTGTCTTACTGAGGTCTCCCATGGAAACACACGCACAGGGCTACCTACACATGCAGCCACGCCCTTACACTCACATACTACTTACTCTACTAGGCACAGGACTTTATTTGCCAACAGACCATTCGCACATGATACTCACACCGCCAGACTCCCGCACCTCTGCATGCAAGCAAACACACACAGACACACAATTTCACAGTTTAGGGAGCACCTGCACTCCTTGGAGAAAAGGCGAGAAGGTGCCAGATTGACTTAATACACACAGTTCCTGAAGATACATCCCACCACCAAGAGCCACTGAAAACCTCCCTTATGTACTCCTCTACCACAACTGCAGATATAGTCAGAATACTGGGCAAAGTACAGGCCTTCACCTGCAAACGTGGGCTACTCCTGTGGCTGTCCCCAGGTCCTGGGCAGGAGGACACTACCCGCAAAGCAGTCCCAGGGCCACACTAGTCTGTGGGCACACACACTCCTCAAAGACCCTACCTCTTGAGGGTAGACACACCCACAATGCTAAGCAGCCCACAGCTCCTAGGGGGACTGAAGGAAAGGACTGCACACCTCCGCTCCAAACGGCTGCCACACACCAGGGAGGAAGGAAGTGCCTATGCCCAGGCTCCAAACTGATGGGGAACCTCTCCCCTACTCCCCAGCCAGACCAAAGTGCCAACAGGGGCCTCAAAATCCCTCCCTCGCCCACTCCCTTAAACCTCACCTCACCCCAGGCCCGGCTCAGCCATCCTCGACCTTGTCCCCCCACCTTGCTCATCAAGGCCTCTTGCATCCCGGGTACTGGTAGAAACACCCCTTCCAGTCCTGATTTCATACCCAGTTCCAGAGTCCTCACCAGTCCTCTCCAGCCCCCCAATCTCCCTTCCACACCCCACGCTTGTAAGGGCTCCGACGTTCAAAACCAGCCTCCGCTTGCAGTCTCTCACCCGGAAGAGACGACCAGCCATTTTTTTCCCCCCTCATCAAAATCGTCGACTCTAGTCACCAACCCTGAGAGGCCTCAGCCACCCTCTCCCTCAAGCTTCATTCACTCTGAAAACACTCGCTTCCCGCCCTCCTGGCGCGTGCAGTCACCGCCTGACAATCACCACCCACCCTCTAACGCGCCGTGGGCTCTTCTCCCAGCGCCCAACGGTCTCCCGTCCGGGCCCTCAGGCGCGGGTCCAGTCGGGGCCTCTCAGGCAGGGCTTCCCACCCGCGCGCGGACCCTCAGATTGTGGCCCCGCCCACTCGTACCAACCACGCCCCCTTCTCCTAGGCCCCGCCCTCCCCGGCCCTCCCCGGCCCTCCCCACAGCGCTCGAAGGCCCCTCCCCCACTCACTCTCACAGGGCCGCCCCCCAACCTACCCACCGCCAAGAGTTAGGGTAGGGCCGCCCCCCAACCACCGTCCCTACTCACAAGGCCCCGCCCACACAGAGCTCTTCCACCGGCCCTCGCGGGCGCCTCACAGTCGGTCACCCATCTTCTCGCTAGTTGGCTCTCACTACACAGTCCTACGCACAGGTCGCCACGGAACCCTCCCTGGGGATACGGAGAGGCGCCCCGGATGGGCTCACGAGGCCGCGCCCACACAGGCCACGCCCACACAGGCCGCGCCCACACCGGGCCTGCCGTCAGGTCACGCCCACCCGGGGCACCCCGCCGCCTGTCCTGCTCCCTGGCTGACCACGTGCGCCCTCTCCTTGAGACAGGGGTCCTCACACGCCCCTCACAACTCGCGTGCTGGTACACACACCCGCCCTTGTGCCGGAGCCCGCGGACCGCAGGTGCCCCCCACAGGCCTGGATCCCGGGCAACCCTCCCATCCCTTACTCCCGCGTCCAGGCGCCCAGCGGCGGCTCCCCCGGGCTCACCTTCGCTGCAGAACTTGCCGCCGAAGCCCGTGTGGCTGCAGTCGCAGCCCACCTCGCCGGGGGCCAGCACGGTGCAGAGGCCGCCATTGGCACAGGGGTTGCGCGCGGGGGCGCAAAGGGGGTCGGCGGCGGCGCCGCGCAGGCCCTGGCTGCCCAGCAGCGCGGGGGGCCGCTCGCCCAGCTTCAGGTTGGCCAGGAGGCCGCGGAAGGGCGGCTCGTACTTGACGGTGCTGAGCGTGAGCGCCGAGAGTCGCACGTCGGGGGGGATGCCTCCCACGAACAGGTCGCTGGCCACCTGCATCTCGCGCCGCTTCGAGCGCACCTCGGCGGCGCGGGCCTCGCCGTCCACCGCCAGGGCGGTGCGGCGCGCGTCGCGGGTCAGCAGCACCATGTGCCAGCGGTCGTCGGCCACCGGCGTGTCCAGCTGCAGCGTGGCGGGCTCGGCGCACGAGAGCGTGAAGCGCAACCGCAGGCGCCCGTCCACCAGCAATAGCTCCAGGAAGTCGCAGTCGCCGCCGTCGTCCAGGTAGAGCAGCAGCGCGCGCGTGGCGTTGGTGCGCAGGCTGAAGCTGAGCTCGCCGCTGCTCGCCGCGCCGGCCCAGCGCGCGTAGCGCGCCCACTGCCCGGGGCCGCCGCCGAACTCCAGGCCGCCCGCACCCGCCGCGAGCGTCAGCAGCAGCAGCAGCGGCAGCGACGGCGGCCGCCACCGGTTCCCGAGCGCCATGCCTCCGGCGGCCCCGGCCCCGCCCGGCCCCCGGCCCCGCTCAGGCTTCAGAGCCGCGGGTGCATGGGGCAGGGAGGGGGCCGGGCGCCCCCCGCGCCGAGCGGGGCTCCCTCGCCGGCTCACAGTGCCATGGACCCGGCCGCAGGACGAGGTGCGCAGAGGCCCAGATGCCGGCTTCCCCCGGGCGGGAGCAGAGGCGCCCCTCCCCCGTTGCGGGCTCCGACAGAAGATGGGGGAGGGAGGCCTGCGGGGAAACGGAGAGGAAAGGGTTACTGAGGAGCTCGGAGGAGGGGAGGCGTCGTCGGTGTCTGGCTCCCCCTTCACACTAGCAAGAGATGAACTGTTTCCCTTTAGAACTGGAGGAGCCACCTTGACCTGGAGAGGGTCTCGCCACGAGGATGGGAATACTCGGGACCCAGCACTTGGGGGTGGGGTGGAGAGAGAAGGAGCGGAGATAACACCCTCTAGGGGCATCATCTAGGGTTTAAGATGCAAACAGGTAGGGAGGTGACACCTTAGAGTCCAGGAGGAGCCCAGTCCAGATGCCCTCACCCTCGCCTCCTATCAGGACCAGGGGCAGCTCCTGTGGGTGAGGCCTAGAGACTCCTCCAGCTGCTGACCACAGCTCCTTCCTCTTTGAGCTACCCAAGCTCTGTGCATGGTCCCACCACCTGCCATGGGCTCTCTCTCATCAGTTCCTGATGCTGGATAATGAAGTTGCTAAATAATTCATTGGGATTAATTAAATGCCAATTCGTCGATGGTATCCCTGAGTAACCTGGCTAGGAAGGAGGCAAGGGAGAGAAGCCAGCCAGGACCCAGACTTCCAGACCCCAAGCCCTCTCCTTCCATGCGAGGACTCAGGCACCTGATTCTGTGTCTACAATTCCCCCAAAACCACAATCACCCCCTTTCTGGGCCCCAACACCCTGCTCACCAGCCTGGGTCCTTCCTGAACCTAAATGTCTGTCACCCTCAAGCTCCAGCTCCCAGGCTTCAGCCTGGGACCTAGGCTGATACTTGGGCCTTCACTTCACCCCTGGGTTCCAGCCTCCTACCCATCCAGGGCTGGGGGAGCCACCAGGAGGCAGACAGCCTCATTTGCATAAAATTGCCTTTCTGAAATGATTACCCTTGTAACTGGCTGTCAGAGAGCAATTTATACCCCACGACAGGGAGGGGAATTTGCATCTCGTTAAACTCCGAGTCGTAATTATTTATATCCAACAACCCTCCTGAATATTGCATTGATTTTATTTTGGGGAGGGAGGAAGGGAAAGAGGTGGGGTGAAGCCTGAGAAAGAAACAGAGACGGGCCAGAGTTTAGGAAGAGACAGGGAAAGATTGAAGGGCAGGGGGGAGAGGAAGAAGAGAAATCGCATGAAAGAGAAGAATAATGGATGAGAGAGAAGGCCTGATGGGGAGAAAAAAGAGCGAGAAGATAGAGAAAATTAAATTCCAAATTCTGACAGCATTTATCAATGCCCTGGATGCTGAGCAGTTTTACAAATGTCATTTTACTTAATCAGTCTGAGAGGTCCCATTATTCCCATTAACGACTGGGGAATCCCACATATTAAAGTCTAGGGACTTGCCCAAGGTAGCACAGCAAGTCAGTGGGGAACTGGGACTTAGATCCATGTGCCTCTGACTCCAGCATGACAAAGGGCAGGGCAGCCACAGGTGTAGTTCAGAGAGGTGTAAGCCAAGAGAAGAGAAGACGGATCCTCGGAGAGAGAGAGAAGGTTGGATGGATGTGTTTCCTCCCTCCATGGGAGGAAGCTAGGGGTATGAAGGGAGAGAGAAAGCTAAAGCCCCCCCCCAACCCCCACAAAAAGCCAGGTGAAGGATGAGCAAAGAGTTGGGGGACAGGATGGTTGGAGTGATATGTATGCAGAAAGAAGATGAGTCAGAGACAGCCTCAGGTGGCTGGCAGTAGAGTTTGAGGAGCCACCTCTAAGAGACCCTCAAATCCAGCTCTCAGGTCCTTCCATCTGGCTCCTGACTCCCTCCTCCCCAACCCTACAGGCTCCAAGAGGGTCTTAAGAGTCCTGCCCCAGCCCGCCTCCAAGGACTGCCCCTTCCCAGACAAGAAGGGAGGCGGTCCAGGCAGGCAACCCCCTCTCTCTCCAAACACTGTCGCTGGTTATATATAGCTTTGCCACTGCCTCTCCTCATTGGGTAATAGAGATAATTAACATGCGCGGGCTAATTAGCCAATCAAATTAAATGCAGCACCTGCTCCCAGCCTGATTGACGCCCTTACCTCCCCCCACCCCGCCCCCCCCGCGCCAACACACACACACACACACACACACACACACACACACGCACCCTCACCCCAGCCCAGAGCAGGGGAAAAGGACCCTCAGGCTTGGGGAAGGGAAAGACCAAACCCCCTCTTCTTCAGAAGGAGCAGCCAGAGACCCCCCGCAGAGGCGCAGCTCCAGACGCCAGAGAATGGCATCCTCCCGCCCTCCCCAACCACCCCCCCAGGGTCTCAGTCTGGCCTGGCCTCTCTTCCAGCCCCCACCCCCACTTCCGGACACTATTTTGGGGAGGGAATTAATTAGCTATCGATTTCTGCTGGCAGAAGGAATAGGATTTCGTGCTGCTGTCCAGTCTGCCTCGGCCTCAGGGATAAGGAAGGGGATTCGTTCCCCGGCCCCGCCCCCCAACCCAGTGCCTCTGCTCACATCCCCCACCCTCTCCAGAGCGGCAGAGGGGTCCCTGCTGACAGAGCCTAGGGGCAGGGTCTCCCTAGTTCAGGAAGTTGGCGGAGGACAGGAAGTGAAGGATGGCGGAGAAGGCCTCCAGAGACTGGAAGGCAGCCGCCTGGGTCCTAAAAATCAGAGGAATGTTACCTGTTTGGGGGATGGAAGTGGCGGCCGCCAGAGAAGGCAATGGCAACCCACTCCAGTACTCTTGCTGGGAAAATCCCATGGGCAGAGGAGCCTGGTAGGCTGCAGTCCATGGGGTCGCTAAGAGTCGGACACGACTGAGAGACTTCACTTTCACTTTTCATTTTGACTTTTCACTTTCTTGCATTGGAGAAGGAAATGGCAGCCCACTCCAGTGTTCTTGCTTGGAGAATCCCAGGGACGGGGGAGCCTGGTGGGCTGCCGTCTGTGGGGTTGCACAGAGTCGGACACGACTGAAGCGACTTAGCAGCAGCAGCAGCAGCAGTGGAAGTGACAAAGTGGGGAAGAGTCCAGGGGATGACTCTACAGGTCTTTGTGTGCCCAGATGTGGAGGGAGAGTGGCAAGGGAGCGGGTGCTGTGGGCAGGCAGGTGCCTGGCAGCGGCTGTGGGGGCAGAACCCGGGCTTCTGCGGTGCCCCCGGGAGGGGCCGGGGCAGGGGCTGGGCCTGCGGCCCCTCAAGGCTCATTACTCATTCTTCCCACAGCCCGCAGCTCTGCAGCACAGGCCAGCCTGGCTCAGCGCCGGGGCACAGGGGCTGCAGGGCTGGCCGGGAGGAAGCCCCCGCCTTCCCTGTGTTCTCTCTCCAGAGACCACTGGGGCAGCTTCAGGCTTGCAAGGCAAAGATAACCCCAAGAGAAGCGTGAGCTAAGCAGACACCTGAGTCCTTCCATCCCACTCCGCCCTAGAGTACCTGCTGCTCTTCACCACCCCTGTGCCCTCCCTTCAGCCTCCTCCAGTCCAGAACCAAGCTTCTGCCTCCAACCCACCCTTCCTCCCCGGACACAGGGGCTTCCTGCTAACCTAAGATGCTCCATCCTTCTTCAACTCCTGGCATGCAGCTCTCCTCCCCGTGGGCCAGGGCCAGGGCCAGGGCCAGGGCCTTGCACAGCTACATCAAGTAAACAGTCCCTGGAGTTGAGCACGGCCCTTCCCCCACACTCATGCCTTGCAGTGGAAGCCCCCCGGCACTGCAGTGTCCATGCTCTGCTCCCCAAGATCAATGCTTCTCCAGTGCCCACTGCCAGACTAGAGACACTGACCGGAGCAGCCTTGGGATATCCTGCCTGCCGAGTGACATCAGTGTAGCATACACCGCCAGCCACTGCTGGCCCAGGGCCACGGCTCCTCCAGGGAACAGACCTCTCCCCTGCCATCTGGGATTTGCCCCCCAGTCAGCTCCCTAGCACCCCCTACCCACGGATGGACTCTGCAGCCTTGAGTCAGTGGTGATGGGAACTAGATGGGTTGGGGGTGGGGTGACTCAGCGGCTCTCAGGACCTCAGCCTACTCTCAGCCCCACAGAATCCTGTCCCACAGATTCTTTCTGGGCCCTGACAGCCTCCTCCTCATCTTCTCACGACCAGACCAGTGGCAGCGTGGCATCTGGGCTGTGACTCTGGAGCTTTCCACTGCGCATCATGTGCCAGGCTGGACCACCACAGCATTGTCTATGCTAGGAGGTGGTTTATTTACCCCAGGCTTACAAACAGGGACCCTGAGCTTCAAACGATGGATTCATTTCCCCAAGCCCAAGAGCAGGTGAGGGGTCAGCTGGCTCCAACACCTGTGGCCTTTCTTCTACCCTGCACCGGCCACAGGCCACAGGGCGGTGTCACGCTCAGAGAGCTCACCCTTCTCTGACCTGACCTTCGCTGGGGCCCTGCCCTCTCCAGACAACCCAGACTCTGAGTCTGCCCCAGGGGGGCCAAAAGACACAGACCGCAGAGCTCGTAGAGTTCACCTTTCAAGTCCCAGAGAGGAGCAACCACACCCTAGGCCCATGGGGAAGAGCAAGACTAAAATCAAGGTCACTGGACTTCCAGTCCAGACGCTTCCCATGTACCCACTATTCCACTCCTGGGCCTTCCAGTCTGACCAAAATCCTCCACCCCCACACCACCAGCACAAACTGAATGAACGGATGTGAATTTCAGGGTTAGATTGTCTGTACCCGCTCCAGCAGAGCCTCTGTCTAGAGGTGTTCTCCCGGCATCCACTCAGCCCCTTCTCTGATGTCTACACCACACACACCCACACACACACACACACCTCCAGCCATGGGAATGCCAGCCTTTCTCTGGCTCTCCTCTCCTCAAGCCAGCTCTCTCGAGCGCCAGCTGGGAGTGTGACAGCAGGGGCCTCCCCCAGGCATCAGGGAGGAAGAGCTGGGTTTGCACACATTCTGGTGGCCCCAGAAGGCAGCCTGTGGACAGGTGGGAGAATGTGTGTTATGGGGAGGGAATTTTTGGCTCAAGCAAAAGAGAAACTTGCCGGCAATCTAGAGCAGCCAACAGTGGAGTAGGTTGCCTCCGGTCGGGGGGAGGGGTGAGTTCCCCGTCTGTGGGGGTGTGTGAGCTGAGGAAGGGTGACTAAGGCTCAGAGATGTTCAGCAGGGGGCTCCTGAATCACAGGGGAGGGGGCATCAGACAGCTCGAGCTCTGAGGGCCCTTTCAATGGCAGAAGGTGTATTTTGAAGGGTCCTCTCTCCTCCCTAAAACCTCAGGCAGGATCAGTAAGCAAAGAATAAGTCCCACCCCCTCTCCCTGCTCCCTCCTTCCAGCTCTGATGACCTAGAAGTGACAAGGGAAGACCTCCGGCAAGTCCACGGTCAGACACATCTCGGCAGGGGGCAAAAGCGAAACCGAGAAAGTGCAGGGATTAGGGGCGCTGACTCAGGAGCCTGGGTTCATGCCAGCTCTACTCCTTTCTAGCTGTGTGACCTTGGACAAGTTGCTTAGCTTCTCTGGGCCTCAGTTGCCTTATGTGTAAAGTAGAGATTTTAGTAGTGTTTTCAAAAGTGAATTGATATATGTAACGCACTTGAAACAGTGCCTAGTAGAGACTAACATGGAGAAGTAGGTGTTGTATTAATAATCACTTTAAAAACTCCTCGTCTCAGCGTTTTACAGTGTGCAAAACTCCATGTGTTTCTCGTTTCCTTTGATTCTCACCATGGCAGGATGAGAGAAGCCAGGCAGACCTTAGAACTGTCCCCCTTTTGCAAATGGGGAAACCGACACTCAGAGAAGAGGAGGGGCCACTGAGCGGCCATCTCTATGGGACAGGATTCTGCGGGCGAAGGGAGGGTGGAGATCCTGAGAGCAGTTGAGTCACCCCTACCCCCACCTCCCAGCTTCCATCCCCACTGGCTCAAGGCTGCAGTCCCCCTGTGGCTAGTGGGTGCTAGGGCGCTGACCGAAGGCAGACTCCACAAGGTCACACAGCTTGTCAGGGCAGAGCTGGGACTAGGATTGTGCCCCCTGGACCCTTCCCCACACTTCCGGGCACTTCTTCCTACCTAGGAAGGTGGGAAAGAGAAGAATGGGTCTGGAGACCAGCAGAGGTCCCAGAGCAGCACGGCTGGGAGTGGGTGTGTGTGTGCGAGGGTCCCCCTGAGCAGGTGTTCATGTACATGGAGAGAAGCCTAAAAGGGTCTGGGCACCAGAGTGGCAGCTCACGATGTGCATGACGAGGCAGTTGCCAGGTGTGTGGGTCTGAGGAGGTGGGTGGACTGGGGACTGAGGTGCAAATGAATGACTCGACGCACTGGGGGCAGAGCGAGGTGTTTGAGGTAGGCAGTGAAAGGCGTGAGCTCACCCCCATGCCCACCCCGTGCTGTGCACAGCTGAGGGATGATGCCCGGGGGGAGGTACATCCCAGCAATTCGGAGGGGACAGATGGCTTCCAGGGGTGGCCTTGTGAGTAAGCAGGAGGTGCCTGGGAACGTTCCTAACAGTGCCCATGACAGGCGTATGTGTGCACGCGGAACGTCGTGATGAACGTGGAAATAGCCACCATTTACTGGGGGCAGGACAAACACATCAGACAAAGTTCACAGAGTGCTCAACACAGAGCCGGGCTCATTGCAGGGACAGTGTGCCTACTCCAAAGCCTTGGCGATACCACGGGTTCGATTCCAGGCCACCACAATAAAGCGAATATTTCGATAAAGGAAGTCACACGAATTTTTTGTTTCCCAGTCACACTGTACGGTAGCCTATGATCCTATAGTCCCATGTGTGACAGCATCGTGTCTAAAAAAGCAATGTACATACCTTTATTTTAAAATACTTTATTGCTAAAATACACTAACCGTCATCTGACAATGAAGGGTTGCCACAAACCTTCACTTTGCAAAAAACATAATTATCTGTGAAGCGCAATAAAACAAAGAATGCCTGTGAATACAGTCATTGTTATTATTATTGTCATCATGATCATCTGGCCTACTCCTCAAAAGAACCCCATGAGGTAGGTGGGGACCCCCCCCATTTTACAGATGAGGAAACTGAGGCTCACGGAGGGGCAGAGCTGAGTCCAGGCGGCCTCTCTCTGACCCCACCCCACCGTGGCGGCAGCAGAGAGGGCTCTGGAAGGAGCGAGGATGGGCAAGGTGCTATGCACGTGCCAGATTGATTGCTGATTGAGTCTCTGAGGGCTGCAGCCCTGTGGGCGTGGACGGGCCCAGGCCAGGGGCCGCCTGGGCAGATGAGCGGCCAGGCAGGTGGAGCGGGCTCACTGTCGGGTGCGGTGTCCCCGTGGGGGCCGAGAATGAATGGATAGTTTGGCACCAGGTGGAGGTAGGGCCCCACACGTGAGGATTAGTGCTGGGAGCAGGGGGCCCAGAAATGGGAAGGTTCTGAGGAAGACAGGTGTGGCTGAGCACGGGGTCAGACCTGAAGGGGCTGTGGTCACGCGCCTGAAAGCCTGGGGCAAAGTGCTTAGGACACAGAAGAGAATGTGGTGCTTAATGATGGGGGGGGCGGTGCTCTGTGAGGAGAGGGTGTGTCTCAGGGAGTGAAGGTCTGTTGGAAGAGTACAGGTGCACCTGAGACGGCTGTACGAATCTGAGGTGGTGCCTGGCTGGACGGAGCGGGGGGTGCATGCATCTGAGGGAGAGAGCTGACAGCATGGCACTGAGGCTCTGGGGGCACGTGGGGGCCCCGAGGGTGTCACAGCAGAGCAGGGCACCCGGGGGAGGTCTCTGAGGCAGGCAGCGAGGTGGCTGTTTCTCTGGGCGGGGAGTGTAGGCCGTGTGCTGCTAGGAGGTGTATTGTGTATGCAGGTGTAAGTGCCTGTGTAGGTGTGTGTCTGGGTGGATGTCACCGAGCATACGTATCCGTGTCAAGCTGTCTGTGTCACTGGCAAGGGCGGGCAGGAGAGGGTAGCTGGATAGAGACTGGAGGCCTGGAGGGGAAAGAGATCCCCACCATCCCCTCTCGAACCCAGCCCCCTCCTCTCAGGAACTCAGAGTGTGGACTCAACCCAGGTTGAGAAGCCAGCAGAGGCCTGGGCTCCTGGAGAGAAATCCCCAGCCACGCTGTGACCGCCCGCCTGGCCTCTGCCTGCCGGTCAGTCCTGCCCGCCGGTCAGTCCTGCCCACCCCTGTGGATCTGAGGCCACAATGGATCTGAGAATACCTCCTCTAGCAGGAATTAAGGAACCTCCCCAGCCAGACCCTTCTCCCCTGGCCCCTAGAAAGATCCAGCCCAGCCTCGGATTCCAGCATTCCTGGAGGCAGGAGGAGCTAGGTACCTGAGTGGCCAAAGCCCCACAAAACAGACGGCCTTACGGTGAACAGATCACAGATCAGCCGACCTCCCTCCTCTCTTTCCTCCTCTCTCCTCCTTCTCTCTTTCTACTTCTCTAGCAGAAGATAGAGAATGCAAGGCCCAGGAGTCTACCCTGCCCCAAAAGGAATACCTAGACACTGGCAACGTGGACAAGAGGGAGGGGCAGAAATGAATGACCCCACCCCCCAGCACAGAAAAAGCCAGAAGTGTTTGGAAGCCTTGAGGCAGTCAAGAGGACTGGAGACCCGAGACCCACACCCTAAGACGGATTTCATCACTCGCCGGGTCTGGACAGCTCCCCCCTTCACCTCCAGGCACCAAGAAGGAGTCCCCTCCCAGCCCTTGCTGGTTCAACGAGGCACTGAATTCCTTCACCTAGGACTCAGGTGGGGCTGGAGAGTAGAGATGACAACAGCCCCCCAAAGCCAGTTTTGCCTCCAAGGGCCCATCAAGGCTTCAAGGGCTCACACCCCAGCCCAAAGAACCCAGAGCAGAGAGATGGCTCCTTGACTGGGGAGGAGGCTGGGACGTGAGGAATGGTCCCTTCCTCTTTGGGGGTGGGGAGCAAGCCCAGGGCCCTGCAGCTTCCTCTCCCTGCAGCACTGTCTGCCCATAACCCTGTCGCCGCCCCCAGCGCGTTCCCACCCCAGCACAGCCCCCTCCTACTGATTTCCCAGTCTCCCTCTCTCATCATCCCCAACCTTCCCCCGCAAGCTTCCGCTCCTATCCCTCAGGCCCCCCATCTTGCCCGGCTCTCCACCAGCACATACCCATCTCTGCCTGGAGCACCTTGGCCCCTTCCCCTCTGGTCCCTCCCAATAACCTCCTCTCCCCTTGGCTCCCATCCCTCAGGAAAGCCTGGTCCTCCGTGGTGCCCCCCAGTATGGAGCTCTTGGCCTGGCCCTGTGCTCCCTGCCTTTCCACTTCACTCCTTTCCCCTCCCCAGCCCCCTCTCCCCCCACCACCAAGCCCAGTTCCTCGCTGATCTCTCCCCTACAGACCCTTCAGAGCACAACAGCTCCCCATTCCCTCTGGACGAGCACTGCTTCCAGCCCTTGGGGCTAGCAGAGGCTGGGGACCCCCGCTTCAGAGCCTCCCTCACAAGCCCTCCGGATGCACCTTCTTCTCGCCCCATTCCTTCTTCAGTGACCATCCCTCCCACTCCCCTCCATTCACCCCAGCTCGGGGCCAGTGCCCCTTCCACAGGGAGCCTCCTATCCCCAACCCCCCCAGCCGCTTAGCCGCCTCGCTGTCACCCAGCCAGCCCTCTCAGCGCGGCAGCGCCCCCGCCCCCCAATCCATCCTTCCTGCCTCCCCCGCCCCTCCAATCGTTCCCCTCCCCCGATCGGCTCCCGCCCCCCGCCCGTCTCCGCCGCAGCCCCCCCTCACCCCGTACCTGGTTCTGGGGGCGCCAGGAGGAGGGTGGGGATCAGAACCCCGGGGCCGCCCCGTCTCCGGCGGTTGGCAGAACCAGGGCCAGCAGCGTCGGCCGCCTCGCGCCTCTCTCGCTCCCTGCCACGTCCCCGCCCGCCTGCCGGTCCACCCGCCCCGCCGCGGTGCCGCTCAGAGGAGGATGCTCCGCGAGTCAGGGCGGCTGCTCCCGCCGCCGCATCCCTGCAACACCGACTGACGGCAGCATCAGCACCAGTGCCCGCCCCCCGGGAGCGCGCATTGGATCACGCCGCGCTAACGGACGAGCGGCGCAGCCAATGCGAAGGCGCAGAGGCCGCCGGTGCCAGCCGCTGCTCCACAGGCCCACCTCCTTCCCCGGCGAGGAACCCAGGCGTTCCAGTCTCAGGGCATCCCAGTTCTTTCCCGCTTCTCGAGGTCCTTAGCCCTGGCGCCTGAGCCCCGAAGCCGAGCAGACATCCGAAACCAGCCCCAATGACTTTTCTGGAAACCCAGTCGCCCTAGCCTCTTGCCCTGGGGTCCCGCACCCCCCGGCCGGCCGGACCGCGTGGCAGCGCCCGGGGCTGGGGCGAGTCGAGGGGGAAGCCGTGGGCCCAGACTTCGGGCACCGAGGGAGCAGGACCTGCGCGGGGCCCGGGCCGCAGCGCCCTCTGCTGGCCACGCCTAGTGTCGGGCCTGGATTGCCCGGAGCCTAGGAAAGCGGGACCCCGCCCGCGCCTGTAAGGTGCCTTTCCCAGCCCTTGCCTGGCTTCTGCCTCTTACTGCCCAAGGGCTCCCTGGCTGCCCCTACAAGTGAGGAGGGAAGGGTTTTCCTGGGAAAGGGACAGAGGCGCGGTGGGGGAGGGAAAGGCAGAGATGGGGGCGGGGTAGATCTAGGGGCTTGGAGTGTCACAGCCCTGCCTCATGGGAATCCCAGAGTTTGAAGCCTGATTCCCAGTCCTGCCTGGCGCTCTGGACTAGTAGCAGATTGAGGGGCAGGGCCGTGGATGCACACAGCCTGGAACACTGAAGGGAAGCTAGCAGCAGCTGCCTTCAACCAGAACTCTGAAACTAGAAGTTTCAGAGTCAATGTGGTGCTGGAGTGAAGGTTTTCCCCGGGAGGGCATCAGCATCACTGCATGGATATGAATGTGAAAGAAAGGGGACCCCTCATTTACTCAACCAGCCCAAGGTGGACCCTGTCACCCAGCATGTGTATCACAAAGTCGGACACTGGGTTTCTGAATGAGGCAGAGCGTGTGTGTGTGTGTGTGCGTGTGTGTGTATGAATGACCATTCTGCCAGCTCACTCCATGACTCTGATTTCTGTTGCAGGGTCTGTGATCTGCACAGCCAGTGGTAGGTGGCACTTCCTTAGCCAGAGGCTACACGCAAGAACACTCACATTCGACCACTGTTGCAAGCATGGGCACTCAGAGGCATACTCGTGGCCATGCACACCTATCCATGTGTGTATAGGCATTCCCAAAGGGACACACAGGGACACCTACAGAAATGCCCCCCCCATGGTACAACACCCACAAGAAACACATGCTTGCTCAAGAATATACACAAACTTGTGCACACACGGGCCTGGGGCAAGTGCATGCCTAGGGGAACAGGTGTACACAGAGGACCTTCCCGCGAGGTCATCCTGGCCCCTGAGGCACTTTGCCCAGAGTGGTCAATTACTGAGTAGATGTATGGGGACCCACACCCCCCCAAGAGAGCTCTCTCCCCAGCCTATGAGGGGATGAGAGGGGGGACCCAGGCCATAGGACCCTAGGGCTTGGAAAGAGAGATCCCTGAGCCAGGTTCCAGACTTGGAGGGCCTCCGCTGACCTTGGACAGACCCTCAGGATGGCCTTCACCAAGCACACTAGCTGAGCCAGAGAATGGGAACTGCTGAGTCAGGGCCAGTGGATGTGAAATTGCCTCTCTGACCCCAGAACCCACTGCCCCACCCATCCCCTCATTGCTGCTTTCCCTGTAACCTACACACACACACACACACACACCACATATAACACACACAGACTCCAGAGCATAGATGGGCAAACAGGTGTAGTGACTCACAAAGACTCTCTCTCAAACCCTTATGGATGGGTGTGTGAAGGGGCTGGGGGAGATGTAAGAGTGAGCACTTACACACTCTGTGTGGTCACACACACCCCCCTTGGCTCCCTGGGCCACCCTTCCCCACCAAGGGCAGGAAAGGTCACCTGGCAGCTGCTGTGCCTCCCTGCCCCTCCCCCAGCTACAATGATGTCTCTCCCCACCCAGGTCCGAGGTTCAGACTGCTGGATGTAGTTGGGGCCCACTGCATCCAGACACCTCCCCGCAGTAGGCACCCACCCAATGTGGCCCTTCTCCCACACGCAGTCCAGTGAGGACACGCGGTGGAGGGGAATGCAGCAAACACAGCGTGCGTGCCCGTGCACACACATGCACACAATGGGAAGCTCCTCCGCCAAATTCACATGGACAACCATGAAAAGGCAGTCGCATGTCACACTCTCCCTGCCGGAGCCGACCTGAACACCCATATGCGTACACACACACACACCGGGCAGAGGATGGCTGGGGTTGGGGGGCAGCAGGGAGGGGCGCCGACCAGGCTGCAGGATGGAGGCAGCGCAGGAGGCTGCGCAGGGAGCGAGCTGCTCTTCACAGCACAATCGCCGTCTGTTGTTATAGCAACTCAGCCCCCAAATCGTGAAACGGATATTACAGCCTCGAGAGGGGGAAGGGCGGGAGGGGGCTGAGGACAGAAGGAGGGGCAGTGTGGGGTGTGGCGGGGAGTACCCAACAGGTGGCCGAGCTGCAGCTAAGAAGTAACAGTGGGAGGAGGAGGTACCCCAGGTGAGGAACAGGCCAGGGGTGTGGGGTCTCAAAGGCAAAGATGGGCTTGGGATCAAGGAACTTTGAGGGAGGGGGCTGAGGCCATTGGCATGTCTTCAGATATTGCCTGTGGTAGCTAGGTGCCTCCACCCCCAGGACACCCTGCAGTTGCTGTAGGACAAGCCTCAGCTCGGGGGAGGGGGCTGGGGGAGGTAGCCCCCACTCTCAGATGGCTGTCTAGAGTCTCCTGACCCCAGGGACAGCCTGACCCAGCTTCAGGACCTTTGGAAGACCCCCCAGCCCTGCCTTCTCACCCAGACCAGCCTTCGAAGTGGCCTTAGCCTTCCTCAGGCAGCAGTAACCCCCCCAAACCTCCATCATGCTGCAGACTTGGGAGGGAAGAGCTGGGTTAGGAGAGGCAGCCAGAGGCTGAGAGCAGGATCAATATGCATTTCCTCTGGAAGTCACTGTCCTTCCGGCTGGCAGCACCAGGCCAGGAGGGTGCAAGCCCAAGGAGTGCAGCCCCACCTGTCCCCTTCCCTCACAGACAGCACTCGGGGCGGCCCTGTCCCTCTCGTGATTCTCTGTAGTGAGCTCCCCGTTGCTGGAAGTATTCAAGCAATGCCACCTGTCAAGCAAGGGACTTTCAGCTTCAGATTGAAGGCTATGGCTCTACATGACCACCAGGCTCAGCAATTCTACTTTCAAGTCTTAGCCCCCCAAGATTCTGGACTCCTCGAGATTCTAGACCCTCCCCAAACTCCCTGTTCTGAGGTTTTTTGGTTCTAAGCCTCTATCCCCCAGAATTTTAGTCCCCCCAAGATTCTAGCACATGAGATTCCAGATCTCCCAAGATTCTCTGACTACAGGGTTTTAGACGCCACAGTTCTAGTCCCTGTGATTTACAGGCCCCTACCCACCATGAGGATTCTAGGCGCTGACGGTCCAGGTTAATTACACGGGCCTTTTTATTCCATCTGGAAAGTACAAATATTCACAAGAGTCTGTACAATCTTAGGGACACCAGTCCTGGCCCTGCCCTCAGCCACATGCTACCCTCATGCCCCTCCCCCCAGCCCCAGCCTGCTGCCTCGGCACCCCAGGCTCCCTGCTCTGGTCCGAGTCTTTTCTCCAAGGCAGGCATGAGTGCTTGATCCAGTCACAGCTGGGAAGAGAAAAGCAGAGGTTGTAAGTAAGAGCCTCCTCGCCCCCCAAAAATGTTGGAGTCTGCCTAGCCTGGGTCATTTGGACAGAGCACCCACCCCCTCTTCCCCCGCACATTGCCCCAGCCCTGAGTGGGGAGGCTCTGGGCAGGCTACAGGGGGGCTTACCATCAATTACAAGTGGATGTCAAACACGCCGTCCTCCACCGTCTGAACCTCCTCCTCTCGGATCTCTGCAGGGAGAGTGGTTGCAGGACCAACTCCTGGGCCCCTGTGCCCTGAGCAGCCCTTCCCCCCTCATCGAAGGCACCCTGCCCCATCCCAGAAGCAGAACCATCCACCAGAAATCAATTCACTGAATGACTAAACAACGCCAACTTTTGAGGCTCTTTTTCTAAGTTTTCAGTTTGCCACAGCTTTTTCGCAGCCACAGATTTATCGGTGCAGTTTGCTTAAACATCAATTTTGTGTGTGTCTCACATTTTAGACCCCAGCACGGCTGGAAGGCTTGAAGCAAATGGTTTTATCTTTTCTATTTTGGGGAACTTATGCCCTGTGCCTGCCTCTATTTTTGAAGACTCATGCCAATTTTAACGGTTGTGGTCAACTACCTTACACCCCAGTTTAACATGGTTTGTTCAGTGTTCTCAGCAAAATAGTCATTTGAGGAACCGTCATTCAGAAAACTGACCTATAACCACCAATGACTCCAAGAGAGCTGCTGGGAGATTTGAGGGCAATGGACTGTTCTCAGAATAGCCTCCAAAACAGCCAAAAAGGGAAATACAGGCAAATGGTTTAAAAAATTCCTTCTCCAAGCCCATTGTCAATCCCCCTAACAAAATAAGAGTGCAAATGGAATCTTGAAGTCTGTTTCGCTTTTACTGTTTTTATTCATGAGTTTCTGCCCTCATCAGCCTCAAAGTATTGAGGGCTCCCTGGTTACCTCCTTGCACCCTTATCTGTCCAGCCCTCCTCTATCACCTCCCCCAAATAAGACAATTACAAACTCTGGAATGGTTTCCACCCTGGAAAAGTTTCCGTACTTTGCCGCCATTGGCCTGCCTCCCTCTCTCCCTCCCTCCACAGGCCAGTCCAGAAAGGGACCCCTCTTACCTGGAGGCCGGGAGCCTCGTCTGCCAGGGCGGGGCAGGGAGAAGCTGAAGGCGCGATGGTGGGTATGTGTGGGCGAGGGAGAGGGTGCAGACCCCTCCAGACTCATACTCTGGGCCCGGCGCCGGCACTCAACTGACAGGCGATCCTTGCACTGCTTGTGGCAGTTCACACCACAGGCTGGGGAGGCAGATGGGCAGCCCAGCCAGATCCACTGGTCAGACCACTCCTCATCCCACTCTGCAGGCCTGCACTTCTCCCTGGGTCCCTTTGCTCCTAAGCAGCTGCCCCACCAAAACAAGAGCTTCCTTTCCAAACGCTTTCTTCATCCTCCTTGCCAGTCTGCGCCCTCTCCAAAGCTCCCCATTTCTGGGCAGCTGCCTCACCAAAATAAAAACCCTGGGTTTTTTTGTTTTTTGGCCACGCTGCAAGAGACGTGAGATCTTACTTCCCTGATTAGAGATGGAACATGCGCCCCCTGCAGTGGAGGCAGAGTCTTAACCCGTGGACCACCAGGGAAGTCCCAATCAAACCAAGTTAAAGGCTACCCCCTTTCACGTCAATCAGCATGCCTCTCTGGCCCTAAGGTACTTTATTTACTCCTTGACAATTGCCCCGCCAGAATAAGACTGTCCATCCAGATAGTAACTCTTTCCCCCAAAACAGCCCAGCAGCCCTGCAACTCCATCTCACCTCGGCATTTGAGACCCTGTTTGTAGATGCCCAGGATCTGAAATAGAGGAGGGGGGCGTGGTAGGGGGGAGCGGTTTAGAGGGCATGACTCTTCCTTTCTATGGACAGGGACTGGAACTGACCCTTTCTGGAGCCTTAGGCCCCTCAGAGTTTGGTTCAGACCGGCAAGAGGAGAGGCAGGTGAAATTAAGGTTCGCCTGGATTAAGAAGGCTCCGGCAGGGGGCGGGGCCAGAAGGGAGGGCGGGGCCAGAAGGGAAGGCGGGGCGGGGATGGAACCTGGCCGGTGCTGTTGCCGCGTGGCTTGGGCGGGGGCTCACCAGGGCCTTGCAGTGGCGGCAGGCGACCGGGCGCAAGGAGTTGCTCTCGTGGAAGTTGTGTACGAAGCCCATGCGGCCGCCCAGCATAGAGCTGGAGCGCAGAAAGTAGGAGACCATCTCCTCCTTGCTGATGCAGCCGTCCCTGTCCAGGGGAAGTCGGGGGAGGGCCTCAGCTCCGGGGGGCTTCACTGGGACCACCCACCACCAGCTTAACCCAGCCTACTGGGAAAAGCCCTACCAAATTAAAGGTCATCACGGGACTCCTGACTTTTGACCTTCCGTGCGTGAAACAGAAAGAGCACCAGACTTGGAGTCCGGCAGATGTAGTAGCAGCTTCTAACTAGCTGTGTGGTCTTGGGCTAGTCACTTGCCCTGGGTTTCCTCCTGGGAAAAATGGGGGTCATAATTCCTGCCTACTCACTTCACAGAGCTGGTGTGTAAACTAAAATTGCTCTGCACTTTTCCGTGGGCTTATCAGCTTCTGTTTCCCAAAGTGAGCTCTATGGAACACCGGTTGGGATTCCTGAGAGTCAGGAGCTCTCTGATGAGTTTGGGGACCAGGTAAGATTGGGAAAAGCTGCACCTGTCTCACTCCTGCGGAATCCTGCCAGACAGGTAATCTGGGGCTTCCCACAGAACCCTCTTTTCATCTATTCAGGTATTTTAGGGAAAGAGTCAGCACTGTGCTCTGGAGCTAGAACTCAGTTCTAATTTGGGCTCTATTTCTCTGTGTGACTTCTTCCCCGTGCCTCGATTTCCTCTTCAATAAATGGGGACGATGATAGGTCCTGCATCTCAGAGGGGTTTGAGTAAGAGTTGAATGAGATAGGCACACGAAGCATTGACTAATAGGTGCTAATAGCTAACAGGTGCCAGGCCATTGGGAGGTATTTCCATCAAAGGGGGCCTTTATCAGAAACTCCTGCCTATTAGTATTTGGGTGGTCCAGGTGGTCCTTCAAATTAGTGGCACATTGGGACAAACGACCATCTCAAAAATATAAACTTAGGCTCCTATCTCATACTGTGCGTGAAAACTAAATTCCCACTAAATTGAAGACAATCAATGTAAAAAAATAAAATTCTCAAAGTACCTAAACAGCCCTAAGAGAAGAATTTTGTCATCTGGAGGGGATAATAGCCCTTCTACACATAACACAAACCCGAGAAGCCATAAAGGAAAAGACTGACATATTGAGCACACATTTTTAAAAAATTTTATATGGAAAAGGACAACATAAATGACAGACTGCGAAAAAATATTTTGCAAACATATTCAACACCAAGGGTTAATATCCATTAACAGAGAAATCAATGAGCAAGACTCACAAACCCAGTGGAATAATGGACAAAGAACACGAACAGGCAATTAACAGAAGAAATAGAAGTGGCCGATAAACATAGGAAGGTATCCTACCCCCACTAATATTAAAGAAATGCAAATATAACCAAGACACCATTTGCCAATTAGACTGGCAAAATTATAAAGCTTATTATAGCATCCACTGTTGGCAAGGAAGTTGAGAAATGGGCTCTTGTTCACTGCTGATGGGGGTGCAAGCTGGCACAACCTTGCCTGAGGTCACTTTGGCAGTCTCTCTCCTAATTTAGAATGTGCATATCTTTTGATCCAATTATCCCACTTCTAGGAATTTCTCCTACAGAAATAGTGGCCCGAGTGCATCAGTACAATGTTCACAGCAGCATAGTGGATATTAATAGCGAAAAACTGGGAACAGTCTACATGTCCATCAGCAGGAGAATGGGGAGGCAGATGATGGCCCCGCCACCCAGTGTAATACTCTGCAGCTGTTCTAAAGAATGAGGTAGTTCTGCCTAAATTGGCCTGGAAAGATGTCCATGATGAGGGTTTAAGTGGAAAACAAAAGTAAAAAAGAAAAACACGAAGCGTGCGATTCTGTCAAGACAGTGATTTAAACACAAAAACAAACAAACAAACCCTGAGAACCCTACTGCCACAAAAACCTAGATGCTGGTTTAACTATATCCAAAATTGTTTTAAATGCACAGGTGAGTTTGCAAGAAATGGAAACTCCCAAGTTGCAGAAACAGAGATCTTCAAATTGAGGCAGTGAGTTGAGACCTGATGGTACAGCTGCCCCAGGAGCCAGGTGCTGGGTTTTGATACCTGCCTGGGATCTGCAGGAGGTGGGGAGTTAAGGCTGAGATGCCTGCATGAAGCTGGAGCCTTGAATGTCTCCAAGGGCTGTGCTGTGCTTAGTCGCTCAGTCATGTCTGACTCTTGTGACCCCAGGGACTATAGCCCACCAGGCTCCTCTATCCATGGGGCTTCTCCAGGGAAGAATACTGGAGTAAGTTGCCATGCCCTCCTCCAGGGGATCTTCCCAACCCAGGGATAGAACCCAGGTCTCCCGCATTGCAGGCAGATTCTGAGTCACCAGGGAAGCCCCTGCAAGGGCTTCACCCACCCTAAAAAGTGTGGCCTGGAAAAAAATCCACCCCACCCAGGGAGGTGATTTGTTTTCAACTTAGAAACCTGTCTTCAACTATTGTTCTCAATTCTGAGAGGAGAAACTAACTATAATGCTAGAACTAGATTTATACCATAATCCCTCTTGCCTGTGAAACAGACACAAACAAATTATCTTATCAGTTTGCACCCATGCATGGAAGATTGGAGAGATACAGGCATTGCCACACCAGTAATGTTGCTAACATAGTTACTACTGACAACCTCTTAAGTGGGAAAGGAGGAAGGGAATTTTCGCTTCTTACCTTACACACTTCATTCACTATAAATCTATTTTACTACCTGGATTTTTTTTAACCATGGATTTTTATAATACAAAAAAAGGCACAGTTTTTTGAAATCTGGATAACATTAAAAAGTCAACTTGGGATGGACTATAAATTTTGATTGGAATTTTGTCTGCTCAGCAAAACAGGGGTGCGAACATGGTTTCAGGGGGACACGTATAACCTACTTCAGAGAACCAGCTGTTTGTCCAAATTGTCGGCATGTGAGTTGGTGATAAGCAAGTGGTGCTGCGAGTTACAGGCCTTTCTTATCTATTCATTAAGACATGCTACCCAGGAGTTCAGCTTGCCACACTTTTTCTCGGCTGTGAGCTCCACAAATAAAGTGGCATTTATGTAGCAAGAGTCCCCAGGAAGCCACAGTCTTTGCAAGATTCAGGTGAAGATGCCCCCCACCCTCCGGCTCATTGTTCTGAATGAGCAAGGTAACCCTGAGCCTCCGCAGCTGGCAGCCTCCCAGAAAAAAAGAGCCCCTCCCCACATGGGTGGCTTCCCCTGCCAAGATCATCTGGTTCAATGGCCTCATCCTTCTCAGGAGGAAGCTAAAACCCAAGGGGAAATGAACCTGCCTTCCCTCTGCCCCTGCCCCCAGGCCTCTCACTGGTTCTGGTCGAGGTCCCCAAAGGCGCTGAGATAAGGAAAATTCCCACGGATGATCTGGAACTCCTCCTGTGAGATGTGGCCGTCCCCATCGACGTCAAAGTTCCGGAACACAGACTGAAGTACACAGAGGGACATGTCGGGGGGCGGGGAGGGTTAAAGGGGCCTTGGCCCATCCTGCCCACACTCCCAGTCCGAGTTAGGAAGCCTGGGCATCTAAGAAGCGGGCAGCTGTCTTTCCTCCCCACCACCTCCCTTCTCCATACCCCCGTCCCAAGCCCGCCCATCAGCTGCACCCCGTGCCTTCTGTCAACCGAGCATTGGCCCCTGAGCCCGGCACTGGTGGTGGCTCCCAGGGCAGTGCCCTGGTCAAACGAGCCTTGGCTGACCACTATGGACGTGTCCCCCCCGTCTGTCCCACAGGCTCCAGAGCTGGTGGTGCTGGAGTCTCACCTCCACCATCTTCTCAATGTGCTCCACCATGATCGCCTGATCCAGCTTGGGTTTGGCAGCCGAGGTCCACTCCTCCAGCACCGGGGGCCGGGGAGGCGGTGTGCAGGTGGTGGGGCTGGTTGGCTGTGGAAATGGTCAAGGCTGAGTGAGGGCCAGAGGTGTGGGAGCCCAGGGCCCAGTGGAGGAGACAGGGGGTAAGCTCTGGGCACAAGGAAGCCTGCCCGACAAGCAGGATGGGTGAGGTAGCCTCTAAGCCTGGGAGGGCCGAGGTGAGGAAGAGGATGGGCTAAGTGGGTATGCAGTAGCTCCCGCCCTCACCGAGGACTTAGAACGCGGTTCCCGCTGCAGGGACAGCTGGTAGAGCTCATCCTCTGTCTGATATTGATCCAAAGACACCTGAGGGAAAAAAAAGACTAATTCAAAGACACCTGGGACACAGCAGTCTTATCACACCCACTGGCCTGTGCTGCTCTCAGGAGCCCAACGCCCAGAACCCAGACCTCCAGGTCTACCTGAGGGTCACAGCCCAGCCCTGAGCCTGGCCCAGAAGCTAGACTGAGGACCAAGGCCAGCTTAGAACACACCCCAGCAACCACACGCCAGCCCAGCACACAGCCCAGAACCCAGAGCTTGGCCCCAGACCTTGAAGACAACGCGCTGCTAAGATCTTAGCCAGGAATTCAAGTCACAACCCAGCTGAGAGCTCTGAAATCCCCCCTCCCAACACAGCACCCAACCCAGCAACCAGATTCCAGCTCAGCTTTCAATTCCCCAGTCCAGCTCAGAGTCTAGAAACAGGTTAAGACTTCACACCAAACCGTCAAACCTGAGCTCCGGCCCAATGATTAGAACCCAGTCCAGATGTGGACTAGAACCCAACTCCTACCCCAGAGCTCAAGTCCAAGACCAAGCCTAGAACTTCAGAGCTCAGGGGAGCTTGTTTAAGAGCCACCCCTGGGGAATTCCCTGGTGGTCCAGTGGTTAAGACTCCACTTTCTCTGCTGAAAGTGCGGGTTCAATCCCTAGGCAGGGAACTAAGATCTCGCAAGGTGTGTGGGGCAGCCGAAAAGTAAAAACAAAATAAAAGCCACCCCTCTACCCGGAACCCAGAGTTTAATCCCAAACATTGAACGTAACCCACTGCTAGGAACTCAACCCAGGGCTCAGGCCCAGCCTCAAGCCCTCATGCCAGCCTCAGGGGTCCACAACCCCATCCAGAGCTTGGAACCCCGCTCCGAGGTCACCCCAACCCAGGGGCCCAGGCTGGGTCTTGGCTCCGCGACCAGAAGTGAGAGCCCAAGGCCAAGCCCGTGGGACCAGGGGCCCGGCCCCTCACCATCAGCAGGCTCAGCAGGTCAGGGTTGGCTTGCACCGGGGGCCGGAGGCTGGTCACCATGGCCAGCTCCTCCAGGATACTGAAGAGCTGCTTCATCTTGGCCCCATTGAGTCGGGTCCGGGCGGGGTCCAGCCAATCCGGCAGCGCCAGCTGCAGGGCCACCAGGTCCTTGAGGTGAACACCCAGGATGGGGAAGCGGAAACCCACGCAGGCCGCCAGCCGGCGCCGGTAGTTGCCATAGTTGCCGGTGGCCGTCACCAGCTCTGTCAGACCTTCCCAGAGCTGGGGGGCAAAGGGCAGAGAGTCACACACACACACACACACACACACACACACCACGTCCACATGGCATATCACAGGCTCAACTCTCCTTTCCCTGCCCAGCCCTGGACACGTGGGAGAGCCTGAGCAGAGTCAGGGATGGGTGAAAGGTCAAAAGCCTCCCTCCTGTCCCCCAAGGCTGACTCCCTTAGCCCCTGGCAATCAGAATTCATAGGTCATGAGTCCAAAGGGGCACCCACTACCAAATAACACACCTCTCCAGCAGTCCTGGGCACAGATTATCAACATTTAATAGAGGAAACTGAGGCTCACGGAGGCAGAGCAGTGCAGGACAAAGATTTCCAAGAATGTACTTAGTGGTGTCATTCCTAACAGCCCAAACTGGAACGACCTCAAATGTTCAACAGTAGAGGAGATACACAAACCGAGTGGACAAAAATATTATACAGCAATGGAGACGAATGAACAATTGCTGCGCAAAGCAGAATGTATGAAAGAAGGAAGAAATAACATACACAACACGATTTCATTTATAAGAAGCTCAAAAACAGACAACAAAATACCCACGTGGCTTTGAGATGCATACACAGGTGGTAAAGCCATCAAGAAAAGGAAAGTCGGGGATTCCCCGGTGGCCTAGTGGTTTTGCCTTTGCCCTTCCACTGCAGGGAGCACAAGTTGGGGAACTAAGATCCCACAGGCTGTGCTGTGTTGTCAAAATAAATAAGTAAATATTTTTTTAAAGAAAAGGAGGTCATCATCCTTAGGAAGGTCATGACATTGGTTACCTCTGATGAGGAGGGAGTTATGCTCTAAGAGCTGGGAGCTTCAGAGGCTGGCAATGTTCTACTTCTTGACCTATCTTCTTTCTAGTTTTTTTTAAACTGTGAAGGCTTCCCTGATAGCTTAGTTGGTAAAGAAAATGCCTACAATGCAGAAGACCCTGGTTGGGGAAGATCCCCTGGCGAAGGGATAGGCTACCCACTTCAGTATTCTTGGTCTTCCCTTGTGGCTCAGCTTTGATCCCTGGGTCGGGAAGATCCCCTGGAGAGGGATCTATACACATGTTTTCTAGACTTGTCTATATGTATGGCACCAGATATGTTTTTTGTTGGTTTTTTTTTTTACAATAAAATAGGAACTTCCCAAGTGGTCCAGTGATTAAGACTCTGGGCTTCCACTTCAGGGGGCACAGGATCAATCCTTGGTCAGGGAAGTAAGATCCCACATGCTTCACAGCATGGCCAGTAAAATAAAATAAGCAGGAGAAGAGAAAAGCATGAGCTTTGAAGTTTAGCACATCTGTGAGCCTCCTCTCTCTGCCAGCTTTCATTGTGCAGCCTGGGAAAGGGCTGAACCCCCAGTCTCAGTTTCCTCATTAATCAGATGAAGAGGGAGTGACCAGTCCCCAGCTGGGCTGGGAGTTCTCACGAGGCCAGCCCTGGGAAGGCTGTTCCCCTGACCCCAGGGTCTCAGGCACCTTGAT
This sequence comes from Bos taurus, assembly GCF_002263795.3. Classification (NCBI taxonomy): domain Eukaryota; kingdom Metazoa; phylum Chordata; class Mammalia; order Artiodactyla; family Bovidae; genus Bos; species Bos taurus. Next base: position 42,978,685 of record NC_037356.1, read on the forward strand.
GGTCTCCGGGCTCACGTGGCTGTGGGTCTCCTTGAGGCGGGAGATGGAGCTGTGGCTCAGGCCCCCAACCACTGCCATCAGCGTGTTGAAATTCTGCAGGTGCAGGAGTTCCTGGGGGACAAATGGGGAGAGAGGAGGCAGTGAGTCACTGAGTGGGCCCAGAATTTGGCCCAGCTTTTCTGGGAAAGATCTAGCAGTGGGTTAGGGGAAAGGAGGGACTCGGCCCTACGGGGGTGATTGGGGGAGTTGGGGGCGGGGGAGGGGCGGGCACCTCTGCCACGTGGACGAAGTGTGTGATGACCCCCGCCCGCTGCGGGGCTGTGGGCTTGCTGAGAATCATCAGCTGCACCCACTGTGAGACACTGTTGAAGAGGGAGATGAATCGCTCCAGGACGGGATTGTCCACCGTGCAGCCGTGAGTCACAAAACTGTGATAGTCCTGGAACTGGGGGCGCAGGGCCTTCAGCACCCAGTGCCCCGCCCCCTGCCGCTCACCAATGGCTGTTCCTCCCCCTCCAGCTGCCCTTTGGTAGTTACCCTGTAGTCCTAGATCCCGCCCTGTGACCCCATCCTTCCTGGCACCCCCTCCCCAGCCCACACCCGACTCTTGACTGAAAGCCCCCGCACCAGGATCTTGCAGAAGGAGCGATATTCCAAGTAGGTGAGATGTGCCGCCAGCTCCAAGGGCTCCAGGTGGTCAAACAGCAGGGACATCTTGCGCTTCTTCTGTTCCACGGGGTTCCGCTGGGTCACCTGCCGCTTCCACTTGTAGGTGGGGCTGGGGGGCAGGACAGGGGCAGTGAGTCCTTTGCCAGAGATGCCCTAGCCCTCGTTGCCCCATACTAATGCCACTCAAGTTCGCTGCGAGACACTGGGCAGGACACTGATGTCCCCTGTCCTATCAAAAATCTCCTGCCATCTTCCCCTGGCGTCATGCCCTCCACACAGATTTATGGAAGACCTAACTCTGTGCCAGGAACTGTGCCAGGCGCTGGGGTTACAGAGATGAGCAAGACACAGCTCCTGCCCGAGAGGAGCTCACAGTCTACTAGGGGAGACAGACACAGACGAACACAGCACAGCGTGGCGTGAGTGCGGGGGTCTTCGTGCCAGGGGTCTGCCCAAAGTGTCACCAAAGGACAGAGGCGGCAACAACAAATTCGGCCCTAGAAGAGCCCACAGACACTCCACACTTGTCTTGATAACATGGAGAAGGCTGCCAGGGGACATGAACAAAGTGCAATGGTGGGAATGGATGCAGGGGCTGTGGAAGGGTGAGGGAACCCTGGGGGCTGCAGGAGGAGGCGCTTGGTGGGGGCAGGGGGCTGTGGAAGATGCAGCGGGAATGCCAAACTGGCCTGAGACTGTGAAAGGCCTTAATCCCCAGCTGAGGCATTCTGAAGAAGACGGGGGAGCCACAGGAAGTTGTCCAGCAAGAGTAACATGACCCTCACACCACTGCATTCAATGAATGTTTATTAAGAGCAAATGGTGCGGGATGCTGAGCGTCCCTCCCAGCCCTGCGAGCACCCCCACCCCACGCACACGTTCTCAATGTCGATGAGGCTGCTGTGCCGGCGATTCCCTTCTTGATCTAGCAGAGCCTTCAGCTCCTTGATCTGCTCAGCAAGCTCAGGATTCAAGTCAAACTCCGCTGGGAATGCTGAGATCCAGTACCTGGTAGAGGTTCAGAGTTACCCGGGGCAGCCCTCCCCCCACCCCAGGATGGTCGTTCCCCCAAAGAGGGGGAGAGGGCCTCAGACTGTGATCCCCCTCACCCAGCTCTTTCCTTCCCCACCCTCATTGGGCAGATCAGAAAACAGGGACCGGGCAGAGCCAGGAAGGGGTAAGCCTGCGGCAGCACACCCACCATGGACAGAGCCCGGTTCAAACCCACATGATCAGCTCCCAGAACATGCTATTTCTACTCCTTCAGGCCAGTCAGAAGCCTAAGGGAAGGGAGCAGAGGAGGGGCCAGAGCCCCAAGAGGAAGACTCACCTGACCAGGTGGCATGTTTTCACCTGCAGTGAGCTGGAGTTGTCCTTCCGGGATTGTTGGTAGGTGAAGGAGAGTTAAGGAAAACAAGGATGGAGGCTTACTCTAGAAAAGGAGGCAGGGGATGGGACCCAAGCTCCACAGGGAGGCGGAGGGCAGGGCCTAGTTCTAGAAGAAATCTGCGGAATGGTGTCTGGTGTGGGGCAGGGCCCAAGATCTGGAAAGGGGCCGAAGGCAGAGGTGAGCTGTGAGCCTTGTGGGGGCACCTGGGTAGAATAGGGGTCAGGCTAGGAGCAGGACCTGGGTTCTGGAAGAGAAGCAAGAGGCGGGACCTGGGCTGGGAGTAGGGACCGGTCCTAGGCTGTGGGGAAGAGACAGCAAGGCGGAGGTTAGGGAGAGGGGGCGGGGCCTTAGTTCTAAGGGGAGGGGAGGGGCGTGGCTTTGGGCCCAGCAGAAGCCTGGGCCCATCCTGAATCCTATGATGTGGGGGCGGCCCAGGTCTAGCAGCGAGGCCCATCCTCTACCCGGGCTGGGCAGCGGGGCTCGCTTACAGACTCGGACTGCAGGGCCCTTGGAGAAGTCGGCGAAGGATATATGTGGAGCAGTTTGGCCGCCAGCTGAGAGGAAGGGATGTACCAGGGGTGCATCATAAGGAACATGCGCACCAGCTGCGGGTCCCGCACCTTCCCGGAATCATCTAACTCCGAGGGGCCAAAGAGAAGCGGGTTGACACTTCGTCTCGAGGCTGTGGTCCCTACAGGTCCCTACCCTGCAGCCTGCTGGATGTGGCTCCCGGCCGCCTCCTGATTTCCCAGGGCTCCGAAACCAGGAGGCGGATTATAAAGAAAAAGTGGGGTGGAAGGGGGATAAAGGCAGGATCCGAGGAACCGGAGGATAGGAGCAGTCTGAGCCGGGCCTGAGTCCGGAGGGGAACCAGTTGGGGCGGAAGGAGCCTGGGTTCCCCGGGGTCAAGAATCCAGAGGTCATTTCCTGAGTGCTTAGGGAAGGGGCACCCCTTCACCACCCCACCACATCAGCCGGAAACAGCTCCCAGGCCGAGATAGCGAGTTCCTCCGGATCCCCCGGGGAGACAGATAATTCTCCTTAAGTGTTAGAGTCCGGGGACCCCGCCATCCCTCCCTTCAAAGCCGGCATACTAGGGATGGGAAACATTTTCTCTTTCTGCAGCATGTGGACCTCTCCGCCCTGCGATGAAAGGGAGATTTTCGCTAAAGAGGCTGCAGGATGCAGGCTGGGTGGGTCCAGGGCCGACATCTGCCCAGGGAGGCAGGGGTCCCGGCTCAGGCTGGGTGTGTCCTCCCGTGCCACTCACCAAAGGCTTCGATGCAACCACGGAGCAGCTCCTCCACCGTGCAGCCCTTGTCCAGGTCCAGGGTGCCCGCCATGGCCGCCGGCGCGGGTAGGCTCGGCCGAGCTGCGCTCCGGGATCCTCCAACGGGGCTCGGACCGGACCCCTGTCCCGAGAGTGAGAGGCAGAACCGGAGTCGGCGGAGGCGCAGGCTGGCGGAGCGGCCCGGAGGGTAAAAACGGGGAGGGGCGGGCACGCCCCCTGCTGGGCAGGGGCGGAGTCGTTCCCCCCGCGGCCACGCCCCGGGGTTAAACGGTCTGGCCCGGGATGGTGCAACCCACCAGTTGGGAAATGAACTGGCCAAGAAGCTTCCGGCCCACCCTGGGAGCCACGGGAGGGCCGAGGGACTCCCCGGGGATGGTCGGTGTCCCAGTCGCCCTCTCTGTAGGCCCTCTCTTCTCCTCACGTCCTCTCCCCAGAGGCACCTGCAGCACCCCGCAGCTCAGTTCTGCGCCCCCTCCCGCTTCCCTCCCTCCACAGCCTCCCTTCCCCCGCAGGGTTATTTTGGGAACCCAGAGCCTGAGGGGACCTCAGAGGAATTTCTCCCTGGGATGAGAAGGGGGGAGGAACCCAGGCGTCCTGCCCGCGTCGCCCCCTCCTGGGCTCCCGGGAAGAGGAGGCGGGGCTGCGGCAGCCCCCAGGGGCCTGCCCTCGGGGAGGCGGGCTGGGGTGGAGAGGAACATTCCTGGGAGCGGGGAGTGGGGGTGGGGGAAGAGGGGCGGAGGGGGGAGCCCCTGCGGCCCGGAGACGTAAGCGGGAAGCCTGGGCCTGGGAACCGCGCGCTCCCGAGCCACCTCCTCCGTGAAGGCCCCAAGAGTCCCGGCTCAGCCGTTTCGCAGGCCCTCTTCATCCCCAGCCTCTGACGCAGACCGCCCGTACTGCACAGTCGAACTGGGGGCACACACAGGCCGTCCACACTCGGGCAGAGTGGGGTGCCCAGAAGGGGGCGCTAACGCCGTGGAGGGTGGAGTGCCCCTGTTGGACTCCACCAGCAACTCCAGTCACTGGCGGGGATTTACGCACCCAGGCGCAGACACACTCACTCCACACCCCAGGCCAGGACCCACATCGGGGTGCAAGAATGCCTGAGGTTCCCAAAGAGCCGGGCCTCAGGCAATTACCTCCCATCCTCTCTCTCACTCACCCAATGGCACCCCACACCCCCGCACACCTGAACGAAGGAACCCGCGGGCACACATACCCGTAGTCCTCTACCCCAGAAAGCAAACCCGTTGAAGGGGCTGGCTTCCGGCCGTGCAGCTCACTAGACCAGACCAGCCTGGAGTTCCGAGGCCACGGCAGCGCTGACATCCGCACACGTGTGCGCACACTCAAGACAGTGCACCTACACGCATGTACACTCTCCCACACATGCACACGCCCGGTGGGTGCGCACACACGCCCACTCCAACCCCCGCCCCCTTCATCTGCGATCCAGGGCTGGCCCTGCGGCCCCAACGACCTGACAGCCCTCGCCCCAGGACACTGGCAAAGCCTTGCCCCACACAAGGTCCCCCGCCCATACAATACTCCCCCGGGCAGGGGGTGAGGAGCGAGGGGGCTTCTCTATGGAGTTCTCTGGTAGACTTTTCCTAGGAGCCACCCAGAGGCATCCCGCCCAGCTCGGCCGCTTCCTCCCTATGTGACCTTGAGAGTTACTCGGCCTCTCGGAGCCTCGGTTTTCTCATCTGTCAAATGGGGGGTTCGCCGAGGACGGTCCCGCTGAGACGTGGCTAGGAAGACCCGGGTGCGCCGCGGACACCGCCCCCTCCCGCGGTTGTCCAGGGGGCTTTGGATCTCTCGGTAGGTCCCTCCCACCCCCGACCCGGACTACAGACTCCCCACCGACCAACCCACCCGCCGTCCCCAGCCCTTCTGCGCTGTCCTCGGGGGCCCGTAGGGGCCGGGCGTCCTCTGCCCCGCGCCCCGCCCGCGCTCGCTCACTCACACTTGGGACCCCGCGGCAAGGAGCCCGCACCCGGCCCGGCAGGCGCCACCTCCGTGCGCTCCCGCCCGCCGACCTCGCTGCGGCTGCGGCTCCCGCCCGCTCTCCGCGCCGCTGCCCGGCTCCCCGCCGCCCCGCCCCCGCGCCGCGGCCGCCCCCTCCCCTCTCCTCCCCGCCCCTGCACCGGGCTCCGCACCGCCGGCGGCGCCTCCCCCATCGGGGGCTCCCTCTCGCCCCGCACGCGGCGGCCCCTGCGGCAGCTTAACCCCTCCCCTGCCGCGCCGCCTGGGAGGCCAGGGCCGCGGGCGGGTGTTGGGGGGCTGCGCCATGAGCCGCGCCAAGGGTGGGAGAGCGGAGGTCAGGCCGCGCGGGACGCGGAGGGGGAAACTAAACCAAGGGTCCTCGCTCCCCACCCCAGACACCCCCTGTCCCCCGCCCTGCCTGGTGTCGGGCAGAGGAAGCCGGGAGGGGCAGGAAGCGGACTGCGGTGGGGAAGGGGCGCCCCGCCCAGACCCCGGCCCGGGTTCCTGTTTTCGAGACAAACCGTTCCCACGGGGCTCACCCGGCCCGGGGCCGGGCGTCTTCCTGCGGGCAGCGGGGGACCTGGCAGAGATGGGGGCGTGGGCGTAGCGGGTCGTTGTGATAGCCTGGGGGAGGGGCTAGGACAAGGTGGGAGCATTTGAGAGAGAGGGGTTTGTGGGGAAGAATGAAAACGCGGCGATCGGGAGAAGGGGCCTCGGGGTCTGGGGATGTTGGGGGGAGCTCCCGTTCGCACCGGAGGGACTGGGGCTCCGGAAGCCTGGCTCCCCATGGGGCCGGATGAAAAGGGGCGGCTGCAAGCGACGGTGGGTTCTTGCAGCTAGAAAACTGGAGCCCGGAGGCCTGGCTCCAGAGAAGCACATGGGAGGGGTAGCCGCAAGCGGTTGGGGTCCCCACAAGCCGGGCCGAAGGGAGTTGGTAACCATTTCCGGCCGTTCAGGTTCAAACACACCCGCTGTGAAACCACGGGCCCCTAACAAATCTCTGAGGCTTGCCCCTCCCTGCTACCGGGCTGGGGAGGCGGGACCTCCCCCACAACTCAATCTTGGTAATACGGGACCTAGAAGCAGGCCCTTTCGGGACCCCAAGTGAGGAGGGGCAACGTCGGCGCAGCCTGGATGGCCCCCGCCTGAACACTCCCCTAGCTTTGGACCTAGCGTAGCCACCTGCTTAGAGACCCTTAAACGCCGCAGTGGGGCGGGGCTAAGGGCGGAGTCAAGAAGGCGCCAACCACCCGGGGACTCCTCCCCCTCTTGAGCCCTGCCCCCGACAGCGTGGATCTTCCTTCAGCGGTGCCGGAGGCCTCAGCTTAAGGCCCTGCTCCCGTCCCGGGTGGGCCCCACCCGGACGGACGCCACGCCCCCGGCCAGCCTTGCGGGCCGCTGACCTAGTATGGACACAGCACTGGGAGGAGAGGCGCGCAGGGTGACGCCTGGAAGCGGGCAGGAGAGTCCCGGGCCCCACCCCCACAAGCCGCCCCCCTTTTGAGGGGATGCACCTGCCGCGGCTGGGGCGAAGGCACTGTGATTGCGCAGCTGCTGTGCCGCCCAGAGCTAAAAATATTTCCCAGCAGAGAGGGGAGTAAGGAGGCTCCCCAGGAGAATCAATTTATTGGGGAGTGGGTGCGGTTGGTCAAATCCATAGACGGGAGGGCCTGGGGAGCCCGAGGACAGTGTGGGAGCAGTGTCCTTCGTCACACTGAACACTGGGAGCTTGAGGATGATGGGAAATGGGGGTTCCAAGGAGAGGGTTAGAGATCTAACTCCAGTACCCCACCCTCTGGACGAGGAGCTGGAGCTGGCCCAAGGGACTGCAGACAGACTCAGGGGCAGGTTTGGGTCTGGTCTAGAGGCTCAGATCTTCTCATCCGGGGCCGGCATGCGCTGGCGGGTCGGCTCCACGCCCCAGATCTCCCTGGCGTACTGGGCAATGGTGCGGTCACTGGAGAACTTGCCAGATGTAGCTATGTTCCGGATCACCATCCGCGTCCACTCTCTCGGGTTCTAGAGGCCACAAGGAAGCTCTGGGTTTGCTCTGCGAGTGGGATCCCCACCTTCCACCTCATTCTAACCAGGGCCGCCAAAGCCCTGCCAACCCCTGGCCCAGGACCCCTCACCTTGTACAAGGCACTGACTCTTTCCTGGCATTTAACGTACTCTTCATAATCCGCAAAGACTTTAAACCTGGAGGGGAATGGAGAAGTGGGAAAGTCTCCTGGGGTTGAGGGCCAAGCCCATCCTGTCCTATTGGATTCCTGAGGACCTAGACAGTGATGCTGCTTCCAAAGGAATGTGGCCGCAACTGCCCTGAAGCCATGTCCAGCCTCTCCACTGCTCCTGAGCCCTATTCAGCCCTGCAACCCCACGTACGCGGGTCCCTGGCCCGCCAGCTCACCGGTCATGGTGCATGAGCATGTTGACAATGTCCTTGAATAGGTCAGGCTGTTTGGGGGAGAAGAAGCCACTGCTCAGCTGGTCAATGACGTGCCGAAGCTCAGGAATCCGGTCATAATACTCCTGGGCATTGTACCTGTGGGGGAAGAGCCATAGTCAGCACCCTGGAAAGGGGTTCCTGGCTCCTCCTCCAGCAAATATCCAGAAAGGTCCAAGCCCCAGGGTGAAAACTCAGGTCCAGCCTGCTACTGTCCTCTCTACAGCTGCTGCACTTGCTCCGGAAGTCCTTCCACTCTTCTTCCCACACACCATCACTGTCACCCAACAGGTCTGTTTCCTCCATAAATGGCTTTTCTTCCCCACCATCCTAAGTCCATCCTTGGCCTCACTTTCAGGCTCCAGGAGGAGCCAACAGGTACATCCTGAGAAACATCCTTAAACTCAAACTCTCCAGCCATGTTCATCACTGTCCTGGCACCAATTTTCCTCCCCTAGGGTAGGAACTACTTCCTACCCAATGACTTCCTGGGGTAACACAATCACTTCCCGAGCCACCCAGGTTCAAATCTCTCCAGATCAGTTTCATCTCCTTCCTTCCCCTCTTCCAACCAGAAACCATGGCCTCCTCCTCAACAGTGTCCCTAACCCCCATCCCCAGCACTGGCCTGCTGTAGGGGACTCCCCCTGCCATCTGGTGCCAGCCCCACACCGGTCCTCCAACTGGACATTCCTCCCTCCAGTCAAGCCTCCATCCTGCAGCCAAAGGTGTCTGTTTGGAGTCTAGTTCTGAACATGTTGTACTTCACTCAAAACATTTCACATTTCCCTCCTATCCAAAGGACCAAGTCTGAATTTCTAGTCAAGCCCCACAGGAGAAATTCCTCTCAATATTTAGTGCCTGCTCTTGTAAGCTGAGTGTAAACTGGTACCAACTTTCTTGGAAATGATTTGACAATGTGTATGAGGGGCTTTAAGAATGCATACTTTTTTGACTCAGAAATATCCCCTTCTAATAATTATCTTGGGCTTCCCCAGTGACTCAGCAGTTAAGAATCTGTGTGCAACGAGGGAGACAAAGGAGACAAGGGTTTGATCTTTGAGTCGGGAAGATCCCCTAGAGAAGGGCATGGCAACTCACTCCAGTATTCTTGCCTAGAGCATTCCTTAGAGAGGAACCTGGCAGGCTACAGTCTATAAGGTCACAAAGAGTCGGATGTGACTGAAGCGACTTAGCACATAGCAAGCATAATAATTATCTTTAGGAAATAATTAGAGATGTGGACATCAGTGTAAAAGATTGGTCATCAAAGGGACATTTATACTAACAAACGAGGAAAATCAACCTTCACGTCCAACTATATGGAATTAGTTAAATAAGTATGGCATTTCCATAGGATGGAATGCTATACAAACATTTAAAATATTTGAAAGACTATTTAATGACATAGAAAATGCTTCAGCAATGTTAAGATAACAGGATTCAATATTGTATATATATTATTTCCAACTTTTAAAAACTACACAGGGACTTCCCTGGTGACACAGTGGTTGACTCCATGCTCCCAATGCAGGGGACACTGGTTCTACCCCTGGTCAGGGAACTAAGATCCCACATGAAGCACAGTGCAGCCAAAAAATTAATTAAAATTTTAAAAAACTACATATATATACACACACATATAAATACGTGAAGAAAAAGAGAACTGTGGCTTTAAATCTGGGGGATGAGATTATGAAAGACAGTTTTCTTCTCTGTAGCTTTGTATTTTTCCAATTAAAGAGCATGGACTGCTTCTATGCTAAGAAAATAATCAAATTTTAAAATAAAATGTTAAAAATGTAATGCCAGGAAGATTGTCTCTGAAGATCTGCATTTCTGACCACAAACCCAGGTATAACTTAACTACCATACTCATGTTTCCCTTTTTGCCATGGCTGCCAGGGAGCTGAGAATTTCATTTTACTCCCAATTCCAGAAATGATATTATTTCTTTGAGTTGATATTATTTTCTCTTCCTTTTCCTTCAGCTCTGTGTTACTTCTGTCTCTGCTCATTTCATTCAACTTATTTGTTATGCTACCTCAAAAGTTTTCTAGACTTCTGATGGCCATAAGTAAGACCTTGTGCAGGGACTTCCCTGGTGGTCCAGAGGTTAAGAATCCACCCTGCAATGGCGGGGACATGGGTTTGATCCCTGGTTGGGGAATTAAGATCTCACAAGCCTCTGAGCAACCAAGCCCTTGAAACACAACTAGAGAGTCTAGAGAGTTTGTGCACTACAACAAAAGATCCCACATGACATGATGCAACCAAGATCCCACACGCTGCAACTAAGACCCAAGGCAGCCAAATAAATTTTAAAAAATGACCTTGCGCATCCTGGACCAGCCTTTCCAGTGGTGCCTCTTGCTCCCAGCTTTACCCTCCAGCAGTCCCACCTTGGGGCTTCCTGCCCATGGACTAAGAACTCTGCAGCCCTTACCCTTTCTGGTCAAGCCTTTCCACGTCCTCCACCCGCATGCCAAAGATGAAGAAGTTCTCCTCTCCCGCCTCTTCCGCCATCTCCACGTTGGCCCCGTCCATGGTGCCAATGGTCAGAGCCCCGTTGAGCATGAACTTCATGTTGCCAGTGCCTGAGGCTTCAGTGCCCGCAGTAGAGATCTGCTCGGAGAGGTCAGCAGCCGGGATCACTGCGGGGTGGCAGCAGGGGACACACTCAGCTCCAGGAAGAGCCCGCATGTCAGCTAGAGGCTCTGAAGTTAGTCTGGTCCCAGGCCTGGCCAGATTCAGAGTCCCCTTCCTCCAGCCCTCCAGTCTTCACCAACTGTCTCCTTCTCACTGACCCCTCTCCACCTCTTGTTGATTCTTGAACATCTGGGATCTAACCTGGACTCCTTCCACCCCCCAGCTCCACTGTGTGATTTGAAGGGCACTACTGAGGCCCCTCTCCCCTGTAATTTCATCCCATCTTGCGTGACATTCCACCACTAAGGGAACATCCTCATGATTTGAGTATTGTCCTCTCCAGATTCTTCTTTAAAGTACCAGTACCCCAGGAAGAGGAGATTAATATCTCTTCCAGGGACTGAACTCATCAGAGCTTCCCTAGGGTCCCCACTGGAGGCACCCTACCTTTCTCGGCCAGCGAGACTCGGTAGTTCTCCAGGAAGATCACACGAAGGCGGTCTCCCACCACCGGGTCGTGGTTGACCACATCCCCAATGGCTGTGATGAGTTTGATGATCATCTTGGCCATATGGTACCCAGGGGCAGCCTGTGGGGGCACACTTTGGGGTCAGCTCCACAGCCTGGCCTCCTACCCCCATCCTGCAACCCAACCAAGCTGACCTCAACCTGGATATCAAAGGACCACAGCCATGATCCGGGCTCAGCCTCTCACCTTCCCTCCAATCATCACAGTCCGAGGCACAAAAAACTTATTGGGTTCCTTCTTGATACCTATGGAGAAACAGAGGGATCCAGTGAATGGGCCAGGTTTTCCCTCTGGGCTGTAGCACCTGATGGCATCCAGTCAGCCAGGACTGGGCTGGGCAATAACAGGCCTGACTTGGGCTGGCTTGGTGACCTCATATCTGTCATGTCCCCCCTCTCTGAGCCTTGGTTTGCCCATCTGTGAAGTGGGGATAATTCCATGTCCCAAGAGTTTCCCTGAGTACAAAGGAGATGTTGATGGAGAAGTATGCAGTATGCTGGGAGGTACACAGAGGCAGGAACAGGAGCCAGAGGGAAGCCTGCCACTCACGGTTGTACAGCGTGATGACATGGAGGCAGTTGAGGAGCTGGCGTTTATATTCGTGAATCCGCTTCACCTGGATATCGAAGAGTGAGTTGGGGTTGATGTGGACTTTGTATTCCTTCTCCAGGTATGCAGAAAACTTTAACTTGTTTTCCTGAAGGCAGGAGAGGGAGAAGAGCTCACCAATAGGCCTCAGCCTCAGGAAATCCTACATTCTCATTTCCTTCCCAGGAAGGTGAGGATAGAAGGCCACCTTGCCACCTTCATCCACTCCTGCATCAGGGCAGACATTGCTAAGCAACGTCAGCACTCTTTCAGTGAGGTCAGATGATGCCTTCCCACCATGGACTGATTCCAGGCAACTTCTACCAATGGCCTGAAGTTGCAGCAGAGATGAGCTCCATGGGCCATTCCTGACACGGACGTCCGGCCCTTCCAGCACTCTCCACTCTGGCCCCAGCACAGGTGTCTGTCCCAGTTTGCAGCACTGCTCCTCACCTGCTTCACTTTGGCCACATCCCGGATAAAGGATTCATCATCCACATAGGACAGCAGTTTGCGCAGCTGATCCAGGTCTGCGATGTATTCCTCTCCGATGCGCTGTAGGGAGATGGCGCTCAGTTAGGCCCCTGGCCCTCCCCTGTCCTCCTTCACAAAGGGGTCCTTTTCCAGGTCAAATAAGCAGAGTCCACTGCCAACAGCGCCTTCTCCTGCAGCCTCCCAGCTAGGGGGCAGGGCACGTACGCACTTCTCTCCTCCCTTCCTGACCTTGAGCTCGGATGGCTGACGCCCATCTGACCCCCACAGGCCCTCGTCCTGGCCTTTTCCTCTCACAGGCAGTGACTTCGAGGGCCTGCAATCTCTGCTCCTTTCTGGTCGTACTTAAGATGTGACCTGCTGATAACCCTCCATCAGGCTGTGAACTTCCTCGGGTTGACCTTCACAGCCAGGGCCTCCATTAGCTCACATAAAAGGTGGTTCCCCTCCTCCAGACACATGCAAGGCTGGGGAACGCAGTGCAGAATGGATTTCAGCCCTCAGCGGGGGGCCCTCCAGGGAAACACACACACAGCTGCACCTGGCTGCGCCTTGCAGTGACTGTGCTGACCGCTACTGGCCATCCACGACTTCTCACCTCAGCAATGATCTCTGCCAGCCCAGGGTTACACATCACCAACCAGCGCCGAGGGGTGATCCCATTGGTCTTATTCTGGAACTTATGAGGCTCCAGCTCGTAGAAGTCCTTGAAGCTACAGGATAGGGTCAGAAGATCATCAATCACCCCTGTGGAATGAGGGTCTTCTCCCTGGGGTCCCTACTCTGATTTCTTGATGAAAGGGTCCTGGAGGTGAAGGGGAGGGGGGTGCTGTGTGTAAGAGGGGACACCCCAGAACGGGACTGGACTGGATAGCAAGCCTTTGACCCTCGTAAGAGCCGTGCTACCTGTGGAAGGAGCCAGCAGAGGGCGGCTCTGAGTGCCCAGTACCAGGCAGTGGGCGGGGCCCAGCAGGAGGGGCGGAGTCTGGGGAGCGGGTCTCACATGGTCTTCTTGAGGATCTCCGAGTGGATGCGAGCCACGCCATTGACGGCATGAGACCCGGCGATGCACAGGTGTGCCATATTGATGCGCTTCACCGCGCCCTCCTCCACCAGCGACATGCGCCGCAGTCGGTCTACATCCCCTGGGAACGCGGCTGCCACCCGCTGTGCCGGGAGAGACCAGAGCTAGGACGAGGACCCAGAACACAGGTTCCCAGCCCCTACCCCCAGATCTTCGCCCATAGCCTTCCCCAGGCCCTCCACGTCCCCACCCTCCACCCCAGGCCTTCTCCACTCACGTTAAGGAAGCGCTGGTTGATTTCATAGATGATCTGGAGGTGCCGCGGCAGCAGGGTCTCTATGAGGTGCACAGGCCAGCGCTCCAGGGCCTCGGGCAGCACCGTGTGGTTGGTGTAGGCACAAGTCTTCACAGTCACTTCCCATGCCTGACAGGTGGGGTGGGGAGGCAGGACCCCCGGGGCTTAAGCCGGATGGCTCTCCACACACACTGTGCAGCCAAGAGCCCCAGCCCTGCCACCGCCAGGCCAGGTTCTAGGACACCCGCCTCTGGGTCTCACACCCCTGTCTGTTCAGTGGGGGATCCACCCACATCTATCCCCTCCCCAGAGTGGGAAGGGAACCCTGAGATGGAGAGGGTGAGGCAGGAGTGGGGGAGGGGCCCCGAAGCCCACCTTTTCCCACTCCAGGCGCTCCTGGTCCACCAGAATCCTCATCAGCTCAGGGATGGCCAAGGAGGGGTGGGTGTCATTGAGCTGGATGGCCACCTAGAGAGGAGGGGTGTGGAGGACGGTTGGAGTCAATCTGGGCCCAAGGCTACAGTCACTGTCTTTTGCCCCTTCAGAGCACCCCCTGCCCAGGGCCCCTTGTGGTTCTAGGTGGAGGCCCTCAAGGGGGTAATTGTGGAGCAGGAGGAAGAGGAGAGCGGATTATATTGAGGATCCTCAAGCAGATACCCCTCACACCCACCCCCAGCCTCCACTTCTTCATCTATTAAATGGGCGTTGCAAGCTCAGGCTGGAGGTGCGAGGGAAGGCACCACTCACCGGAGGTATAGAGACCGACCCTCCCTGGGGCCTGGTACCTTATCTGGGAAGGCATCGAAGTTGGTGCGCACGGGGTCGAGGCAGCCAAACTTGGAGGACTTGAAGCGGCGGATGATGTCCTGGAGCGTGGCAGCCACTACGAAGTACTCCTGCTTCAGCCGCAGCTCCTTCCCCTCAAAGAACTGGGGACAGTGCGAGATGGGGCGGAGTCAAGGTGGTGGGCGTGGTCTAACGCTGCTGTGGGCGTGGCCAGGAGAGACTGCCACCCCTCCCGAGATTCCTGAGACCTGAACTGCTCCACCTCAGGGACCCAAGAGTCTTTCTCCCACCAAGAAGCAGCAATGCAGTTGGGTCAGGAGGGAGGGCTACAAGGACCAGGAGTATTGTGGGTGTCTCCAGGGAAGAGCTCCTCCAAAGAGCCACCCCCCACCCCCAGATCCAAGCATCCTCACACTTAAAGAACTGGGGGGAAGCACAGGACACTCAGGGGCCAGCAAGATGCCCTGGGTGTGAGCAGGGCACCAGCAGGTGTCACTCCCCCTCCTGCCCTCTCCCACGCACACTGGCTTCCTGTCCCCAGCCCAGAGGGTAACATACGTTGTCGTTGGGGTACAGGACCCGTGAGATGTTCTCAGCCAGGTTGCGGTCCAGCACGGCCTGGATGTAGCCACCGACATTGACTAAAGAACAAAAGCGGGAACGGGGTCAGGCTTGGGCCGAGGGGCTCCGCAGCGGGAGGGGCTGCTGACTCGGGCGGAACTCACAGTCCTTGAGGTTGAAGTCGTTGGGGGCTTTGGCAGACCACAGGCGCATGGTGTTGACCACGTTGTTGCGGTAGCCAGGCACGGGTGTGTCGTAGGGCATGGCCAGCACCACCTGCGGGACACCCCACCTGCTGTTCAGAGGCGGGCCTCTGCTGCGTCTCAGAGGCCCTGAGAGCTGGAGCTCCATGCTTTGTCCCTGCACTCCGCCAGCCAACTCCGGACCACAAGCAACCCCACCAACCTCTCTGGGCCTCGGCCAAAAAAAGAGGACATCCCGGTGCCTCCCCACACCCCCACCGGCCCCCCTTGCTGGGCTGTTGTGAGGATTCCAGGAGGAGGCAGGGATGAGCTGAGACCAAGGTGGGCCTCTGTTGGTGGCCACTCTGCCATGGTGGAGATGCGCTGGCCACCTGGCCTAGGCATAATCTAGAGAACATTCTGGACTCCTGGAAGGACTGGGAGATCATGGGGCCTGGCTGAGGGGGTCATAGAGGTCAAGTCCATCCAAAGGTTAACCACAGGGCTAATTAGCAGTGACTAATGCTGGCCCCACCTCCCACAATTAGCAAACATCAATGTGCATGCACGCTGAATGCTAAGTTGCTCATTTATGTCCAACTTTTTGTGACCCTATGGACTGTATCCTGCCAGGCTCCTCTGTCCATGCTCTGTCCAGGCAAGAATACTGGAGTGGGTTGCCATACCATCCTCCAGGGGATCTTCCCAATGCAGGGATCAAACCCATTCTCCTGCATTGCAAGCAGTCTTTACTGCTAAGCCACCAAAGCCCACAAACATCAATAATTGCTGCAAATAACTGCCAGCTACCACGGAGAAAGGGGTGCACCCACACCTCCTTCCCCAGCATTAAGTAGCCTCTGACTGGAGCAGAGCAAATGCTGCAGCTCAGAGAGGGAAGGGACTGGCCCAAGAGCATACAGCTAGGAGGGCAGCCAGAGCCCTGCCAGACCTTAGCGTGGATGACAGCGGAACAAACTCTGGGTTCTGAAAGCCTCGAGGTTGCTGTGCAGCCATCTGGAGGCCGGTGAGCTGCAGCCACAGCAAAAGGACTGGTGGCGGAGCTGGGGTTTGGACACCTGGTTTAGCGGTAGGCTCCCACCAACCTGCTCTGTGACCTTGAACATGTCAGTTGCCCTTCCCAGGCTTTAGTTTTCTCTCCTATCCCCCTTTTGGGCTGTTGGTTTATTTCCCATCAAGCCCCCAGATCAAATATGCAGGGGAGCCGAGACTCTGTGATTATTTTGGGCAGTGAGGAGCAGTGGTAGAGCAGGGCAGTGTCTCTCCTCCTCCCAGCTCTTCATGTGGTCTGGCTCCCCCGTAACCCTGTCTCCAGCCTCTCTGGGTTCCAGCTGTGTGACCTCAAGTAAGTCACTTAACTCCTCTGAGCTCAGTGGCCTCCGATATAAAATAGCACTCGGCCCAGTAGCTTCCAGGCTCTTCCTTTGCTTCTCTCTGTTTCCTCCAGAACCTCCACTCCTCCTCCCCTCCGCCTCACTAGATCTTCCCCTGCTCCCTGGCTTCCCCCTCACCTGTGTGTCCACCCACTTGGCCCCCTGGCTGGTGTGTTCCACTCGGCCATAGAAGTGCACCGGCAGCGTGAACTCAGGACGGGCCTTCTCCCAGGGGTTGCCGTAGCGAAGCCAGTCATCAGCTTCCTCCATCTGAACCGCAGGCAGGTCAGGGGAGAAAGGAAGGCAGAGTCAGAGCCAGGCTCACACCACAGCAGATGGTGGGCATAGCAGGAGCCCGCAGCCCTGGTATGCCCTGTACAGGGAGGGTGTGAATGACCGGCTCTGCAGTAGGTGGGCCCCTAGTCTGGTGGAAGATCCAATGGGGCTCTGTGTGTGTATAAGAGTCTGAGACATTCTACAGCTGTGGACCTCCTGTCCCAGGAGCTGACAGCTGGCTAGGGGCTGGGGGAAAGGGCAAAGATGCTCTCCACCCAGGCTGCTGGGGCTGCTTCTGGATCTATGTGCAGATGAATGAACAAATAGCCATCTTCATCATAACCACAAGGTCAGGGCCCAAAGTCACTCACCTGCCAACCCCCAGAGATCTTCTGGTTAAAAATCCCAAACTCATAGCGGATCCCATAGCCATAGGCAGCCAGGCCCAGTGTTGCCATTGAGTCCAGAAAGCAGGCTAGGGGTGTGCAGGGAGGTGGATATCAGAGACCCAACATAAAGGAACACTTCTGCCCAGTCCCCTGGCACCCCGCTCACTTACCCGCCAGCCGGCCCAGGCCCCCGTTGCCCAGCCCTGCATCCTCCTCGATTTCCTCCAGCTCCTCCATGTCTAGGCCCAGCTAGAGGTGGGAGGGTATAAGAGAAATCAGGGCCAAGGGCCAGCAGGTCAGTCCCCCATCCTGAAGGCGTGCCCACCCCTGCACACCTGATAGGTGGCCTCGTCACAGGCATTCTCCAACGCCAGGTTCACCATGGTGTTCTGCAGCGTCCGGCCGATGTAGAATTCCAGAGACAGGTAGTAGATCCTCTGTCCGGAGAAACAGATGGGGGTGGGGGAGGGGAGGGAGGGTCAAGGCGGCCCCCTGACATTCAGCCAGGCCCAGCTGGGCCTGCACCTCTCACACCTGCTGCCCCACTCCTAGGCTCCAGTGGGTTCCAGCCCTGCCTCCAGTTTTCCTGCCTTCTCAGGCTTTGGGACCCAGAAGGTAAGATACTGGTCTCAGCATTTCTTCTGACTTTGGACAAATCACTTTTCTTCTCTGAGCCTCAGTTTCTTCATCTGAAAAATGGGGCCATAGCCACCTCAGGGGGCTGAGGTGCTTAGGAGAGGTGGGAACCCCTTCCTTCACACACATGCCTGCCAAGAGCCCATCAGGAAGTCAGGACACAGGGAAGCACCACCAAGAGCTCCTGAAAAGGGGAGGCCAGGCCCAGAGAGAGAAGTCATTGGCTCAAGGTCACACAATGACTCAGGGCTAGAGTCGGCCATCTCCCTTCCTCACAGTGCCCAGCTCCCCTTGGCCCTCAAGCCTCAGTCCCAAGAAGGGGGGCGGAGAGACTCCGGTATCCAGGATGCTGATGGTGCTCGGGCTCCTGGTTTCCTGGGTCCCCTCCCCGCCCCTCCCCCACCCCCTGCCCAGCAGTGTCAGGTTGCTGACATTTACCAGTGACCCCAACAGACACTTGATCTCACCACCCCAGCTGCGCCCCACCTGGCACACCAGCACACCACACACGCGTTCGGTAGAATGTCCTTCTACTCAGGATCCAACCCAGGCCGCGGGGTCTTCCTGCCCACCCCCAGCAGCCTCTCCATTCTCTGACTGAGCGCTGAGCCTTTGCAACCAGCCTGCCTGACTCGAGGCCCCTGACCTGCCCCCAACTCCAGGTTTCTCCCCTGGGTGGTCCCAGCACCCATTGCACCTGGCACCCCTGGATCGTCCAACCTCAGGAACCCGGAGGCACCCTTTCTTTTGCTGCAGAAAGTCCTGACCCCAGGAAGGGCCCGTCATTCGGTCCAGATCTCCCAGCCCCCAGGGCAGGGCCCCCCAGCCCACTGCCCACCCGGGGTGCCCCAAGCAGCACCTTGGGGTCCTTCTCGTAGTAGTGCTGCTGCGTGCGGATCCAGCGGCCCACGAGGTGGTCTCGCACCGTGTAGGCCAGCGCGAAGTAGTAGTCTCGCGGGGTGGCCACATTGCGGTCCTTCACAAGGGTGAAGTGTAGGTGCCGGTTGAAGTTCTTCTTCAGCTCAGTCACATTCTCCACACCGGCCAGGCCACGCACGCTGATCTGCTTTCTCTTCTCCTGGTCTGTCAGGGGCCGGGACATGGCTGCGGGAGGGTGGGCTGGACTGACTGTGCAGACGGGTGGCCTGAGCGGTGCCTCCAGCCCAGGAGTGGAGATCCCCAGCCGGCTGGTGCTTTAAAGCCTGGCTCCGGGCAGCTTGCCCCACCCCTTCCCTCAATGGGAGGGTCTTGGCCCGGCTCCTCAGGGAGCTATTTTGGGGTGAGCGGAGGAGAGGAGGGGCAGGGCAGGGCCAGGGCCAGCCTGGCTCCTTCGCAGCCCTGCACTGACCCACTTCCTCCAGGCCTCGCGCACTGGCACTAGGGTCTGCTGTCTTCTGCCCCGGCGCCTGCCTTGTGCAGGGTCGCAGTCAGGATGCTGCAGGCAGAGTGCTGCCTTGAGAGGCTGGAAATTTGACTGGAGCGGCTGGGCTGTGACTTTGGCTGAGGCTGCCCTGAATTCGGGTTATGGATGAAGGATGGGGTCTGAATGTGGGCCCTCAATCAGGGCTCCTTGGAGAAGCCAAGGAGGCTGTCGAGGAGGACAGGTGTCAGGAGGCCAAGCCTGCAGCAGAGAAGCTTGGCTTCAGTTGACTTTCACACAACAGGCTACACACCACGGGCGGGATGCTCTCCAGTCAAGCTTCTATGGTGGCCCTGCCCTTTGGTGGGGAGGACATATGTTGTGGCTGAAGGCCACCAGCGCAGAGCATCAGGGTGCCCTGCACAGAAAAGGTGAAGCTAGCGGAGGACACTGGGCATCTGAGAAAAGGGGGACCGGGACTCTCGGTTCCAGGAGAGGTGGTATGGGAGAGGTCGCCTGAGGCAGGGCCACTGCCCCCACCCCATCCCCCACCGAAGTCCAGCCACTCTGAGCTCCCCCTGTTGCTGTCCCTCAAGGAGCTCTGAAGTGACCTTTCAAGAGGGATGGTCAGATTACAGGCCAGCTTTGGCTAGGGGCCACCAGCCTGGAGTAGGGGCCCCTGGGAACTGTAGTCCTGTGGCCCAGAGGGGTAGAACTGAAGCAGTCCATACACACACAGACACACACACACACACACGGACACACACAGACTCAGGCACAAGACACACAGACAGACACACACACATACACAATGGTATCAAGTCTCCCCGTGCCGCAGGTGAGTGAAGGCCTCCTCCCATTCATTTCTCCCGCCTAGGGCCACGCGGTTCCTAAAGTTCCTTTAGGATGGACTGGTTTGATCTCCTTGCAGTCCAAGGGACTCTCAAGAATCTTCTCCAACAGCACAGTTAAAAAGCAACAATTCTTCGGCGCTCAGCTTTCTTTATAGCTCAACTCTCACATCCATACATGACTACTGGAAAAACCATAGCTTTGGCTAGATGAACCTTTGTTGGCAAAGTAATGTCTCTGCTTTTTAATATGCTGTTTAGGTTGGTCACACGGAGAAGGCAATGGCAACCCACTTCAGTACTCTTGCCTGGAAAATCCCAAGGACGGAGGAGCCTGGTGGGCTGTCGTCTATGGGGTCGCAGAGTCGGACACGACTGAAGTGACTTAGCAGCAGCAGGTTGGTCATAGATTCTGCTTTGTTCCTGTTTTTTGGCTGCGCCAAGTCTTAGTTGCGGCCTGTGGGATCCAGTTCTCTGGCCAGGGGTGGCACCTGCCCCTGCACTGGGAGTGCAGAGTTGTAGCCACTGGACCACCAGAGAAGTCCCCTGCTTTGTTCTTTGAGCAAAAGGAGCCCAGGGCCTGGTGCTATTTCAAAGGAGGCTGGGCCTCCTAGAGTGGTGGACCTGGGGAAGAGGAGCCTGGGTCTTCTGGTCTGAGGGCCAAGGAAGCACATCAGAGGGCTGGCCAGCTGCAGGATGCTACAGAGTCTGTTTCAAGGACGGCCCAGCTGTTTCTGAGAACTTTCTGAGCCCCAACAGATCCAGCCCTGGAAATACCAGCTTAGTGTGGAGGCCAACTCCTAGTCTTCCGAAAGCCAAGCCCTGCTCTGCCCCTGCTCCCAGACAGCATCTGGGCGGGTCTTCCCTAGAGTGTGCTTCAAAGAAAAAAAGACCAGGAAGAGGATGCCAGAACACAGCTACCCCAAGTTCCCACGAACAGAGAAAACTTTCTCTTTTGCATTTTAAAAGTATTCTACACCTTGCATTTCAAAAGAATGCCTGGTGGCTCTCGGTGTGTAACAGTTCCCATCCTCAGCCTTTCCTCCTGGGCTGTGCCTCAGGGGAGGTTCACCCCCCCCCCCCCCCCACCAAGCGCCAAGCTCGGCCAGCATCTCCAGCATCTCGGGCCGCCTGGCCTGCCTTCCTTGTGGAATGCCAAAGAGAGCTCAGAGGCATTTTGGCACCAGTTGCCCGTGTTGTCACCTCATGCCCCAACGGTGGCCGCATCCTTTGCCACGCAAACCTTCTTTGCACTGACCCCTAATTTTCCTGCTGCTAAGAACCTGCTCCCAACAGAGCACATTCCTATCTTATTCTGCTCCCCAAGTCAACTCAATCCACACCCCTCCCCCTGCTCATCAACTGGGTGATCATCCTGCCCCTGCTCTCAAGGAACTGGCTGAACTGGGACACAACCTGTTTCTGGTGCGAAACAAATGTGATACTTTGAGTTGGTTTCTCCAGCTACCTTTCTCCTGGGCTCTTTTGGCCTTTGTTGTGTCTATGGCACCCACTGAACTTTCCAGTCTTTTCCAGGGTAATGCCACCCCAGGAGACCCTTCTTTATTTCACATCCCCCAGCCCAGCATGATGGAAATTCAAAGACTGAAACTGACCTACTGGCTTCCCCAAGTCCCCCCATTTCACTCCCCATTGGTGTTGTGTTGTATAGGTTTATGTATCAGTTCAGTCGCTCAGTCGTGTCCGACTCTTTGCGATCCCATGGACTGCAGCACGCCAGGCTTCCATCACCAACTCCTGGAGCTTACTCATGTCCATCAAGTCAGTGAGGCCATCCAACCATCTCATCTCTGTCGTCCCCTTCTCCTCCTGCCTTCAATCTTTCCCAGCATCGGGGTCTTTTCCAATGAGTCAAGTTTCTTCGCATCAGGTGGCCAAAGTATTGGAGCTTCCAGCTTTAGCATCAATCCTTCCAATGAATATTCAGGACTGATTTCCTTTAGGATTGACTGGTTTGATCTCCTTGCAGTCAGTCTGAGGGACTTTCAAGTCTTCTCCAACACAGCAGTTCAAAAGCATCAATTCTTTGGTACTCAGCTTTCTTTATGGTCCAACTCTCACATTCATACATATTATATATAATTTTGCTTATTTATTTAGGCTGCGCTTGGTCTTCGTTGCTGTGCAGGCTTTTCTCCAGTTGCAGCAAGCAGGAGCTACCCTCTACCTGCCATGTGCAGGCTTCTCACTGAGGTGGCTTCTTTTGTTGTGGAGTGCGGGCTCTCGGGGGCTTGGACTTCAGTAGCCTGGGCTCCCAGGCTCGAGTGCTCACCCAGTAGTTGGGGCACACACGCTTAGTTGCTCCTTAGTTGTGGGATCTTTCCAGATCAGGGATGAAACCTGTCTCCTGCATTGGCAGACAGATTCTTTCACCACTGAGCCCCCAGGGAAGACTTAATACTTAATTTACTTATTTGGCCTGTGCCGGGTCTTAGTTGCTGCACACAAGAGCTTTAGTTGCAGGGGGTGCACGCAGGATTTCCAGCTGCAGTATGCCAGATCTTATTTCCCTGACCCCTTCATTGGGCACACAGTTTCAAGCCACTGGACTAGCAAAGTTCCCTTTAGAGATTTAAAGAACCCTGAACCAACACTGTTGTTTATGTCCAATGGTTTCTAAACAGATACATTAACTAACTCAGAGGTTGTTTATGGCCTACTAGATTTCCAACCAGAAATCCTGTCTCCTTCCTGGGACCAATCTTGGGTTTCTCCAGAGCACTTGGCGGGGTCTCAGTAACAGAGCCCTAACAGTGACCTTTCCCAACGGACATTCCTTCCACCAACCTGGCTCTAAGCGGGCAGGGAAGACACTGCTGCTGCAGCAGAACAGGAACAGGGTCAAGTAGAGGGCTCTGCCCTCCCCCAGGGGTCCAAGGTGGCTGGGAAAGCCCTCTTCACCCCTCTGCTTCCACCACAAAGGCAGGTGCTTGCTGCCTTGGAGAAAGGGCCGAGACTGATGCCCAAGTCAGCCACTTTGTTACTCACCAAAACCTTAACAAAAGCTGACAGCAGGGAGCAGAGAGGGAGCGAGCAAAGGAATGGAGCTGGCCCCGGGGGAGAGAGACAGAGGAGATAGCTGGGCTATGGTTAAGTCATTTATTGATTTTATTTCTAAAACCCACATAGCGCCACTTTGCCTCTTCCAGAGCTTCAAAGAGCCAATTAACCGCCCAATGAGCCCACCAGGGAAACCGAGCTTGTGGGGGAAGCAGTGAGGTGAAGCCAAGGTCAAAGAGGGTTGCCAGGCCCCAGGCCCTGCCCCCATTCTGTCAGCTAAGCACAAAGAGGAAAGATCTCTCCTCTTTCAGTCAAGGGACCTTTAGGGCCTGCTTGAGGAGACCCAGTGAATAGGTCTGGCTTCTGAGGCTCCATTAACCCCTGCAGGCCTACAGCAAAGCAGCCCAGGCAAGCTGGACAGGGCTCAGACACCAAGGGCCTGCTCAGGATAAACAGCAGGGCTAGCCCCAGCTCTAAGCTGCAGAAGAGCCCAGGCCAGCATTGTCCCCACTGGCCCAGTGCTGTGGGCTGCAGAGCTTGCTGTCCCTCCGCCTGCCCAAAGGGAAGGTGATGGGAAGCATTGGCCCCATGCAGCTCCCTCCGAGAACTGCAGCAAAGCAGCAGAAGCGGCTGATCAAGGACCTCACTCATGACCCCAGAAGTCCTGAGCTGGGTTTTCCTGGTGCCACATCGGGCCTGTCCATTAGCCCAGACACAAGGGAACAAAACAGCCTGGGACCCTCTGTGAAGTGCTTACAAGGCACAAGGTGGGGCCCCTTCCCCTGCCCCCACCTCTCCCCAAAGCCTGCCATGGTGGCAGGCTGCAAGTCACCAGCAGAGAAAGAAAAGGCCACTTGGCGGTTTTAATTTTAGCAGCTTGGAGCCTGACAGGCAGGATTAGTTGGCTTGACCTTTCGTGCTGAGGCCTCCCCAGGCCCAGGGCCTCAGTCAGGTGGCAGCTTCCAGGCACGAATCACAACTGGAGCTCATCGAATGTGGGGGTCCAAGCCCCAGGGAAAGGCCTTCAAAAGGACAGAGACCAGGAAGGGGGAACCTGGTCTTCAGCCAGTAATCAGTAAACTAGCAGAAGGTGGGGCCGCCCACACACCAGCTTCCCCAGCAGACCTGCACAGGGAGGGAGAACGGGAACCAAGGGGTGGGGGGCGGACTTCCTTAATGAAGGTTCGAGAGGCTCCCCTGGGCAAGGGGCAGTGAGGCCAGGTGCTGAACACAGCTTCCGTAACTGGTG
The DNA here is from genome assembly GCF_002263795.3 of Bos taurus. NCBI lineage: Eukaryota > Metazoa > Chordata > Mammalia > Artiodactyla > Bovidae > Bos > Bos taurus. The sequence goes on from NC_037356.1 coordinate 43,002,746, forward strand.
GTGGCACCGACAGTGGCACAAGTGTTAAGAGAAAGAAAAACAACAGACCCAGAAAACCACACTGCTCTTTTATTCAATGGAACACCCCCCTTTAACGCAGTGTTGAATCATACACCAAAAAGCCCAGAGAAACGTCTGCTGATAAACCAGTGAAGAGAACGCGCATCATACATTATTGTCAACATAATCACTCCATGAAGAGGGGAGGAGGAAAGGAAGCAGAACAAAGAAAACAAGGGGCTCAAACCCCTCAACACTGCAGAACATTCAGACGTTTGGGATTAAAATAAATTGTAAAAGCTAGCCTTTCCAGGAAGGAGAGGAACAAACGGAATCTGAGGCAGCTCAGGGAGCGCTGAAAGGGCTCTGAAGGTTGCAGACAAGCCCCAGGCAGCTTACATGGCTCCACCTACCACGGGCAGGGGTGCCAGTTTGGTTATGGACCCTCAACCTGGGGACTAACCCACTACCCTACGAGAGTGGCAGAGACAAAACCCTACACTTAAAATTAAGGGGAAAAAGTATCTCAGCTTGAAAAAAAATATGGCAGTTTGAAAATCTTGGAACCAAAGAAAACACCCACCCCACCCCGCCCCGCCATACTGATGGCCCAAATTGTTTGCCTAAAAACCACTTGTTCCTCTCTCCTTAAAGAACCAGGAATGAGAAAAGGGAAAGGAATCTAATTGCAGCAGAAGACCGGGGAGAGCATCTCCTTGGACGGAGTCTGAAGAAAGGAAGAGATAAGGAAGTAACAAAGAAAAAAGAAAAAATTAATAAAAATTTCACAATATGGAGCCAGCGTGTTCCGATTCCGTCCATAAAAATAATTCAGGCTGCTTTGCCGAACCATCCTGTCCACCAGGGGCGCTGCTGAGGCTGTCTGCCTGGAAGGGTCACCAATGGGCGCGGAAAGTCCTCACTCTCATGGCTCGGGCCATCGCCGCCGCGGGGAGGGATCCTGGCGGCCCAGTTTGGGGAGAGGCAAAGGGATTTGGGTGAGGAGAGAAAGAAGACAAAGAAGACACTCGATGCTACGGGGCGCCAGGAGAGCCCAAGCTGGCACCCCATTACCACCTGCCCATTCCCAAGCGAGTCCTCAGTCGCTTGGCCCAGCCCGGTGCGTGCACACACACACATGCGTGCACACAATCACATGCGTGCGTCCCAATGTCTGGCTCCATATGGTGAGGTTCGGCGTGTGTTTAAACGAGACCAATTCTCTCTATATATAATATATATTTTCTTAAAAAACCAAGTCTAGTTCTGTGGTGGAGGCGGTGGGGGAGCTGGAGGCATCCCAAAGGGTGGCATGCCCGCCACCCCCATGCCCATCATGGTGACAAAGTTAGAAGGGTCCATGGGAGGCGGAGGAGGAGGGGGCGGGGCATACATCATGCCGGCGGAACCAGGCGGCGGAGGCGGCGGAGGGGGAGGGGCCCCGGGCGGCAGAGGCGGCTGGACCCCTGGGGGCAGGGGCACCATAGTGGGGTTGCCTTGCATCTGAGGGGCTCCTGGAGAAGCTGCGGCAGCCGCCTGCTGCTGTTGCCATGGCGGGATGGACCCTGTGCCAGCGCTCGTGGTGGTAGTCGTCGTATCTGGGGTGGTAAAGAAGCCCAAGGTCACACGCGCGGGGGCACACCGCGGCTCTCTGCGGCTGCTGCCTTGGGATGGGGAGGCAAGGGATGCCTGCTCCTTGCTTGGCATGCGGTACGGTGGTGGGGGGCGGGCGGGCGGGGTGGTCCTGGCAATGGGGGTGGAGGGGCGGGCAGGACTACCCTGGGGTCAGCCTCAAGGTCTCTGGGCTTAGCGGAGTAAGCCCTTTTGTCACCAGTGCCCCTGGAAGGGCCGAGGGGAAGGTACCAGACACAAGAACCGGCTCTGACATCCCTCCGCCCATCCGCCGCCACCACCGAACGGCACATTCAACCTCAAGGCCACAGCTACTCCCGGTCCCATCCCTGCAGTCTCTCAGGCCCCAGTCACATCCCTCTCCAGAGCATGCATGCACCCCCCCAACCCCGGGCCTAAGGCGCAGGCGTGGGCCAGCCAGCGGCTCCCAGCCTACGATGGTGGGCTCCCCTCCAGCCCCCACAAACCTCTCTCCAGACACAGCCTCGCCAGACATCAGCTCTCCTCCCCCAGACCCCCAGGGGCCACAAGGCCCTTTCTTTTTACCCCACAGCAGAGACCAGAGTCTCATCCCAAGGTGTCTGCCTGCCTGTCTGAGCTGTGAGGGTCTCTCATTCCTCTCAGCCCCACCCCCCCAATCCCACCCACCCCCACCAGCCCAAAATATTCCACTCACTTTGCTGCCATGGCAAGGGGGTACTGGAAGCCATACTGCTGCTGGGCGGAGGGGGTGGCGGAGGCTGCTGCTGCTGCTGTTGCCATGGGGGAAGAGGACCAGAGGGAGGGGGCGGAGGCTGCCCACTGGGAGGCGGCGGCGGCGGTGGCATCATGCCCATAGGTGGCGGCGGCATCATACCTGCAGAAAGGCGGAGAGAATGAAGCCTCAGGAGAGGCGGCGGGTTCGCCACAGGGCTCCCACTGCCTCCCCAGCCTAGGCAGGCAGCACCCCTCAGGAAGCACCAACCAGGCTGTTACCTTTTCCTTGATGCAGGCGATAGACCCCAGAGCCCACAGGCGTACTTCCCAGGTACTGATCTTGATGGAAGGAAAGAGCAGGGACTTAGCAGGACATTGGAACTGACCAGGGAAGATACACCCCCACAATAGCTCAGTCAAGTGGCAGTGATGGCCACTTACAAGAGCTGTTCTGAATGCCGTCTCTACGAGGCAGGCCCCACGTGTATACCCCACGTAGAAATCCCTTCCTGAACCATAAGGGAGACTTCCTCCTGACCTGGAGACCAAGCCTCAGCAAGAGACTCAGCACCGACACTCAACCCCTCTGAGACCTGCTCCCAGCCATGTAAAGCCCTGCTTACCCCAAAGCCCCAAGGTTTCTGGTCTGACACTTACTTACCCATTGGAGGAGGGCCGTGGTGCCCAGGTGGGTGGGGGCCCTGGTTCATCGGTGGTGGTGGCGGCTGCATCCAGGGGGGTGGAGGTCCATTAGGGTTGTGCTGCATGGGATGTCCACCATGTCCACCTGTGAGGCTGGGCAGCGGGTGTGGGAAGCTGTGGGGGCCACCTCCGGGCCCACCGGGGCCACCTCCATGCATGCCATGGTAGGGCCGACTCTCTGACGGGCCGGAGTTCATCCAGGGTGGGCGGCTCTGGGTAGTGGACATGAGAGACTACGTGAGAGCATTCCCGTCAGTGTCCCTGCCTGCTCCCTCTGGCGGCAACACTGTTCTTTCGGCTGTGCCACAGGACCAGGACACAAAAGGCCAAGACCTTCCCAAACTGAGAGGTCCCCAAACATTCCTGATGGCCCGAAAGAACAATGTTGCCGGCCATGTCCACCTGTCCTACCCCAAGCACCTGGCCACGTACTCCCATCTCTTGGGAAGAGAAGAGGGGGCCAGGTTGTGAAAACCCCCTCCCGAAACTCACCGGCGGAGGTGGGTTGTTGGCAGGAGCAGCAGGCCGAGGTGCACTGGCCAGTGGTGTGGTGGCAGGCCCAGAGGTGGAGCCCACAGATGCGGGCACAGGTGCCTCCCCCAGTTCAGCCATAAGGGACAAGTATTCTTTATCCATCCGTGCTTTATCCTGAGCTGACTGGGGGTCACCAGGCCTAAAGGTGGGGTAGAGACACAAAGAGAAAAGGGGTGGGGAAGACTCATTAAAATGGAAACCTTTACTTTGAAGAATTTACACAAAGGAAGTTTAGAGGAATTCAGTCACCCTTTCTAACCCCTTCCTTGAAACAGTCCCATCAGCTCGTCAGCTCTGTGCCCAGCTCTGCATCTGGGAAAAGCACATGGACCTCTGCCACAGCAGAGACCCCTGGGCAAGAACAGAGGTGAAAGGAAGCCAGGAGAAGTTCAGGTTTTCCCAAAACAGTAAGTTTCATCAATTTCCACATTGCAGGTATGAGGGAAGGAAAATCTATGCAAGACCAGAGGAGCTGCCAAAACTTCCTTAACAAGGCTTTTTATATTCATCACTTGAAGTAGAAGAACATTGCTATCAAATGCTGGATTGCAACTGGTCAAAACTACAAGCTGTCTTGCAACACCAACCATAAGCAACCAACAGCAGTTAGCAATGAGCCACATGAAAATACCTATACCCAGAAGGGAAGTTTTCAGGTTCCCTGGGCTCAAGATAATAAAGTAGGGATGTTCACCATCGACTGTTTCTAATCATTCTGGGCTTTGCATCACACTGTTAACAGACCAAACTCACTGAAAGGAAGCTCTTGGGTCTGCAGATTAACACGAGCTGTCCTATACACCAGAAGCTACCAGGAAGCCCTCACCTTTGGAACTTGCAATCAGAAGCAATGTGGCCAGCCCCGCCACACTTGGTACAGACTGTGGTATTGGTAATGCTGCGGGTCTCAGAGCTCTGCCAGGGTCTTAAGATCCTGTTGAAAGAAAAAGGTCACCTCAATGGCTGTGGCCCATCACCCTTCTTCCGTAGGTTCTGGTTTTTGTGCCTGTCCCTCGAAACCAATCACATACGTACCTGTTATCATCTTCCCGAAGGGTCCCATTCAAGCGAGCCAACTCTCGAAGTTGCATCTTCCGTAGGTCATTCTGGTCCTCAGGGGTCTCGATACCCTGCTTCAGAATGTTTCTTATCTGGTGGAGACGCAACGGGCACAGTTATGTAAGTCCTGGGACTGCCACCTAGATTTCTGGTTGGAGGATTCCTTCCTGACTCCTCACCTGTTCTACTGCTTTCTTCACATTCTCCATGGTATTGGCAGTGACCAGGGCGTGAAGCGGCTCATCTTCTCCTGGCAGCATCTGGCCATCTTTGCGCCCAACTTTCCCTTCTTTCACAGAACCTTTCCCCCGGATCATGATCTTGGCATTACACTCCTTCTCTATGTTCTTCAAGGTGTTCCCTCTATCAGAGGCAGAAAAGATGGCTTTAATACCCAACATGGAAATTCAGAGTGGCTCACTGGGCAGTGATAAGAAACCATGAGTGTATAGACTGAGATTTTCCCACCAACAGCTCCACGATCTTTAAGTTAAGGTCACAGCAATCCTCAAGATTTGACTTCTCTGCGGTGAAACGGAAAATTTTCTCACCAAAAGGCACTCACTCAGCCAAAGTGAACATCCTACCAAAAGCAGGAAGATGGTACCCAGAAAGTACAAGACAGACTCATCTCCCAGGTCTTTGCATGAGTGCTCAGTTACTAAGTTGCGTCTGACTCTTTTGTGACCCCCATGGACTGTAGCCCACCAGGCTCCTCTATCCATGGGATTTTCCAAGCAAGAACACTGGAGTGCATTGCTGTTTCCTCCTTCAGGGGATCTTCCCAACCCGGGGATTGAACCATGTTTGTTACATCAGCAGGCAGATTCTTTAACACCAAGCCACCCAGGGAGCTCCTCCCAGATCCTTGGGAATTCTGTATTCCACAGAACAGCAGGTACTCACCTTGGCCCAATCAGCAGCCCCACAAAATTGATTTCCGGATACTCATCTTGTGGGATCATTACTTTATCGCTCACACGTGTTGCTGGAGGTCTAAGAAAGAAAAGACTCATAGACTCTGCACACTTCTGAGGTGACCTCAACAGCTCTTCTAGAACTAACCTTCTATACCACGTTTTGTTATAGATGACAGGGTAAGGAGTGAGAGGTTAGTATCTACAATGCTCTAGCAGACCACACCTAATTCGCTGGGGTCTTTATCCCGGACCACCCAGTCCCCTGGCTTACTTGTAATCTGCAGGAGGCTTGAAATCGGGGTTGAGGGCAACCATTTCCGTGATGAGATTATGCCGTTCCTCCTCCAGTTTCTTGCGGGTGCGGAACTCGCGAGTGTTAAGCCTCTTCCCCTCACTATTGTAGATGGGCTCAGGGGAAGGGGACCTGTGGGAAACAGACCACCGTCACCCCTCTGCCTTCACTTTACTCTCATTCCCACACGGGCTAAAATAAGTCTTCCCCAGCCCCTCTGCCTCTCAAGACCCTAACACAACACTCTTCGGAGGAACCGACCATAACGTGTGCTATTCAAAATCGTGTGGAATAGGGAGGTAGAAACTGGCTTAGCATCAGGGGGACTGGGGTGTGTGTGAGAAAGGAAAAAAGTGGTTTTGTTCTAAAAGTGATGAGAGGAAAAAAAGTCTGTTCTTCTAAGGGAAAATCTCTAGACTGTAAATGGCAAGGACTGTCTCATCCTCTGGAGTCTTCTTGCCAAATATGAATTTTCTTTTGTTGGAAAAAAAAAAAAACCATATTACAACTTTATGAACCACGGAAACCCCAAGTTTAGGTAAAATGTTAAATGACTCTTGCAGAGCTCATGCCCTAACTGGAAGAGAGGCTGTACCCCTACCATGTAGTAAGTATGAGCTCTTTAACCCAATACAACTGGGACTCAAGGCTACTGCAGCTACTTGGCCCCCACAATGGAGAGAGATGGTTCAAGGCTTCGTCTCTGCTTTTCCTTCAATGGCCTGGCTGGCAGTGTCCAAGGCCCAGGAGTCAACCTGTTTTCTGGCTGTTCGAGGTTAGGGAGTCTGGGTAGAGAAAACCGTTAAATTGCTAAAGCAGCTTCTCTGAGAGGCTGCAAATGCAGATTTGGTCATGTATTTGTCTAGGGTCTGAACCTGCAAACAGCAAGGGGAAAACCTATGATTCTCCACCAGAGTTTACAAGTCCAGAAAGCAGATTTTCTCTTTTTTTTTAAAGGAGTAAAATGCTGTTGCTACAAGTAAAAAATAGCAATGATAAAATGATCAGTTTACCACAGCTGGATTTTGCGGTAATAAAAAAAAAAAGAGAAGTTACACTCCTAGAATTCTGAGTTAAGATTACAAAAAGGACCATAGCTTGATATTCTGAATGAAAATTTAGTAGCAGCTGCAAGAAGGGAAGAGACCATGTGGATCAGGTTATTTTAAAAACATCCTGAAAGTAGTCAAGATTCCTATACCCTTTGTTTAGTTGAGAGAACCTTGCCTAGTTGGAGAGCAAGGACTGAACTCGGCTGCTCCCACTGTCTTCAGCCTAAAGGGAACCATGTCATACCACGTTACACACACGATGGAATAAAAGGTCAGGTTTGTTCATGACTAATGACGGCTAAATGACACCTCCGTTTCTAGCATCTGTATAAACTGTTAGCACAATCCAGTAATAGTGAACAAAGACAAACATACCCCAGCTCATTAGACTACCATCTTATACATTTAAATCTACACAAGATTTTAAAACATTTTTAACTGTGCAACTTAAGCAACATCAAAATGGCATAAAGTGGCTTCATACTGAGAATACACCTTCTTAAGAAATAACCTTAAGTGAGAAACTCATGCATTTCCCTCCAACCTGGGCTCTTTCAAAGCAAAACCATCAGGCATTAATTAGGGCCTCTTTCAAACTGAATTCAAGGGAGGAAAAAAAAACTCTCCTCTGATTTTATTTCTAACATGCTTGACATTTCTAATTCCCACCTCATTCATAGCTGTCTAGAATTAAGCACTTCTGGCTAATCACCAAAAGAAGCTTTACCAGTACCAAATTGGTCATTTAAAGGCCCCACAACAGTGTAACCTCTTTCCAAATTGTGGAAGTGAAAGGCAAAAACCAATATTCTAGAGGTCAGACTGGCCCAACTTCTTCACTTTGAGTAAGAATAGTATTAGAGGTCATCTAATTTCTAATCCAAATTCTCCAGGAAACGAAGGTTTGTTAAAAATTCAACTTTTTAAGGAACTGCCTGGTAACCTGTGGACATGTTATTACAGGAAAAAAGGCCAAAAAGGCACTAAACAGTTGTGGTCTATAATCTATAAAGCAAATCTAAAAAAAAAAAATCAAAATATAAAACATAACAACCCTCCAACCAAAATTTACAGGTGAAAAAATAAAAAAAATTTAATTAACTCAAATGAAAAGCATCAATATATGTTACTTTGCTTCTTAACACAGGACACCAGAAAGGTGCTTATTTAAATGAGTGGCTTCTAAAACCATTACATCATCTTCCTGATTTAACAAGTTATTAAAATGGGTAGCAAGCCAAAAACACTACTTTTTAAAGCAAAGTGTTTTCAACTATGCTGCATGCACTAAGAGACACTTCACGGAGGAGGCACATTGCCTTTCTATTAAATGGACCAGATTTTAGCTGTTCAAATATTGGCCTGCCAATAAAATTCCTGTTAAAAAAAAGTTCATTTCCCTCAAACTTTGTAGACTTTTTATTTTTTAGAGGTGAGAAATTACAAACTGAAATGACATGACCACAGCTGTTTGAGGACCACACTCCCTTTAAAAAAAAAAAAAGTAATTGGTTGGTTGCTTGCCTTCCCAAAACAGGTGAAAATATTCTGGCCCCTCCCAACACCCCAGGCAATGGCCAAGGCTGAAAATTAACTGGCAGTGATGAAGGAAGTTGGTTAGAATCTTGTCTATTTCAAAACCATGAGCAGGAGACTGCAGCATAAGCTGACCAGACAGAGTTTCTGGCCTGCTCAAATTCAGTGATGCTCAAAAATATTCTTATTCCCTACAATGTGTAGTACCTGTGAGGACACGCTACACCTGGGCTTTCAGCCAAAGGAGGTACTGAAATTGCTGGTTAATGGGCCACCTCACTGTCCCTACTAGTGGGTAAATCAGGTTAAAATCTACATACTTTTCAATTGAAAACCAGTTGTCCGTTTTCCTGTAACTTTTGATTCTGCTAGTAATTAAATTTCATTCCATTCTGCTAACTGATGACTGACCATTTAACTGCTAATTTACACTCTAGTTCCCAGAATGGTCACAGTACCAGTCTTCTTACTAGGATTTTATTGAACTGACACAACATGTTGCCACCAGTAAAACGTATTGAGAAAAAGGTAAAAGCGTTACTGTCAGCTGGTTAAAACTGTTTCCCAACCTGTCCTCAGGGTTAGGGGGGATGCCCAGGTCTCCTGTGCGCAGTTTACGAGTCAGGTCTTCTATCTGCAGTTGCACTGGAAGAAACCAGGTTAGGAAAGAAAAAAAAGGATGGAAAAAAGACAATGTTACCAAAAAACATCTCAAATCTCAACAACAAGCATGAAGAACTCGGAGACTTTGAAAGGGACGTGATCAGTGAACACATTGAGGCAAAAACCCCCAACCATCTACTGGCAGGAGTCCACTTACATCTCTAAGTATCTTTCACTTCAAAATGGTTATCACTTAAGGAAGCAAACAGTTTGTTGGAAGAGGGGTTAGCAGTATAGACTGTTCACTAAGGCTAACATCAAAACAATTATTAGGAGGCGTTTTACCTCTTCCTCTCCACCAAGGCTTGCTATACAATTGGCACCCAGAACTAAACCATGTATGTTATCACCAATACCCTGTTCCCACCAAATTACACTCTTGAGTGCTAGACTCTTAGATTTTATTTTTCCTTCATCAAAACTTAAACATAACCCAAAATGAGATTCAATTAACATGGGACAAGGAAAAACACCAGTTAAGCAAAGATCATTTTCATTGATACCAGGATTAAAATTCCTTAAACAAAACATTTAATAACCAATTCAACAGTCTCATATTTAAGTTTGTGCATATTCTTTCTGTAAAACCAGATCCGTACTAGTAAGGATCTCCCAATACCTGTTGTTTTCATTCAAATGTTATGACAATCAGTATACCTTAATACACCAGTAACAAGGCAAGAAGTTTAGACTCACTCCTTACATGGGAATAACAGTAGGGGTGCAGAGAATGAACGTGTGGGTCAAGGAGAGTTATGTGGGGCCCTCAGACCTTGACAAATGACCAAATGAGGCTGTATATGAAAAGGATGATGGTTTCACAAAAGTTTAGTGACTCCAGGGAAGTATTACCCAGTTGATTTTCTCAAGATAATGGGAAGTGTGAAGCCAGATCACTTTCTTCGCATGCTGAATGATCACCTGTTTCTTACCTTTGTAGCATCTAAGTGTCCTAAGCAGGTATCTCTAACAAGGGCAAGTCTTAATGGGTTGGGTTCAAGTTGAGGCGACTCCAAGAATTAACACATGTCTAACCCCAGACACCCTTCTAATTTTAAACACACCCCACAGGGCTATACCCCAACACCACATCCACTCCAACTCGGAAAAAATGAAAATCTACATTAATATCAAAAGAGGATATTGGGGACATCCTGTGTAAGAGAGATAAAAGAACACGAAGACACATGTGGGCCCCCAAGTTGTTTTATGCTACAAAAGTTCTGACTTGGCAGCCAAGCGTTAAGCTCAACTGCTCAAGGTGAAAGTCACCTTCGTGGAGGCAGGCAGTTCTTGTAACTGGACAGCAGGGATGTGGGCTGATTGAGACCACCGGCACCTGAATCTAAAGGTTGCCATCTTCCTTGGAGAAGAGACCTACACTAGCCCAGGCTTTGATTACACCTTTAAACGCGCTTAGGACCCAAGCAGTAACTTCCTCCAAAGGAAGAGAGTTGGAAATGTAAAGAATGAATCTGTTTTTCCCATTTTCTGCATCTGCTTGTGTTCTTGGGCTATCACTCCACTAGGGACATTTTCATAAGGTTATCAAGACCCAGACTAGTCAAATATAAGACATAAAAGGATGGGTGGGAGTAGACTCAACAGTAGGGAAAGAAGAATTATTAGTATTGTAAAAATGAGACAAGACAATTTCAACACCTCAAAATTCTCAGCAGTCTAGAAAAGAGATGAAGACCCTCAAGAACAATGGCCTAGAGGTTTTTTACTCGTGAAGGACACAACCTCATGGGTTTACGAGGCTTCTGCCCTAATTTACTCCAATGTTTATTTGGTTAGTAGGAAATGTGTATCAAGTAAACTTTTTTGAGACAGCTGTACAGGTACATAAATAAATGTAAAACTTGCATTAAAAACCTTTTTTTTTTTAAAAAAGGTAATTTTGAAGTTAGTTTCATTTCTACTGTGGACATTCGTAATTCTCAAAATTTCCCAACAGTTAAGATCTTTTATCCTAACCACCTCATTATTCCAGATCCAAGCAGTACCCCTTTCCCTGCAGAGTTCCTTAGGAGTAAACACAAGAGCCCTCATTTTAAGACAGCTCTCCAAAGACCAAACCAGAAAAGATGCTGAAGCAAAGGTTAAATTCAACAAAATGGTAAAAGGGGGGTAAACACACTTTCAGAACCATTTTTTGATTAAACTGAGAGTTTTTTCCCCTTTCAGAAAGTACCTATAAAAAAATAAAAGACCACATTTTAGGGAAAGGAGGAATATGAAATTATGGTGAAAGGCCAGGCTGTGAAAAAGGTACTTGGTTTACAATACCTGCAGTGTTCTCCACTGGGGCCAAGTCCAGAGAGGCATGTAACACTCACCTCATCAACTGGTAATGAACAGCAGCTGAAAAGGGTGGGGTGGGGTGCTGGGCTGGGAACTATTCTCATTCCTAAGCGGGCCCCTCTACCCTTCTGGCACTCATGGAGAACACTGCTGTTACCAACAGACCAAAACAAGGAGCTACAAATGCAGGACTCACAGAGCAAAAACTGATGGATTATATCAAAGTCATCTGACCATAGCTCCTCTCAAAGAGAAAACTGTAAAGTCCCAAACTTTCAACAAATAAAATGTTCAGTAACAATCTGAAAATGCATTTGAGTGCAGAACGTGTATTTACCTATATAAGCTCTTTCTTGTTCCCGAGTAAGTCCAGGGGGGATGACTGTAGGCATTCCTGGAATCACCGTCTTCTGTTCCATTGTGTCTTGGTTCCAGCGGCTCCTCTTCCGCTTCTTACTGGGGAAGTCTAAAAGAGATAAGATTCATCAGATGCAAACATAAACCAGCAGAACTACCAACAGGCAGTTCTGGATACTTATGATACTACACACAACCTCAGTAGACTGTTAAACTGAGAACTTGACCTAAAAAGAAACAGCAAAGAATGGAAGACAAACCTCGGAAGTCAAAAGACATGGCCACTAGGAGGGGACCTGGGTCTGAAAAATTAACATTGCACATTTATAATTTTTGTCCACAGAAATGCTGTGAAATATGTAAACAAGAAATCTCAGTGCATAAAGTTTCAAGTAGTGAAATCAAAGTATTGAGATAATAATATACCTCATGGTTGTCCATAAACCTCTTAACAGCCCCAGGACGTAAGAGCAGACTGAATATTCAAGGCTATAAAGCAATATTGGTAACTTCTGGCTCCTCCCACCTCCCCAACAGTCACCTGAGACAAACCGCAACTAAACCTATGGTTATCAACTGAAAAACCCAGATTTTCCAGCAACATCACTTTTCTCCTCAGAGGTTTGGCTAAGGTCATCATTTTCCTGGCCAGTTGGACACTTAGGGTCTAAAAAATGTATCGTTAAGTTCAATAAAGAACAAGCTATACAACAGGAGCCAAATCTTTCTTCCCCAGTACACAAGCAGAAATTTCTGCCGTTTGATACAAAAAGGTGCCTTCTGAGGGGCCAGACCCAGAGGAAAAGCCTCAAGAGGAGGCGTGTCATACTTCTTAGGTAGATACAATGAAATGAGGAAACGAACGGAAAACTCCTTCCCCCAAAAGGGCCACAAAAAATCGGACCCAAACACCCTCTGAAGACTTTCATCCATTTTGGTTCTTAAGTGAAAGCCTTGTCTTATTAAAGAAGTTTTAAGGAGCTTCTCTTGGTACTTTCTTCCTTTAGGACTCTACTACAACCAGGAAGAGGACGCTCCACGTCATCAGTTGACCCTTTCCCGCCCTCCAGACTTGCACATGAGGCATCCCAACCACCCACTCGATCCCCTCTCCACACTCCTCCTGAACACCAGGGGCGGAGAGCAACAAGGGGTCTCCCCAATGCCGGCTTTTAGGTTGGGCACAAAGCCCGGCCGCCAAACTGCGCCTGCGCGCAACAAACTTCCTCCCGCCGGGCCCCCACCCCTGAGGCGCGTGCGCACTCGAGGCCCGAGAACCAGGCCGCGCGCCCCGTGGCTTCGCCGCCCGGGCCTCCCCGTGCGCGCGCGCGCGCACCCGCCGCGTGCAGCCGCCGTCGCCGCCGCCGCGCGGCCCTCAGCCGGCCGGGCCCATCCGCGCAGCGCCTCGCGCGCTCTCTCGGCCCGACTCACCTCCTCCGCCGCCGGCCGGGCCCGGCTGCTGGTCCTGACGCGGCGGCTGGGGTGGCGGTGGCTGTGGTGGCGACACGCGCTGGTAGAGCGGCGGAGGGGGCGGCTGTGGCGGCGAGTACGAGGAGCCCGAGGAGGGGGGCGGTGGCGGCGGCGGCTGCTGGGGAGGCGGGGGGGGCGGCGGCGGCGGCGGCGGCGGTAGCGCCGCAAAGGGGAAGGCCGCGGTCAGGGCCCCCACCGAGCCCACGGGCGGGGGCGGCAGCGGCCCAGGCCCGGGGGCAGTCGGTGGTCCCGGCTCGAAGCCCCCTTTGGGGCCAGGGAGGGGAGGGAGGCCTGGGGGGCCCAGCTTACCCAGCGGCGTAGCGTTCGCTCCGGTCGCCATGGCGCCCCCAGGGACCGGCACCGGCGGCTCCTTTTCGGCGGCGGCTTCTTCTTCGCGAATCTTCTGGGGGGAGGGGACCCGACTGCGCTGCCGCGGAGCGCGCGGAACCCGTCCTCTCACGCGGCGGGCGGCGGCGGCGCGAGACGCACAAAGAGGGAGGAGAGAGCGCGCCGCGGGGGCGGACCGGGGGCGACGGGGCCGGGGCCTGGATTGGGCCGAGCGGAGGCAAAGGGTCGGAATCGGCGGCCTCCGATTGGTGGAGCCTTAGCCTTTCTCGATGCGCGCTGGGATTGGCCGGACCGTTAGGCCTGGCGAGGAAATGGCGGCCGAGCCTGAAGAGCTGGGAGGTGTCGCAGCGCGCACTTCATTTGTTACTGCGCGAACGGAGCTCGGAGTCCAGAAAGGAGGGATAGGGTGGGGCAAACTCTGTGACTTATGGGGCCAAGAGCTCTCCCATTGGCTGAGCTGGTGGAGTCAATCAATCTCCGTTGCGTCGTAATGTCCTGGGATTGGCTGTCTCTGTTTCCCCCCCACCACCCTTGCTCCCTTTCCCCGGGGAGTAATTTCGCTGGGTTTAAGCTAGAGGTCGCGGCGGAAAAGCATTGGCGGAACAAGAATTGGGGTCGGGGAGGAGCGGAACAGGAGCGCGCATGCATAGATGGGGCAAAGCCATGTCTCTGTCCCTGGCTTCCCCGTCGACCCTCGGGTCCGACGCGGAAGCCCTTGGTGACGTCAGTCCTCGAGTCCCATGGTAACCCGGAACCGAGGGGTGGGGGAGGGGCTGGCGCGGACCGGTAAACCGGATCCGTCGACAACACAGGTAAAGGGGACTTCCTGTTTTTGAAAAAAACAAAAAGAGGGAGGAAGAAGATCTATAAAATAGTATTATTGAAGGATTAAAAACGGTGTCCGAGCCAATGGAGGTACACATATCTTAGGTGGAAAGCAATATGAAGTTATCAAAAATTAGTTTGCATATACCGTGCGTTTTCATTAGAATCCCAGCGAAGTTGGGATTTATTATATCATTTTTTAAGTCATAAAATAACTGAAAATAGTGGAGAAATTTGTAAACTAGGTTGAGGAGCTTGCCTTTCCAAATAATACAATACAAAAGACACACTAATGAAACAATATGGTATTGCTGTAGGAAAGACGGATTAGTACAAGATAGAGTCTAACCAAAAAAGTATTTCAATTCAGTAAGGAAAAGATTTAGCTAGTAAATGGTATATAGAGTCCTAAATTTAAACAATAAAACAGATACAATTTAGGAGATTGTCGGAGTCATCTAGGGGTAGAGACTTTATGAAGACAGGAAACAAAGTTAATTACCAAAGGAACCTATGATAAAAGTCAACAGACAATAATACATTAGGAAAGTATACTTGCCATACATATGATAAAGGGCTAATATCTGTAATATGCAAAGAAGTCTTAAAAAGTAATTTTAAAAGAAAACAGAAAAGAAGCAAAGACTGAATAGACAAGTCTGAGAAGAGCAAATCCAAATAGCCAAAAAAAACATGAAAAGTACCAACCTCCTAAGCATGAATGCAAAGGTGATATGAGACATCTTCAACAATCAGGGGAAAAAAAAAAAAAAAAGCTAAGTTACTACTTTGAATTGTTTTTTGAAAAGCATTCTATTATCTATTAAAATTGTACCTCTCAAGACTTCTTTGGTGGTCCAGTGGGTAAGACTGCACTCCCAACGCATGGGGGCACTGGTTGGGGAACTAAAATCCTGCATGGTGTGGCTTAAAAAACTTTTTGTACCCCTTTCAGGGAAAAATAAAAAACATGTTCAATGTGGTAATCCCACTCCTGGGAATCTGCCCCTAAACAAGGCATGTGATTACATAATGCAATGTGTTCAAAGTCTTCTATTGCGTTTACTGCGGTCTTGTTTGTAACTGCAGAAACCTAGAAACAGAAAACTACCATCAATATGTGATTGGTTAAATGAAGTAGATTATCCATAACTTGGATTAGTAGGCAGCCTTGAAAAGGAGATAATCCATACCTACTGACCTGGAGGGACTTCTGTGCTATATTGTTGAATAAGAAAAGAAGCAGAGAAATAGCTATTACATGATCTTGTTTTTGTAAAACAAAGTCCATACGTGTGTATGCGTATGATTATATGAGTATGGAGAAAGCCACGGAGGATACACAAGTCATCAGTGAAGACGTTGAAGAGGGAAATAGGTGCTTGGAAGTTATCCAATACATTTTAAGAACCCAGCATGTTTTTAAAATATTTTTCATATTTTAAAAAAATGTATGATGTGATCCCATTTCAGTTCAGTCACTTAGCCGTGTCTGACTGTGACCCCAAGCAACACGCCAGTCTTGCCTGGCCATCCCCAACTCCCAGAGCTTGCTGAAGCTCATGTCCAAGCTGGTGATGCCATCCAACTATCTCATTCTCTTGTTGTCCCCTTCTCCTCCTGCCTTCAATCTTTCCCTGCATCAGGGTCTTTTACTCAGTTTTTCACATCAGGTGACCAAAGTATCGGAGCTTCAGCTTCAGCATCAGTCCTTCCAATGAATATTCAGGACTGATTTCCTTTAGGATTGACGAGTTTGATCTTGCAGTCCAAGGACATTTACATAACATTATACAACTGTATAAAGAAATGCATTGAGGAAGTTCCCTGTGGCCCAGTGGTTAGGACTTGCTGCTTTCACTGCCAGGGGCCCGAGTTTGATCACTGGTCAGGGAACTAAAATCTCATAAGCCATGCTGGGAGACAAAAAAAAATGCATTGACAGAACAATCACCAAATTTCCACTGTAGTGGGTAATTTTTGGAGAGGGCAATGGCACCTGACTCCAGTCCTCTCGCCTGGAAAAAATCCCATGGCTGGAGCAGTCCATGGGGTCGCTAAGAGTCAGACATGACTGAGCGACTTCACTTTTACTTTTCACTTTCATGCATTGGAGAAGGAAATGCAACCCACTCCAGTATTCTTGCCTGGAGAATCCCAGGAACGGGGGAGCCTGGTGGGCTGCCGTCTATGGGGTCGCAGAGAGTCGGACACGACTGAAGCAACTTGGCAGCAGCAGCAGGTAATTTTTACTTTTTCTCCTATTTCTATGTATTATCTTTAACTTTTTATACTAAGCAAGTGTAACTAATAAAAATGAAGTTAATATTGTGGACATAAAAGGAAAAATAAAAACATTTAAATCATCTGAAAAATAAGGAAACATTATCAGTAAGTACAACAGATTCTAGGGAGGAGGGGAGAAAAGAATCATTCGCTGTTTGAGCAACTACTAGATGTAAAACAGATTGACAGATATGACCCTGAATGAAATTCAGCCCCTGCTTCCAGAAAATCATGGTCTAGCAAAGGAGAGAGGCTAACGCACAAATAAAAATGTACTATTACTGTTAATGATGATATTACCGTACTAGTAATGGTAAAGGCTACAGCTGTGACTCTCATGGGGTAGTGACTGTCACTGCTTTCTAGTCATTTCCTTTAGGATTTTTGTGTTTTTTAAAAAATTACCAAGTTAAAATATTTTGGTTGTCCTTTTACTAATTTATATTTATTTAGATTCTTCAGAATATGGTCTTAAAATCTCTAATCTTTAATTAAAAAATACAATTTCCTTTTGGTCAAGTGTATGATCAATTTTTTTAAGTGTTCTAAGGACAGATGAATAGTTAAAAGAGTTTGGACGTTGGCTACTCCCTGATCTGTTCTGACTTCTTTTAGCCCTTGCAGTAGCTAATTTCATCTTCACAACCACCTTCAGAGATGGGTATTATCTGTTACTTATAGATGAGAAATCCAGGCACAGTGAGGTTAAGTCACTACCCCAATGTCACACAACTTACCAGTGTAGTCTGTTGGTCCAAGACTCCTATTTGGCAGAACAGGATTAGAATGTTGGCCATGCCGCTTTCTGGCTGAGGACCATGGAACAGACTTCCCAGTTTTGAGGCAACTTGGAGTCCTACAGAGCCAGGCCAGCCACCCGCCAGCTGGCAACTAGGGAAGTCATTTAATGTCTATGCATCTCAGCTTCTTTGTCTGTAGCATATGGACATTAATGCTACTGTACAGGGCACTGCACTGATTGAATGAGATCAGGGGACGTGGTTGGTTTTAATGGACTATCTCCTGAGCTGTGGGGTCAAGAATTATACACAGATGCCTCCTGATTTTAAGCCAGGGTGAAGTATAATGAAAACAGCAACACATCTATCTGGTCTTTGTCCCCAGATTCTGGTAAAGAGCTTCAGAAACCCTTGGGATTTCCTGAGTGCTGGGAGTGTCTTTCATTATTCATAATGAGGGCCTTTGGACTGGTCACCGGATTTATGCTAACAGGGAGACTCACTGGCAGCTCTGAGGTCCCTGAGTGAGCTTCAGGATGGTGGCTGGTCACCAGAAAAACCAACCAAGTTTCAGCCTTACCCTCCACCTCTGGGTGGGGGAGAGAGGCTGGAGATTGCACTCAATCATATGACCAGTGTTCATTCAATCACACCTATGTAATAAAGCCTTAATAAAAACTAAACAACGAAGTTTGGAGAACTTCCAGGTTGGTGAACATACCAATGTAACAGGAGGGTGATGCACCGATTGCATGCACCAGGGTGAGGCTCCTGACCTCAGGACTCGTCCAGACCTTGCTGCCCAATGCATCTCGCTCTTCATTTAAATGTGGCCTTTAAAATAACGCAGCAGCCATATACTGCACTTTCCGGAGTTCTTTATGTCATTCTAGCAACTTATTGAACCTGAAGTGGGCTGTGGGAACTACCAAATTTGTAGCAAAGCTGGTCAGAGGTGTGGGTAGCCTGGAGGCCCAGGTCTTGTAGTTGAACCCCTTAACCTGTGGGATCTTCACCAACTCAGGGTAGTTCATGTCTGAACTGAACTATGGAACATCGAGTTGTCAGAGAATTGGTGTCAGGACGTAAAGAATAAGTTTTAGGACTTCTCTGGGGGCCCAGTGGTTAAGGCTCTGCATTTCCACTGCAGGGGGCACGGGTTTGACTCCTAGTCAGGGGTCTAAGATCCTGCAAATGACGCAGTGTGGCCAAAAAGAAGTTTTGACACCCTATGAATCCCTGGCGTTTTCCATCGTTTCATTCTAATTTGATAGTTCAGAAACTCCAAGCCCCTGGCAAGGTTGAGAGGTAGTATCGTGGAGCTAGTTGAGCCTGGAGGGAGCAAATCCACGGATGTTTCTGACCCACCCTTCCCCATGTCCAGCCTTTGGAGAGCTCACACGTGATTTCATTGCCCGGATTAGGACTGTCTACCAGTGAGTGAGCACATGTGATGCACCAAATACTTTTCATAATTTTTTCCTGGAAAACCATGTACATTTACACCTTCCTATTAAAGGTATTAATTTGAACAAGGGGTTGATAGGTATTGGAATTTGTGAGTTGGGTACAAATTAGAAATAATAGCAAGATAGCTATGTACACGGAGAAGGCAATGGCACCCCACTCCAGTACTCTTGCCTGGAAAATCCCATGGATGGAGGAGCCTAGTGGGCTGCAGTCCATGGGGTTGCTAAGAGTTGGACACGACTGAGCGACTTGACTTTGACTTTTCACTTCCATGCACTGGAGAAGGAAATGGCAACCCACTCCAGTATTCTTGCCTGGAGAATCCCAGGGACGGCGGAGCCTGGTGGGCTGCCGTCTCTGGGGTCACACAGAGTTGGACACGACTGAAGCAACTTAGCAGCAGCAGCAGCAGCTATGTACAAATCGCATATCTGGTAAAGGACTTTTTAATCCATACTCTCAAAACTCAGCAATAAGAAAACAGACAACTCGTGTGGTGTTAACTAAACTTATTGTAATCATTTCACAATATATGTGTATCAAATCATCACACGGTACACTTTAACCTTTCAATATGTTTTATGTCATTTGTATCTCAAAGCTGGAATTTTAATTCTATTTAAAAAAATATTTATTTGTGGCTATGCTGGGTCTTCGTTGCCGTGAGCCGGCTTTTGCTAGTTGCGGCCAGTGGGGACTACTCTTCGTTGCAGTGCTTGGATTTCTTATTGCAGTGGCTTTTCTTGTGGGCATGAGCTTGAGGGTCATGGCACACAGGCTCATTAGTTGTGGTGTAAGGGCTTAGTTGCTCTGCACCATGTGGAATCTTCCTGGACCAGGGATGGAACCCACGTTCCCTTCATTGGCAGGTGGATTCTTGTCCACTGAGCCACCAGGGGAAGTCCGACAATCCTATTTTTAAAAGCAAAAGATTTCAATAGACACTTTACCAAAGAACATGTATACCAGCAGGCTTCCTAGGTGGCATGAGCAGTAAAGAATCCTGGCAATGTAGGAGACATAGGAGACACGTGTTCCATCCCTGGGTCGGGACGATCCCCTGGAAGAGATAACAGCCTGCTCTAGGCTTCTTGCCTGGAGAACCCCATGGACAGAGGAGCCTGGCGGGCTACAGTCCAGGGAGCCGCAGAGTGGGACACCGCTGAGTGACTGAACACACACATGTATGCTGGCAGACCTCGCTTCATTGCATGTCATTTTATTGTACTTTGCAGACTGTGTTTACAAACAAGGTTTGTAGCAACCCTGTGTCAGGCAAGTCCGTCGGTGCCATTTTTCTAAAAGCGTTTGCCTCCTTTTTCTCTCTCTGTTACACGTTGAGGGCTTCTCTGGTGGCTCAGCTGGTAAAGAATCCGCCTGCCATGCGGGAGACCTGGATTCAAGCCCGGGGTGGGGAAGATCCCCTGAAGAAGGGAACATCACATGTTGGTAGTTCTCACGATATTTCAAACCTTCAGCCAGCAAAAAGATATCATTTGCGGAAGGTTCAGATGATGGTTAGCATTTTTAGCAATAAAATATTTTTAAATTAAGGTATGTACATTTATTAAAGACATAATGCTGTCACACACTTAATAGACTTGGTATAAATATAATTGTCATATGTTCTTTAAAACCAAAAAATTCACAGGACTCCCTTTATTGCAGTGACATGGACTAAACCCATACTACCTCTGAGGTGTGTCTGTATATGGTAAATAAACATAAGAAAAGATGCTCAACATCATTAGTCATGAGGGAAATACATGTTAAAACCACTATGAGATACTACCACACCTATTCGAGTGGCTAAAATTAAACAAGAGGGACAATACCAAGTGTTAAGGAAGACTTGGAGGAACTAGAACTCTCCTGCACAGCTGGTTGGAATGCAGACGGTCCAACAACTTTGCAAAACAGCCTGGCATTTTCTTAAAAACTGAAGATTTTTTTTAAAAATCAGAATTGAACAAAAAAAATTTTTTAAGTGAAACAATACATACATGACCCAGCCCTTCCACTCAAAAGCATTTACCCAAGAGGAATGGAAGTTTATATCCACACAAAGACATGTATGTGAATGTTCATAGCAACTTTATTTGCCATAAATAGTCCAAAGCTGGAAACAGCCCAAATGTGTATCAACAGGCAATGAGCTAAACTGTGAAACATCCATCCAATGGAATACTACTTGGCAATAAAAGGAATGACCATTAATATATGAAAGAACATGGATAAAGCTCAAAAGAATGATGCTTAGTCAAGTCAAATAAAAAGAGTACATACCGTATGTTTCTATTTACATAAATTCTGAACTATGCAAATTCATGCCTAGTGACAAAACAGTGGTTACTTGAGGCTGGGGAGGCAGGGAGGAACAGGAGGGCCTGATCACAAAGAGGAAGAATTTGGGGCAATGGAAACATTTATCTTTGATTGCAATAATGGCTTCACAGGTATATGTGTGTGAGTCATCAAACAGTACATTTTTAATATATGCAGTTCACTGCCAATTCTACCTCAATAAAGCTGTTTGAAGAGAAGCAACAGAAGGCAGCTAGAGAGAGAGGGACCCGCCCAGAGCTTGTCACAGAACATTGGTTTCATTATCTCCACTTGATTTCATCGTCTAGGAGAGGACTATCTTGGCTTTTTGGTTTTCTTTTCTAAGCCATTACTGAGTTTTTTGAGTGCTTGCCTTAAAATATTTAAACTCATGTTTTCTAACATGGTTTTTTTTTCTTCTGGATTTGACATGGCATGTGCTTGACTCTTTGCGACCCCACACACTGTAGCCCACCAGGCTCCTCTGTCCATGGGGATTTTCCAGGCAAGAATACTGGAGTGAGTTGTCATGCCCTCCGCCAGGAGATCTTCCCAATCCAGGGATCGATCTCAGGTCCCCTGCATCGCAGGCAGATTCTTTACCATCTGAGCCACCAGGGAAGCCCAAGAATAGTGGAGTGGGTAGCCTATCCCTTCTCCAGGGGATCTTCCTGACCTAGGAATCGAACTGGAGTGTCCTGCATCGCAAGCGGATTCTTGACCAGCTGAGCTGCCAGGGAAGTCTGTGACATGACATGGGGGATCTTAATTCCCTGACCAGGGATGGAACTCATGCCCCCTGCAGTGGAAACATGGACCCACTGGACCACAGGGAAGTCCCTTACATAGTATTTGATACATACAAAAAGTTATGTGGACCCTCACGTGCATTAGGAACTGAGCTATAAATTGAACATCCATGAACCCCCTCAACTAGCCTGAGAACCAAGATATTACCTTCGCAAATTCCTGAGGTCCTTCCTTACCCCGGCCCCACTCCCCCAACAGGGACTGTCGTTTGAATTTTGTGCTTTTCTTCCCCTGATCTCCTAAGCGTTTGATCGTGAGTGTGTGTGCTCGGTTGCTCCAGTCGTGTCCAACTCTTCTGTGACCCTATGGACTGTAGCCCACCAGGATCCTCTGTCCATGGGGTTCTCCAGGAAATAATACTGGAGTGGGTTGCCATGCCCTCTTCCAGGGAATCTTCCCAACCAAGGGATCAAACTCACATCTGCATTTCAGGTGGATTCTTTAACAGATGGTTTAGTTTTGCTAATTTTTGCTATCATGCTGTGTGTCATTTAATGCAATTTGCTGTTTTCATTTGACATTACATATCTATGATTCATCTGTCTTGTTGGATTATGTGTATTACAATACTTCCAATTCTCCCTACACCCTGCAGGTTGATATAGGATATGGTCTACCTGGGGAAAATACAGCCCAGCAAGCTCACCCAGTCCAGGGACCCAACTCCAGGGCCTCCTTGTCAGAATATCACATTCATTCCTTCACTCAAAAAGCTTTCTGTGTACCAAGCAATGACCAGGCAATGGACATGCCACCATGAACACAGAGGATACCCCGCTGTCCTGAAGCACCCATCTGGTTGTTACCGCTCATCCTGACCCTCACTTGACTCGGGGTATGGGCCAGCTACCCAAACATGCTGGGGTGACTTGCCTCTTCCACTGACGCACAGGATGGCTTAGAGAGGCTGATCTGACCCATCCCAGAGGCTTCTGCCCAGGGAGGGCAATGTGACAGTAGCTGTCACAAGGACAAAGCCAGCTCTGACCCAGCAAGGCCACTTCCAGGAATTTATCCTATGGGGCACTTGAGTATGTACAGAGTGGCACTGGCTTAGCAGTATTTATTGCTGCATCATTTGTAATACCACACTAGTAGAAACAACTGAAATTTCCATCAATGGGATCTAAGGTTAATTCACAGTAGTTACGAGAAGCCCATACAGTGGAACATCACTAGCTATGAAAGAACAAAGGTGGAGGCACTGATCATGGAAAGTTCTCCAGGACAGAATTTTCTTTTTTTTTGGTCATACTGCAAAGTTCTGAATCTTAGTTCCCCAACCAGGGATCAAACCTGGGCCCTGAGCAGTGAAAGCACAGAGTTTTAACCACTGGACTGCCAGAGAATTCTCTCCAGCTCTCCAGGATAGATTTTAAAGGGCAAGATTAGGACACTGTGTGGAATATATCACCGTGTAAGAAAGGGGAAAGACGAATGCATGCTGAACTGCTTAAACATGCATGAGTACTTCCAGAGAGTTCATAAGTAACTGGGACCTGGATAGGAGACTTGTTATCTAGTTTGTATTTTTTTTTTTTTTTTTAAATTGTGGGACTTCCCTGGTGGTCTAGTGGTTAAGACTCAGCGGTCCCTGGTCTGGGGCGGGGGGTGAGTTCCACAGGCCACGTGGTATGCTCCCCACCAAAAAAAAATCTATGTACCATGGCCAAGGATTATCTATTAAAAAACACACATAAAATAACAATTTTGGTCTTTCAGTGCGTATTCCCTGGCTTCTTGACCTTCCTTTGGCTGATAGCCAGCCTTTGCTGGCAGCAAATATTTAATCAAAGGTCCCTGCTTTTCCCCTGCCCTCTGCTTTTGCCACTTTAGTCTGACCACCCCCACTGCTGTAGTGTGCTGGGGGACTGGCCTGCCACAAGGTGGCACTGTCTGCTGCCTGCTGCTCTGTGGGCTGAAAGTCCCCCAGGGCACCTGGGTATCAAGGGTCGGGGTCTATGTCCACTGAGCAGAAGCTCACCTCCCCAGCCCTCGCACTCCTCAATCCTGCACCTCTGCCAAGAAATCTGGAAAAATGGAAGTTAGGAATCATATCCCTGTCACCCCCTCCACCTGGCCCATTAAATGCCCCCCAAGTGGGTGCAGACAAACTTCAGAACCTGGAAGGTGCCTCTTACCTTCCTTTGGATCTCAGGGAGAACACAGGAGCTGTGTCTCTGCTCCTGATCTGAGCCCCCGCTTCAGTTGAGAAACCCTCTCTTGTCCCTAAGAGAGCAGTCAAAGCTCTGCAGCAGGGTGGACAAGGGGACAGTGTGACAAACACGAGATGGCTCAGGGTCCCCTGCCAGGAGCACTAGGGACTGGGATGCCATCTACCCACCCACTCAGCATTTCATTCATTCATCAAATATTCGCCAATGGCCCACAGGTGCAGAGTTCTCATCCAGAACTTGAACATCAGAAGGGAGGGACCGGGCCAAACTGACCTTGGACCTTTGCTCAGGCTCCTCCCCCCAGCCCCAGGCCTTCCCGCCCACTGCAGCCTTGGTCCTGCCTCACCTACCCAAAGACTCTGCTCACGGGCAGCCTGGTCAATGCTTGGGACTACTTGGGGCTCCCTGGCCTGGGAGTGTGGCACTGTCTAAGAGGGACATGTGGAAGAATGACCATGGAAAAGCCCAAAGCCAGCAACAGGTGAATGGATGTACCCTCGAGATGCAGGCTCCAGCAAGGAGGACAGCTGCCCTCACTGGGGGCTGGCCCACATGTGGGTAGGGAATCCCTCTGGGAGCCCAGGAACTCTTGTTAAATGGACACAGGCTAATCTTCCCAGAGTCTAGCTTGATGAGCACGCCCGTGTTTAGTAATCCCAGCCTGACAGAGCAGACAGCAGGTGGGAGGCAGCCCCAGGCCTGGGTGCGGGATGCAGGTCATGACAGGCTGTCTCCACAGGCTGCAGCCTCCCTGGGGCTGGGTAAAGCAGCCCTGGGCTGGCCTCTTCTGGCTCCTTCGACAGGCTACCTGGTGGGCTCCCACATGGGACAGGGGTCCTCTGGATGAATCCACTGTTCGGCGCCTCCCCCGCCCCATCAGCATAACTCCTTGGCCACAAAGGAGACCTCACACTGCAAGGCAGGGGGCTCATCCTGAGCAGGGGAGCCCAGGACGACACAGCAACCCTGAGATCTCACGGGGGCCGAGGCCTCCCCTTTACCTCTGCCTGGCTCCCCGTGAGAGAGTCACCAGAACACTGGTGGCCCCCCTTCCATGTTTCATCCACAGCCCCTGGTGCCAAGAAAGATGCGCTGGAGGGAGATGTGGCGGGAGATGAGGCAGTGGGCTCAGCATCCCCTGACCCAGAGGGACCAGTGGAATAAAATCAAACCAGCTTTAATGCCAATATAGTCTCTCTTTTAAATACCATGTTCCCCAGGATGGAGCGCAGGGGCAGGCTCTTGGCAGGATGAGTGGAAAGGAAAAGTGGAACAAAATGGAATGGATAGCCCCGGGCTGCCCCTAAACTGCCCAGGGCCCTGCCATAGCGCTCCAGGGACCAGCTGCCCGCTTGGGAGGGGGATATGACAGCAGCTTCTTCTGGTCCAGTTAATTGTGGAGGTGTGGGCTACGGGCCCCTCCCTTCCCAGAGCCCCCAGACTCTTCTCAGGATTTCTGCCCTTTCAGACCAGCAGAACCAGGGCCTGAGCTCCTCTGATCTTGGAGGGGCCCCCTGCCTGAAACAACTGCCGCGTGGGGCGGGCAGGGGTGCCCCTGGCCAAGCCAGCTAGGTGACTTGCTCAGTAACTGCTCTGGTGGCCTGTGAGAATGTAGAGGTTGCTGTGAGCCCCGGGCTTGTCGGTGGGAATGCTCTCAAGGATGATGTCTCTGGAGAGGAGGGAGAATGGAAGTGAGCGAGGTGGGAAGGCACATGGCACCGCCATCCGTGGGGCGGGGACTGATGGGCACCGTGTCCTACCTGTGGGCGCCGAGCACTCGGAAGATCCTCGTCTCATCTGTGATCTCCTGGGTCACCTGGGAAGAAAGGGGGCACTGAGGCCACCCCAGCGCACCCTCTCCTAGAAGGTGGGGACCACCAGGTGGGGAGGCCTAGACTCCAGGGTCCCCCTCACCTCATTGGTGTCCAGGCTGCGGCCCTGCATCCCATGGCTCCAGAAGGCCAGCACGCTGTCCTGCAGGCACACTGGGAAGGGCCGGGCCACCATCAGCCTCGTGCCTGCCCGAGGGCCACTGGTTCCCCCAGCGATGCCCCAGGCCCAGGTGTGGGTGGCAGACCAGACTGCAGGTGGCCAGGATGGCTCTCAAGAGGGGCTGGGGGACCTGCCTCCTTGTTCTGCTGCCAGCTCCCAGCCCCAGAGCCATATCATGCGCTCCAGGCTGGCATCTTCTGCATCCACCCCCCTCAGCCCCACCGTCCAGTTCACTCACCCACAGTCTCAATGGGGAAGTCAAAGGTCAGCACGGGCGCCAGCGTGGCCGTGGGCTCGCCCAGCAGGTTGACAATCCTCACGCAGCCTGCATAGGGCCGGGGTCGGGGGGTGCTGATGGGTGGGGGGGCTCCCTTACCACCCCCTCCAACACCCCAGCCCTGACCCCAGGAACACTCACGGTCAAAGCAGACCAGGACTGTGTCCCTGTCCACCTGGATCACCTGCTGGGCCGAGCCCGGGAACCCCTCTGCAGTTAGAAAAGGGAGACATGGCCTGGCTGAGCCACCAGCCCTGCTCTGGCTCCGAGAGGAAGACACGGGGCAGCGGGTGGGTTGTTAGGCAGCCTTCACCACAGGAGCATCCTGGGGGGTGTTATGATGCTGGATCTCACTGCACAGCTGGGGCACTGAGGCTTGGCGCCAAAGTGACCCATCCGCAGGCTCACAGGGAGCCGGGCTGAACCTCAGGGAGCCGCAGGAGAGCAGGGACCCGGGAGTCAGGGGAGCCGGGCTTCAAGACTCAGTCACTATGCGACCTCGGATCTCTGAGCTTCAGGTTCCTTAACTGTAACCCAGGCATGACGATACCTACCTCACAGGGCCGTTGTAAGAATCAAGAGTAAAATCTCATGAGACCCCTGGCTGGGAGTTTGGCCACCGTACTGTCCAGGGCACCTTCCCCTTCCTTCACCCACCGCCACTCCCTTCACTCCCTGAGCTGCCCTAGCACCCAGGATCCTGCTTCCTTGCTCAGAATGAAGGCCTCTGGCTCCTGCCTTCCCCAGCTTGGTTGTCCTTGCAGCCCCCGCAGGGTTGATCAGGTTGTCTTAGCTGCTGAGCCCTTTGGTCTAGTGACATCTTCTATGGGGAGACCCAGCTGAAGGGAGGCTGGGAGCCTCGGGATCCCCAAGATCTCTGTGGAGCTGTAAACTGTGGGGCACTCTCTGTGCATACATATCACGTGCACACACACACTCATTCACGCAGAGCCTGGCCCTCCAGCTCACCGGGTGGGATGAGGATGTCCGGCGTCAGGCCAGCCTCCAGTGGTAGGACGTGGAACAGGACGCGGCAGCCGGGCCCCTCAGGGCCCTCGGCCCCCACACACACCTGCGGGAGCTCCTTCCCGTCCAGTACCAGCGGCTCCAGCATCCCTGCTGGGCTGGGCAAGGGGCTGGAGAAGTTCTGGGGGCAGCAGCGGCACTCAGGTCTTTATTTCCTCCCCCACACCCCTCTGCTGCCCGCCCGGGGGGTCCCCCCACTGGCCCCGCACCTTCAGCAGCAGGAACTTCTGCAACGGCTCGTACCACTGCAGCAGGAGCAGGCTGGAGGGGAGCGCGGCCAGCAGGAAGGTGCTGCCCGTGTGGGGGTTCCGCACTGCGGGAGAGGAGGCGGTGGGCCCCGGGGCTGTGCCCGCCTGTGCCCAGCTAGCCCCGCCCCGCCCCTACCTCGTCCCACCCGCCCCCCAGCTCTTACCCACACGACACTGCAGGCAGCCTTTGGTGTCAGGAATCTTGTTGGACAGGGCAAAGCGCCTGGGGGGACAGCAACCAGGGCAGGTGTCCCCGGCGCCATCCTGGGCAAGCCCTGACCCCCCGCAGAGCCCTAAGGATGAGTTCTAACACCTTCCCTGCCTCACAGGTGGCAGACGGAGGCTCTGGAAGGCCAAGTCACTTGCTCGAGTAACTGAGAAGCGGATGTGATGTTGGGCCCGTGGCTCCAGCACCCAAATTGACAGACTGGAGCCTGTACATCCAGACCAGGGGTTTGGCTCACAGAATTCTCTCTAACCCTGACTGGGGGGCAAGGCGCTTGACCTCTCGGTGCCTCAGCTGACTCCTCTGCAGATGGGGGTGGGGGGCGGGCAACCGTGGTACCCACCTTGCAGGGTCACAGTGAGGTTTGTATGAGTTAACTCAGCAGAGGGCTTGCAGCAGAGCCCGCATAACAGGTGCCCTCACAGAAGGCTAGCTTTTCTCATCCCCTATTAATACTTTCCCACCTATTTTCAGTCATTGAAAATCCTTTTTAAGGAAAGGAAGGATCCAAATGCTGTTGTTGTTTAGTTGCTAAGTCATGTCCAACTCTTTTGCGACCCCATGGACTGTAGCTGGTCAGGCTTCTCTGTCCATGGAATTTCCCAGGCAAGAATAATGAAGTGGGTTGCCACTTCCTCCTCCATGGGATCTTGCCAACCCAGGGATCGAACCCACATCTCCTGCATTGGCAGGTGGGTTCTTTATCATGAAGCCACCGAGGAAGCCCAAAATGAAGAAATTAGGGTGTGGGAGGGCTGGGAGTTGATTCAGGCTCCAGCTCCTCCTTCAGCCAGAGCACTCAGGGCCAGTTCCCACCCCACACGCCGTATGTCACAGGTGGGCAAGCTGGCCAGAGGAAACAAAGACTCGCAAGAAAACGGCAATCACCGGGCCCTCTTCTGTTTCCGCTGGCTATTACACGGGGTGGCCAGTGGGTGGCTTCCTTTGGTGCTGAGGGAGAAGTAGGGTCCTTGCTCTGGTTCCTTGCTGTCCCCCAAGCCCTCAGGGGAAGTTCCGAACCCGTTTCTTGCTCTGAGAAGCAGGGCAGCATGCCAGCAGCCCGGCCACCTCTCCCTGTGACCCAGGGCCCATCTGCACCCTCTGCTGGGACGTGGGGCCCGCCGAGGAAGCCAGCACCTCTCTCCCTGCGTTTGCTCCTCTCTCCCCTGTTCCTTCCACTCTCTTCCCAGTTGGCCTTCAGATGGGACAGAGGCAGATTTTTTTATTTGTTTCTTTCTCCAACAATTTGAGATCTCCGCTGTGACTTCCCGAACACACACCCAAAGCTGCCTGTGACTTGGGGCTGTATTGGGCCTATTTCCTGCAGGTCCCGGGCCAAAGCAGAGGTTGGCCTGGGACTGAGGTCAGGAAGCTCCAAGGCCACTGGGTTCCCAGCGTGGTCCTCGAGCGAGACTACTGCACGAAGAGCCTGGGCCCCTCATCTCCTCGGTGGGTGTAGCCACGGCCCAGCCTCCCCCACCGTCCCCACCGGCTTCCACCACCCACCTGGTCATGGCGAATTCTAAGCCCACAGCCCACCTACCCGCTCAAATCTCAGGGCCACCCCCCACTCCCTGAAAAGAGCTGAGGCCTGACTTGTACATTTCAAACTCGATGTGACACCATTGAATTCTGCCCCACCCGCAGCTGATGACAGCTCCATCCTTCCGTTGCCAAGGCCAAAACCCTGGAGTCATCCTTGACTCCTCTCTTTCTCTTCCATCCACCAACTGTCAGGAAATCCTGTTGGTCTGGCTTTCAAAATAAAACTGGAATCTGACTGCCTCTGTCCTCCTTCACCGCTACCCTGGCCCAAGGCGCCATCACGTCGCACCAGCCTCCTGACAGGCCTCTGCTTCCACCTGTATCTCCTCCAGCCTCCTCCCAGCACAGCAGCCAGACTGACCTGTGAGAACCTCAGTCAGGGCACACTCAGTCAGGGGTAAAGGCTGCTCTGTGGCGACAGGGCCCTCGGAGGCCAGCCCCTTCTCACTGCCCCCGTGTGGACCCCCTGACTCCCTGCTGTTCCTCACACGAGCAGGCCTGGCCTCTGGGCTCAAGCCCCGACCCCCCAGCCCCCAGATATTCTCAGGACTCACTCCATCACCCCCTCCAAGTCTTTGCTCACACAGCACCCTCTCAAGGACGTCCTTCCTGCCCACCCTTTGAACACCGCCTCCTGACCCTCCACGTCACCACTGCGCTGCCTCCTTCCTCGTGTCCATTGTTGTCTGTCCCTCTTGAGAGAGAGTCTGAGGAGTACAAGGGTCTCTAGTTCCCAGGAGGATCTCACACCCAGGAGGTTGCCTGGCACATACCAGGAGCTGTACGGCTAAATGAGGGCCCCTGCCACCCGTGGGCAGAGGAGCCTGGCAGGATACAGCCCATAGGGTGGCACAGAGTCGGACACGACTGAAGAGACTTGGCACGCACACACCACCTCATAAACACACCTCAAGCCTGCTCACTGGGGGTCTCCCAGTCCCTCCCTTCCCCTCACGCACACTCTCATTAGTCCCCACATCCCGTCAACCCTACTTCCTAAATATTGCTCGGGTCCGTCCAGTTCCCACTGCTGTCCCTCGTCTCGGGTCACTACACTGGCCTCCCTTCCAGGCCCTCTCATCAGTCTCCTGCTCCATTCATCCTTCCCGCTATCACCACAGCCGTCGGCAGGCGCTCCTGTGTCCATCTGCCCAGACAAGCCCCTCTCTCCTTCCTCAACTCCAGGAGAGGGCGCGTGACCCAGGCCTGGCCCCTGGCTCCTCATCCCGTGGCCGCAGTGACCAGCCCAGAAGTGGGCACGGCCCTCAGCTAGGCCCGTGAGAACTGGCCCCAGCCCGTGGTGGGAATTACTTGGAAACAGAGGCTCCAGTTCCACGGGTTTATTAGCTAGTGGATCACTGGGTGGACCTGCAGGTGGCCGTCACTGGGCAGGAAAGCCTACTTGAGGATGTAGGTGACGAGAGGGAAACAGAGCCAGGAGACGCAGGAAGACGCCCAGGGTGCTGCTGGCGCCGGGGCCCAGCTGGGCCTGCAGCTGACCCTACTCCCGTTACTGCTACATGTTACTGTTGGTCGCTCAGTCCTGTCTGACTCTTTGTGGCCCCATGGACTGTAGCCCACCAGGCTCCTATGTCCATGGGATTCTCCAGGCAAGAATACTGGAGTGGGTTGCATTTCCTTCTCCAGGGGATCTTCCCAACTCAGGGATCGAAACTGGGTCTCCTGAATTGCAGATGCTTTCTTTACTATGTGAACCAGCAGGGAAGCACCAGACCCCACTCCTACCCGAGGCATTAAATTCCCTTTTGTGCTAAAGCCAGTGAGTGAAATCATCCGCAACAGGAAGAGTCCTGACTGACATACAGAGGGATCCTACTAAGATGCTCCCCGTGCCGCTGCCAGTCAGACAAAGCCCAGATCCCGGCCTGGCATCAAAGGCAGGGCTCTGCCACCTGTACAGCTTCCCCTTGGGCTTCTCCCCCTCCCCTACTCAGCCCAAACACCTTCTACCTCCACAGATCGCCTAGGAAAATTCACACATAATTCACACATATTCCTTCCTTGCTGGAAGGCTGATCTCTAATGCATCTCCCACAAGCTCGCCTAGCCTCTCTGAGGCCTCCCCACCCCTCCCAGCTCTGGCTCACCCCAGAGCTGAGTGTTAAGGACTCATGGGACTTGTCCCCAAGCCCAACCTAAGAACTGGCGTTTCCCAGTGCTCAGGAGACATTTGCCCCACAGCCTACCCACCGCGGTGCCAAGGGCTCGTCTGACATAGTCACATCCACTGTCTCCTTCCCTCCCGACAGGCCTGGGGGCAGCGGGAGGGAAGGCTACCAGCGGGGCTGACCAATGAGGAAACCAGGCCTCAGAGAGAGGCCAAGTGATATGACTAAGATGCCAACCATGTCAGGACCAGGAAAGGCCGTGTTCCAGCCCTGGCTCTGTCCCTCCGTCTCCCCTGGGTGCTCCCATCCCTGTAGGGCCAGGGTTGCTGACCTGGGGATGATGCGCTGGGTGAGGCGGTTGGTGGGGATGGAGAGGGGGACCTGCTGCTGTAGCCGCCGCTGTTCAAACAGGCCTGGGAGGTCATGGGCCCAGATGTGCGTGGATTTCCCTGTGGAGGGACGTGGCGGAGGTGGGGATCAGAGCTGGTGGGCAGGCCGCCAGCCCCGCCCCCTGCCCGTCCCACCTGGTACCTGAGAGGGACAGGAGCACGTTGTTCACGCAGTAGAGCCAGGCGCAGCGGTGCGAAATCAGCTGAGGCCACAGAGCGACAGGCAGATAGCGTCAGCCCCCGGCCCCGGTTCCCCAGCCCTCCCCTGCTAGCCGGGCCTCACCTTCTCCAGTGTATCCTCATGCAGTTCGTGCAGGTTGAGGGTATAGATGCCCTCCTCGGCTCCCACCACCAGGAACTGGTCTGCAGGTTGGGGCATGGGGTCAGAGGTCAGCTACATCCCCGGGCCCAAGCCAGGGATTCCCAGTCTCCTCCCTCCTCCCTGGCCCTGCCTACCCCGGGTGACAGGGTGAATCCAGGTGATAGCGGCATGGATCCGCAGGGGGCAGCCATTGAAGACCTTGGAGAAGCAGGCGCCCATCTGGAGAGGAAGCAGGAGGCTGATGAGGAAGTTAAGGGGCAGCGGGGGGCGGTAGTGGGGGCGGGCAGCAGGTGGTGGGGCAGCAGGCAGCCGGGAGGCGGAGCTATGAGACAAACACTTACGTGCACCTTGGGGGTCGGGGGGAGCCCGTGGCAGGATGACCTCTGGGAGGGAGGAGAGGAGTCAGGGTCTTACCCACAGACTCCTGCCTCCCCCACCCTCCTTCAGCACCCCCTCACCTCAGGATCTTCCCGGTGCTTCATGGTGGCCCAGGCGGTGGGGAGCAGGGGAGGGCTGGCGGGGCCTGGGTGCGGCAGGGGTGGGGTTCCTGCAGGCACAGAGCGGCGGCCGTGAATTCCAGTCCCAGACCACCCCGGGGCCGGCCTCCTGCTCCCTACAGCTGGCTCACCTGGGAGGCTGGGGTGAAGGTCCTCGGCTGGAGGCTCAGTGGGAGATGACCCCAAGAACGGGGCCCTCTTGATGGTTCCTATGGTGTCATCTGGAGAGTCCAGCTCCTGGCGGGAGGGTCAGGGGACCCAGCCCAGCTGTTAGCAAGTGACCCTGTAACCTACTCCCAGCCAGCAGCACCCCCACCCTCAGGTCCCCTCCACTCTGAACCTGGAGTTCCGAGGCCGGCCGGATGGTCAGGCTCCTGTTGGGGACAGATTGGAGGGAGATGAGGTGTGAGATACGATGGGGTCATGAGCCCGGTCCCCACCCTCTCCGGGCTCCGGGCCCTCACCTTTCCTCCAGGGCCTCCTGGACTGACTGCAGCAGGCTCCTGGGCAGGGATGGGGAGGGGTCAGAGGTCAGCCTGCCCTCCTGCTCCTGCCCCCCTGCAGCTTCCTTCCCCCTCACTCACCCACTCAGCTCCTCCTTCCCCAGCAGCGTCCACTCCTCTTCCCACTATGGGGAAACCAAGTCAGAAAGGCCGGGAAGGAGGCAGAGAGACAGACAGGCAACGTGAGAGGGCGCTGGAGAGATGGGGGAAGAGAGAGAGAAGGCAGGCAGACAGACAGACAGATGGAAAGTGAGATGGTAACAGGCAAGAGAATCGAGAGAGACAACAAGAGACAAAGAAACTGTGAAAGAGGGACAAAGGCAAAGAATGAGAGGGAACAAGACAGTGAGAGAGACAGGCACGGAGAGGCTGAGACTGTGGAGGCGAAGGGAGACGCTGATAACAGAGACAGCGAGAGAGCAGAGACGGTGAGTCAGACAACCCAGCAGCCACAGCGACTGAGGCAGAGAGGAACGTGCCGAAGGAGGTGGCGGTGGGGGGGGTCCTCCAACTCGTGACAGGCCCACATGTGTTTTTTGGCCATGCTGCATGGAGCACATGGGATCTCAGTTCCCCAACCAGGGATGGAACCCGCACCCCCTGCAGCAGAAGCGTGGAGGCCTAATCACTGGACCGCCAGGGACGTCCCAGGCCCTCCACCAACTGTCCAAAACGACCTGCCCCAGGAAGGAGCCCCAGCCCTCCCGGTCCCTGCGCGGACGGGTCTGTTAGAATGGCTCTCCCGGGCCTAAGGGCCAGGCTGCTGCGGCTGTCAATGCTCCTGGGTTTGAGATGCTTGGCCACCTGCAGAGCTCCCTAGCCCTGCCCCGAGGACCACCCAGCCACACAGCCAGCCCCTCACCGGCTCATTCAGTGGGTCTGTTTCCTTCCTGCGTGGGGCGCCGAATTTCACCTGGTGAACTGGGGGCCCAGATCCAGGGGTTAGGAGGCCAGAGACTCAGGACTGATCCCTAAAATCATACCAACTCCACACACAGCCCCCCATCAACTCCACACACAGCCCCCCACCAACTCCACACAGATAGCCCTCTGCCAACTCTCCCAATTCTATACATTCGGCCCCCTCCAGGCAAACACAAAGCGCCCCCCAAGTCCACACTCAGCCCTCCATCACCAAATTCACATACATAGCCCCCCAATCCACACAGCCCCCACCAAATCCATACACAGAGCCCCCAATCCACCCACAGCTCCGCCTCCCAAAAACAGACTCACACTGGATCTCCGAGGGGGTCCTCTCGGCTGGGCCATGCTGCCCCCGGGAGTGAATGGTGTCCGGAAATATGTCATAAGTCTACAGGAGAACACACACAGTGGACACACGCCCACACTCACCTCATACTAGGTATTCCTTGAGGTGCTTTATACACACTGACGTGTTTGTATTCACAATAATGCTCTGAGATTACCGTGAGATTAAACGCACCTTCCTTTCACAGATGAGAAAACCAGCACAGAGAGCCAAGGAACTTGCCAAAGATCACAGAGAAAACAGGTGACTTAAGTTAAGGACCTTCAGTTAAGGTGGCCCTTAACTTCACAGGGCCAAGGGCAAGAACCTATTGGAGTGGGAGACAGGGATGCAAACTAGCTCAGGGAAGATTCCTAACGCGTGGGCTCAACCAGACCGAAGCTCCCTGTGCTGCAAACACACGAGCTGAAGGGACGTGACTGAATCACCTCTGTACTCCTCAGCCCCAGACCAGGCCAAGACCCAGTCCCCAAGGGGTCTCACTTACCTCCAGGTCACAGTCTTCTGGAGAGGGGGTTCCCAGGTGGGGATCATTGGCCTTGTCCAACAGCTGTGTGAGGAGAGCCCGAGGCAGGTGCTGGGTCGTGAAGGGGTGCTGGAGGATGGAGGGGGGCGCAGCTTGGTTCCTGGCCTCCGGTCCCTGCTTCTGAGCATCAGGCCCCCTGCTCCCCCCTCCTGCCTCCCACCTGCAGAAGCCTCTCCGCTGTTGGTCTCTTCTTGGGATTCTTGGTCAAGGCAAGCTTGAGGAAGTGATGGAAATTCTGGGTCCTAGTGGGTACAAGAGCCCCCCCGCCCCAATCCCGGCCCAGGTTAGCCCTCAGGCAGAGCGTCCTGCCCCTACTCCAGAAGATTCTGCGGAGCCTGCCCAGGGAGGGGCCAGCTTGAGGCCACGGGCAGCTGGCCTGAGCAACACTGCTGTTGCGACACGGCAGCGCCTCCATTATCAGCCATCTGCCTTTCTTCCTTGTCCACATGGGTCCCCGGCGTGGAGGCAGGGCCCAGGCCCCACTCCTGCAGACGGTCTGTGGAGGCCCAGGAAGGGCAGACCCTCAAGGCTGCACCTGGGGAACCGGCAGATGGCTCCTCCACCCTCATCGGGCTGGACTGAAAGGGGGCCCCCAGCAGGCGATGTGGCCCTTACCAGCGAGTCTTGTCTCTCAGCTTTGGCGGCTGGAAGCTGCTCTTCGACATAAGCATCAAGGCCCTGTGGAGACCACAGGTCAGAGGTCAAGGGTTACAGGGTTCTTGGCCCAGGCCAGGGGCAAGTGTTCTGCTGACCTCATGGGATGCAGGTGGAAGAGAGGCGGCTGCAGCTCGCCCAGCTCGATGGCAGTGATGCCCAGGGCCCAGACGTCACACAGCTCATTGTAGCCACCTTTGCGCTCCACGGCGGCCACCTCTGGGGCCATCCTGCAGGCAAGGTCACACATGAGATGGCCAGGGGCCTCCACTCACGGCCCCTACCCCCTCAGCCAGAGGCGCAGCCTCACCAGTATGGAGTCCCAATGAAAGACCTCCTCTTGGCCACAGACGCTGTCAGCTCGCCTGACACCCCGAAGTCAGCTGCAGGGAGAAAAGCCGCTCTCACCCCACCTCAGGCTGACACTCCCCACCCACGGCCAGGGCACAGGCTCAGGATGCACCTGGCGGGGCTCAGACAGCAGGGGGCCCAGGCTCAAGGCCAGGCCAGGTTCCCTCCTGGGAGGGGTCGACCACCTTGTAGCCCTGACCCAGTGCCCGGTCCCAGGTTAGACTCCATACAGACCCAACCACATCCAACTTTCCAGCAGGAAGGGAGAATGGTGCCACGTTCTAAACGGGGAAACCGAGGCTCAAGTGGTAAAACGACTTGCCCGAGGACAAGCAGGCTCCCAGACTCCAGGAGCTCCCACAGAACCCTCGCCCTGACGGTGTCCCCAGGGTACTGACCCAGCTTGACATCTCCCTGGAGGGTGAGGAGAAGGTTGGCTCCCTGTGGGAATGGAGGAGAGAGAATCCCATCTGGTGCCCCCAAGAGTTCCCTCCTCCCTCCCACGATGCCCTTGGCCAGATCCCTACCTTGATGTCTCTGTGGATCTTCCCCTGAGAATGCAAGTGGTGGAGCCCCTGCGGACAAAGAGGAGCCCCTGAGAGCAGCTACCCCGTATATCTCCCCTCTCCTGAACCCCCTTAGGCCTGGGGCCCCCCACCCAAGCAGCTTCCTCCACCCCTCTCCCCAAACAGGAAGTGACTGAGCCAAAAGGGAAATGGGCTGCTTCCGGCAATAGGGCTGGGGCCCCTTCCCCCCCAGGACCCACAGCCCCTCAGGCAGCTCAGCCTGAGGGACTCCACCCACCCCACCCCACCCCACACAGGGGCCTGCTGGGCTGCCTGCCCTGTTCCTGGGGACGAGGGGTGTGAACAGTCCTACGGGCCCAGCTACCTTCAGTGCCTCTCGACAGACATAGGCAATCTGCCGCTCCTCCAGGGGCCCGGTGGCTGCAATGGAAGGGGTAAGGGCTGGCTTGGGGGTCTAGCGGGGATATGCTGACCCACCCCGCTCCACCCTGTGTAGGGGAAGCAGCAGGCACTGCTGGCGAAAGGAGAGTTGGCCACATCCCCTCCCGACATAGGGTAGGATATACAGCCCAGAGAAGGACAGCATTTTTCTCAAGGTCACACAGCCAGTGAAGAAGTGGAGAGGGGCCCAAGTGCAGGGCCTCAGCGCTCTCCTCCTGCCCTATGTTGGGGTAGGGGGATGGGAAGAAGGCTGTGGCCCTCTGGGGCCTGGAGTCCTAGCCCTCACCGTGGTAAATCTCCTGCAGGGACCCCCCTCCGCAGAACTCCATGCAGATCCACAAGCGGTCATTCCTGGGGTGACACAGAGCTGGGGTGGGCACATGGCAGGGCCACATGGGGGCTGCCTGGGGGCGGGCAAGGGGATACAGCAGCCTCACCTGAGGTAGCTGCCAATGTAGGCCACCACATTGGGGTGGCGGCACTCACGCAGGATGGTGATTTCCTGCTGAAGGGAGCTGATGTCGTCCCCTGGGAAACACAGGGCATCATGAAGGGCGCCGCCTTAACTCAGTGCCCCATCTGCAAAATGGGCACAGAGTGCCTCCTCTCTTCAGGCCAGATAGGTGCCAGCCGACAGTACCTCCTGGGGCCTGCCTCTCAGCGGGGGCCTCGGAAACGGCAACTCTCCGCTCCTTACACCGCGCCCGCCCGCGCCGCGCTCTGCCCTCCCTCCAGCGCTGAGGCCCTGGCTCCCGGCCCTCACCTGGGTCTAGCTTGACTATTTTGACCGCGGCCAGTTCGGACGTGACCGTATCGCGGGCCTGCAGGGGCGGAGGGGTTGAGAGGGATGAGGAGGGGGTGAGGAGGGATGAGGAGGAGGCGGGGCCGGGGGCCAGCTCCCGCAGCAAGACGCAGAGCGCGTATCCAGCTCTCAGCTCTCCCGCCCGGCCCGCCGCCCGGCGCACCTTGTAGACGTCGCCATAGGTCCCGGCCCCCACGCGCTGCAGCAGCTCGAAGCGGTCCCGTGGATCCTGCAGCGACACGTTCTGCAGCAGCGCCATGGCCCGGCGCCGGGCAGGCGCGAGCTGCGGAGCCGGCGCGGGGCGGCGCGGGGCGGGGCGGGGCGGGACGGGCGGGGCGGGGTAGTACCGCCGGGGCGGGCGCCGGTGGCTCCGAGGCCGCGGGGGCGGGACCGGGCCCCAGGGCGGGGCCAGGCCGGGGATGCCCCGCCGCCCGGCCGGGAGGAGGCGCCCGCGGGACCGACCCTTGGCGGCAAGGGGAAGCCCCAATCCCGGGCGGAGCGGGCAGCGCCGAGGCTCTTCCTTCAGCCACTGGTTCCTCGAGCTCTACAAGTGGGGAGACTGAAGCCCGCAGGGCCAGAAAGCAGAAGAAAGAGGGGACGCTCCACCCCAAAATTCCCAGATGAAACACCGACAA
Source organism: Bos taurus (assembly GCF_002263795.3). NCBI lineage: Eukaryota > Metazoa > Chordata > Mammalia > Artiodactyla > Bovidae > Bos > Bos taurus. The sequence goes on from NC_037356.1 coordinate 43,041,310, forward strand.
GTATTTTTTTTTTTTTTTTTACAAAATGTATTCATCTTCCTTGGAACTGAAAAATAAATCTATGTACAAAACAGGAAGAGATCAGGCTCCCCTCACCCACACGCAAACAAACCCCTGTAGATTTCCTCTAGGGTCCCCCGAGACAGGCTGGACCTCGGGGAGGTTCCCAGAGGGTGGGAAGAAAGGTCTGCTCTGATCTAGGGCCAGTTTGGGCAGGGAGGGGGCAGGGCTCAGGATTCACACAGGCCGGGGGCAGAGTTTTGCGTCCCCGACCCATGAGACAGAGAAAGGAAGCTAGCATTTCCAAATTCTGGAAGCGTTTCTTAGGTTCTTTGTGGTAGGGGGCTTGCAAGGAATGGACTTCTGAAGTGTGGAAACGTTCTCCTAGGAGCTGGGCGGGGTCCTTGGTTCCCGGGCTGTAGGTGGGACCTCTGCTTCTAGGGTTTAGAGCGAAAGAGCCCCATGGGCTGGAAGCAACCCTGAGCCAACACCGCTCAGGACGAAGGTTAGAGCCTGGGTTCTGAGGTGAAGGCTGTTTCCCGTGGTTGGACCTTTAAAGACTGGTGATGGGGTCAGAGGGAAGGTTTCAGATGGCCGGCTGGGACCCTTGGGGATGGGCTCTATATTCCAATGACTGGGCAGAGCCCTCGATTCGGGGCGCTGGGCAGAGTTTGTACTCTGGGAACCTGCAGCCTGGGTTCCAGGTAGGGATGGGGCCTGCGGGTGGAGCCTGGGCTCAAGAGGCTGGGGTGGAGCCTCGAGGGGTTGAGGGCGGGCTCTTGGTAGGCGGATATGGAGTCCCGGTACTTCAGAGACCCTTGCGCTGCCGCTTGAGGAAGGAAAGCGTGTAGTCACTCGGTGTAGACACCTTCTGCTTCTTCATCTGCACTTGTGACTGCGCCGTGAGCTGCAGCTTGATGGCGCTCGAATTGATCTTGGTGGCCACAAGCAGCTCCTTCATGCCTTTCATCTTCTCGCTCTGGAATGTCAGCACGGGACCCTCGGGTGGCGGTGATGCAGCGGGTGCCGGCACTGGAGCGGCGCTGCCACCTTCAGCGCCGCGGGCAGTCCCGGGGACTGTGCCTGGGGGCTTCCGAGGGGGTCCTGGCACCGCACCCTGGCCCGCGCCTGGGCCCTTGTCCAGCGCCGGCTTCTTAGGCGGCGGCGGCTCCTCGGGCTTGGATTCCCGCCGTGGGCCCCGCCGCCGGCCTTCTCGGGCTTCCTCGCCCCACGGCTCTTCAGCCTCGGCCGCCTCCGCCTCTCGGCTCACTATGCGTACTTTCTGCCGTACCTGGGCCGGATGGGGAGGACAAGCGAAGGCCAAGGTTGCAGGCCAGTGGCTGGCACCCCGCACCCCAGCCATCTTGGGGCCTTGGTCTCACTCGCACCCAAAGGGTATAGGCAGATCCCCTGCAGTGCTACAAAGGTCTGACTCCTCCTGGCTGCTGTCACCACCCGCCCTCCCAGCCACCCTGCACAGCTGCCTCACCTGTCCCTCAAAACGGCCTAGGGACTGCACAAGGAAGGTGGCCCAGCCCACATGCAGCACGGGGGTGGGGCTGCCCTCTTCCCATTTGCAGATGCCATCATAGAATCGCAGCAGATGGGCGAAGCACTCTGGGTCCTGGAGGGCAGAACCCTGACTCTGCGTGCCCTGAGAAAGGGGGGAAAGGGCACAGTTAGTTCAGACCCCATTACTCACCCCTCACCAGGCGGCACAGGCCAGACCTCTCGTCTGGACAGAGAGCCCTGGCCCTGGGGGAGGTGAGTAGGGGTGGAAAGAATTCTTAGAAACTCCTTCCTTTTATAAATCTAGTCCTTAGCCTGGACTTGGGGCGAGTGGGGAACCACCCTTTATCTCCATTTCACTCCCTCAACTGAATGAGTGACCCTGACAGAGAAAGAGAAGGGCTTCCATCCCATTTACCTCACCTCCTCAAACCCAGACCCAGACCCAGACCCTCGGCTACTGCATAAGAGAACACAGCTGTCTGCCTGTCCTGCACCAAACTTTCCTGTGCCGCCCCCAGTCCCAGGCAGCAGTTCCACGTCCTGGGACTGGGAGCCCTGCTCAGGTGGGAAGGTGTGCACAGGCTGGAGCCCAGCCTTTCACCTGGGTCTGCTCCCCGGGTCGCTCCTCGCCAGCCTCCAGCAGGCTGGCGGCCTCCTTCAGCAGGTTGGGGATGACGTCATTGGCTACTTCAAAGAACTCCTTGTAGATCTCCTCGTCTTCACGGCAGTAGTTGTAGCTGTGAGGGCAGCAGGGCACTGTGGGGTCTCAGCCATGGTGGGTACCCCCAGGGACCTGGCAGGGGAGGGAGCCCTGGTTTCTTTCCCGGGATCATCCAGGGACCGAGTGAATGATTGGGGTCCTCACTCCGAGATGATGGTGCTGTGTCAGCCCAGAGCAAGAGTGAAGAGGGGGGCCAGGAATACAGAGCTGGATGGCAGTGGTCAGACATCAGGAGAGGAGAGGGAAGGAAAGGCCTGAGGCCCTCATGAGGGGTCCCTACCTCTCAGGCAATGATGGTCTTGGCTGCCTAGTGACTGGAAGGAGAGGGATAGAACTTGGGACCCAGGCCTCCCTCCTGGATGAGAGGGGTTGTAAATTGGGTGGAAGGGGAAGAAAAGCTGGGCTGGGGTCATGTGGGGGGATCCTCACTCCTGGATGACAGTGGCTGTGTCGGCCCAGGCCTGCAGAGCTTCGCGCACATTGCGGTTACGACAGTGGTAGCCAGCCAGGTACATGTAGGGGTAGATGTGCTCATCCCGGTAGTAGGTCTTGGCTGAGGCAATGCCCTGAGAATGAGCAGAGGGGTCTCAAGGAGGCAGCCCCAGATGGCACAAATGTTCCACTGGATCACAACTGGAAGGGGCATCAGGAAGATTCCAGAGAGTCTCCTCCCATGAGACCTTACTACCCTGGCCATCATCCTCTCTGCCAGCTGCCCCTCCCCTGGTCTGCAGGTCTGCTTGCTCAGGCCTGGGCCAGACTGCTGCAGGCACCCTGCAGACAAAGGCCTAGGAAGGGGAGGGGCTTATCCTCCAAGCTCAGGGTCTGTCCCTTTCCTGAACTTTCCCCCACAAACACCAAGGCCTTCCAAATCCAGTCTAATGTCCCTCCCAGCCCAGGAGCCCCCAGCCCCACCAAGTTAATACTCCCACCTCAGTGCTCTCACCACGTTTGACTTCTGTTATACTCCCAGAGGACAGTGACAAGTAGTAGAAAAAGTAGGGCTGAGGGGACAACTCTAGGACCTACCCCTCCCAGGCAGAGAACCAGAACACCTCTCAGACATCCCTGACTGCACTGAATATGCACGCAGTAAATACAAAAAGGGGACTGGATAGGTGATACCCCACAATACACACAAAGTTCTCTCCTCACCTGCCCCCCCAGTTCCAAGTAGAAGGGGACCCCAGCCACCGCTGGGCCGCCCTTCTCTACCCTTCTATACCTAAGATGTCCCCACCTTGTGGTAGAGGGTGAGTGGGTCCGGCCGGCCCGGGGTGGGCTCCAGCTCCTCCAGATCCGCCAGGTTCCCCAGCGCCATTGGGTACCTGGGAAAGGCTAGTAAGTCCAGGCTGCCCCCTAGCCCGCCCTGGGGCCCAGCCTGGCCACTCCCCCTACTGACCTTTCCAGATGTCCCAGGTCATAGAGCAGCCACAGCAGCTTCTAGGGGCCAAAGAAGAAAAGTGCGAGCTGGTGAGAGGGAGGTGCGCCCTCAGTCTACCAGGCAGAGGGAGCAGTCCGGCACCAGTAGGGGACTCCCCCCCGAGGTGGGAAAAGCCAGAATTTAGGAACTAGCCCCTGACTGGTGTCAAAGCACTTTCATGTCTCAATTTCCCCCTTCCCAAGAGCCCCAGGAAAGTCCAGGCCAGGAATGATTCACCCATGTTACAGAAGGGGAAGCTGAAGCTCAGCAAGGGGAAGCACCCTGGCCCAGGGTCCCACAGGTACCCTCACCTGCTGCAGCTGCAGTAGCTCCAGGGAGTCAGTGTGCAGGTCAATGGAAGGGTTGATGGCGCATACCATAAATGCCACCTCCATCTTGCGGTCACAGCGCATGTACGATCCTTTCAGGTACAGCCAGCTCTTGGGAGAGGACAAGACCAGATGTCTTATGATGGCCCACCAGTGCCTGCTGTAGGGATTGACATCAGGAACAGGGCCCTCCCCTTGAACAGGGCCCCAGACATATGGAGGTGGTGACAGGAAGAGGGGAGAATGGCCCAAGAAAGCAGAGCTCCTTGGGTGGCCTGGGCTAGGAGAATATGGAGGGGGTGGGGGAGTGCAGTACCCGCTCAGCCACACCCGCGTTGACTGTCTGGCCTCTGCGATCCTCATTGCCCTTGCCATGCCAAGTGACTTCAGCTGTTTGTTCTCCATTGGGCCCAAACACTACCCAGGCGTGGTCCTCGGACAAGGCCAAGTGGACATCCCGGAGACCGAGAGCCTGGCAGGCCCCCACCACGGCGAAGGCCACGCCAGAGCTGTCCAGTTTGGTGCCTGTGGAAGGGAAAGTAATCAAAGAGGGTCCTCTGAGCTCTGGCCTGGGGGAAGGGACCTGCCAGCGGTAAGCCATGCTCCCTCCCACCCTCACCCCCATACCTTTGCCCTCTGACACTCCTGCCCTGCTTCCCTCTATCCCTTTCCTCCTAACTGTTCAGGGCCTCTCCCTCCCCCCTTACATTCCCCATCCTCAACAGGAGACCCTGAATCTTTCATAGTTCCCCAGCTTTTGACCCTGCCTTTTCTATTTCTCTGCAACTGTATTATATATTTCTGCTAATTTAAGCATTTCCTCATTTTACTGTACTAAGTTATAACCAGGACACTGGCCAACACTTTTTTACACACCCACTGATGGACACTCCTAATTTATCTCTGTCCTCTTTTCTTGCTAAGCTCAGAAGTAGCCTCAGATTCCTTCTCAATATGGCACTCCAGGACCTGAATGCCAGTTAACTGGCCTTAGAACAAAAAGGAAAGCTCTTTGCAAGTCCTGAGCTTTCAGCTTCTCAAGGTGAAGCCCTAGTCTCTTCACCTTCAAATTATGTTCATAGATACTCCGTGGATTGTCTCAATTCCATGAAACATAGACAGATTTTGGCTCCTCACCCCCTAAATCTTCTGCTGCCCTCTGTGCCCCAGGCTGAGCTGCAGTAGCTGAGGTGCTGAGGGGGCAGAGGGTGGGCTAATGGATTTGGAGTCAAGTGACTGAGGTCCAGTCCCAGCCCCGTCACTCTGTGTCACTTTGGCAGATCACTTTCTCTCCCGGGGCTTCAGTTTCTCTAGCTGCAATGGGGGACATAACACTTGGCCCACCTCACAAGCTTACAGGTCTCAAACGGGCTCTGTAAACCACAGTGTTGGGAAGAGGTGGGCCAAGATTCTCACGTGAGACAGCCACCTGTCTCTTGCCACCTGTCGGGTTCCAACCTGTTATGAAGCTGAAGAGGGACTGGATGTGGGCACGATCCTTGAAGTAGGAGCGGCTGAGGCTATTCCAGATGACATCGGAGACCTTCTTGACCAGCTCACGGCTGGAGACGCCCCCCTCTCGCGGGTAGAGAGACAGGTCAACGGCGCCACGGATCTGGGCAGTGAAGCGGGCATAGAGGGCAGCGATGATGGACAGGTCGGCCACCGGGAAGTAGGTGAGGCCGCCAGGAGGGTCGGGCGCAGGGCTGGGCTGAAAAGTGAGCTCAGGCACGTTGGTGGGGATGACGCGGTTGACAGCTAGGAAATGCTCCACGAAGCCCAGTACCAAGGATAGGAGCACCAGGTCCGGCTCCTCCCGGCCCAGCTCGGCAGCGAACAGGCGCACCACATCGTCGATGGAACGCAGCGGGAATAGCGTTTTCTGGGCAGCCTTCAGCCCCATGGCGGCGGCCCTCGGCCTGCGGGCGACCGGAGGAGAAGGATGGTCGTGTGGGCACGGCCCACGAGTCCCCTCCCAGGTTCGGCTAGCGTTCCACACCCCTCTACACACCCACAGACACCAACCCTTGCTTCCCCGCCCCTTCACGCTCCGCTCATCTGTTCCCCCTCTTTCATCGAAGAGACCCCTCAGCCGAGGCTGCAGGGCCTTCCTGTCCCCCACACCACCAGGAGCCCCGGCCCCGAAGGAGGTGAGCCCCTAGGACCCCGCTGAGCACTCCCAATGGCCGCCCCGCCCCCTCTCTGCGCTCATACCCCCGGGGCCCTAGAGTCCGCCGGAAGGCGCCCCTAGGCCAGTCCCCCCAAATCCCAAGGAGAGACCTGGCCTAGGTCCCCCGCGCCCACCTCCGCGCTTACATCCCACACAAGGCACCGCGGCGCCCGCCGCCTGAAGTCTGCTGGGAAATGGAGTTCCGCCCCCCTCGGGCCGCACTGCCTGCCGGGAAGAGGAGTCCAAGGCCCGCTGTTGTCCCTGCCAAGTCTTGAAATGGTGGCCGGGCCGGCCAGTCCGCGATGGCTTATGGGAGTGGTAGTCCCGCTGCTCTGGGCTCCCCAGAGGGCGGAGAAGAGCGGAGGCAGCCCCGCCTTTCTGAGGTCCTCAGGGATTGGTCATTCCAATTCACGCACACCCAGGTAGCCGAGGAACCGCAGTGCCTTTTGGGAGATGTAGTCCGGGTAGTGAGCGGGCAGTGTCCGCTTCTGTAGGTTGTTGCTTGTTGGCAAGATGTGATGACAACGGGAACTTTTTAACACTGCTGGAGTACTGTAAATGTGTTCAGCCATTTTAGTTGGTTATTTATCGGTATCGATTAACACATAAAAGTGCCTACTGTAAGTCTAGCTTTCGGTCTACAGGGAAAATCTGACACGTGTGCAAAGAAGACCATCTAAAGAACCATTGTAATTATTTGTAATACAGCAAAAGAAGAGTAAAGTAACTCTCTGCATCCTAAGATGGATCTTCAGGGCACATTGTTCAAGGGGAGAGGCTGCAGAACAATATGTATGATGGGGTAGGATTTATATTACCATTTAAAAACTTCAAAATAATACTAAATAATTTCTACAGAATCAGTCACTCTCTTATTCATTTAGGAAACAGATTTTTGCTGCCTATAATGGGCCAAGCTCTCAGGCACTGGCTATGTAGCAGTGAGTAAAACAGATCAAATTCCTACCCTACTTCACTTCTGTACATTATCCCCCACAAAACTGTAAATCTAGCCTAATCATGAGAGAAGTTTGGGCAAACACAAACTGAGGGACTTTCAGACTGGCCATACCTGACAGCTCTCCTCAAAAGTGTTCAGCTCATGAAAGACAAGGAAGGAGTGAGAAACCGTTGCACATTAGAAGATACTAAGGAGACAGGGTCAGACTTTATTTTGGGGGGGGCTCCAAAATCACTGCAGATGGTGATTGCAGCCATGAAATGAAAAGACGCTTACTCCTTGGAAGGAAAGTTATAACCAACCTAGATGGCATATTCAAAAGCAGGGACATTACTTTGCCAACAAAGGTCCGTCTAGTCAAGGCTATGGTTTTTCCAGTGGTCATGTATGGATGTGAGAGTTGGACTGTGAAGAAGGCTGAGCGCCTAAGAATTGATGCTTTTTAACTGTGGTGTTGGAGAAGACTCTTGAGAGTCCCTTGGACTGCAAGGAGATCCAACCAGTCCATTCTGAAGGAGATCAGCCTTGGGATTTCTTTGGAAGGAATGATGCTAAAGCTGAAACTCCAGTACTTTGGCCACCTCATGCGAAGAGTTGACTCATTGGAAAGACTCTGATGCTGGGAGGGATTGGGGGCAGGAGGAGAAGGGGACGACAGAGGATGAGATGGCCGGATGGCATCACTGACTCGATGGATGTGAGTCTGGGTGAACTCCGGGAGTCGGTGATGGACAGGGAGGCCTGGCGTGCCGCGATTTATGGGGTCGCCAAGAGTCGGACACGACTGAGCGACTGAACTGAACTGAAGGAGACAGGACCAACGTGGTGTTCTAGATTGAATCCTAGACCAGAAGAAAAAGGATTTAGTAGAAAAACTGGTGAAGAGGGTGGCTGATTGGCCCAGCTCGCCCAAGTCTGAGGGGACTTCAGGGGAGTGGGACTTTCAGTTTTAAAACTAAACCAGTCAAGTCTTGGGCACCTGTGAGCACTACTTATGAAATTCAAAACTATCTGTAGCTTCGTTCATTTTTCAAAGGAGATCAGCCCTGGGATTTCTTTGGAAGGAATGATGCTAAAGCTGAAACTCCAGTTCTTTGGCCACCTCATGTGAAGAGTTGACTCATTGGAAAAGACTCTGATGCTGGGAGGGATTGGGGCAGGAGGAGAAGGGGACGACAGAGGATGAGATGGCTGGATGGCATCACTGACTCGATGGATGTAAGTCTGAGTGAACTCCAGGAGTTGGTGATGGACAGGGAAGCCTGGCGTACTCCGATTCATGGGGTCACAAAGAGTCGGACACGACTGAGCGACTGAACTGAACTGAACTGAACTGAACTGAAGTTTTGATAAATGTACCATGTTGTGTAAGATGTTAACATTTAGGGAAGTTTAGTGAGGCATATATGGGAATTATATATAATTAATTGTTAAGTCTTGGGCACCTGTGAGCACTACTTATGAAATTCAAAACTATCTGTAGCTTTGTTTATTTTTCATTCCTAAGTTTTGATAAATGTACAGTGTTGTGTAAGATGTTAACATTTAGGGAAGTTGAGTGAGGCATATATGGGAATAGATCATCAAGGACTGCGTTCTGGGGTACCCCGTCATGTAGAGGTTGGGAAACCAGGAGGAACCAGCAAAGATTCTGAGAGGAATCAGCCAGAGAGATGGGAGAAAAGCCACATGGGCATTTGGTTTAGAGGACCAAGCCAGAGGAATGAGCCACAGGGTGCCACAGGTCAGCAAGCTGAGCACCAAGGACTGATTGCATTTAGCTCTGTGAGAACCCCTGGCGACCACCTTAGGAGTAGTTTGGGAACAAAAGCCCAGAGTTCTTGGGCTCAAGAAAAATGAGAGGGAAGAAATTGGAGACAGTGATAATACACAACTCTTTTAGGGAGCTTTCCAGAAGAGAAGAAAAAACCAAGCTGGCAACTGGAGGTAGAAGAAGGTCAAAGGAGGTCCTGGTGTTGTGGCTGTTTTTTGGGTTTTTTTGATAGGTAAGAAGTGGATTTATTCAGATACAGACAGAAGCACACTCCACAGACAGAGTTTGGGCCATCACAGAGGGTGAGTGCAGCCCCGAAATTTGATGTGGTTGGTTTTTATAGGCTGGGTCTTGATGTCTCATCGCAGAAAGAATTCAGACAAAGTGATAGGTGAAGAGTGGATTTATTCAGATACAGAGAATCACACTCCACAGACAGAGTGTGGGCCATTGCAGAGGGCGAGTGCAACGTGGCTGTTGTTTAATAGGAAAGAAGGCAGGACTGATGACCTTGAACAAGTAGAGAGGATGGGTGTTCCCAATTTGCAGGCCTGTAGAAAAAAAAATTTTTTTAACTAAAAAAACCCCCCACAATTTGCAAGCTTGTCCTTTGCTAGTAGCATGAACAGTTCTAGTCACAATAATTGGAGATACGGTAGAGTACATGGGTACTTTCATTTTCCCAATGAAATAGGAAGCCCAGCTGGTCTTCCTCCCAAACGCCACCTTCTTAATGAGGCTGACCCAGACCTAACCAGCCTACTTAAAATCATAGTCTCCAACCGAAATGCTTCTTCTAACCCCTCCCCTCCACTGTGCTTTCTAAAATGTTTTCTTCTAAAGCACTAACAGCTTCTAGAACAGGGTTTCTCAACCAGGGCAGATTGACATTCGTATCGTATACGTGCTCAGTCACTCAGTCGTGTCTGACTCTTTTGAGATCCCATGGACTGAAGCCCACCAGGCTCTTCTGTCCATGGGATTTTTCAGGCAAGTATATTGGAGCTGGTTGTCATTTCCTACTCCAGGGGAGCTTCCCAACCCAGGGATCGAACCCATGTCTCCTTCGTCTCCTTAACTGACAGGCGGATTCTTCACCACTAGGGTCACTGTAGTTGGGGACCGATTTGTGCCCTGTAGGATGCTTAGCAGCCTCCCTGGCTTCTCCCCCTTTTAGATGTCCCTCCCCCTGTTGTAACAGTAGAAATGTCTCCAAACATTGCCAAATATCTCTGGGGGGCAAACTGCTCCCTGTTGAGAACCACTTCTCAAGCACCTCATAAGTGCTCAGTTGCTTCAGTCATGTCTGACCCTCTGCAGCCCCATGGACTGTCGCCCACCAGGGTCCTCCATAATTGTTGTTATTGCTCAGTCACTCAGTCGTGTCTGACTCTTTGCAACCCATGGACTGCAGCACACCAGGCTTCCCTGTCCTTCCAATCTCCCAGAGTTTGTGCAAACTCATGTCCATTGGCTCAGTGATGCCATCCAAGCATCTCATCCTGTGTTGCCCCCTTCTCCTCCTGTCCTCAGTCCTTCCCAGCATCAGGGTCTTTTCAGTGAGTCAGCTCTTCTCATCAGGTGGCTGAAGTATTGGAGCTTCAACTTTTCAGCATCAGTCCTTCCAATGAATTGATCCAGGATTGAGTTCCTATAGGATTGACTGGTTTGATCTCCTTGCAGTCCAAGCGACTCTCAAGAGTCTTCTCCAGCACCACAGTTTGAAGGCATCAATTCTTTGGCACTAAGCCTTCTTTATGGTCCAACTCTCACATCTGTACATGACTACTGGAAAAACCATAGCTTGACTTATTTATTATTTGTCTCAAACCACCAAAATGTAAGCTCCACAATGACAGGTAACATGTCTGTTTTGTTCATGGATGTGTTCCATGTCCCTAGAATAGTGTCCTGTACATAACTGATGTTCAACAATTATTTGCTGGATAAATGAACAAATAACATTCATTCATAAGAGTGATTATAAACATTGGCCCAGAATTTAAGCTGTTTGCGGCGGGGGACAGAAGTACGGACACAAGAGGAATGAGGGACAGCAAAAGGGTGGCAAAATCAATGAATTATTGAACTTCCCTGGTGGTCCAGTGGTTAAGAATCCACTTACCAGGGCTTTCCTGGTGGCTCAGTGGTAAAGAATCTGCCTGCCAATGCAGGAGACACAGGTTTGATCCCTGGGTTGGGAAGATGCCCTAGAGGAGGAAATGGCAACCCACTCCCACATTCTTGCCTGAGAAATTCCATAGACAGAGGAGCCTTGGTGGGCTAGAGCCCATGGGGTCATAAAGAGTCAGATGTGACTGAGCACACCCACGAGCAAGGCAGGAGGATGGGTTTGATCCCTGGTCTGGAAAGATCCCACATGCTGTAGAGCAACTAAGCCCATCCACAGCCACTGAGCCGGCGCTCTAGAGGCGGGAATCGCGACTACTGAGCTCACGCACCACAGCTACTGAAACCCATGCTCATCAACGAAAGAAGCCACTGCGACGAGAAGCCTGCTCGCCACAGTGAGAGAGCAGCCCCCACCCGTCCCAACTGGATAAAGTCCATGAGGCAGTGAAGACCCAGCACAGACAAAAATAAATAAATGAACGGATTGTAGGTTCCAGTGGGGTTAAAACTTTGTTGTTGTTGGGGTACTAGGGACAGCTGAAAAGATAAGGGTGTTAGTTAGAGAGTGGGAGGCTTGGCATTGAAATTATGGGGAGAAGGTTGCTGTCATTATTAGCAGTGAAAATATTTAGGGAAATTCCCTGGTGGTCCAGTGGTTAGGACTCCACCCTCTCACTGCTGAGGACCCAGGTTCAATCCCTGGTTGGGGAACTAAATCCCACAAGTCATGCAAGGAGGGGGAAAAAAAATTAACAGTAGTGCTTTCTGTACAAACCGAACAGGAGCTGTACATATAAATTTTAAATTTCTAGTAGCTACATTAAAAAAGTAAAAGATACAAGTGAGATTAATTTTAATCACATATAGCAAAATGTATTTCAACTCATAGTCAATATAAAGTTACTAAGGACAATTTATGTTTTTCTACACTAAGTCCTGTTCGCACAACACAAGACTTAGTTCTGTACACACCAAAGGTCCATATGGTCAGAGCTATGGCTTTTCCAGTAGTCATCTATGGATATGAGAGTTGGACCATAAAGAAGGCTGAGCCCCAAAGAACTGATGCTTTCAAATTGTGGTGCTTGAGAAGACTCTTGAGAGTCCCTTGGACAGCAAGGAGATCAAACCAGTTGATTCTAAAGGAAATCCAACCCTGAGTATTCATTGGAAAGACTGATGCTGGAGCTGAAGCTACAATACTTTGGCCACCTGATGCGAAGTGTCAACTCATTGGAAAAGACCCTGATGCTGGGGCAGACTGAGGGCAGGAGGAAAGGGGGGCACAGAGGATGAGATGGCTCGAGGGCATCACCGACTCAATGGACATGTGTTTGAGCAAACTCTGGGAGATAAGTGAAGGACAGGAAAGCCTGGCATGCTGGAGTCCTTGGGGTTGCAAAGAGTCAGACATGACATAGCGACTGCACAACAACAATTGAAGGACAATTGCTTTACAATATTGTATTGGTTTCTGCCATTCATCAATATGACTTAGCAACTGAACAACAAAGCCTTTGAAATCTGGTATGTTTTATACACACAGCATATCTGACCAGTCACATTTCAAATGTTCAGAGGCTACGTGTGACCAGTGGCTCCCATATGACAGTGTGGCTCTCCAGTATGGCTGTGAGAGTGAGGGACTGGAAGGTAAGATCATGGGACAAGATGGCGCTCAAGGAACAGAGAAGCCTGGCAGCTGGATCATCCATGTGTATATCAAAGTCTCTAAGATTCAAAATAATAGTAAGTGAAGTGAATTCAAAGTGCTCAGTTCAGTCCAGTTCAGTCACTCAGTCGTGTCCGACTCTTTGCAACCCCATGAATCGCAGCACGCCAGGCCTCCCTGTCCATCACCAACTCCCGGAGTTCACTCAGACTCACGTCCATCGAGTCCGTGATGCCATCCAGCCATCTCATCCTCTGTCGTCCCCTTCTCCTCCTGCCCCCAATCCCTCCTAAAATCAGAGACTTTTCCAATGAGTCAACTCTTCGCATGAGGTGGCCAAAGTACCGGAGTTTCAGCTTTAGCATCATTCCTTCCAAAGAAATCCCAGGGCTGATCTCCTTCAGAATGGACTGGTTGGATCTCCTTGCAGTCCAAGGGACTCTCAAGAGTCTTCTCCAACACCACAGTTCAAAAGCATCAATTCTTCAGTGTTCAGCTTTCTTCACACTCCAGCTCTCACATCTATACATGACCACTGGAAAAACCGTAGCTTTGACTAGACGGATCTTTGTTGGCAAAGTAATGTCTCTGCTTTTCAATATGCTATCTAGGTTGGTCGTAACTTTCCTTCCAAGGAGTAAGCGTCTTTTAATTTCATGGCTGCAGTCACCATCAAAGTGCTCAGTCATGTCCAACTCTTTGCGACCCCATAGACTATACAGTCCATGGGATTCTCAGCCAGAATACTGGAGTGGGTAGCTGTTCCCTTCTCCAGGGGATCTTCCCAACCCAGGTCTCCCACATTGCAGGTGTTTCTTTACCAGCTGAGCCACCAGGGAAGTAGGATAGAGGGAATTCCCTGGCGGTCTAGTGGTTAGGACCAATGCTTTCACTACCAAAGGCCTGGGTTTGATCCCTGGTCAGGGAACTGCGGTCCTACAAGCTGTGCAGCATGGCCAGCCAAAATAAATAAATGTAATAAAACAAGAATTGGATAGAGAGAGCGGCAACAAGCCAGGAGCTAGAATTATTAAGAAATGAGCCATGCATGGGTTGGGAGACATTGAGACAAAGTAAGTGGTAAAAGCTGATAACTTGAGTTCAGACCTAAGTGTTTGAAAGGAAGAGGGAGCAGGATGTCTACCAGTGGCCTCAGGAAGGACACCTACCCCATCTCCAGGCCGCAAGGCAGGAGGGCTGTGGAAAGTCTGCGGGACACGAGGCAGTGAGCATAACCCCAAAGGGCAAAGTTTCCACCAGAGCAGGAGGGCTAAGGACCATTTGCAAAAGGGGGCCGAGGGCGCAGGGGATTTTGCTGCAGTTGGACCATCAGCTCTAGAGCACATGGTGAACAGCTTTCGGGAGCTGAGGGTGGAGACGGGGTCAGAACAAGGGATGGCCAGAGCCATGGAGAACCTAGAGGCCTCAGCCCCGGCAGTGGACCGAGCAACAGGGACAGGAGTAGGCCCAGGTCTGATGGTCTTGAGGCAGGGGTCCGGTGGAGGGCCAGCTGCAAGCACAGAGGTCAGGGCTTCCTGCCGAGGACAGGGAGGGTCCTGAAGATCCAACTGGATTCCTGCTGATGAAGAGGAGGCTAGGGGACGGTGGTCCCTCTTGATGCCCGCCAATGACATGGTACACACGGACATAAATTAACGTCATGAGGGGAGGGCAGGGAGCCAAATGGGAGTTCAACCTCCAATTTACCAGAAAAACAAATGTGTATTGTTGTAATCAAAATTAATTTAAAATAGCATCTGCTATGTCTTGACAAAAGTATTAAATCTGAATTTAATAAGGAAACAATCAGACAAATGCAAATTGCAAGTTATTCTACCAAAAAAAACTGGCCTGGACTGTTAAAAAAGATGTTAACCTCATAAAAAAATGACCTATAAAGGAAGGAGGAGAAAGTTGTCTTGGGTCAAATGAGATTCGAGACACAAGAACTGAATGCAACATGCGATCTAGAATCGGATACTCAACTTTTTTTTAATGCTATAAAGAATGTTTTTGACATGATTATACCACAAGCTGGTTGACTTAAACAGAAATGTATCACTTCACAGATGTGGAGGCTAGAAGTCCAAGATAAAAATGACTGCAGGAGACACAGAGAACAGAATTATGGGCACGGGAGTCGGGTGGGGGAGGAGAGGGTAGGGCGGCTGGAGAGTAGCGTGGAAACATACACACTGGCATATGTAAAATAGAGAGCCAGCGGGCATTTTGCTGTGTGACTCTGGGAACTCAAACCAGGGCTCTGTGACAACCTAGAGGCGTGGGACAGGGTGGGAGCGGGGAGGCTTAAGAGGGAGGGGACATAAGTATACCTATGGCTGATTCATGTTGATGTATGGCAGAAACCAGCATAATATTGTAAAGCCATTATCCTTCAATTAAAAATAAATAAATTTAAAAAAAAATGTCTGCAGGATTTGTTACTCCTGAGAGCTGTGAGAAAATCTATTCCAGGCCTCTCTCCTAGCTACGAGTGGTTTATTGGCAAATCCATGGCATTCCTTGGATTATAGAAGCATCACCCTGATCTCTGCCTTCATTTGCACTTGGTGCGCTCCCTGTGTATGCATCCACATTTCCCCCTTTTTTAAAGGACACCAGTCATATTGGGTTAGAGCCAACCCTAATGACCTTGTCAAACTACTTACGTCTGCAATGCCTCTAGTTCCGAATAAGGTCACACTCTGATTTGGGAATAGGACTTCATTTTTAGGGGTCATAATTCAACCCATAACAGATTAATACAGAGTATCAATATTAAATCTTGTGAGAGTGACTTATGGTGGTTCCTTATTCTTTTTTTTTTTTTTCTCTTTTTTGGCCTCACCACGCAGCTTGCAGGATCTTAGTTCCCTGACCAGGGATTGAACCAGGGCCCTCAGCAGTGATAGCATGGAGTCCTAACCACTGGACTGCCAAAGCACAGCCAGAAAAAAAAAGATATGCCCTGGGAACTTCCTGGAGATCTAATGGTTAGGACTCTACACTTCCACTGCCAAGGACACGGGTTCAAGACATGGATCGGCAGGGAATTCCCTTGGTGGTGGTTCCTTTTTCTTAACGGATGTCTGCAAAGTATTGAGCAAAGTTCAGGCTGTGTGTAACTTACCTTCAGGTGGTAGCGAAATACATCGTCAGTACATGAGAAGCACAAAAGCAGCAAACTGAGCAATGGTGAATCCAGAAGAGGGTGGGGAGCTTGTAATCTTTCAACCTTTTTTGAAATTTGTCAACATAAAACTTTGGGAGAAAAAACATTTTTTTAACGTGAAACTGTGAAAACCTGTTGGCTAAATTATTGAAGGGTGCTAGGGAAATGGCCATTTCTCCAATTTGGTGAGGCTGTAGCTTGCAAGAGGCCTTGGCGTCCCTGCCCTAGGCTGTGTCTTCAGGTTTTGGCATCTCCATAGGCAGAGCAAACATTTCCTGAGTGTATATAATTTAATTTATATATAACATTAATATATAACCATTTTATACTGATTATCTCACCAAAGTCTTACTAGAACCTCTCATGATGGGTTTTATGATCCCAACTTACAGAACGAGAAACTGATGCTTAGAGAGGTCAGGTAACTTGCTCATGACTGCAGCTGTTGTGGTTCAGTTGCTCAGTTGCTGTTCGTGACCCCATGGACTGCAGCGTGCCAGGCTTCCCTGTCCTTCACTATCTCCCTGAGTTTGCTCAAACTCATGTCCATTGAGTCGATGATGCTATTCAACCATCTCATCCTCTGTACTAGACTGGAATCAAGGCTACACTCCTAACCAGGCCTTGCAATTTCATGGGCCCCCAAGCTCTAGCAAGACCTAGGCCCTTTTTTGGTTACTTTTGCTAGCTTTAGGGCCATCTACAAGCCTTAGGGCACAGCCATCAGCTCCAGACCTGCCCTGATCCTGGTGCACAGGCCTTACCTTCCTGCCTCACCCAGCCCCGCCTCCAGGCCAGGGTCCTGCCCAGTCATGGACACCCCAGCTCAGAACAAGGAGACCCCTCCCAGACATCCCCGCCTCCCCACCAGCCTCACCTGGGTGGAACAGCAGGCTGTGCCCTCCAGATCCACTTCCTACCCCTGGCCCCCTACCTCCCGGTTCTGTACCCTAAAGGCTGCCCTCTAGATCTGCAGAAACTGAGG
Source organism: Bos taurus (assembly GCF_002263795.3). NCBI lineage: Eukaryota > Metazoa > Chordata > Mammalia > Artiodactyla > Bovidae > Bos > Bos taurus. Next base: position 43,058,162 of record NC_037356.1, read on the forward strand.
TCTAGGAGCCTCTGGTTGCTGCTTGGGTTTGGACAAGAGGAAGCAGGAGATGGAAGGGAGGGAGTAGAATGAGGAAAGGAATTAATTTCCTGGGCTGCCTTCCTGCTTGGCCACGGCCAAGTGCTTCCCTGAGAGCCGTAACTCCCGCTGGTAACACCTGCCTTGCCCAGCTGACCTGGAGGTGATAACAGCTCCTCACTGCTGCCAGGGCTCAGGGCACCACCACTCCTTGGTCGGTTCCCCTGATGCTGCCCACACTTTTGTAAACTGCCCCTTCACTTATGACTTAAAAAAATATATATGTATCTATTTGGCTGCCCTGGGTCTTAGTTAAGGGATGCAGGATCTTTAACTACAGCATGTGGGATCTAGTTCCCTGACCCCGGATGGAACCCAGGCCCCCTGAATTGGGAGTTCACAGTCTTAGCCACAAGGCCACCAGGGAAGTCCCTGTCCCTTCACTCTTAAACTCTCATTTCCACCCCCCGTGTGAACATCATCTGATTTGTGAAGACACAAAAAGACAACCTGGTCTTTAACTGTCCCTGATCCCCTCCCTCCTCCCCGATCCCTCTGTTTTCTGAACCCCAGGAAGACAGATCCAGGCGGGGAGGCCAGCAGCTTACAAAGCTGTTTTTATTGGTTCTTACTGCCTCACAGAGCGTCAGGGTTGATCCCTCCCGGGCATATGGCATTTGAGAAGATAAATACTTATTTTGCCCCCTACTCAACCATAGGGGGACGTTTAATAAAAATAGTAATATAATAAAATAATAATGACTGTGATCAATAATAAAATGCTCCTATGATCCCCTAATACACAGGTGGTTGAAGCTTTGAGAAAAAGGACCCGTCCCCTTTCTGGGAAGGGCCAGAGTGTGCCTGGAGACCCAAAGGGTGCCCACCTCTCACCAAGTAGCCCTTATAAATACCCCCCATCCCACCCCTGGCTGGGAGTTCGCTTCCTCCTGGACGGATTAGATGACTAATGGATGCTAGCTGGCTCTTGGGGCCCCTCCCTCTTCCAGCCCCACTGCCTCCCTGCAGAGAGAAGGGGCCTGGGCCTGTGCTCTCCCAGCTCCCACTCCCTCCAGCCCTCTCCTTTGGCCTCTCTCTTCTCCATTGCTTGTCCTTTACCCTTCTCTCCTTCTCCTTCTCCTCTGGCTGGCTCTCACCTCCTTCCAATCACTATCCTCTCCTCCTGTACTTCCTTTCCTCCCTTGTGCCTCTCTCACCACCTTCACCGACATCCTCTCTCCTTCTCTACCTTGGCCTCTTGATCAGAGTCTGTCTTTCCTATCCTGCCCCTGAGTGGAGTCTGGGATACGCCCCTACTTGGCCTTGCTGGGCTTTAGTCCACAGCCAAGACCCCAGCTTGCTCCCAGGGGTCCAGCCTTTCTCTGTCCTGCATCCGGACTCTCATAGGCCTCCTGGGGCTTGGCCCTGGAGATGAGAACTTTGGCACAATCACCCCTGGACGATGTGGCAGAGGGGCCCCCCAGAACAGGAGGGGGCCATCCTATTCCTCGTGGCTAGCACAGGTTGGGGTTGCGAGCAGAGGGAAGGGCAGGATGAGGGCTGGGAGTCAGACCCCCACCCCTATCCCGCCCGCAGGGGCCTGGAAACCCAGGCCACGGCTGCCCAGCCCAGACCCTCCCTGAGTCCAATTTCCACATGTCCCGGACCAGCCGGAGTTTGGCATTCCTCAAGCTCTCGGCTCCCTCATGTCTCTCTGGGTCCTGGGACTGGGAGTTGGGTCCTGCCAGAGGACATCAAGGGGAGCTCTCAGATTCAGGGGCTGGGGGGAGGCTCCGGGGTCGTTCTGAGACCTGGAGGGGGAAAGAAACAGAGTCAAGGTTGAAAGAGGAAGGCAGGACTCCTCTCTCACCAGGCCAGCACCTCTCAGAGGCTTTCCCAGGACCCATCCATTCATTCGCTCGTTCTACATTCAATCAACAAATAGCCTTTACTCCAGGCAGAAGACAAACTTGACCCTCGCAATCAAGGACCTCATAGGAAAACTAGAGCACAGCAGGATCGACAAGGACAGGGTGGAGGGAGGAGGGTGCCAGAGGTGGCGCTGGCCCCAGGGAGGCAGTGACCACCTGACCAGGCAGCCAGGTGGCCTTTGGAGAAGGTGATGTCGGTGAAGAGGCTTGAGCTGGCCTGAGTCTTAATCAGGTGGAGGACCGGAAAGGGCATTCCAAGAGGAGCAGGGCGGATGGCAGGGGTAAGGGCCTGGAGGTGTGAGAGAACACGGCAGGTCCCAGGGCTTTGAGTGGCCTGCTGTGGCTGCAGTGGGGGTGGCAGATGGAGACAGAACTGGAGGGTGAGGGGATGACTTCCCAAATCTTAGATCTTCCGGGTCCCCAGCCAGAGTGGACTGCTCCCTCCCCTGACCTCCTGCCAGGCCTGTGCTTAGAATTCCAAGAACTCCCCTTCTGTGGTGCTCTCCTTTTGTTCCAGGCACCGTGCTCAGGTATCTTCACCTCACAAAGGTCTCATAACGATAACCTCATTTTACAGGTAAGACAAGCTCAGGGAGGCTGGGCATGTCACCTGGGGCCACAATGCTGAGACCGTCAGAGCCAAGACAGTCAGGCCTAGGCTGACCTGCTTCCAGGCAGGTGGAACCCACTAAGGGGTTAGACAGAGGGAGTCAGCATCTCTTAGCATCCAAGGCAGGTGTAGGCTCAGCTTGTTCTCTGGCCTCAGGTCCCAGCACGAGACAGAAGGGCCTGACTCTGAGCTGGGGGAGACTCACCTGTATCAGGGAGACTGCAGGGCTCAGAGATCCCTGGGGGCAGGACACAGACTCGCTGGACAGAGATGTCCAAGGCTTCCTCTTCACTGCTCCAGGAGCAGGATGAGCGAGGGGACGAAAATCCAGGGTCAGATTTGAAGCGTCCAAAGGGGGTGGAAACATGGGGGAGGGACGCAGAGGTAGTGGAGGCGGTGAGGCTGTCCTTACTGGGGTCTGCATCTTTAGCGAGGCCGTCACTGCCCATGGAGACTGGGCGCCGCGAGGCCTCGGAGAAGCTGTGGGGCCGCTGCGGGCCAGAGCCGCGGGCACCTCGTCCCTTCACTTCCGCAGCCTGTTAGGGGACAGCGCGAAGGGCTGGGACCGGGTCACACGAACTGCACGTGGCCTGGACGTGCGGAGGTCCAGGGACCCAGGTAAGGAGAGGCTGCTGATGGGCTCCGGAGGACTCATAACTCACCACCGGGGGCAGGTCCCTGGCGCTGGGTCTCCCGTCAGCAGGGCCCACGTGCACCAGGTGGTTGAAGTTGGTGGGTGTTGAGATGAGCTTGGAGCGCACGAAAGGGTCCCTCAGCATCTCCCTACGGGGGTAGGGGAAGGGACGTGCGGGGTAAAGGTGACACCTCTCCAGGAAGGCGAGGCTTGGACTCGCCCCGCCCCCAAACCGGGAGGCCCCGCCCACCCACCGCCCAGGGCACAGGCGCACCTGCGCTGCTGCTGCAGCTGCTCCTCCGACACGCGGAAGAAGAAGCGGCGCTTGCTCTTGGTGCGGAAGAGCTGGCGCCGGCTGTTGTCCGTGAGGTTGGGGATGTCGAACTCGTCCTTCTCTGCCAGAGAAGCAGAGAGCTTGGCGGTGCTCCCAAGGCCCCACGGCCCCAGTCAGCTGGTGCTCAGGGTCACAACCCCTTCCTCCCACCTCCACACTCCCTCACCTGCCAGCGGGTTCCTGAGGTAGGTCAGACGGACCTTCTCGGTACCAAAGAGGAACAGGGAGCCCTCTGGGTTCAGGGGTCGCACCTGAGGCAGCAGGCGCAGAGGTCACACCATGTTATCCAACCGCACCCCAGTCCAGCCCCAGGGGCCTGGGCAGGCCTCACTTTTTAAATTTTAATTAATTTCACTGCATTGGATCTTAGTTGCAGCATGTGGGATCTAGTTCCCTGACTAGGGATTGAACCCAAGCCTCTTGCACTGGGAGCGCAGAGTCTTAGCTACTGGGTGATCAGGGAAGTCCCCGCACTCACCTTCTTGAGTGGCACGGTCTGGACCCATTCTGCCCTCCTCACATCAAACACATCGATGGCATTTTCGCTGAACACTGTCAGGTAGGGGGCCGCATAACCTGCATAGCCAGGGTGGGACACTGTGCGGTGCAGCCCCAGGCAGGTCAGGCACCTCTCTGGGCTGTATCGTAGGGCACACCCTGTCACAGCACTGTAACTTCCACACCCCACCAAAGGTCCTCCTGGAGACTCTCTGGGTTGCCCCACCCAAGCTCCACGGCAAGTCAGAGATAAAGAACGGGGAGCACTCACTCTAAGCCATGTCAGGCCTGCTTGTATTTTTCCTCCTTTAATTCTCAAACAACTCTAGGCAGGTAATGTTATCGTCCCTAACTTACAGATGACGGAAACCCCAGAGCTAAGTCTCACTTTGTGGTGAGTGGGAGCTGGGAACTGGCCCCGGGCAGTCTGGATCCAACGCCTACACACCGAGTGTCTGTGCTGCACCCAACCCGCAGGCCCCACCCCAGAAGAGCGGCTGTGAAAGGAGCATTGTCCCTCTCTTCCAGCCTGTAGCCCAACACCTCAGCTACCTGTGGACGTTTGAGGCTCCCCTGATGCCGTTCACTCATTCATTCCTCCAAACATTATAGCCCCTGGGGGGTGCTTGCCTGGGCTGCGTGCTGGATGCGATGAAGCACTGCAGACCCCCCATGTACCAAACCAGTCATTGTAATAAGAACGTGCTGAGAGTCAGGGCAGAGATCTGAATGCAGGTGGGGGAGCACAAAGGAGCAAAGGACCGATGGTGCGGGGAGGAGTGTAAAAGCGGTAACGATATTGACAACAATCATGGGGTTCATTATGGAGGGCCCACTAGCTCTAGACCCTGGGGCTGGACTTGCAAACTGAAGAGGCGGCCAGTTACAAAGAGGACAGTAGTTCAGGCAGGGAAAGAGCTTGAATGAAAACAAGGTCCCGTGCAAGAGGAAGATGAAGGAAGATCCCATACAAGCCACCAAGGGTGTGTCAGGCAGGAGGGCACATACTGGCCTCCCAATCCAAACTCAGGAATTTGGGTAGGACCCTGTCTTCCTCTGATACCAGGCCCTACCCAGCCTGGCCCTCCACAGGCCTCACCCCAGCCCGTGGGCACTGCTGGCCACAGCAGCTCTTGCATGCGAGACTTGCGGCCGGCGCTGTCCACGTAGACCCCGGCGGTGGTGAAGAGCAGCAGGAACTCACTGAGGCTGAGCTCCACGGCACCCAGGGCCTCACCCAGGCCCCCGCGGGACGGGGGCAGCTCCTCAGGCACAAGACCGGCCCCTAGCGCTAAAGGCGCTGCCTCGTTAAGCAGTGGGTAGAGGGCGAAGGTGCCAGCCGCACCCACGCACAGCCGATCGCCCAGGAGCCCCAGGCTCTGCACGGGCGCTGGTGCCTGCAGCTCACGGATGCGGCGCTGCCAGGGCCCTGGACCTGGGCCCAGCTGGTAGCAGAGCACCTGGCGCTTGACCGCCACACAGAGCACGGGGGTGCGGGCCTGCAGGATGCGCCCGGCCGCCAGGGCCTGGCAGCCTCGAGACTCGGGGATCTTGGTGCTGGCTGCCTCCACGTTCTCCAGCTCTGCCAGGGCAAAGAGGCGCACGCTGGGGCCTCGGCCACACAGCGCGACCAGAAGGCCCGCAGCAGGGCTCACGGCCAGCCGCTGCACCCGCCGGCACTCGCCCACCTGGAAGATGTCTGCGGGGTTGGCGAGGGAGAGTGTCACCAGCAGGTGGGTGAGGGGCGCCCGGGGCCCAGCCTCCTCTGTCCCTGGGGGCTGACTCCACCCAAGCCCACCCTGGCCCGGCCGGCGGGTACCGTTACTGTGCAGATGGATCACAAACAGCCCTTCCTCGGTGCCCAGAGCAAGCCGTTCCTGGTCTGGAGGAGGGAGGGAGGGGATCAGGGGTCAGGGGTCAGAAGGCCCATCTAGAGGCGGGAGATTGGGTGGTCTGCCTGCCCCTGCCAAGGACTCAGAGAGGACAATCCCACTGTTCCTGGACCCTTCTGTCCCTGAGTCCAGACTGGCTCTAATGGGGAAGGGCCACAGGGGCCAGGAGTCAGGATGAGAGGCCTCTCCCACCCTGAGCTGTGGGATCTGGGGATAAGTCACGTCATCTCTCGCAGCCTTGGTAAAATGGGGCTGATAATAGTACCTTTCTCACAGAGCTGCTGTGAGGCTGCAAAGAGATGAAGCATCGCAGGGTAAGCGTTAAGCTCACAGCCACCTCTGCTCAATAAACGCCCTTGTCCCCTGGCTCCAAGCTGACACAGGGGACTTGGAGGATGCAAGCCCTGTCTCCCGTGGCTCTGTCCTGAGTGACGGCAGGGAGAAGCCCCAGCCCCAGCTGCCGGGGGAGGCCAGGGAGCCTCCCCTCCTGTTCCCCAGCGGTCTGGTTCGGAGGCCCTGCTGTGCACCAGGCTCCTGGGTGAATGTAACAGCCCCACAGTGTATGATAGCGTGAGGCTCCCCCATCACCAGGCGGCTGCTAACAGCCTGGAGGGGAACCTCCTTTATCTCTTACTAAAGCCTTGGGTCTTTACACTCACTCGTGATTCTTATGCAGAAAGGGAGGTGCAGAGAAATGGAGGGATAGAAGCTAGGCACCCCACCTCAGCCCAGGTCCCTCACAACCATGCCCAGAGGAGTGGCGAGGAGGACACGTGTGCAAGAGGGTCCACAGCCCTGGGCTGCAGGGACCGGGCAGTGACAGCGGCCTGAGTGACCGCAGCAGGCCGGCGCCCCCTCCGCATGAGGCTCACCAACGATGGCGGCGCAGAGCGTGTGCGGCAGCAGCGGCAGCCCGTTGTCGTAGGCCTCCTTGAGGGTGTACACGGGCCGGGGCCAGGGCCGCGCGTCCAGCAGCAGCCGTTGCAGCTCGCTCAGCACCTGCAGCCAGCGCTCCCGCTCGCCCTCACTCTCCGCCAGCAGCAGCACGGTGCATGTGGCAGGCGGCACAGTCAGCTGAGAGGCCGTCACCTACGGGCAGAGAGGGGGCACCCAGGCTGGAGGGCAGAGCGCCGGCAGCCAGCTCCCTCTGTCCGTCGCTGAGGCCCTGGAGCACCAGGTGGGCCTGCCCAGTGCAATGTCAGGCGCTGGCTGGCAGCAGGTGATAAGCCAAGGCGGGGGGTGGTCAGACAAGCACGGGGACAACTCCAGAGCCTTGGGACCAGTGCCACCGAGAGGGCAGGACAGGGCCTCTCGGGAACACAGGGCGGGGCCCGCTCACCCAGGCTAAGCGTGAGAGACGAACTCCCAGGGGAAGAGACGTTTCTGCTGGAGCCTGGGGGACGAGTGGAGTAACCAGGAGTGTTCAAGGTCAGGGACGGGCAGGGAGCCGGCAGGGCCCTAAACAAGGCTGGGCACAGCCAGCTTCACGTATGGAAAACTCTGCACTGTGGGGTGACGTGTAGCCACACAGACAGGAATGGAGGCTACTGTAGCCATCCACGTGCAGGCGGGCGGGCAGGATGAAGGAGGCAGCCACAGTGATGGAGAAGAGCAGCTGGAGGGGGTCCACCACAGAGGCAGACAGAGGTCTGGCCCATCCCATCCCTGAACTCACCCTAAAGATGCGAGGCAGGTCCTTGGATTGGGCATGGATAACATCAGGGGCCAGGACAGGGGCGGCTGAGAACTGGGGGTCCCTGGGAGGTTCACGGAGCAGGTCAGAGGTCTGCTGGCCCCAGCCGCCCCCTCGACCCACTTGCCCCCAACCCCTGCCCCAAACCATGGCCTGGCACCCACCTCAGATCCAGAGCCTGCAGGAGGGCCCCGCTGGCCGGGCTGAGCTTCGGGTCTGGGGCATCAAAGAGCAGCAGGCGCGAGTCGCTGAGGGCGGCGAACACTCGCTGCCAGCCCCGACGGACACCCGAGGGCCGTGGCACCTGGGGGAAGGCAGGCAGGCACAGAGGTCCCACTGGGCCCCGGCCGCCTGCCCGCCCACCCGCCCGCTCTCCCCTCCCCCAGCGCCGGCTCACCGACAGGAAGCCCTCGTAGGCGGTGCCCGTGCCCGTTTCGGGGTGCACTCCCAGGGCCGTGTGGAGGAGGGTAGGGGGCACAGGGCAGGGGGGGGCCTGTGGGGCACAAGTCAGGTGACAGAAGTAGCCGCAAACTGTGGGGAAAGGAGGAGCCATGAGGCGGGCGGGGACCGCTGAGGAGCAGAGACCCCGGGCAGCCCCAGCCCAGCGCCCCACAGGCTGTCACGGCCCGGAGCCATCACCAGTTCCCAGTAAAGAGAGAGAAGAAAAAACTGAGCAGTGGGAAATGTTGACGGGGGTGGGGGGGCGCCTGATGTGGCAGGATGGGGGCTGCTTCCCCTCCCCCAACCCGGGGGCTGTGGCTGGCGCAGGGGAGGATGGTGAGCTGGGGGGCTGAGGGTCTCACCGTCACAGCCCAGGCCCTGGCGGCCCAGGCCCAGCATCAGCGAGGTGCAGCGGAGACACTTAGTGGGGGATGGGAAGCTCCAGGGACGCAGAGTGTGTGAGCCGGGCTGGCGAGGGGGACAGGCCCATTACCCATGTCTGACCCTCACCCAAGGCCCCCGAGCCCCCTGCCTCCCCCAGGCCACCCCGAGATTCAGGCAAGACCACCGAATGAGCCAGGTGGCAGTGTGAACTCAGCGCTCCGAGGGGATCTGGCCGTACTCAAAACTCAGTGCCACCGTCACCATTCCCATCACGGTCTGCCGGCACAGGGTGGGGGGTGGGGGGGAACCCCAAGCGGGACCTTGAAAACCCGGCAGAATGGCTCAGTGCCCCTGCCCCGCCCCACCGGGCACTGACCTTTGCAGGGGGACTTTCTGCAGGGGGTGTGGTGGCAGCAGGCGTCCTGGGGAACACAGCCTGCAGGGGAACCGAGCACAGGGAGAGGGTGGGGTCCGGCCCCCCCACCCCCGAGGCCCAGGCCCCCCACCACCCCGCCATGGGTCTCCTGCCTGTGCTCACCCCCAGCCGCAGGCTGCGGCGGCCCTCCGGCCTCAGCTCCAGCGCCTCTCCGGAGGTGCCTGCATCTTTGGCGGAATCCTTCTGGGGAATGGCACGGGGGCGGAATCCAGGCCGCTGCCTGTGTCCTTCCCGGGGGTCCTCCCTGGCCAGCCCCGCACCCGTTCTTACCTCTGAGCCCCGGAAGGACAGGAAGGGAATCAGGGAGTTTGAAGGCTTGGTGTCTGCAAACAGAGGGCATGTGTCATGGGGGCCATGGGGTCCCTGTGCCATTAACACCTGTTCCTTACAAACCAGGGGCCAGGGCGGGGCCTCAGTTTCCACCCCAGTAAATGGGGGAAAGACTGCAGGCGGGGAAGGAGCGGGTGGTGGCATACAGCGGGGGCTCAGTAAGCACTAGCTAACAGCGGGTTAGGCAGCAGAGCCAGGCTGATCCCCCTGGTGACCTGGAGAGGAGGTCTTGCTCCGGGACAGACAGGTGTGCGCTTGGCTACTCACCCGGCGGCCCACGCGCCCGCAGCTCCTCCCTCAGGGTCGCCAGCTCCTGCTGCAAGGCCTGGTGCCGCTTCTCGGCCTCCTGCAGACGGCTGGGGAGAACCGCGTGGGTGCTTGCCACAGGCCTCCGCCTGCGTCCTGGGCCCCTCGCCGCGCCGGCCCCTGCCCTCACCTCTCAGCCCGCAGCTGGGCCTCCTGCGCCTGCGTCAGCCGCTCCTGCAGGCCCTGCTTGGCCCGGATCTCGGCCTCCAGCGCTGACTGCAGCTCCAGCCTGGCTGACGCCTCCATCTTCTGCAGCCTCCGTGCCTTCCACTGGTGGTCCTGGTGGCCAGGGGGCATCAACGTGCAACGCCCCCAGGTTCGGGTTGCCGCTGAGGGACCCCAACCCCACACCACCTGGCCAGGCTCAAAGCCCCGCCTCTGCTGAGGGCCGGCGGGAGCTTAGGCAAGTCCCTGATCTTCCATGAGCTCAGTGTCCCTACCTGCGGAGTGCGGCTCCCAGCACCCCTCCCCTCCGGGGGTTCCCGGGGCTCACCAGCGGCCGGGAAGGGAGAGTCTGGGTGCCCACGTTCCGCAAGGACTCCAGCTCCTCGGCCATCTTGGTGGCCAGGGCCTGCAGGTAGCCTCTTGACACCTTCTCATCATTCACCCTGATCAGGCAGGGGGCTCAGGGTCAGAGGCTACAACCTCAGCGCTGCCCGGGCCCAGCCCCCACCCCCAGTCCCCAGGCACCCACCAGCTGAGGATGTCGGCGATCTGGGCCTCCCAGTTGCTCTCCGTCTCCCGCCGCTCACCTTCCAGCCTTTGCTTGCTCTGCTGTTCCCGCTCTAGCTCTTCCATGAGCTGGGAGGGAAGGAGATTCAAGAGACACAGATGAGCCACGTGGGAAGCGGGGATCAGCCCCCAGCCCTGAGCCTGCCCATGTCCAGCCTGGCTCACCCACCCCATCTGGCCCACATCCCTGGCAGCTGTGCCCACCCACTCAGCTGGCTCCCTGCCTGTTCCCCCATCTCTGGGTCTCTCTGACCCTCCGTCTGCACCGCTCACCCGCTCCTGCTCCTGGCTCAGCCGCCGGTTCTCCTCCTGCAGCCGGCACAGAACCTCCTCCTTGCTGCTCAGCCTGCAGGGGAGAAGGAAGACTCGGTGACCCCCTGGCTCGGCCCCCGCCCTGTCCCCTGCCCCGGCTGCCCAGCTCACCCCTGGCCGTGGGCCTGCTCCAGCTGTGGACGCAGTGCGGCCACCTCCTGCTTCAGCTGTGTCTCCTGGGGCCTGCCACCCTCAGGTGACCCTGTGCCGTTGGTCTCAGAGGCGGTGTGGAAGGTCTAGAGGGTGTGGAGAAGGGTCAGGGCAGGGGTCCAAGATGCCATGACCTAGTCTACCCCTGGGGCCTGGCCCTGACAGACCCTGAATGGGGTCAGGATAAGAGAAATGGCACTGGGGAGAAGGTAAGGCCTCACCACCTTGACCTGGGGAGACGCCTTCTCTGGGCTTCGTTCCCGCTGTCTCTGGAGCTGAGTCACCTCTCGCTTCAGGGCGGCCACCTGAGCTTGCAGCTGGGATGGGGTGCAGAGTCAGCCAATGCTGACCCTGTCCACCCCAACTCTTTTTTTTTTTTTTTTGTGGCCGCTCCCCACAGCATGTGGGATCTTAGTTCCCTGACCAGGGATTGAACCTGTGCCCCCTGCATTGGAAGCGTGGTCATAGGCACTGGACCTCCAGGGAAGTCCCTGTCCACCCTAACTCTTGACTTTGCTCCAGATTCTCGGGCTTTGCTGGCCGCAGCAGGAGTAGAAGGGGTAGACCCCTGCCCACCCTACCTGCTCCCTTGCTCAGGCCTCGGCCAGCCACAGTGGGCATGCAAGGCATTTGATGTTCCCAGCACCTCAAACCAAGCTCCCCAGGCTTCCTCCCGCCACATCAGGCGTCATGAGGGCAGGGCGCTGTTGCTGTCCCCACCCACACCATCATTCACCCTGCTCTGGGCATCGTGGGCTTCCTCCAGCTGGGAGTTCAGGGCTTGGGTCTGGTTGGCCATGGCCGCCTCTCTCTCCTGGGCCTCCTGCAGCTTCCGGAGCAGCTCCTCCTGCCGCCCCTTGGCCTCACGAAGTTCCCGCGCCTGTGCCTGCTGCCCCGCCCGAGCCTCGGCCAGCTCCTGGGGTCCAGGTGGGCGAGGGGAAGGCCAGCCAGAAGTTAGGGCATGGTCCTCCTTGGCACCCAGCCCTGGGCCACTCACCCATCTCACCACACCCCACCTGGAGGAGCTGGTCTCTCTCCTGCCGCAGGTCACTGTCCTGGCCCAGGCTGCCAGCCGGACACCCGTCTGCCTTGCTGTCCCCCAGCGTCTCTGCCAGGAATTGTCACTGAGACCTGCACGTACAGCCTCAGCCAGGAGCTCTACCTGCAGTGTCTCACGGAACCCTCACCCCAGCTTGGTTCGGGGCAGGGGGGCAGGGGGTGGATCTTCTCAGCCCATTTTCTACACACAGACTCAGAGATTTTAAGATATTTCCTTAAGATCACACAGCACGTACAGACCCAGGGACAGGACTGGAACCCAGGTTGGACTCAGGTGTGCTGGGAAACCAGCTCAGCCCCCAAGGTGAGGGGAGAGGGGAAGAGACGAGGTGCTGGGGGCAGGGTACCTGACAGCCTGTCCTGTAGAGTCTGCATTTCCTTCCGCAGCTGCTCCAGCTCCCGATGGTCCGAGGGGGTCTGCAGAGCCTCTGCAGTGTGGGGACACCCGTAACATTGAGGAGCTTGTCCTGTGGCAGGGCAAACCCACCCTGCCCAGGCCCTGATGGCACCTGTACCTTGGAGCTTCCGGCTCAGCTCCAGCTTCTCCTGCTCCAGACAGCGGAGCTTCCGCTCCAGGGGAGCCAACTGCTCAGAGCTGCTCTCAGGGCCAGGACTGGGGAAAGCAGAGCAACACAAGTTGGCAGAGAACCATCCCCCAGCCTCCTCCATCTTTCTGCATCCAACATTGATTCATCTAAGAAATGCCCACTGCGCACCAGCTCTGTACCCAAGTCTGGGCTCTGGGCTGGGAAGAGAGACAGAGGAGACCACACCTTGCCCTTAGGAGGCCCCAGGCAGGTACCATGGGTGGCAGCCAGGACAATGGTTCCAGAGTCCCCTGGGCCCTGGTTCCACAGCCCTGGCCCTTATTGTGTGTGTGACCTTGAACAATAACCTAATGTATCAAGGTCTCAGTTTCCCCACAGGAAAAGGGAGGTGACGCTAGGGGCTCTTGCAAGAGCTGTCAAGAGAACTCAGTGGTATGGGCCCAGGACATAGGGAGCACTCTATGAATAAGGGTCAGAGGCATCTGCTTATACTTCACAGTTCCCACTCCCCCAGGGCCTCGCTGCAGTCTCAGGCCAGCCTTACAAGTGGAACTGGGCTGAGAGCATCTACCCATTTTACAGAGGTACAAAGTGAGGCTCAGGGAGCAGCACTAGATCTCTGGATCTAAGTCCACTACACACCCAACCTGCCATGGAGGGTCCCATGAGGAACAAATACTGGGGCAGAACCCATAGGGGTCATGGCCTCACCAGGACCTTGAGGACATGAAGGGTTGTCCTACTGGGGGCTCAGAGCACACTTCCCGAGCATCTGTCTCATGTGGATACAGGTGGGGCATTCAGTCACTTTCCCGGGGTCCTGATGGGCTGCGCTCCCAGTGTTCTCCAGGCCAGGCAGCTCTCCAGGTGTATGAGGACTACTCACCTGCCTGAGGTGTAGGTGAAGCCCACGAATGGCAGGTGGTGGCCTAAGAAGGTCCCATGGGAGGGTGGCGGCAGGGTTCCCTGCAGAAAGTGGGGTAGGAGAGTCAGAGTAAGAAGTACAGCTCCAGGTGGAGGTTCGAGACCCAGGAGCCCTCAAAAGACTACAACTCCCACAAGTCTTTGAGGTTCTGGCTGCACAGGTGCTGCTGGGAGTCTTCTTATAGGATGTCTGGATGACAGGATGACACTTGTGGTCAAAGATCCTTCACTTGGCACAATCCACTTCAGTGCAGGTGAACCAGCCCAGGTGAACCGTAACTCCCATGGGCCTCCCATCCCCAGCCCAGCAACTGCTTTGGGGAACTTTGCGGGGCAGGGGAGGGTCCCGCAGCCACTGCTGCTGTGGGTCCCTCCACTCACTGGATGGTTGAGGGTGTCGTCGTCCACATCGAAGTTGGAGGTGTCCATGGGCCCGCGCAGCTCGGGGATGTAGGGGGCAGTGCTGGTCGCCAGCCTCTCCCAGTCCACGCCTTCAAAGAAGGGGTGGTTCCGGAAGTCGTCCAGCCCTCTGCGGCCCAGACGCTCCTCCTGGCGGCACAGCAGCTGGCGGATCAGGTCTTGGGCGCTGGCTGGCACGTCGGGCACGTCGGGGAACTGCAGGTGGTCCTGAGGTCCCGGGGGACGGGTGCAGGTGAGTGTCTGGAATCCTACCCCCACCCAGGGCATCTCCAACCTCACAGCCTCAGGAGTCCCACGGCCCGCCCAGAATCCCAGGGCCTGGCAGCCAGACCTCGTGGTTCATGATCTTGCCGTAGGTTTCCACCAGAGATTCAGCATAGAAGGGCGTCTCCCCGAAGAGCAGCTCATAGGCACAGACCCCCAGGGACCACCAGTCGCACTGTGGGCCGTAGTGGCCCTTGCCCTCCTCCATGGCCTGCAGGATCTCAGGGGAGATGTAGTCGGGTGTCCCCACCGCCACCGATGAGTCCACCTGTGGGTGGCACCACAGAGACGGCCTCGCATTTGGGCCCAGCTCCCCCATTCCCCAGGGCTGGATGGGCCCAGTGCCCCGACCTGGGTCCTAGGCTTAGCCCTTCCTTCCCCTGGGAGTCTAATGCTGCTCACACCAGGCCTGGTGCCTCCTGCTCCCCTGGGAGCTCTCCCAGCCGGGTGTCCTCTGTCCCACGTTGGGTGGCGTTCTTACCATGCCACTGTTGTTGAGACGTAGGCAGGAGCCAAAGTCGGCCAAGCGGATGTGCCCGTTCATGTCCAGCAGGATATTGTCTGGCTTGACATCCCTGGGGGAGGGCAGTTAGAGTGATCTGTGAGTGTGGATATGCATTTAGGTACATACCTGGGTGTGTGAGTGCATGCGTGTGCACACACCAATGTGTGTATGCTCACACTTTGTTCCTGCATGTGCTGGCGTGTGAAGAGGGGAAGGATGGTGGTCAGGCCTCCTGGCTCCCAAGAAGGAAGAAGGTGGTTAAGTTGGCCGTGGGGGACACAGGAGCCAGACTCCCCCAGTGTCACCCACTGGCCGAGTCACCGCGAGCCAGGTGCTTACCCGTGCTAAGCCCTGACTTGCTCATCTATAAAATGGGACGATGGTAGCTCCCATGACACAACTTTTGGGGTGGGAAGAGTCACAGGTTCTCTGCATACGAAGCACCCAGCACAGGATTTGGCACATATATGCTCAGCTGTCCTCAGAGCTGTCAAGAGAGGCTGGCAAAGACAGCAGGGGCTTTGGGGGCCCCACCTGTGGACATAGCCCAACTGATGCAGCGAGTGGATGGCCAGCACCATCTCAGCCAGGTAGAACTGGGCCAGCTCGGGCGGGAGGCGGTCTTCAAAGCGGCTCAGCAGAGTGAGGAGGTCCCCTCCAGCGTAGTAATCCATCACCAGGTACTAGATGGTGGTGGGTTGGGGGCAAGAATCAGATAGGGGGGCACCTGTCTCCCGCACACCTCACAGGGGTCCCGCAGGGCTCTGGAAAGGCAGGGCCGTGTCTCCCAGCAGCTCTGGGGCAGCCAGCTCTCAGCCAAGGCTCAGGCAAGAGGCTCCAGGCCTGAGCTGGTGGGGAGTGGAAGTTTCTTGGACCCAGGAGGAGGGGTCTATCTCTCCTTGGACCAGAGCTTCTGGCCCCCAGGGATGGCATCACTGACTCAATGGACATGAGTCTGAGCAGACCCCAGGAGCTAGTAAAGGACAGGGAAGCCTGGCGTGCTGCAGTCCATGGGGTTGCAAAGATTCGAACACAACTGAGTCAGTGAACCACCACCACCACCCCTCCCCCAGCTTTCTGGGCATCCTCACCAGATACTCCTCATCTTGGAAAGCATAATGCAGAGCGGTCACCCAGCGGCTGTCCCCCTTCACCAGAACATCCCGCTCCTCCCGGAAACAGGCCGTCTGTAACAGTTTGGGGAAACAGGGGGTGGGGGGGTTGGGATCAGAGCCCAGGAACCCCACCTTGCCAGTTCAGGGGATAGAGGAAGATTCAGTAAGGCTAGGAATGGGGATCAAGGTCGCCTGTGTTAGCCTGAGCCTCAGTGTTATCATAAGAAAAATAGAACAACCCTCCTTTTACTAAGAAAGGCTTCTTGTGCGGAAGGGATGGGAGGAACCCATGCTGCTGGGGGTGGATCCTCTGCCTGTTTGGCAGCCATGCCCGGCCACTCCCCCTGCAGGTCTCAGAGGCCTGTAGACTCCCCCTGCAGGGACCCCAAGTTCCCCCGGACCCAACACTGACCTCGGCCCGCTTCAGCATCTCCCACTTGTGCAGCATTTTCATGGCAAAAATCTGCCCACTGTCCCTCTGCCTCACCACAGCAACCTGAGGCCACAGAGAGCACCAGGGTTACGCCGGTCTGGGGGCAAACACCTTTTCCTCCCCCCTACCAACTCAAGGGCCATCTGCTCACCTCCCCGAAGGCCCCTCGGCCGATCACTTTCAAGATCTCAAAGTCGTCTCTCTGCAGCCGCAGCTCTTTCACCTTTGCTACGAAGGGACTGACTGAGGGACAGAGAGTGGGGCTCAGAGAGCCTGTGTGGAGGGCCCCGGCTCCATCTCACCTGCCCTCCCACGAGGCCAGGGCAGGGATGACCTCCCCAGCGATGGCCTCTGGCCAGGGGGTTGACAGGAGCTGCAGCCCATTCAGCCATGATCAGGAAGCACAGAAGGTGCGGTGCTGGCTCTGCTGACCACCTGGCCCCTGGATCTCCCTGAATCCACGGTTCCCAGGTGGCATCTGTCCCAGGGGCTGATGGGATTTGTAGTCCTCCCCTGCCTGGGGGCTGATCCTGACAGGCCAGGTCACCCTGGAATGATGGGGATACCATTCCCACCCCCAGCCTGCAGTCCTTGGCCCCTGAGCAGGACCAGGCCAGAGCCTGTCTTGGGAAACTGGACTGGCAACATTCCTTGTCCCTGGAGAGGCTTCTATGCCACCAAGGAGCTGTGGGTCCCTTGTAGGCACAGAAGTACCTGGGTGGAATGAGGCCTGGGGCTGCCCTGGAGGGCAGGTAGGGCACGATTCTGCGGGGCTCTGGGAAGGCAGGCTCTGTGCTCCCCGAGAGGGGCCTCCTTGGTCCGGAGGTACAGAGAGGTCTGCCTGGGTTCACACAAGACTCAACAACAGGGCCAAGACACCTTTTCTGGCACCTGATGCTGGCACCTGAGGGCGTGAGCACTCGGGATTTCCTCCAGGCCTGAGAAGCCCTATGACTCTGAACCCTGCCTCCCTCTCTGGACAAGGCCTGTACCTGGCCAAGCACCTCCTCCTTACCGCCCCAGACACTCCCCGAAAGGACATCTCCAGCCACTCCCTGGCCCTTCCCAGGCCTGGAGGAGCCCCGTGCCTGGGGGAGGAAATTGGGGCCTGGAGACTTAGGGAGGTGAGGGGGAGCAGCTGGGGTCAAGGGCGCTACGGTCTAGGCTCCCTGCCTCAGTTTCCCTCTGCCAGCAGGTACACTCCTTGCCAGCTGGGCAGGTCTGTGGGCGGGACAGAGAGCTGCTCCACAGGTTTATCAGGCAGAACCCCCGCAGCAGGGGTGGTGTGGAAACCTCATTACAGAAATAAATTGTCTCTTTCCTGGGTCTGTGTGTGTAGCTGGGGAGGAGCAGCTGCAGGCCTCCAAGGGGGAACCTGAGGTGGGGGCAGCTACCCATCGACCAGATGGGAGCCGAAGCCTGGGGCCCAGAGCCAGGAGGACCCAGGCCCCCAAGACAGGCTGCCCAGTCCCCTCGCCACGCTGCAGGGATGGGGGCTTTGGGCGGGAGCAGGGACAAGTTGAGGCAGGAGCAGAGTGAGTCACCGCCCTGCGAGTCACCTCAGGAGATGTCAACAGACAAGCCCCCACGCTGGGGTCCACGGCGAAGGTGTCAGAGGTGGGCAGGGAGGAGCACGTGGGCATCACGGGGGTGATGACAACACGGTCAGACACACACACACACACACACACACACACACACACGGTGCAGGAGTCCTGGGGGGAGAGGCGGGCAGCACAGCCAAGGGCCCTCTGACCGCCCTCCGCCTAGAGGAAGGCCTGGGGCACGTCTCACAGGCCCCCAACCGTGCCAGGCCTGCCCAGAGCTCAGGCATACCAGGAATGCTAGTCGCCTACTGGGCAAACACTCACCTCACCCCACCCTTCGAGCCAGGCCCCGGTGGCCTTCCCCCATGGCCCCACCAGGTGTAACTAGACAGCCCTGGGGGCTGGCACTGGCTTCAGGGTCATCTGAGGCCAGCCACTCCTGGTGACTCAGGTGAGTCAACCCCAGGAAGGGTGCAGACCCACCTCCAGACTGGCCCCCTTCCCCAGCCTGGGGCACAGCCCTCAGGAGGCCTGGTCAGCCGCTTGCCCACAAAGGGTGCCTGGGCCCAGTCTTGGATGGTCCTGTGTGTGGGTAAGTGTAAGAGTGTGTGTGTGTGTGTGTGTGTGTGTGTGGTGGGAGTGGGGGATGCTACAGAGCTGTGAGTGAATGTAGACAAGTGTGTATCAGAGCCAGCGTGGGTGGGGTGGTCGGCAGGGCTCCCTGGGTCCCTCCCGGAGCTGAACGTGTGTCTCAGTGTGTCCGTGGAAGGTGGGAGCCAGAGAAAACGTACGTGTCAGTGAGTCCCGTGCACAAGGGTCTCCATGTGAGAGTGCGTTCTCACGGGTCCTGAGGTGACTGTGTGAGCGTGTGTTGTGTACATGTGTCTGGAGTCTCCACCTGGCACCAAGTTTCTGTGTGTCTGTGTGTGATGTGTGTGGGGCCCACGTGCTAGGTTCTGGGAGTGGGAACGAGTGTGTGGGTGAATCTGAATGGCGGTGAAGTACGCAGGTGAAGGAAAGGGCCGGGGTGGGGGTCCGGTGGCACGTATCAGGGCCAATGCAGGTCATCTAGGATGGGGTGGGGGCGCCTGAGAGAGTGCGGCTCCTCACAGGAGGGTCTGCGAGCAGGGAGCACGGAGGCAGAGGCTCCCTTCGGGGTGTCCCTCTGTGCACCTCCCACCCACCCCCGCCCCCCATGGTCCCGCCCGGGCCACTCACCCCAGCTCAGGAACTGCGCCACATTGCGCTCCCGCCGCAGGGGGGCGCTGCTGAGCTCGTGGTGCAGCCCCAGCAGCAGATCCAGGAGGCCGTCGAGCCCCGGGCCGCCGCCGGCCTCGCCCCGCGCCAGCCGCTCCAGCGCGCGCAGCCGCCGCTCCATGGCTGCGGCCGGAGCCCCGAGCCCGGGCTAGAGTCGGGCCGCTTGCATGCCCGCCCGTCGGTCCGTCCGTCGATCAGTCCGCGGGTCGGTCCGCGAGTCCTCCCCCCACCCTCCCGCCCTCCCCGCTGTCACCGTCCTCCGCTGCCGCCCGCGCGCCCTCACCTGGACGCCGCTCCCCACCCTCCGCCCCGCCCCCCGACGGACGGGCAGGTGTGCCCGGGCCAATGGGAGACGGGACTGGAGGTGAAGGTGGGAGGGCGGAGGCGCGCGGGGGCGGGGCCAGCTCCCGGCCAGGAAGTGGGGGGGCGGGCCCCGAAGAGTAACTCCTGGGCGGGGCGGAGCAAGGAGAGGGGTAGGGGAGGGGTAGGGGAGGGGTGGGGGGTCCCATCACATCCCGGACGGGAACCCGGTCCTCTCGCGGCCCCAGCCCCAGCCTCCCCAGGGCCCTCGCCGGCGCCTGTCCTACTAGGTGGGGGATGCCCAGGGCACTGCAGCTCCCCTCGCCCCCTGGGGCAGGGGCAGCCTCTCCGGAGAGCCTGCCCTCTCAGCGAGGGGAGAGGGGCTGGGGACGCCTGCGGCCCCGAAGCCGGATGGGAGTTGTAGTCCGCTCCCTCCCTGGGATACCGGCCTCTTGGCATACCCCCCCACCCCCTGGCTAGTTTCTGATTTCATTTTGTTTGTATCGTAACGGCCGACCTGGGAGACGGGTAGGTGAGGCAAGGATGCTTCCACCCATTTGGCAGATGACGCACAGGCTTGGGAAAGACGAAAGTGAATTGAGGGACTGAGGGGTGAGGAAGCCCCAAAGCTAGATCCTGGAGTGGAGTTGGCCTGGTAATGTTACCATAGCTTTTTAAGCTTGGGCGGCCCGCCTGGAACGTGAGGACGAGGGCCAAGGAGAGGTCGAGGCTGGGCCGGAGGAGGTGGGAGAGGGGAGGGTCGGACTGTCCGGGGATGTTTCTGACTTCTGCCCAGCTGCCTCCAGCTGGGCTGGGCTAGACGCCATGGGGACATGGGGCTGTCCAAGAGGAGGGATCAAGGGGTGGGGCATTTTAGTGGCTTCAGACAACAAATTCTTCCTTTAAAAGATCTCTTTGGAGATTTGCCTGCCTCCTCGGTTTCTCCGTGTTGAGCGGGGAGCCGCTCTGTGAAGGTCTGTGGAGCTGGACTGAACATCCCCGGTAGCACACAGAGGGGGTTCCTTCGCAGTCTCCCATTTGCTCTGCTCAGAGACCTGCCCTGGGGCAGGGCCAAGGTCTGTGCAATGCTCTGTCTCTCCCAAGTCAGTCAGGTGGGGGAAGGGAAGCCAGGATTCAAACCCAAATCTGGGGATGCTGTCATTGCCTCTGTGTCTCCTGGGACGGGGCAGGAGACAAGGATCGGAGGCCGTGTTGAGCACTCCCGGCTCTTACCTAAAGCGGGCTAGGCTTCCTTAAAGGCCAGGGCCTGGGAAGGGCTCCCAGGAAGGGTTTTCACCCTCTGTAGCCACAGGGGGGAGCCAGAGACCAGAGGAGGGCCCCGTGCTCAGGACAGGACCACGTTCCATTTCCTGGGGAGTAAGACATGATGCTGGGAAAGATTGAAGGTGGGAGGAGAAGGGGATGATGGCATCACCAACTCGATGGACATGAGTTTGAGTAAGATCTGGGAGTTGGTGATGGACAGGGAAGCCTGGCGTGCTGCAGTCCATGGGGTCGCAAAGAGGTGGGCACGACTGAGTGACTGAACTGAACACACAGGGTGAGGGTCCTGGGTGGAAGAAGGGCCATTCCTCCTCTGACCCCTTTTGGACACCTTGATCTCCGCACCCCGACTATGGCCCTCAGGGTCAGCACTTAAGGACAAGCCTGAGGTGAGGCCTCTGGGTCTAGCTCACTCCCTCTGTGACCTTTAGCCTCTCTGAAAGCCAAGTTCTCAAACAAGTCCATCCCCCAGCACTTCAGACTCCATCCCCACAGTACAGCAGAGGGAAAAACTGAGCCCCAGACAGCAAAAACTGAGTTCTGCTGGGGTCTTCATGGGGACTGGCACTGGGGACTCCCTGCCCATCAGGTACATGGTTCTATTTGGCCCTGTATTTGCTTTTTTGTCACATCCTTGTTTCAAGCTTCAGTTTCCTTGTCCATGAAAGGGGGTCAGGTCTGACTCTGTCCATTCCTTTGCAGTTTTAAGGCCAGAATGCCCCTCAGGACCCATTCCGTGTCTGAACCCCTCTTCTGGCCTCGACAAGCAGCCAGTCCTCCCTTGCTGTCAGAAACAGCTCTGGCACATGGACCTACTTTGCCCAGCAGATCTGTTCTCTGACCGTGTGTGTGGCAAGGACGCTGGCCCAGCAGGTGGGTGCTCCATAGAGGTGGGAGTCTGAGCAGGAGTCCTCTGCCATCTCCGACACTCTGGTCACTGCCTCCTGTAGGGCCACCTGTTCCCCACATAACCTCTCTCCCCTCTGAGTGCCCTTGGCATCGGAGTGCTGGCATTAGCTCTCATTCAGCCCCGGGGGCAGCAGACCTTGCATTCCTATGGTGCTTCTTAGCATTTCAAAGTGAATGAAGATCTGTTATCTTCACTAGGGCCCTGCCAGAGGAGGGAGTTAGTAATGCCCTCCCTCATTAACAGTTTGCTATCTTGAGGCTGGGGAGGTGAGTGGCGGCTGGTGCTCCTTACCCAGGTACCAGGCCTAAGCCAGTGTCTGGCAGCAGAAGGGCAGTGTGTGGCACTCAGACTCTGGGGACAGGGGACAGGAAAGGCCAGCCTGCACTGGACTTGATGCGTGTAGGCTTCTGAGAAGGGTCTTAAATGGTTAGAAAAGGAAACTGTCAGTTTAATGACCCTCGCCTGGCAGAAGGGACGGTTCGGATAAGGGAGGGCCCCAAGAGGACGAAGGCAAAGCCCAGTGCAAACGAGTGGCAGGGAACCCCGGTTTTCTGATCCCCACAGAGCATAGCCCTCTGGGTCTGGGAGGGGCCCAGACACAAGGCAGGCTTCTGGCTCACATCCGCACCCACTTTTTAGGCCTCCCGACCCTGATCTGTGGCACCCTTTTCCCCAAGGCCAAGGTCCAGCTTGGTGACTGAGATAAGCCTCTCCCAGCCCTACTCCCAGAAGCGCCTCTCAGCAGATGCCCCGCAGGTAACTAGAATGGCAAGCTACCCCTGCCCTTGGCCGCACCGGAAGTGCAGCGCCCTCTCCTGGCCCAGGAGCCAGAGAACAAGGAGGGGCAGCCTTGGGATCCTGTAGCTCTGCCTACTGTTGAGTGATTTCCGTCTCTCTCGAGTCTCAGTCTCTGTGCACTGCAGAGAACGGCTCCAGCTCAGGTATGGGCGGCCAGTGGTACTGGGAGCGCCCTCCAGTGGTGGCTGGGGCTTGTCTCTCTAGGACAAACCTGTTTGGAGGGCTGGGAGCTCATGTAGTTTCACAGCTGCTCAGAACTCTGAGTTTTACTTAAATGTGTGTATTCCTGGTGGTCCAGTGGTTAGGACTCCGGGCTTTCACTGACGATGGCACAAGTTTAATCCCTGGTCGCGGAACTAAGATCCCACAAGCCTCCACGCACCACCGCACCTCCCCCGCCATGCCCCCCTTGGAAAAAAAAGTGTGTTTGCTAGGGTGCCTTGGAGGGAGGGGCTGATGCAGACAGTGGGGTTGAGGGTCCCCAGTCCACAAGCAAGTCCTTGGCAGCCTCACAGGCCCACTCCCCCACCCACCCCAGCACAACAGGGGTGTATCCTTTGAAACGTCCACACTCCAAATGGGTGGACATATGGTGATTTCATCATCCTGGCTTTTCTTCCAAAAACCTTCTCTGTGCTGCTCCTACACGCCACAGGGGCTCCCACGCCCCTCAGCCACAGCGGCTGCAGCCCCATGTGGTTTTCTAATTATCAATCCTTCTGGGCGCACAGGAAGCCAGGCCCAAGCCCCCTCGGCCACCACCCCCTCTGGCCCTTGGACGCCACCGAGTCTGGGAGCTGCTTCAGGGAAGGGTGGGTCCTGCCTGCTTTGTTCTGGGAATTGGGTGGGGTGTTGGGCTCCTTGCACCCTCACTCCCACCCTCATCAGCCTCCCCAAGGTGCTCAGGAAAGGCGGCCACTCAAGTTAGGTATCCGTGGGCCCTGCCTCTGGGAAGCAAGGGTCACTGTCTGCCTTCAGCGCCTGAAGAAACAGACTTGGGAGAGGACAGATGAGCCCCAGCAAGTGGCAGAGCTGGGATCTGAACTCCTGCCTGTTCAAAGGCTTCCCTGATGGCTCAGAGGGTAAAGTGTCTGCAATGCAGGAGACCCTGGTTCAATCCCTGGGTCAGGAAGATCCCCTGGAGAAGGAAATGGCAACCCACTCCAGTACTATTGCCTGGAAAATCCCATGGACGGAGGAGCCTGGTAGGCTATAGTCCATGGAGTTGCAGAATCACGACTGAGCGACTTTACTTTCTGTCTGCCCTAAAGTGCTGGATGGATGGGTGGGCTGCCTAATCTCACAGTCTCAAGGGTGGCCTTGGGCACATCCTCAGACCAGTCCCTGTGAGGTAAGAGGCTGGCACTGGGTGGGATTCATGGTTCATCTTTTTATTAAAGAGCAGAAAAACAGTTTATTGCTCTCACATGGAACCTCCAGGTATAAGACAGCGCTGCTGTGGGGCCCCGAGGAGGAGTGGGTGGACTCCCTTCCTCTCCGGCGCCCTGGGATCTGAGGTATCATGTGGGCAGTCTGCCCCAAAAGTTTCTGACTCCAGGAGTGCTAGGAGGCAGCTGGAACCCTAACCTGACCCCAGTCCAGCCTCTGAAGAGGTAGCCTTTTACCCAGGACCCTGGCCAGGTAGGGAGCTGGGGAGGAGGCAAGGGGTGGGGGCCAGCCCTCCCCTGGAGGGTGGCCGCACCTCAGTCCACACCCATTGGCCTTCCTGAACCCCATCATAGCCGGGAGAGGACTCCCCCACAACCTGTAAAACCCAGACCAAGGCATGAATTCCGGGGCTGCCCTTAGCCCCTGGTCAAGCCTCAGATCGGCATTCCCATGCTGGGACATGCAGGGGTGGAAGCCCCCAGGTGGCTGGAGGTGAAGGGGCGGAGCAGGCCGGACAGCACTTCTCACACTCAAGGAGCAAGAGAACCTGTCCTGATTTTTGTGCTCTGACAGCTTGGATGAGCATCTCCACCTCTCAAATGACTAGAAACCAAGGGGCTGCCCCAAGCTTTCAGGATCCCAGGCCTGAGTGACAACATTTAATCTTCAAGGTGGGTTTCTCAAGCCTGCGTCTACTGCTGCGGGCTTTGGGGGATGCAGTGACCTGTCAGCTTTGTTTTTTCTCTTAAAGAGCATTTTCTATTGGAAACTCGGTGGTGTGCGTGCTCTTGGAGCTGGGCAGACCCGCCACACTTGCTCTTCAACCTCTCCTGAGTCTCAGGTTCTTGGCTGTCAAATGCAGAGAATGTTAACCTTCCAGGTCAGGAGGTTCAGGGTCAACCCTCTGAGTGGAGCACTCAGCCTGGCCCTCAAAACCCACAGGCACCTGCTCACATCCTGCCTCTTGCCACAAATGTGCCTGGAGCGGATTCCACCCCAATTGCACCTCACATCTGCACTTCCTCGGCGTCGGCTCCCATTTGTCACCCTCCCCTCTGCGGGCACAAACAGTCCCCCACCTGTGACGCCGGCTGGCTCCACCCTGTTTTGTTGTTGGTGTTATCTGCTTGGTCTGCCTTCAAAGTACTGCCTTCCCTGTCTCTAAACCACCCTGGGGCCAGCACAGAGCCCAGTGTTCCGTGTCTGCTTGCCCCCTCCAGGTGCCCGTGGGCGCCCCCGTCTGTCCACGGCTAGGGTGGAGCCCAGGTTGGAGGTGATGTGGTGACGATCATGGGTGGGGGGCACCTGCTCCCCCAACCCCTGGGGGTGGGGGAAGCCTAGTCCCCAGTCATCAGAGGCTCTCCCAACCTCTTCACCCCATCCTTCCCGCAAATAAACGATTCCTGCTCAGCCCCCACCGAGCACAAGGAAAGGGGATTTTTGGCCCCATTCGCAGACCTGACCCTGCTGGGCTTGCCAGTCTGTCTCTGCTGGTATCTTGGCCCCCACCCCCTGGCTGCCAGCGCCCCGGCAGGCACTGTGGGGGGCAGGCCCTGGGAAGAGACATCTCAGAGCCAGAAGCCAGCTTCAGCACAATTTAACTTTTTTTAATGCGAGAAAAAAAAGTCATGTCTTCAGTTGCTTTTTCTCTCCACGGTCAAGTGTGGTTAAGCCACTGAAACTTCAACAGTGAATTCCCGGCGAGGCAGCCGCCTCCATCCTCCTGATACTGTGTGGGGTGGGGGCCGAGGCCCGCTACAAGTAACGAGGCCAGTTCCTGGGGACGCGGACCCAGTGGGGGCCTAGAGAGCAGCACTAGGAGGGTGGGCCGGGTCAGAGGTCGGAGTGAAGCAGTCCCTAAGACCCCCGAGGGTGTGCCAGTGGGAAGCCGGCTGCCCTCGCCACAGGGCCTCTGCGATCACAGCCCTGGAGGCCAACCACTGGCCCGCAGGAATGTCCACTGGCCCCGGTGGGCTCGGGTTTCCCGCTACTCAGCCTAGGGGGCGCCATTCTAATGGCGTCCAAGTGGAGCCCTCCTCAGGAGGAAGGCAGGTGGGAGAGGGTAGGGGCTGGACGGTCCCGGGTCTCTGTCTGGCCGCCAGACCCGGGCTGGGGCACCGAGCCCCACTAGGTTCCTGAGGACCCGCCGCCCACCAAAGTGGGGCAGGGAGGTGCCAGAATGTTCCAGGGAAGTGAGAGGATGAAGCAGGGAATGCCGCCTCTGGGGTCTCCAGTGGGGTGTGCTCCGCACGCACCCCACCTCCCATGGCTCCTGACTGGAGTGTGGGGAAGGAGACAAAACTCACAGCTTCTGAACAAGTGGCTGGGAAGTTACCGGAAAATTCAGTCAAATACGAAAAGGGTTACTTGATAGAAGAAAAACTAGCTTACGTATTTCTCTGGAAGACTTTCTCCACCCCATGCCCCCTGCGCCCCTGGACTCCCCACAAAAAGGGGAGCAGGCCTGGCTTCTGTGATGCCACATCGGGGGATGCGGGAGCAAGGGCAGGGCCTGTGGCCAGGGCACCTCGGGAAGGGAAGGAGGGAGGCACAGAACCAACCGAATCTGCGAGAGGCGGCAGAGGCCAGGCTGGGCGGGGAGGGGGCCATGGCCTGACTCAGCCTGAGAAAACAGGGACCCTGCGTCCCTGTCTGCAGAGGCCACAGCTGCAGGAGGGGCGAGCCAGGCAACTCCCCGCCTCGGGAGGACAGAGGCCCTGCGTGCGCGGGGCTGCCAGACAGAGAGGAGGCAAGAAAGAACGCTGCCTCTAACGTTATATATTAAAAATATCCATAGTTCTTATGCACAAAATTCCGTCATTCACATGTGAGTATCACCCCTGCCTCCCCAGGAGCAGCCTTAAGAGAAAGATGGTGGTTTTCCTTTGCAAGCTGTGGAAACAGCACTCAGTCTTTATGGTCTTGGGAACTGCGGGCTACCCCCCACCAAGTCTCCGCCTGGCCGGGCACTGGGTGCCGGAGTCTGGCGGCGGGGCACTCACTCGTGCCTCCGCTTGGAGGGCGGGACCAGGTGCGGAGGCAGGTCGGCGGGCAGCTCGTGGCCCTCCAGCTTGACTTTGATGAGGTGGTTGGCCAGGGCGAACTCCTCGTCGTCCAGCAGCCCGTCCCGGTCCACGTCGGCCAGCTTCCAGATCTTCCCCAGCACAGTGTTGGGGAGCTTGGACTTTACCATCTCCTTCTTGGCGTTGGCGCCCGTGATCTTGCCGTTCACGGGCGACAGCGTGTAGAAGATCTCATCGTAGGTGGGCTTGTCCTTGCCCACCACCCACTCGACATCGTCGATGCCCTCACCGGCCCCCTCGCCATAGCCGTGCCCAAAGGGCCCATTCATGGTGCCGTCGAAGGCACCGCCCTTCACGACCTGGGCGGGCATCAGGGACTCCTCCTGGCGCACCATCACCATTAGCCGGGCGATGTCGTTGGCCAGCATGTCGTCCACTGTGTCCAGCAGCTTGGGCTTCAGGGCCTGGAATTTGCTGAAGTCCTGGGTCTGCAGGAGCTCCTGTCGGGGCAGGGGAGGGCGGACAGGCCTGGGTCAGGCCCTCCTGGGCTCTGGTGCCACAGGTGCAGCAAAGGGTTCCCCAGGGAAAAGAGCTGGCTCCACCTCATGGCCCAGCCACTTCAATCCTGGCTCCCCTATCTCTTAAGTCGGAGGTAAAAACAGTCCCCTCCTAGCAGGGCTGAGGCAAGAACTGGGAGGAGGCTGGGGTGCCTGGCACAGCCCCGTCCTCTCCCTACCCCTCTGGGTGAGTCACCACATTCCCCTGCGAGGTGTCACGGCCCGGGTCCACCTCTCCCGGGTCAGCTTCCGATTGGGTGGGGTGCTGCTTCCACTTTGGGAGGCCCCACCCCGTGGAGCCGGGGTTCCCTCCAGAATCACCTTCCCGGTGCCCCGAGCCGTCTGCATTCCGATCCCCACCAGCCCGCTCCCAGGGCACCGGGGGCGGCTGTACCTGCATCTTGCGGAGGTTGGGGAAGTCACCGGGGGAGATCTGATGCTCCCGCTCAATCTTCTGGTAGATCTCGCCCAGGTTGTTCACCAGCTCTTTCTTCTTGCTCTCCTTCCCGAAGACATTGGGCATCTCCTTCTTGAGGGAGCTGATGATATACGCGTGGACCTGTGAAGACAGGGAAGGGGCGGAGTTAGGTGCTTCCTGGACACCTTCTCAGGGCGTTTCCTGATCAAGTGATGCCCAGCAGGATCATCAGGACTGCCTCGGGATGACTAAGGATTAGAAAACTCCCACAAGGATATTCTCAGATGTTTCAGGCTTTATCTAACTCAGTACCTTAGTTGGGTATATCTAACATAGATCCTGCCAATTAGGGTGGCACATCCTTCCCTTCCCTACAGCGGGCAATAATGCTAGCAGCCTGTCAAGCACAGCCCTCCAATCCCATGGCCTTGCCAAGCAGCGTCCAGCTAGGAGGGCTGCAGCCAGCCAACTTTACGCCCTCTTCTCCCAGACCTGCCAACTCCACCCTGAAAAACCCTTCCACTAGCCTGACCCTGTCTTCCCTGCAGGGTTGAAACCTGGCTGAGAACTGCCCGAGGGAAGCAGGTTGGTCACAGGGTCACAGTCACAGCTTTGCTCATTACAGGCTGGCAGAGACTGAGCAACTCAGTCCAGGAAAAGGAAACAGTCTCACAACAGCAGGTGCAGGACAAGACTGGAGAGGCTGGGGCTTTCCAGGCAGGGTGACTCAATGTGCCGAGGGCCACGCCATTACACACCATCTCTGCAGATGAACAAGCAGGGGCCCAAAGCCTGCCCCTCGTTCTGTCCTGAGGCTGAGCAAGAACCCTGCAGGAGTGGGGCTGGATGGCAGGCTGGGACTGGGGGCGGGGGCAGGGGGGGCGGGGAGCGGGGCAGCGGTGGCGTGGTCCTTTCCTGTGACCAAGCAGAAGTTGGACTGGAAACAGGAGGCCAGCACTCCCCTCCATTCACCGCTCTCTTCCTCAGCTCAGGACACCACTTGTCCCTTGAGGCCAGGAGCCACTTACATGGATGTTCTAATGGGTTCCTTTCTCAGAACCAGCTCACCATCAGGAAGGTTCCAGAAATGAGACAGCTAGAGAACCGAGCAGCCCCGAGTCCTGTAGGGCGGGGTTCTCTTAGCCCAGCCCTGAGTCCTCCAGGGCAGGGTTCTCCCTCTTTACTAAGCATATAGCAGGTCACAGGAGACTGTGTCCAAATGCAGATTCCGGTTCAATAGGGCAGAGGTGAGGCCTAGAAACCTATGCTTCCAGCAAGCTCCAGTCTACTGGTCCTGGGGCACTCTGGGTAACCAGGGTGGAGACACACCAAGAGGTGAAGGATGAAGGGTCACTGCCCATTATTTGGGACAGGGAGTACTCAGAGCTACCTGAATTCAGGCCTCAAGACAGTGGGTGTCCTGAGTCACTGTTTGGCCCACAACAGAGTGCCAAAGCCTCTGGGCTGCACACAGGCAGTCGGCTCCACGGGGGCAGGAGCACTGCCTGGGGGGGGTGCCCGGCTCTCCCAGGACAGGGCTTGCCCCTGGAGATGCTCATGATGCGGCATTATTCAAAATCATATGTCCTAAGAGGATATGCCATTGATCCCGTGGTAAAGAGTCCGCCTGCCAAAGCAGGAGACTCGAGGGACATGGTTTCCATCCCTGGGGTGGGAAGATCCCTTGGAGAAGGAAATGGCAACCTACTCTAGTCTTCTTGCCTAGGATATTCCACGGACAGAGGAGCACAGGGGGCAACAGTCCATGGGGTCGCGAAGAGCCGGACACGACTGAGCGTGTGAGCACAGACACACAGGGAACATGCTCTGCTCCTCGATGCCTGAAGGGCCCACTGGCAGCATTAACCTTCCCTTTCCAGACACTGGAGGCTTGTGCAGCGCTCGGCCAGGCGCTGAGGCTCCGAACTCGAGCAATTCAGATGCTGTGCGCAGACGCCAGCAGGCCCTGAGCTTCCATGGAGGGCAGGGATGGTTTGCAAGGCCTCTGGGGCGGAGGCCACCCAGTGGCTTCCCTGGGCCCGCAGGCCTGCGCCCCAATTCTCCACGAACTACCTCCTGTTCCAGCTGAAGCATCACTTCCGGCCCGGGTCCCCCCAGTCTGGTCCACCCTCCTCAGGACAGCTCCCCAGCCACCTGCTTGGTAGCAACCAAGATGATACAAATAAACCGTGCTTTCTTTTCATCCTCTGCTTTCCCCTGTGCGGCGGACAGATGCTGGGAGGCTGGGAACCTGGCAGTTCCCACTGCATCCCCGCACGTGCTGCAGGCCCTCAGTGCTTGGCAGGCCTGGGGGGCCAGCCGATGAGGCCTCGAGCGGCTCCCCACCCATGCTCCGCTCCCCACCCATGCTCCACTCCCCAGGCCGCCCCTCGGTAGAGTGGCATCTTCTTGTTTTGATGTTTATGTGTTAAAAGGAATCTCAGTGAGGAAGAGGTTGTACCCATGGGTGCACAAGAGGACAGATTCAGACGAGGCATGGCACAGCGTGGCCAACGAGTGCAGGGCTGGGTCTGGGGCACCCAGTCCCAGGGCCCCGAACTGACACCCCAGAGCGCCCTGGCCCGCGGCCGCCCGCCCCACAGTCTACCTTGGCCAGCCGCGCCCTCTTGATTAGGTCATTGAGCTTCCTGAGGGCAGCGTTTCGGGGCAGAGACTGGATGTCTTTGAAGAGGTCCTGCTCCTCAGCCTCGAAGAGCTTGCGGTTGTCGGGGATGAGGAGCGGGTGGGACCAGAAGGAGCCGATGTACACCCGGACCACCTCGGGGGTGTTGATGATCTTTCCCAGGGACCACATGAGGGCCCCGTAGACCCGCATCAGCTGCTGCGTCTCAATCTGGTCGGCCTTGTTCAGCACCACACGGATCTTGTCCTCGTGGTTCTTGAGGGCCTTGATGACCTCTGAGAACTCGTCAGAGATGTCCAGCTTGTGGGCGTCAAAGAGCAGGATGATACGGTCCACCCGCTCGGCAAACCACTCGAGGACGGCCGCAAAGTCATACCCTGCCGGAAGAGAAAGGGTGGGTCAGGGGCCCTGGGGGTCTGATGGCTCTCATCTCTGAGTTGGCCTGGCACTTCTTACCCTAAGTTTCCAGAAGGGACTCCTGTGGACAGCACAGCACCCTGCGGGCAGCAGGTCAGTCAGGCACCCCCTACTTCCATACCCACCATGGTAGCGCCCTCACCCATGCAGCATATGGCACTGAGAGGTGCTTTACAAACAAATAACGGAAAATGAAAGTCACTCAGTCGTGTCCAACTCTTTGCGACCCCATGGACTATACAGTCCATGGAATTCTCCAGGCCAGAATACTGGAGTGGGCAGCTTTTCCCTTCTCCAGGGGATCTTCCCAACCCAGGGATCAAACCCAGGTCTCCCGCAATGCAGGCGGATTCTTTACCGGCTGAGTCACAAGGGAAGCCCATAATAATGGAATAGGGGAAAAAAAAATGGAATACAAAAAAATAAAGCCCAAATAATGGAAAGAAACTCATGAAGTCCAAGTCCTAAAGTGGGAACAACTATGGCAAAAGCGAGGAGGAGAGCGAGCGGCACAGTTCAGCACCAGGCGGTGAGGGCAGACTTGGGCGCTCCCAGCTGGGCGCCCCTGATGGCAGCCACAGGTAAGAGCAGGAAGACCTGCCGCTGCCGCTTGTCCAGGGCTCCATGCTGGGCTCCTGTGCTTCAGGAGCGCCATGCATTCTCTACAGCAGGGGTTGGCAAGCTACAGCGCAGGGGCCGGATGTGGCCCTCCACCTGTTTCATAAAGTTTATCGGAACGCAGCCTGCTCACCTGTACTGCCTCTGGCTGTTTTTGCGCTATGACAGCGGGGTTTGGCTGTGGCAGAGACCACGAGGCCTGGAAAGCCAGTGATTTTGAACACTCTGACCCTAAGAGAAAATATTTGCTGACCCTTGCTCTATAAACCTATGAAGTGCTGCAAACCACTTCCCCCTCTAAAGTGAATCGGCTGGACTAAGCCCCAGCTCCCGACTCTATTCTGTGCTGTTTCCCAGCAACAATTAAGGCTGTCGGTCTGCGGCTGCACTGCTGACAGAACCGTCTGGTTTCAGCTCAATTCCCGGTCCCCCAGCTTCAGACTGAATTTCCCAGCCTCTCTGCTGCAGAAACGAACAAGCCACGAAAAGGTGCACCAGCCCTTTTTCCTCGTCTCCCTCCCTGAGGCCTGGAATGCAGGTGTGAGGACAGGAGCTGGAATACCTACCGTGGGTTCAGGACTATCGTATTTCACACAAACTATCAGATGCTTCATTGAAGCCAATGGATCTGTGAGTCTCTGCAATAGTGGTTTAATTGTAACACATTTTTACAATTATGCCACCTCAAAATGCTTCTACCTGTACTGTCCCCAGAAAAAATAAAAATTCTGCTTACCTTTTAGGAATACTAAGGAGTGGTAGGAAGACCATGGAAACAAGGGCTCAAGAGTCTTTGGGAAGCTTGGGTCCCAGCACTCGAGCCGCCACTATCTGCGTGACTCTGGGCAAGTCCCCTTGTTCCTCACCTGCTGGCCAGAAGCTACCCCTCCTAGGATACCTCCTAGGAACCACTGTGTCCTTCCCAGAGTACAGTCACGCCCCTGAGAAGGTGCCAGAGAAAGCACTCCTGTACAGAAGGGCCTGGGACACTGCCCAGAAACAGGCCAAAAACCAGCCCCCTCTACTGCAGACCTGCACCCACACTCCCCACCCCAACCAGGCTGGGATTTAAACAGGCCTTCTCCAGACAGCAAGGAGCAGAAGAGGAGCAGGCAGAGGGGGAGAGCAAAGGAAAGGACCAAGTGTCAACAAAAGGCCCAGAGTGGCTCACGGTGCCACAGAGAGGGCATCCTCCCTGCTTTCTTGTAAGACGTGGGCTGAGCCGTCCCGCCAAGCCTCCCAGGCTGAACGTGAGTCCAGCCTTGCAGGCCGCCTCCCCTCCAGCCAGAACACTCCCCCGGGGCGGGGGATGCTTTAAGATAAACCGGGCCGTGTGGGGCGTGCCAGCGGTGAAGCTATGCCTGGTTAGACAAACATTCCGGGTGCCCGGCCCCCAGTTCAAATGGGCTCCAGGGTTGTCTGCCTGCCCAAAGCAGCAGCCACGCAGGCCTCTGCATCTGGACATGCAGAGACAACGCAGGCCTTTAGTAAGAAAGCCCTGGAGTTCACTCCCAGCTCAGGCCACTGACTCTGTGACCCGAAATTCTTAACTTCTGAGTACACTTTTTTTTATCTGTAACAGTCAAAGTACAATTCCTTCTCCTAAGTTCACAGGGAGGACTACATGGACTCCCAGCACAGGCCCCGGCACCGAATGCCGGTCGGGTAGGCTCAGGCCGGGGAGAGGCGGCAGGGCCCCCGAACGAGGTTCTGAGTCACTGGGGTGCGTCACTGATCAGGAACCAAGGGCGACACACCAGTCAGCCTGGCTCAAAGGCCAGAGGCCGGCGCTGGTCCTTGTGGGAAGACGCCGAAACTCAGGGAAACCCCAAACGCACGGCTTCCGTCGACTTAGCACGCAGCCTGGCCAGGGCAACCTGTTCCACCACAGGACAGGGTGGGAACCAGGACGCTCTGATGGGAGGCTCCGCCCACCGGCCGCCTCCAGATTTTGAACAGCGGGGGAGGGAGGCGGAGTCGGGGACAGCAAAGCCCCTGTGAGTGTGAACTTGAGCCTGGGCAGGGGAGCCATCAGCCTTCCAGGGGCCGTGCAGATGAAGGAACGGCCAGGCTACCAGATTCCCTGCACTCAGAGGGTGTAGGAAGGCAGAGGGTGAGGGCCCGGTCGCTCCCCCGCCCGCCACCACCAGGCTGCGGGCTCCAAAGTACAAGGTCCCCAGGGCCCTGGAGGAGCAGAGAGCGGGCCAGCCCCAGCCTCGTGGCCACCGCCTTTTATGGCCGGCTCTGGGAACAAGCAGGTCAGTGCTGAGAAGGCGATGACTCAGGACTGAAGGGCTGCTCCCTCTCGGCAAAAATGAGGCCCCACTTCTCGCCTCGGCACATTGTTCGTCCTCAGACCACCACAAGTCCAAACGACCCGAGTCCCACAGCTGGGGAGGCGGTGATGCCAAAAACGAGCTGCTGGGAGAGAGGCGCCCTGATGGGCTGGGCTCGAGGCCCAGTTAGCTTTGGCCTGGGACTCAGGACGGCATGCAGGGAGCTGAGATCACCCCCGGACTCCACGCAGCTTGGCCTCACTCCTCCAGTCCCCCAGTGGTGGGGGGTGGGGGGATCTGATTGGGGGAGAGGAGGAAGAGAGAGAAAGCAGGAGGAGGAAGACGAGAGGAGGAGGAGGAATCGCCTCTGAATGAGGCACCAGGTCCACCAGCCCCACCCAGAGTGAGCGTGGCCTTGCCTGCAAACCCAGCTACTCGCCAACATCTCAAGTTGGAGCCAACAGAGCGAAGAAGCCCATTTTTTTGCAGGTGAATGAAATTTCCTGTTTATATGGAAAGTGCTCACACTTTTGGTGAGAGAGACCGGGTGGCTGGCCAAGCACGCTTACAGGTCACGCACAGGGTCTCAATGCTCAGACTCGAGAGACGTCATCGCAGGTGGAGGACCACGTCCTACCATGTGGCTGCGGCCACGGCAGGGGTCCCCAACACCTCAGCCTGTGTGTCTCCACGGGCACCGAGGGCTGGACCGACCCACATCAGGGATGCTGAGAGCAGCGACTGAGTCTGCGTTCTGTGCCAAGGGGCTCAGCGGGAGGTGACAAGTCCTGGGACCAGGGACATGTCCAGAGAGGAGCCCTCCACCCCCAACACTGCCCCAAGCACTGAGCTCCAGGCTCTGGGACATCCTAGAGGTCAGCCTTGGCGGCAGGATCGGGCCTAACACACGGCAACCCCAGCAGAAGCAGGAAGGCGCCCAGTGAGGAGGACACCATGCTCCACACACTGCTGTGGACACCGTGCTGCAGCCTCGTGCATCTCAGGAGGACGGTCACGGGGGTGCTGACACCCACAAAGGACACAGAACACACAGCCAAAGGTTTGAGCTGGAAAGAAAGGGCTGAGCCTGCAGTGTGAGTAAACGCCATGCTGATAAGAGACAAGCTTGGCTCAGGAAGTTCCGGGACCTTGAAGACATTATGAAATGATGAAACAAGCTGGTCACGGGGGATGATTCCACCGGTATGAAGTGCCTCGAGTCAAACTCACAGAAAGAGGAATGGTGGGGGCCAGGGGCTGGAGATGGGGAGGGGAGCTGTACTTTAATGAAGACAGAGTTTCCCCTTGGGAAGAGGAAGAAACTTATGGAGGAGAAAGATGGTGGTGGTATTTGTACAACAATGGGAACGTACTTAAAGCCACTGACCTGTGCATTTAAAATATGGTTGAAATGGTAAACCGTATGCTATGCATGTTTCAGACTTCCTATAGCTCAGACAGTAAAGAATGTGCCTGCAGTGCGGGAGATCAGGGTCTGATCCCTGGGTCAGGAAGATCCCCTGGAGAAGGGAATGGCAACCCACTCCAGTATTCTTGCCTGGAGAATTCCATGGACAGACAATCGGGTGGCAGAGTCAGACACGACTGAGTGACTGACACTTTAATGCATATTTTACATGGGTCATATAGACAGGAGGCCCCAGCCTGCCCCTCTGGCCTTGGCCCCGTCCCCAGCGAGCCTCCTGCAGGTCCCAGCTGCTCCAGGGGTTCTGCCCCTGTGGCGCTGCCTCCCTCCTGATGGGGTCTGCCTTCCAGTCAAGAGTCTCGCTCCCCACCCTCTAGCACAGAGAAGAGGGAAGAGTTGGGATTCAGCCTCGCCCCAGCCCAGCATCCTCCAAACACAGGTAGTTCCAGTAGCTGGGGGGGGGGAAGCTGCTTCAGCTATTCCAGAAGTTTCTAGAACGCAAACAATAGAGGGTTTGTCTCCAGTCGATTTTTGTTTCCTGCCATTCAAGCTGCGTGGGCCTCGGCGTTTCTTGCCACAGCTCCCATCACACATGCTTAACCCGCGCTGGGGCCCGGAGGAAGGGGTGCAGGAGGACACGAGAGATTAAAGAGCAAAGAGTATACACCGTGAGGACTTGTTCAGAGTTCCCTGGGGCTACAGATCCTAAGGGAAGGGCACAGAGGCTGGGAGAACGGGTCCAAGAAAAGAAACTGAGAAACCGGGACTTCCCTGGTCCAGTGGTTAAGACTCGGCACTCCCACTGCGGGGGCAGCGGTTTGATCCCTGGTCACGGTACTAAGACCCCACGTGCCTTGAGAACTGAGAAATTAAAATCAGCACTCTGCGCGAACCTTTACAGCAGCTTTATTCAAAACTGCTCCAAACCAGAAACGCAGATGCCCTTCAACAGGGAAGATAGATGACAAGTTACAGTACATCCATAGCCCAGGATGCAGTAGCTACAAAAAGGAATGAACTACAGGCTCTCAAAGACGGATGAGCCTCAAAAGCACATGCTAAGTCCAAGAATACAGACACTAAAGGCTTCGTTCTGTATGATTCTGTCTATGACTTTCTGGAAAGGCACGACCTTGGGGCAAAGATCAGTGGTTGCCTGACGCGGGATGTGGATGCGGGACTACAAAGGCATGCGGGGAGCTTCCTGGGGGCGATGGAAACTCTGTGTCTTGGTCATGGCAGCAGTGGCTGTACAACTGCTGCCTTGGCTGAACTTTATCCTGTGTAACAGACCTCAGTAAATCCGGCCTAGAAATAAGCAACAAAGAACGGAGGAGGGGGCAGGGGGTGGGGAGAGGGTGGATGGACTCTGGAATCAGGCCTGGACCTTCTACTCTCTGAGCTTCCGTTTTTTCACCTGCAACCTGAAGGTGGCAAGTTTTGCTGAGACTGTGAGTGAGTGAGTGCCTGACCCGTCCTAAGCGCTCCGTAAATGTTTGCAATCTCTTACTCACAGGATTTGTATTTTGGGCCCAAGAAGCTCAAATTCCGACGGCTGTGTGGGCAACGACTTCTAATGTGTGAAGAATGCCTCGTACCCCAAATATAAACTGAGTATTTGCAGGCAGCTGCCCGGGAACAGGTGGGGCTCCAGCATGGGCTGGTCCCACTCCCCCACGGGCAGAGCGGCCAAAAGCTGGACAGAGGCGGGGGGCGGGGGGTGGGGGGGGTAGTGAGAGGAAGGCCCTGAGGAGGTAGCTGTGCTGAAGCCAGGCCCCCAGAGGAGGTCCTGGAGTCTGAAGGGAAATCCCTGCTGAGTCAGTGCTTCCCCTCCTCCAGCCTCCTCGGGATGTTCTTCAGAGAAAGGCCTTCCTCATCACAGTCTGGGAATCCCTGGGTTTTTCACTGTATTTTTATTCAGCTGACATTTGTGGAACACTGAATTGGGCAGCGGGCACTAGGGCAAAAGCTTAACACTTGCAAATTCCTGTGACCGCTGACGAGAACCCGGAGGCTGGTGCTGCTCTCCCTGCTCTATCAACACGGCTCCCGGGGGCGCAGCACCTGCCTAGGGCCCCAGCAGGGATGCAGTACTCGGCCTCTCACGAGGCTTCAAGGCAGGCTCATGGAGCCGTTCTACGGGCAACAGAAAACCTGGTGAGCTTTCGGGGCCAGGGCCTCTCAGGAGAGGGCAGCAGGAAAGGCCACCTGTGGTCAGGGGGCGGGGCAGGCGAGGGATGGCTCCTGAGCTTAGATAGAGCCTGGGATCCAGGGACAGTTAGCAGGGAGCAAGTGAGAACCCAGCCTTAGCCAGGGCTCCCAGGTCCCATCCATGGACAGCTGGGGGTGGGGGCAGATTTCTAGCTGGAGGCAGAGAATAGGGAGCCAAAAAAAAATCTCAGCATTGCTGTTCAAAGCCCTGAGCCTCAGGCCCATTTCTGGACTTGGAATCTGGTCTCAGGCGGGGAGAGAAACAGGGTAGACCCTGCGCATTCCGGGGAGCTGAGCCCGGCACAGCAGGGCCCAGGGCTTGTCAGAGCCATGCTCTCAGAGCTCCTCAGCCCAGAGTGCCGGCCTCCCGCACACTGAAGCCTCTGCTGGGTTCGAATCCCAGTGCCAGCACGTGCTGGCCCATGTCCTCTTAGGCTGCTTAATGGTGCTAAGCCTCCGTTTCCTCATCTGAAGAGCAGCGACTTCCTGAGAGGCAGCTGCTGCAGCCGGCGAGTGGTGCTGGTTCCTAGCACAGAGGTCAAGCAGAAAGCAGACACTGGCCGGCCAAGCTCCATGCCCTAATGCAACTCAAAACGACTGGTCCCTGCTGACTCGACTCCCACGGACAGGGGAGGGGCGGCGGGGGAGGCACAGCTCAGCTCCCAGCCTCGCCATGACAGTGGCAGGGCCACCCTGGCCGGCCCCTGCTTCCACCGAGCGCCTCCCTCCGCTGCCCACGGAGGACCGGCGTGGGAAGACCCGCTCCTGTCCAGGCCCTGCCTGACTGTGCGGGCAGCCAGCAGCCTGGGAGCCCTGGGCACCAGCCCCGCGGGCCCCATGTGCCCTCTGGAATGCCTTGTATTAGTCACAGGGGCAGCACCCGAGAATGAATGCTGGCCTCGCAGGTCACCTTTGTCCGCTGACATGAGAGCACTTTATCTTGAGGCACTCAGGAGATTAGCACAAGGGGGTGGGGGGCAGCCCAAGACCCCCAGAGGCCCCTACTCTTCCCTGCAGGACTTCTCAGGCGTCTCCTGCAGGGCCTGGGCTGGGTCCTGACCGCTTTGGGCCTGCTCGGGCCGCACCTCTTATCTCCCCACCCAGTACTTCCTGCACACACTAGGCACCGTTCAGAAAGGGGAAAAGTCAGGAGGGGCCAGGCCAACAGGGTGGGAACTGGAGGTAAATGCAATAAGTGACACCAACTGTAGCCTCCAGAAGGCTGCTCGACTTCCAGGGAATGAGGTCAGCAGACCACAGAAACGCCTGCCGCCTGCCCGGGACCCACGTGTGCTGTGGACCCGATTTTTCTGAGAGGGAAACACCTGCTTTCCACCCTGTCAGCACTGGGAGCAAGGGGTGGCCACCGGGGAGCCTGGAACGCACTGCCCTTCCCTAACTTCCTCTGCCGGGGGACATGGACCTTTGCGGTGACAGATGAATGGGGTCTCCAAGGAGAAGCCAACCACTGTCGTGTCCACCTGGAGGACACCACCCCGGAGGCCACACCCAGCACATCCAAGAGGTCCAGTCTGATGGCCCTTCTCCACTGATAAAACGCTGACCCCAAACGTAACCCGCAGTAAATCCCAACTTGGTAACTTTTAGTGCGCGCTAACTCGCTTCAGTCGTGTCTGACTTCGTGCGACCCCATGGACTATAGCCCCGCAGCCTCCTCTGTCCATGGGAGTATCCAGGCAAGAACACTGGAGTCGGTTGCCACGCCCTCCTCCAGGGGATCTTCCTGACCCAAGGATCGAACCCATGTCTCTTAAGTCTCCTGCATTGGCAGGCGGGTTCTTTACCACTAGTGTCACGTGGGAAGCCCACAACTTTTAGTAGAATACTTTAAGACCGCTAGAGTTATGGAGGGAAAGAAACAGTGGATAAAATTAGCTGGATCCCTCACAGGAGAACAGCCCTCCTTCAATCAAAGTGATGCACTTATCTGTAAGCCAACCTCCTCCTTCCTGCCCATGATGGGGAAATACAGCAGTCTCCTGCTAGCGTCTTCCTCCAAGTATCTGCCATGTGCATGGATACCAGGTGGGCTGGGGAGGCCTGGTCCCCAGTGACACGCACGCCGCCGGACTGCAGAGCACGCTGAGGCCCCGCTCGGTGCCTGTCCTGCAGCCAGCAAGTCCGGACACCACTGCCCACCTTCCTACGGATGGGGTGAGGAAGCAGAGGGAAGGGGAGCAGGGGAGGAAAACACCCCCTGCAGGCAGCGCCAGGGCACCCTGTGCAGCTCGACAGACACCCGGGGGACTTCCTCGGTGGTCCAGTGGCTAAGGCTCTGCGCTCCTAACGCAGGGGCCCGAGTTTGATCCCTGCTCAGGGAACTAGAGCTCACATGCCGCAAGAAGACCTCGCATGCCCCAGCGAAGACTGAAGAGCCTGCGTACTGCAACTGGGGATCCGGCATGGCCAAACAAATAAATATTGGAAAAAAACGAGAGAGAGGCAGATACACCCAACTCCTCAGTCAGCTGAGCTCTGAGGCCCCTGCCTGAAGTTTCAAAAACTGCCCAGCAGGGGAATTTCACAGCACTGGTGGAAAACTTTCTGAGTTCCCTTTTAGGAGACAACAGGGGCCACAAGAACCCCAAATGCTTTTCCTTAAATACCTTAACTTCCAGCTCTGAAGGTTATAAGAGGTGGCGCTTGGGGAGGATGTGTGTGTGCGTGCCAAGTCACTTTAGTCATGTCCAACTTTGAGCCACCCTATGGACTGTAGCCACCAGCCTCCTCTGTCCATGGGATTCTCCAGGCCAGAATACTGAAGTGGGTTGTCATGCCCTCCTCCAGGGGATCTTCTCGACCCAGGGATCAAACCTGTGTCTCTTGCGGCTACCTGCACTACAGGAGGATTCTTTACTGTAGAGGCACTGGGGAAGCCCTTTTTATGAGCTATTATTACCCCTTATCCAAAGATGCATTCACATCAACTGACCAATCTGACCTGACAGCC
This sequence comes from Bos taurus, assembly GCF_002263795.3. NCBI lineage: Eukaryota > Metazoa > Chordata > Mammalia > Artiodactyla > Bovidae > Bos > Bos taurus. Next base: position 43,098,177 of record NC_037356.1, read on the forward strand.
CCCAGTCAGGAGACCCCCTCCCTGCCTACTCCCCCAGGCCATTAAAGACAGAACTCTACAGAGTCTCAAAGAAAGTTCCCCCAGGGTAGCTCAGTCCTGGAAGGAGATGGAGAAGAAATTCCCTTTTGTGGGTCTCTCTCTTTAAGAGTAACTTAATCAGATACTCAAGGCTTGTTTTGGCAAATGACAACAGCCTTGTTTATCGGGCATTTCTTACAACCAGGCTGGAGCAACAACAGCAGTAAGAAAGAAAGAACTGGCCCTGGCCACTTTCAAAGAGGCCCCCAAATCTGCTCTTTTGAACCCCTAGATGTGTGACTATCATCAGGGGTGGAAAACCTAAAAGTTCAGGCCAGATGGAGAGATAAGAGCAGTTTCAGCATGTTCTGATGCAATCCTATATCGACAGGGGCCCACAAGCCAGGAAAAAAGAGCAGCAGCAGGCTTTCTCGGCACTGAAAACAGGGCCCCCACCCCCTCACAGACACAATGCCTCCCAAATCTCAGGCTGCTGGCTTCTGCTGTGAAGCTCACTAATGCCAGGTGGCCTACTGGGGAAGGGGGAGAGACAGGAGAGGTCTGCGAGTTAATGATAAACAAATCTGGCCACTTGTCCTCAACCCCCTCTGAGGCTGATTCTGTTTCACTTTTACATTTGCAGCTGCAGGCTCTGCTCCGAGCTGGCCCCCATGCTCCTCCCAGAAAGCATTCAAACCCAGAGGCTCCCCTCCCTTCCACAGAAAAAGGCAGCAGCAGAAATATAACCCAGGTCAGGCACATCCTGAACCAGATGTTTAGAAAAGCCTGGTGAAGTTGAGACAGGAGTTTAGACAACTAAAATGGGCCTGGTACACTAATATTCAGCATGCAAACCTTACCACCATGCACGGCACCCAGGGAGGCTGCTGATGAACAGTATTTAAGCAAATTTAAACATGTTTCCACAGCCCAAAATGTTTAACAGATCCCTGCCAGCTTCTCCTTTTGGCTCGCTCTTTCAAGTCAAACTGTTCTCTCACAGTCCTGCTGGACTCGCTAGGAATTTATCCACCTCTGGGAGGCAAAGCTTTCAAACTAAGGTGAACGAGCCCCAGGGGAACCAGAGGCTCATTGAGAGCAGCAATGCTGACCAGGGTACCTGGACCTCACAGCCAGCCAGGATCCTGCCCTCCTTTCCAGAAGGCCCCAGAGGCTGGGAAACTTGAAAACCACATACAGTTGGCTGTCGTCTTACCCTGACAACGCCTATAACCTCAGCAGAGGGAGCCGCCATGCAGATAGCAAGGCTGATGGGAAAAGCGTTCTCACTCAGGCTGGGAGAGCCTTGGGCAGCCTCTGGGCTGTGTCCCTGGCATCAGATGGAAGTTGTCTGATGACACCGGGCGCCCCAGGCTGTGCCAGAGCTTGCTTACCTCTGCTGATGCGCTGCTTCTCTCCAGACAGGATCCCCGGCGTGTCAATGATGCTTATGCTGTCCAGGACCGGGTTGGGCAGCTGGGCGCACATGAACCTGCACGAGAGCAAGAGCCCGGAAGAGCGCGGTCAAGATTCGGTATCGCTGCTCCGGGTGAAACAGCAGTGATTTCTGTACTCCCCTCATCTCTGCCTCTGGCTTCCCTTTCAGAAGCAAGGAACCTAAAGGAGGTTTCTCTAATGTCTTAAGTTTCCAGGGGTGGGAACCCCTGACGGTTCAGTGTGGAGGATGCTGCACTTCCACTGCAGGAGGCACAGGTTCAACCCCTGGTAGGGGAACTAAGATCCTGCATACCGTGTGGCCAGAAAAAAAGTTTCCGGGATGGCCAACAGATTGCTTGTATTAACTGGGAATCCAACCAGCAGGCTCCAACTGACCCACATCAGCACTTCCCTCACTGAGCTCTTCCCCCCACAGTTCGAGAGTTCAACTTCCAAGTTGCTGATGTGTTAGCGAAAACTGCACACACAAGCTTCAGTCACCATTCAAACCCAGAAAGAAGGCAAAGAGTGACAACTGGGACCTTGGAATTGCATATTAAGATTTTCAGCCACCTGGCTAAACTTCCACACGCCGAGAGAGATGGTCCTTTCCTATACCTGCTGGGGCCAGCCCTCCCTTCCACCCAGCTGCTTGGGTGAAAGGACTGCGGTGGGCAGCCAGCGACAGCCGGGGACCACACAGGCTGGTGGATGGTGGGGCAGGGAAGCACAGACACCAAATTCTCTGAAAGTCGAAGCAGATCAGGGAAGAATGAAGCCAGAGAGTCGCGGGCGAGGGCTCAGCTCTGTGTACCTGAGTTCCCACCGAGCTCAGAACAGCCCAGAACTGTCCCATCTGATACCAGAGATTCTTGACTAGACACAGAGAAGTCCTCTAAACACTTCTCTAGACAAGGTACTGCGAGCAAAGAAAATACTGGCCCATTGTCTAGGAATCTGAGGAGATTAGCTTCTCCCTGAGGCCCCATCCCAAGGGACCGCAGCCCACAGGCCAGGGGCGGCTGGCCGGGGGCAAGAGGTGCTGCCTGCAGGTACAACCGAGCAGAAGCAGCTGACTCTCAGGATGAAGAAAGCTTGGGCCTCATCCTCACCGTGCCAGCAGCAGAGCACATATGCTGTAAATAAACGCACGACCTGGTGCTCCTGCCAGGGAAGGAGTCAGCGGAGAGAAAACCAAAACGGGAGGATTTTCAGCTGGCTCTGAGAAGCAACACACGTAAAACGGCCTTGTCAAGAGCCTAGCCAGTAAGTTGACATCTGTACGGATCAGGTGCGCTGCAAAGCCCGGGGAGTGAGGCCAAAAACACGAAAGGGAGCGGGCAGTGTAGACGTGTCCCATCCCATTTTCTCACCAACAAGGACGTGCTGATTTCATCTCGAGCTACAAGTACCAGTTACAAGTACCCGGGCTGCACCCTGGCTCTGATTTGAGTCTTAGAGCAGCCACTCAGGGGGAAGAGGCCGGAAAGTCAAGTCCATGACTCAATGAGTCTCTTTAAGGGTGCGGGAGAGGCTGTGTCAGCCAGTGAAGAGCCCCCTTTGTGTGCCCCGGCTAGCCGGCGGCGCTGGTGTACTACGCGGGCTGACACGGCTCGGGCCTCGGCTCCAGCGCAAACCCACATCCCCACCCGCGGCTGACGAACCCCTTCCGGTGAGGTCGCTAGTGTTCTGGGACCCTCTGGCGATGAAGCGGTGGCAGAAGGAGATAAAAGCGTGGCTCTGGGGTCCTGCGGCACCAGCACAGACAGTCAGGGTGCCTCTCTTCGACCCGCATTCCTGAACCGCTGGTTTTTTATTTTTTTTTTCAACGAGAAGCAGCAGGAGGAGGTAACTGGCTGCACAAAGGCAGACAATCGGCCCTGCAAGGGCGCTGCATTAACTTGCTCGGTGGTGAACTCGTCAACGGCTGGGCTCCCTGAGCAGCGGTTTCCTGAACGAGATGATGTCTAAGATCCCTTCCAGCTCCAAAACTTTAGGTCTCCAAATTCAGAAAAGAGGTCATACATCCACTTCTCCTTACAAAAAAGGTCTGCTCTCACAATCAACAGTGGACACCTAAGGCCAGCAGAAGGAGATACAACTCCTTTCTTCTAGCCTCCCACATTTCTCTGGGACAGCAGACCTAAGAGTGCTCGGAATTCCCAGCCTGGCAGGGAAACCTTCCACAAGACTGTATGGCGCCCACCAGGTGACAGTCAGCCAGCTGCCCATCTTTAGGTACAGGTCTCAGACCCCAGTATCTCTCCGAGGCGGGCTGCTGGCCAGGAGGACCCTGCCTCTTCAGGAGTCTCACTCCGAGGGCTTTACTCTACTCTGGCCCTGACTCACCAACACCATAAGCCATGAAACAGGAAGGCAGATTTAAATGCCCCGAAGAGGCAAAAAGACAACAGAAGCCCGCCTGTCTTCTCGGTTAAAAGGTCAGCTCTGCACACGGAGGTTGGCCTGGCCACTGGCTGGGATCGAGGTCGAGCTGATCTACCCTGTGGGGCTGGACAGTGTCTGGAAAGGAATGTGATCACACAGGGCGGGGACCTTCTGGAAGGCAAGAGTCAGGGATTCCTTCTGAGGCCCCTCCCCAGAAGGGACTTTGAAAGGCATGTAAAGTCACTCCTCTAATGGAGTTTGGCAGAGAAGACAGATTCGTGAAGTCCTTTGGTATGTCCCCTGGGAGCGTAGGCGGTGGGGGATTTTAGAATACCCATTGAGCCGGGACCTTGAGTTCTTTTAGAGAAAAATGAACCAGGCTGTAGCGCTCCTGAGAAGGAGGCTGATGTATTTCATTCATAGGGTCCTGAGGTCAGACTTCTACAGGGTTACTCTCATTTACCCATTTAACTGGGAAACGGAGGCCCAAGTAGGTTAGAGAACATCCTAGGGAGTTTACTGGGGCTGCAATCTCATTCCAGGGCTCCAGGGGCCACGGCCTGGCAGCACAGACCCTTACCCCAGAAACCTTTAAAGCAGCACAGGCCCTTCAGAGCTGCCCCTGGAAGAAGTGCTGGTGCTCCCCTCTGTCTGCTGCCTCTGCAGGCCGCCCCAAACTCAGCAGGCCACAGCAGATCTCCCCGGTCCCTCCTCCACAAACCACCGGTCTCCAGGGAGGCACACCACACCAGCAAAGTGAATGGCTAAAAGTTTCACTGTATTTTTCCAGGACACTTAAGAAACAGACCCTTGAAGGGAGGGGGTGAGGGGGTTGGTCTGAATGAATTAGGTGCGCCCAGCCTTAGGGAAGGAGGTGGAAACCAAGACTACCTGAGGGATGTGAGGAGTCTGGGATCTGCCAGGGTTGGGGGTTGGGAGTTAAACCGATAACCTGGGAAATTCGGAGGAGGGGTGCGGGGGAGACAGAGCCGCGGGAGCCGGCGACACCTACTCGCAGACCCCCTTGGTAAGGGTTTTCTTTGGAAAGTGGCAGGGGACCCAGTTCCGGGGTGTGGTCGCTGAGGGGTCTCACGGGGGCTCCGGACAAAGAACAGCGGGGGCAGTGGTCACTGGACAGTCGGGACCCCGGCGCCCCCCTCCCCCCCAACCCCGGGTCGAGGGGTAGCTACCTGTTGAGGAAGGCGTTGCCGAAGGCGTTGAGCTTGCGGAAGGGCCGCCGCGGGTCGACGACGAGCGCGTTGCCCGGCACCACGCCCTCGGTGGGGCCGTGCATGACCGCGATGAAAGAGTCGGTGGTGGGCTCGGGCCCGATGCGCATCCCCGGGAAGTCCTGCTCAATCAGGTGCCGGATGAAGGTGGTCTTGCCCGTGCTGTACTGGCCCACGAGGAGCACCATGGGCTTGTTGTCGAAGTCGGCGTCCTCCAGCGCGGGAGAGTGGAACTCGTGGAAGCGGTAGTGCTCTTCCAGGGGCAGCAGCTTCTGCGCGTACAGCTGCCGCAGCCCCTCGGACACCGTCTGGAAGAGCTCCGGCTCCTTCTTGCGGCGGGCATCCTTGCTGACCCAGCTGAACATGCTGCTGGACACCGGGCTGGCTGCTGCAGGGCAAAGGGGCGGCTGAGAGCCGAGCGAGGACGCGGAGCCGAGGCTGGGCCGGGCCGGCCGGCTAAGGGGGCGGTGGGGCAGGGGGGCGGGGAGCGGCCCGCACTGCGCAGGCGTACGGCACGGCCGGCCGAGTGCCCTTCTGCACAGTGGAACGCGCGCCTAGCCGTGCGCTCTTTATAAGGCCCGGCCGCGCGACGCCGCCACTCGGGGCCGCGGGGAACTGGGAGAGGGAAGGAGGAGCCCCGCCCGCGCGCCCCGCGCCACGTCCCCCCCTTCCCCGCCTCTCATTGGCCGATTGCAAATCTCGCGAGCGCCGCTAGTTCCGCTGCGGCGCCCCCCTCCGCACCTGCCCAGGCCCGGGTGCCGTGGCAACCGCACCTGTTTCGCCCCGCCCCTTGTGGGGAGGCTCGCGGAAGTGCTGCGGTCGCGAAGGCGGCTGTCCGAAGTGCGGCGCGCGGACGTCCCAGGGTTTGCACGTCTTCCTCCCCCGCGAGATTCCCAGTTGGACACCCCAGTACTCTGAATACGCGCCCCACCGCAGCTCCCTCAATGGGCTGCCCTCCTTCTCCCACTCAGAATCCCCAGAAGCAGGGGAGAACCCCGGGTGCCATGCGCCTCCTGTCTGCACTGCCCTTCCTTGCCTCCTCCCCTCGCCCCTGCTTCCCTGACACTCCTTCTCATCCCCTCGTCCTTTATCTGCTCTGGGAGAGGGAGAGACAGGAATGAGGTAGTGGAGAAAGCTGAGAGAGTAGACCATCCAAGGCGGGGTGATGACTGGGGAAATAAAAATGGGAAGGGAGGAGGTTGGTAGGGAAAGTCTGAGCCGTCGCAAGAGACCTGAGCTCCCCACAGGCCAGGAATTGGGAGCTGGACACTAGCAGTGGAGGACACATATGACATAGAACACATGAGGAAGAAGAGACCACCTCCCTCAAGAGGCTGCTTCTGAGGGTGGGGAAGTGGGGTGAAGAGGAAGTTAGGCCCTCTGGCACTTTGAGTTTTGAGGAAGTTAATCAAAAATTCCCTATGTAGGGTGGAGGGGAAACGTGGGGCAACAGTGAAATCTTGTGGGAACTCAGGGGGAATTAAAAAACCCAAATACTTCCGCTTTCCTCTCTGGGTCACCACCAGTTACCATGCTTTACTCTGACCTGTGCCTCCTGCCCTTACCAGTTCCTGGCTCTTCCGTTAGGCTCATTCCCCCATCATCATCCTGGGCCACACATAGGTCCCCTTGGCTGTCCAGGCTGGTGAGAATCTTCAGTGGGTGATGTCAGAGCTCTGCAGACTGTGATTGTTATGTAACCGGTATCAGGACACCAAAGTGGCGGGGGTGGTGGTGAGGAGGGCACTCCTGGATAGATCTAAAATTCACCTGGGAGCGTGAAGGCCTCCTGTCCAACCTTCTGGCTGCTGGGAAATGTGGGAACCTGGAGGGCTGGGTGCCTGTTATCAGGCACCTGTTATCAGGGAAGAGAGCAGGCTGGCAGGCTCAAAGGACAGATGCAGGAACTCAAATCTGATAATCAGCAGAATATCAGGGGAGCTGAGTCAAGTGGGAACCAGAGGGGGCCAGATGGGAGGTTTGCTCACCCACCCCTTGTGGGATCAGGTCTCCGTGTCTTTTGAGGGAATTCAGTTCAGTTCAGTCGCTCAGTCGTGTCCGACTCTTTGCGACCCCATGAATCGCAGCACACCAGGCCTCCCTGTCCATCACCAACTCCCGGAGTTCACTCAAACTCACGTCCATCGAGTCGGTGATGCCATCCAGCCATCTCATCCTCTGTCATCGAATAAACCACATTAAATTGATTGCCTTCCCTCCACCCCCCACCTCACCCCATTAGAGAGCGGCTGAGTAATTCCAGCCCTGTCTGCAATCTTAGCTCTCTGACTTAACTGCTTTTATTTGGGACTTCATTAGCATTCTTTTCATCAATCACAGTAAAACACAGAAACCACGAGACTCTGGCTTTCTCCTCAAAAGAGGATATTGAGACTCCTAGGCAGGGCTGTCACCCGTCCAGACTTCCGGGGCCAGCCTTAGAAGCCAAAAGGACTTGCTTCCTCCACAGTACTTTGAGGGGTCCGCCCCGGAGATGCAACTTCTGGGGTGTTCCAGGGAAGGGCCTGAGGCGGAGGATCCTGAAAGAGGTGGTTGTCTAATGGCCTGAATGAGGGTGCCCGAGCTTGTCCCAGTAGCTCTCACACTGACCTGTCATGGTTTTCACGTCTCCCTAGAGCCTTGTATGCTGGGAAAACCCAGTCCTAAAAAACTGAAAACAACAAAATGTTCCTGGGTTATTTATAAATGAAACCAGCCCCTGTTGGTTATGTATGGCCACTTGACTTTCTCCAAGGACTCAAAGGATTGGAAGAAGGGATCTGTCTCCCTTACGAGGCTCAAGCGTGTGGCAGCTAGTTTCCCCACTTTCACTGAGTTGGCACCTGGGTCCTGGGCGGCTTCTGTATCTAGTGATGCCCCAGACTGTGAAAATGTCCTAACTTTCTTTCCTTTTTTCATTTTTGTGTAGACTAGTTTCTATTTGGTGGGAAGGTTTCATCAAACATGAATGAACCATTTCACTTTTGGTTTCTCCCCTTTTACTTTCTGTTTTTGCCTGGTTCCCTGACAAAAGGGTAAAGAAGAATTCAAATGTTTTCCTTTTGCTCAGAAATGATGGCCATTCCCCCACTCCCAGTGTTTTCTTCCTTCAAATTCGCATACACCCCCTGCCAAACCCTGTTTTGGGTGATGCTAAGTCTCCTCTGCTCCCAGCTAGCAGAAGCGGGTCAGCTGCTTACCCTCCAACCAGTCTGCTCAGCCTCATGATGGCCTGGTCTAGAGCATGTCTACATGGCTCCTAAAAACAACTTAAAAAAAAAAGAAAGAAAAGAAAAACAGAATTTTTCTCCAAATATAGCAGAAGCATCAGGCTGGAAAAAACCCATAACACATAGGTTTGTCCCCGGGATCAGAAGTGGTTCATTCTTTCCACTGAAAGTTTGCATATAAGCACAGTTTTCTTTCTCTCAGTCATGAGGAATACATTTGGCCAACAGGTCAGTTTTGCCAAAATAAAATAAAGAACCAAGGAATTCTGAACTTCCCTGGTGGTCCAGTAGTTGTGACTCCAAGCTTCCAGTGCAGGGGGCACACAGGGAGTTCTGTTCTTTTGCAGGCTGGGGGCTCCAGCACCAGCCAGAGGGTATCCTCTCCACCTCTATGGGGACCCTCTTTGGAAGACTCAAGGACATGGCTCTAGGCACTAGGGCTCTGGGAGGGTTGCTGGGCTCCGGAGGCCCTGCAGGTGTCTGGCAGCAGTCAGGACATGGTCCAGCTTGGAAGGGACAGTGTCAGGGCTGCTCAGGATCTCTGCCTTTAGATCCCAATGGGAAAAAGCCCAGAGGTTCGGGGATATTGAGTGACTTGCTTGAAGTCACCCAGGTTGAATGAGAAGCTGGACCTTTGGAATCTTAACACTGTGTTCTTTCCACACCTACACCATTTGAAGTTGCAAGGTAGGGCTGGTAGCAGAGCAAATCAAAAGGGTCTGAAGAGCCTTTGCCCAGGTACCAACTAGGGTGAACTCTGCCCTGAAGCAGGAGCGCTTGCTCTGCAGCCAGGGGGGCCCTGCCAGGGTGCTGTGTACATACAGCCACGTGGTGCTTTGCAGAGCTGAGCAGCAGAGGCCTCGAGCACTGTTGATTGAAACTGCACTGCGGGGCTGGAGGAAGCCACCCACTGCTGGGCTTCCAAACGTGTGTCCCAGTCTCAGCGGCCTCTGACCGCATCTTGAAGGAGTTGCCCATCTGATCTCAGGGGTGCGGTTTTTACCTAAACTCCCCGGAAAGCTCAGCTGCCATCCCAGCCCTGCCCTCCGGGCCTTTGCTGTGGACACATCACGTGTGGGGACTTCCGGGGAAGTGGTTTATCATTTTCACGTGAGAGTTCTGCCTTCTGCAGCGATACCATCAGGGATCCCTGGGCAGCGTCTTTGTTGTTGTTCAGTCGGCAAGACGTGTCCCACTCTTGGTGACCCCATGGACTGCAGCATGCCAGTACGGCATGTTTCCCTGTACTTCACCATCTCCTACACTTTGCTGAAACTCCTGTACATGAGTTGATGATGCTATCCAACTATCTCATCCTCTGTCACCCCTTTCTCCTGCCCTCAATCTTTCCCAGCATCAGGATCTTTTCCAGTGAGTCAACTCTTCACATCAGGTGGCCAAAGTATTGGAACTTCAGCTTCAGCATCAGTCCTTCTGATGAATATTCAGGACTGATTTCCTTTAGGATTGACTGGTTTGATATCCCTGCAGTCTAAGGGACTCTCAAATAAGGGTCTTGGGATCCCCTTATTCTACATTGATGAAAATGGTGGTTGTAACCCTGATGTCCCCGTGGTCTCAGAAGACAGAATGCATGTGATGCTTGCGGATGTTGCTGCCTGGGTGACCACGCTCCTAGCCCTCCGTGGGGGAGTGCCGCCACTTGCCTTTCTCACGTCTTCTCCAGCATGTTCTCCTGCTCCAGCTGCCTCTTCCCTCCCCACAGCCTCTCTCCCCTGTTCCCCCATGACTGGGGGCTGCCCTGAGCCTCACCATGGGCCCCACAGGCTGGGGACTGGAGAGTAATTCTATCTCTAATTGTGTGTCCCACTCAGCCACCATGGCACAGAAACCTCTTTGTCTTTAACAAGCCTGCCTCCCTGGTCCCTGGCCCAGCCCCTCACACCCGCACCTCGGTGTCCCAGAGCACCTCCAGTCCTTTCTGCTATCCAACACTTCTCTCCTGCTTTCCCCAAGTCAGTCTCCACCCAGGTCGCTCAGAGCTGGGTGGTCCACGCAGCTGCCCCAGCTCACCTTCCCTCCCAACAGTCAGATCCTCACCTCCCTTTTGACCTTGCTGGAATATCCGTCTGACCTAGCCTTCATCCTGATCTTCAGTACAGGTCAGGGTCATCTGAAAAGGGACCGGAAGTGGGGGAGAAGGGAGGGCTCATGTCTGCCCAGGCTCCATGATCGGTCCCAGAAGTATGTGCTGGGGCTTCTCGAGGGGCAGGAATGCAACGGGACCCTCCCTGGAGTTGGGGTCGAGCCTCCAACTGGTACCTCCAGATGGTACCCCAACTGGCACCATCCAGCTGGGGTGGTGCCTCCATCTCCTGCTCACCCAGCCTGGCCTCCTCCCCTTTGGTCCCAAGTCCTCCCCCTTCCAGAGCCCTTTACCCTTTGGTAATTTCGGTAGGCAGAATTCTGAGATGTTCCCAAGATCCCCCGCCCTGGTGCACACACCCTGTATAAAGCCTGTGAATACGATGAACATGACTCCTGCAGCTGGTCATGTTTGATGGTATAGTGGACTTCAGATAGGTTATTCCGGTGACCTGACCTCGTCACACAAGCTCTTTATTTTGCGGTTTGTTGTTTTGGTTGCTTGTTTTTGGCCACACCACACAGCATGGGGGACCTTAGTTCCCTGATTAGGGGTTGAAGCCGTGCCCCCTGTAGTGGAAGCCCTGAGTCTTAATCACAGGAACACCAGGGAAGTCCACACGAAGTCTTTAAAAGCAGAGCTCTGGCTGGTGGCAGAGGAAGTCAGAGACTCAAAGTGCAAGAAGAACGGCGAAGGATGTGCCCTTGTTGGCTTGAGTTAGAGGGGACCACTTGGAGAAGAATGTTGGTGCTCTAGGAGTCTAGAGCAGCCCTCAGCTGACAACCAGCAAGGAAACGGAGATCTTACTTCTGGAGCCACAAGGACAGACTCCTGTCTATCCCTCCCAGCTGACAAGAACAGGCATGGAAGTGGATGCCTCCCGGAGCTCCCAGAGAACTCAGCCCGGCCAACACCTGATGTCAGCATTCGAGACTGGACTTCTGACCTACAGACCCGTGAGCTAATAAGTGACTGCTGTTTTAAGCCACTTAGTTTGTGGTTATTTTCTGTGCGGCAACAGAAGACTCCTACTGCAATGGATTTTTTTTTTTTTTGTCAACCAACCGTTTATTGGATTGGCAACTCCTGGCAACAGGACATGAGAAGAAAATGAAAGGAAACTAGAGTGATTGTGGAGTACAGATAACTGGGAAAAGTGAAAAAGTGAAAGTGTTAGTCATTCAGTTGTGTCCGACTCTGTGACCCCATGAACTATAGCCCGCCAGGCTCCCCTGTCCGTGGAATTTTCCAAGCAAGGGTACTGGAGTGGGTAGCCATTCAAGCAGATATCAAACTGAATATACAGTCACCTGGTTTCACACACACACACACACACACACAGGGACTCTCAACTGGAGGTGACTCTTCTCCCCAGGGGACACCCTTGGCAATGTCTGGAGACATTCTTGAATGTCATAGCTTGAGGGATCTGTTGGCATCAAGTGAGTGGAGTCGGTGCTGCTAAGATTTTATAAGACACAGGACAGCCCCCAAAGCCAAGAGATACCTGGTCCCAACCCAAAATGTCAGTAGGGTGGAGGTTCACACACACACACACACACACACACACACACACACACAGCCAGCCGCTATGGAGAGAAACAGTGCAGCCTAAGGGCCAAGTGCATCACCAGGTTCGAGTCCTATCTTGAACCTGATCTTTAGCAAGACTCAGGGTCTGTGGGACAGGGTGTAAAACAGAGCTAAGGAAAGCACCCACCTCCTAGAAGTAAATGTTAGTGTACAGAGTGCACAGGACCACAAAGGCAGCTAACCCGAGTGCTTACAGGAAATGTCTACAGGGCTATTCTTGCGTCAGAGGAGCTGGGGCCACTGTGGTTTTGTTGTTGCTATTGTTGTTTAGTCACTAAGCCGCATCCAACTCTTTGTGACCCCATGGACTGCAGCACACCAGGCTCCTCTGTCCTTCATTATCTCCTGGAGTTAAACTCATGTCCACTGAATCGGTGATGCCATCCAATCATCTCATCCTCTGTCGTCCCCTTCTCCTCCTGCCTTCAGTCTTTCCCAGCATCAGAGTCTTTTCTAATGAGACAGCTCTTCGCGTCAGGTGGCCAGAGTATTGGAGCTTCAGCTTCAGCATCAGTCTTTCCAATGAATATTCAGGGTTAATTTCTTTTAGGACCAATTGGTTTGATCTCATTGGTTTATTTCTTTTAGTTTACTTCCCTACATTGTCCAAATTTTATATAATGGACATATTTGATTCTTTCTTTTTTTTAATTTTCTTAATGGGAGGGAAGAAGAGGAAAAAAACTGAGGGACATTCTACAAAGCAACTGCCTTGTACTCTTCAAAAATGTTGTTGTTTGGTCACTAAGTCTTTTCTGACTCTTTGTGACCCCATGGACCACAGCACGCCAGGCTCTTCTGTCCTTCACAAATATTAAAGTCTTGAAAAACAAAGTAAGGCTGTGGATTGTTCCAGATTAAAGACTAAAGAAACCTAACAACCAAACGTGAGGCATGATCCCAGTTTACTGGGACAATCAGAGACACCGGAAAGGGGCCGGCGTATCAGATCCCAGGGTTGCAGCAGTGTTACATCACGGATGCCAGGCCTAAATTTGGTAACTACTGTGGTTGCGTAAGACAGGTCAGTGTTCTTAGGAGATACATGTTGAAATACTTGAGTGAAAGGTCATGACCTACCTAACTTCCTACCAAATGGTTCAAAAAAAAACACAAACGTGTGTGTGCATGAGACAGAAAGCAAATGTGGCAAAATGACAAGTACTGTGAATCTGAGCGAAGGGTATATGGATGTTCACTGTACTTCTCTTGCAGCTTTTCTGAAAGTTTCTTGACTGTTAAAAAGAAGGGAATTCCCTGGAAATCAGGCACTGGTTCAATCCCTGGTCGGAGAACAAAGATCCGAAAGCTCACGAAAGCCAGCCGCTTTGCGCTGTAACAGGCACCCCTCTTTCAGGCACCATGTGGCCTTGTCCAGTGTCTGCCCCCTCGTTACCTAGTAGTGCCAAGGTACCTTTACAGTCCGCCGGATAATCAACTGGATTCTACTCATGCAATGGAGCACTGTGGGCAGTGAGTGAATGGGAACAAAATACAGGTCCAGGAACCACCTGGCATCCGCTCGACCCAGCCGCAAGGTTCCACTGATTCAATAAACGACCCCAGGCCAAATCAACACACACTGTTCTGGGCTACCTACCTGGGTCGTATACTGCAGAGAAAGGCGAGGAAATGGTTACGGTGAAGGTCAGCATTGCGCTTACCTGGGGAGGGGTCACCTTCAAGAACACCTGCAAGGAAGCTCTGCAAGGCAGATTTTCTTATCTTCAATGGTGTAACACATGGACTCATTTTATACTCTGAAATATATACTATACATTTGTTTTATACACAAGTAACAATAAACGTCCCACCAGAAACCTCACTTAATGTGAGATGCGCGCTGAACACCGGGGACCAGCCGCTGCGTGCTGGGTGCTGACTGTGTCCAGCGGACCGGGAGGGGTCCGGGCGGGGCGGGGCCGGGGGATGGCCGCTGGGACCAGGGCTGGGCGGGGAGGCGGTCCGGGGCGCCCCCTGCTGGTGGCCGCTGGGAGTGCAGCCTGCAGAAGAGCGGGCTTCCGGGCCGACCGCATGAATGCCAGCTTCCCCTTTCTGCACCCACCGTTGCCCCTGTCACTCCTTCAGCCCCTCCAGTGCTCACGACCTCTTCCTGGGCTTCACCTCAGCAAAAGCTGAAGTCAACTCACCTTCCCCAGGGAACCTTTCCCGATCAAGGCCACACAACTCTGACCACTTCTTCCCTGACGTCCTTTCTTTGAGGGTGGACAGTTAATTTGTGTGTACGCTCAGCCGCCCTAGTCAGCATCACCTTGGTCCACGGATGTGTGGAGATAGTGAGGAAGCGGCTGGCTGGAATTTACTGAGGCCTCCTCCCTGCGGGCACTGTGCTGACTGCTCCGGGCTTCTGCTGCCCCTCCCCCAAGCATCTTCATTCACAGACGTGCTCCTTCAGCGTGCACTTATTCAAACACCTACTCTGTGCCACTCTCTGAGGCTGCAGGACACAAAGTCAGTGGCCACTGCTCCTAGGGGTTCAGTCTGCGGGCAGAGTAGCTGGGTGTTGGTGATGGGGTATAAGGGGAGCTCTAAGACAGGCCACACAGCACCCTGGGGACCAGCGAGTAGGGGAGAGGGCGAAGCCGGCTCTAGTGGTGAGCTGGGAGGCGTCCTGGAGATCTCCAGGCTAGGCGAGATGTGCGCAGGCCCGGGGCCTGCTGGGGAAAGGCCGCAAGTCAGTGGTGATGGAGGAGCCCGGGGGAGGGAGTTGGGTCTGCCTCTGGTCTCTGAGAGCCATCAGAGGGCTCTGCAGAGGCAGGTAGAGGAGTAAAGCCAGAGCAGGAGGCTGCCTGCCACCCCTTCCCCCAGGAGCCAGCAGCCCCGAGAGGGTCAGAGTTCAGATCCTCCACACAGCCAGAGTAAGTCGAACACCTACTGCGTCGGGCTGCCAGACCAGAGAAGATGAATGAGTCCCGGACTTTGCCCTCGAGGAGTCTGGGATCAGCATAAGGATAAGATAAGCTCTTAGAGTTCTCAGCCCCACACAGAATGAGATAAGGAGACAGAGAGGCCCAAGGAGCTGGTGCAGGTGGAGGGGAGCAGATCGTTCAGTCATAGGAGGGTCATCCCTGAGGGCCCTCAGCAGAGGGGGTGGGGCTGACGGGACACTGAGAGCAAAGCTGATGTGGGAAGGAGCGAGGGAAAGGGGCCGATCCCTGCCTGGCCAGCCGCGCCAAGTCCTTAGAGGGAGAAGGCTGACTTGCTCTGTGACTTTAGAGAGATGCTCACCCTTTCTGAGCCCATGTTCTCACCTCCCAGACCAGCCTCACAGCAGTTACCTCACAAGGTTGCTGGGGTGATTCCAGATGATTGATGTAGGCAAGCTCCCAGCACACAGAAAGGGCTCAAAAACATTCCATTTACTAAGCAATTTGGACTTTATCCCTAGGTCTGTG
Organism: Bos taurus; assembly: GCF_002263795.3. NCBI lineage: Eukaryota > Metazoa > Chordata > Mammalia > Artiodactyla > Bovidae > Bos > Bos taurus. The sequence continues at coordinate 43,113,595 of NC_037356.1, forward strand.
TTTCCAATGTTTAAATACTAATTTTTTAGCAGCAGAAACCTTTTTATTCAAATGAAAATGTTCTCAGAACCCCATGTTATAAAAACCAGGCAGGAGTGAGGCTACTATGGGAGCTGGAGCAGGGGTGGGGGCCGTGCTTCTGTCCACAGCGGGGGCCTGGGCAGTCAAGAGAGCAGAAGGGGTGGGCGGAGCAGGGGCCTGGCTCCTGGGGGGCTCCAGCACAAACTGGAACCCAGAGTCCTTGGCTCCTCTTGGCCACATTGGACCGTTGGCGGTGCTTCCTCAGGGTGCAAGGTGGAGGCCCAGGGTCGGTCCAGACATTCATTGAGCACACACCTGGGCTCGGCTTGGGCTGGGGGCTGAGCTCATAGGTGATGGGAGAACAGAAACATGGGGAGAATGCAGTGCTTGGGGGAAGCATGGGGTGCTGGGGGTGCTCGCTGGGCACTTCCGGTCAAGTGGGCTTTAAGAAGGCTTCCTGGAGGCAGCAAATGATCCAGCCAAGCTTGGAACAGTTATTAATAGTAAGTAAGCCTGACAAAAAGGCTGGGAAGGGTGCTCAGGCAGAGGGAACCGCACGGACTGAGCAGAGACACAGCACAGCCAGTGGAGGTGGAGCCCTAAAGCAATTCATTCATTTTCCCCACGCAAGAAGGAAAGTGGAAAGGTGGGAAGGGGGCAGGACTGTGGTAGACAGGTTTCATGGCCCGCCAGGGCACCTTCCACCCGCCCCTTCCCCCGCAGGTCCTGGTGGCTGGCATTGAGGCGAACATACCTGTGACCTATGGAATTGGCAGCCAGAGGGGACACAAGAGCACTGGCTGTCAATTCATAGGTCAGAGCCCTGTGCACTCGGTCTTGGCAGCCTGCTCACAGCCCACCGCCCTTCGCCACCCTGGTGCTGGGAGTGTGGCCATGGGGGTGGGGGTCCCTGCTGGTGTGCTGGGCAGTCGCCGCTTTGCCTCCTCCGTGGGCGTGGCCCCCACCCCAGATAACAGCAGCCCCACTGGAACTAGAGGTACTTCCACATGGAGTTGCTGTTACAGGGGGTGGGAGCCAGTTGGAGGCCTGGGCCCTGTCCTCACGGCCCCCGGTCCAGTCTTTTTATGGAGGCTCCTTATCATCTGGGGCCCACACCTGAAGTCTGATGCCAGCACTCCTTCTGGGCGAAGTCCAGGCTCAACCCCAGATCTGCTCATAAAGCTGGGAGTGGCTCCCGTTTACAGCTCCCGGGCAGCCTGTGCCCAATGACACCCCCACACCCTCTCCCCGAGTCCCTTGTTTCCTCGTTTCTTTCCCAACTAGAGCTGGGCCCCAGGTTCAGGTTTGCCGCTGCGGCCTCCACTCTCTGCCCTTTGCCCACCCTTCCTGCTGCAGCCACAGGGCAGAGACACAGCGAGGGACCACTGGGCACCTGCGATCTCCAGGGGCCTCTGAATGCCCAGAACCCTGAGGAGGGCACCAGACACGAAGCTGGAGATGAGATGGAGAGAATGGTGGGGGGACAGGGAAGGGGAGACAGAGAAAGCGGAAGACTGAGGCAGGGGCGCCAAGAGAGGGCGATGAGAGGGGCAGGCAGAGAATGGGAAGGAGACAGAGCTGGGGGGCGGGGAGCATGGGAGAAGGTGCTTGAGACATCACCCCCCCACAGAATGCTAAGAACAGGGCTATCAGCCGCTGCCTTCTGGGAGAGCACTCAGCACCTCAGTGGCCCGACAGCCAGCAGGGTCCTAGGAGCTGGGTGACATTGAGCAAGTGGCTTAACCTCTCTGAGTGCTGCTGTTCTCATACCAGGGTGTGTGAGGTCACCCTGGCCAGCGCTGCTGCGGAGCTACCTCCCCTTCCAGCTTTGGGTCTGTCCCCCCAGTTGGGAGAGGAAGCGGGTGTTGGTTGGGGTCCCTGATCTGGCCCAGGGCCCCTGGGGAACAGCCCTCTCTCCTGCAGTGTGTTCGCATCCCCACCAAACAGGCTCTGGCCCCTTACAATAGTAGTCCTGTGAGGCCTAGGGGTCTTTGGAGAACCCAAAGCTTCTAGGGAGAAAGCAGACCTGGGACTCAGAGCTTTTAGAGTGGACCTAGGCTATGGACCCCTTTCCCAGCAGTGGAAACCAGCCCTGGGGGGCAGAGGAGGCTGCCCAAGGTCACAGAGAAGGTTCTTTTGAAGACCTGTAGGCAAGACCAAGTACGTGGTCTGGCAGAGGCAGGGGCAGCGGCAGAGATCCCCCTGCTGTCCACTCAGGTTTCCATCGATGGAAACCGAGGCCCAGGCGCAGAAAGGACTCGCTTGGGTCACCCAGGAGTTGCCTCGGGGCCCTTCCTTTCTTCTTAGAAGGGCTGGGCTCGGGAGCATCCAGGGTGGGTGGGCAGAGGGGCTGCAGGGACCTAACCCCACAGGGAAGGCTCTTACCTGGGTGCTGGGCTGGCCCTGCGGCACGAGGAGGAAGTGGGCCCACTCTGGGCCCAGCGCCTTTTGAGCCGTTGGCCCAGCCCCTGGCCGCAGTTAATGATTACCCTGTCGCCTGTCAATACTGATCACAAGTGCAGTTCGAAGGGCATCAAACCCTGGACTGTGCTCGGGCAGGGTGGGGCAGTTCCAGGAAGCATCAGCCTGGGCCCCACCTGCCTCTCCTGGTGGCATCAGATCCCAGCCATCAAAACCCCGCTACCCTGTCACGGCATGGCCCACCGCCCCACGCGACCGTGGGCAGTGAGGACCCTGGGGGCCACTAGGACAAAACTTCTGCCCCGCTCACCTGGGGCCCAGGTCCTCACGGAGGGCCCACCAGGGGCACCAAGCGGGTGGGGGGCTCTGCTGACACCCCAGCAAGGTGAGCATTCTCTACGCCTCTTAACCTGGGCCTCAGTTTCCCCACGGGCCCTCCCATCTCAGCGCAGTGCTCCTGGAGAACAGGGTGGGAGGGGCCCATAGAGCGGCCCCTCCTTCCTTGTTCCCCAGAGACAAGGTAAGAAGTGGGGGAGGGGGCGGGCGATAGCCATTTCCCCATCCCGAGTGTTTCTGTGCAAAAGTCACTGTCAGGCCCCCTTCCAGCCACAGTGTTGTCCCCAGAACCCCTCCCCCTCCAGGGTGGAGCTGGGACCCCAGGGCAGAGGTTCCAGTCACCTGCAAACCTGCTAAGGGAAGCATGCGTGGCCCCAGAGGACCCAGCCTTCCAGGAATGGCCTTGACTGACCCTCGTGGCCCCTGGGTCGGCTGGGCAGATGACTGGGAGGGGCCTGAGGCTCAGAGACCGAGGGCGAGGCCTCAGGTCACAGGGTCGGGGCCTCAGCCCCGCTGGGGTCCTGCACAGTCCTACCCTTTGCTCTGGTCCAGCGCCCTCCCAGCGCCCCAGGGAGGGCTGGATTGGGCTTTGGGGGGAGGAGCCAAGAAACGTGGTCTGGGTGAGGTGGGCTCCAAGGACCACTCCTCCTCTCCTCTCCACTCAGTGCCCGCCAGGTCACAAGTGGTGCCAGGGTGACAGTCCCCCAGGAGAGGGGCGAGGGGCCCAGCACATCAACAAGGCAGCGGAGGGGAGGAGCAGAGAGGTGGGCAGGTGGCTGGGTTCGAGGCCGGGGGCAGTGGGTGGGGTGGTGGTGGGCTGGGGGCTGTTCACCTGCCGGGTGCATGAAGAGGGTGTGGCAACCCCTGGTGGTGAGCTGGGCAGTGCTGGGTACAGAGCTGGGGACGGGGCGGTGCAGGTCGAGGCTGGGGCACTGCAGGTACACAGGAGGGGCTGGCGGTGGGCAGTTTATTCCACGTCATGCAGACACTGACCCACACGCTCAAGGAGCTTAAAAATACATTGAGCCACACGGTGTTCGTGCCCCCATCTCCCGCTGAGACACAGAAAGACACTTGGCTGAGTGGGTCCGGGTCCGAGAGCCTCCATTCTGGAACAAGGCAGCGGTGTGGGCCCAGGTGGTGGTGGGGGCGTGGTGTCCTTTCTCCCGGGAGGAAAAGTGCAGAGACAGGGCCGAGGCCCCAGGCAGGGAAGGTCCACTCTCACAGCGGTTGGCAGCGGGTGGGCCTGTCAGGGTCCTTCCTGGTCCGTTTCTGAAGGCCTGGCCCATCCAGCGGGGGGCCGCAGCGCTCCGGAAGTGCCCCTGGGATGGCCGGGCGAGGTGGGGTCCCGGGGCCCGCGCTCAGTCCCGGGCCTCGTCCAGACGCCACTTCAGAGCGTGGTCCTTGTGCGCGTCGGGGAGGATCTGGTTGCGCATCCCTCCCAGCAGGTTGGACGTGGCCTCGGTGGCCAGGATGAGGGGCTTCACCACGGTTGGGGGCAGCTGGCGGATCACGCCCCCCACGGCGCCGGTCAGCCCCTTCTGTTCGTGGCCCCGAGACGCCACCTCGCAGATGGTCTGAGCTGTGTCCAGGATGCCCTGTGGAGGCCGGCGGTCAGTGCGGGAGTCCGTGGAGGGGGTGTGGGTGTGGACGTGGGATGACTGGAAGCGGGGCTGGGCCTCCTTACCTCGCGAACTGTGTCGTAGGCCTTGGCCACGCCCTCCCGGAGGTCAGCCGGCTGCTGGCCCTTCCGCAGCCTCCGCACGGAGCGCTTGTCCTGCAGGGAGCGCGAGATGGGCGCCGCTGGGGACAGGATGTCATACACGGTCTCAGCTGTGGCCTGGGGGCGTGGGGGACAGCAGATGAGGAGACAGGACCAGGAGGAAGCCCACTACCCCCCCACAATCCCTGCCTCCCCCACAGCCACACTGTACTGTACTGCTCCTGGAGTCCTGCCAAGCTCCCAGCCCCCACGTCAGGGGGCTTTCAGGTGACCTCATGCCCCGAGGGGACTCCCCGAACGTCCTCTGGACCCACACCCCTCCTCCTGCCTGTCTGGTGGTGCCACAGATGCAGCCCAAACCCAGTGCCTTGCCCTCCCCAGCTGCTCCTCGTGAGCCCCAGGGGCGGCCCTGACAGAGACCTGGGTTCCCCTCTGCCACCCCCAGCGTCGTTCCCCTCACCCGGCCTCCTCACCTGGCCGGGCCACACCCCAGCTCACTGCCCTGGGAGGGCCTCAGATACCCGCTTATCCCTCCAGCCTCCTCTCAAGAGATCCTGCCTGCCCCTCCCCAACTGCCCCGAGGATTTGCACGCTCCCCGCTCACTTCTGAGTATGGATGCACCTGTCCATCCGGCCCCCTCTACTCCAGAACCCAGGGCACTCATCTGCAACTGCTCGCAGGGTAACCCCCGGGCTTCCCGCCGGGCCTGGTGAAGCACCAGGGTCAATCTCTGGTTCATTCAAGAGAACCAGCCCCTTCCCCACCTGTCAGGACAGTGCCACGAATGGATGGACACCTGCTGCTGCTGCTAAGTCGCTTCAGTCGTGTCCGACTCTGTGTGACCTCATAGAGGGCAGCCCACCAGGCTCCCCCGTCCCTGGGATTCTCCAGGCAAGAACACTGGAGTGGGTTGCCACTTCCTTCTCCAATGCATGAAAGTGAAAAGTGAAAGTGAAGTCGCTCAGTTGTGTCCAACTCTTTTCGACCCTATGGACCGCAGCCCACCAGGCTCCTCCATCCACGGGATTTTCCAGGCAAGAGTACTGGAGTGGGGTGCCATTGTCGTCTCCGAATGGACACCTAGTGGGCTCTAAAGCTGGGGGCCTGACACTCCCACATAGGAGCCACGGGGGCTCCAGGCCGGTCACTTGGCCTCTTGTCTCTGTGACTCTTCCTCCTAAGATCTCAAACGTCCAGACTGCCCACGCTCGGTAGAGCTGAGGAGGGAACTGGGCACCGTGGAGCAGAGCCTCCCCGCCCTGGACGCTGGGGGTCTGCTCACCTGGATAGCTTGCACCAGCCGGTTGCTGAGTTCCAAGGCGGCCGAGGCTGTGGACGAGCCGAAGGAGGCAGCGCCGCGCTGCAGCCCCCGCATGAGGCGGCCGTCCTTCCTGTACTGCTCAATGGGCAGCCACAGCAGGTCCCGGAACCCTTGGACTGTGGGGAGGGGGTGGTCAGAGATGCCCGAGGCTACCCCCACCTACCCTGCTGCGGGAACTCGTCCACTTAACTCCCCAGAGCAGCTTCTAGGCTGCCCGAGTATGGCAGTTTCCAGAGCGCCCAAAGTCAGATACTCACAGAGCTGGACGACTGAGTGCATGGGGCCCACACCCCCCAGCAAGCCCGGCAGCTGGTTCTTGCGGATGTCCTGCAGCCACTCATTGAGCGCGTAGCCCAGCACCTTGTCCACACCCAGGAGCCTGGAACAGGGCGGGGAGAGGAGGGTGGGGCGGGCAGAGCCCCTCACTGAGGGGTCACAGGGCCAGAGGGACCCAAGGCACCCCAACACACCCTGCAGCTCCACCCGGCCCGGTATGGAGGGACTGACTGAGCCCATTTCACAGAGGACAAAACTGAGGTGCCAGAAGGGTGAGGTCTTGGCCAAGGCCCGAGTCAGGAACAGACAGAGGGCCCTGCGAAAGGCCTGCAGGCTCACCCATGCCGGCAGCAGAGCCGCTTTAGCTTCAGCTCTGAACAGTTGAGCTGGGCCAGGCCGATGAGGAGACCTGCGAAAGTGCCCTGCAGAGGGGAGAGGAGCTGGAGTTTACACCCTGGGGCCCAGGGACCGGCCCAGCCCCCCGGAGCCACTAGAGGCTGACAGCGGCCGGTACTGCCTGGCCCCCCTGGCCTCCCAAGGCCACGGCAGGACTGGGACCTGACAGCCCACTCACCACCTGGTCCATGGTGACGTGCTTGCCATGGTAATCCAGCCAAATGGGCACTTCAGACGTGAAGCGGAACTCCCTGGGTGGGGAGTGGGGAGAGAGTCCCGAGGTCACTGGCCTGGCCCCCTGAGGCCTGGCCCAGGGTCCCCAGCCCAACGCCCTACCTGAAGTAGATGGGCTGCTGCTCGGTGGGGGAGGTGCCGAGCCTACCGCCTGCGGCCTCCTGGGAGCTGGTGGTCTCCACACCCTCCGGCTGCCCTTCCTGGGGGCCGCTGGGCGGGACCGGGGTCTCAGGGCGAGCTGGAGGGGAGATGGCGGGGACAGACTGGGGGTGGGCCCAGGCATGGTGGTGAGGCGGGGACCCTCCCCTCGCCAGCCCAGTTGCTCACCTTCAGCGGAGGTCTCTGCTGGGACCATGGGGTTGATGCTGGCCGCCAGGGTGGTGAAGAAGTCCCTGAGGAAGAGCAGGGCGTCCTGCGGGGAGTGAGGGGGTCAGACTCAGAGGCCAGTGGGGCAGCAGGCTCGGCTCAGGCTCCATCCCCACGTGGCCCGCTCACCTGATCCACGTTGAGCCGCAGGGGCAGCAGCGAGACGCGGAGGCAGCACTCGGGGCCCCCCAGGTTGGTCACGGGGGCCACGTGCAGTGCTTTGACCTTGAGCTGAAGGCAGGAGGTGAGCTCTGGGACCCGCTGCGCCTCAGGCCCCCACCCGCCCACCGCTCACCCAGCGGGTCCTGCAGAGGCCGCTCCCTCAGCGAAGCCCGCCTGTGCTCCCACCCTCCCGGATGTGTGTAAGCGCGCGCATGCGTACGCGAGCGTGCCTGCGGGCTCGTGTATGGCCGTGTGCGGCCCGCGGGGCCCGTACCATGTTGGAGTGGGTGCGCCGCGGCATGCGCTCGCTCGTGTGGAGATACAGGAACTTGTTGATCTGGGAGGAAGCCAGCCGGTCGCGCACCTCCAGCTCCTGCACGATGAACACCTGGCGGGACAGCGGCTGCTCCTCCAGCTCCCGGCCAGGGGCGACGGGGCCTGGCTCCGCTGGGTATGCCTCGTGCTGGAAGCTCACCTGCGGGGCGCACGGCGGCCTGAGCGGGCCACTCCCTGCACTCTCCGCCCCACGTGGCTGTCCTGCCGGCACCGCATGCTCCGCACAGCCTCTGGTGAACCCGCAGGCCCGTTCTCACAGACCTCCCGTCCCCCGAGTGGCACCGGCGCCCCGTCACTCTCGAGGGCAGACCTGGTGCGGTCCTCCCGGCATCTCTCCATCGCCATGGCTGTCAGTCCTGCCTCCTCTACAATCCCTCCAGTCCCTCCACACTGTCACCGCCGCAGCTGCCCCTGGCCCGGGGCTGCCGTTCCCCCTCCCCTGAACACCCCCTGCTCACCCCCTCAAGCCCCTTCTCCTTCCACCCAGAGGGACCTTCGTGAAGTGTTCGCCTGCCCACCCCACGCCTGCAGACTCCTCCCCGTGGCCTTGCTAGGCCTTGCTCTCCCTCCAAGCCCCTCCTCGGCCCTTGCCCTTGATGTGGGGCACCCTGGCCTCTCTGCCCTTGACAGGTCAAAGCCTCCCTCAGCCGCAGGCCCTTGCCGGGCCTTCTCTCCCCATCACTCGGCACTGTCACCAGCTCCCTGGCCCATCTGCAGTCTGCGGAGCACTCACCACCCCCCTGAAGCACTTCCGCCCGAGTTCTCTCAGCACCAGCGCCCTTGTGAGCTCGGGGAGTGGGTCTGTGTGGGCTCGCTCTCAGTGAGTGGCCCTTGACCTGCACCATTTCTCAGGCCAGCCTGGCCCGCTCTCTCCCTCATGGACACTCAGTCCAGCAGCCCACCCTGTGGTTCTTTCCGCTGTCCCTCTGGTAAAACCCAGAACCGCCCGTGGTCCTCAGGCCCTGTGCAGCCTGCCCGGGGTCGGAGCTCCGGCCTCGTCTCCTACCGCTCCCCGCCCTTCTCAGCGGCAGTCTCGCCGGCCTCCTTGCTGGTCCCAGAACATGCAAGGGATGCTCCTGGCTTGTAGCCCTCGCGCTGTGCCCTCTGCCTGAAAACCTCCTCCTGGCTCACTTCCTCACACCTTTGTGCAAAACGGCACATTTCCACGAGCACCTTCCAGCCCTCCCCAGTGCTCCCTGAGCCCTCTCTCTGTTCACATTCCCCAAGCACTTATCACATTTGAGTATATGTATATCTAGTCTTCGGAGGCGGGCATGGCAACCCACTCCAGTATTGTCGCCTGGAGGATCCCATGGACAGAGGAGCCTGTCCACAGAGCTGGACACGACTGAAGTGACTTAGCACACGCACACGTGTAGTCTTATCAGGCTCCCTCTACTATGACACAAGGGACAGGAAGGCAGGTTTCTGTCTGCTTTGCTCATCGCTGCATCCAGCACTTAGAACAGCATAGCAGCAGCTGACTGAGTGCACGACCCGCGGGTTCCGTGGAGTGAAGCGCTAGCTGGGCAGCCGGGAGGGAAGGGTCTGTTCTGGTCCCCCACCCAGTCTGCCTTCTATGCCCGAGCCCCCAGCTCACCTTGCTGACCCCGGTCCCCACCCCCACCTTCTGCACCCAAGCTCCTGGCTCACCTTGCTGATCCCGGTCCCCGCCCAGCCCACCTTCTGCATCCGAGCCCCCACTCACCTTGCTGACCCCGGTCCCCACCCCTGCTTCCTCTGCCCAAGTCCCCCGCTCACCTTGCTAAGCTGAATCTCCATAAGGACGTGGTGCTGCCTCCCACTGCCCCCCTGTGCACGCCAGGAGTTCTGGGGCCGGTTGGGGCCGGAGCTGCGAGAAGGGGAACTCCGGGGGCCTGAGAGGCTGACCCTTGCCCTGGGCAGAGGAACAAGGGACGAGTTGACTCAAAGGGAACCCCCTTCCCACGTTCCCTCCGGTCAGAGTCGGGGCCAGAGACCCTCCCCCTGGGAAGTTGGCGGGGCATGGGAAAGAGGAAGCCTTAAGGCCAGAAGATGAGGCTTGGGTTCAAGGTCTCCAGCTGCCGAAGGTCAGAACTGGACCCCAGCCCGGGCCCCATCTCCTGGGGGCCCCACTGCCACCCGCACCCGCTCCTTCTCACCTGTGGCCAGGGTGGGGGCCAAAGTCTCGGCCGCCATAGAGGTGCCAGACGAGGGAGACCTCACGCAGCACCACTCGACTGCTGGGCACGGGGAAGTGGGCAGGTGCCCGCAGCAGGTCCGTGCTGCCCAGTGGCTGCGCAAAGTGCCCGTCCTGCACTACGATGGGGCCTGGGTGCAGCTGCGTCACCACGGGCTCCCCGTCGGCGGGCTGCAGGGGGGACGCCACGTGAGCACAGCAGCTCCCCCGGTCCAGGCCGCTTGTTTCCCCCATCCTCACACCCCTCTCCCCTATTTCACATAAGGGGAGTCTCACGGACCGTGACCTGGAGGGGCCTGAGTGCCCCGTGCTCCTGCCAGCCCTGCCTCCCTGAACTAAGGTCTTGCTTGCGTGTGACAGGGAGCTTGGGCATTCCCAATGGCACCGGGCGGCCGGGAGGCCAGCACCCTCACAGCGAATGGTGCTCCTCCCCCTCCTGCTATCTGCCCTGCTCCTCTCCCTCCCGACCCTCAATGTCCCCACCCCTCTGCCCCAGACTCCATGCCTTGTCACTCCTCTGGACCTTTGTCAACTTCTTCCAAGCCCACAGTGAGGGTTGCCTCCCCAGGGAGCCCTTCTCAGCCCTACCTGTGGTTCCAACCCGCATCCTGGCAGGTGACCACCTCCTGCCTCTCCCACAGTGGGAGTTCTAGGAGGCCCCAAACTGAGCACCCTCTTCCTGGCCCTGCTCAGCCTGCCCACCACACACCAGGATGCCCAGGCCAGGAGCGTCCAGGATGCAGAACTCATCGCTGTCCAAAGTGTCTCCATCCCCCTCATCTTCCTTTTCAGCTTCTTTGGCCCCAGAGCGGGACCCCAAGCTGCCAGTGGGGGCCCCAGCAGCGGGTGAGGGGGGTTGAGCCCCACTCCGTTCTCCGGGGAACAGGTAGACCGACACTGGAGAGGCCTGGAAGAAGGGGCTGCCTGTGGTGGAGAGAGGGGCCGGTTGAGGGCTGCCTGGTGTGGGTGCTGACTGTGTCTGCTGAGCCCACTGCACCCTGACCCCACCTGAGGCCTGCGCCAGCTCCCGCAGGCTGCGCTCGGTGTCCAGGAGGGCGTCCGTCAGGTCCCGCTGGTTGATGAGGGCCGTCTCCACCGGTGGGCACGAGGGCAGGGAGGCGGGGCTTTCTGAGAGCTGGGCCGGGCGGAGGGGCACTGGTGAGCTCGAGTTAGGAGGGAGGGGTGGGCCCCAGGGCCCTGGTGGGGGCTGCAGCAGGGGACAGGCCTGGGCGGAGCTCCGGGAACGGTGGGGCCAGGCCTCACCTGCACCTTCTGGCCGGCGATCTCCGTGGGGCTGGGCGGCCGGGGTGGGGGGTGCAGGTCCCCCGCGCTCGTCAGGTACTGCAGCAGGTTGATCAGCAGGGCACAGGAGTCAGCGCAGCTGTGCACGTGCATCGCATTGTTGGAGCAGCGCAGCTCGAACAGCGGCTGGCTCTGTGGGGCGGGGCCGGGCGGGGGTCAGCCCTGGGGTGGTCAGTCAACAACCCACTGAACATGGGCACACTCAGCCTGAGGGAAAAGGGGCTTCGCCCAGGGCTGTCCGAGGAGGCACGGGGGCTCTTCAGTGCCTCCAGGCTCCCGAGTCCTGCACCACAGCCCGGTGAGCTGGGGCCTGTGGTGGGGGTTTAGTTGCTCAGTTGTGTCCGACTCTTGGCGATCCCATGGACTGTAGTCCACCAGGCTCCTCTGTCGAAGGGGCTTTCCAGGCAAGAATACTGGAGTGGGTTGCCATTTCCTTCTCCAGGGGATTGTCCCCACCCAGGGATTGAACCTGGCTCTCCTGCACTGCAGGCGGATTCTTTACCAACTGAGCCCCAGGCCTAGTGACTGTCTTTTGCAGACAGGGAAATCAGGCCCCCACGGGCTGTCTCCGCAGGTCCTGCTCTTTCTGGGCCACAGCTGCCTTGTGCTGGCAGGGTTCCTACGGAGGGATGTCTGCCGAGGGCCGGACCCTTCCCAGGAGGGTGGCAACCACAGGGGAGGGCTGCCAGGGACTGCGAGCTGAGCCCAGGCCCCGGGGGCAGAAGCAAAAGAGACAGCAGGTGGGGGACAGTGACGCCCTGAGGCTCCCTTGCCCAGATACCTGCTCTGGCTCGGGGACCCTGGTAGGCCCTGGGCGCAGCCACACTCACCAGTCTGTCATCGGTGTTCCCCTTCCAGGTTTTTATCACGAGTTCCAGGAGGTCAACATCCAAGACGCAGACGTAATCTGAGGCAGAAGGCAGAAGAGGGCCCTGTTGCCTCCTCCTACCCAGCCCCGGCCCTGGTGGGAGAGTCTAGGGTTTGAGTGGGTGCCACCCTGGTGTGCGTGCGTGTGTCTGTGGGCGCTGAGAACCTGGCTGGCGGCTGGGGGAGGACGTCTGGCCGCTCTGGGGGTGGCCAGGGCCACAGTCCCTCAGAGGGGAGGGAGCCCAGTCTAGGCCCTGCCCACCTCGCCGCAGATCCAGGGTCTCCATCTCACACTTGTCGGACAGGTACAAGGCGGAGTCGTCGAGGATGAACCTGGCGGGGAACAGGGCTGAGAAGGGCCGGGAGCCGCTGCAGGGCCACAGCTCCTAAGAAGGTGGGGCTCACAGAGACAGGCAGAGGGGGCCCTGACAGGGTGTCCCAAGCTGACAAGAAACTAGTGCCAGCCCTTCTCTGGCCTTGGTGTTCTTGTCTGTACAATGGGGAGACCACAGGCCCAGCCAGCAGGCACTCGGGGACACTGGGCAGCATTTCTCTTTCTGCATATCTGTCCAGCTCGTCCATCTCACCTGGAACTCATAGCAGCCCTGGGAGGGAAATGTCCTGCTTTTCCCCTACTGCTTTTAAATATGTAAGAATAAAGCTAATCTCAGATTCTGAGAATAGAACCTTGGCCCTCCCAATCTGTGGGTTCTGCTTCTGAGGATTCAACCAACTGCGGATCAAAAATATTTTTTAAAAAATCCATTCTTGGTCAGAGAACCAAAACAAACAAACCAACAAAAATCTAGAAAGTTCCAAAAAGCAAAACTTGTATTTGTTGCATGCTAGCAACTACTTTCACTTTCCACTTTCATGCACTGGAGAAGGAAATGGCAGCCCACTCCAGTGTTCTTCCTGGAGAATCCCAGGGACGGGGGAGCCTGGTGGGCTGCAGTCCATGGGGTTGCACAGAGTCGGACACAACTGGAGCGACTTAGCAGCAGCAGCATTGACTACTTATGTAGCATTTACACTGTGTTGGGTGTTAAAAGTAATCTAGAGATGACTTAAAGAATATGGGAGGATGTACATGGGATACATGCAAATGTTGCACCCTTTTATATAAATGACTTCAGCCCTGAATTTTGGTGTCACGAGAGGTCCTGGAAGCAATCCCCTGCAGATACTGAGGGATAGCTATCCATCTCCTTCCAGTCTTTTCTGTGAAGACACGGAGACGTATACAAACACACCCCCAAGAATCTTTAAAAATATATGTATGTATGGCTTTATATCTTATTTTTTTCAGTAAATATTATTTGATGGCGTTTTTCAATGTTACTCTTAAATTTGACTTTAATGGTTGGGTAGGCCGTCTTTGGGTCAGGAAAATCCACTGGTGGTGGGCATGGCAACCCAATCCAGTGTTTTTGCCTGGAGAATCCCATGGACAGAGGAGCCGGACAGGCCACAGTCCATGGGGTCGCAAAGAGTTGGACACGAATGAAGTGACTGAGCACAAGGCCACGTTTGCTGACTGAGGTCGTAATCTGAGGTCATATAAACTGCTTACAAGTTTTAACTATTTTAAATTATACTATGGAGGCTTTATATTTTACCCTTCTTATCCTTTCTTTTATCCTGAGGACGACCTCCAGAAGTGAGATTATCAGGCAAGAGCTCAAACGCTCTGCCTCAGAGGTCTGACTGCCTCTAGGTAGGGGAAACCTCCTTGACTTCCTCAGAGAGGGATCACTCAGATGCACAGAAAGGCCTGAGGCCTGAGGACACACAGCAGGCATGTGGGACCCTGGGGAAGGGGTAGCTACAGCCGACTTGGGGTGGGATGGATGGGGAGCTTGGGTAGGAGGGGTTGCATACCTGAGCAGGAAGGTAGAGGTGTCCATGACGATGTTGCTGGAGAGGGTGAAGGTCTCAGCAGTGACAAGGACACGTACGGGGAGGTAGAGGGGCCTGGGAGGGAAGGGGTCACATTTGGGCTGGGGCAGGTTCCTTGCCCATGAGAGCCTGGCCCCAGCCCCAGGCCCCCAGGTCCCTGAGCCTGGGTACCTGTAGTCCACGGCACAGGAGAACAGGTGGACGTGTAGGATGGTGATGACCGTTGGAGGCAGGTAGCCCAGCACTGGGTCATCCAGGACATCTAAGAACTCCAATAGCTTTGGTGGCCAGAGGAGAGGTATGTGAGGGTGAGGGAGCTTCTTTCTTCCCAACCCCCCGCCCCAGCCCAGCCCCCTATGTGCTGCCCACCAGCTGTCCACCGCAGCCTGGCCCAGGGGCTCCACCCATGAGCCATCTCCAGTCCAAGGGCAGCTCTGGCGCAGCCTCTGCCCCTCGCACCTGCCTCACCCAGGCCTGGAGACCTGCCCGCTGCACCCTCTTGGCTCACCTGGGAGTGCCAGCTCTGCTCCGGCAGGGCCATGCGGTGGCGCAAGGTGGCCCTGTGCAGCCGCAGGGTCACCAGGAACTCCTGGGGGGCAGGGCAGAGTCAGCACAGGAGCCCCATGGACCTGGGAGGCAGAGCCCTGACCAAACAGGTGGGCCGGAAGCAGGCGGGCCTGTACCTTGACGTTCCTCTGGGGGTCCAGCTGGATGCGCACCGCGGTGGACAGCATGTGGGGGCCCCGGCCCTGGCCTCTGCGGCCTGAGGCTCCTTGCTCAGTTACCCCATCCTCCGATGGGTAGATGGTCCGGGCCAGCTGAGCCGGGGGAGCAAAGGCGGGCAGCTCCAGGCGACCGGGCAGTGGGTAGTCATCCATGGCCGCTGGGGAGGTATCTGGTGAGCTCCCCTGCCCAGTTGGGCACTCTACCCAGGGCACACATCCCTCCCGAGAGACTATCCGTGACCATGGACCCCTGGGACCCATGGCAACTGGCCCCCAGCCCTCACACCTCGGTGGTAGAGTGCTGCCTTCTCCGCTTCCAGGCAGAAGTAGCCAAGTCCCGGCTGGCCTCGGTACTGAGAGACGCTGAAGATGGTTCCTTGTTCCACGTCCAGCACCAGCTCGCCATGGGCGCCCTCCAGCCGCTTCCCACACTCGTCCTGCAGACAGAGCGTGCAGCCTGGCCTCAGAGGCTTTACTCGGCAGCCCCCACGCCCTCGGGGTCAGGGGGCCTCCAGAGCCCTGGTCTGACTAGGATTGGCTCTGGCTGCTCTCCAGACTGCTACAGATCTGGGGCAGCACCCAGAGGAGAAGGGTCACCCTCCCTGTCTACCTCCAAGCATCGGATGGTGCCTGCTCGGACCCCGAGCCTTACCTAACCCTAACCCTGAGTGCCTTACACATGGCAGGTGCTAGTAAGTGGCTGACGGGGCGTGATGGGATGGGTGGGGTGGCATGGGTGGGTCAGGGGAGCAGGTGGGTGCTAATGGCTGGGCAGGCCACACTCGGACCCAAGTAGGGCTTCTGTTTCGCACATTCCCAACTTGGAGCAGCTCACACAGGTCTGGTTTTCCTGCCGGTGGGGGCTCTGGAGTCGGGGGTCCCTGCCCCTGGGCTGTCGTCACCTCCTCTATGCCTCACCTTGGTCTCACAGTGGGCGGTGATCCGGCCCTTCAACACCGTCACCAATGCAGAGAAGGTACTCTGGGAGCGAGGGCTCCGGGACTCACGGGCAAGGGGCCGGGGGGCACCTGATGCCCCCACTGAGAAATGGGTGTCCTCGTCGTCCGAGTCCGAGTCTAGGATGAGATCAAGGAGCTGAGTGGCAGGGAGACCCGGAGGTGGGGGAAGGGTCTGCCCCGGCGCCCGGGACGCCACCGGAGCACCCTGCCTACCCAGCTTGAAGGCAGACTTGCACATCTTGAAGCTGTCTTGCCAGAAGCCCGAGGCATCTGGGCAGCCGGCGGGGGGCGCGGCGGGGGCGGGGGCGGGAAGCAGGTCTGCGGGCTCCCACATGAGCAGGTCATTGTTGATCCTGGGAGGACGGTGGGACACGGCGGTGAGGGGGGCCCGGCCCAGGCCCTGGCCACCCCGCCCCGCCCACACCATCACCTGTTGTAGAGGCTCTCGTAGGCCTCCTTGCTGGGCAGGAAGATATGGGCAGCGGGCAGGATCACTTCTAGGCTACAGCGGGACAGCGCCAGGGCCCGGGTCTGAAAGGTTCTCATCTCCTCAGGGTCTCCAGGGATCACCATCTTGAGGGGGAGGGGCGCGAGTGGGGAGAGCAGGGAAGGGGATGCGAGAGAGGTCAGGGCCTGCTGCCGGACTCAGAATCTGCTTCCTGAACTCCAACCATCATTCACATGAGCCTCCTCTGCTGGGATGTATGACAGCCGTCTTGTCTGGTCTGAAGGACTGACTGCATGTGAACCCTGCTCCAAGGGGCCTCATTTATGTTACCTCCTCTATCCTCATGGCAGGCCCTATGGGAGGGGTCATTACACCCACTCTCCAGAAGGAGAAGCTCATCTGTTGTTCACTTTCTAGGAAGTTGGACAATCCCGAGATGACACAGCCACGGAGGGGCAGAGCCTGGATTTGAACCTAAACCGTTTGGACCAGAGGCCAGGTGCTTAACTGCCTCTCACTCGACCCTCAGCACCTTCAGAGAATAGGATCCCGAGGCCCAAGTGTCCACTGCTGAGAAATGGCTGATGGGACGGGGTCATAACCGTCCCCATCAAGGCCCGTGGCCCAGGGCACTGCCCTCGCCACGGCCCCCACTCTCGGGCCCCACAAGCTGTGGTGTTTCTGATTCTTCACTGACCAGAGACAATGGAAGACATGAAATTCTCACTGGTGCTGAGTCACATGTTATCTGGCCCTGCAGGTGGTCTTATCCCCCTGGCCCACAGCCACTAAGTGGCTCCCAAGAGACTCAGAAGGCCTGGACCTCACCTCTTCCGTCTCGTACATGGTCCTTTTGGAGGAGAAGGGCGAGGGCTCGGGCTCCCGAAGGTCGCACAGGTTCTCAGCCGACAGCTCCAGATCCTCTCCCTTCTCCGGGGCCACTTCCCACGGTGCGTTGAGCTGGGGGTTCAGGGTCACCACTACCCTGCCAGGGCACAGGCCTGTCACTGGCCTGCAGGGCCTCCCGCTGCCCTCGGTAGCAAAGCCCTCCTCTCCTGTCTGCTCCTTCCAGAGCCCTGACTTACTGGGGCAGGAAGTACTTGTGCCCAGGGCTCTTGGGATCCAGAGCTTTGGAGACCCGCAGGCAGGGGATGGGCGGCTTCTCTCCATCTTCATAGGTGACTGGAGGGGATAGGGAGGGGTGGGGGTCGTCACTGCCACCTTTCCCCATCTCTTCCTCAACACCAGGTGGGTCAGTGGGGGCCTGGAGCCCTGCCCACGACAACTGTGTTTTATTGTTTACGGACCTGTGCCCTCCCTTGCACCCACAGTCTGCAACGGCCCTGGGATAAACAGTCCACTCTGCCCACTGCGCAGAGAAGCCCGGGGAACGGGCAGTGAGGGCGCCTCACTAAGCAGATGAGGCCTGGACCCCACTCATGACCCAGCCCCTTCTGGGGCCCCAAGCCCACCTCTCCCAGAGGCCTCAGCCCCCTGCCCAAGGGGTTGTCTCCTGGGGCAGTCTTACCATGCAGGTCAGAGCAGGTAAGTTCCAGGCGGGTGGGGGCTGGGGGACCAGGCCCACTGCTCAACTCTGACCGGAACTGGGGCTCAGTCAGCTCCAGTCTCAGCTGCTCAGCTCGCACGGCCCGGCCCGCCCAGGGGTCCCGCTCAGGCCGCAGGTCAGCGATAGGGAAGCGCAGCTGCAGTGTGGCCCGGGGTGCTGAGAGCCGCACCAGCGTGTGCTGCTCGGCTGCTAGTGGGGGCTCTGTCTGCGGGGCGGGGAGAATCAGAGCTGAGGCCACCCCCCACCACCCCAGGAGCGGGAGGATCCTGCCCCGTTCCCCACCCGGGTTGGGCCTCTCACCAGCAGGCCCGCAGGCAGCTCAGGAGGGGGTGTGGTGGCCAGGTGCAGCAGGGCAGCGAGCCGGTCCAGGGCCCCCAGTTCCACATCCGCCTGGAAGTCGGCCAGGTCCAGGGCCAGTTCTGAGTGACAATGGCGGGCAGGTGGGCGCCGGGGCCGGCTCTGAGGGGGAGGGTGCTCAGGTCAGCGAGTGCTGTGTGGCGGGGGATGTGAGGGCAGGATGGGCAGGGGTCCCCTGAGCGAAAACAGGAAGAATACAGAGCCCTCCCAAGTTGTGAGGAGATGAGCTTGGGGAAGGGAGACCCAGGAGGGGAGCAGGGCGTCATGGCCTGCTCGAAGCAGACAACCACGCCGCCCAGAACCTACCACCCACCCCCAGCCCTATGAGCTGGCAGGGCTTTGCCATGAACCAGGAGAGGGGCTGAGAGGATGGCACGCACGTGGCCCAGAGGTATTTCAGGGCTCCGGGGTTGGGGATGTGCTCTGGATGGAGCACAGGGAATGGGGTAGAGGGGGGAGCAGGGAGGCACCAGGGGAGGCTGGTGGGGGCAACACCCACAGCAAACAGCCAAGGGCCCCCAGGCCTGGAGTCGGCCGGGTTACCTTGGGCACCCGGCGCAGGGTCTGTGTGTGGCGCAGGTGGGCGCAGGGCTGAGCCGAGGCCTGGGATCGCAGGCTGTTGGGGAAGCTCAGGATCTGGGCAGGGACAGGGAAGACGGCGGGGTCAGGCTGAGCCCCTGCGCCCACCCTCACCTCCGGGCCCGGCCGCACCGCACGCACAGGCTGTCAGCCCTCACCTCTGCGTACTCAGGCTCCAAGGCGCCCCTGGGCCACAGGCACTCCAGCACCTCCAGCTGCCCGAAGTGCACTTCTGTGCTGGTGGCCCGCCGGCCCCTGCTTGTCTGCAGCTCCCAGGACAGCTGCACGGCGGCACCCGTTAGCCTACGGAGAAGAAGCTGGGCGTCAGAAGCGGGGACGTCAGGGGCTCGGGGGTCCCCTCACGCTCAGGCCGCCCTGGGCTTGTACCGGACATGGCTGCAAGGACAGGCCCTCTGGAAGCGCGGTCGCAGACGGTGCAAGTCATGGGAGCCGAAGGACCCATCCACGGTGGCATCAAATTCGGCAAAAAAGTGGGTAGTGAGGTCAGGGGGTCCAGAAGACGGGGCAGATGTCTGAAGCAAGGTCAGGGTCACACCCCCCAAGGTCATCTTCAGCAGCGAGTCTGGGCGCAGGGTGTTCGAGGGGGGCACCGGGGCTGTCCTGCCTGAGAGGACAAAGGCTTCACCAGAGGCTCCCCAGAGCTCGTGGGGACCCCAGGTCAAGTGACAGTCAGACACTTCGGCTCGGGGCTGGGAGAAGCCTCGGCCAAGGTGAGCCCTGACTCCGACCGGGAGCTTGGCCAGGCAGGCGTGACACGAAGCCTCGTTATGTCAGACACTGAGTCCAGGCTCGATTCAACCTGCTCAAGGAAACTGGACAAACTGGAGGTGATAAAGCACTTACCCAGTACCTGACACATATAAACTCTCAAACGTACAGCCTGCTGGGGTCAGGTCTTATCCCTCACGAGAAGAGAAACTGAGTCTCCAAGAGTTTAAGTACTTGGGCCAATGTCACTGACTCTACCGCCTGAGCCCCCAGGGAATCCCCCGGTGTCACTGCCTCTGAAATCCAGGCTCTGTCCGTCACTTTGCCACCTCCCCTGAGTGTTCCCCCAGAACCAGGTCACCAAGGGTGGACCCCCAGGCCTCCTGCACGCACGTTAGCAACATGACCCAACACCGCGCCTTCCTCCAGCTCTCCCGGACCTGGGAGGACTCACCGGTAGGGGGGGCTTGAGCAGAGAGCCGGCGGGAGGCTGTGGTACTGTGCACAGAGGAGCCCAGGTCTACGTCGGAGAGCGAGAGCTCGGACACGGCTGAGGCCACACTGCTTGTGAGGCCCGCCATGGAGAAGAAGAGGTCTGTGAGCCAGAGGAAGGGGTCTCAGAGACAGCCGGGCTTGGCCCGCCGAGCCCTGTACCCACACCAGACTCCGTCAATTGCCAGGTCTAGCCCCACACCCACCAGTGCTCTCCAGGTTGACAAGGGGGTTCGAAAGGGGGTCTGGGCTGAGGGGCTCAGTCCCAGTCCCCGCCTGCAGCTGCTGGTTCAGATCCTGTTCAATCAGCCACAGGTCTTCAGCACCGAGCGGGCGGCTCTTGTTCAGCTTGTCCACCAGGCTCTCGGGGTCTGCCGGGGAGGACATAGCCTTGTGTCAGTCCCATCTGCCGGCCCCTTCCCAGCCATCCTCCCCCACCCCCCGGACTACCCAGACACCTCACCTGCAAGGCTCACAGCGCTGAGCAGTTCCTGAAGCTGCTGGAGCTGCCGTGGGGTCAGGAGCAGGTGCAGGGAGCCCAGCTGTCCACACACCTCCAGCTGGGGGAGTAGCGAGCAACCATGGAGCCCACGCCAGCCGTTGCGGCCACCCACCTGCTCTTACCCTGAGGAGGCAGCCTGCCAGCCACCAGGCTGAGCTTGGCCACCAACTAGCTGTGCGACCCTGGCCCCAACTTGACCACTCTGAGCCTCTGTATCCCTGTTTCCCCAGTTGCCTTGAAGGCAATGAGCTCCCCCCTTCCAATGACCTAGCTCTGTCCCAGGGAATACCAGCTCTGCTGAGAAGGACGCTGAAATGTGGTATACTTCCTTGTCCCCAGAGGTCTGGGGACCCACCTTGGGGCCTGGGAAGGCCTCATTCTGCTTCAGTTTCACTGTCAGCTCCAGGCACCCTGAGCAGCTGCCAATCTGCAAAGGTGGCTCTGGGGGTCCTTCCTGGGAGACGAGATATAGGAGAGGAGGGATCGAAAAGATGCAGTCAAGGTGGCAGTAGTGGTAAAGAATCCGCCTGCCGATGCAGGAGACGCAAGAGACGTGGGTTCAATCCCTGGGTCGGGAAGATCCCCTGGAGGAGGAAATGGCCACCTGCTCCAGTATTCTTGCCTGGAAAATTCCATGGACAGAGGAGCCTGGCTGGCTACAGTCTAAGGGACGGCAAAGAGTCGGCCATGACGGAGAGTGCACACGGTCAGAAGGGGTGGAGAAGGGCAGGTGGGTCCAGGGCCAGCAAGGACAGGCATTCGAAGGAGAGAGAGACCGTGAGGACCAGAGTCGGCCCACCTGCTGGGGGAGCTCCTCGAAGTGCAGGCGGACCCCCGCCAGCTGCAGCAGCTTGTGGAGGAAGGCAGGAGGCTGGTGCACATCCACCGGGGGCGCCTGGCTTGGGTCTCGCACCGCCTCATCGCAGTACTCCAGTCTGGGGAGTGGAGGATCAGAGAGTGCCTGGGCCACCATGAGCTGGAGTCCCCCGCCACGCATCATATTCTAGAAGTCTGGGGTCAGTGACATCTGGCCTGCTGAGCTACCGCATCGCAGCCAGGCCATCCTGGAACTCCACGGCCAGCCAGCTCTTGCTCCTCAGACCCTCAGCATGTGACCTGATCCTGAGGGCCCAGCACCCTGGCCCTGCACTACCCGGCCTCTGGACACCACTCCAGGCTCCCAGCACAGTCCACCTCCCTCTGCCACGACCACAGCCCAAGCCCACTCAGACTTGCCCTGATACCTCCTAGGAGCCTGGGATGGGGAGGCAGGCAGGGCCAGGGCCATTCAGCAGCCCCTCGCGCCCCTCCCCATTCACACAGCCCACCTGCTCGGCCTGCCCTTACCTCTGCACGTGGGCCTCCACCGCCACGCCACGCTCCCCAGTGCCCGGCGAGTGCTCCACCCTCACGACAGTATCCAAGAAGGTCACCTTGATCCTCCGCAGTACTGAGGGGTGGAGAGGGGGGTCTCAGGTCAGGCAGAGTGGTGAAGACCAGACAGTTTCCCTGTCAGGCAGCAGGGTGCTGCCTGAGGTCCTTGCACTAAGGGCCATGGAAGGGCCTACTCACCAGTCTCGATGGTCTGGGCGAACATCTCCAGTCCTTCCAGGGGCTGCGGTGGCTCAGAGGGCTCAGGCAGCCCGTCCCGCAGGCACTCCTGAGCCAGCTGCATGCTGGTGGTCATGCACGAGGCCCAGCTCTGTGAGTCGCCAGTCCCCGGCCCTGCAGGTAGGAAGAGGGTCTCAGGGCAGGCGGGCCCAGTCAGACCCTGGGTGCCCAGGCCCGCTCCCACTGTCTGCTCCCCTCCCCTCCGCGCCTGAGCTTCACCCGGCTCTGACCTGGGCCCTGGCGGGGTTGCAAGGTGAGCTGGAGGCCTGACACGTGCACAGTGCAGTGGTCGGTGAGCAGGGCAGCCCAGGGCACGGCCACTTCAATGGAGCCCACGAAGCCTTCCACC
Organism: Bos taurus; assembly: GCF_002263795.3. Classification (NCBI taxonomy): domain Eukaryota; kingdom Metazoa; phylum Chordata; class Mammalia; order Artiodactyla; family Bovidae; genus Bos; species Bos taurus. The sequence goes on from NC_037356.1 coordinate 43,135,753, forward strand.
AGCTCCAGTGGCGACTCCATAGACTCCAGTACCTCATTCACAGACTGGGAGCAAACAGGAGACAAAGCCAGCTCAGGGAACTCCCAAACCCAGCTGTCTCCCTGCTACTGCACTCCTCACCAGGCCGCTCCACCTTGGAGAGCGCTCTTGCTCTCCCATCCCGCCACGTGCTACTTACAAAGTCCTACCTCTGCTCAACTGACCCCTACTCTTGGCTGCCCTGTTACTGTACAGTTCAACACGCCCAGTCTTTCAAACCTGAGGACGGGGGAGCTGAAGGAGGAAGAGGAAGGAGCCAGGCAGAGAGGATGGAAGGGAGGGTTCCAGGCATGGGAACAGCACGTGCAAAGGCCCAGCCGAGACTGCAGCAGCCCACATTCACCTGGACAAGCATGGGGTTTAAGGGGAGTGTCCGGGAAAGGCAGGCAGGGGCTGACCTGAGCTGGAGGGGGACCCCAACTCCACCTGGTGTAGCTGCACCTCTCTCTGAAGCACAAGGCTAGAGCCTCCTGTTACAAATAGAGGGACAGCCCCCTGCACCAGTCTGGAAGCTCCCCGGCGGCAGGAGCCCACCTGCCTTCTCAGTGTGATTCTAGGCACTGTGGTGCCACCCAGAGAGGGCCTCAGTAAACCTCTGTTGGATCCATGAATAAAATACACGGCAGAACCAGAAGGTCCACAGAGATCAAGTGCAAATTCCTTACCCAGAGATCCACAGATGGGGAACCTTGAGGCCTAAACAGAAGGGACTCGCCTAGTCACTCAGTGCATTCTGGGAACTGAGACTGAGACCCAGGTTTTTCTCTTTCTGCTATCGCAGGGTCCCCAGGGACCAGGCTTCTCTGGAGGTCCACAAGGTAGGGGCTGCAGGCCTAGCAGCTTGGAGAAGGGTGGGCATATTGGGAAAGAACTTGCATTCCACCAGGGGTCAACCCCTCCCTGGAGGCCAGGAAGGAAAGTAGCCTAGCTAGGAGTCAATTCACTCCCCAACCAGAGGGCAGGGCAGGTGGGAGTGTAGAAAGACGCAGTCTATAGGTTTGGGCCAGCCTAAGAGGCTGAGGTTAGAGGTCAGAAAAGGTCTTCTGCACAGGGATTCACAGCTAAGAAATGTCACCAACTCTGGGCCTGGGGGTCTCCTATGCTCCACATTTGCTCAGGAAGGCCTGGTCTACCGTAAAGCCCAACTCTTCTCGCCCAGACTATACTGAGGTGAGGCACACTGTCTGCTCCCCTAGAAAACTGAGAAGCCCCTGTCCTCATCGGGGCTTCCCTGATGGCTCATTTAGTAAAGAATCCACCTGTAATTCGGGAGACCCAGGTTCAATGGCACCCACTCCAGTATTCTTGCCTGGGAAATCCCATGGACAGAGCAGCCTGGCAGGCTACGGGGGAGGGGGCGGTTCACGGGGTCTCAAAGAGTAGTATACAGCTTAGCGACTAAACCACCAACTACCACCTGTCCCCTTGCCCACCCCTGTCACTCTGGACTCGAGGGCTAATCCAGTGCCAGCCCTGGTCTTTCGCCTCTACGGGGAGGCGCCTTTGCAACTTCCCAGGTCAGCTGTACCCTGAGTCACAGCTCTTTACCGCCCCCAGCCTCAGGGCTCTGACCCAGACCTCATTCCTCTCTGCTTGCCCAGAATCTCTCTCCTCTCTGCCTCAGGCCAGACCTCTCCACCTTTCCTCCAGGGCTTTCCTCTAGGTGATGCTACATGCTGATGCCCAAGCCCCTCCCCAAACACCCATTTGGTCCATCCCACTCTCCCCAAAGCAGGAAGTAGGCAGCAGAGGCAGTCAAACAAAGTGTTGATCAACAAGGGCGCTGACGCGGTTGTTGACATCCATATCCGGAGATGAACACCACCCACTGAGCCTGGGACGAGGGGTCAGGAGGTCAGGGCACCTTTCCCACAGGTGCCCACAGCAGGGTCCTGGACCCCTTCCAGACTTCCCCAACCAGCTGTATGTCCCAACTCTGCCACTTCCCTGGCCTGGTCCCACCAGAGCCCTCTAGTTCCTGCAATCCCTCCTCACCTTCTCCTTAGCCCCTTGACAACACCCTCAACTCTGGCCCCCAATTTGATACGCTTATCCTGGCATTCTCCAGAGAATTGACATCCGGCTCTCCAGCCTCAGTTTCTCTTCCTGCGAAGAAGAGGCAGGGACCCCTTCCCGTCTAGCTTCTGGCTCTGGACACGACTGGCTGGGGTCCCTCTGACCCCTGGAAAGGGCCGGACGCCCAAGGCCTCTCCACTCCGGTGCCTGGTCCCTTAGGTCGACCCTTTCGCAGGCAGCCTCAGGCCGCTGAGCTCCCCGAGTCTGACCCTTCCCAGGTTCGGATCCTCACCCAGATCTCCAGATGTATATCCCGCAGGGCAACGCTGCCCTTGTACAGATCCAGGCTGAGCTGGTCCAGGCTGAGGTGCTCCTGGAAGAAGTGACCCAAGTAATGGTGCAGCAAGTAGCGGCAAACCCGCTCTTTCACACAGTTCGACCACGGCCACAGCCATCGTGACATCTCGGGGACCGCCGGGCCCGGGCCGCTTCCACTCGCCTCTTGCCAGCGTTCCCCGTCCGGTTGCGCTGTTCACTAGAGCCCCCGGCTCACCCCGCCGCTTCTCTTAGTGCCAGGCCGCACCTCCGGACGCCCGACCACGCCCCCCACGCTCACTGCCATTGGTCACTGCAAAGGGCGAGGCCTACTGATTGGCTGCGGGGGCGGAGCCTTCAGGCGCGAAAAAGGGACTGGGTTCCCAGTATGATATAGAGCTCCAGATACTGATTTACGCTTGCGTATAAATTCTGTGTGGGTGGACCTTTAACCTCTCCTACGGGCTCCGGGAAGGCTGTAGCCTGAGGTGCCAGCCCTTCAAAGGAATGCGCATGTGCCGACTCGTCCAATTGGTACTTGAGGTGGTTGTGGAGGATTTAAAGGGACAGTGTCCCATTAAACTTAGTAAAAGCTTTCTAGAGGACCACTTGGTGTCAGAGCCCCAGCACTTATCTCTAGAAACAATTAACTGAAAACATTTGCATTTTGAGCATTACTTTGCTAGCGTGTGAGATGCTTTTGAACTGTGGTGTTGGAGAAGACTCTGGAGGGTCCCTTGGACTGCAAGGAGATAAAACCAGTCAATCCTAAAAGAAATCAGTCCTGAATATTCATTGGAATATTAAAAGAGAAGAAGAACTAAAGCGCCTCTTGATGAAAGTGAAAGAGGAGAGTGAAAAAGTTGGCTTAAAACTCAACATTCAGAAAACTAAGATCATGGCATCTGGTCCCTTCATGGCAAACAAATGGGGAAAAAATGGAAACAGTGGCTGACTTTATTTTGGGGGGCTCCAAAATCACTGCAAATGGTGACTGCAGCCATGAAATTAAAAGACGCTTGCTCCTTGGAAGAAAAGTTATGACCAACCTTGACAGCATATTAAAAAGCAGAGACATTACTTTGCCAACAAAGGTCTGTCTAGTCAAACCTATGGTTTTTCCAGTAGTCATGTATGGATGTGAGAGTTGGACTATAAAGAAAGCTGAGCGCTGAAGAATTGATGCTTTTGAGCTGTGGTGTTCAAGAAGACTCTTGAGAGTCCCTTGAACTGCAAGGAGATCCAACCAGTCCATCCTAAAGGAAATCAGTCCTGAACATTCAGTGGAAGGACTGATGCTGAAGCTGAAACTCCAATACTTTGGCCACCTGATGTGCAGAACTGACTCATTGGAAAAGACCCTGATGCTGGGAAAGATTGAAGGCGGGAGGAGAAGAGGACGACAGAAGATGAGATGATTGAATGGCATCACCGGCTTGATGGACATGTGTTTGAACAAGCTCCGGGAGTTGGTGACGGACAGGGAGGCCTGGTGTGCTGCAGTCCATGGGGTCGCAGAGAGTAGGGTACGACTGAGCAACTGAACTGAAGTGATTTGCATTTTGCAAAACACTTAACCTTTCTCTATCTCGTTCAACCCTCACAGCAACCCTCTAATGTAGAGACTATTGTAACCATTTTATAAAAAAGGAAACACATTTATAAAGGTTGCTATGAGCCCATAATGAAGAAGGTCTCACCTGGAATGCTTGAGAGGAGATTAATGCATCTTCCCTTCTCTTTGTACTTGGTCAGGCCTCCAGCCTCTCTCCCTATGAGAATAATAATAAATTTTAATATCTCTAATCCTAAAATCCAATAAAGAATGGATTCTAACCCCCTTGAGCAGGGGTTTATTATTTTGTACAGCCCTTGAACCAAGAATGGTTTTTACATATTAGAATAGTTGGAAATAATCAAAAGAAGAATAAGATTTCATGACCTAAATAGCGTATGAAATTCACATGTGTCCACAAATAAAGTTTTAGTGGAAGATATCTATGCTCATTTGATTATGTACTCTAGGGCTGCTTTCTTTTTAAAAATTTTAACGAATTTGGCTGCGTAGCTGCAACACGTGGGATCCTCCTTGTGTCATGCAGCCCACGGATTCTCTATATGCAGTGCAAGCTTAGTTGCTCCTCAGCATGTGGGATCTTAGTTCCCTGACCAGGGTTCGAACTTGTGTCCCCTGCATTGCAAGGCAGATTCTTAACCACTGGACTAGCAGGAAACTCCTTGGGACTGCTTTCTTGCTACAGCAGAGTTGAGTACTTGAGACAGAGCCCTACAAAGCCTAAAATATTTATTTTCTGGCCCTTTACAGAAAAATTTGCCCACTCTTGCCTTACAGGTTTGGTCACACAAGATCCCTTACATCATGATGACTTAAGAGATACTCACAGGTAATTATAATCCCATTTTAGCCTTACAAGAGAGATGAACTCTACTGAAATCTAAAACCAAAAGTTGGCCTGAAGCCGAAAGTTCAGGGATCTGGATTCCAATTCCAGCTCTGTGTGGCCTCAGGCAAGTCACTGCTCCTATTGATGAGACTGTTTTAATCCCTTTAACCTGGGTTTGGGTTAGACAGCTCAGTACCTGAAGAGTCTGAAGAACAGCCTCTGAGAGAATTGTTAGAAACACAAGGCAGGCCCCATTCTAGGAGGCCAGCTAATAAGATGCTGCTCAGAAGATGCTTGTGGAATGAATTAAGAGGTCTGCCTGACCCCCATGTTAGGCCAGGAGCAGGGCTGTGTTCATCAAGTGTTTATTAAATTAATAATAAAAATAACAGGGCTTCCCTGGTGGTCTAGTGGCTAAGAATCTGCCTGCCAATGCAGAGGACAGGGGTTTGTTGACTTGAAAAATAGCCAGAACCTAAAAATCGAGGTCCTCCCCTGGACAGCAAGGAGATCAAACCAGTAAATCCTAAAGGACATCAACCCTGAATATTCATTGGAAGGACTGGTGCTGAAGCTGAAACACCAATACTTTGGCCACCTGATGTGAAGGCCCAACTCATTGGAAAAGACACTGATGCTGGGAAAGATTGAAGGCAAAAGGAGAAGGAATCGACAGAGGATGAGATGGCTGGATGGCATCACTGACTCAATGGACATGAGTTTGAGCAGACTCAGATAGAGTGATGGACAGAGAAGCCTGGCGTGCTGTAGTCCACGGGGTCACTAAGAGTTGGACACGATTTAGAGACTAGACAACAACAAAAATTGCGAGTCATGTTTTATCTGGGAGACAGCATTTCAGGTGACCCTGAGAGAGCTGTTTTGAGGAGTTTGGGTGGGGAATCAAGTTAAACAGAAGTTTGCAACAAAGGGCAGATAGTCTGGACATCAAAAGTATTTTTGTGAATTAGAGAAGACCAGAGTTCCCAAGTTAAGGAGTTAAGTGCTTTTCTCTGTATGGGGAGATGCAAGAGTCTGGCCTCACTGAAATCATCCCTTTCCTGTGCACCTCAGCTATCTGGGGACAGTATCTTGTGCTTTTCACTTCCTGAGTTCCTCAGTGCTCAGCGTGGGGAGTGGCTGCAATCTGATGGCCGTTATGTCTCAGGTATTTTTCTCTTTCCTGAGTGCCCTTAGGGCTCAGGAATTCACATTTGGAGACTGGGAATCCTGATGACTGTGACATCCTTGCTGACTGACATGGCAGGAAATACGCTATTTCTCAGGTTGGATCCCTGGTCTGGGAAGATCCCACATGCCGCAGAGCAACTCAGCCAGTGCACCCCAGTTACTGAGCCCGTGCACGGCAACTACTGAAGCCCGAGCATCTAGAACCCATGCTCCACAACAAGAGAAGCCACCGCAATGAGAAGCCTGCGCACACAGTGCAGAGTAGCCCCCACTGGCCACAACCAGAGAACGCCCATGGGCAGTAACAAAAACCCAGCACAGCCATAGCTGGAGCCCATCAGGCTCCTCTGTCCATGGAATTCTCCAGGCAAGAATACTGGAGTGTGTCAGTTCAGTTCAGTCGCTCAGGGTTTCCATTGTTTCTCCATCTATTTTCCATGAAGTGATAGGACTGGATGCCATGATCTTAGTTTTCTGAATGTGGAGTTTTAAGCCAGCTTCTTAACTCTCCTCTTTCACCTTTATCAAGAGACTCTTAAGTTCCTCTTTGCTTTCTGCCATTAGGGTGGTGTCATCTGAATATCCGGAGAAGGCAATGGCACCCCACTCCAGTACTCTTGCCTGGAAAATCCCACGGATGGAGGAGCCTGGTCGGCTGCAGTCTGTGGGGTTGAGAAGAGTCGGACATGACTGAGCGACTTCACTTTCACTTTCCACTTTCATGCATTGGAGAAAGAAATGACACCCCACTCCAGTGTTCTTGCCTGGAGAATCCCAGGGACGGGGGAGCCTGGTAGGCTACCGTCTATGGGGTCGCACAGAGTCGGACACGACTTAGCAGCAGCAGCAGTAGCATCTGAATATCTGAGGTTATTGACGTTTCTCCTGGCAATTTTGATTCCAGCTTGAACTTCTTCCAGCCCAGCATTTCGCCTGATGTACTCTGCATGTAAGTTAAATAAGCAGGGTGACAACATACAGCCTTGACGTACCCTTTCCCCAATTTTGAACTAAGTCTGTTGTTCCATGTCTGGTTCTAACTGTTGCTTCTTGACCTGCATACAGGTTTCTCAAGAGGCAGGTAAGGTGGTCTAGTATTTCCATCTCTTTAAGAATTTCCTATAGTTTGTTCCACACAGTCAAAGACTTCAGTGTAGTTAATGAAGCAGATGTTTTTCTGGAATTCTCTTGCTTTTTCTATGATCCAACAGATGTTGGCAATTTGATCTCTGGTTCCTCTGCCTTTTCTAAAGCCACCTTGAACATCTGGAAGGTCTCAGTTCACACACTGTTGAAGCCCAACTTGAAGGATTTTGAGAATTACCTTGCTGGCATGTAAAATGAGCACAATTGTGCAGTAGTGTGAACATTCTTTGGCATTGCCCTTTTTGGGGATTGGAATGAAAACTGACCTTTTCCAGTCCTGTGGCCACTGCTGAGTTTTCCAAATCTGCTGACATATTGAGTGCAGCACTTCAAAGCATCATCTTTTAGGATTTGAAATAGCTCAGCTGGAATTCCATCACCTCCACTAGCTTTGTTCATAGTAATGCTTCCTATGGCCCACTTGACTTCACATTCCAGGATGTCTGGCTCTAGGTGAGTGATCACACCATCGTGTACAACTAATCTCCTGAACCTTTCATCTTGCAAAACCGATATTCTATACTCGTTAAACAGCAACACCAAAATGAGTGAATTTTGTGGTGTGTTAATAATATCTCAGTAAACATGATTTTAAAAATAATTTTCAGGCTTCCCTGGTGGCTCAGTGCTAAAGAAACTCCCTGCCAATGCAGGAGACATCAGTTCAATCCCTGATTTAGGAAGATTCCACATGCCTTGGAGTGACTAAGCCCTGTGCACCACAACTATTGAGCCTGTGCTCTAGAGCCTGGGAGCCACAGCTGCTGAGCCCATGTGCCACAACTACTGAAGCCCTTGCTCTAGAGTCCGTGCTCCGCAACAAGAGAAGCCACCATGATAAGAAGCCCTTGCACTTAAACTGTTAATAGAGAGTAGTCCCTGCTTGCGACAACTAAAGAAAAGCCTGCACAGCAAGGAAGACCCAGGACAACCGAAAATAAATATTTAAAAATTATTTTAAAAGTCTTTTTCAACTCTCCAACAGCCATGTAACATTGTATCTATTTTGAAATGCAGTTCAAAGGCTATTTCTTGCAGGAAATCTTATGTGTGTCTTCTACTCTTCAGTGCCCCAGTCCTCAATCTGAGGGTTGTACAAAGCACCAACCTTCCATGGCCACTCTGGCCTGGAGACCCTCAGAGTCCAGAGCACTGGGCCCGGGACCTGGGCCGGGGGTCTGGAGTTGGTGTGCTCCTGACTTAGGCTGGGAGGTGGGAGCCTGGGCTGCGGTCCTGGATTTTGATGGCAGGATATGTAACCTTGGGCAAAGCACTTCTCCTCTCCACTCCTCGGGGTCCTCATCTGGTTGTAGAAGGTTTGGTGGGCCTCCCCTCCCCCAGCTTTTTCTGTAGTGGTGTTGGAGAAGCTTCATCTCCTAAGCCTGGGAGGTGGGCAAGGAGGAGAGTATGGGCTTCCATTTGACAGATGAAGTCACAAGGGCCAGATGGACAGGCCTACCGAGCAAAGGATTCTGCTCTGGATCTCAGCCTGGCTAAACTGCAGCCTTTGCTTTTCATTGCTCCGGTAGGTGGGCACCTGTTGGGGGCCAGAGTGAGGTACTCCGCCCGTGACAAAGGTCATGAGGAAGGAGGCTCGACATACGCAAAGGCGGGATCGAGCCTCAGGAGTCCCCCTGGAACTCCTCGAGCATCTACCCCCATAACCAGAGCCTGCCTACTTTACTACTTTGTGCTCACCTACACCTCTGACTTTACGGGGGGCTGTCCCCCACCACCTCTTTTGGAGAAGGAGTTAACTTAGAGCTCCAGTTTATAATAATTCCTGGGCGTGATAAGAGTGTTTTAACCTACAAACTCCTCTGAAGGTTCTCTAGCCTGCCTGACAGGCTCGTCTGGCCACATGTGATTGCTCACAGCCTCCCAACCGTGAGAGGCACAAGATGCTTTAAACCCTCTAAAAACGGGTTCTTTAGAGAAGTTAGAAAACTATTAGTATAAGTATAACGGGCTGATTAGAAATTGTATTGGTGAAGGGTTTTTCATTTGTTGAGCCAATGTTTGTTGCTAAGTCTCCACATCCCCTGCCCTTACACACATTAATGAATATATAGAAGAAATAAGTATTAACCTTTGATATTAATCACGTTAGACCTTAGGCTAAGTAAATTCTTTCCTTAGCTAAAACCCACTACACCCTCACCCTGTAGGAATGTAACTTTATTTGGGTGGCGTCTGTTTTGAGAATAATCAGCCCTGGAGAAATAAGTGTCCTGATTGACTGACCGCTGTCACAAGGAGAGGGTCGTAAATTGTCAGCAGGCCCCCCTGGCCAGAAGATGATGTAACACCCCTAAGACCTCTGTATACATTTGTGTGAAGCACCTGACTTTAATAAAAGTCAGGACTGCTGTCCCCACGTGACTTTTGTATAACATCTCAGTGTATAAAAACAGACTCTGGAAAATAAAGAATTGGGATCAGTTTCTCGAAATACTGGTCTCCCCATGTCGCTCTCTTTCTCACTCTGGCTGAGTCTCCATCTGGAGCGCGGAACCCACCATGCTTACTAATTATGCCTGGGCTTCTAAGATCCGACCGGGGAGGCCTCAGTGTCTCCTCTCCTTCGGGAGAACGGAAGGACGCCTGCGGCCTACGTAAGTGGTGCAAGCTTCTTGTCTTGAAGTTTTATTGGTCTCCCGCGTAAACCAAGCTACTCAGCCTCTTTTCTCCACTGAATTTTCCTACTGAGCTATCCTTATTCTATTACTCTTTATATCTTTAATTAATACCTAATTGAAGCTATCGTATCCTGATCCTCGCCTATGCCGTCTCTCCTTCGAATACCCTGGATCAGCCGGGGCTGGTCCCCGGCAGGCACCCTTTGGGCACCCAGGCTCCCTCTGCAGCAGGTAAGGTGGCTGGGTGGTTCCAAGGCAGCAGAGTGGCCAACAAGGCCTAGGGCAGGATGAGGAAGACTCTGTAAAGGACCCCAGCCCCTCCCTGACTTCATTGCCAGGTTCCATTGCCCATTCCTGGTGCTCCATTGACCAGTTGTTCATTTGGGCAGAACTTTTGGGTGGAGATTTCGCAGTATAGGGTAGGAGATGAAGTCCAGGAGAATGAAGGGTGTTGGGGTCCAGGGTGCTAGGAAAGGGGCCCAGGACTACAAACCGGGAACTTTTGGCAGGAATGCCAAACTCCTGGAATTCCACCTGTGCCTTGGAGTCCCTGCAGCAGGGTTTTGAACAAGAGACCCCAGGAGCACATCTTAGGTCCCAGAGAGGCTGGGAGTTCCATCCAGAGAGGCTAGCTTGCTGGGGTGGTGTGGCAGCACCAGGGAGCACCTCCAGCTCTGATGCTTTGCCACTCCTAGGCTGGCCCTTTAAATCCAGACCATGATGTCACCTTAGACAGCAAGGGAGGGGAGGGGGACTGCAGGCTGAGGAAGGACTTCATTTCCCAGCAGCCTTGGAGGCACCACACCCCTCCCAGCAGGCACTGACTCACTGCAGACTGTTAACCAGTCCAGTGCCATTTTCTACTGGTGTTTTAAAGTGTCCGGCCATTCTGGAGTGAGAGTGGCCTTCCCTTGTGGGTGGAATGCCTGGGGCACAGATGGAGCAGGGCAAATCTTTGGGTTGATGACAGAGAATTGGGCCTCTTTGCTGCCAGAGTCCTGGCATCGCCCCCAGCGTCCTGGTGCAGACTCCTGAGTCGTCCTCTCTCCGTGTGCACTCTCCCTTCCAGAGCCCAGGAGCCCAGCCCCAGTTGGACCCCGTCCCACTCTGCTTCAGTCTTGTCCCCTGGTGCCCGCAGGGATTACCCCTTCGGTCAGGCAGCCGCTTTAATTAGTGCAGGGACTACATCTCCCAGCTGCCCGCGGCGGGAACTTCCTGACGCAGCCCCCCTCCCCCGCCCCCCAAACCCGCGGGGATGTGCGGGCCGACTGGGGGAGGTGACTTGATGTCATCGTGAGAAGCTGGGCGGCGGGTGCCGGTGCGCACAGAGCCGGGGCTCCCGCGGTGCCGCGCGGGTCAGATACCCCGACTTGAGGAGAGGTCTGCGCGCTGCCCCGGCCAGCCCGGAGCCCGCCGGGCGCCCGCGCCCCGACTTGGGGCTGAGTTGGGGGCATGCTCCGGCCCCCCCGGAGCCGGAGAGAGAACCCAGGAGCGCCGCCGCCCAGCGCCAGCGCCCCGAACCGAACCGCTGCGAAGGAGCCCTGAGCAGCTGCTGCCCTCCCCATAGGCAGCCCCTGGAGGGCCGTGACCTAAGTCTGGGCATCTGAGAAGTGAGTGTACCCCCATTGGGAGGCAGATGAGATTTGGGGGTGAGGAAGGAGAAACTGAGGTTGGGGAGGGCGCCGGGTTGTAGGAGGCGGGTGGCATGGGGATAGGGCCCCCATTCTTGGAAGAGTCCCTGGTGACCCTGATTAGTGGAGCAGGAACAGGGTCCCCATTCTGTTTCTGTTAGGGGCCAGGGATGAGGGCCAAGGTCCCCATTCTAGATAGGGTCTGGCTTGGGGGAGAGGCCCTATTTTGAGGGGGTTGTTTTAGAGCCTGGGGCCTTTATGTCTGGGACAAGGGAGGCACCTGCACCTCGTTTAGGGTCTGGGCCAGGGTCGAAAGGCAGGAAGATGGGCTGTCAGCGGCAGCCCCACAGGCTGTCCTGAAAGAACTGACAGGCTCTCTGTCTCTTTCTTGCCGACCTCTCTGCCCTGACTTTTTTTTCAAAAGAGCCAGGCTGGGAATCCTAGCTGGACTCTTCGGACCCTCAGGAAGGACCTGAAACCTGAGCCATCCTCCTCTCTACCGTGCTTGCCCCCCAGGACTGGGCAGTTGCCAAAGGTCCTGGGGGGGTTCCAGGACTGTGGTTGTGCCCACCCCATCCCCCCCACCTCCCGCAGCGCACAGGATGGGCCCAAGTTAGTCAACCCAGCCTCACTCAGCATCTTGCAGCCCCAGAGGGAACCTCAGGGGCTCTGAAGGCTTGACCCACCGCCTAGCTGCCATGGAGACGAAGCTACCCCCAGCGAGCACCCCCACCAGCCCCTCTTCCCCGGGGCTGTCCCCTGTGCCCCCACCCGACAAGGTGGACGGCTTCTCCCGCCGTTCCCTCCGCAGGGCCCGGCCCCGGCGGTCCCACAGCTCCTCACAGTTCCGCTATCAGAGCAACCAGCAAGAACTCACTCCACTGCCCCTGCTCAAAGGTGAGCCCGGCTGCTGGCCGCGAGGGGACCTGAGTCCTGGAGTGGGCCAGCGAGCCTTGGGGGTGGGGGAGTGAGAAGCAGCTGGCAGCTGTGATCCGACGGAGTCTGGATGGCCCCTTCCGAGCAAGGGACTCCACCACCTGAGCTGACCCCCACCCCCCAGCCCTCTCGCCCTCTGTGCTGACGCATGGCCTGACTGGCCTGTCATCCTTGGAGGTGGGGCATCTGGAGGTGGTGCCACCCTGGGGGGCAGACCAGGGCTAAGGGTGGGGCCTACAGCCTGGGTTCCAGGAAGCCACTAGCAGCCTGGCTGCTGCCAGGGTCCTGGAACAGGTGCTCAGCATGGCTCCCTGCAATCACGGTGTTGTCCCCCCACCTCTGGGTACAGGGCCCCACTAGCTGAGGCAGAGGGCACCCGGGAGACTCCTAGTCCTGGCTCTTCTCCCCACTTCTGGCTCTTAGAACAGAGTGCTACCTAGGAGAGGGAGGCCGTGGCTGCTGGGGGCACCTGTGGAAGGCCCAGGAGTCCAGGGTCTGTAACCATGCTTTCCAGTCAGGCCGCCGTGTTCTCTGGGCCTCAGTTAGGATGAAGAGATGAAGCTCCTTTACCTCACAAGGATGGAGGGTGGGACAGAAGTGGTTTACTCTCTGCAAGGAGTGGGAGATGGCCCAGAAGCATGGGGCATGGGGGCAGAGGAGCCTGCCCTAGGGATTAGGAAGGCCTGCCCCTGCCCAGAGCTGCAGCAGCTGGGGCCCAGGCTCAGACCCCTCCTCCCTCCCCAGATGTGCCAGCCTCTGAGCTGCACGAGCTGCTGAGCCGGAAGCTGGCCCAGTGTGGGGTGATGTTTGACTTCTTGGACTGTGTGGCTGACCTGAAGGGGAAGGAGGTGAAGCGGGCGGCACTCAATGAGCTGGTGGAGTGCGTGGGGAGCACCCGGGGGGTCCTCATTGAGCCTGTCTACCCAGACATCATCCGCATGGTGAGCACCGTGGTGTGCATGGGAACCCTACTGCCTGCCCGCGGAGCTCCCGGGCAGAGAATAAACCCATACACTGGCTTGGCCTTAGGGCCCATGTCTTCCCGCCTGACCCGTCTCCCAGCCCCACTCCTGCCCAGCACTCTGCCAGTGTGGGTCCCTCAGTGCCCCCTGGGCTTGTCCCACCCTGCCCTTTTGCTTACGCTCTCCTGAGGCCTGGTGTGCATTCCACACGTTCCTTGTGCCATGGCCTAGCTCATCTGCTGCTTCTTCCATGAAGCCTCTCTCAGTACTCAAACTAGAAATCTCCCCTTTACTGCTTAGAAAGTCCGTAGACCTTACCATTTTCCATCTTGTCTTCCCTGCTGGCCTGCACCTGGTAGAGGGTGGGGATGTGTCTCATCTGCCCCTCAGTCCCCAACCCCAAGCCCAGGTCTTCCATGAATTAGATGTTTAGGCAGTGATTACAAAGGAGGGAACTGCTTGCTGAGGCAGGTGCTGAAGCCCGTTAGACTCTGGATGAGGGATGTCCTAGATTCTGCCTCAGGGGGTTCTTCCTTAAAGAACCCTGACCTGCCCCTCAGATCTCAGTGAATATCTTTCGGACGCTGCCGCCCAGTGAGAACCCTGAATTTGACCCTGAAGAGGATGAGCCCAACCTTGAGCCTTCCTGGCCACATCTTCAGGTAGGCAGGCTGGGGAAGACAGGGATATGAGTTTCAGAAGAGACCCGAGGAGGGGGTAGAGGGTCTCTTGAGATCCTGGACTGTTGGCTGAGGGCCACAGGGCAGGATGAAGGGGAAGGCAGTTCCTGAACTCACCGTGTTGTCTGTCCCCTCCTCCAGCTGGTATATGAGTTTTTCCTGCGTTTCTTGGAGAGCCCAGACTTCCAGCCCTCTGTGGCCAAGAGATATGTGGATCAAAAGTTTGTCTTGATGGTGAAGTGGGGAACCCGGGCTGGGTGGTGTCATGGGGCAGGGGCAGGCTCTCTGTGGGGGCGTGGGGATAGGATGGAAGTAGCCTGGCTTGGTCTCTTTCCTAACCCCTGATCCCGGCACCCACAGCTCCTGGAGCTGTTTGATAGCGAGGACCCCCGGGAGCGTGAGTACCTCAAGACCATCTTGCACCGGGTCTACGGCAAGTTCCTGGGGCTCCGGGCCTACATCCGCAAACAGTGCAGCCATATCTTCCTCCGGTGGGTGCCTGCTGCCTGCCCTGCTGAAACCTAGGGAGGGAGCGGGGAGAGCTGTGGGAAGAAGACACAGGCAAAGGCTTCTGGGCTAGGGGACCCTGTAGAACTATGGCTTATTGAGTTTTTTTCTTGGCAGCATGTACTGCTGCCAGTAGTACTGCTTATACAAACCCTGTGAGATCAACAGAGAAAGGGTATTTATTTCTGTTTTACAGATGAAAAATAGAGGCTGAGAGATGAAATGGTTGCAGGGACTAGGTCAGTTCAGGGGGCCTAGGATCTAAATCTTTTGATCTTTGTTGTACCAGGCCATAGGACCCAAAGAAAGGGATTCTTTCTGTAAATATGTATTGAGCACCAATGCCTACTTGGCATCAGGGGCCCATATGGCCTTGTAGTTGAGACTGGCTCTTGAACTCGATGGCCTGTGTTTGAGTTTGGTTCAAATATTTGGGTGAATTTGGGCAAAATATTTAAGCTCTTTCCTAGCTTCCTCGTCTCTAGAATGAGAATGATAAGTATACTAACACAGAGACAGTTGTCAAGATGAAAGGAGGCAATGCCTTCGATCACTGTAACTCCCGGACGAAGACTAGAACTCTGAAACCTTAGCTCTTATTGTTATTAGCTATGAAATAGGTGAGGAATGATCCCTGTCCTCCAGGAGCTCAGGGTATTAGATCCCTTGCTTATTAACTTTAGGGCAAGTTTGACTGAGCTGCTGAGCCCTGATTTCTTCATCTGTTTGATGGATCTAATAAGCTCTACCTCTTGGGATAGTTTTGAGAAACACGTAGCCCAGAATAGACACTGTCATTCTTTCAGTTGACTGGCATGAAGAGTGAAGGACTCAGGCTGAGTGCCTGTGGACTGGATGGGGACCAAGTAATGAGCGTTAGGGTCTGGCAGACGGTGCTTCACAGAAGAGAGTTTTGAGCTGGGACCCAGAGTGGCAGTGGTGGCTGGGCTGAGAGGGTGATGTAGAAGTGGGTGTGGATCTCAGTGGGCCCGGTTTGGTGTTTGGGGAAGAGAGCACAGCCTCTGGGTTGGGAGAGAGCTGGGTTAACGTGCAGGGCTGGGGTGGGTAGGCAGGGTGGTTGAGAGGAGGGTCGGGTCTGCTCCGATTGCCTTGAACT
Organism: Bos taurus; assembly: GCF_002263795.3. Lineage (NCBI taxonomy): Eukaryota > Metazoa > Chordata > Mammalia > Artiodactyla > Bovidae > Bos > Bos taurus. The sequence goes on from NC_037356.1 coordinate 43,151,337, forward strand.
CTTGTGCATCCTTCTCTTCCTCTCAAAGGTTCATCTATGAATTCGAGCACTTCAATGGCGTTGCTGAACTGCTGGAGATCTTAGGAAGGTGACTCTCTCGGGGCCTCAGCTGGAGCATCTGGAGGATTCTGGGAGGAACGATGGAGGCCCAGTCATCCCAACCCTCTTCATCTCTTCTGTCCCCTCCTCAGCATCATCAATGGCTTTGCACTGCCCCTGAAGACTGAGCACAAGCAGTTCCTGGTTCGAGTCCTGATTCCCCTGCACTCTGTCAAGTCGCTGTCTGTCTTTCATGCCCAGGTAAGGCCCAGGCCTGGCCCTGCCATGGTGGAGAGGTCCTGAGGGTCAGGGCAGCCACCGGACTGGCAGGGTCAGCCTGACACTCTGACTCCAGGCACTCTAAAGCATGACCTCATGGGATCCTCTCTCACCTTTTTCTTGACTAATTCTCTTCCATCTACCTTAGAGAATCCCCACAATCCTTTCAGGCCGATCTTAGACATCAGCTCTCTGAAGGCTTCCCAGACCCCTCCCTCTTAACCTGCTCTGGGCAGGATTAAGCTCTCCTCTTTCTATATTCCCGTAGATCATGGTACAGATTGTGGTTATGGAACCTTTTATAAAATTTATAAGGATTGGTTTGCTGAATATTTCCCCTGTAGGGTCATTATTGTGTCCCTACACATCAAACACGGTGCCTGGTATGTCCTAGGTGGCCAGTAAATGCTTGGTGAATGAGCGAAGAGTAAGTGAGCAAATATCTGGTGCCCTGTCCCGGTCCCCTCTGACCCTGTGCTCTTTCTCTCTGCCTACCCCTCCACCACCCTACCCCCGCTGCCTTGCAGCTGGCATACTGTGTGGTGCAGTTCCTGGAGAAGGATGCAACCCTGACAGAGCATGTGAGTACCTCTGGTGTGTGCGCTAAATTGCTTCAGTCTCGTCCGACTCTTTGTGGCCCTATAGACTGTAGCCCGCCAGGCTCCTCTGTCCTTGGGATTCTCCAGGCAAGAATACTGGAGTGGGTTGTCATGCCCTCCTCCAGGGGATCTTCCCAACCCAGGGATTGAACCCACGTCTTGTGCATCTCCTGCATTGCAGGTGGATTCTTTACCACTGAGCCCCCAGGGAAGCCCTCAAGTACCTCTGGTGGGGGAGGCAACCTGGCGTCCTGGCAGTCCACCCTGGGGCCAACCCTGGCAGGCCTGACTCCTTTCTGCCTCAACTCCCACAGGTGATCCGGGGGCTGCTCAAATACTGGCCAAAAACCTGTACCCAGAAAGAGGTATGAAGAAGGACTCTGGTGTCCACTGCAGGGAGGCTGGGAAGGCTTGGCTTCCGGAAGGCAGTTGGGTGTATGTCGGGGGAGATGGGAACCATCGCCCCTGTGTCCCTGCCCCCACCCCAGGTGATGTTTCTGGGGGAGATGGAGGAGATTCTGGATGTTATCGAGCCCTCGCAGTTCGTGAAGATCCAGGAACCCCTCTTCAAGCAGGTGGCCCGCTGTGTGTCCAGCCCCCACTTCCAGGTACAGGTGGGGACAGGTGGGGTAAGAGCCAGGGTACGGACTGGAAGGTTGGCAGGTTGACCTCACACAGCTTCCTCTGCCCTCAGTTTCTCCTCTGGACCTTCCTGGGTCTGATAATGTGGAGATGCTGGACTCAGGGTCAGGAGACCTCGCAAATCACTTCACCACTCTGAGTTGGATTAAGCTTCCTTGTCTGTAGAATGGGCCAACTGGGTGGAGAGGAGAACTGAAGAGATGGTAGCACAAACACATCTGGTAAACTGGAATGGATGTTTACCAGACGTCCCTGAATGGGATGGGTGGTTGTCATCACTTTCCCCCTTTCTTAGTGGCCTTAAATTTCATTAGCCTCCCAGAGACCAGCAAGGCTTCCCCACTCCATCCAGGCTGGATGTAACCCGTGTTCTCCTACATGTGTATGCAGACTTTCATTTTTATAAGCCGTAACCTGGTGGTCGGAGAAGGCACTGGCACCCCACTCCAATACTCTTGCCAGAAAATCCCACAGACAGAGCCACCTGGTAGGCTGCTGTCCGTGGGGTCGCTAAGAGTAGGACACAACTGAGCAACTTCACTTTCACTTTTCACTTTCATGCATTGGAGAAGGAAATGGCAACCCACTCCAGTATTCTTGCCTGGAGAATCCCAGGGATGGGGGAGCCTGGTGGGCTGCCGTCTCTGGTGTCGCACAGAGTCGGACACGACTGAAGCAACTTAGCAGCAGCAGCAGCAGCAACCTGATGGTTGTCAATTTTTCTCACAGTGACTCTGGCACTTCAGTTTACTAAATACCTCATATAATTCTTATAACAGCTGTATGGAGGTAGCTATTATTAGCCCCAATTTACAGATTTGAAAACTGAGGCTGAGGAGTAAATTGCCTTTCCCAAAGTCATGTGGCCAGTGTGTAGTGGAGCCAGGATTCACCTTTGAGCATTGGACTCCAAATCCAATGTTCTTTGCACCTCACCACGTTGGTCAGATGAACCCTGAAGATGGGGTGTAAGGAGGACAGCGTGCCCTGGGTTTGGGGCTGGGTCTGATTCTGGGATGGGCACCTGCAGGGAAGCCACTGAGGCGCTTACTCTGCCATCTTGCTGCCCCAGGTTGCAGAGCGGGCTCTGTATTTCTGGAACAATGAGTATATCCTGAGCCTCATTGAGGACAATTGCCACACTGTGCTGCCTGCTGTGTTTGGGACCCTCTACCAAGTCTCCAAGGAGCACTGGAATCAGTGAGTGCCCAGGCTTTGACCTGACCCACAGAGGCTGGGGCAGGGCCAGCCAGTCCAGAACTGGGGTTACTCCTAGCTGGAGAGGATCAGGGAAGGCATCTGAAGGTGGCGGAGGGGTGGTGAAAGGGGAAGGAGAAGGGTAGTGCTTGTGGTGTTCAGGGCTGCAGGCTGTTTGGGACACAGAGATAGGCAGAATGCTGGAGTGGGAGGTGGGACCCAACTGAAATTGCTCTCATCTCTCACCTCATCCTTGTCCCTGCCAAGAACCATTGTGTCTCTGATCTACAATGTGCTCAAGACCTTCATGGAGATGAATGGGAAGCTGTTTGATGAGCTCACGGCCTCCTACAAGCTGGAAAAGCAGCAGTGAGTGCTGAGAGGCTGGGCATGGAGGGAGAGGGGAGAAAAGCAGGAAAAGGACCAGCCCCTAAGGGTTGGAGGGAACCTAAAAGGACAACCCATATCCCATCTGGTCAGATGTTTAAAGTCTCTCCCTAAGGTCTTGTCACGTGCTGGGCCATCTGTGCCCAGCTTTCCACTGCATCCTCCAATTATCCTCCCAAGTACTTCCTCCTAGTATGGAGGTTACTGGTGGCTCTGTGGTAAAGAATCTGCCTGCCAATGCAGGAGATGCAGGTTTGATCCCTGGGTCAGATAGATCCCCTGGAGAAGGAAATAGCTACCCACTCTAGTATTCTTGCCTGGAAAATCCCATGGCTAGGGAAGCCTGGTGGGCTACAGTACATGGGGTTGCAAAAGAGTTGGACATGACTTAGCAACTAAACAACATAACAACAGCCCCTCAGGCGGGGCCTCTCAGGGCCAGGCTGATCCACCTACTCCATGACCATGGGTGGGACCCATCTCTCCTTGGTGTTTTCTCCCCAAGTGGAAGATTCCCACTGAGTCTCTTTGCAGGTGGGGTAGTGGTGAGGGAGTTAGATTGCAGTTGGAGCTCCAGGAAGGGGACTGCCTCTCCCTCTCTCCCCAGGGAGCAGCAGAAGGCCCGGGAACGTCAGGAGCTGTGGCAAGGCCTGGAGGAGCTACGGCTACGCCGGTTACAGGGGACCCAGGGGGCCAAAGAGGCCCCGCTGCAGCGGCTTACACCCCAGGTCACCGGTGGAGGTCAGAGCTAAAGATCCCCAGAAGGGGAGGAGCTAAACCCAGAGCTATCAGTCCCTCCACCCTCCCTCCTGCCCAGGGGCCCAGAGAGATACACACCTGCTCCTGGCCTTGCCAGTGGGGGCTTGGAGGGCTCCCTGCCTGGCCCAGCGTGGGCAGTTTCCTCTGGGGGGAGAGGAGGAGAGATGGTGGTCCTGGCAACAGAACTCTCAGGCCCTCCTGGCAGGACTGGACCAGGGTACATTTGATCAGGAAGCGGCCATCGGGGACTGCCCTGCCCCACAAAGCTGGGCTCCAGACTGCAGGCAGGTTCCCAACCCCCGCTCCCAGCCTAGGGCAAGGGGACGCAGCCCCTCGCCTGCCCCACCTTGTGCCAGCGCAAGGTCCTTCCTCACCCCACCATGGGATCCATGGTCTATTTATTCTCCCCCAGCTCCCCTGCAACACAGACATTATCCTGGGCCTGGGGCACCCTCCTCCCCTCTCCTCCCTGGCCCTGTACATCCTTGTCCCCTTTTTATTTATTGGGCAGGGGGAGGGGTAAGGGCACAGGCAGAAAGAAGATTCCCTGTGTCCTGGGACAAGGGGAGTGGTCACAGTAACTGTGGTCTGTTCCCCTTTCCATGGCTGGGGGTAGATTTAATAAAGAGAGAAACTCACGATCTGCTTGCTTTATTTAGGGGTAGGGACAAGGGGGAGGTGAACTGATGAAGGACTGGTTCGGAAGCCAGGCAGAGGTGGGGAAGAGGCAGAAACCCCCCTCTTCTCAGAGGGTTGGACCTGTTATCCTTACTGAGGTTCAGGATATATAGGATATACTCCAACTCTAAACCCTGTGACCAGGGGGAGGGGAAGGGGAGAAGGATGGGCTAGTAGCGCGAGAGGCGACACATGTCACACTGGCAGGCCCTGGCCGTGAAGATCTCCAGCTCCTCCTTCCGGTTCCCCCCACAATGCAGCTGTACCTTCACCTGTAGGAGAGGTGGGTGTCTGTTCCAGGCTCCTTTCTTAGGCCATCTTAGATCCCTGCCTCCTCTGTCTCTGCAACCCCAATGAGCCACTGCCGAGCTCAGCCCCCTCACCTTCCTCAGGCTGCTGATGGTACAGCACTGAGACACGGAGGTGATGTTATGTCGATAACCACTGGCCACCAGCACGGAGTACCGGGAAGGGAAGGCGCTGGACTCGCAGTGGCCCACACAGGCCTGTGCCACATGGGAGCCCTGGCAGGTGCCTTGGCGGTCACTTCGCACCGTCACGTTGAAGGCTAGGAGACAGGGGAGTGGTAAATGGTGCCTTGGCGAAGGCTTGCCCAGCACCTGCCGCCTGAGCCTCACTGAGTCCCTCAAGGGTGCTGCCTGCCCCGCCTTGGTCCAATCCATCTGCTCTTTGCTTCCACCCAGCTCTCTGCTCCCAGAGTCACTTACGGTGCAAGTAGCAGCCTGGGATGGCAGCCTGTTGACTCTGGCCTTCAGTGACCGCCAGGAGCAGCAGGCAGAGGAGCAGGGTTTGGGGGGACGCCATGGGCATCTGAAACACAGAGGGTGGGTAGATGTTTCTAGGTGGGTGTGCAGGTGTGGGGGAGGAGTTCTTTACATGCTGCATGCCTCTGGGTGAATGAGCCAGGGCTAGGCTGGTCTGTCTGGGGTGAGGCATGCCTCAAGGGCCTGTCTTTCCCTTGGGTGTGCCTTTGGGTGTATGTGTATGTGCATGTATGTGTGTACCCGTCCTCTCTGGATGGGTGTGAGTGTGAGCAGCTGTCCCAGTGTGACTCGCATGTCAGCCCACAGCAGTGATTCTCCCCAGGAATCTCCTCTACCATCTGGAGCACAAACCTCCGCCTCCCTCCACCTGCCCTATCTGGGCCTGCAGGACCCTTAGCTGGAGCCCCCAGGCCCTCCCCGGGCTCTTGCTGCCTCAGTGAGCTCACCGCTTCTGAATGGATCGTTGAATGGCTCCTCTTGCCTCCTGCTGGTCTCCTGACGGTGCTGGCTCTCCGAGTTTTTATTCGCCATCATCCTGGAGCCACGCCTTCTTGGAGATCAGCTTTCAGGCCTGCCTCTCTTCTGCCCGAAGCCTCACAGCAAAACCACCTGGGAGATCCTGCTCTTCTCTGAGGTGTGGTCCTCAGAGGGTGGTTTCTGCTTTCCAGCTGTCCTATGGCTGCCTGTGGCCCAGGGCTGGGGAAGTGAGGTGTACAGAGAAGGCCAGGACCTGGCAGAGGGGGCAGTGTGTGTGCGCTTGGGGAGAGAGGGCTCTGGACTGGGCTGAGTTGTGGCCACCTGGGTTCTCTTCTTTGCTGTGTGACCTCGGGCAGGACACTACTGTTTAGGGCTTTGCCAGCCCAACCTTAAAGTGATTAAACTCAGCCCTGCCTATCTCTTTTACCCACTGCAAAGGTAAGGATGGAGAGAGATTCTTACGGACAAGGGAGGTGAAAGCGTCTCACTGACGATATCAGTGGGGATATCCCGAGAGGTGCTTCATGGCAGAGCCAGAGGAGAGTGGGGCAGGGGGTTCTAAGTTCGTTTCAGAGCTTCACTTTCACTGTCAAGTGGATGACTTCTCATTCTGGGGGTCAGCTGCAGCGTGGGGCTCCCCCTAGTTCCTGGAATAACAGGGACCTGACACCTGGAAGAGCCTGAGGCCATCAACCCCAGCAGATCCAATCATTTAGTCCAGCCCTGGCTCTGGTGTTGCAGGTGGAGGCAACTAAGGTTCAGAGAAGGAAATTTACTGAAGGTCACACAGCTAGTTCATGGCAGGGCTGATTTGGAATCCAAATCTGCTCTTCATGCATGGTGCTAAATTATACCTGGGGCGAGAATGTGGCAAGTTAGAAAAAGACCCCTCTCATCAGCGAGAGCCACAGGGGCTGGGCAAGGGAGAAATGAGAAGGAAGCCAGTGCTAACTCTGGCCCTGCACACCCCAGGGCTACAGGCTCACTGACCTGCTCAGAGAAGCAGAGCCAACCACACAGACAGCCAGAGCTGGAAGGCACTTGAGAGCTCATCAAATCCTACCCTTTCATTTTCCAGATGAGAAAATAAGAACCAGAAAGGAAAGTGACTTTGCCAAGGGTTCATTGTAAGCTTGGAAGTCAGAATGGCACTACTCAGATCTCCAGACTCTGGAGCTGAGCCTTTGGACAGCTTTGTAAAGCAGGCTGTGTTTGGGACAGGAGGGCAAAGGCGTAAACACAACTTGTCCCTAGTCCTCCAGTCCTCACGCAGTGTGACTTCCCCTTCAGCCCTTCTCCCCTCAGGTCCCAGGCCCTTCAGTAGCCCACCTCATCTGTCCTCCCCACCTAGGGAAAGGTATCAGAACAAGGGGTCTCCAAGAGACCCCTTTAGCAGTCCAGCCCTAACTTTTCCATTTACCATGAGACACTTCCAGCATGACAGATAATCAGTTCTGTTCAAAGAGTAGGAGTGACAAGCGCTCATTACCTTACAAAGTGGCCTATTCTAATGCTGGTCATCTCTGCAGTTAAAAAATGCCTCTAACCTACACTAACTTCAAGTTAATCCAGTAAACTGCTCTGCATTACTGTCAAAAGCCAAAGGAGTAGCTAGATGAGAAGAATTTATCTACGAAGAGACTGTATTTTGGGGCCAAATGGGGTGAACTGACAAGACATGATTTCTTGAGGGGCAGCAGGGCTCAGGACACGGACATTCTCTAACCCGGCCAGGAGAGTTGAAGATTTGAGGTCAGGTACAGGCTCCACCTACCCAAAGTGTTCTGTTAACAACTGGATCCCTGTATCTTGAGAAAAAGATAAGAGTTTGCTCTCTCTCTACTCCCACTAAAATTCAGTGATTAAGTCTTCATCAATAATTTATTGTCATTAGAAATCAAAGTGCTAGAGATGAAAGACCCAACTGGCCCATTGGGCAGTAAAATTCTCAGACTAGAGCATTTTAGAAACTTACATTCTTAGTGATTTAAATTGGGTGAGGACACTCCTTTGTAAAGAGGCAAATGACAGGACAAACCCACAAGAGGACTCAGGGAGTCTGGGGCTTTCGTTCTCCATGACTGGAGCGTCAGAAGCAGAGAGCGGAGTGGGAAGGGTCACTGCCCCTCCCACTGCTGCATTTAGGAGGCTCACTGGCTGCTCTTTCTGAAGAAATACCTAAACGGGAAGAGAGAGCTGCAGAAGGAGAGCAGAGCAGGTTGAGACTCCAGAGGTCCAGTTCCCCTCTCCCAGGTCCCATTAGGGCTCTATTATTAGCTAGGGCATTTCTGCTCTGAGACCACTGATTGGAAATTCAAGTCTGAAACAGCATTTGAAAAGGTACCCAAGTTAAATTATACTCTGGAAGTATAAATAAAGAACAATAGCAATGGGATGGCTGAGCTCTAGACACATGAAGGGATTTGTTTTGTACTCTGCAAAAAGGACTCTGAAGACAGAGCCTAGGTTCAGAGAGAAGAATGGAACTATTTTAGTAACAAAATCAACTGAATAACCCAAACACAATAAGAATAGTTGTTGTCCAAGTAACATTTGGGATATCAGATTCAATGCTGGGCACATTAGGGTGGGGTAGGTTAGTTAGGACCCTAAAGCTCTATCTCATTTCCATCATTTGTTCTGCACAAAATAGTGATTTATAAGGGTAATCCGCTTTCTTTTCTAGTCTTCTTTCCTTGAGAGATTCAATGGGGCTAAGTTTAATGGCAGGAGAGAAGTCTGTCTTACGTCAGAAACCCGAAGAAGCCACTGGTTCCCAGCTCTGTGGGTCCCTCAGCTGGAGGTGGATTGTTTTGCTGCGATGGTGGGATAGTCTTCCCTACCAGGCTGTCCTCCCACTTAGAATCTGCAAGGGAAACACTCAGGCAGGGAAAGGGCTACTTGTATGTGAGCAGAAGGCAGGACACTGAGCATAAGCCAAGGGCAGCCTCAAACCAGGATAAGTGAAGCCAGGGGCATTGTTGGCTCTGATCTTCTCAATTTCATCCCAGCTCAGTAAGAGGCTATTCTGACCTTGGAGTATTTTCAAAGTCAGGTCGAGATTTTTTACACTGCTCAAATCCTAGACACCTACCGTGGCTGGTGTGTCTACACGTGGACTGACAACTTGTTGGAGAACTCACTTTGCTCATGTGCCTGCATCTGTGATAACTGCATCCATACTGAATTCTCATGCTGAGTGAAAGATCAGCAAGCCAAAAGGGTGACACCTTGACATGCATTCCCAGCCCCTGCCAAGCACCATCTGCACCTTCCATATTAACACTAATGCCCTAAAGAGAAGAGGAGGAGAGACAGCTTCCTAGACTGTTCTCTGGGATAGAAAAGCAAAGCATATCCCTCCCAACTTTTCTGTAAAACTTACATGGAATGTTCTGAAACTGTGGGACCACCAGTTTTGCTATCAGAAGCACAAGAAGAACATGCATTGCCTCTTTCACTCCATTTGGGAACTGCTGCTGCTGCTGCTAAGTCGCTTCAGTCGTGTCCGACTCTGTGCGACCCCAGAGATGGCAGTCCACCACGCTCTGCCGTCCCTGGGATTCTACTGCAGGGGCTCCTATTACCCAAGAGCATGCCCCCAGACTGAATGAACAAGCACCTCCACGGGAGCAAGGCACATCGCCCACTGAGTGTGCCCAGACTCAAAGAGCTTTGTGCTGCTTTGCTCATCAGGGGACTAAAGAGGACAGGATGCTTACTAGAGGAGACCAGAACCTACCCTGGTCCTGGACATCGGTGACATCAAATGCTGGGGTCTTCTGGCATTCTTGCTGGGTTTTTCTTTCTCTGTTCTGATTAAAAGACCAAGAAAAGTCTCAAACTTTACTCTTTTCCAGCTTGGGGGTCTGAATGCTATTTGCTGGTGAAGAGATTTCACATCAGTGCTGGGGTCTGGCTCCCGACTGCCCAGGCAGGTTCTATTTTTCTGTCCTTTTCCCATATCAGCTTCCCAAACACTGTCCTTCTAAATCATAATGTTTAACAGACAAGAACAAACCAAGCTGGGTGTACCTTACCATTCCATGTTTCTGAGTACCAGCTATTGCCAAGGACAGAATTTCAAGTTTTCAGAAATCAGGAGGACCTTTATTTTACCTTGGAGAAAAGTATAATCTATGTGGTAAAATTGACATATAAACTAAGTACTATAAGTCAGTGTGATAAGACTACCCTATCAGTCTACATAGAGTACTGCGGTTGCTGAGAAGGATGTGAAGAGAGTGGGTAGTGGTTAGACAAGGAAGACTTCACAGGGGAAGTGTTATTTAAGTGGGGCCTCAATGGACAGCATCAAGGAGTCAAAGAGAGCAGGGCATTCCAGACAAGGACATGATGTACAAGGGCACATTGCCATTAACATGTAAATATGATCAATGTGGCTAGAGCCAGCAGAAACATGACTGTGGCGTAAGCAGCCAGCACACTACAACACAATCTTATTTCTCCCTGTGCTACTGCCCTATAGACCTTCCTTTGTACTTTGAAGAGGACACTCTATAGCCTGGTTCCAAGCCTATAATATTCTCTGAGACACCTAGATAATCAGAAACATGGTTTATATATTTCTTTTTGGGAATCACTGCCAACTGGTCACTTCCCTCATTGAGGCAAAACCTGAGGCTTGACTACCCAGCAGTGCTGGGGAGTTCTTGAGCCATTTTGCGGGTGAAGAATTCTGTAGCAAGCGGCTGCCGACTGTTAGGGTGTATCAAGGGGGCAGAGGCACAGTGATGCCAGGAAAGGGAGGACAGGTCCTCCAAGCTAAGCATGAGCTGATATTGCTGGTAACCTTTTCCACAAACCCTTAAATCCCAGACCACATGGGCAGCCACCTAAGTCATACTCCTATAAAAGTGAAAAGATCTCTTGGGCAGAAGGAGACTACCTCTCTCTTCTTCTATATAGGGTGGAGGGGAAACTAGAGGCCCTAGATATGATTTCTAGCTTGAGGGAAACTACGGTTTGCAATTTAAATCCTGCTGCATTGGCCCTAAGGAAAGCATCTACTAAGGCTGGAAGTGGGGACCAGAAGTGCAAAGGCCCTGGGGCAGAGGCACAGCCCATCTCTGAACCCGTGGAAATTTCCATGGTAAGAGAGCCTTCGTGCTCTCCTGAAATCTTGACAGAGGTTTCCTCAGGCAAATGTTGTAAGAGAGGAAAAACATTATAGCGTGAAATAAAACTTAGGGTACCATCCAGGACATCCAGCCACAATAATACCCTGAAAACCTGATGCAAAGCTGTCCCCTGTACCTTCAGGGTCGCCTCTGCTTGGAAGTGCAGGTCAAGCAAGCAGAGGCGGAAAAGAAAGCTACATGCACAGCAGTCTATTTCCCTTCTGGATCATTCATCTGCTCTCTTCCATTTTTTTTCCTTTTACAGTCTGGATCTCTAGATCTGGGAGCTGAAGTAACAAAAGGAATGAGTCTGCCCTTCTTATCCATTCTCCCTAAACACCTCTGATGAAACAGAGACCTTATTCAGGTATGTGTTGTATTCTTCTAAGCTTTCCCTGCACAGGCTCCCTATGGGTACAGATGTGCACAATCCATACTGTGTTTCTACACCTTAACTTCCCCCAAAGGGGAGCGAAGATGTTAAGCACCGGACCAAAGGAGCGTGTTCGATTCTTCCAGCTCTTAGTGACTTGCACTAAGAGTCACTGTGATCATGTTAATTTAAGAGACGTCTGCTCTCTGACAACAGGGTCTACAATGAAGATCATTTGGGCTTTGAGTCAAAATCAATAAACATATTCCTTTTCTTTTTTCCTCAGAGTTTTTTTTCTAACCCAGTATCAGGTTGACAAGGTAATTATGTTGAGTTAAGAAACTGTGGGTTCTTGAGGGAGATGATGCGTCAGACTAAGAATAGGAAGGTACAAAGGGTAGAGAGTGAGGGAAGTGTTCCTTTAATAGTAATTATCTTGGTTGTATAAAGTGTCTTTGTTCTCCAGAGCTTCATGTCCTCTCTTGTACTTTCTAAATTCTTCTTCTTCCCTCTCAAAAGGATGAGAGTATAGAGGGAAACCACCTGCTAAGATCACTGCATGGGCCAGCTGGCCATGGGTATAACAACACGGCTCTGTACCCTGCTCCTGCCTACAAAGGCAGAGGTCTTCATCTTTAAGGGTTCACTCTACTCCAGCTAAATGGTAAACTCCTGGAAAAAAACTAGATTTTATATGTTTGTGTGCACTCCAGCACCTAACACAATGCCTGGCAAACAGGGGACAGAATTGTTTAGAAATGAAAATCAGTTTTCTGCTTAAAAATGTTTTAGGGAATTCCTGTGATCTTGAAGGTGGCTTTAAGACCTTTTAGGATGAAGCCTGTGCTGACCTCTCCAGTAGGTCACCAGAAGCACTGTACTCTTACACTCTTTCCACTTGGCCTAAGTGCTTGGTGCACCCTGAGCTACTCTGCGAACTCTCTCTCACACCCACTTGGTCTCAGTGAGGTTCTCCTTTGTGGTCCCTTTGTCCCCTGGGCTTCCTTTATTCCTGTTCATAGCACATTTATCATAAATTGTCTGCCCAGCTTTACACTTTCAGCACTTCTGGGGGAGAGTGTGCTTGCTAGTACTTGGCACACAGTAGATACTCAATAAATGTTTGCTGAATGAATGAATATGTAAATGTTTACTCAATAACTGATCATGTTTTGGATCCTGGGAAGGTGAGGGAGGTGAGCTAGGAAATAAAGGTCAGAGCTGCTTTGGAGCTATGGTGGAGAGGTAAGAAACGTCACAAATAACAGCTATTTCAAGGAAAAAGCGCATTATTTTAGGGACTATTATGGAAAAGAAGCCCTAAAATTGAGGAGTAGCAGATGTATGAATATCTAAATGGAGAACAGACCTCACAAAATGAATCAAGTATTATTGAGGCTGACCCATCATTGCTCTAAATGAAGTTTTCTTTTACCAGTATCCTGTGCTGATACAAACCTATTTTGTCTGTAAAAATTAGATGTTCCCAGACTCAGACTCCAGTGCAGATGAGGGCAAAAAGCTTACGGAAAAAAAATTCTACACTGGATTACACCTCAACTCAACAGACCTATTTTCTTTTTCGACTGCAGAGTATAAAAAAGCAGCTCTTTAAGCTAAGAGAAGGCTTTTTAACAAAAGGATTCATCGATGTGTGTATTATGCAGCTACATTTAGGACAGGCTGTGGCAAGGGTGGATGGCTGAAAGTTGTTCTGAAGACAGGGAAACCTGAGAATGAGTGCAGTGAATTCAGTCTGTACTTAGGACCAAGATGTGCTGATAATAGGAATCCTGACTCGTAACCAAACAGAAATAGCCAAGAGTCTTGAAGTCTCCATTTTGGTGCATACCCTCCTGGTTTCCATAGGGGGCTTCTTTTTGCTGAGCCCTTGACTGGAAGTCCCCATCTCGGCCCTAAAGTGGGAGGAAAAAAAGCCCAAGAAGCATTACTGGCAGCGGCAACATCCTCACATTCAAGCAAAAGTGTCCCAGATGAATATTTCAGCAGGTTGGCTATTTTTATGCCACTCCTGGCCTGCAGAATAAATTGTGTGGCCAAATTCTCTTTGGGTGCTGCTTTAATTCACAGCAGAATCACAATTTGAGACACTTGGGGATCTAGGGGTTGAGAAAGGGAAAATGTGATTGACAGCAGGATTTTGAAATACTTGGTTGGGCATCAAAACACAGAGAAAGGGAAGACATGAGGCCCCTTCTCCGTGAAAAATTCAGTCAAACAGAACCAAGCAAAGCTTCATACCTCCAAGCACCCTCACATCCCACCTGTCTGGAGGAGGAATTTCCCGCCTCTTCACTGACACGTGCATTAGGACAGTGTAGGGGTCAGCTCCTGCGTGGCCCACCCTCACAGCCCCATACATCCCCACTGCCCTTGTATGTCTTGGTGCCCACATAATACCAGGAAAAGGACACTTGCTTTCTGTGAACCTGAGTTGAAAGCACTTTGGCCTGGGGAGCAAACCACACCTTGGATTATTCCAGCATCTCTCTGTGGGTGCTAATATGAAAAACTGAATTGTCTTACTGACTCATTCTGTCCTTGACAGAGAATCAAAAGAAGAAATAAGTAGCCCCTACAATAGTAACTTCAACATGTTAAGAGTTGTGTGCAACACTCCCCGTAATTTGCAGCACCTCAGCCAGTAATTGAGGCATACCCTCTTACAGACATCTATGTTTCGACCTGTACTACCTCTTAAGGTAGAGTTCCAAAAGCTGCACAGGCTCCGCAAGCAGCAGACACAACCACCCACACCTGCCGGAAAACTGAGAGCAGGCACAAAAATATACTACTCACTGCATGAAATAAGGTTATATTTTATTCGTTCTCACTCTTTTGAGGCTTTCTCTATGTTCATGTATGATACTGTGGGACTTCATATCTTATGCCTTCTGAGTGTCTTTTTTCTTTCTGTTTTTTGGCTGCACTGCTCGGCTTGTTGTTGTTTAGTTGCTCAGTCCTGTCCAACTCTTTGAGACCCCACGGACTGCAGCCTGCCAGCCTCCTCTATCCATGGGATTTCTCAGGCAAGAACACTGGAGTGGGTTGCCATTTCCTTCTTCAGGGGATCTTCCCGACCCAGGGATCAGACCTGAGTCTCCTGCATTGGCAAGCGGATTCTTTACCCCTGAGCCACCAAGATCTTAGTTCCCCAACCAGGGATGGAACCTGTGGCCCTTGCAGTGGAAGCTCAGAGTCCTAACCACTGGACCACCAGGGAATTCCCTCAGTCCTCACTGAGGATAATGAACAGAAAAATTCTACTTTGCTAAGGAAGTAGATTTGCAAATTATATTGCAAATACCAACTTGCTTCCTTCCCTTAGTCTACCCACCCGAATAAGCAGCTATGAATGAAGCCCTGAGACAGAGAGTGACTCACCCCAACAGAGGGCAAGGCCTAGCTAGAATGCAGGGTTTAGTGCCTCACTCAACACCACTGACCTGTCCAGCCCTGGCCTGGCTGGGGAGCTGGGCACTTCTCCGCGTTTTCGTTTCTTCAGCACGGCTTCTGCTGTTTTCCTCTCTGCCAGGACCTTCAGAGAGGAACCAGATTCCTGAGACTTTTCCTTTTCCAGAGTTGTTCACATGAGGGCACAGTGAAGAGAACTGCCCATCTATAAATTGCCAAAGGCAGCTTTTAACATCAGCTTTGTAAGTAAGGATAGACAAAGTCTCAGAAATCTAGCCAAGAAGATAAAAAATTCTCAAGTATACAATCCTTATTGGACCTGGGCAACAACCAAAGGGCAAAAGAGAGGAGTCAAGAGCAAAACATGAGATAATAAGAGGCAATAAAGGCAATTTTCATCTCATAAACAAAAGGCAAACTTACCAACCCAAGAGGACTGCTGTTCATTGATTTTCCTACAATAGGAAATTTGAATATCATAATGAAGCAAGGCTGTTTCTTCATCGACTTCTTAGAACTGGTCCTAGATAAAACTTTGGTGTGTGCCCTTTTCCCTTTCACCTGGTTATCAGTTTTCCAAGAAATACTGTGTCTCCAAACTTTTTTCCTCCCTTATTTTATTGTCATCTACAAGTCATGTGGAGATGACGTGGTGAGAGATGACTTGACTCCACTGTGTCATCTAAAAAGTCTGACACAGATAATATTATAACAATAAGTCACTTAAAAGGGGATGATCCCTATTATGAAAGAAAAAAGGTAGAACTTATGGCATCAGTGACAAATGAATTGAGGTATTTTGAGATAATGCCTTTGTACTTTTTTTTTTCCAATCAAACTGGTAGATGTCTCCTTGTCCCTCTATTTGTAAAAATAACAATGGCCCCCAGAGATTAAAAATTGGGAGATATGTTTAAGATATTACTAAGTGAAAGTCATTAAATACTCTAAAATGGAAGGAATTATTTATATCATAGGTTATTTTTCATTGAGTTATTACCCTAAGTCATACTGTACTTTCCATTTCCCAGTACACATTTAATATTTTCAACAACTCAATGACTATTATTAGTTTTCACCATTTCACAAAGGAGGCATACAAAGACTGAGTAATTTATCTAAGGTCATACACTCCTAAGTGGCAAATCCACCAAGATTTGAACCAGGCAGTCTAGCTTGGAGGACATGCTCCTGACTTCTGCAGTGTCAGTGTGGGGGCTCAATCTGGCTATTTCACCACATTCAGCACTGCTAACCTATGGATGTTCAACCGCCCCCTTTTCCTTCTCCACCTACACTTTCATCGTTCTACTTACCCGGTGACAGATTTTCATGAAAGCATTTCATCTCCACATACAGAGTGAAAACAAATGGATAAGGGACCAAGACAGCTTCCCCATGTTTGAACTTCAGATGGGACACTCTTTCCCATTTGCTTTTATCTGGGATGTGCTAAGGACTGAGGATGTAGCCAGTATGAATCCCTGAGTACTATTTTAGAGGAAAGACTCCGTCTCCTTTCCATGACCTACCCTCCAAACTGCACGGGTTTGCTGCTTCCACTTCAATCTACAGTGTGAATTGCAGCTCATTTCCCCCCAGGAAAGAAAGGATACAGGGAAATACAATAAAGTGTTCTGTAGCAAATGGCTGTAAATTATCCAGGTTTCCTAAGACCGCACGAATAGAATCCTGAAAAAAAAATGTGAAATAACTTTAATACTAATTTCAGCCAGTCTATTAACTTATCTCTATCGCTGTTCTTCACGTACCCTATACTCTTTTAGAGTCCAACTACTTGCTGTTCCCTGAATATACCTTCCACTTCTCCACTTCTCTGCTCTGGCCTGAAATACCCTTTTAGTCCATCATCATATGACTAAATTCCACTTATTCTTTTATGGCACAACTCAAAAGCCATCTCCTCCACAAAATTTTCCCTAATTTCTCAAGTTGAATTAACTACAGGTCTCAAATTTCACAGTAGTTAGCCTCGGGCCTTCACTATATTCAATGCATCTTTTTCTCCCTTCTGTGCCTCCAGGCTTGTGAAATCTGAATTCCTTGACCAGAGACTGAACTCTGGCCCAGCAGTGAAAGTGCTGAGTCCTAACCACTGGATTGCCAGAGAATTCCCTCCATGTACATATTTTTATTTTCTTTACTAAGAAATCTTCTTGAAGGAGAATACATACCTGATTTGTCTTAGCATCCCTTCTCTACCATAGTGGATGAAGCATAACAGGTCCTCAACAAATAGATCCTGGATTTGTTGCTCAGTTCTGCTGGACTTTCTATGACCCTATGGACTGCAGCCCACCAGGCTCCTCTGTCCACGAAATTCTCCAGGCAAGAATACTGGAGTGGGTAGCCATTCCCTTCTCCAGGGGATCTTCTCAAGCCAGGGATTGAACCCCATTACAGGCAGATTCTTTACCATCTGAGCCACCAGGAAAGCCCCAATGAATAATATTGGTATTTATTTATATGTACGTATTTTGCTTTAGTTTATGTCAAACCTTTTCTTCTACTGTCTTTAAATCTTAATTATTTAGTCTCTAATTAACCTATGCTTATTAGTATATGGGCAAAGAGTCTGATATGACTGAGCACTCACCACTACTCAAGAACCCTTTAAGATAAAAGATTTCTATTATCCTCATTTTACCACTGAGGAAACTAAGACAGAGAGAGGTACAGTGATTTATGGAAGGCTACACAGCTAGTAATGATGGAGTTAAGACACAAACCCAGGCAGTGGGGCTCCAGAGCTTACACTCAAAACCATTAGACTAAACTGCTTATCAATATATGTTTTCTAAGTGAATGACAAAGGATAACTTCTGCTTCAAAACTAATGAGAGTTAAAAAAAAAAGAACATATAAAAAGCACTTCGAAAAGTTTTAGGGAATTCCCTGGTGGTCCAGTGGCTAAGACTCCACACTCCCATTGCAGGAGGCCTGGTTTTGATCCCTGGTCAGGGAACTAGATTCTGCATGCTGCAACAAAGAGTTCGCATGCTGCGACAAAGACTGAAGATCCTGCAACTAAGACCCGTGCAGTCAAATAAATCAATAAATGTTTTAAAAAAACACATTTTTATATGATTATAAATGCATATAAGTGTTCTCTAGCTACCATTAGATGAACTATTGTGCAGCAAGAACCGCATACATCTATTTCTAATCCTCACTACAATCCTGAAAACTGATATTATTTATCAATCTTACTGACAGGTAAGGAAACAGATTCAGATAAGGAAGACAAATTTCCCAAAAATTGTACTGTGAAGGCAGAACTAGAGTTCAAATCCAGGTTTCATTGGTTCTAAAAACTATGTTTGCAATACTTTACTGCCTTGAGCTTTTCTCTGCCCATATTAAGTGAAGCAAAGTGAAATAAATTTTGCTCTACTCATAATTAAAATAAGCAGAAAACTGTCATGGTCCTATGTTAAAATAATTGCTATTTATAATGATGCCTCTGAGGTCCTCAAAGATCTTACTGTATTTTTCAACACATAGCTAAAGAGTACCTTTAAGGCTTTGACTCAACTTTTGGTTTTACAGTTTTGCATTTGTATATGTAATTATATTCAAATTCTTTGAAATGTGGCAGCATATGTCTTTATAAATTACAACAGTCATAGAGCACTCAGTCATGAAGTTAGAAAAGAATACACTAGTTTAAAACTCTCATATTATGAATGAGGCAAATAAAACCCAGAGAGAGAAGTGATTTGCTAAGGCTCACACATTTCTTAGTGGTTCAGCCAGGACTAGAAACTGCGGCCAGCCCCCAGAACTCTAATTCCTTGTCCAGTGCTTTCACCAGTTTACAAATTTGTCCACCGTCTTTGTCTTCTTCTTGTGGGAGAATTTAAAGCCATTAGAGTTGGGTAGTAAAGGAATGAAAATGAAGTGGAAATATAGCAAATGCAAATGTTTCCAATTAAAATGAAGACACAGCAGCCTTGTCTGTGTATTTACAGTTGAGTTTCCTGAACGTCAAGTACCAGGCAGTGGTTGGGATGGTGAGGTTTCCCAGAGCCCTGGAAGGCAGTCCTCCGGATGCTTTCTCTATGCCAGCCGCCACAAAAGACAGCTGCCCATGGCTGGGAACTCTAGTGGAAACAAAATCACTCTTAGCCTCAAAGGTGCTGACACTTCAACTAGGAAAATTGAGAAAGAGTATAGGCTTTAATTTCCCTGGAAAAACAGTAACCTTTCTCTGCAGAGGAAATGTGGCAGGGAGAAGTCAAGTAATCAAGCGGAGATTGTGACTCAGTTTGTAGGAAACAACTAAAACCTAAATAGGGATGCATCCTCAGCTTAAAAAACAACATTCCCAGAAGTTGTCTGCTTCTTTCCCTACCTCCAGCTCCTGGACGATGACTTCCTTGTTTTCTACCTCTTCCCCTCTAGAAGGTAAACAGACAAGAAGTAAATGAGCCAAGAAGAAAAGCTCTGGAGACAACAGACTCTAGTAAAAATGACATTTCCAATGAGCTAAGGGAACATAACTAAATAACAATTGTGTGTGCTGACCCAGTGCTCAAGGGAAGAAGAGCTCACTAGGTGGTGCAGACTGAAAGCTGGTACAGGCTGTACCAGAGTATCTTCTCCATGCCCTGCCGGGACCCGACATTGCCACCGTTAAGGTTAATAATTGTTTAGACCAGTAGTACAAGTGCAATCTGCGGACCTCCGGGGGTCCTCAAGACCCTTTCAAGGAGTCTCCAAGGGCAAAATTAGTTTCATAATAATACTAAGATATTATTTGCCTTTTTCACTATATTGACATTTGTATCATAGTGCAAAATCTGTGGTGGTCAAAATGCTGGTGCCTTAGCACAGATCTAGTCAGTTGCACTAAACTGTACTAGCAATTGTAGCCATCTTTGCAACCACACAGGAAAAAAAATTCAATTCCATTTAATATGTTAGAGGAAGAAGTAAGGCCTTAATAATTCTATAAATCTCACCCCCCAAATAATGGATTTTAATATATTCTGTGATAAAACAGGAAGTATGGATAAAGTGTTTCTGCGGCATACCAGAAGATGATGGTTCTCTTGAGAAGTGCCTGCACAACTGTTTAGGTTGCAAACTGAACCACATGCTTTTTCATATTTTATTTGACTGGTCAGCTGACAGATAAACGATGGTGCTTATTCAGACTTGGGAATGTGACAGACATTTTCTCAAAAGCGAACAGTGAGCTTATCAATAAAACTGACAGTATTTGTTGTTAAGGATAAATTTTTGGATTTCAAGTAAAATTTTGAATTTTGGAAAACTTTTATCCACCACTGTAGGGTTGACAACTTCCCAATACTTGGGCATTTTTCTGATAAGATTGGTAGTGATATTAGCAAATATGTTTTTTGATACTGTATAATGAAGCGTGTTGACATTTGAACAATCTGCAAGTGAAACAATATTTTCCAAGCGACCATAGAAACACTTCAGGTTACAAAATCATTCTAGGTAAAAGATCAGCTTTCAAAGAACAAGATAGACCAATGGATTTTCATGTTGCAGAGATCAGAAAGTACAGTGATATAATTTCAGATTCCACATTGCAACTAACCTTTAAAAAACTACTATATTTTTAAAAAATGAAACTGAGTTTCCTGGTTGTCTAGTGGTTAGGACTCGGCACTTTTACTACTGTGGCGTGAGAGATCCCACAAGTTGTGCTGTGCAGCCAAAAAAAAAAACCAATTTTTTTAATTTAAAAAAATAATAAAAATTTAAAAAGAAACAAAATAAACAACTGTTATTTGTCAAGTTTTGACACAGGGCCAAGGAAGATTATCCACAATGATCTGAGAAGACTATTAATATATTCCTACCTTTCCCTACTACAAACATTTGTTGTTCAGTTGATCAGAAGTGTCCAACTCTTTGCAACCCCATGGACTGCAGCATGCCGGCTTCCCTGTCCTTCACCATCTCCTGGAGTTTGCTCAAACCCATGTCCACAGAGTCAATGATGCCATCCAACCACCTCTGTTGCTCCTTCTCCTCCTGCCCTCAATCTTTCCCAGCATCGGGATCTTTTCCAATGAGTTGGCTCTTGACATCAGGTGGCCAAAGGATTAGAGCTTCGGCTTCAGCATCAGTCCTTCCAATAAATATTCAGAGTTGATTTCCTTTAGGATTAGTTTGACTAGTTTGATCTCCTTGCTGTCCAAGGGACTCTCAAGAGTCTTCTCCAGCACTGTGGTTTGAAAGCATCAATTCTTCGGTGCTCAGCCTTCTCTGTGGTCCAACTCTCACATCTATACATGACTACTGGAAAAACCATACCTTTGACTATATGGACCTTTGTTGGCAAATATATGTAATGCTACATATATATGTACAGCTGAGTTTTTCATGTAATTCAACCAAAAGAAAAAACTCACGACAGATTAAATGTAAAAGCAAATACAATAATCTAGCAGTTTTTTTATTAAGCCAGACATTAATGAAATTTGCAGAAATTTAATGTGATGTCAATCCTCCCATTAATTTTTGCTTTAGAAAATATGGTTTAGTTACAAAGTTGTGTTTGACTCTTTTGCCACTCCATGGACTGTAGCTTGCCAGGCTCCTCTGTCCATGGGATTCTTCAGGCAAAAATACTGGAGTATATAGTTATTTTTAATAAAAATATATTAAAACTTAATAGGTATATCATTATTTTAAAATTAATATTATACATTTAAAAGTTGTGCTAAAATACATATAACCTCAACTTTTCCATTTTAACTATTTTTAAGTATATAATTCAGTGGCATTAATTAATGGGTTGGCCAAAAATTTTGTTCAGGTTTTTCCATACAATATTACATTCAAAACCATGGCTTGCAGTCAGCACTACCTTATTTCTAAAACTTATTTCCACAAACTGAAACATTGTGCTCTTTAAACAATAACTCCACATTCTTCCCTTTACCCAGCCTGTCTTTATGAGTTTTCCTATTTTAATATTTCATATAAGCAGAATCATACAAGATTTGCCCTGTTGTGACTGGCATATACCTAGGAATGAAACTGCTGGGTCATATGGTAATATGGTCATATGGTAAGGGCTTCCCTGGTGGCTCAGACGGTAAAGTGTCTGCCTGCAATGCAGGAGACCCAGGTTCAATCCCTGGGTCAGGAAGATCCTCTGGAGAAGGAAATGGCAACTCACTCCAGTATTCTTGCCTGGAAAATCTCATGGATGGAGCCTGGTTGGCTACAGTCCATGGAGTCGCAAAGAGTCGGACACCACTGAGCAACTTCATTTCTTCATGGTAATTTTAACTTTTTGAGGAACTGCTAAACCAGTTTCCATAGTATCTGCATCATTTTACATTCCCACCAGCAATGTATGAAAGTTCCCATTTCTCCACATCCTTGTCAACAACTGTTGTTTTGTTTTTTAATTATAGCTATCCTAGTAGGTGTGAAGTGGTATATCATCGCAATTTTGATTTGCATTTTCCTAGTGACTAAAGATATTGAGCATTTTTTCATGTGCTTACTGGCCATTTGTATATCTTCTTTAGAGAAATGTCTATTCAAGTCCTTTGTCCATTTTCAATTGGATTGCTTATCTTTTTGTTGTTGAGTTGTAGTTCTTTATATATTCTGGATATTAAACTCTTATCAGATACATGATTTGCAAATATCTTTTCTCATCTGTGGTTTTCCTTTTCACTCTGTTAGTAGGGTTCTTAGACATATAAATTTTATAAAATCAACTAAGTGCAATTTATCTAATTTCTTTTGAGGCCTGTGTGTTTGGTGTTGTATTTAAGAAACCACTGCCAAATCCAAAGTCATAAAGATTTGCCCCTATGTTTTATTCTAACAGTTTTAGTTTTAGCTCTAATTTCGTCTTTGATCCATTTTTAGTTAACTGTAGTATATTGTGTAAGATAAGGGTCCAACTTTATTCTTTGGCATGTGGATATCCAGTTTTCCCAGAACCATTTGTTAAAGAAACTCTTCTTTCCCATTGAATGCTCTTGGCATTCTAGTCAAAAATCAATTGACCATAGATGTTAGTGAGGTTTTATTTCTGGGCTCTCAATTCTATACTATTTATTGGTTATAGTCTGTCCTTATGCAGTACCACACTTTTTGATTACTTATAGTTTTGTAGGAAGTTTTTTAATTGGCAAGTATGAGTACTTCAAATCTGTTCTTTTCCAAGATTGTTTTGGCTATTTGGGATCCCTTGAAATTCCATATGAATTTTAGGTTGGGTTTGTACATTTGCAAAAAAAAGTGCCATTGGGATTTTGCTAGGGATTACATTGAATCTGCTGATTGCTTGAGTACTGTTTTCATCTTAACAATATGTATATCTGGCTGCACCACAGGGCATGCAGGATCTTATTAACAGTTCCCTAACCAGGGATCAAACCTCTGCCCCTAGCAGTGAAAGCACAGAGTCCCAATCACTGGATTGCCAGGGAATTCCCATCTTAACAATATTAAGTCTTCCAATCCATGAACACAGATATCTTTCTAATTAATTAATTAATTATTTTGGCCTCTCTGCATGGCTTGTGGAATCTTAAATTCCCTGACCAGGGATTAAATCCAGCTCTGACAGTGGAATTCTGGGTCCTAACCACTAGATCACCATGGAATTCCTATAGAGGTCTTTCTATTTAGGTCTCCTTTCTCTCAGAAATATTTTTTAGTTTTCAGTGTGCAAGTCTTGTACCTCATTGGTTGAATTTATTGCTAAGAATTTTTTTCTTTTTGATACTATTGTAAGAAAAATTGTTTTCTTAATTTTCTTTTCAGAAAGTACTACTAGTTTACTGCTAGTGTATACAAATCAACTGATGTTGATTTAGTATAACTTTGCTGAATTCATTGATAAGGTTTAATAGTTTTTTGTTGGTTTGTGTGGATTTTTTAGGTTTTTCCACATATAAGATCATGCCAGGAATTCCCTGGCAGTCTAGTCGTTAGGACTCCATGCTTTCGCTGCCAAAAGCTCAAGTTCAATCCCTGGTTGTGGAATTAAGATCTCACAAGCCATGTGGTGCAGCCAAAAAAGAAAAAAAAAAAAAAAAAAGATCACGTCATCTGCAAACAGAGATAGTTTCACTTCTTCCTTTCCATTATGTATGCATTTTTTTTTCTTGACTAATTGCTCTGGCTAGAGCTCTAGTACCATGATGAACAGAAGTGATGAAAGTGGGCATCCTTATCTTGTTCCTGATCTTAAGGAAAAAGATTAAGTTTTTCACCACTGAGTATGTTGTTTAACTGTGGTTTTTTCACATATAGACTTTATATTGAGGAAGCTCCCTTCTACTCCTAGTTTGAGTATTTTTATCATGAAAGGGTGCTAGATTTGGTCAAATGTCTTTTCTGCATCCATTGAGAGGGTCATGCGGTATTTTTTCTCTTCTTTCTATTAATGTGGTGTATTATATTGATTGATTTTTGTATACTCAACTATCCTTGCATTCCTGGGGTAGTTTCAGGAATATAAACAATGCCAATCTTCTTATTAATTTTTAAAAATATGGCTATTTTAAATAAAGTGTTATAGTATTTTTAAATTAATAAGTAATTATTTGAAATTGTTCTTTTGATTTTATATGATAAATATTGACAGGTATGACTCATTTAATCAAAAACTCTTTGGAAGCCTCAATTTTAAGAGTGCAAAGGGGTCCTGAGATAATTTGAGAACCACTGCCCCAAAGGTATGCTATTACCAATTTAAAAACTTATATGAATAATAAATATATAGAACATAAAATACCTAGAAAAGAGAGCTACAAGGTGCTGCTTCAGCCAGTCTCCTGGACTTGGTGAAGGCAGAGAAGGAATGACCTGTGGGAATGTATTAACCTGTGTTTGTAAAGGCTACCCTCCTAGTTTTTAAAATTACCTGATGCTGTTGCCATATCTAATTTTGAATTTATACACGTTGGGTCCTGCATGAAGAAATCTTGTCTCTGGAAATGGGTAGGTGAAAGGTTTTAAACTCATTGCTTCCGAACAGTAACCTAAATAAAATAGAAGTGTTAAAGAATTACGAAAAAGCTAAATATGGTTCCTTATGTATGGAAATAAAGCCTGCCCAATCTGTAGCATCTCTTCATTAGTATAATGTCCAGTTCTCAGTATCACTGCCTATGTCCCAGGCTCACTTCTAATATTAATTACCTGGATCATTTCTCCACCTGCATGGGGAGGATATATGATATTCTGAGATAATCTTTATACTTGAAGTCAGAAGACCTAAGTTAAAGTTTTGCTGTTTACCTTATGACCTTGTACAAATTACTTCTTTTCCATGAGACTAATGATACTAACATCTGATGATAACAGGGTTTTTGTTAGGATTAAATCTATCTCCCAAATATCTCTTGCATCTGTTCTCATCCCTTGCCCCCATTTTCTCTGGAACCTAGGCCAATGTGAAGAGGGCTCAAATCAAATAATGAAACAGTTTAAAGGACGCACCAGTAAGAGGCAACTGGGAACACCTCTGCTGTTAATTTTCTCTGACGTTTAGGAATTAGCACACCTTCCTGCTACAGCCAGTGCAGGAAATAAGGACGTACACTGATGTCTTGCCAAGGAGGGCCTTATCTTCCCAGCTCTCAACTGTTCTTCTTCACCACTTATGAGAGGACCCTGCGCCACAAGACTGCCCCCTACTCTCCTAGCACTTACTAGTTTTACTTTTCCTATTCCAGAATCTCTACTCACTTAAAGGCCTCTCTGTGGGAAACTCAGAAGAAGAAATGGAGAACGAAGTACGGCATGCCTCCTCTACTCCAAGAGAGCACTTGGTATGCACTCAGAGGACTTTTCTATGCCTCTTTTTATTTGTAAAGTAGAGATAATAAGCCTTGTACTTTCTGTCTCTTCATATGGAAGTTTAAATAATAAATAACGAGAGTAAAAGGTCCAGAGTTTCTAGGATCAAATCTACCCATATACAATGCAAGGTATTGATTTCCGAGGCAGCTGAGCTGAGGTAGACAGGACAAGCACAAAGTAAGAATAATTTATGTTTTAATCTCAGTTCCATTATCCCTACATAGTTTTTCTGGGCCTTGGTTTTATTATTTATACAATAATAACAACTTATGTATGTAACAACTAACAACAATTTTTTGTCATACCCTATTCTAAGTACCTTATATATAGATCTTACTTAATTCTCACAAAAAGCGTATGAAATAAGTAATCTAAATATGATAGATGAGGAAACTGAAGCACTGAGAGATGAAGTAAGTTTTCTATGGCTATGGATTTTGGAATTGGAATTCAAATTGAGGCAGTGTTAATTGAGACTTGATGGTCTTAACCACTTTTCCATGCTGCTTCCTGGGGTTATTAGAAAGCAAAACAAAACAAAACAAAAAAAACAAGATAATGACTATAAAATCATTTTGCAAGTATTAACATATTATATACACATAAAGAACTATTTTCATTATTCTTTCCTCCATATTACCCTGATTCCATGCCTACTCAGCAGGGAGAACTCTAATATGTACAGTTGGAAGATCTATGTGCCCAAAGAATGGCATTCCCCACAATTTCCAAAGTTCAAGTCTGGGGCTGCCAGTAAAGAGATATCCCAGTGTCCGATCTTGGCTGCTTGGGATTAGAATGACAGGAGGCTGGAGCCAAAACCCGAGACTATTTAGACTAGAATTGCACTCAAAAGTGAAAAGAAATAGTTGGTGCCAACTGCAGAGTTACCAGAGGGGAAATACTGTTCACATCCTGAGAAAAACTTGCACATTCTCCATGCCCTCGGCATGGCAAGAACCCACGCTAGATTTGATAGTGTTTTTGGTGCTAGATGACTTTACCAAGTAAGCAGGGACCACCTGATGAGACTTAGGTTGCTGCCACAAAAACTGAGCCCTTCATTATTCAGAGGGTTCTTCTAAAATGCAATCACCACAGACTGAGGACTGGGGCCATCAGAGCAAAGGAAATGAAGAACATTTGCTGGAAATGACAATCCAGAGAGGAAACTTCATGTGCTGTGCTACAGCTGGCTGGCTGAGAGAAGTAAAAACAATCCCCTTCTAGCTGGGGCCTGTTCCTGTTAATTGCTGCCTGCCTGCTTCAGAAACAAACACCACACACTAATTACTCTATTCGAAAATAAAGATTAGACAGCATAATCCCCAATAACCACATATAGCAGTGGTTCAAAGATTCACAAGGTTATTTTCCAACATGAGTACTGCAGTCATGGTGACACTATGTCCCAAGAACATATCATTAAGTTGATGAGATCTTACAGATGAAAGGTCAGACTCTCAGCCAATTTTAGGTGATCATAAAACATGATGCCTTTAAAACAAAAAAAGAGAAGTTATAGGCAATATGGGATAGTGGGAAAGACACAGGATTTGTAATTGGAGGACGAAGGCTTGAGTTCTAGCTCTGCCTCTTAACAGTCATTCGACCTTAATCAAGTCACTTAGCCTTTTCATTTCTCAATTTCTACATCTCTAAAAGGGGAATGCACTTATCCCTGAAATTTCTGTGAGGATTAAATGAAATAATGCTGTAAAAAGCACTTCATAAACGCTGGGTAATTATATTAACATTAGCTCTTTTGATAGATTTGAAGTTTCTCTCTTAATGCTTTACTAGAAAAGCAACCTCAAGAGAAGTGTTTAGCTTTAATATCAGTACAAAATCTTGACAAATCTCAATTAAGACTCTTTCCTTGAAATTCCCCAGTAATAGATTTAAATGAGATATAGGCACTGATGTTAGAAAGGGAATGATTTTTTTAAGGTTTTAGTAATTTGTCTCACATAAAGAAACATTTGGGCCAATGCACAGAACTTGAATCAGTGCTGAATGCAATATGAAGATAATGATATGACTACTGAAGCTGAAGGAGAAGATCATACAGAAGTACCAGCATTAAATATATCTGGTGATACTTGATGGCAAAATGCTCCGCAGAGTTAATAAAAGAGCTTTAATAAGCATTCATTAAAAATACATTTATGAGCAGGTCTAACATAACAGGCTCTGTGACCACTAATGAGTTTGGGCCAAAAGAAAAAAAACAGGGAAATCCCACTCATGCTATGAATCCAACACCCAAGTTTTAGAACTGAGGCTGAGGACAGAAGCTTGGCTTCTCCTTCTGCCTTCAGAAGTCCTTGGCTAGTTTCAAAAGTCTGCCTGTCTTTGCTGAAATAGATCCAAACTCTCTGAAAACCTATATTTCCAATGAGATTTATGCTTGCCTATAGCTGAAGTGCCCTTCATTTCAGAGGAGACAAAAAGGAAGTGAATTCATCAAAGAAGGAAATGACTGCTATAGGTCACATAATTCAGTATGGAACCAGGATTAGCCCCCAAGATTGTTGAATCCTTTGGCTAATACATTTTCCATAACACATCACCTGATCATTTTATTAAACTATAACCCTGGTCAATCGCATAAATCTGGATAGCATCCTCAATCTGGGTACAAAGACATCAAGCCAAAGTGCAGCATTTCTGGATTAGAGCTTCTTAGGATTATATCTTGGGATATAAAGGGTTTCTTTCACATTTGTTTGTCTTTGAGCTCTATTTTCAAAAGGAACTAGTCTCAGTTTCCTCACCTTGCAGGGTGACTAGGATGATTAATGAAATAACGCATGTATAATTGCTTATTGCAGTGCTCTATGCATAGGTTATTCAATAAAGAATAGCTGTTTTAAAAGCAAAACAAATCCAAGAGTTAAGATATAGGACAAGAGCTGATCTAAGACTACCCAAGATACTTCATTGCCTACTGATGTCATTCTTTCCCATTAGACTTCTACCTACTCTTTCTGGTAAGACACAATCTTTAAAACACCACTGGCATTTATTCAGAAATATATTTGCAACTGGAACTGTGTCAGATTTTGTTTTGTTTTGTTTGGGAGGGGAGAAGTAACTAAAGCTTCTAACAGAGGGATAGGAAGGTGTCCTGAAACGAAATCAAAAGGCCTTAGTGAACAACTCAATAGGGCAGAAAGGAGATTAAGTGAACTTAAGTTACTCTTTACACCTAAATGTCTCTTCCACTTTCATTTTAACCATCCTAAAAGCTAATGGAAGAATTATCTTTGGTCAATAGGTCTAGGACTGTGCTCCTTCCTTGGAAAAAGCAATAGAATGGTATCTCATCTCACCATCCTGCCCATTAGTTGTGGCTTGTTACATGAAGATCCTTGGAGAAGAAAATGGCAACCCACTCCAGTATTCTTGCCTCGAAAATCCCATGGACAGAAAAGCCGGGCAGGCTACAGACCAAGGGGTCGCAAGAGTCAGACACGAGAGTGACTAAACCACCACATGAAGATCAACCTATTAGCACTCATATCACACTGAATTCACTGCAGAACTCTAAAAATCCTAATCCCAGGAATCCTAAAAGCATTTGGATGTAAAACTGCAGGCAATGAGGGATATTTTATTTTTTGGTTACACCACTGGGTGAATTGCCCTGAAGCAGTACCTGCAAAGATTTTAAAATGATAAAAAAGCATCAGTACTTTCAGAAGGGCAAATGGTGAAGAGAATATCCTTAGCTAAACAGAAAGAAGCATCTTTTGCAGTTTTGAGCTATAAACTTTGAGTCTTTGATGTACATATCTCAAGGGTCTTAGTGACAGAAGACAGACGAAAGTGTGAAAAGAAAGCTTCTAAAATATACAGCTTTGTTCTTGGCATGAAAAAATGGTAGATTCTGAAGAAACAAAGTTAATAAAAAACTATATTACTTTTTATACAAAGAGAGCAAATTTCACACAGGAAATCTGAAATATTTTACTGCCTTTAATTCTGGTGAGATACTGGGAAGATAAAAATTATATTCACTAGGTTTACAAAAAGATAAACCCAACATGAGGAGATCATCTAATTTGACCAAGGTCATACATCAAGAGCAAGACTAAAACACAGATGTATTGCTAAAGCAAGGTAGTCTCACTGGGTGTCAAGTATAGTTACCTTATGAATTAACCTAGACTCAATATTAGCCTCAATTCTTTATATCTTTATATTTTACCACCTAAGTATATCTCTAATATAACAGAATCAGGCATAACTGCTAAGAAACAAAATTTAGCACTTTGAAAGATCATCAGACCATAGGGATCTGATGAATAAAATCTTACATTTATAAAAGCACTTTCAGTTTATACAATGCTTTTCCCATCTATCCCTATCTCATAAGATTCAAAAACATCTATTGAAGTAGGCAGGGCAGTTCAGCTAACTTATACTGCACGCTAAATGCTCTCCTAATTTTTATCTGATTTGATCCTCTCGATCTTGTATTCATTCAATATTTATTCATTCAGTTCACAATTATCTGCATACCAACTATGTTCCAGAAACTTAAGTGCTGGAGATAAAGTGGGGAATAATAAGAACTCAGTAACTGCCTGCAAAGAGCTTACAAATAATTTTACGGATGATGACTGCTACAAAAAAGGACAGGGTGACATAGGAACATGACAGAGAATCCTAACCTAGAATGGAAGTCAGGGAACTTCACGTAAGTGACTCATATTTGAAGGATGAGTATGAGTTGGGGAAGGCACAAATGGCGAGTGGGTGAGGGGTCTGATGCAGGTACAAGAAAAGCAGATACAACAGTCCTCAGTTGAGAGAGACTGCTGTCATTTCCAGAGGGAGAAGTATAGTACTTCTGAACACAGGTGGCACGAAGCGTGACAAACTAGGACTACAAAGATAAACAGTGAGTCATCACTCGTTTGAGAGCCTACTATGTATCAGGCATTTCTTTCAGCAATGATAGAGGGGGTAATAAGAAAGACACGATTCTTTGTCTTTAACAGCTTAGACTTCAGGAAGTTTGGAGAACAATAATAAACACATAAATAAATCAATGTAATTTGAAATACTGTAAGTATTATGAAGAAAATAAAACAGGGTTTTGTAGTAGAGAGTGACTGGGAGACTGCTTTAGTGTGGCCAGTGAAGGGCTTTCAGAACAGATCAAACTGAGTTATGGCCTTAATGGAAAGTGAAACAACAAAGTCAAGGAGAAGAGCATTCCAAGCAGGAAAAACCAAGCACAGAAGCCCTGTGATAATTGGTAGTTAAATGACAGAAAGGTCAGTATGACTGGAGCACAGAGAATGAAGACTTGAGTAGAAAGAAATGAAGTCAGAGACCTAGGCAAGAGCCAGATCATATAAAGGCTGCCAGCCATTGTAGAGTTGCAATTTTATGCTACTGAAAGTGAAAGTTGCTCAGTCGTGTCTGACTCTTTGTGACACCATAGACTATACAGTCCATGGAATTCTCCAGGCCAGAATACTGGAGTGGGTAGCCTTTCCCTTCTCCAGGGGATCTTCCTGACCCAGGGATCGAACCCAGGTCTCCTAAAAAGAAGTGTAATTATTTGATTTATGCTTTAGAAACAGTACTCTGGCTGCCAAGAGAAAGATGAACTGAAGAGTTGTAGCAGTCGGGCAGAAAGATGTTTCAGATTCAGACTTTGAGGTCTTAGTAGTCAGTAACTACTTAGATTGGGGGTATATTTTAGACTGATGGACTAGATGTGGGAATCAAGAATGGCTCTTGATTTTGGTCTATGCTATTAGACAGGTAATGGTACACATCCTTTACTGAGATGGAGAAGAATTCTGAAAAAAAAGATTTGCCATTCTAGGGAATTCTCTGGCAGTCCAGCAGTTAGGACTCTGGGCTTTCATTGCTAAGGGCCCAAGTTCAATCTCTGGCAGGGGAACTAAGATCCCATAAGCTGCCTGGTGCCACCAAAAAAATTTTTTTTTGCCATTCTCTTTCTGTTCTGGGTAAGCGTGAGAGGCCTGTTAGATATCCTGTGGCCTGACATATCCTGTGGATATGTCAAGGGGGTGGTCTCTTGGTATGCAAGGAGTGGAAATCAGGATAGAAATATAAACTTGAGTTATCAGTGTTTAAGTGGTATTTGAAGATGGTATTGGAAGCTATTAGAACAGTAAGATCATCCAGGGAGAAAATACAGATAGAGAAAGAAAAAGGGCCTTCCTCATAGGCCAGGCTATGAACTGTGAAGTCTATCCAAAGAGCAATCAGAAGGCATTGAAGGGCATAATAAAGAGATGACATGATCACATATCTGTGGGTTTAAAAAACAAACAAACAAACCAAAAAATCAAAACAATCCCTCTGATTGTAATGTAGGAAATAACCCAGAACCAGAACAGATGAAAGAGGCTCCGTTAGGAGACTCCTGTGGTTCCTGGCAGAAGCTGATAATAGCCTGGTTTATAGTGATGAGAGTGGAGATGAAGAGAAGTGGTCTGGTTTAGAAGACGTCTAGTCATGATTTGGTGACTTGACAGGGTAAAGAAGAAGTCCAGACAAGGATTGTGAGCTGCTTGAACAAACAACTGAAAAATAAAGATACCTCTTCCCCCCCACAAAAAAGGAGCCTTAGAAAGTAAGTTTTTGAGGGGAAGATAATTGAGTCCATTTTGGGATATGCTCAATCTTAAGGTACCCACAAAATATCTAGACATTCTAGGTAGGCTGTTGGATATTGTGGTAGGTCTACTATCTGCAGATTAAGGAATTAAGTTCAGAAAAGTCAAGGACGTAGGGTCAAGTATACCTTTCCCAGATGCCAAGATTCAAGGACCTGAGTAGTTGAACAGAGAGATCTCACTGAGAGCTATGACTCAAATATTGATACTTACTTCCTAGATTCAGTCAGGCATCTGAAAACAAGAAATTCATTCAAATCATTAAGACATGATGTGACAAGACATATTTTGATGAAAGAAGTCATGTTTTCACGCCAACTCCTAAGCCTGAGTTAGAGGATGGTTATGAACCAGAATGATGGCTTTTGTGTGCAGCTTTGTTTTTTTAAGAGGCTGTGGTGAGAGGGAGCTGGGGGGCTTAGAAGACTGGATCTGTGCCAGAGGCAGCACTTCGTGCTGGGTGTGGTGTGGCAGCAAGAACTGTCCCTGGGGTTCCTTCACCTCTGCCCTGCTCACTCGCCCGTGGAAGGGGATCTGGACATAGTTCGGCGCCTGCCTGGCTTCCATCCCTGCTCACCTGGTTACCCCGACCGGAGCTCCAGGCCGCCGCCCTAACCAGGAGGCCCTGCGCTGGGCATCCAAAGGGGCCCGGGGCTTCTAAGGCTGCCTCAGGAGGCGGCTGCGGAATGGGGACTGGGCCCGAAATCTCCTTCAGAGAAAGGCGCCAACCTCACTAGAGAAACAGGCCGCTGCCAGTTGTTACCTCAGACCCAAGGACCTCCCAGGCGCGGCCTGGCTCTTTCTTACAGGGGTTCTTAACGCCTCATCAAATTGGCTTGGGCCAGGGTACCCACTAAAATCTGTTCTTTAAAAAGAGCGGGCGCCGACCTCGCACGAAACCTGGCTTGCTGACCTGCTCGCCCTCGTGCCGAGCCTCAACTCTTGCCGCAGGCAGACCAGGCCTTCAGCGCACGCGCAACTGCGCACCCTGGTCGCCAGGTAGGCCCGCTCCGAGGCCTGGGCGCGGTCTGCGCGTGCGCGCCGCTGAGACGCTGCCCAGGGGTCGCGCGAGACCGAGATCTGGGACGGCGCCCCACCTCACGCGCCCCGCCTGCGGGAGCACAGGTTCCCAGTGTCTTTCCCTGGTTCCTGACCTCCTCTGCCTGTTGGTCTTTCTGTGCCTGGTGTGGGTGGATCGGGTACTGTGGACCGCGGAGCCCCCACTGTG
Organism: Bos taurus; assembly: GCF_002263795.3. NCBI lineage: Eukaryota > Metazoa > Chordata > Mammalia > Artiodactyla > Bovidae > Bos > Bos taurus. Next base: position 43,184,866 of record NC_037356.1, read on the forward strand.
TGTCGAGCATCGTGGTGGCGCTTTCCGTACACGTGCTCCCTTAACTTTCACCCCTGTACTGTACAGCTGTTAATATCCCAATTCTAAAGAAGCCAGGAAACAGGAGCGACTTGTGGACACGCAAGGACTCGAACACTCAGATAAGTTTTTGTGACTCCAAAGCCCAGCACCTTCCCATCCACTTCCTGCTGATCAAATTCTGACTGCGTTGTGAATTATTAAACGCCTCAGTCCCACATTCAGTGGATCGGACTGGGTGTCCTGAGTTCCTGATAATGGACCTGCCTACTTGGGAGATACCCCTCGGCCACAACTCTTATCCCTGTAGCCCTGCATTCTCCGGTCTCCATTTTTACTGTTCCTGCCATCCCCTCTGCATGGAATACATCCCCCCACCAGTAAGGCCACCCCATTTTAAAGCCTACTCCACATGCTGATGGCTGAGTCTTGTGTATTTTTCATACTCAGGACTACTGAGCACCTACTATCAGCTAGTACTTCACAAGGGCCTGGGAAAGGAAGGCAGGAAAAGAGAGGAAAGAAGTGGGAGTGGGAGGAGAGAGGAAACTAGATCCGAGGAGGATGCCTACCCCATCCAAAGAGGGCATCTGCTAGCCAGTCACCTACTGAAAGAAGGGAAGTGTGGCCTGGTAATGTCCAATCTGATTTTCTTGAGAAACCTCCCAAAGTGTTGGCGGGGCTTTCCTAGTGGTCCAGTGACTAAGAGCCCATCTTACAATGCAGGGATAATGGTTGGGTCCCTGGTCCAGGAAGATCCCACATGCTTTGGAGCTGCTAAGCCTGTGCACCACAACTACTGAGCCTGCACGCTGGAGCCCAGGAGCCAGGTACTAAGGCCACGCACACCAGAGCCTGTGCTTGGCGTCAAGAGAAGCCACCACAGTGAGAAGCCAGTGCACCGCAGCTAGAGAGTAGCCCCTGCTCTCCACAACTAGAGAAAGCCTGTGCAGAGCAATGAAAGACCCAGTGCAGCCAAAAATAAATAAAATTATTTTTAAAATAAAAATGTTGGCAACAGTTGAAAAACTTGAATACACTGTGTGGACTGAAACAAACACATTTGTGGGCAGACCTAGCTCTTGAGCCACCTATATGTAGCTCTGACTTTGACTGACACAGTGAAAGTTGACCAAGTGGATACGGCTTGAGTCCCAGCGCAGGGCACCTTCAGGCCACTATTGGGCGCACATCCCTTGCACTCTCCATGCCTGGGAACCAACAGAAAAAAACCTTTTTGGGTAGAGGTGGAGTCAACCCAGGGAAAATGAATCAGTCTGCTGAGAGCCTGAAGAAAACTGTTGTGTACCTGTGCTGGTTACTTTCTATCTATTTACCTGGACATTGTTTGTACCTAAGATTGTGGTAAGGAAGGTCATGAGTCTTACACGACCACCTGTGTAACGTGTGTAAAGATTTCCTGTGGAGGAGGTCCCCTGGCCAGGCATAAAGGACAGAGGAAGTAACCACTGTTTGGACATAAATAGCCCTCAGTTTCAACCAGCTTGGAGGGAAATAGGCAGAAACCCAGGGGATTCCAGAAACCCCTGGGGCATTATTACAACCCCAAATGACCAAACACCGACTACCAGTCATCTACAACCATGGAGTGCTGAGGGAAACGAAAGGAAAACATAAACACTATGAAGGGATGAGACTGAACCAAAGTGCTCTCTGGCAGACACATACCTGCACATACACGCACTGCTATGGAGGCACGGAAGCAGCATTTGGTGGCTCCAAGGTGACTTCTCAGCCCATGTGGCCCACTGGCATCTTCTCCCTGCCCGAGGAGAGTGCCAACTCCATGGTGGGCTCTATCCTTTGTAATGAGGCCAGGGTTGCTTCCACTGGCTCACGCTGAGGGCCCAGAGTAGCATGCAGCTTGTTCTGTCTGACTATTTGCGACCACATGGACTACAGCACGCCAGGCTTCCCTGTCCTTCATCATCCCCTGGAGCTTGTTCAAACTCATGTCCATGGAGTTGGTGATGCCATCCAACCACATCATCCTCTGTTGTCCCCTTCTCCTCCTGTCTTCAATCTTTCCCAGCATCAAGGTCTTTTCTGATGAATCGACTCTTCGCATCAGGTGGCCAAAGTATTGGAGCTTCAGCTTCAGCATGTCTTTCCAATGAACATTCAGGACTGATTTCCTTTAGGATTGACTGGTTTGATCTCCTTGCAGTCCAAGGGACTCTCAAGAGTCTTCTCCAGCACCACAGTTCAAAAGCATCACTTCTTCAGTGCTCAGCCTTCTTTATGGTCCAGCTCTCGCCTCTATACATGACTACTGGAAAAACCATAGCTTTGACTATTACAGACCTTTGCTGGCAAAGTAATGTCTCTGCTTTTTAATACGCTGTCTAGGTTTGTCATAGCTTTTCTTCTGAGAAAGCATCTTTTGATTTCATGGCTGCAGTCACCATCTGCAGTGATTTTGGAGCCCAAGAAAATAAAGTCTGTCACTGTTTCCATTGTTTCTCCATCTGTTTGATATGAAGTGATGGGACTGGATGCCATGAATTTAGTTTTCTGAAGGTTGAGTTTTAAGCCAGCTTTTTCACTGTCCTCTTTCACCTTCATCTAGAGGCTCTTTGATTTCTGCCATAAAGGTGGTGTCATCTACGTATCTGAGGTTATTGATATTTCTCCTGGCAATCTTGATTCCAGCTTGTGCTTCATCCAGCCCAGAATTTTGTATGATGTACTCTGCCTAGAAGTTAAATAAGCAGGGTGACAATATACAGCCTTAATGTACTCCTTTCCCAATTTGGAACCAGTCCATTGTTCCATGTCTGATTCTAACTGTTGCTTCTTGACCTGCATGCAGGTTTCTCAGGAGGCAAGTCAGGTGGTCTGGTATTCCCATCTCTTTCAGAATTTTCCACAGTTTGTTGTGATCCACAGTCAAAGGCTTTAGTGTAGTCAATGAAGCAGAAGTAGATGTTTTTCTGGAATTCTCTTGCTTTTTCTATGATCCAGTGGATGTTGGCAATATGACCTCTGATTCCTCAGTCTTTTCTAAATCCAGCTTGAACGTCTGGGAGCTCTTCGTTCACATACTATTGAAGCCTAGCATGGAGAACTTTGAGCATTACTTTGCTGGCCTGTGAAATGAGCACAATTGTGCAGTAATTTGAACATTCTTTGGCATGCCTTTCTTTGGGATTGGAATGAAAACTGACCTTTTCCAGTGCTGTGACCACTGCTGAGTTTTCCAAATTTGTTGGCATATTGAGTGCAGCCCTTTCATAACATCATCTTTTAGGATTTGAAATAGCTCAGCTGGAATTCTATCACCTCCACTAGCTTTGTTCATAGTAATGCCTCCTATGTTCCTTCCCACTTGATTTCACACTCCAGGATGTCTGGCTCTAGGTGAGTGATCACACCATCATGGTAATCTGGGTTATTATGATCTTCTTTGTATAGTTCTGTGTATTCTTGCCACCTCTTCTTAATATCTTCTGTTTCTGTTAGGTCCATAAGAGTTGTGTCCTTTATTGTGCCCATCTTTGCATGAAATATTCCCTTGGTATCTCTGATGTTCTTGAAGAGATCTCTAGTCTTTCCATTCTATTGTTTTCCTCTATTTCCTTGCATTGATCACTTTGGAAGTCTTCCTTACCTCTCTTGGTTATTCTTTGCGACTCTGCATTCGGATGGCTATATCTTTCCTTTTTGCCTTTGTAGGCATACAGCTACCGGAGGAATTCTTACCTGAGACAACAGGAGACCCTTTCGTGGGAGCCAACACCTGAGCAGAAATGCTAAGTGCCAAAATTCTAGGAGTGGAATTAGAGCAAGTGACATTATTGGATGAGGTGGGGAGGCCAAAGTGAGTATTTAACTTAGAGTAGGTTTAGGAACTTGGAGCCAGTGAGATAAAGAGCTAATAAATATTTGCTCAATCAACAGACATTTACTGAGTAACTTCTATACAAGCACTGTTCTGAGCCCTTAGGGATACCTTGGTGAACAAGCCAAAGTCAGCTGTCATTATGAGGATGTGTGTCAACTAGATGTGAAGGTTGTAGCATGCTGGGGTGAATCACCAGGAGAGTTGTATGGGCTGATGACCCTGCTTAAGGAGCTAGAAGTGGAAGAGATACTGACTGCAGAGATGAGACAGTGGGAGAGCACACCCCTTCTGGGCCTGAGGACTGCCTTGTCCCTTGGGGTTCTTTTTTCTTCAGTTCAGTTCAGTTGCTCAGTCATGTCCGACTCTTTGCGATCCCATGGACTGCAGCACACCAGGCTTCCCTGTCCATCACCAACTCCCAGATCTTGCTCAAACTCATGTCCATCAAGTCAGTGATGCCATCCAACCAGCCCATCCTCTATTGTCCCCTTCTCCTCCTGCCTTCAATCTTTCCCAGCATCAGTGTCTTTTCCAATGAGTCAGTTTTTCACATCAGGTGGCCAAAGTATTGGAGTTTTAGCTTCAGCATCAGTCCTTCCATTGAATATTCAGGACTGATTTCCTTGAGGGTTGACTGGTTTGATCTCTTTGCTGTCCAAGGGACTCTCAAGAGTCTTCTCCAACACCATAGTTCAAAAGCATCAATTCTTCGGCGCTCAGCTTTCTTTATAGTCCAACTATCACATCCATTGGAGAAGGAAATGGCAACCCACTCCAGTGTTCTTGCCTGGAGAATCCCAGGGACGGGCAAGCCTAGTGGGCTGCCATCTATGGGGTCGCACAGAGTCGGACACGACTGAAGCAACTTAGCAGCAGCAGCAGCATCACATCCATACCTGACTAGTGGAAAAACCAACTTTTAAAAATTTACGTATAATACAATTCATTGTTTCTGATGTATGTGTATGATTTTTTAGCATATAGTTAGATTGAAGGATAAATCAGGATAGAGAACAATTTCGTCGCACAAAAAATTCCTTCAAGATGCAGTTAAACCCTCCTCCCACCCCCAATCACTAGCATCCTGTCCTTCATTCCTAAAGTTTTGCCTTTTCCAGGGGACCATATAAATGAAGTCGCATGGTGTGTAACCAGGAATTAGGTTCTTCCTCTTAGTGAAATGCATTTAGATTTATCCCATGTTTGTTTTTCTTTCTTTTTTTTTTTTCTGGCCATCCCATGAGCAGAGTCCTAACCACTGGACTGTCAGGGAATTTCCTAAATTTATCCATGTTGTTGCATGTATCAATATTTAAACTCCAAAGAAAAAAAAAGTTAACTCCTCTTTATTGTTGAGTGCTGTGCTAAGTCACTTCAGTCGTGTCCAGCTCTTTGCAATGCTGTGGACAGTAGCCTGCCAGGCTCTTCTGTCCAGGGGATTCTCCAGGCAAGAATAGTGGAGTGAGTTGCCATTTCCTACTCCAGGGGAATCTTCTGGACCCAGGGATTGAACCCGCGTCACTTTCATTTCCTGCAATGACAGGCAGGTTCTTTACCTCCAGCGCCACCTGGGAAGCATTGCTGAGTACTCTTCTGTTGCATGGCTCTAGCACTGTTTATTTGCCTATTGATAAATATTTCAGTTGTTTTCAATTTGGGGCTATTGTGAATAATTTCTATAAGCATTCATGTACCGGTTGTTTTGTGAATTTAAGCCTTCATATTGTTTTTCCTATTTTTTGGCTGGACTGCACAGCATGCAGGATCTTAGTTCCCAGAGCAGGGATCAAACCTGTGCCCCAGGCAGTGGAAGAGCAGAGTGTTAACCACTTGACCACCGGGGAAGTTCCAAGTCTTTATATGTATTAAGTAAATACCTCAAAGCGGGATTGCTGGGCTATGAAATCAATCCTGAATATTCATTGGAGGCTCGATACTGCAGCTGAACCTCCAATACTTTGGCCACCTGATGGGAAGAGCCAACTCATTGGAAAAGACCCTGATGCTGGAAAAGATTGAAGGCAAAAGGAGAAGAGGGCGGCAGAGGATGAGATGGTTGGGTGGCATCATCAAATCAATGGACATAAGTTTGAGCAAACTCCTGGAGACAGAGAAGGACAGGAAGACCTGGCGTGCTGCCTTCCATGGGGTCTCAAAGAATTGGACACTACTTAGCCACTGAACAACAATGACAACAACAACATGGTAAGTATATGTTTAATTTTATAAGGAATTACCAAACTGTTTTCTGGAGTGGTTGTACCATTTTGGATTCCCATCAGCAGAATATGAGAGTTTCAGTTGCTCTGCATCCTAGTCACCATTTGATATCTTCAGTTAAAATTTTTTTTGTCTTGCTAATAGATGTTGATGGTATCTAGTTGTAGATCTAATTTGCCTTTCCCTAATGACTAATGGAAATGGCAACCCACTCCATTGTTCTTGCCTGGAGAATCCCAGGGACGGGGGAGCCTGGTGTGCTGCCGTCTGTGGGGTTGCACAGAGTCAGACAAGACTGAAGCGACTTAGCAGCAATAGGAATGACTAATGAAATTAAAAGATGCTTACTGCTTGGATGGAAAGTTATGATCAATCTAGACAGCATATTAAAAAGCAGAGACATTACTTTGCCAACAAAGGTCCATCTAGTCAAGGCTATGGTTTTTCCAGTGGTCATGTATGGATGTGAGAGTTGGACTGTAAAGAAAGCTGAGCGCCGAAGAATTGATGCTTTTGAACTGTGGTGTTGGAGAAGACTCTTGAAAGTCCCTTGGACTGTGAGGAGATCCAACCAGTCCATTCTAAAGGAGACCAGTCCTGGGTGTTCATTGAAAGGACTGATGCTAAAGCTGAAACTCCAGTACTTTGGCCACCTCATGTGAAGAGTTGACTCATTGGAAAAGACCCTGATGCTGGGAGGGAATGGGGGCAGGAGGAAAAGGGGACGACAGAGGATGAGATGGCTGGATGGCATCACCAACTCGATGGACATGATTTGGGTAAACTCCAGGAATTGGTGATGGACAGGGAGGCCTGGCGTGCTGCGATTCATGGGGTCACAAAGAGTCGGACATGACTGAGCAACTGAACTGAGCTGAACTGAACTGAATGACTAATGATACTGAGCATCTTTTCATGTGCCCTTAATTTCTGGGGAATTAATAAACCTGTACCCTAACTCAGATCCCAACTTAACAGTGTTAAAGAAGACAAATGCAAATTCACATTTGGCCCGCCAAACTGGAACATTTTAACAGCAACGCTCAGCAGATGACAACTGGATTCAAAGCACTTACGCCAGATCTGTCAAGCCAGCAAGCAGGTGGCAAGAAATTCCTGGCTGCTAAGCCATGTCTCCTCTCTTCCAGGTTTTCTGTGAAGAAGAACATTCTATGCCTTTGCCTTTGGCATGTACTCACTGTCAGACTCTTCAACTCCTGCCATGGCTTTTTTCCTAGACCTCCTATTTAACATTCTCCTCCCTTCTTTCTCTCCTTCACTGAATATATAAATATTTATTGAAAGCCCACATCATGTCAGGCACTGCATTGGGCCCCAAGGTCCTAAAGTTGAAGATGTCTGCTCACAAAAAATTCACATTTGTAACAGGGGGATTAACATAAAAGCAGATTTTAACATACAAAGTAGTAAGGGCTCTGATGCACCTGTGTTCCAGGCCTTGGGGTACTTAGAGGATGATACTTAACCAGCCAGGAGTTAGGAGGGTTTTCTGGAGGAGGAGATACCTGAAATGAGTCCTGGAGGATGGGAAGTATTAACCTCAGAGCCACAGAGAGGACATTCTGGGAGGAAGAGACAGAGTGAGCAAAGGCCTGGCAGTAAGAACTAGATGCTGCGTGTACCTGTCTGTGAGAAGTTCAGTTTCACTCAAATATATAAGTGGAGGTGTGGAGTGGCAGGAGGTGGGGTCCATGAAGGAGAGAAGGGAGAGACCATGAAGAAGCTTGTGCTCAGGCACTAAAATTTATCTCCAAAGTAACAAAATGCCTTTAAAAGCTAGATTTGGGGACGGGGAGCTGGGGACGTGGGCACAGGCGCCAGGGCCTCAGGCTCTTCTCTAGCAGCTGCAGCATAGAGAGCAGTTTTTAAATTCCCAGTTCCATTTCTGATCGACTCAAGAGAGTAAAACTAAGGGGCCCACCCTTCAGCAACAGCAACCTCTGGTTGGAGGGCAGGGAGAGCACCAGGCTGCCTGCCATCCAGTTACCGCGAAGCTCGGTCCTCAGACCAGGGCTGACAAGGACTCTGGGCCTAGCGAGCATCTGGCTCTGCTGGCGGCCTCCCAGGGACACAGAGGCAGGACACGTGTTTTTAATGCAGTCAAATCCACATGGTTTGTATATTTTTTCCTTTAATCTTGGGCATTTGTTTCTCTTTCTGAGAACATAACTGGAAACACTACAGAGTCAATAATCATAAAAAGTGTACCTTTAAGCTCTGTACAGTTTTATACAAGTTCACGATGTACTTTTGCTGCCTTCTAGATAATTTATTCTGCAAGATATTACTGCACAGTTGTAAATAACTTATGTACTGTAACATCACTTCTGCTGCTGCTGCTGCTAAGTCGCTTCAGTCGTGTCCAACTCTGTGCGATACCATAGACGGCAGCCCACCAGGCTCCCCCGTCCCTGGGATTCTCCAGGCAAGAACACTGGAGTGGGTTGCCATTTCCTTCTCCAATGCATGAAAATGAAAAGTGAAAGTGAAGTCGCTCAGTCATGTCTGACTCTTAGCAACCCCATGGACTGCAGCCTACCAGGCTCCTCTGTCCATGAGATTTTCCAGGCAAGAGTATTAGAGTGGGGTGCCATTGCCTTCTCCAAACATCACTTCAGTTATGTGTAAAGAAATAAATTAATTACTTGCCCCCCAAAAAAACAAAAGCTAGATTTAGGTTTTAGAAGAATATTTCTGGTGTCTGTTCCTTTTCTGCTTGTTGATTCTATCTCATCCTTCAAGGCCCAATTCAAAGGTCACCTCCTCTGTGAAGCTCTTTCTAATCCCTTAGCCAGAAAAATCTACTCCTTGCTGGGGCTGTCTTTCCTGCCTTGTACATACTGATCAGTCTGCCTGGCAGGTAGGAACTTTCATTTACTCCACTTTGGGCTCCTTGTAAGGCTTGAGTGGTATCTAGCACATAGATGGTGCTAATAAATGTTTGATGAATGTGAATTGATTTGTGAATGAAGAAAGTTTTCTGGACAGGCCAGTCCAGAGCCTACCAGATTATACCAGAGGTTCTCAAACTTGAACCTGCATTGAAATCACCTTAGAGTACTTGTGGATTGCTGGGCCCAATCCCAAACTTCTTCTTCTTTTTTAACATTTACTTATATATTTGTTTTTGGCTGTGCTGGTCTTTGTTGCTGGGTGCAGTTTTCTCTAGTTGCCGAGAGTGAGAGCAGGAGCTACTCCGAAGCTGTCAATTTTGCGGGCTTCTCAGGTTTCAGTCTTGCTGCATGTGGCCTCTGTCGTTGCTGCATGGCCTGTGGGATCTTCCCTGACCAGGGATGGAAACTGTATGCCCTGCATTGCAAGGCAGATTCTTGACCACTGGACCACCAAGGAAGCCCCAGCCCCCAATTTCTGATTTATAGGCCTGGGATGGGAAAAGGCCTGAGCATGTGTATCTTGAACTTGTAAAATAAAAGCTCAGAAGACAGTTGGTGCTGCCTGGGGGACCACACTTAGAGAATCTTCGATGTAGCTGCGGTTACAATTCAAGTGTTTTTCACAGCCAAGTCCCGTGCTGGGGCATTGTCAAAGGGCCATTATTGCTGCAGTTTATCAACCATCTGATGGACTACCTGGCCCTTCAGGGGATTTCCTTGGTATTGACTCTTGTCCCACCTGCTTTGAGCTGAAGCTGGGGGTTCCTGTACCCCTTCCTGGTCTTTTTATCCCAGAGACTCCGTAGGACTTTTCAGAAGAGGCCCTGGTCACATGGGTTTCTTAGCTAGCTTCCCTCCCACTGAGTGGTTCCATGAGGGAGCCCCAGAAGACAGGATAAATCCTGAGCTTAACCTGTGAAGAAACTGAGAATGTAGGAAGAAGGAGTGCCAGGAGCAGGGGAGTTCCCCCAACCTCCTGCAGCTCTCCCTAAGAGGCTCAGAATGGGGTCCTGTCTCCTTTAACAACTGCTGCTACCCGGGCCTCTGCTGCTCCACCTCTCCCTCCCCCAGGGTGGGAAGGAGCCACTTTATCAGCAGCTCCACTTCCTGCAGCACCTAGGGTTCCCTCCTCCCCTGAGTCTCTGTCACCTCCCTTTGGGCTTCCCAGGCCAATTACCTGCCTGACACCAGTCCTCCGCCCTCAGCCTTGGAGGCTGGAGGCCACAGATTGGCCTGGCAGGGCCACAGGCAGATATGACCCTGCTCAGAAAGGCAGCCTTGGGGGTGGGAGCAAGGGGTCTCCTAAGGGTGGAGACTATTATCAGGTTGGCCAGTTGTTGCTTTCTCTTTGCATGTTGGGTGTTTCAGTTAGGTCGCTGTGAAGCCAGTGACCACTGGGGTATGAGCCCTGTAGAGCTCAGGGAAGAGATGGGGTGGGTTACGGCTGCTCAAAGAGGCTTCTGAAGACTTCTGGGCTCAGTTTAGACTTTGGAGGCCATTGTGCATTTGGTAATGAAAGCTGATTCCTGCAGGTGGTGGCTGTCATCGGACAAAAGCAGAGAACCCCAGAAAGGAGGTGAGAGAGACCCTGCAGAGACCTCTTCAGAAGAATGCTCTTTGGAAAAGATTTGTGTTTGGACCTAGCTGGGAGTCTGAGCCCCTGGAGGTTCAAGTATGCCAAGAGCTTGTTCTAGACTCTAGGTTCCAGGCCCAGCCCAGAGAGTTACACTTAAGAGGGGCAGGCGGTGGGGCACAGCTAGCACTCTGCATTTGTACTGAGGATCCCAAGTGGTTGTTGATTAAAAATAATTTTATCATGAAAATCTTCAAAAAAGTTGTACACTCACCTCCTAGACTCTATCGCTACAATTTAATTATACTCGCTTCATCACATATCATCTGTCTATCCATCATTCCTTGATTTTTTGAGGCATTCCAAAGAAGTTGCATACCTCAGCATATTTCCCCCTAAACCCTTTATCACACGTATCATTAAATAGAGATCAACACTGAGTTACAAGCTTTTTCTTTAAAAAAAAAAAAAGCGGGGCTGTGCTGTATCTTCGTTGCTGCCTGGGCTTTCTCTAGTTGCGGTGCATGGGCTCAGTTGCCCCGTGGCGTGTGGGGTCTTAGTTTCCTGACCAGGGATCAAACCTGTGTCCTTTGCATTGGAAGGCATATTCTTAAACCACTGGACCACAAGCGAGGTCCCACAGCTTTGTGTTTTTTAGTACAATTTATGTAAAATGAAATGTCCAAGTCTTTATATATATTTGCTGAGTTCTGACAAATGCATACACCTGTGTATCTCAAAACCCTATCAAGATACGGAACATTTCCTTTGTACCAAAAAGTTCCCTGATGCCCCTTCCCAGTCAATCCCTGCTCCCACTTCCACCCCTACCCTGGAGGTTGACATGACATGACATGAAAGTCGCTCAGTCGTGTCCGACTCTTTGCGACCCCATGGACTATACTGTCCATGAAATTCTCCAGGGCAGAATACTGGAGTGGGTAGCCTTTTCCTTCTCCAGGGGATCTTCCCAATCCAGGGATCGAACCCTGGAGGTTACCACTACCCTAATTTTTTTCCATTATAAATTGTTTGCTTGTTTTAGAACTTCATATAAATGAGTGTATAGTGTATACTATTTTGTGTAAAGTTTCTTCCACACAGCATAGTGCTTTGGAGATTTATCCATATTGTTGCCTAAATTCACAGTTCCTTTTAATTGCTGAGTAATATTCTGTCTAGATCAGGCCCCTTTGTGCCACGGGGCACCCAAGGGAGGAGGAGGCAGCTCTGCAGCTGGGTTAGGGTCCCTCAAGACCTAGTCTACTCCATCCCACAAAGATCCTTTCTCTTGTTTCTTTGCCCTTCTATATTATAGTTGTTCCCTTTGCCTAGAATTCTCACCCTGCCATATGATTCCCCCATCACTTAGCTGAGTCCTTGTATTAGTTATCTGTTGCCCTATAACAATTTCTCTCAAAACATAATGGCTTAAAATGATAAACACTCGGGACTTCCCTGTGGCCCAGTGATTAGGACTCTGTGCTTCCACTGCAGAGGGCATGGGTTCCATCCTTGCCTGGTTGCATGGTGCAGCCAAAAAAAAATTTTTTTTAATAAAAATAAGTAAATAAATAAAATGATAAACACTTATTATCTCACACAGTTTCTATAGGTCAGAAATCTAAGAGGGGCTTAGCTGGATAGTTTTGGCTTGAGGTTTCTCATGAGGTTGGAGTTAAGATATAGGTGGGGTCACAGTCAGGGGATTCAGTAGTAAAGAATCTGCCTGCCAATGCTGGAGACCTGGATTCGATCCCTGGGTTGGGAAGATCCCCTGGAGAAGGAAATGGCAACCCACTCCAGTATTCGTGCCTGGGAAATCCCATAGACAGAGAAGCCTGGCAGACTACAGTCCATGGGGTCAAAAAAGAGTCTTAACACAACTTAATGACTTAACAACAGTCATCGGAAGGTTGGAATGGGGCAGGAAACGCTGCTTCCAAAATGCTCAGTTATAGGTCTAGCAAGTTGATGCTTGCTTTTGGCAGGAGGCCTCATTTCTTCCTTGTCTGGACCTCTCCATAGTGATCTCACAACGTGGTAACTGAATTCCCTGATAAAAATAAATTGACCATTTAAATTATTTCCTTTGACTTAATAATTTCCCTTCTGGAAACATGACCTAAAAAAAGAACTCAAAGTGTAAGTATCCATGTTTGCACAAACATATTCATCATGAGGCAATCTACGTGTGTCTGTGTTTTAGTTGCTTAGCCATGTCCAACTCTGCAACCCCATGGACTGTAGCCTCCAAGCTCCTCTGTCCACGGGATTCTCCAGGCAGGAATACTGGAGTGGGTTGCCATTTCCTTCTCCAGGGGATCTTCCTGACCCAGGAATCGAACCTGAGTCTCCTGCACTGCAGGCACATTCTTTACCATCTGAGCTATAGGGAAGTCCCAAGGCAATCTATAGTGGTGAAAAATGTGAAACATCCCAAACATTCCACATGGGATGGATGGTTAAGTAAAGAATGACATATCCATGAAATTGGCATGTTACACAGCTACTAAAGTGATTGTTTTGTGGAGTAGTTAATGACATAGAAAATGCCTATGATATTCTCAGGAGAAAATTCCAGGATATCAAACTTATGTACAATATGATCCTGTGTGAGGAAAATAATTTATATTTTGAATTGAATTTGAATTTTAGCATATTGAAGAAATATGCTAAAATGTTAAGGGTGGAAATTGCTATGCTCTTAAAATTTTTTTCAAAGTTATACAGTCACAAGAAATTGCAAAGGCAGTCCAGAAAGGTCCTTACAAGACTCATGTGATGTGCTGAGTCACTCAGTCGTGTCTGACTCTTTTCAACCCCGTGGACTGTAGCCCATCAGGCTCCTCTGTCCATGGGGATTCTCCAGGCAAAATACTGGAGTGGGTTGCCATAACCTTCTCCAGGGGATCTTCCCAACCCAGGGATGGAACCCAGGTCTCCTGCACTGTAGGTGGAGTCTTTACTGTCTGAGCCACCAGGGAAGTCCTTTACATGACTTAGTACAGTATCAAAATCAGAAAATCGTCATTGCTATGAAGTGTGTGTATAAGTCTATATCTTTTTATCACATGTGTAGTTTTGTGTATTCACCACATGGAAGATACAGAATTGTTCCATACCCCAAAGATGCCACCCTTTATAGTCACCCCAACCCTTCCGTCTACCATCCCTAACCCTTTGCTACCACTAATCTGTTCTCTACCTCTATAATTTCGTCATTTTGAGAATGTTATATAGTGGAATCTTAACAGTAGGTGGTCTTTTGAGATCGTCTTTTTCCACTCAGCAGAATGCCCTTGAGATCCATCCACCTTGGTTCATGCATCTATAATTCATTCCTTTTTATTGCTGAGTAGTATTCAATGAATGGTATAGAAAATTTCCCCCCTTGCTTTTCAGATTTCCTACTGGAGCATGCAATATTTAAGGCTTAGGAAAAAGGAAACATACTTGCAAGAGGGGCAGTGCAGAGAGAAGCAATTCAAGCATTCAAGGAAATTTTGTATCGAATTGAATAACAGAATTTTAGACTTGGCGTGCCCTCTGCAGTCACCTGGGCAAGTTTTTCATGTTGTAGGAATCCTCCTTGCAGTATCCTGGCAGGTTTTTGTGCAGCCTCTGTGTGGATACTCCCAGTAACAGGGAAATGCTACCAGATGAAACAGCTCATTAAATTGATACAAAATATGCCTTGCTTCCTGGAGCTTGGGCATGACTGAAAGATCTTCTGTCCTGGGTTATTTTTACCCTGCCTGGAGTCTCTTCCCTTTCTCCACTAACTAGATAAATACAAGCCCAAGAGAGTGAGAAAAGCCTGCAAGAGCCTGAGCAAGCTGGGGATGTCCTGGATCCAGGACTGGCCTCTCTAGGGAGATTTCCGCGTTCACTGGCTTAGAAAAACAAGGGGCTGAAGACCTTTCAAAATGGAATAAAATTCTGCATGAACACACACACAGATATCCATGGTCCCCTAGGAATGTCCTCCTTTCTGCATGATAGGAGTGCCTTCGGAAGGCACGGAACCATGTCTCAGAGGAAAGGTCTTAGCTTCTCTTCTGTCTGGAATCCCCAGTTTCAGACCAGAGAGCTCTTTTCCTCCAACCATCCTTGAATGCAGTCTCTGATCTGTCCATGGTTCTGATTGTTAATGGTTTCACCTGGGGACAAGGCATGGTTCTTTGATTCATTTCTTTGTGGTAACTTGGGCTTCCCTTATGGCTCAGCTGGTAAAGAATCCACCTGCAATGCAGGAGACCTGGGTTTGATCCCTGGGTTGGGATGATCCCCTGGAGAAGAGAAAGGCTACCACTCCAGTGTTCTGGCCTAGAGAATTCCATGGACTGTATAGTCCGTGGGGTCGCAAAGAGTCGGACTCAACTTTCACTTTCACTTCGTGATAACTTATCGATCATTTACTGTGTGCCAGGGACTGTGATGTGCTCCTAATAGCCAACCTCTTTTTTTAAATATATAATTTTGTTTATTTTTGGCTGTGCTGGATCTTCACTGATGCACAGGCTTTTCTCTAGTTGTGGCAGCTGAGGGCTATTCTCCAGTTGCTGTGCACAGGCTTTTCATTGTGGTGGCTTCTCCTGTTGCAGAGCACGAGCTCCAGGACACTCAGACTTCAGCAGTTGCGGCACATGGGCTCAGTAGGTGTGGCTCGTGGGCTCTAGAGCACAGGCTCAACAGCTGTGGCGCACAGGCTTAGTTGCTCTGTGGCATATGGGATTGTCCCGGATCAGGGATTCAACCCATGTCTCCTGCATTGGCAGATGGATTCTTTACCTCTGAGCCACCAGAGAAGCCCCCCACCCTCTTTCTGTTGAAGTATATCAGACATAACAGGAAAGAGCACACATCAAAAACATATTGTTCGGTGTTTCATGCAATGAATGCATTTATGTAACCACCACAAAGATCAAGAAACAGAACATTGTCAGCCCCCCACCAAGAAGGCCTCCTGTCCCCTTCCAGGTGCTGTCCTCCAACTGTAACCACTACCCTGACTTTTAACAACATAGATTAATTTTTTTCTACTTTTTAACTTTAGATAAATGGATCATACAGATTGCCTTCTCTTCTGTCTCTGGCTTCTGTGGCCCAGCACTATGTTTGTGAAGCTTATTCACACTATTCCAGATAGTCGTGTTGATAGTTTGCTCATTCCTGTTACTCTGTAGCATTATCTAGTATAAAATACTCCACAATTTATTGGTTATACTCTTGATGGGGCCTTTTGATTATTTTCAGTTTATATAAAGTCTCTCATTTATGTCTTTTGATAAACATGTGCTTTTCTATTATGCGGCTGCTAAGTGGCTTCAGTCGTGTCCGACTCTGTGTGACCCCATAGACAGCAGCCCACCAGGCTCCCCCATCCCTGGGATTCTCCAGGCAAGAATACTGGAGTGGGTTGCTATTTCCTTCTCCAGTGCATGAAAGTGACAAATGAAAGTGAAGTCATTCAGTCATGTCTGACTCTTCGTGACCCCATGGACTGTAGCCCACCAGGCTCCTCCGTCCATGGGATTTCCCAGGCAAGAGTACTGGAGTGGGTTGCCATTGACTTCTCCAGCTTTTCTATTATATATAATGTATATTACATTTACATGTATATATAAATATGTATGGGCTTCCCAGATGGCTCAGTGGTAAAGAATCCACCTGCTAACACAGGAGCCACAGGAGACACAGGCTCAATTCCTGGGTTAGGAAGATCCCCTGGAGGAAGAAATGGCAACTCACTCCAGTATTCTTGCCAGGATAATCCCGTGGACTGAGGAGCCTGGCAGGCTACTGTCCATGGGGTCACAAAGAGTCGGACATGGCTGAGCAACAGCACACACACGCACGCATGGATATGTATACACATACACACATATACATTGGGTGGATTGTGGGCAGGTACTTTTTTCAATTCCCATTTTTCAGATAAGAAAGCTGAGGCTTGAAGACGTGTGGAGCCAGTTGCGGAGCTGGAACGTGCACCCAGTCCTGTCTGGCCCTGGAGCTCAAACTCTGTAACCATCATGCTTTACTGCCTCCTGCTGTTTAAATGTACTTATGATGGACCTGACTGGTTGCTGCCATTGAGGGAGACAAAAAGATAGGAAGGCACAGTCAGTCACAGAAGAAGGAAAATGATAGATGCTGGTGAAAGGCACATGAGTGTGATGAGGAGCCTGAGGGGTCATTTTATCTTGGAAGGTCATATGAGGCTTCCTGGAGAATGAAGCATTTGATGAGGAAGGTTGGGGGCAGATTCTGGGCATACAGGAGGGAAGGAGTGCCAGGCTGAGAGAGCTCTGGGGCCTGAGAAGAGGAGGCCCTCATAGAGGCATAGCTGCAAGGGCCTTCATAGATTATTTCATCTGGTCCCCAACATGTCCACCCACCCACCTTTATACTGCTGGCTTCCAAATTTATATACTCAGTCTTTTTTTTTTCTTTTCTCGGCTGTGCTTTGTGGCTTGTAGGATCTTAGTTCCCCAGCCAGGGATCAAACTCAGGCCCTCAGCAGTGTTAAGTCCAGAGTCCTAACCACTGGACTGCCAGGAAATTCCCTATACACCCAGTTTTGACCATTCCCCTAATTGCCAAACAGTTTTCTATTCAGTCAGATGACAAATAGGCATCTCAAACTTGACCTGGCCAAAACAGGTCTCCTGGTTTCCCCTCCCGAACATACCCACTCCAAACTGCTCCTCTCGCAATCTTTCTTAAGGTCTCAAGCTGCGACATCATCCTTCTGTCCTCCCTTTCCCCATGTCCAATCCATGAGCACATTCCATCATCCCTACCTGTAAAGCACACCCTGAATTAGACCTCATCTTACCACCTCCCTGCTACCCGCCTGGCTGTGGTCACCACCATCACTTACCTGGAAGACAGCAACAGCTTCCCCACAGCTCTCCCAGTTCCTTCTGAAGTTCCACGGGGAGAAGCCTTCTTGGCCTCTTCCAGCTTCTGGTGACTCCATGTGTTTCCTGATTAGGGGCTACCTAACTCCAATCTCTGCCTCTGTCCTCATATGACCGTCTTCTTTGTGTCTTCTCTTCCTGTTACAGCGGTCTCCTCTTATTGGTCTTTGCATTTAGGGCCCACCTGGACAATCCAAGATCATTTCATCTGGAGATTTTTAATTTAATTGTATCTGCAAAACCCTAAGGGCACATTTGCAGGTTCTAGGTGGACTTATCTTTCAAGTGCTACCGTTCAACTCACTGTGTTGTGTGCTGTGCTTGGTCGCTTCAGTCGTGTCTGACTCTGCAACCCCATGGACTGTACCCCACAGGGCTCTTCTGTCCATGGGATTCTCCAAGCAAGAATACTGGAGTGGGTTGCCATGCCCTTCTCCAGGGGATCTTCCTGATCTGGGGATCTAACCCATGTCTCCTGCATTGCAGGCAGATTCTTTACCTGCTGAGCCATTAGGGAAGCCCATTCAACCCTGTAGAGAGGTAAATATCAGAAAAAAATAAAACAGCTGGAAGAATTTTTATTGAGTTTACATTCAGTCCTCCAGTGAGTGATTACTTTTCAAAGCATAGAAGACTCTTGGCTTGCACACACTTGCTCTTTCAGCACTGACTGTTCATGCGTCACTTCAAAGGTCGTTCCCGAGGAGTGAGCGTCTGCATTGTGTAAGGCTAACGTGAGGCTGAGTGTCTCTAGCCTTGCTGGAGCCTCAAACCTACCAGATTATCTCTGCCTACTACTGGGGGCATGACCACTGCTGTCAAGGGGTCAAAATTGTTTCCTCCTAAAAACAAATAGTCTCCCCAAGGAAAGCCAGCTGCTAGTGCTGCTGCTGCTAAGTTGCTTCAGTCGTGTCCAACTCTGTGCGACCTCATAGATGACAGCCCACCAGGCTCCGCCGTCCCTGGGATTCTCCAGGCAAGAACACTGGAGTGGGTTAGTGCTGATGATAAAAGGAAAAAGAAGGGATCCAAGAAAGTACTAGTTCTCACCCAGTGTGATGAGCAACCTCTAAAATGAATATTCTCCCAATGGTCCTGCCTTCTGTTTTTTTTGTTTTTGTTTTATATTTTTGGCTGCAGTGGGTCTTCGTTGCTGCATGCTGACTTTCTCTAGTTCTGGCAAATGAGGGCTCCTCTTCACTGAAGTGCACAGAATTCTCATTGCAGTGGCTTCTCTTGTAGAGCGCAGGCTCTAGAGCACAGGCTCAGTGGTTGTGGCACACGGGCTTAGCTGCTCCATAGCATGTGGAATCTTCCTGGACCAGGGATCGAACCTGTGTCCCCTGCACTGGCAGGCAGATTCTCATCCACTGAACCCCAAGGAGGCCCCACCTTCTGGCTTTTATGCCTTTGTGACATCCTCTTCTCTTGAGTGTGGGCTGGATCTAGTAACTTGCCTCTACTCAACAGAACATAGTAAAACTGACAGGATGTCATTTCTGAAATTAAGTTACAAAAAGACTGTGGCTTCTGATCGCTCACCTTTTTCACTTTCTGGCTTGCTTGTTCTGAGCGAAGCCAGCTGCCATGTCAAACAGCCCTATGGAGAGGCCCACATGGCAAGGAGATAATACCTGCACCCAACAGCCTGTAAGAACCTGAGGTCCTCAGTCCAGCAGCCCTCCAGGAACTCAGTTCTGCCAATGACCTGGTGAATAAGCTTGGGAGTGGACCTTCTGAGGCCCACAGGGAGCCATACATGTGAGCTTGGGAGCAGATCCCCCAGTTGAGCCTTTGGATGATTGCAGCTCCGGCCAACACTTTGTGGTTTGAGAACTGTATTTTTATGTTTTTTTTTTCATTTGCTCGGGTTGTTGTTGTTGTTTGTGTGGACCATTTTTAAAGACTTTATTGAATTTGTTACAATATTGCTTCTGTTTCATGTTTGTTTGTTTTTTTCTTTTTGCCCCCAAGGCATGCAGGATCTTAGTCCCTGAACAGGGTTGGAACTCGACCCTCCTGCATTGGGAGGTGAAGTCTGAACCACTGGGCCACCGGAGAAGTCCTTGGCCAACACTTTGATTGGAGCCTGTGAGAAACCCTGAGCCACTAAGCTGTGCCCAGATTCCCACTCTACGGGAATTTTAAGATGATAAATGTTTGTTGATTAAACCACTGGGTTTTGGAATAATTTGTTATGCAGCAATAGACACACCCAGATATAGATTTCTAGGATATATTCAACCATGTGGAAGGCTTCTGCTACAGTGGTGGCTGTTTACAATTTGGGGATTCACAGATATTAGCTCATATGCCTCAAGAATCTACAGCACCTCCTCCCACTCCTTTGATTCTGTTTATATTTTTAAACAAACAGAAAACTATAGTGACAGTTGCACATTCCATTTTTTCTGCTTGATATGTTGTAAGCATTTTCTCACCTCATTAAATATTCTTCAAAGCATTCTTTGTTCTTACCATCTCTTCTGGGGTATGAGTGTACCAACATTAATTAAGTCACTCCCCTCTCTTATTTTGAGCTTAAGGTAGGGTTTTACCTTCTTGGGTCATGTCTATGGGCATGTTTCAGCCCCTCCATTCAGGGCCTACAGGGAAAGTTCCAGGAAGGTAGAAGGCAGAATCACCTGTGGTTAAGTGCTCCTGAGTTACATCAAGCCTATACCATTTCCTAGCTACGTGACCTTTACACCCGTGGGCCTTGGTTTCCCCTTCCAAACAATGGGGTAATAATTATATCTACTTTCCAGAGTTATTAGAGGCATCAATGAGTTAACCCAAGTTACACAGAGAGTGCCTGACAAATTTTAGGTTATACAGACACAAGCCAGGCCACAGTGTCCTCGTCACCCCACGAGTCCTGGAGCGCCATACGTCATATCGACTCTTGTCCCAGACTCAAGCCAGCCTCCAACCAACAATGTCTTGGCTTCCCTCCCACCAGACTGTTCTCCCTGAACCTGCTGGTGACTCCTGCTCTGTAGCCATCCACAATCCTGTGGCCACGACACCTCCTCTTCCTGCATGACTCTGAGCAAGTCCATCCCATCTTAAGGCCTCAGTCTCCTCATCTGCAAAATGGGAAGGGAGGTTGGATTAAGAAGTCCATGAGGGATTGCCCACTTAAGATTCTAGACCATGTGCTTTCCTTTCAAAGGTCTTTTGGTTCAATAGTACAAAGTACAGTCAGAATTTTAAACAACTAACCAAAGCAAAAAGAATTGGAAAACACTTTATTTATCATAACATAGGTACCAAGTGCTCAGCATTTCCTGGAGTGTGTCAAACACTAGCCTAGTGTCTGCTTACATGTGTAAATCTGGGTGAAGAGCTGGAGTTTCTCATCTCTGTCCCCTTACAGTGTTCGTCTTGAGTCTGAATGAGAACCGTCCCGCACTTCCACCCCCATCCCCAAGCAGGCGCTGCAACTGTGCTCCTATCTGGTCCCAGGACCCTGCTCCATCAGGCCAAAGAGCAACAGGGTCATTGCTCAGAGGGGCTGGAGGGTAATGGGGGCCTGTGGGCTGCACAGGGATGAGGACAGCACTGAAGAAGACACAGGTCTTGCTGCGTGCTAAGTGCTAGTTGCTCAATCATGTCCAACTCTTTGCGCCCCCACGGACTGTAGCCCGCCAGGCTCCTCTGTCCAGGGGGATTCTCCAAGCAAGAATACTGGAGTGGGTTGCCATGCCCTCCTCCAGGGGATCTTCCCAACCTAGGGCTGGAACCTACGTCTCTTACGTCTCCTGCATTGGCAGGCAAGTTCTTTACCACTATCACCACCTGGGAAGCAGGGAATCACAAAGCAAAAGGTTCAAGTCCACCACTTGCTCAAACCTAAGTTTGCACCTGGTCCTTCCCTCATTCTTTCCACCTGCCTTTTGTGCAGGATATGAATGCTCTCAGAAGTCCACTCACCATGGCCCTGGGAGGAAGGGAGAGGTAGGGAGTTTTCGGGAATAGCTTGGTGAGCCGACCCTTCAGAATCCAAGGTCACCATGTGGCTATGGACCCTCAGTGGGTAGAAATCCCAGAGGGGACTGCTCCAGGCTTGTCCACAACTTCCAACCCACAGGTTCAGCTCTTTGGCATTGAAAAAACTACTAGGAGCAGAAAGGATTCTCTTCTGGGCTCCTGCTGGGCCCTTCCCCACCTGGGTTTGGGCTCTGGACCAGCCCCAGTAAAGGCAAACTTTCAGAAATTACAGGGCTTTGTGGCCCTGGGAATCACAGAGCAAACGGGGAGCGTCCCTCCCCACTCCCAGCACTTAAACCTCTCATGCCGGCTCTAGGTTTCTAGGACCCCAGCCCCTACGGTGCCTGGGCCAGGATCCCACCAGGAGAAGGAGGAGCAGATTGTGATGTTTCGGGTCCCAAGAAAGGCTGTGTGACCTTGGACAAGTCACTTGGCTTCTCTGAGCCTCTGTGTCCTTTCCACTCCTAGTTAGCTGGTCAGCCAAGAAAGGCAGCCCCCAGCAGCAACAGAGGAGATGCCTGTGTGCTGAGGCTGCTTCCTGGGTCCAAGGAAGGGGTTAGCCCAGTTCTGGGGGCCAGATTAGAAGTGGACTTGAGCAGAAGAGAGCAGAGGGAAGTCCAGGAGGGGGTGGGGGCTGGGATCCACGCCCAGCCCTTGCCAATCTGCTGCTGAGGAAGCTGGCTTATGCTCCCTGCCCTGCAGAGACCCCAGCCCCGTAGCAGCTGAGGGGCTGTGGGGTGTGGACCCTGGCTTTCCCCCGTTGGGGTGCTCCAGCCTGAGGAACTCTAGAGGGGCAGGTTGGGCTGTGGGGCTGGGCAGGACGATGTTGAGCTTAGAGGAAGGTTTCAGCAGGCCAGAGCCAGCAGGGGAGGTGGACTGGGCAGGGCTGGGTGACAGCTGTGCAGGAGATGCAGTGACTGCAGTGGGACCGAGGGACAGTGAGGGCAGAGGGGACAGGAGGAGGCTGAGGGAACCATGAGGCTGTGGGTCTGGAGAGGGTTGCGGAGCCGAGGGAGAAGAGACTGGGGTCCGGAACAGGCCCAGCTGCTCCTGGCAGCCATGCTGTCCGTGGGGCACGGAGCCTGGGGGCCGCTCGGCCTGGCCCCAGCAGCCAGCGGCCCCTGGAGCCAAGCAGGAGGCACAGTCCAGCAGGCACAGGCGCTCATGCACGTGCAGGGCCTGAGTCCACCAGGCCAGCTCGGCCTGAAGGGCCTGGATCTCCTTCCGCAGGGCGTGGTTCTGCTTCTCCAGTGACTCATGCTGCTGGGGGGAGAAGCAGATATAGGTGGGGAGGGTTATGTCAGCCAGAGTCAGAGGCCCAGCTTGAGCCCTATTTCCCAATGCCCCAGGGTCCTCAATTTAGGAGGAAAGATATTCCTGCCACCTCAATGCCCTTTGGCTGCTCTCTGGCCAGACATTCATGACCACCAGCTCAGACCTGTCTGCTCTGTCTCCCCAGTGCCAGGTCCCTGAGCCAGCCAGCCTGGGGTCTCCACTCACCCGGGAGCTCTACCAGCCTCCTAACTGATGCGCCTCTCAAACTACCTGATCTCTTGGCCCAGAGGAGACATTCGACGGCTGCAGTGCTAATGGAACATTAAAGCCCTTTAAAGTCTCCCGTGACTCCCCATGTGTGGGGGCCCCAGCTCACACTTCCAGTTTTATCTCTCCAACTGCTCCTGATGCCTCCACTTCCTGTTCCTCAAATGGACTCTGCTTCCTCGTCACACTTGCAGTCTCCTCTGCCTGGACAATTCCAGCCCCGCTTCCCCGGTCTAATCCTGACATGGCCTTCTTGTGACAACTTAGATGTCCTCTGTCCTGGACACTTCTAGGCTGCTCAGTGCCACTGCCAGACCTCCTCGACATCCAGCACTTGCCCACCGAGGCACTGTGGGCGGAGTCCAGGGTCACGTTTTACAGGTTGGCAGCACGGGTGTGCTCTTTTCGGCATTTAGGTTCTGTTCTGCTGAGTACTGGGTGGGAACTCAGTGGGACAGTAATCAATGTGAAGTTCTAAACAATCATTTATTAGTATGATGGCAACAGTGGTGGAAAATGCAGAAGAAACTTTATTTCCACAGCTCATCAGACTCGGAGAAGGCAATGGCACCCCACTCCAGTGCTCTTGCCTGGAAAATCCCATGGACGGAGGAGCCTGGTAGGCTGCAGTCCATGGGGTCGCTAGGAGTCAGACACGACTGAGCAACTTCACTTTCACTTTTCACTTTCATGCATTGGAGAAGGAAATGGCAACTCACTCCAGTGTTCTTGCCTGGAGAATCCCAGGGACGGGGGAGCCTTGTGGGTTGCCATCTATGGGGTCACAAAGAGTCAGACACGACTGAAGCGACTTAGCAGCAGCAGCAGCAGCTGGCTCAGTGACTTCCTTTGCGCCCCTTGCCCTGCCTCTTCTGGACACTTTCTAAAAGAAGAAGCTGCAAGGGTGTTTTATATTAAAATGTTGCTTAAGCCATGGACTCAAAGTTCTAACAGGCCTCAAAGCCACCCACAGCGCCACTCCCAAGCTGGTTTCTGCTGTGGAAGTTGGAAAGACATTTTAAAAACATGTCATTAGGTCACTCTTTACCTAAATTCTCCAAAGGCATCAATTCACCTCCAGAAACTGGGTCACTTATTCATTCATTTACCACCCTCAGGTTGCTTAACGTCACCTCCTCCGGGAGGGCTTCCCTAGGTAGGTTTCCATCACCCTACATATCCCACTCCCTTCCCTCTTCCCTGCTTTAATCCTTCCTAGAGCACTTATCACTATCTGATATCCCAAATACCTCATGGGTCATTTATTTGTCTATCCAGCTTCCCCCATGAAAATACAAGCCCTAGGAGGGTGAACTGGACTTTTGTGTGCTGTGTTCACAGCTGTATCTACAGTGCTTAGAACTGTGCTTGCCGCACGAGAGATACTCAGTAGGCATTTCTGGAAGGAAGGAATAAATGAGCTCATGAAGTCTCAGCTGCTCCCAGGCATGCCATCCTGGGTATCAGCCCTCATTCTCATGCATTGTACAGGGTGCAACTCTCTTATGCTCGTGCCAGCCCTATTTCATTTGCCTGCAATGCTTTTTCTTACCTTCATCCATTTGGAAAACTCCTATTCATCCCTCAAAACCAGCTCAGACTTCATCCCTGTATCACCTTAACCCAACTACCTGTGTGTTGTTCCTACCTATGAGTTCCCACTTTATTTTGACTCTATTGTTCACTCCACAGAGAAATACTGAGTTCCTTCTATCTGCCAGGCACTGGTCCAGGTGATGGGGAGACAGTAGGCAGCAGAAGAGCTCCCTGCCTTCAGGGTGCTTACAGTCTGGGGAGGAGGACAAGCAATGGTCAACATCTAAACTTGGAATGCAAGGTCAGTGCTAACCAGAAAAATAAAGCAGAGTAATAGGTGAGGTCTCTTTAGCTCAGACATTTAGAAAGACCTCCTCCTTTTGAGCTGGTGACATTTGAGCCAAACACCCAGCAAGGAGTGAAGATCTAGCTGGGCTGCTGTCTGAAGACAGAGGGAGCAGCCGGGGGAGCCCCTGAGGCTGGACATGCTCCACCAAGGAAGGAACAGAGAGAACGAGGTGCAGGATGTTAGGAGAGGAAGTTGGATGGTGCGGGTGGGGTCGCAGAGAGCGTAGGACCTTTGGGTGTGGAGGGCTCCGAAGTTTACTCATTGCAGTAAGGACTATCGTGTATGCAGCCCAACCAAAGGCCAGGTCCTGAACCCAGCTCTTAACGGGCCCCCCGAGGTGTGTCCTTTCTGCACAGAGGAAGAAGGGAAACCCCAAGGTCAGGTTACCATCTGAGGTCAGGTTACCATCAAGTGTGAGTGGAGCCCCCCACCCTCCACCCCACCAGGCTCCTTGGCCTCCTTTAATCTTCACAAGGGTCCTGCCAGGGGGCAGGGATTTTCGGATGAGGACAGTGAAGCTCAGTGAAAGAAATGACCTGCAGCTATGGAATGCAGCAGCTGGGACTCTAAAGCCAGCCTGTCTTAACCCTGAACCAGTTTCTCACAGACGGTCTTGGCCACTTACATCAGAACCTAGACAGGCAGGGTGATCACCGCAGTGCAGCACCTCTGAGCTAGGTTCTGGATGGGCAAGGCTCAGGGACCTACCTTTGAATGAAGGCCTCACCTGGTCACTGGGCCAGGTTCTCCCAGTTTCCCTCCCCTTCTTGTCTCCTCCCTCTAGACTGGGAGTGCCTTGAGGGCAGGCCTGGGCTGAGGATGCACTGTCATGCCCCTGGAGCCCAGCGTGTATCTGGCACACAATTTCCGCTCAACACTCAGGAATTTTTGAATCTCAGCAGCAGAGCCCTCCTCTCTCCCCAAGTTCAGGGCCCCTGGCACCTACAGCAGTGCAGGGGAACTGCTGATTAGTGGGACGGAGAAGAGGTGGCCGGGCCAGGTGAGTGACGTCGGGGAAGGGAAGGGAGGCACCCCCACCTGGTGCAGGGCATCCGCCTTGTTCGTGTGCTTCTGCCGGCTTCTCTGGGCGGCCGCCCGGTTCTTCTGTTTCTTCCTCAGCTGCCTCTGATGCTCCTCAGCGTCCTGTAGGGTGAGAGACTGGGGCTCAGGGGGCCCGACAGGGGCGGGCTAGCTGTAAAGCCATCCCCTTCTCTTTTGGGGAGGGTCAGCGCTGTGCAGCCTGTGGGATCTTAGTTTAGCTCAGGTGTTTAGAAAGACCTTCTCCTTCTGAGGCGGTGACATTTGAGCCAAACAGCCAGCAAGGAGTGAGGGTCTAGCTGGGCTGCTGTCTAAAGGTAGAGGGAGCAGCCAGGGGGAGCCACCAGCGTTCAAACCCATGACCCCTAAATTGGAAGCCTGGAGACTTAACCACTGAACCACCGGGGAAGTCTCAGCCATATCCTTCTTGAATCAAGTCCCCGAGGGTCCCCTTTCCCCCAGAAGCCCTCTCTGGCTCCGTCGGTGTCCACACACCCCATCACAGACACAGCACCGCTCGGTGGAATGCCAGCCTCACACACGTACCACTCACAGCTCATGACCGGGCAGCACACGCCCTAGACAACCCACTTCACACCTACAGCCTCCTTATGGACCGTGTTGCTCTGGGTAGCTCACTCACTTCCCTGAGCCCCATTGCCTGATCTGCCCCAAATGGAGGCACAGGTGCCTTCCTCACTGGCTGGAAAGCTGGCAGGGGTTAATAAAAGTCGCTGTTGTTCTAATCACTACTGTTTCCACTGTTAAGGTGTTGATTTCTCTAGCCCTGAGCTCTTTCTGTGAGGACGGGACGGGGCGCGATTCTGATTCTACTCTGTGTTCCCTTGCCCAGCGCAGGCCCAAAGCTGATATTCATTAATCCCACAGACATTTGTGCACTATGATGTGCCACGCACTGAGCTGAGGGGACACGGCAGCAAACGTAAGAGGCAGTACTCTCTGCCCTCAGGCTACTTGCATTCTAGTGGGCCAGCAGCCTAGAATGAGGGAATGAGTCCCCTCTGACAGAAGAGCGGACGCAGAGGGTGACAGCTGTGACCCTCTCCCTACACTGGGTTCATGAACTTAGATGAAATAGTTAACCCAAATGCCCAGGGCTCTGGAAAATCAGACAAGAGGGAACACTGGAGACCCCACAACCCCCTCCCTCAGGTCACTCTGGGAGGTGTGTTCTGAGTGTGGGGACCTCAGGCAAGACCCTGCCGCCCTGGCTGAGGACTCTGCGACTCCCAGGTTCAGGAGGCCCCTTGCAGGTGCTGGGGCCTGAGAGACTGGAGTCTGGAGGGGAAAGACCCGCCATAAGAGAAGGCCTTGGGCCTCTGGTACTTGGGTTCTGGACTAGAGGCAAGGCCTCCAGGGGAACCGTGGCCAGAGAGCTGGGGGAGGAAGGAGGAGGCTCCTGTAATGGCAGCGTAGGACAGGTAGTGAGGAGCAGCTGTAATCAGAGGCCGAGTTCTAAACTGAAGCCTGGATCCGCAATGTGAAAGCAGGAAAGCCCTCAAGCCAAACCCCTAAGGAGACTGAGGTCCAGAGATGGGGTGTGTGAGGCCTCCGCCCCCAAGCCCATGCGAACAGAGCCAGCCCCGGCACCCTGAGGCATGTTCCCCTTCTTAGCCCCCGAACCTGCTCCCCTGCACTCACCGTCCTGGTCAGAGGCCCATCGCCCCCGCAGAGGTGCATGGTGGGGAGGAGAACCCGGGCTCACACCGGTCGGGGCGTCCCTCAGCTGCTGTGACCTCCCAGTGCCCTCTTGGGGCCCAAGGAAGTGGCAGCTCTTTAAATCCCCGGTGACCACTCCGCCCCCAACAAGCCAAGTTTCAGTTTCTCCTAAAGCCACCGGCTGCTCAGAATCCCAGGCTCGGCTTGGCTCACGTGGCTGGAATTTCCTCACACGAACGGGCCTTCCGGTTGGGCCCCTTCTCTGGGATGAGGACGGTGGAGGGTGGCCAGAGGAGGGGGGCTGAAGGCCAGGTGTGGGGAGGCTGTTGTAGGAGAGGGCGGGCAGGCTGCCAACGACAGAGCCAAGAGAAGAAGCCAGTGGGGCACCAAGGGCTCACCAGGGATGTGGGGGGACCCCTGGGCTCCACAATTGCAGGAGCCAGGTTCACAGTTGGAGCTGTGCAGCTTTTGGCTCGTTGGAGCTGTGCAGCTTTCAGAAGGTGATTTACCCTCTCTGAGCCTTAGTTTCCTCGTCTGAAAAGGGAGATGATACAGATATCCACTCACAGGCTTGATGTAGGAATTAAGCAAGATAATATAACCACCTCCCCCAACCCTGTGAGACTAATAATGTTGAGACAAGTCTGCAAAAATAAGCAATGGCCCTTAAATAGACGAACAGATGGCTAATGGCTGTGTTTTCATACAACAGACCACGCAGCAGAAGAGAGAGTGGCGTCTAGCAGTTAAGAGCACAGCTCCCAAGCTACGTGACTCAGGTTCGTCATTTCACCTTTCTGGGCCTCTGTTTCCAAATCTGTTAAGTGGGGATAAAGGAAGTTTTGTTGCGAAGGTTACGTACGTGAAGGCAGGTGAGGCACCTGAAAACGTGGCCGGTGCAGAACGGGGGCCCAAGAAATACAATTGTGATGCGGCGAAGAGTCAAAGCTGCGTGTATCATCGTGTCTAAAAGTTCATTCCACCCACTTGGATGAAAATGACAAGTGGCAACAAGATCTGAATAACACCATTTCTGTAATGGTGAATAATAGGATATGTGATTACGTAGGAAAAGCATAAAAATATGCATGAGAATCAGAAACACAAAATTCAGAGAGTGGTGGCTGGGTGGGGGTGGAGGTGGAGAGGGACTAAAGGGGCCCACAGAGACTTCAGTGCGTCTGTGAAATATCAGTGCTTCAACTGTGGGAACGCAGTTGTCTTGTGATAGTACTATTAGCTACACTCTGGGGTCCTGGAGAGGGAAAGGGCAACCCATTCCAGTATTCTTGCCTGGGAAATCCCATGGACAGAGGAGCCAGGTGGGCTACAGTCTGTGGGGTCACAAAGAGTCGGATACGACTTAGTGAGTAGACCACCACCACCACACTTTGGGGTAGTCCTGATGTTTCATAATGTTTCACAATAAAAAGTTTTGTTAAAGACCTAAAAAAACCTGAAGCCCCAGGCAAATCTGTATGGTTGCTGAATGTCTAAGACAGACCATGCTTGGGAGCGACAGAAGTTCAGGGGATGGTGGAGCCACTGATCCCTGTCCAAGAACAGCATCATAACTGATATACAGTGAAGAGTCCTGTGGTCTGCTGACCAGAGCATCTGGGGATTGTGCCTGAGTCTCAAGGGCTCAAGGCTGATGGTGTGGGTAAATACTGTGGATTCCATCTTCTGACAGATAATGGTGTCCTGAGAGATAGTGTGTTGAGGAGTTCACAGCTGTCTCTGAGCTTATTAGAAAAGAACACTGTCAGGAACTCCCTGGTGGTCCAGTGCTTTGGACGTGGCACTTTCACTGCCGTGGCCTGGGTTCAATCCCTGGTGGGGGAACTAAGATCCCTACAAGACTCATGAGCAGCCAAAAGAGAGAAAAAAAAAAGAACACCACAATTGATTAGCAATGTCTGCCATGCCATAATTGATCGGTAATGCCTGTCATGAGCAGGGCATTGAGAGCAATAGTCCCCTGCTACCCACCCCAGTATTCTTGCTGGGAGAATTCTGGGACAGAGGAGCCTGGCAGGCTACAGTCCATGGGATCACAGACAGTCAGACACGACTGAGAGACTTGGGCTTCCCCAGTAGCTCAGACAGTACAGAATCTGCCTGCAGTGCAAGAGACCTAGGTTCAATACCTGGGTTGGGAGGATCCCCTGGAGAAGGGACTGGCTACCCACTCCAGTGTTCTTGCCTGGAGAATTCCATGGACAGAGGAGCCTGGTGGGCTGCAGTTCACGGGGTCGCAAAGAGTCAGACAGGACTGAGCGACCAACACTTTCATAACACTTTCATGCCAGAAGTGGGCATGAAACCTGTTTCTGCTCTAGAGTCAGACTGGAATCTGGCACGTGGCACTCTCCTCACCAGGTCTAGCACCTGGGATCTCAGTGTTCTTGTATAGATGCTGTGGATGACCAGGAAATCATATCTGTTTACAAAGTTGATTTGAAGATGGGAACGAATGAAATGAGAAGAGAGCTCTTTGCATATGGTGAAGTACTATCTGGTTAGAATCCATTCCCATTCCTGAGATTTGTGGGGACACAGGAGGAATTATGCCACCTCATAATTTTAAATGCCTGTTTATACATGGGATTGGGCATGACGGCTGGGCCTGGCCCTCCTTGTGTGTGAAGGGCCTGGGGGAGGAGGCTAAAGTGGGGGCACCCCATGCAGTGAGGCTGCCCCAACTACTCTGAATTACTCCTGTTTCCCAGAAACCAAGAGGGCTGAGGCCTCTTGCCTGAGGCGGGCACCTGAGGGGCTCATTAGGCCATAAGCTCCTCAGGGAAGGGGCTCCTCCTCCGGGGGAGCCACAGGCATGATGTAACCAAGGAAAACACACCTGGAGGTGGGGAGGGAGGGGTGAATAGGGCTAGGGCCCAGGTATCCCCACCTCAAGCTCCCGGCCCTAGACGTGGACCCCAGTGTTCCCCTCTCAAGACTCTGGCTTTTGGCGGAAGGGAGATAGCAAGTGTTCCTGTGACCCCTCTCAGAAGGCCACAGCCCCGGAGGAAAATCAAAGAAGGCAGCATTTATGGCTTGATGTCCCCGAGGAGTGGCAGGGAGGGAGGGACACAGAGTGGGTAATGTTTAACCATGGATGGCTGTGCCAGGCTGGTAAAGTAGGCTTCAGGGCACCCAGTCCAACTTCTTACTTAGAAGGTGAGGAACTAATGCCCAGAGAGGCAAGGTCATCTGGGGGAAGGGGGCGGAGCTGGAGGGGGACACACCATCTTCCTCCAAGCCCTGTCTCCACACCCTGCATGGAAGGCCCCAGTCCATGAGTCCCAAGACTGGAGCACCTCCATGGGTGAAGGCTTGGAGGCCTCCCCAAACCAGGGTGACAGAGTGAGCTCCTGGGCAGCAAGATCGCTGCCTGTCTTACTCTCTGAAGCATCTCCAGCACCTCAAACTGCCTCCACGTAATGTTGCTATTCAGTCACTCAGTCATGTCCGACTCTGTGACCCCATGGACTGCAGCACACCAGGCTTCCCTGTCCTTCACCATCTCCTGGAGCTTGCTCCAACTCATGTCCATAGAGTTGATAATGTCATCCAATCATCTCATCCTCTGTTGCCCTCTTCTTCTCCTGCCCTCAGTCTTTCCCAGCATCAGGGTCTTTTCCAATGAGTCAGCTCTTTGCATCAAGTGGCCAAAGTACTGGAGCTTTAACCTCAGCATCAGTCCTTCCAATGAGTATTCAGGGTTGATTTCCTTTAGGATTGACTGGTTTGCACTTGATTAACGAACACATGAGTGAAAGTCCAGCAGGCGGGCAGCTTGCCATCAGGGAACCCCACCAACTTCCTGGATGAGTAAAATACTTTCACTTTCCTCATTCCTAGGTTCCTGGGGGACTCTCCCTAACCAACTTCTTCATTTTACCAGTGGGGAAACTGAGGTACCAGGAGGGGACCATCACACAGCTGGTTGGGAGAGGCCAGGACACATTGATTACCTTGTCCCAATCCCCTCCCACACCTCCTAGAGTGAGAGAGATGCCCAGGGTCTTCAGTCACAACCCCCCTCTTTCTAGGTCCTGTCCATGTGCACCCCTCAGTTGAGGCCTGGCCTCTCCAGGGCACCTCAAGCGAGCTTCAGACGATCGCAAGGAGAGAAAGAGGCCAGGTGCCAGCTGGTGGGGCTGAGGCTGGCTATCGACTTCCTACCATGAGCATGGATGGGCCCTCATGGAAGCTAAGCCTCAGCTGGGAGGGGTTCACAACCGAATCGGGTGTAGGACGCATGCCCAGCATGTTGATGGGCAGGGCAGGAGGGTGACAGCCTGCCTCTGTGAAGGCGTCTGTGGCAGGCAGAGAGCACTTCCTGTTGGGGCGGTCAGAGGCTTTCCAGAGAAAGAAAGGAAGGATGTTGTCTTTGGGAAGGACATTGAAGATCAGGGAGAGGGACTTGACCCAGGGTCCGGAACTTGATCTCAAGCAAGTCATTTAACTAACGGGACTTCCCTGGTGGTCCACTGGTTAAGAATCTGCCTGGCAATGTTGGGCATGTGGGTTCAACCCCTGGTCAGGGAACTAAGATCTCACATACTGCCGGGCAACGAAGCCCATGAGCCACAGCTACTGAGCCTGTGCACCGCAACAAAGATGCTGCGTGCCGCCACTAAGACCCAATGCAGCCAAGTAAATAAATAAATATTTTTAATTACCAAAAAAAAAAAACAAACTAACCTCTTTCTGGCTTATTGTAAAATGGGGGTAATAACATAAGTATCTAGAAGTAATACATGTGAAGTGCTTAGAACACTGCCTGGCGCACAGTAAGTCCCATAAATATCTTTTAAGCTTTTAACAGATGCACTTAATAAAAAACTGATGAATTTTTTGTTCACATACCGCAGGCTTGTATTTTGTTTTTTTCATTATTACTTTTATTACTATTATTAATTTTAAGAAAAAAATGGCAGAGTGCAAGATCAGGCATGAGGTTTTTTATTCTAATGAAATACATTTAGTGAAAAGAGGGTTAGTGATTGTGTCCATATGTAAAGAGCAGCACGTAATATTTGATGAAAACTGCTCAAAATTTCTCATGCTTACAAAGAAGTCTCAATAAGAGATGGGAAATGAGCTGTCTCTAGATTCTTAGTTTATAAATGATCTAGCTAGGCTTAAGTTACTGACAAGTTTTGAGTATACCAGCTTCAGGCATGGCTTGATCATGATGCCCAAACAAGGTCATCAGGAGTCAGTGCTTCACCCTATCTGCTCTGTCCCTTATTGGCTTCATTCTCAGGCAGGTCCTGCTCATGGTGGCAAGATGGCCACTAGAAACACCAGCTCAGCTGCCCCAAGAGGGGCGTCCCTGCTACTTCCCCATTATTTCCAACAAAGATATCAGACCTGGCTCTGCTTGGTCTGCCCTGAGTCATGTGCCTGTTCCTGACATCAGTCACTGTGGCCAGGAGACAAGGTGAGATAGGTAAGGCTGGGGTCCCCTGGGGGCCAGGGGTGAGGAGGGGAAACTTGCAGAGGGCTTGGGGCACTGTTGGCAGGAGAAGGGGGACCGGATGCTGGGCTGATGTCACCACCTTGGCTGAGATTCAGATATGAGGAAGCTGCCTTTCCGCAGTACATCCCTTGGCTGGGTCATGTCCCCAGCTGGGACAGGCTCGAGCCCCACGTGTCTCTCACACCAAGCCTGGCACTTTCTCCTTTTATTACCTCACAGGGACCTATAAGTGGGAGAGGAAAGGTTTGCTAAGGGGACAACTCCAGATGAACAATGCTGGGCAAGGACGTCGTGGGGACAACCCGTGGCATAGGGAGAAAAGGACTGACTTTCACTTCAGCACGGCACCTTGACCATGGAGGTTCTCATTAAAGCTGGAATCTGCAAATAGCTGGGCCTCCAAGGGAGAGGGCAACTTCACTGGAACTCTGTAATGCCATTACCTCCCAATCCTGCCAGGTCCCCTGGGGCCTCCAAAGCTTTACGCTTCGGATTCTCTGCTATTTCTTGAACGTACATGTCTTTCTGGGAAGCTGACTCAAACCTCTGGAAGAGGGCAGGGACTATAAATAGTAAACAACCGAGCATTTAAGAGTGGGCGAGCCTCCCAGGGCTTCTCGGGTATGGCAACAGCGACCACAGCACATGGGTTTCCCCAGATGGCCCAAGTCCCAAACAGGTTGGGTTCAAATCCCCGCTCTGCGTCTTCCACCCATGTGAACTTGGATAGGGCCCTTAGTTTCTCTGGGCCTCAGTTTCCTCATCTGTATTAATGGGCCATGGTGATAACTGAAACCACATCTGGACAGCAGTCACCAGAGAGCTCCTTCTTGTCCCCGTGTCCCTGGATGGGCCTCCCTAGTGATGTCACATTTAGACTGTCCACTTTGGATGGTGGAGAAGCCCAGGCTGGGCACCCTGCTGAGATCCTGGACACTGGAGAGCAAAGACAGTCTCCCTGGCCTTGGAGGGAGCGTTTCCCTTCTTCAAACGGTTCTCTTCCCCTGAGCTTCTGTGTCGGTTCCCACGAGAGCTCTGAGAGGCAGGAAACTCTCACTAGGAGGCCAGTTTGGGAGGTGGGCAGCCAGGGTCATGAGCAAGGGCCTGGAGGACTGGGGTGGGATGAGGGCTAAAGCCCAGCCCAGAGTGGCCAGCGACTCATGAGCACAAACCAGAGAGCGCTCGCCACAGCTGACCCAGCCCAGGACTCATACCAAGGGTGCCAAGAGCTTTGGCAAGGCAGATTGGCAGTCGTCATGGTCAGAAGATTCTAGAGATTGTCATCCAGTCTCCTTGTTTTACAGTTGGGAAAACAGGCTCAGTCGGGGAGGGGACTTGCCCCGGGGCAAGGAGGCGGCAGAGCCAGGCAGGTTCTGCTGCAGCCCCGGATTCTTGTCCCCTCTGACTTCTCACTTATCCAGGTAACCTCTGCCAGCTCTGCTGTGGAAATAGCAGGGACACAGGGCACCCTCAGAAGAGCAGGGAGCACTCACACCTGTGGCAGAAACCTGCCGTGGGTCCTTGGCAGAAGGACTCTGACCTTCGTTGAAGCACCATTGAAGACGGGGCCTCCCACGGGTCCTGGGCCAGGTAGGGGTCCCCAGTCAGAAAAAGCCCAGGAAGTTGTCCCAGGAGAACTGGGTTCACCTGCAGCTCAGGGACTGCCAGGGACGAGGCCTCGGCAGACTTTCGCCCTCTCTGGGGCTCAATTTCCTCATTTGTAAAATGAAGGAATGTGACCACTGACCTCTGAGAGTCCTTTTGCTCTGGGTGGAGGTTGGGAACAGCCTGAGGCCTATGGGGAGGTGACACCTCTAAGCTGGAGCGAGTTCCTGCCGTTTGAGAGAACAGAGCCAGTATTTTACTGAACCAGGGGCTGAGCGTTGAACTGAGGGTGGACGCATGGGCACAGGAGACCCAGCACTTGCCTGCCTTCCACACCAGGCTCCAGCTCCCACTCGACACCCGCGGGCAGGCTGCCTGTGAGACGCCCTGCTTGGTTGGGGCCTGGTCTGGGCGTTGAGCTCTGTGGGTTCTCAGAGGAGAGGGTAGGGGCCAGGCCTGGGCTGAGAAGCCTGGTGGTTAGGAACAAGGCTGATGAGGCTCTGCTGCTTCCAGGCCATGTGAGCAGCTAGAAAGTAGTTAGTGAACCCTCTGCCCCATTCTTTTCACTCAACAGATATTTTCTGAGCATCTATTATGTGGTAGGCCCTGTTCCAGGTATTGTGAACAGCTTAAAAAAAAAAATCCAAATCCTGCTGTTGGGACTTGCCTGGTGGTCCAGTGGTTAAGAATCTGCCTTCTAATGCAGCGGACGCAGGGCACTGTGAAGCCTTCTTTACATTCCTTTTATACTGATATATGGTAGTTTCTTGAATTCTCAGATCCACCTTGCATGGCAAACATAATTATTATACTGTTTTTACAAAGGAGACAACAGAAACTCAAAATGGTTAATGATTTGACCCAATTCACAAAGGTGGTGGTGGTGGTTTAGTCACTCAGTCTGACTCCGCGACCCTATGGACTGTAGCCCGCCAGGCTCCTCTTTCTATGTGACTTTCCAGGCAAGAATACTGGAGTGGGTTGCCCTTTCCTTCTCCAGGGGAACTTCCTGACCCAGGGATCGAATCTGGGTCTCCTGTATTGCAGCCAGTCTTCTGCATTGCAGGCTGATTCTTTCCTGACTGAGCCAGCACGGAAGCCGCCTCTCTGCTAATGCAGGGGACGCAGGTTCAATCCCTGGTTGAGGAACTCAGATCCCACAGGCCTCAGAGCAACTAACCTTGTGTGTCACGACTACTAAGCCCGTGAGCCACAACAAAGATCCCGCGCAGCCAAAATAAAAAGCAAAACAAGCAGAAACAAATCCGTGGCCTCGTGGTACTTCCGTTCTTGAGGGGATGGAGGTATAGGGGAGAATAAATTGTGATCAATTAAGGGAATTACATAGGCTGATAGGAGGACTTAGGTGTCACAAGGGAATACAGAGCAAAACAAAGGATTTGGCGAATGTGGGTGGGGGATTGGGCTGTTTCAAACTTAACAAGGGTGGTCACACTGGACCCGCTTGTGCTATTTGAACGACAAAAAAAAAATTTTGTGTTTTTTTTTTAATCTTTTTTTTTTGGACATACTCTGTAGCTTGTGGGATCTTAATTCCCCACCAGGGATTGAACCCATGCCCTCAGCAGTGAAAAGCACAGAGTCCTAACCGCTGGACCCTCAGGGAATGCCCCACTAAAACTGTTTTGAGACGTTGAACGTTTGAGCAAAAAATTGAAGAGAGGTGACAAGGAGGTATGCGTTAAGGGCGCTGGTCATTCGGAGGACTGACAAGCAGGGGAGGAACAGGCGATGGGGCACAGAGAATGGGGAGCACTCATGCAAGGTGCAGGAAGGCCACTGAAGCCCCTGGGCTCTGCCCAGCAGACCGTGGAGGGTTTTGAGCAAAAGACGGACATGATCTGACCAGAGGTTATAAAGGTCCCTTTACCCTGGGGAGGAGGAGCAGCGAAACTGCTCGAGAGACTGCTGCGGCCATCCAGGTGAGCGGAGCCCTGGCTCATCTGTCTAGTGGAGATAAGAGTGGTACCTGCCTCTCAGGTTGCTGAGTGAAGGCACCGCAGCTCCCCCCTGGCCCCCTTCCCCACTCCCCCACCCCACCCCATTCACCAGGCCAGGCCCTGGGGAGACAAACAAGAAGCAGCCAGCACAGCCTTGCTCTAGAGGTTGCCAAGGCATGGGTCAGATGGACGTGGAAGAGCTCAGATTTTCAAGTTCTTAATCATTCTTATGGAGAAGGGAATGGCAGTCCACTCCAGCGTTCTTGCCTGGAGAATCCCATAGACAGAGAAGCCTGGAGGGCTACATACAGTTCATGGGGTTGCAAAGAGTTGGACACGACAGAGCAAGTAATACACACACACAATCATTCTTAAGATTCTGGAAAGGTCTGAGGATGCCATGTGCCCTGAGGAGGATGACTAGGCTTTAACAGCTCATTTTGTCATCTGGGAGTTGGAGAAGATACCTCCCCTGGCTCCCACGAGAGGCATCTGGGCTGCGATCTATAACGAGGATGCTCGGACACTCTGATTGCCATTCAGGGCCTTCGGCTGCGGCTTGCACGTTGCACACACGTGCACTTGGGACACGGGGCCCGTGGATACTCAGGCCCACTAAACCACCGCCGCGGGGGGAACGGGGCGGGCGTACAGGGGCAAGCCAGAGTAGGACCGTGGTCCACAGGCAGCTGTTGGTGACTAAGCCGTGTATTCAACCCCCCGGTCTTTGTTTACTCGTTAGGACAAAAGCTGCCCTTGGGTATGCTGCCACCAAGTGCTGGGTGGAGCTTTCGTCATACACGTGTGGTCCCCAAAATAAAACTTGCATCACAGATGTTTCACCAGAGAGAAAAACAGGATTCCTTTTATCAAAACTGTAACTTTTTAAAATATATATATAAGATGGTAAACTTCTTCACACTACCTTTTTTTAACTCTATTTTTTTGGCCAGCCCCCATGGCATGTGGGATCTTAGTTCCCTCATGAAGAACTGAACCCACTCTCCCTGCAGCGGAAGGATGGAGTCCTAACCACTGGACCGCCAGGGAAGTCCCTGTAACTTCATTTTAAACAACCTCAGTTGAACATTACAGTTTAAACAAATCAAATAGGAAATTGATCTGGAGCAACCTTAAATATATATACAAATAAATAAAATACATACTTTGATATATACTCCTTGCTGGGCTTCCCTGGTGGCTCAGCAGTAAAGAAGCCGGCTGCCGGATTTCCACAGTGGTGCAGTGGATAAGAATCCGCCTGCCAATGCAGGGGACGCAGGTTCAACCCCTGATCTGGGAAGATCCCGCATGCCTCAGAGCAACTAAACCTGTGCACCACATCTACTGAGTCCGTGTGCCGCCACTTCTGAAGCCCAAGTGCCTACAGCCTGTGCTCTGGAACAAGAGAAGCCACCGCAGTGAGAAGCCTGGGCAAAAGCAGCAAAAACCCAGTGCAGGAATAAATAAATAAAATTTAAAAAAAAGAATCCGCCTGCCCACGCAGCAGATTCGGCTTTGATCCTTGGGTCAGGAAGATCCCCTGGAGAAGAAAATGGCAACCCACTCCAGTATTCTTGCCTGAGAGATCCTATGGACATAGGAGCCTGGCAGGCTACGGTCCATGGGGTCGCAGTCAGACACGACTTAGTGTCCTGGTGTCTCAGTGTCTGTCTTCAACAACAACAGTAATACTCAGTGCTAATGCTTAATGATCAACAGTTATACTTAAGTAGAGTCTTTTCCCTCAGCTTTTATGATTATTATTATTGTTGTTGTTCCATGATAACAAAGTTTCCTTTATGATTATAAAGGTGATGCAGTAAGTGGACTATCTGGATCCAAAAGGTTACACCTCTGGGACTTCCCTGGCAGTCGGGTGTTAAGACTTCGTGCTCCCAGTGTAGGGGACACAGGTTTGATTCCTGGTTGGGGAACTAAGATCCCAAATGCCATGGGGTGTAGAAAAAAGTTTACATGTCTTAAAATTAAAACCATAAGGCCAAATTTTCCTCCTCAGATATTGGGTAAATATTCCCTTTTAGAAGGCATCTAGAACTCTACCCTCAAATTAAAATTCACTTACTTAGTTCCAAGAAACTCTCCCTTCAAAAGCCAGTTTCAGAGCTGTCAGGATTTGGGTATTTTAAGCTCATGAGTCTTTCCTGTGAATATGTATATATTCAAAAGATATATATATTCACAGTTATATATAACTACAGCTCTAGAGATCTTCTTTCCCAGTTGTCTTTCAAAGGTATTCCCCAAAGATTCAGTTCCTCAAGAGCAACCTTTCCTCCTTTCCGTGAAGCAAATGAAAATACTTTTCACTAGGCTCCTAACTGGGCTTTCCAGGTGGCGCTAGTGCTGAAGAGCCTATCTGCCAACACAGGAGACAGCAGACATGTGGGTTTGATCCCTGTGTTTGATCCCTGTGTCAGGAAGATTCCCTGGAGGAGGTCATGGCAACCCACCCCAGTATTCTTGCCTGGAGAATCCCATGGACAAAGGAGCCTAGCAGGCTACAGTCCATCGGGTCACAGAGAGCTGGACATGACTGAAGTGATTTAGCATGCACGCAGGCCCCTAACAGGTTTTTAAAAGCCCCTCCACCCCCACTCCCCAACCCCTGACTTCTAGCTACTAGCAATTATGATTCAAAAGTTCAACACAGTTACCCCCTGGTCTCCTCATGTTTCATTAAGCTATGATGTTTTTTTCAAACAGGTGTCCATTGAAATTCTACTCTAGCCCCAGGGGAGCTACAACAACAGCTTGGACAGGACAGGGCTCTAAAGCCTGACATTTATACAAGGATTTCAACTACTATAGCGAGACAAACCTTGACAGCATACTAAAAAGCAGATACATCATTTTGCTGGCAAAGGTCTGTATAGTCAAAGCTATGGTTTTTCTAGTAGTCGTGTCTGGATGTGAGAGTTGCACTGAAGAAATGATGCTTTTGAACTGTGGTGTGGAGAAGACTCTTGAGAGTCCCTTGGACTGCAAGGAGATCAAACCAGTCAATCCTAAAGGAAATCAGTCCTGAATATTCATTGGAAGGATTGTTGCTGAAGCTGACACTCCAATCCTTTGGCCACCTGATGCAAAGAACTGACTCTTTGGAAAAGACCCCGATGCTGGGAAAGTTTGAAGGCAAAAGGAGAAGGGGGTGGAAGAGGATGATGGTTAGATAGCATCACCGACTGAGTGGACATGAATCTGAGCAAACTCTGGGAGACAGTGGGACAGAGGAGTCTGGTGTGCTGTAGTCCACGGGGTCACAAAGAGTCGGGCACAACTCACTGCCTTAATAACAGCAAGAACAGTAGCAGTGAAGTAAAACCACCCAGAAGTGCTTACAGTAATAATTAAGTTTCCCTCAAACTTGCTCCAGCGTTAACAGTTGAGTTGCAGCAATTTTCAAACTTCTGTGACTATGAGCTTGTGAGTACATATATTCTGATATAAATCAGAATCTGATATAAATATCAGAAACAAACATGCTAACAAATACCATGTACCTTCTCTTCAAGGGCACAGGCAGCAATGTTTTGTTTTCTTTTTTATTTATTTGGCTGTGCCAGGTCTTGGTTGCAGCACATGGGATCTTCAATTTTTTATTGCAGCATGTGGGATCTCTGACCAAGGATCAAACCTGGGCCCCCTGCATTGGGAGCAAGGACACTTAGCCACTGGACCACCAGGGAAATCCCAAATGTTTTCTGTTTTGTTCATTCTATTTAATTTTTGCCAATGCTACCTGGCCGAGCTAAATGAAACTGGTATCTGTGTGGTCCAAACTGTCAAATATGGGCAATTTCATATGGTCCAATTTATTTGTGACACTAAAGTAACTCTACAATCTACTTAATGGGCTACTTAGTTCGAAATGGGCTACATAGTTCGAAAACATTGTTTAGGGGTTATTGTCATTTTAAAAATTAAAATGGGCCTGAAATTCATTTTTTTCACTTAATATGGCATGCACATCTTTCCATGCAGGTATTGGGTTGGCCAAAATGGTCATTCGGGTTTTTGTAACATCTTATGAAAAAACCTGAACAAACTTGTTGGCCAACCCAATACTACACCTTTCTCAAAAGTTTAATAGAAACCACCACACAGGATTACCCCAACTTAGGTAACTGATGTCCACTGAAGACTCTTAGATTTTTTTCCAATTTCTTACTGTTCCAAACCATGCCAAAGTGAACTTCCTTGTCATAAATGTTCATGTGCTGGTGCTAGAATTTCTGTAGTGTGGACTCAGGGAGGCAGGATGGAAACACTGTGATCTTAGCTGTATTTCAAAGCCTCTGAAGAAAATTTACTGTCACTTTTTTCCCTTGGGGGCGCTTGGTGGAGAGCAAGTGGTGCTGAGGGGCCCCACCAGGCACCCCTTTCTGTCCAGCTTTCATCTCTCTACAACCTTCTTCTGCAAGATGGGAAGTTCCAGTTCACCCCAGACCTCTCCCTCTGTAGACAACCACCACGGAGGAACCCAGAAAAACAACACTCTGTACTGCCCACCAGACATAGTTTAAATTGCTGCCCAAGTTCCTTAAACTCTGGGGACTCCACTATCACATCTACAAAAAGGAAATAATCTCTTAGGGTTGCAGGGAAGATAAAGTAGGAACTGTGGATGCTTTATAAATGTCACAGCAATCAGTCATTCTTTTCAGCTAGTGCTGCATTGGTCTTTCCCAATCATTAGACACAGCTTCTTCTACTGCCTACTCACATTCACCCCATAGTTCCCTTGGGAAGGGCTCAAAACAAAGACACTAAGGCTCACCCTTCATTTTTTATTTTAATTTTCTGGCCTCCTGGCACAGCAGGAAGGATCTTAGTTCCCCCATTAGGGATTGAACCCGCACCCCCTGCAATGGAAGAAAGAAGTCTTAACCACTAGATCGCTAGGGAAGTCCAAGGCTCACCTTTCTTCTTCTTGGAGTGGGACACTGAGTGGCATGCTGGATCTTAGTTGCCCGACCAGGAATAGAACCCCTGCCCCCTGCAGTGGAAGCAGGGAGTCTTAACCACTGGACTGCCAGTAAAATCCCAAGCTCATCCGAGTTTACAATCTGCGGAGTCCCTGGCCTCGGCTTCCTCACTTATTCTGGACTTAAGCACTAACGTAAAGAACCAAACTCTTGGACAAAGTCATTCATTAAACTACAAATATTTATTGAGCACCTACTACATGTCAGTTATGCTAAGCACATGTGAGCGTCAATTTTCTTATTGGCAAAATGAAAAATGGTGCTTCTCAACAGAGAGACAATGGGCATCTTGGGCGGAACAATTCTTTGTGCAAGTCTGTCCAATGACCTCTAGACGACAGGGGCTCTGCCTTGAAATTGGAACAACTCACTGACAGCCCTACACATTTCCTCAGGGGCATTTCCACCCTGGATGAAGAATCCCCAGCCTACCCTCTACGATTGATTTCGGAAGCCAGGGAATGAGGGGAAGCCCTAACACGGGCAGATTTAGGATGACGCCTTTCAAGGCCCAAGACAGCAGGATCTGGATCCTGTTTCCGCGGAACAAAGCCCTACGGTAGCCCCAGGGTGACGTCAACGGCCTTGGGGCTCTCGGTTCTGACTCCAGAACTCCGACTCCCTCTTCAGCTAAGACACAGCACCGGAACTTCAGGTTTCCGTTCCAGTCGGGCTTGGGGGTCCCAGAAGGGCGGTGCTCTGGTCACCCAGGAACTGGGGATGCGAAGAGTTAACGCGAACGGCCACCCAGAAGCGCCCGCCCCCGGCAGGCTAGAAGGATTGTGCATCCCAGCACCTCCCGGCGCCTTCGCGGTCACGTGGGAGCGAGGGCGGGACCAATCGAGGAGCCAGCCAATAGGCTGTGCTGTCCGTGGGCGTGACAGCCAATAGGAGCAGGGAAAGGGGTCCCGGGATACGAAGAAACGGCGGCCGGGAGGGGGCTACCGGGACATGGGGCTTCTGACCATACTGAAGAAGATGAAGCAGAAAGAGCGGGAGCTGCGACTGCTCATGCTGTATCCTTCCTGACGCCGGAGCCGGAGCCGCGAGGGTAGCGGGGGTGCGGTGGGGAGCCCGCCGACCGGGCAGTGTCAGGCGCCCCCTACCGGGCGCTGCCTGTACGGCCGGCCGGCCTGTACCAACTGCCCATTGTGCGTCACGCTCGTGGGCCCTACCATCGCTTTTGGCGGGGGGGAGCCGGGAGGAGGCCGTACCACCGGCTCGACGCGGTCGGGGGGGCCTCGTTTCCAAGGTGTGGGCGTTACGGCGCGGCGGCCGGACCAGGTGTCCCGATATAAGGGAAGGCGGGGCTGGTGACTCGAACGCTACCACCCGTCGGCCCGAGCGTGGGGCCGCCGTCCTCC
The DNA here is from genome assembly GCF_002263795.3 of Bos taurus. Lineage (NCBI taxonomy): Eukaryota > Metazoa > Chordata > Mammalia > Artiodactyla > Bovidae > Bos > Bos taurus. The sequence continues at coordinate 43,227,954 of NC_037356.1, forward strand.
CCCGACCTGGGCGCCTCCTCCCCTAGTTGGAGGGTGCCAGGCCTCGGCCCCGCCCTCAGGGTCGGCCTCTCGGGGGCGTGCGGGCCCCGCCCTACTCTCCAGGTAGAGGGCGGAGGAGCCGGGGCGCCGTCTGCGGTCGCTAGGTTCGCGTGGGTCCGACTGTCCATCTCTTTGCTGTCTCACGGCCAGTCGGGGTCCCCGCGGTTGACGGCTTGTAGGCCCGAGGGCCTTGCCGACTTTCTGAGTCTCGCTCGCAGGCGTGCACATCCGTTCTCCCCCTCCGTGCCAGGCTGGGGCGGGGTGGGGGGCAAGCTGAGATCCAAGAGCTGGGCCGGCCTCACCCCCAGCAGAGAGGAGACATTTATGTGCACAAATAACTTAGTAATATTTACATCATGTCTGTTTTTAAGAACTGTGAGACAGGCACAGAGAATTCATTCATCCAATAAACATTTATTGAGCTAAGCGTCTGCCTGCAATGCGGGAGACCTGGGTTCGATTCCTGGGTTGGGAAGATCCCCTGGCGAAGGAAATGGCAATCCACTCCAGCACTCTTGCCTGGAAAATCCCATGGACGGAGGAGCCTGATAGGCTACAGTCCATGGGGTCGCAAAGAGTCGGACACGACTGAGCGACTTCACTTCACTGTTACGTGCTAAGTTCTGTCCTGGGCGGCTAGGGAAAACAGCAAAACAAAACAAAAATCCTACCTTCGGACATTTTGTGTGATACTGAGGGAAGAAAATGTTAACAAAGTTAATCCTGCATAAATACGGTGGTCAAAGAAGACCATACTGAGAAAGTGACAGTTGAATCTAGACAGGTGAGGGATGAATTATGTAGAGATCTGGGGGGGAAATGTTTAAGCAAAGGGAACAGCAAGTGTAAAGGTCTCCGAGGAGGAAGCCGACTGGTGTGTTCAAAGGACTGTCAGGGAGGGAAGTGTGAGCTGAGGGAGTGAGAACAGTGGAAGGCTAGGTCAGATGGAAGAGGTATTTCAGGTGGGACCTTTAGTTCTGAACTTTTCCTCTGTTTGTTTATTTTTGTGGATTTTTTTTTTTTAATGAGGACCATTTTTAAAGTCTTTATTGAATGTGTTACAGTATTTCTTCTGTTTTATATTGTTTGTTTTTTGGCTCTGAGTCCTGTGGGATCATAGCTCCCTGACCAGGGATTGAACCCACAGCCCCTGAATTGGAAGGTGAAGTCTTAACCGCTAGACCACCAGGGAAGTCCCATATTTTTGTTATTTTTTTTCAATTAAAAATTTTTTTGCATTTTAATTTAATTTTATTTTGCATTAAATTTAAATATTTTAATTTTAATTTTAATTTTTATTTTGCAATTGATTTTCGGGCTTCCCAGGTAGTGCAAGTGGTAAAGAATCTGCTAATGCAGGAGACGAAATGGACGGGTGTTCAGTCCCTACGTGGGAAGATCCCCTGGACAGGAAATGGCAACCCCTCCCAGTATCCTTGCCTGGGAAATCCTACGGACAGAGAAACCTGGCGGGCTACAGTTCATAGAGTTGCAAAGAGTCAGACGTGACTAAGCACACACATGCACATTGTTAATTTACAATATTGTGTTAGTTTCAGGTGTATAGCAGAGTGTTTTGGTTATGTATATATTTACACACATTCTTTTTCCATCCGTTTTTTGAGATGGTTGGATGGCATCACTGACTGGATGGACATGAGTTTGAGTAAGCTCCAGGAGTTGGTGATGGACAGGGAAGCTTGGTGTGCTGCAGTCCATGAGGTCACAAAGAGTCAGACACAACTGAGCGACTGAACTGATTGTTTTTGAGGTTCTTTTCCCGTGTAGGTTATTACGGAATACTGAGTAGTTCCCCGTACTATACAGTAGGGGATGTTTGCTTTAATGAGAAGTGCAGACAGAAAGTGAGAGCTGAGACTAGTTAGGCCACTGCAGTAACACATGTAAGGTAGGATGGTAGCTTGGATCAGGGTGGAAGCAGTGACAGACGTTGATTTAAATCTTGATAGTAAGACCAGCAGCAGTTGCTGCTGGATTGGCCGTGAGCGTTAGGAGAAGAATGGTGTCAAGCGTGGGTCCTAGCGATAGGATGAGTGAGGAGCCACTTGCTGACAGGTATTATAGAAGCGGGTGGGGAACACGTTCAGGGGGAAGATGAGAGCTCAGACTGGTCCTGTAGGATGCTGCTGAGACATCCTAGAAATGTCACCCTGGCAGCTGGATATAGAGACCAATGTCCAGGGGAGCAGCCGGGTGGGACGTACGAATTTCAGAGTCATCAGCATAAAGATGGTATTTGAAGCCATAATTCTGGATGAGACCACTGAGAGAGTGTGTGTGGACAGGGAAGAGAACCTAGGGCCGAGCTCAGATCAAAAGGTCAGGGCGATGAGGAAGGGTGACCAGGGAAGTCAGGAGAGCCAGGCAAGCCCGTGTCCTGGAGTGAAGGAGGGGGCTGGCCAGGAGCAGGAGGAAGAGGGCTGAGGACTACCCAGTCAGTGGCGAGCAAGGCGTCTCTAAGGACTGACCTTGGCCAGAGCAGTCTCGGGGAAGCAGTGGGAGCAGAGGTCTTACGGGTTCACAGAGGAGCAGGAAGACAGAAACTGGAGAGGGTGAGTATGGACAACAGTTCTGAGATTTGCTATAAAGGGAACGAAATAAAGGAAAACGTCAGGGGGAGAGGGGTCAAGAGAGGGTGTTGTTCGCTTCTTCTTGGTGGGAGAGACGTCCACTCATCAGCTGATGAAAATGATCCAGTGGAGAAGGAAGCAGGATGATGGAGCTGGGGTGGGGGGCGATGAGGAGAGCAATCAGCCACCAGTGATCAGGGACTAAAGCCGGGTCTCGGGAGAGATCCTCTCACCCCCATCCCCCCAGTCCCAGCTGTAAGCCCCCTTGGGTATTAGAAGGAAAAAGGAGGGTGGTTTTCTCCAGCTGGTGAACTTACCCATTTGTTTGCACACTCAGCAGCAAAGGGTTTGGAATATTCCAGAAACAAAAGGGCAAGGGTGGCTGCCTCCAAATACTTGCTCCCTGGAATGCTCTTCTTCCCCTAGTCCTTCAAAAAGCCGGCTCCTTGCAGTCTGGGCCTCAGTCCAGCTGTCTCACACTGGAGTGGAAGCCGCACAGGGCAGGGACCGTGATTCCAGGGCACCCCCAGTGCCAGAGGTATTCTGGAGCAGTGTAGGCCTTAAGCATGGGGTTGGCCAATAAGTTCATCAGGTTTTTCTGTAACATCTGTGGCGAAACCGAAGGGACTTTTTGGCCAACAGTACATTTTTATTTTTTGTATTTGGCTGTGCTGGGTCTTCGTTGCCGCACAGGCTTTTCTCTAGTTGTGGTGAGTGGGGGCTACTCTCTAGCTGTGGTGTGCAGGCTTCTCCTGGTGGCGGCTTCTCTTGTGAAGCAGGGGCTCTAGGGCCTGCTTCTACGAGTTTTAGGAGTTGCGGCTCCTGGTCTAGAGCACAGGCTTAGTGGTTGTGCACGGGCTTAGTTGCTTCTTGGCATGTGGAATCTTCCCAGACCCGGGATCGAACTCGAGTTTCCGGCATTGGCAGGTGGAATCTTTACCACTGAGCAACCAGGGTAGCCTAGCCAACAGTATATGTTGTGGGATGAATTATGAGCATCTGGTTAGAAGATGATACATTTTCACATTTATCATGTAGGTCAGGCAGGTACTCAACATACTTTGATATGTGGTCAGAGAGGGGCCCTGGGATGGTGTCACCAGCCCGCAGAGCCTGGGGACTTCTCCTTAACCTGGCGCACCCCCAGGGGCCTGGACAATGCTGGCAAGACGACCATCCTCAAGAAGTTCAACGGTGAAGACATCGACACCATCTCCCCCACACTGGGCTTCAACATCAAGACCTTGGAGCACCGAGGGTAAGCGGGGTCCCCGAGGGCGGGCCTGCCCAGCACAGGGCAGGGAGGGCGGGCGGGGGCCGGACTGACCCTGCAGCCCCCACTGCCCTGTCCAGATTCAAGCTGAACATTTGGGATGTGGGCGGCCAGAAGTCCCTGCGGTCCTACTGGCGGAACTACTTTGAGAGCACCGACGGCCTCATCTGGGTGGTGGACAGCGCCGACCGCCAACGCATGCAGGACTGCCAGCGGGAGCTCCAGAACCTGTTGGTGGAGGAGGTAGGCAGGGGGCTCCCCCAGTGCCTGTGTCCTGGTGCTTCATGCACCTGTGTGGGTGTGTGAACACTGTCCTCAGCCGATTCCCTGTGGGGTCCATGATCCCAGGGGGACACTCAGTTGGGGTCTGTTCCCTCACCTAGCCCTCACCACGTGTCCAGCACCCTTGGGGAGGCAGAGACAACCAGTACACCCTCCCCAGGGAGGCTGACAGTGCCATGAGCAGAACACGGATCCACGTGGTCTTAGATGTGGGTCCACATCCCTGCAGTGTCACTGCTTCACCACCCTGAGCTTCAGTTTCTGCACCTTGAGTCAGGCTTTGGGGAGGATGACTTGAGGCTGGTGTGTGAAGCTTTGGCAGGCAGTGGAGCCTGCCTCAGGCGTTGGACTGTTTGCTTTGTGACCTTAGGCAAGGCACTTAGTTTCTCTGAATTGCCACTGCATCTCTCAGATGGGCATTATATTAATAATTACGGTGATCTTAAAATGTACTGTCTGAGCCAAAATGCTCTTCTTTAAATAAAATTTTAGATTTATAGAAAAGTTGCAAAGATAGTGAAAAGTTACCCATGTATCTTTCACCTGGTTTCCCTTAATATGAACATCTTACAGAACTGCCAAACACTTGTTAAAACTATTTAATAAGAAATTAACAAGTTACTGTTAACTGAACTACAGGTTTTGTTTGGATTGCACCAGTTTCTCCATTAATGTCCTTTCTGTGTTCCAGGGTTTAATCCAGGTTACTCCACTGCATTTAGCTGAAATTCAGGACACTTTTGAGAGTTAAAGAGGGAGTTGTTAATAATTATTTAGGGACAATAGGCCTAAATAGCAGTCAAGCAGGTCCAGTGAGATCCTGGCTGTTGAATGTTCAGCCCTGGCCTGGCACCTCAAGGCCCTTGTTAAGGGGTAGAGCCGCCATCCACATGGAGGGACTCCCGGTCACAAACACACAGAGGGAAGTAACTGGAATCACAGGCAGAGAGGAAGGTCTGTCAGGGTAATGGGACAGTTAGGGGACTGTGTGAACTTGGAGGAGGGGAAGCTCATTGCCCTCAGCCCCCACAGCCCCTGGGATAGTCGCGTTCTTTTTGATGTCAGGTCATCAGGTCACAGCAATCTAGAAGCAGAGGCTTGAGGATCATCTTGTCCATCACCCCCTCCCCTTGTCCATCACCCCCTCCCCTTGTCCATAACCCCTCCCCTTTGTCCATCACCCCCTCCCCTTGTCCATCATCCCCTCCCATTTATAGAAGAGGAATCTGATGCACAGAGAAGAGAGGTGCCCACTGGGTGTGACTGTGCTGGAAGCAGGGTCTCAGGCCAGCCCACAGCTCCCTCCAGCCCATAATGGCTGGACAGGAAGGCTGTGTTCACACTGCCCACACTAATGGTGTCTTTGCAACCACCATGGGACCTTGCTCTAATCTTCCAGACTGCTCTCTGACCCCAGCTTCTCTGGGTGATTAGCGCAGGGGCTGGGCTGCCCTCTGAGCCTCCACCCCGCCTCCCCTTACTCTCTGTTTCTCTTCTCTAGCGCCTGGCCGGAGCGACCCTCCTCATCTTTGCCAACAAGCAAGACCTGCCCGGAGCACTGTCCTCTAACGCCATCCGCGAGGTGAGTCCAGGCCTTGGCACAAGCTCACAGAGGAAAAGGGGCATGTGATTCTTTGTTCATTTATTTAGAAAGCATTTATTAGCCCCTGCTGTGTGTATTCAGGGTACTGGAGATTCAGTGATAGAAGACGGAGTTGTGCTCCACAGCCTGGGGGACAGCAGATCTGCAAGTAGATTATCCCGGGGATAACAGTAACCAACAGGCAGTGGGCGCTTTTTCTGTGCTAGGCTTTTTGCATGGATTAACTTACTCAGTTCTCACAGCAACCTCCTGAGGTAGGAACTATTATCATCATTCTACAGATAGTGAAGGAGGCTTAGAGAGGTTAGGTAAGTCCCCCAGGGTCACACAGCCAGGAAGCAGACAAGCCAGGATTTAAACACAGGCCTATGTGACCGCAGGTTACATCTTCATCTGACTCTGAAGCTTGAATACCAGAATGAGAAAGAGTGGGGTTAGAATCTAGGTTCTGCCACTGATTAGCTGTGTGACTTTAGGCAGGCTGCTTAACCTCTCTGAGGTTTTCTCCTCAGTAAAATGGCAAACACATCCCTGGCTTAGGGGACCATGGGGCGAATGGATAAGAGGACATTTGTAGGGCCCATTGCACAATGTCAGGGGCCCTTGTTGCAATCTTATTATAAGGGGTAGTGCTGGCATGGTGGTGACAGAGAGCCCGGGTGCCCTGGGAGGCCAGCAGATCTTCACCAGGGGCCAGGGGAGGCTTCCCAAAGCAGGCCCTTGATGGGGGCTTGGATTTCCCCTGGGCCAGGGGAGGGAAGGGGCTGAGGGTGGGCAGGGCCTGTGGTCCCCAGGGCCCACCATCACCTTCCGCCCTCCCAGGCCCTGGAGCTGGACTCCATCCGTAGCCACCACTGGTGCATCCAGGGCTGCAGCGCCGTCACCGGGGAGAACCTGCTGCCTGGCATCGACTGGCTCCTGGATGACATCTCCAGCCGCATCTTCATGGCCGACTGAGCCGCTTCTGATGCCCCCCTACTCAGCTCACAGTCTAGGCACCCCCCACCCCGCCACCAAGCACCATCCCTGGAAGGGTGGGAGTCCGCCAGCCCAACTAACAGCCCCCGCCCCCCTCCATACCCTGCTGCTGCTACTGCTGCCCACTGCTGCTCTGTGGCCAGCCGGCTCCCGAGGCGGGAGGCCTGTCACCCTGGCTGTCCCCCTGGCTCCTGACCTGGCCCACCTGCAGCTGCGGGACCAGGAAGAGAGGGCTGTGGCTGGGAGGGGGCTGCCTCTGCTGCTATCGAGGCTGTGGGCCTCACCATTTGCTCAGCTGTGAGAATAAATTGTTCCCCGCTCCCATTCCTGGCTGAGTCATTTGTTGATTCTACAGCCCTGCAGGGTGCCTAGAGCCCACAGCCCAGTGGGAGACAAAAAAGACAACATTTCAGTCAGAGGATCAACTGTCACTGTGTCAAGGGAGTGGCAGAGAATTACAGAAGCACGGGACAGGGCATTGGAATTCCATTTGGAAGAGTTCAGGTGGGCTTCCCAGAGGAGGTGACATGAAAGCTGAGAGTAAAGGATGAGTAGAAGTTTTCCGGCCAGAGGAGGGGAAGGACAGTTTACTGGAGCAACTGCTACCCTCAGAGGTATGAATGAGAAAAAGGAAGGCACCCCAACATCAGGGCTCTCAGCTTGTCAAATGGAACAGGGGCTGAATCTCAGCTCCCAGCTTCCCACTGGCAGCCAGGAGTCTGTGCGCAGTGGGCAGCCTACACGGCTGTGTGACGCAGCGCTGGTTCACGCAGAGGGACTCACAGGACAGAGGCCTGAAGAGCAAGGGCTCTTGGGAAACGGGGGGTGATGACTCCGGTGTAGGAGGGTGTGGACATCAGGCCGGTTAGCTAACTGAGAACAGGGCTGGGAAGGGACCTTCTCTGAAGGCTAACGGGCACTCTTTGAGGCAAGGGCCAGGGTGGGAAAGGATGGGAACCAGGGAGACCCAGAGCCCCCATCCAGGTGGCAGGATAAATGGATATTTGGACAGGGTGCCCTGCTTGTAGTCCTTCCAGTAGGGGCTTCCTCTGCAGGGCTCTGTTTGAAGCACTTCTCACTTACCATCACATTGAATTATAAGCCCAACCATATATGTCCCCATTTATGTAGGAACAAAGCCTCCAGGAGGTCATGTGACTTACTTAAACCGCCCCCCGCTAGGAAGTAGTGGGGCTGGGGTTGGAACCCAGCACGCTGAGCCCCCACACCCTGCTCGCCATTTTGCTTTTGTTTCTGTGCTCAGAATTCCAGTGCCAGATGGAATTTGGCATAACATGTTTATGAGGGAAGGTGAGTTTTCCTAAGGGACAGGTGAGCAAAAGACAGATTCACTGCTCCAGGAGCCCTCCCTGGAGGGTGGAGACCTCCGCAAATCTGCACTCTGTTAGGATGGAAGAAGAGAAATGGATTTTGGGTGGACAACCTTAAAATATAAACTTGTCGGGACACTCCTGGTGGTCCAGTGGTTAAGAATCTGCCTTCCAGTGCAGAGGACGCGGGTTCGATCCCTGTTTGGGGAACATGCTGTGAGGCAACTAAGCCCGGGTGCTATAACTACTGAGCCCTCGCACCTCGATGACGACTCCATGTGGCAAATAAAGACCTGACGCTGCCAAATAAAATAAGAAAATCAGTATTTTTTTTAAGAGTATAAACTGTCCATCACCATAGAAATTGAGAACCACCTGCCGTGTCTTCTGTGCAAGATAGACACCATGTCCCAGGCTCTCATCCCTATGGGGAGCAGACATATCCAGTCTCCAGAGCCGAACCCTGGCTCTGCCACTCACTGATTGATGAAGAGCTAGTTGCTTAACCTGTCTCTGCCTTGGGGTCCCCACCTGGGTTGAAAACAGTGTCACCTACTTCCTAGGGTTGGGAGGAGAATCAGATGGGTGGGTTGCCTTGTGCGTCGTATGCACTATAGGTCAGCTATAATTATTTTTATTTGAACCAGTAGGAGTTCAAGCAGATCCAATGTGAATTCAGACATCCACTGATCTGGGTGAGTCAACCCAGTGTTCAAGCCCTCCTAGGGGCTCTTAGTAAGCAGCATGCTTTCATTCAAAGGTGAATTATACATGGTTAATGACAAATATTTCCCAGGCAAGGATACTGGGGTGGGTTGCCATGCCTTTCTCCAGAGGATCTTCCTGACCAGGGATCGAACCTGGTCTCCCACATTTCGGGCAGATTCTTTACCATCTGAGCCATCAGGGAAGTCCAGAGACAAATAAGAAAAATAACAAGGTTATAGTCATCACAAGTCCTCTGAATGTGAAGGATGAGCTGCAGCAGAAAGTCTGCATCACATGGTCAAGCCAACCGAGTGGGAATGTGGTGAGCAGACCCCCTGCCCTGCCCCTGTGCATTTGCAGCTTTTCCTTCTCCTCTGCCTTCTGAAAAGGCTCTTCTGTTCACTTCTACCAGTGACGGAACTCCTAATGGAAGGAGAAAGGCCAGAGGCTAAACTGACCTAGGTGGGAAAGGTCTTAGATAAAGAAGGCAGAAATGGGAGAATGCGGAGCCACTGGGCAAGGGAGAGGAGGGAATGATGGGAGAGAAGGGGACTTGAAGCCAGGGCCCTGCCAAGAGAACTCTGAAAACCAGGTGTGCATGTCTGTTAATTGCTCAGTCCTGTCTTGACTCTCTGCGACCCTATGGACTGTAGCCCACCAGGCTCTTCTGTCCATGGGATTCTTGAGGCAAGAATACTGGAGTGGGGAGCCATTCCCTTCTCCAGGGGTCTTCCCAACCAAGAAAGGGGTCTTCAGAGGAGCCCTGTGTATGCTGTAAGAGGGGACACACCCCATCCCAGCCTCCTCACGAACACCTCTGGATGAACTACCCTGTTTCCACCGCTGCCAAGAGTCTGGTTTGGGAGTTTGCTTTGTGTTTCTGAAGTTACAGCACCCACTCATCTGAGTTCCAGTAAGAAGAGTGGCCTCCCCTGCTACTCCATTTAGGCTTCCAGCGTGGTGGTGGTGGGATCAGTCAGGGTCCTGGGTACGCTGTCCAGACACAGATCACTGCCTTTGGCAGAAAGACGTTTCTTGGGCAGATACTGGGAACTCAGGGCACGTCGGTGGAGATTGGACAGCTCCAAAGGCTGGGCAGCCAAACCCACAGCCGACACTGTACTCGAGGAACGTTGTGCCCTCACCAGGCACTGTGCCTGTCCCTCACTCAAGAGTCAAGTCTTTCAGGGGGGAGTCCCCGACCCCTACTTGGGACCTGGGGCAGGGAAAGGAGCTGGCACCTTTGGATTCTGAGCTAAGAGGCTGGAGGGCTGCACATCCTAGTGAACTACCTCGAAAGATCTGGTGCTATGGTGCTAACAGAAAGAGGCAGGGGCGAATGCTAGACGGACCCACAAAGGAAAAAGAGAAAGCCACTGCGGTAGATTCTATGTCAACATCCCCATTCTAGAGATGAGAAACTGTCACTCAAGTAGTTAAGGGGAACTCTTGGAGTTAGTAAGACGTGTGACTTCAGAACCCATGTCACCACTGTACTTCTCTGGAGTTCTTTATGTTCCCCTGCCGTGAAGAGATGCCCCACGCCCAAGGGAAGAGAAACCCAAGTAAGACGGTAGGTGTTGCAAGAGGGCATCAGAGGGCAGACACACTGAAACCATACTCACAGAAAACTAGTCAATCTAATCACACTAGGACCACAGCCTTGTCTAACTCAATGAAACTAAGCCATGCCCATGGGGCAACCCAAGACGGGCGGGTCATGGTGGAGAGATCTGACAGAATGTGGTCCACTGGAGAAGGGAATGGCAAACCACTTCAGTATTCTTGCCTTGAGAACCCCATGAACAGTATGAAAAGGCAAAATGATAGGATACTGAAAGAAGAACTCCCCGGGTCAGTAGGTGCCCAATATGCTACTGGAGATCAGTGGAGAAATAACTCCAGAAAGAATGAAGGGATGGAGGCAAAGCAAAAACAATACCCAGCTGTGGATGTGACTGGTGATAGAAGCAAGGTCTGATGCTGTAAAGAGCAATATTGCATAGGAACCTGGAATGTCAGGTCCATGAATCAAGGCAAATTGGAAGTGGTCAAACAAGAGACGGCAAGAGTGAATGTCGACATTCTAGGAATCAGTGAACTGAAATGGACTGGAATGGGTGAATTTAACTCAGATGACCATTATATCTACTACTGTGGGCAGGAATCCCTCAGAAGAAATGGAGTAGCCATCATGGTCAACAAAAGAGTCCGAAATGCAGTACTTGGATGCAATCTCAAAAACGACAGAATGATTTCTGTTAGTTTCCAAGGCAAACCATTCAATATCACAGTAATCCAAGTCTATGCCCCAACCAGTAACGCTGAAGAAGCTGAAGTTGAACGGTGCTATGAAGACCTACAAGACCTTCTAGAACTAACACCCAAAAAAGATGTCCTTTTCATGATAGGGGACTGGAATGCAAAAGTAGGAAGTCAAGAAACACCTGGAGTAACAGGCAAATTTGGCCTTGGAATACGGAATGAAGCAGGGCAAAGACTAATAGAGTTTTGCCAAGAAAATGCACTGGTCGTAGCAAACACCCTCTTCCAACAACACAAGAGAAGACTCTACACATGGACATCACCAGATGGTCAACACTGAAATCAGATTGATTATATTCTTTGCAGCCAAAGATGGAGAAGCTCTATACAGTCAGCAAAAACAAGACCAGGAGCTGACTGTGGCTCAGATCATGAACTCCTTATTGCCAAATTCAGACTTAAATTGAAGAAAGTAGGGAAAACCACTAGACCATTCAGGTATGACCTAAATCAAATCCCTTATGATTATTCAGTGGAAGTGAGAAATAGATTTAAGGGCCTAGATCTGATAGAGTGCCTGATGAACTATGGAATGAGGTTCGTGACATTGTACAGGAGACAGGGATCAAGACCATCCCCATGGAAAAGAAATGCAAAAAAGCAAAATGGCTGTCTGGGGAGGCCTTACAAATAGCTGTGAAAAGAAGAGAAGTGAAAAGCAAAGGAGAAAAGGAAAGATATAAGCATCTGAATGCAGAGTTCCAAAGAATAGCAAGAAGAGATAAGAAAGCCTTCTTCAGCGATCAATGCAAAGAAATAGAGGAAAACAACAGAATGGGAAAGACTAGAGATCTCTTCAAGAAAATTAGAGATACCAAGGGAACATTTCATGCAAAGATGGGCTCGATAAAGGACAGAAATGGTATGGACCTAACAGAAGCAGAAGATATTAAGAAGAGATGGCAAGAATACACAGAAGAACTGTACAAAAAAGATCTTCACAACCCAGATAATCATGATGGTGTGATCACTGACCTAGAGCCAGACATCCTGGAATGTGAAGTCAAGTGGGCCTTAGAAAGTATCACTACGAACAAAGCTAGTGGAGGTGATGGAATTCCAGTTGAGCTATTTCAAATCCTGAAAGATGATGCTGTGAAAGTGCTGCACTCTATATGCCAGCAAATTTGGAAAACTCAGCAGTGGCCACAGGACTAGAAAAGGTCAGTTTTCATTTGATTCCCAAAGAAAGGCAATGCCAAAGAATGCTCAAACTACCGCACAATTGCACTCATCTCACATGCTAGTAAAGTAATGCTCAAAATTCTCCAAGCCAGGCCTCAGCAGTACGTGAACCGTGAACTTCCAGATCTTCAAGCTGGTTTTAGAAAAGGCAGAAGAACCAGAGATCAAATTGCCAACATCCGCTGGATCATGGAAAAAGCAAGAGAGTTCCAGAAAAGCATCTATTTCTGCTTTATTGACTTTGCCAAAGCCTTTGACTGTGTGGATCACAATAAACTGGAAAATTCTGAAAGAGATGGGAATACCAGACTACCTGACCTGCCTCTTGAGAAATCTGTATGCAGGTCAGGAAGCAACAGTTAGAACTGGACAAGGAACAACAGACTGGTTCCAAATAGGAAAAGGAGTACGTCAAGGCTGTATATTGTCACCCTGCTTATTTAACTTCTATGCAGAGTACATCATGAGAAATGCTGGACTGGAAGAAACATAAGCTGGAATCAAGATTGCCAGGAGAAATATCAATAACCTCGGATATGCAGATGACACCACCCTTATGGCAGAAAGTGAAGAGGAACTCAAAAGCCTCTTGATGAAAGTGAAAGTGGAGAGTGAAAAAGTTGGCTTAAAGCTCAACATTCAGAAAACAAAGATCATGGCATCCGGTCCCATCACTTCATGGGAAATAGATAGGGAAACAGTGGAAACAGTGTCAGACTTAATTTTTTGGGGCTCCAAAACCACTGCAGATGGTGACTGTAGCCATGAAATTAAAGACGCTTACTTCTTGCAAGGAAAGTTATGACCAACCTAGATAGCATATTGAAAAGCAGAGACATTACTTTGCCAACAAAGGTCCGTCTAGTCAAGGCTATGGTTTTTCCTGTGGTCATGTATGGATGTGAGAGTTGGACTGTGAAGAAGGCTGAGCACCAAAGAATTGATGCTTTTGAACTGTGGTGTTGGAGAAGACTCTTGAGAGTCCCTTGGACTGCAAGGAGATCCAACCAGTCCATTCTGAAGGAGATCAGCTCTGGGATTTCTTTGGAAGGGATGATGCTGAAGCTGAAACTCCAGTACTTTGGTCACCTCATGTGAAGAGTTGACTCATTGGAAAAGACTCTGATGCTGAGAGGGATTGGGGGCAGGAGGAGAAGGGGTCGACAGGATGAGATGGCTGGATGGCATCACTGACTCAATGGATGTGAGTCTGAGTGAACTCTGGGAGTTGGTGATGGACAGGGAGGCCTGGCGTGCTGCGATTCATGGGGTCGCAAAGAGTCGGACATGACTGAGAGACTGAACTGAACTGAACTGAATCCTTACAGAAAATGTGAATTTAGCGAATCCTAGGGAAGGAGAAGGCAATGGCACTGCACTCCAGTACTCTTGCCTGGAAAATCCCATGGACGGAGGAGCCTGGTAGGTTGCAGTCCATGGGGTTGCAAAGAGTCGGACACGACTGAGCGACTTCACTTTTACTTTTCACTTTCATACATTGGAGAAGGAAATGGAAACCCACTCCAGTGTTCTTGCCTGGAGAATCCCAGGGACAGGGGAGCCTGGTGGGCTGCCGTCTGTGGGGTCGCACAGAGTCAGACATGACTGAAGTGACTTAGCAGCAGCAGCAGGGAAGGAGAAAGGGAAATGATTTGCCAGTGTCTGGCACATACTGAACACAATAAAATTTGGGGGAATGGATGAAAGAAGGGAATTGGGAAGCAAAGAAGTCATTGATATGTGATGAGGGTTTACCATCGCATGGGGTGGGTTTATCTCAAAGCAGACCTGAGTGATCCAGCTTCCCCAATCCTTGCTGCTGCTGCTGCTAAGTCGCTTCAGTCTTGTCCGACTCTGTGCGATCCCATAGACGGCAGCCCACCAGGCTCCCCCGTCACTGGGATTTTCCAGCCAAGAACACTGGAGTGGGTTGCCATTTCCTTCTCCAATGCATGAAAGTGAAAAGTGAAAGTGAAGTCGCTTAGTCGTGTCCGACTCTTCGCAACCCCATGGACTGCAGCCTACCAGGCTCCTCCGCCCATGGCATTTTCCAGGCAAGAGTACTGGAGTGGGTTGCCATTGCCTTCCTTACTCTTCCCCAATCCCTTCCCAAATCACTTGGTTCCGGCTTTACCAACCATCGAGAACTTTTTAGACACTCCCTTGGCCAAGCGCCTGGCTGAGAATTGCGCTGTCACTTGCGACCAGCTCCCTGGGCCGTAGGACAAAGGGCGCAGGCCCGGGCGAAGCGGCGACTCGGGAAGACTGAACTGGAGGGGGCGGGGGCGGGGGAGGCGTGGAGGAGGCGGAGGCCGGCGGTCAGCTCCGCTCCAATTTGTTTGCCATGTCCCGGCAGGCGAAAGACGACTTTCTGCGACACTACACAGTCTCCGACCCCCGGACCCACCCCAAGGGCTACACTGAATACAAAGTGACGGCGCAGGTGAGGTGGGGCCCAGCAGGAACTTTACCCTTTTAACAAGAGCGGTGCCGTGTTTTACTTTAAGGCAAGACGCTGCTGGAGGCTCCCATTTTAGACGACAGAATGGATTTCCCCTTTAAGGGGGGGGGGGGGGGGGGCGGTTAACCGGCCTTAGTTTACTTCTTTAGCCATCAAGGGGCGGGGCCACAGGAGGGCTCTGCTCTTTTAAAAGGGCGTGCCGGCAGTTCCCAGACTGCGAGGTGTGTCCACGCCCAATGCGTGGCACCTTGGCGTCAGGCTGTGAATTTCTTTAAATTAACTTGAAAACTGGCTCACCCCAAATATTGATTAGGTCTCCAGTCTCTTGGAGTAAGTTTTGTCTGTTGGTTTGTTTGATATTTATATGAAAACTCTTTAAGTAGTTGAATTACTTTATAAATTTTTTCAAAAAATTATGCCTGTGACTAAAAATTCATACACTTGTAAAGATATAAAGGAATAAGTCTCTTCACAGTCACAGCAGGAAGTCAGTAGATAAAAGACGAAAGTTGGTATATGAAGTAATAACGTTATAAGTGTATAGAGACAGGATATCATGAAAGGAATTAAAAATAGAAACAGTATAATATTATCTGTAGAATGACATACAAGAACTAATTGGGGAAGATTTTTCACTGTAAATTTTTTTGTATTTTTACAATTTTGAAGTAGGCAACTATTAAACAGGTGCATTAATAACTGTTAAAGCAGAAATGTAAAGGCTTCCAAAATGATTTAAACGCAGAATCCTAGATGTTTAAAATGGTCTTTCCTCAAATCTTTTGTGTCATTCCTGTATCAAAAAAATGCAAATATTAAAAAAAATTTACAAAATGAAAATAAAAAGATAATCCCAAGACAAATGTCATATGGTATATCACTTATATCTGGAATCTAAAACAATTATACAAGTCAACTTATTTTAAAATGAACAGACTCACAGACAATAAACTTATGGTTACCATAAGGGAAAGGGAGGTGGGGAATAAATTAGGAGTTTGGAATTAGCAGATACAAACTACTGTATATAAAATAGATTAGGGCTTCCCTGGTGGTCTAGTGGTTAAGAATCTGCCTGCCAAAGCAGAGGACGAGTTCGATCCCTGGTCTGGGAACATGCCACATGTCGCAAAGCAGCTGCTAGTGCTCCACAACTACTGAGCCTGTGTGCCCTAGAGACCATGCTCTGCAATGAAAGAAGCCACCACAAGAAGAAGCCTGTGCACTGCAACTAGAGAGTAACCCCCACTCCCCAAAACTAGAAAATCTGCACCCAGCAATGAAGACCCAGCGCAACCAACAATAAATAAATAAATCTTAAAAAAAAAAAAAAGGATGAGCAACAAGGCCCTACTGTATAGCACAGGGAACTATATCTTTCTTTCTTTTTTTGCCTCACCCCCAGGCATATGGGGTCTTAGATCCCTGATCAGGGATCAAACCCATGCCCTTTGCAATAGAAGCCTGGCATCTTAACCACTGGACTGCCAGGAAAGTCCCTATAGTTGATATCTTGTAATAAGAAGAAGTATTAGTCACTCAGTAGTGTCCGACCCATTGTTACTTCATGGACTATAGTCTGCCAAGCTCCCCTGTCCGTGGAATTCTCCAGGCAAGAATACTGAAATGGGCTGCCATTTCATTCTCCAGGGATCTTCCCCAGCCAGGGATCAAGCCTAGGTCTCCTGCATTGCAGGCAGATTCTTTACTGTCTGAGCCACCAGGATCCCATCTTGTAATAAACTAATAAACTATAATGGAAAAAAAAAAAACTATAATGGAAAAGAATCTGAAAAAGATTATGTATGTGTATACACCTGAATATTGTAAATCAGCTATCTCAGTTCAGTTAAACTCTTCGCGACCCCATGGACTGCAGCATGCCAGGCTTCCCTGTCCATTACCAGCTCCTGGAACCTACTCAAACTCATGTCCATCAAGTCGGTGATGCCATCCAACCATCTTATCCTCTGTTGTCACCTTCTCCCACATTCAGTCTTTCCCAGCATCCGGGTCTTTTCCAATGAATCAGTTCTTCACATCAGGTGGCCAAAGTATTAGAGTTTCAGCTTCAGCATGAGTCCTTCCAATGAATATTCAGGACTGATTTCCTTTAGGATTGACTGGTTGAATCTCCTTGCAGTCCAAGGGACTCTCAAGAATCTTCTCCAATACCACAGTTCAAAAATAAGTTCAAAATCAAAGTAAGAGTTGAAAAAAAGAGAGTACCTGGGCATTGCTGGGTCATTTGCTGGGTATATGTGTAACTTTTCCTAGCAATCGCCAGTTTTCCAAAGTAGTTGTACCATTGTATACTCTCATTCTCACCACCACTTGATATCACCAGCATCTTTAATTTTAGCCATTCTTGGTGGGTGTGTAGTATTTCACTGGGATCTTAAAATTGGCATTTCTCTTAGGACTAAAGAGCATATTTTCATTATCTTTCTGGCCGTTCAAACATCATCTTTTGTGGGAGTTGCCTGTTCAAGTATTTTGTCCATTTTGTAAAGTTGGGTTGTTTGTCTTTTTGATATTAATTTATAGAATGTTCTTTTTTTTTTTTTTTACTATTTTCTATACTTTGTTTCCAATAATCCTTACATGAACTACAAGATTTCCCCTTCTTGTTTGTTTTTATATTAATTTTATTGAAGTATAGTTGATTTACAATGTTGTGTTAGTTTCAGGTGTACAGCAAAGTGATTCAGCTACACAGATACATATATTCTTTTTTAGGGTCTTTTCTCTTATAGTTTATCACAGAATATTGAGTAGAATTCTCTGTGCTATACAGTATGTCCTTGTTGGTTATCTGTCTTATATGCAGCAGTGCGTGTGTGTTCATCCTAAGCTCCTGATTTATTCCCCCATTTCCCCTTGGGTAACCATAAGTTTGTTTTCCATATCTGTTAGTCTATTTCTGTTTTGTAAATAAGTTCATTTGCAACTTTAAAAAAAAATTAGATTCCACATATGAGTGATGTCATATAATATTTGTCTTTCTCTGACTTACTTCACTTGGTATGATAATCTCTAGGTTCACCCATGTGACTGCAAATGGCATTATTGCATTCTTTTTTATAGCTGAGTAATATTCTGTGTATATATATGTACCTATAGGGGTACTTTTGGCTTCCCTGGTGGCTTAGTAGTAAGGAATCCTGCCAATGCAGGAGATATGGGTTCAATCGCTGGGTTGGGAACATCCCTTGGGGAAGGAAATAGCAACCCACTACAGTATTCTTGCCTGGGAAATCCCATGGGCAGAGAAGCCTGTGGGTTACAGTCCATGGGGTTGCTAAGAGTCAGACACGACTGAGTGACTAAGCACGCACATGGGAGTTATATATATATTGTGGAAAGGAGTCCTTTGTCAGGTATATATTCCTCAATGGTTTTTCAATATAGTTTATTTTACCCAAAATATTTTAGGCAAGCCTGTAGTGAAAAGCAAAGGCCAGGGTTTCAATGCTAGCAGTCCCCCGACAGGTCAGGAGCCCTCTCTAAGCCTCCATTTCCTCATCTCCTAAATGGGCATGTGAATCATAGGTGCCTCCCTGGGATGTAGAATAATGAATTGGAGATGTTTGGAAACTGTCAGAGCTACTTCAAGCTGTAGGGTGTTGTTTTTTAATTCTTATGAGCATGCCCTAATGAAAATGGAGTCTTTTTTCCATCTCAGACACCAGTCTGCTCTTCACAACCCCAATGAGGTTTCTTCTGTGTCCAAGAGTGTTCACTTCCGTGTCCAGGAGTGTTCACCCACAGCAGCTTCCTCCTTGAACGGAGGGGTGGCTCCTGGGACAGAACCTCTTCTTGAGAGAACTTGGAGGTCTTTGGTTTCAGAAAGAGATGCAGGGGCTTACCCTCTGAAGGAAGTGAGATAAAAGCCGGGTTGAGGATGGAGCCCTCTAGATGGGCCTTTAGGGCTCCCCCCATTTTGAGACTGGCTGGGACCTGGGACCCTGTACTGGCGTACTTACACTTGCCCCTAGACAAACAGAATACAAAGAAACTATTAGGACTTCCCTGGTGGTCCAGCTGCTAAGACTCCACACTCCCAGTGCAGGGGGCCAGGTTCGATCCCTGATCAGGGATTTGGGTCCCACGTGCAGCAACTAAGAATCCGCACGCCACAACTAAAGGATTCCGTGTTCTGCAGCTAAGGCCTGGAGCAGCCAAGTAAATACTCACGTAAATAGAGAGTGTGCATCAGCCGCTCCGTCATGTCCAACTCTGCGTCCTCATGGACTGTGGCCCGCCAGGCTCCTCTGTCCATGGGATTCTCCAGGCAAGAATACTGGAGTGGATAGCCATTCCCTTCTCCAGGGGATCCTCCCGAGCCAGGGACCAAACCCGGGTCTCCTGCATTGCAGGCAGATTCTTTCTTATCTGTGCCACCAGGGAAGCCCAAATAGTTAGATAGATATTTTTTAAAAAGAAAAAGAAGCTATAAGGGACTCAAAATAACTGCCTGCATGCTAAGTCTAAGCAATTGTGAACCATGAGATACAATAAGGCCGTAAACCTACTGCCACTTCAGAGGTGCCTGGCGCAAAAGCAGGGTGCTGTGCATGGTGCCTGCACACCGCACCACCAAGGGGATGAGCTGATCACTCAAGCCACCCCTCGGGCCCTAACCATTTAAGGAACCAGCTAGCCCTCCTCGGAGGGAGTGCTTAAGGGTCCCTGTCGCTTGTTTCCCATCCCTTGTGCTGCATCTGGGTCCCATTAACGCCTTGCCCGATTTTCTCGGCCAGCCTCATCAGTTTCTGTTGATTAAAGAGTCCAAGGACCCAGGTCGGTAACAGTTTGACAGATGAAGAAACTAAGGTACATGGTACAAAAACTGCTTAAAGTTATACTCAGGGCCTTAAACCAGGACCCCTTGATACCACTGGCTGAAGGGCTCTGCTCTTCTGAAGGGGGCTGGGAGCTAGCTGGGCCATCTTTTACAGGGGATGGATGTCGGTCTCACTGGTTTTTGCCTTTCTTCCTCAGTTCATCTCAAAGAGGGACCCGGAGGATGTCAAAGAGGTGAGCCTCATAGGAGGAAGGGACCATCTCCTGATTCCAGATCCAAAACCAGTGCAGGGACACTGGTAACTGCACAGGAGACCAGCCCCCCTCTCTCCCTGGAAGGAGGGGCTGCTGTGCCCTAACGCGCACACAGCCTGGAGCCGGGCTGGGGCTGGCGAAGCCGAATCCCACCACTGCTCAGCCCAGTCAAGTCACGTGTCCCTCTTAGGTGGTGGTCTGGAAGCGGTACAGTGACTTTCGAAAGCTGCACGGAGACCTGGCCTACACCCACCGCAACCTCTTCCGCCGCCTCGAGGAGTTCCCAGCCTTCCCCCGCGGCCAGGTGTTTGGTGAGTCTTGATTCAGGCATTCAGGCCAAAGATGGAGAGAGCATTGGGCAAAGGGGACACTTGCTGCTAAGGGCTGGATGGAAGGGGTCTGAAACTCCTGGCAAAGATGTGTTTCAGACCACTGGAAGGGCCCTTGTGTGTGTGTGTGCTAAGTCACTTCAGTTGTATCCGACTCTTTGTGACCTCATAGACTGCAGCCCACCAGGCTCCTCTGTCCATGGGATTCTCCAGACAAGAATACTGGAGTGGGTTGCCATGCCCTCCTCCAGGGGACCTTCCTGACCCAGGGATCATTAGAGACCGTCTCATTTTACACATGGGGAAATGGTTCTGCCCTTTTTGTGTGTTGAGCCCTTTAATATTAATTCCTGTCCTCATTAGCCCCATTTTCAAGATGAGGAAACTGAGGCTCAGGATGAAGGGGCTTGAGCCAGAACTCCAAGCCACAACCTGGTGTTTCTTCTAGATCTGCACTTGTCTAGAAAGAGCAGCCATGAACCACCTATGGCTGAGGAGCACCAGAAATGTGGCTAGTCTGGACTGAGATGTGTTTATGGGTCAAATACACTGAAAAAACAATGTAAACTATCTCAATAGTTGAATATTGATTATATATTCAAATGAGACTATTTTGGATATACTGGGTTAAACAGAATATGTAATTAAAATTTAATCTGTCTCTTTTTTTTTTTTTAAATGCAGCTCCTAGAAAATTGTAAATTACATATGAGGCTTATATTATATTTCTCCCAGACGGGGCTGGTCTGTTACTTGTGTCTCTGGACTCACAGGAGATGTTCTTGTATAGCAAGGTGAAAGGTCCTCGCTAGCAAATTATGCCAGGCAGTGGGATAACTCCCCCTGGCAGCACGATAACTAGCCCAGAGTTAAATAACTCTGCATGATGCCTGGAACCGAGCAGAGAAGCTGTAAACACGGGGCTACTTTCTGTGTGACCTTGGGCAAGTCACTTCCCCGCTCTGAGTCTTACTTTCCTCCCTAATACATCGAAACCATCTGAAATTATTTGTTTCTTGTTGGTTGCCTGCTTCCCCCTGTCTGGGATGTAATAACCACGAGGGCAGAGACCTCGCTTCGCTCAATACTCATCCGGTAAATGGATGAATAGGGAGATAGGTCCCTCCTTGTGAGACCCTTGCCCCAGGCAGAGCCAAGGTGGATTTCTGGGAGAATGGGGTGGGGGCCAGGGGGCTGCTCAGATCCTCTCAGGCAGGACCAGGAAAAGTGGCCAGTGGGTCACTGTTGTCTCCTTGTCCCTTGTCCTGGTGGGTGCAGGCCGGTTTGAAGCCTCGGTGATTGAGGAGCGGCGAAAGGGGGCCGAGGACTTGCTTCGCTTCACTGTGCACATCCCCGCGCTCAACAACAGCCCCCAGCTCAAGGAGTTCTTCCGGGTATGTGCGCCTGCTCTTCCCTGGTCCTCAGCACCTGGGAAGCCTGCCTGCCCACAGGCTGTCCCTGTGACTCCCCCGGCTGGTCTTTCTCTCGTGCAGGGTGGGGAGGTGACACGGCCCTCCGAGGTGTCCGGAGACCTGCACATCCTGCCCCCGCCTCTGATTCCCACACCACCGCCCGACGAGCCCCGGGTCCAGCCTCATGAGACTTGGTTGCCCCAGCCGCTTCCTGCAGAGAGAAGGGGCCTTGAGGAGTTGGAGGTGCCAGGTATGTGGAGCAGGAGAGCGAGCCAGGGCTGGAGGGTCCAGAGCCTGTCTGTATGGGGAGTGGGAACCACTCCTTCCTCAATGAAAAGCCTTTCCTGCCTCCTCTACCACTATCCTGCTGAGGAACTCTGCCCAGGTCATTTTCCTTCTCAGGGCTATAGTTTGTTAATCTGTAAAATGGGCACAAACTTTAAGAATGGAATTGTCTATGCCCGTGGTTGCTGCAAGGCTTCAGTGAGTGGGTAACGATATTTTGAAAGCTGGGAGATAATAATAAAAGCAGGCATGAATGTCACCAATGATCTATTCCTCAGCGGACCCGCCACCATCCAGCCCTGCTCAGGAGGCCTTGGATCTCCTCTTTAACTGTGGGAGCACCGAGGAGGCATCCAGTTCCCCTGCCCGAGGCCCCCTCACCGAGGCTGAGCTTGCCTTGTTTGACCCCTTCTCCAAGGAAGGTAACAAGTTGGGACGAGTGGGGTCAGGGTAGGGTGAGGGGGTGGAGCTGGGCAGGAGGTCCCTACCATAGGGAGGCATAGCCACCAGCTGCACCCTGCCTGTGTAAATCTGAGAAAGGCGCCCCCTGTGGGCGAAAGGTGGCTTTGATAATTAGAAGCAGTGCCCCTTCCCAAGGAAGGTGTTGGAGAAGACTCTTGAGAGTGCCTTGGACAGCAAGGAGATCAAACCAGTCAGTCCTCAAGGAAATCAGTCCTGAATATTCATTGGAAGGACTGATGCTGAAGCTGAAACTCCAAAACTTTGGCCACCTGATGCGAAGAACTGACTCATTTGAAAAGACCCTGATGCTGGGAAAGATTGAAGGCAGGAGGAGAAGGGGACCACAGAGGATAAGATGGTTGGATGGCATCACTGACGCTATGGACATGAGTTTGAGTAGGCTCTGGGAGTTGGTGATAGACAGGGAAGCCTGGTGTGGTGCAGTCCATGGGGTCGCAAAGAGTCAGACATGACTGAGCAGCTGAACTGAACTGCACCCTTCCCAGGTGCTGTTGCTGCCCTGGCCAGCTGGGTACTCCAGCACAGTGAGCAACTGTAGTGGAAGTGAGCCGCTTCCCACCATGGATCCTCTCCCTGAGAACGCTTTGGAACCAGCAGGGTGTCACACTGCCCTGGGAGGGTCTGACTTCTTTCGCTCGAAGCTCAAGGTGAAGGTTTCCTAGCTGGCTCAGGGTCTGGCTGTAGATCCTGAAGGCTATAGATCCTGTCAGTGAAGGGCAGTGAGGTCTGGGTTCCAAGGACAGCAGAGGAAGCCCCTGGGGCAGCCTCTGGCGTGTGAGGGCACCAGACGTGGAAGGGCCCCACATGGAGGCCCTGGTCCTGAGCTCCTTGTCAGATCACGAGCTTGACAATCCCTGGCTCTGAGACTCAGAATCTTTTCATTTTAAAATTCTCTGAGTTTATGCTGCTACTGCAGCTAGGGTGTTGAAGTGGTTGACGGCACTTCGGGTCGTCATGACACAGTTTCATTTTGGCTTCCGTAGCTGTCTCTTTCAGCCTGTTTTGTTGGCTTCCCTTCTCTACCCTTTGGTGACCTCTTGGGCAGGCCCTTAGCTTTCTGATTGTCTCTGGCACTTGAGTTCTCTCACTCTGAGGTCCGATCCAAATCAGGACCTCAGTCTTGCATCCAGTTTTCAGCCTTACCCTGCACCCCCTACCCCCGCAACTCGGGCCTGATTGGTGGCTGGGCCCCCGGCCATGGTAACCAGGGTGTGAGGAATGTCCTTTGGAGGAGAAAGGCAGGGGTGATGTCGCCATGGCTGATGAACCCGGTTACAGAGAGGCAGGATCCAGGCACTCTGCCTGGCCCCAGCCAAGCTTCCTGGGATGCCCAGTGCCCAGGTACTTGGGCAAGAGCCTGGAAAGACTCTTCAAAGGCAGCTCCCATAAGATGTTCCCTCGGCCCATGAAAAAACTCCTAAATCCTCGTCCCCACCAAGCTGGAGGGGTACTTTGCTCAGATGCTGCCTTCTGTCCTTGCCCCACTTTGTGGGTTCGTCCAGCCAAACTTTTACCATCAGAATTCTCCAGGTGAGGGGCTGGCACTCATCTCTCTCTCTCTTCATCAAATATACCAGCCTCTTGAACTCAAGTACTAGGGTGTTCCAAGATCTCTTCTGTCTTCTGCTTCATGAGCAACACAGGAAGGGCTGTAGTCCAACTGGAAAGTGAAATGTCACCTTACCTTCCTATAAGGCCCCTGGTCTCCACATGGGGTCCCTCTGGTGGGGCTCTAGAGAGGCCCACCCTTCCCTCTCCAGGCCAGTGATGTGCAGTGGTGGTTCCTAGTCCTGCACCTTCCCTTTAAAGGCTTTTTCATCCAAGGTTCACTAGATCGCTAGCCTTCTTTTGTGGAATCTACAGAGGGAATCTTTGACGATCTCCTTGCCAGTCCTAGAGGATATATGAGCCCTTCTCTCTGGAATGTGTGAATATATTCCACCCATTTCTTCCCATTTGGGGCCTCAGCTGAAATTGAAAGACTTTAAAAAGCCTGGAGGTTCACTGGATCCATTATTCTAAGATTCCAAAGCTTGGAGCATTTCTACCCTTGACCTGGCATGCTTGGCCTAGAATCCTTCAATTAAACTTTGTGAAGGAAATTCTTGGATTTGTTGTAGTCGGGAGGGGAGTAGAACCAGTGACTCGGAGTTTGCAAATTAATGTTAATGATGACTCAGTGGTAAAATGTTAATAATGACTCACCTGCAATGCAGGAGACACAGGACCCCTGGATTCGATCCCTGGGTTGGGAAGATCCCCTGGAGTAGGAAATGGCAACCCACTTCAGTATTCTTGCCTGGAAAATCCCATGGACAGAGGAGCCTGGCGGGCTACAGTCCATGGGGTCTCAAAAGAGTCAGACACAACTGAGCATGCATGCATACAAAGAGTTAGGCTACGTTGTACACCTGAAACTTACATAATATCGTAAATCAACTATATCTCATTATAAACAAAGAATTAGGGAAGTAAGACTGTTTTTACAAAAGCACACAAACTCCACCAACCAAATAGATCGTGGCTGGTGTGCTCTGCACAAGTGGCATTTGGATTGCTCAGGCACTGAGAAACCCAGGACGGGTTGGTGGGCCAGAGAGGTCTGGGGTTGGGCAGCAAGCCCAGGGCAAAAGAGGGCCCGTCTGACCTGAGTCCTCCACATCTGATGACAGAAGGTGCAGGACCCAGTCCTACCCACATAGGGGAGCTGGCAGCGTTGGAGGCAGGATCTGGAAGGCCGGACCAGGAACCCTGGGAGCCAGGTGGACAAGCAGAGGAGGACGACGAGGAAGGAGAGCCCGCCCCTGCCTATCTGAGCCAAGCCACAGAACTCATCACCCAGGCCCTACGGGACGAGAAGGCAGGCGCCTACCCTGCTGCTTTGCAGGGCTACCGGGACGGCGTGCACATCCTGCTCCAGGGAGTTCCTGGTGAGCAAGACTGGAGGCTAGAGGGTCAGGCCTGGGATCCTGGATGGTACAGTGAAGGGAAAGGAAAGTGAAAAACAAGGATCACAATTGCTCCTCACTGACCAATTGTGTAACCTTGGGCTGCTGCTTTATCTCTTGTGGCCTCAGTTTTCTTATTTGTAAAATGGGGAGCATATATCTGACTCCCAAGGAACAGGGAAAGACATGTGGTGATGCTCTGTGGACAGTAAGGAGCTAGACCAAGGGTTCTAAATCCAGGTACCCACTGAGCCATTCTGTCTTCTCAGGTGACCCATCACCTGCCCGCCGAGAGGGTGTGAAGAAGAAGGCGGCCGAGTACCTGAAGCGGGCAGAGGAAATCCTGCACCTGCATCTGTCCTAACTCCCACCCCGAGATGGGAGTGGACCTGTTCCCAGGACTCTGGCTCCAGCACTGCCAGCCACCCTCTTCTCTCCCTGGTGCCTGATCTCCT
This sequence comes from Bos taurus, assembly GCF_002263795.3. Taxonomy (NCBI): domain Eukaryota; kingdom Metazoa; phylum Chordata; class Mammalia; order Artiodactyla; family Bovidae; genus Bos; species Bos taurus. The sequence goes on from NC_037356.1 coordinate 43,253,703, forward strand.
GGTCCTGTAACTGGCTCTTTCTGTATGTAACTGGACCAGGAATGAGAAAAATAATGAGTTCTCAGCTCCCTGAAAACACCTGCCACCTTGGAATCAGGGACTCACATGTCTGATCCTGACTGTCTCTATCTTGATATGGGAGGCTGCAGCTCTGGTCCGTAAGCCATCTGTTTATCCATCTAGAACAGGGGTCTGCAAACTACCGCCCACAGCCGGATATGCCCCACTGCCTTTTTTTGTAAGGCCCATGAACTAGAAGAGTTTTTACTTTTTTTTAATAGTTGAAAAAATCCAAAATAATAATATTCTGTGACAGGTGAAAATTATAATGAAATTTAAGTATCTAAAAAATAAAAGTTTATTGGAACGCAACCAGGCTTTTTCATTTAGTGTTGTCGACCGTTGCTTTCTCACTACACCGGCAAGGCTGAGTGAGTGGTTGTGACCTGTAAATCCAAGAGTATCTACTGTTTTGTAGATACTGTCTTTGTAGTATCTACTGTCTTTGTAGAAAAAGTTTGCTGACCCCTGATCTAGAAGACAGGGAGAAGAGTCCTCAAGGGAACAGAAAAGAACGGCAGTAAGGCCGACTGAGTCAGGTTATCGGGTAAAGAGGAACCAAAGCGGGTCTCCCCACTTGGGTCGGGTGGTTCAGAGCTAAACAATGATGGGATTAGAGGGAGGGAGCCCGGGAAGGCGTGGCTCCACACTTGCCCCGCCTCTCCTGCAAAGCGATTGGTTGCGGAAGGGAACTATAAAGTGGTGCATCATGGGAGTGGTCCGACTATAGCGGTGCACTGTGGTTGGGCTTTAGTGGGACCTGAACCTGAGAAACAGTGTTGGCGACGTTGAACTACAACGCAGAGGATCTCGGGAGGCCTGCACGGAGATCTGTGGGAGGCGACAGGACTCGGTGAGGACTGCGGCGGCCAGACGGGCGGGGGGAAGGTTCAGACCAGGGCGGGGAGGCGGGCCGAGAGGGGTTGGCCCCGCCTTCGCCAGCCTTGGCGTGCTGTCCCGCAGAATGGGGCGAGGGGCCGCCGCTGTCCACTGGATGCTGAGAGCCCGTCCTTTCCCCCCAGCCCACCTATGCCCGGCTACGAGCTGCCCGTGGGCACGTGCCTGGACATGTGTCCGGCCGCCGAGCGCGCACAGCGCGAAAAGGAGCGCCGCTTGCACCGCTTCGAGGTGGTGCCGGGGTGCCGCAGGGACAGGCCCCGAGCCGACCCGCAGCGCGCGGTGAAGGAGTACAGCCGGCCGGCCGCCGGGAAGAACCGGCCCCCGCCGAGTCAGCTTCGTCCGCCGTCCGTGCTGCTGGCCACCGTGCGCTACCTGGCTAGCGAGGTGGCCGAGCGCACCGACGCTTCCTGCGCGGAGGTGGCCAGCTTCGTGGCGGACCGGTTGCGCGCGGTGCGGCTGGACTTGGCCCTGCAAACCGCGAGCGACGTCGAGACGGCGTTGGTGCTGGAATCGGCTCTGGCTGTGCTGCTGGCCGTGGTGGCGCGGCTCGGACCCAACGCGACGCACGGGCCAGTGGACCCAATGTTGCTGCAAGCCCAGGTCCAGGAGAGCTTCGGTTCTCTGCGCCGCTGCTACGCGCTGGGCGCCGGTCCCCACCCCCGCCAGGCCACCTTCCAGGGCCTCTTTCTGCTGTATAACCTGGGTGAGTCAGGGTCCCCGCGGCAGAGCAGAGGCCGGGACAGTGGAGGCCAAGAAAGGAAGGAGAAGCTTTCAAACCTCACCACTAGCTCCCTCTCCATCCTAAATGTCTCCTTAATGTGTATCTCAGCCATTGCACAAGATCCACTGAGCCCCTACATGAACCTTCTGACCGGTCCCTTCCCTTCTCTGGGTCTCGGCTTTCTCATTATGAAAGTGGAGGGATAGAGTTGGAATGGGACAGTTGAACCTAGATAGTGAAGGCACTGGCACCCCACTCCAGTACTCTTGCCTGGAAAATCCCATGGACGGAGGAGCCTGGCAGGCTACAGTCCACGGGTCGCAGAGTCGGACACGACTGAGTGACTTCACCTTAAGGGGTAGGGAGGATTGGCTTTGCTTGGGATATGGCGTGGCCAGAGCAGGAGCTGGTGGAGGAGGAGTGAGTTGGGGGTGGGGGAAGGCCAGAGAAGGTGGTTGAAGATTCATGAAAGTGGGAGGGGGATGGGGAAACCTAAGGGGATGGGTTCCCCAGGTGGCACCAGTGGTAAAGAACCTGCCTGCCAATGTAAGAGATGTAAGAGACAGGGATTCTATCCCTGGGTTGGGAAGATCCCCTGGAGGAGGTCATGGCAACCCACTCCAGTATCCTCACCTGGAGAATCCCATGGACAGAGGAGCCTGGTGGGCTACAGTCCATGGGGTTGCCAAGAGTCAGACACCACTGAAAGGGGATAGCACGGAAGGCGGGCCTGCTCCCGGACTCAGCATCCTCATTCGCGCTTCTCGCCCCTCCAGGCTCGGTAGAGGCCCTCCACGAGATTCTGCGGCTGCCTGCAGCTCTGCGTTCCTGCCCGGCCCTGCGCACCGCCCTGGCAGTTGACTCCGCCTTCCGTGAAGGCAATGCTGCCCGCCTCTTTCGCCTGCTCAGGACGCTGCCCTACCTTCAGAGCTGCGCTGTGCAGTGCCACGTGGGCCGTGCCCGCCGGGGAGCCCTGGCCCGCCTTGCTCGTGCACTCAGCACCCCCAAGGGCCAGACCTTGCCCCTGGGCTTCATGGTCCACCTGCTGGCCCTGGATGGGCCCAACGAGGCACGGGACCTGTGCCAGGCCCACGGACTACCCTTAGATGGACAGGAGAGAGTGGTGTTCCTGAGGGGTCGTTACACTGAGGAGGGGCTGCCACCTGCCGGGACCTGCCAGATACTGGTGGGGAACAAACTTGGAGGGCGCACTCTGGAAGACGTGGCCATGGCAGAGGAGGAAGATGAGGCTGTGGACAGACCCACAACCGAGGTATGAAGAGGACTGTGTGGTCTCCCAGAGCCCCGAGACTGGGGCTGCACCACTCAGGTTTCTTTTTTCATGATTCCCGCACAGTACAAGGAACAAAAGCTCGGCTTGATTTATTTGGGGAGGGCAGGGAGGAGTTGAGACGTGCTGGGGCCGTGGGGGAAGAGGAACCCAAACTGGACTATGCCCTGTCCACCCTGGGCCTTAGTTTCCCTGCTGATCACTGGGGGGTGGCTCTGGTGTCTCTTAGTTGACATCTAAGGTTGGCATTACGCGTCCCATCTTCACTCATCTGCTACCAAGAGCAGTTGGTGGTTTTGTCATTCCCCTCATCCCTGTCTCCTGTTCACCCTCTGCCAACCAAGATCCAGCAAGAGGGAAATTTTCATCTGGGGCTTGTCACTCCCTTCAAGCGTCCACACTTGTGGGACCCCTCCGAAGTTTGAGAGGGTCCTGTGGTCGTGCCCTTTCCTAGCATGAAGGGAGATGGGGACATAGTCAAAGAAACCTGGAGGGGGAGTGAGTAGGATAGAGAGTAGGTGGGAGCTGAAGAATGAGGGCGGGGTCAGAGGTCAGCCACAGGCCTCAGGGTGGCTGCCGCGCCCTCCAGGGCTGCCACCACGATGCTGAGCTGTCTCTGCACCTCAGCCCAGGCTGCAGGTTCATGGCCTGTGTTCTTGGCCTGGGAATAGGCATTGGACAGGCCAGGGAACGTGGCCACAGAGCCGGTGCGGGGTGCCCAGAGCACATGGCTGAAGGGAGAAATGGGGGAGGATCAAGGTCATGCAGGGGCCAAGAATGAGCAGAGCTTCAGCCTGCAACAGCTCCTGTATACAGCTAGGGACAAATGCACCTCTCTGCTGGTAGTGGGAGGAGATGTAGGCTGTAGTCCCAGGGTGACCTTAACTGATTTGCCTCCCCCTCTTTGAGCCTCACTCCCCAGCCATCTCAAGGGACTGGGTTGTGCTCTAAAGGCCAGCAAAAGTGACATTCTCCTCCCTTGGATGGGTACCCACTGCCCAGCCTCATCTCACTGCACCTCCCAAGAGCTTTGGACAGGCTCACCTGTAGTAGCGTTCTTCTGGGAAGGCTTGTGAGTTCAGGAAAGTCCGTTCCAAGAGCATCAGCTGGTCATTGATCATCCGCACCTGCAGGGGACTGAGGGTGACAAGACCTTCTGGTCACCCTACAATCACCCAGCTGCCAGCCTGTATCCTGCCCTGGATGCTGCCCTCCCAGACACCTGCTTGCAACCCTTGCTTACTCGGGGGTGCCCTCTCGCAGTGTTGCTATGCGTTGGTTGAATGCCGTGGCTGCCCCCTCAAACCTCTCCACCGCAGTCACCAAAGGTCCTGTGGGAGAACAGCCAGCATCTTAGCCCTGGGGGCATAAGGCTCCCCATGCCTCAATATCGGGGTCTCCATACCGAGGCTGATGCCGTGCTGCTCCAATAGGACCCTGAGGTCCTCGGCAGCCTGCAGGAAGCTGCGGAGGGTCTCGCTGTAGTCACTGACGTTAAGGGGCAGGAAGAGGCTGTCACTGAGCCGGAGAAGCACGCTTCCCGCAGTCCGGGCCACGGCCTGATGGCTGCTGAAACCTGGCGGGGAGGGTGATGAGGCCAGGCTCAGCCTTCAGCCCTGCCTCCTCCCGCCGCAGGAGACCCCTTGCCCCCTTCCTCACCAGGGTCCAAAAATTTGTCCACGTAATCAAAGGTGTCAAAGGCTGTGTGGTAGGTGGGGTAGATCCGGGCTGAGGTCTTGCTCTGAGGAAACAAGACCCACGGTGACAGGCTTGGGATGAGAAGTGGAAGGAGGAGTTCAGTGTAGAGCCATTATCTCAAGTCAGTTGTCACCACACCTGTGAAGCAGGTTCTAGGTGTTCCCACCTTACAGAGGAGGAAATGGGCTCAGAGAGGTTAAGTAACCTTCCTGATGTCACACAACTAAGTCCAGAGCTGGGTCAGGTGCCAGCTTCCTGTTTCGCATGAAGGAGAAGAACCTGAGGCTTTGCAGTCAAACAGGAGGATTCACATCCCAGCTCCACCACTCAGGAGCAGAGTGGCCATGGAGGGGAGAAAGGGTATTTTGGAGCATCAAATAGGGAAACAGTCTGGCACTCTGCAGCCCTTATCTCATTTTACCCTCAAATCACCCATTTTATACTGTTTCTTAATGTACTCTGAGACAAACTTTTTTTCACATTTTAAGATCTCTGAAATCAGGATGCTTCTTACAGTCAGTGTCATCCTGCAATCAACTGACCGTGTATTTTTTCCCTTCTGAATAATGCATATCACAACAGTGCATCTTATACTCAGTGGTGTCTTAAATTTGATAAAATAATATAGATGAGGATGAACATGCTCAAGAGAGGTAAAGAAACTTGGTCGAGGTAGCACAACTACTGAGTGATGGATGCAGTTTGCACAGGAGCAGCCCGAGAGAGGAGGGGGCTAGTGGAGCAAAGTCCCGGGCTGGGGACTAAGGGGTGCCTGCTTACCCGGTCATAGGTGTAGGCGATGTCCATGGAGGAGATGCCCAAGAAGTGAATGAAAGGGGCATAATCGCTGCCAGCGCCCAGAGTCCCCACACTATGGGAAGGAATATGGTCAGGCTGCAGGGCGCTGGGCCAGCTCACCAGCCTGGGGTCACCAGCCTGGGGTCCCCATCCCGGTCCCGGGCTCACCTGGGGACAAGGCCGTACACGGAGCTGCTACGGTTGTAATATCGGATCCAGTTGTCATAGATGCTGAGACCGCTGGAGCCCGGTGCGGAGATCTGAGTGGAGGGGAATCTAGTCTGCCGCTGGCCCCTCCCCAGGTCCAACAACCAGGCAGGTCCTCCGCACCAGCCCGTGCGCAATCCTGCAGATCTTTCAAGGCCCTCCCCGCAGCCTCAGTCCCACCGCCCGCTCCTCTCCGAAGTATCAGCTCCGCCTACCCCGTGTAGCCCCGCCCCCGACAAGCCTCCTCCCACCCCGCTCCCAGCCCCTCCCCTTTCCACCTGTTTGGCCGCGGAGAAGACGACGCTTTGGATCGGGGGCGTGCCTTGCACCCTCAGGGTGGCATTGGCTGTGAGAGGATCCAAGGAAGACTCTATTCGGGCCCCGCCATATCGTGTCCCCGCTCCCCGAGTCAGCCCCGCCGCCCCTCATACCAAACACCGAGATGTCCACATTGATGTAGGCCACGGCGCGCTCCTGCAGCTTGCTGAAGAACTCCTGCAGGTGGACCCGACCACGTCAGCCCCGCGCGGCCCGCCCCGGGAATCCCCCCGAGTGCCCAGCTGCGGGGCTCACTCACCTCCGTGAATTCTGTGGAGCCGATGAGACCAAACTCCTCTGCCCCCCAGCTCGCAAACACGATTGATCTGCGGGGACGCCAGGTGCCTGGGGAGAAGGATAAAGTGCTGGAGGGCAAGATCCCCCAGATCTCGGGGTGGCTTAGGGGGAAGGTTGGGCATGTGGAGGGAGAGAGGGCTGGAACCCACAGGGCAGCTGGCCATTGGAGGTAGGTCTTGGCACCTCCCCGGCCAAACCTTCGCTGAGGCTTCGCCCTCTTTTTACCAGGGCCTCTCCTCTGCTGTGACACCTCAACTTTGGCCCCCACCCCCGACAACAATCTCCTTCAGTCCGGTGGTCCGTTCTGCCAGAATGCCCTGCCCCTCTTCTCTCTGGATCCCCTAACTCTCTTCCTGGCATCTTATGCAAAACCGGCCCCTACTCCTATTCATTTGGTGATGAAACACACATTGTCCTTAGAGCATTATCCATATTGAGCCAGTCCTTACAAGGTCTTGAGAGACAGACTCTCATTGTCTCCATTGACGAAATGGAGCCACAAAGAGGTTTAATGAGGTTTAAACCTTGCCCAGGGTTACACAGCTGGTAGGCAGCAGAGCCAGAGTTCAAATTCAGGATCTGGCTCCAGAATCCAGGGGCTTAACCAACGCCCCACTTCGCTCTCATAGCCTCCTGCAGGCTGGCTCCCATCTCCGCCTCATGCCCTCACTGCTCTTGCCACAGTCCTCAGTCACCTCCTGGAAGCCTCGGAGTCCTTGCTTGCCCCTCACCTCCTTCAGACTCCCCTCACCCTCCATGGCACTGTGTGCTCTGGGCTGTACTCCCATCTCTGGCTGCAACTCAGTCCCCTTTGATCATTTCTCATCTTTTTGTTTTAAATCAAAAAATTTTTAAGTATAAAATGATTATATGCTTGCAATGGAAAGTTCCCACGCTTTTTTCTGCCCAAAATGTATAACCTGAATCTAATCCGAGAAACCGAAATTGAGAGACAGTCAACAAACTAAATAATCAGGATAGGAAAGAAAGAACAGCTAAGAAACTATTACAGATGACCCATGCGATTACTACACAGGCAACCTGTGCTCCTGGATTGACTCTTGGACCAGAACATTCTTTTGCTCTAAATGTTAAAGGAAGGACTTCCCTGGTGGTCCAGTGGTTAAGAATCCATCTTCCAAGGGACACAAGTCCGATCCCTGGCCGGGAACTAAGATCTCACATACCTCAGTGTAACTAAGCCCTGTGCTGCACAACAAGAGAAGGCTGCACGTTGCAATCAGAGAAAGCCCTCAAGGGGCAGTGAAGACGCAGACCAGCCAAAATATAAATAACGTAATTTTTGAAAGTTATTGGAACAACTGGAAAAAATTTTAATTTTCTGATTCTGATCATTGTAGCATTGTTATGAAAGAAAATGTCCCTATTTTTAGGAAACACACAGCTCTGCCACCTGGTGCAGCCACTCTTTCCCACCTGGACCCCCACCCCCACCTGGAACTGCCACCTCCCTGAGCTCTGGCTTCCACCTGGAAAGCCCGGTAGATATTTTTCCTAATAGCATGTTTCACAGTTGTCTTTACAGTCAGAATTCTGGAGTTCTCTGGGGGGACGTCCAGTGCCTAGAGCTGGCCTGGCACACAGTAGGCATGGCTGAAGTGTTTGTAGAGTTAACGACTGTCTGTCCCCCTGCCTCAACCAAGCTGAGATTCCCCGTGGGCAGAGCCTGGGCACAGCTTTGCTCGCGACCACACCTGATCTCGCTTCACTGGAAGGGTGCAGAAGACTCTCAGAAGGTATTGCAAGAGTTCCCTGTACCGTACTGGGCTGCTTGAGAGAAGCCAGGGCTAGTGTCATGCATGTCTGTCCCGAGGGCCCTTAGGCTTGGGCACAGGAGAATGCAAGAGTGGAGGGGGTGTCAGCGCCCAAAATTCAGGGAGGACTGGGTTTAGGTGCCCTCTTGGGGAGCGAGTCCCTGGACCGAGGCAGGGCGGCCCGCTCACCCTTCTTCAGCAGAGTCCCCAGGACGCGGGAGAGCTCCAGGAGGACGGCAGTACCAGTGCTGGGGTCCACGGCCCCGTGAACCCAGCTGTCCCGGTGGTTTCCATATAGCACGTAGCGGTCTGGCAGGAGGAGCAGAGTCAGAAACTTCAGAGGAGCATGGGTGGGCGGGGCAGCCAGGCGGGGCCGAGGGGGCGTGGTCAGCGGCGCCCAGGGTTGGGCGGGGTCCTGGGGGCGCCGGGAGCCGTGAGGAGGCGCTCACCTGGCTCCACAGCCCCGCGGATGATCCCCAGGACATTGGAGGAGTTCCGCAGCTCCAGACGGTTGTGGACACTCACGTTCACCTGGCTGGAAGGGGACAGGAGTCTCGGCACCGCCCACTCCCCCTCCAAAATGCAGGAAAACCTGAGGCCCAGAGTCAGAAAGGAACCTGGAAAAGTCACCTGCTTGGAAATACCAGGAGAGACAGCGAGGCTAGAGCCCAGCTCTTCTGACTCCAATTCTCCTTTGTACTCACTCGGTTACTGGATACTTAGTGTATGTCAGCATCGTACCAGCTTTGGGCAATGGCTGAGACAGACATGGACCCCACCCTCGTCGGATCTCCCTCTCCTGGAGCAGCCAGACCCCAAGGAAGTGAGCAACTGCAGGCAGTGAGGGAGCTTGGGGGGACACTGACAAGGTGCCTGGTGGCAGGTGGGGTGTTAGGGCAGGCCAGGAATGGCAGAGCTTGGGGAAGAGTGTTCCATCAGCCGGAACAGCAAGTCCAGAGGCCCTGATTTGGGAAGGAGCTTGGTGCGTTCAAGAGAGAGGGTGGCTGAAGAACGGAGGTCCAAGGTGAGGTCGGGGGACTCCACAGAGCCTTGTGGAGCACACAACTGATTCACAGGCTTCCCCAGGACAAGACAGGTGTTTTGGAATCAAGGAGGGGTTGGGAAAGAGGAGAAAGGGAAGGGCCAGGCCTCGAAGTGAGCAGCGAGGAAGCCTAGGGTCAGGGAAGCATAACCGACTTCCCTGGTTGTCCAGTGGTCAAGAATCCGCTTTGCAATGCAAGGGAACCGATTTGATCCCTGGTCCAGGAAGATGCCATGTGCCGTGGAGCAGCTGAGTCTGTGAGCCACAACTACTGAGCCCACATCTACTAAAGCCCACGTGCCCGAAAGCCTGTGCTTGGCAACAAGACAAGCCACCACAATGAGAAGCTGGCACGCCACAGCTAGAGAGCAGCCCCTGATTGCTGCAATGAGAGAAAGTCTACGTGCAGCAACGAAGACCCAGCACGGCCAAAAATAAAAGAATAAATACATACATGAAAAAAAAAAAAAAAGAAAGTATAACAAGGGAAGAGAATGGGAGCGTTGGGGGAGGAGGGGGCTCCATCTTACCCGTCTTCTGGGAAGATACCATTCGACCGGAAGCCTGGCCCCAAATTGTAGTCACAGCCCAGTCCTCCCTGCCAGTCAGCCGGCGCTAAGTTTCCTCCAAGGTTACTGGGGAGGAGGGGGAGGCCCTTTAGAGCAAATATGGATGTGGGGTTGAAGTTGGGGGCAGGAGACCCCAGGGCACAAGCTCACCAGAGAAGGACTTGTGCATCCTCGAAGCCAATGGGCTGAATGGGAATTGGGGGAAATCCAGAGGCATTGTCAGAGTTTAGGCGGAAGGAGGAGGGCATAGCTGGAAGGTAAGGAGTCAAGGGGTCCCCAAAATACTCGAAGTAGGAGCCTCGCTCCACGCCCGAGGGAGGCAGGCACCAGGAGTGTGGGAAGGTCTCATTTGGCAAGCTCTTCCCGTCATTGATGTCTTTGGGGTCCGTGTACACTAGCACTCCAGCCACCCCGTACTTGGCAGCATTCACAGCCTGCAGGAAGCAGAGGAGGCTGTGTTTAGGGAAGGGAGGTGAAAGGGGGGCACATCTCACATTGCTCCTCTTCTTCCCTTCATCACTGTGGAAGCCAGTACAGGTCTGCCTTCCTCCCAGCAAGATGACTCTTACGCAAGTCATTTGTTGCAGTGCTGCTTGAGACAGCAGAAGACTGCTGAGTGTAGACAACGGCTCATCAGTGGGGCCGTTAGACTGAGGTACCCTGCAGAGGAGCAACATGCAGCTGTAAGAAGGAAGGAGAATGTGCTCCTACACCCCTATTCATACAAGCACTATTCATAGTAGCCAAAAGATAGAAACAACTCAACTCTCCGTCACTGATGTACAGATAAGCAAAACCCAGTATACAGCATGCAAACGTAAATTACTGTCTTAAAAAGGAGTGAAGCTCTGATACATCAATGAACCTCAAAACATTGTGCTAAGTGAAGGAAGCCAGACATGAAAAGGCAAATATTGCATGATTCCTCTTACGTGAGCTTCCTAGAATAGGCTAAGAAACTCAAATACAGGTTACTAGGGGCTGCAGAGGGAGAATAAGGGTGTTAAATGGGTACAGAGTTTCACTTGGAACCATGAAAGCAATCTGGAAATGGGTCGTAGTGATGGCTGCACGACACCGTGAATTTTTTTTTTTTTTGACACTGTGAATGTTCTTAATTGCAACGTACATTTAAAAAACAGTTCACTGGGCTTCCCTAGTGGCTCAGTGGTAAAGAATCTGCCTGCCAATGCAGAGGACACGGGTTCAGTCCTTGAACTAGGAAGATCACACATGCCTCAGAGAAACTAAGCCTGTGTGCCACATCTGTTGAGCCTGTGCCCTAAATCCCAGGAGCTGCAATAAGAGAAGCTACTGTAATGAGAAGCCGTACTCACTGCAACCAGAGAAAAGCCCTCACAGCAACCAAGGCCCATTAAAGAATGGTTAACATAGTAAAGTTTATGTTACATATATTTTAAGTCAATGAAAACAAAACAGTACATTAAAAAAGAAGATCAAGGACAGAGTTTATGTACCACTTGAGAATGATCTCCAGGATGACTTTTTGTTTGGTTGTTTGGTTTGGGGTTGGTTTTTTTTTTTTTTTTTTTTGCCAGGCTGAGTGGCTTTCGGTATCTTAGTTTCTCAACCAGGGATGGAACTTGGGCCCCCTGAAGTAGAAGCAAGGAGTCCTAACTGCTGGACCACCAGGGAATTTCTTCTAAGATATATTAATATGAAAAGAGCACAGTTCAGAACAGTGGGTATTGTACACTATTTTTATATAAAAAAAGAGAAAGAAGAATATACCTTCATATGTTCTTCTTCCCAAGGAAACTCTGGATCACATTCCATAAACAAACAAACAAAGCTACCTCTTTGGAGGGTAGCATTATGAGAAAACTTTTTTCATTCTATATGTTTTTTTAAAAACTGAGAGTTTCATTGTCTGTATCATTTTACCACACCTGTTTCCCTTTCCTTTCTTTTTTTTCCCCACCAGCTCTTATCAAGGGCACTTCTTTTATGTATGTATGTACATATGTATTTATTTTTACTTCTTTTAAAATTGTGATGAGAGGGCTTCTGGTTCAAAATGGTGGAGTAGGATATGCACTCATCTCCTCCTGTGAGAGCACCAAAATCACAACTATCTGTTGAACAACCATCAACAGGAGGACGCTGGAACCCATCAAAAAAAGATACCCTGCTTCCAAAGACAAAGATGCTGCAATGAAAGGGTAGGAGGGGCACAATCACGACTAAATCCAATCCCATACCCGCCGTGTGGGTGACCCACAAATGAGAACACAATATACCAAAGAAGTTCTCCCACTGTTGCGAAGGTTCTGAGCCCCACGTCAGGCTTCCCAGCCTGGGGATCTGACAAAGGGACTGGAAACCCCTAGGGAATCTGACCTTGAAGGCCAGCGGGATTTGATTATAGGAGTTCCACAGGACTGGGTGAAACAGACTCCAGTCTTGGAGGGCACAAACAAAATCTGTGGGCATCAAGACCCAGAGGAAAGGAGCAGTGACCCCACAGGAGACGGAACCACTTGTTAGTATTGCAGGGTCTCCTGTGGAGGCGATGGTCAGCAGGGGCTCACCAAGGGATGGGGACACTGTCAGGAGCACTCCTGGAAGGCCCCCCTTCATATAAGCTGTCTTGGAGGTTGCCATTAACCCTATCATAGAGCCCACAGGCCCCAGGGCTAGGTCCTCTTGGGCCAAACAACTAACAGAGAGGGAGTGCAACCCCACCCATTAGCAAATAATTGGATTAAAGCTTTACATGAATCAAGGCAAATTGGAAGTGGTCAAACAAGAGATGGTAAGAGTGAATGTCAACATTCTAAGAATCAGCGAACTGAAATGGACTGGAATGGGTGAATTTAATTCAGATGACCATTATATCTACTACTGCGGGCAGGAATCCTTCAGAAGAAATGGAATAGCCATCATGGTCAACAAAAGAGTCCGAAATGCAGTACTTGGATGCAATCTCAAAAATGACAGAATGATCTCTGTTCGTTTCCAAGGCAAACCATTCAATATCACAGTAATCCAAGTCTATGCCCCAACCAGTAATGCTGAAGAAGCTGAAGTTGAACAGTTCCATGAAGACTTACAAGACCTTTTAGAACTAACACCCAAAAAAGATGTCCTTTTCATGATAGGGGACTGGAATGCAAAAGTAGGAAGTCAAGAAACACCTGGAGTAACAGGCAAATTTGGCCTTGGAATACGGAATGAAGCAGGGCAAAGACTAATAGAGTTTGGCCAAGAAAATGCACTGGTCATAACAAACACCCTCTTCCAACAACACAAGAGAAGACTCTACACATGGACATCACCAGATGGTCAACACCGAAATCAGGTTGATTATATTCTTTGCAGCCAAAGATGGAGAAGCTCTAAACAGTCAGCAAAAACAAGACCGGGAGCTGACTGTGGCTCAGACCATGAACTCCTTATTGCCAAATTCAGACTTAAATTGAAGAAAGGAGAGAAAACCACTAGACCATTCAGGTATGACCTAAATCAAATCCCTTATGATTATACAGTGGAAGTGAGAAATAGATTTAAGGGCCTAGATCTGATAGATAGAGTGCCTGATGAACTATGGAATGAGGTTTGTGATATTGTACAGGAGACAGGGATCAAGACCATCCCCATGGAAAAGAAATGCAAAAAAGCAAAACGGCTGTCTGGGGAGGCCTTACAAATAGCTATGAAAAGAAGAGAAGTGAAAAGCAAAGGAGAAAAGGAAAGATATAAACATCTGAATGCAGAGTTCCAAAGAATAGCAAGATGAGATAAGAAAGCCTTCTTCACGATCAATGCAGAGAAATAGAGGAAAACAACAGAATGGGAAGACTAGAGATCTCTTCAAGAAAATCAGAGATACTAAAGGAACATTTCATGCAAAGATGGGCTTGATAAAGGACAGAAATGGTATGGACCTAACAGAAGCAGAAGATATTAAGAAGAGATGGCAAGAATACACAGAAGAACTGTACAAAAAAAGATCTTCACAACCCAGATAATCATGATGGTGTGATCACTGACCTACAGCCAGACATCCTGGAATGTGAAGTCAAGTGGGCCTTAGAAAGCATCACTACGATCAAAGCTAGTGGAGGTGATAGAATTCCAGTTGAGCTATTCCAAATCCTGAAAGATGATGCTGTGAAAGTGCTGCACTCAATATGCCAGCAAATCTGGAAAACTCAGCAGTGGCCACAGGACTAGAAAAGGTCAGTTTTCATTTCAATCCCAAAGAAAGGTAATGCCAAAGAATGCTCAAACTACCGCACAATTGCACTCATCTCACACACTAGTAAAGTAATGCTCAAAATTCTCCAAGCCAGGCTTCAACAATAGGTGAACCGTGAACTTCCAGATGTTCAAGCTGGTTTTAGAAAAGGCAGAGGAACCAGAGATCAAATTGCCAACATCCGCTGGATCATGGAAAAAGCAAGAGAGTTCCAGAAAATCATCTATTTCTGCTTTATTGACTATGCCAAAGCCTTTGACTGTGTGGATCACAATAAACTGTGGAAAATTCTGACAGAGATGGGAATACCAGACCACCTGACCTGCCTGTTGAGAAATTTATATGCAGGTCAGGAAGCAACAGTTAGAACTGGACATGGAACAACAGACTGGTTCCAAACAGGAAAAGGAGGACGTCAAGGCTGTATATTGTCACCCTGCTTATTTAACTTCTATGCAGAGTACATCATGAGAAACGCTGGGCTGGAAGAAACACAAGCTGGAATCAAGATTGCTGGGAGAAATATCAATAACCTCAGATATGCAGATGACACCACCCTTATGGCAGAAAGTGAAGAGGAACTCAAAAGCCTCTTGATGAAAGTGAAAGTTGAGAGTGAAAAAGTTGGCTTAAAGCTCAACATTCAGAAAACAAAGATCATGGCATCTGGTCCCATCACTGCATGGGAAATAGATGGGGAAACAGTGTCAGACTTTATTTTTCTGGGCTCCAAAATCACTGCAGATGGTGACTGCGGCCATGAAATGAAAAGACACTTACTCCTTGGAAGGAAAGTTATGACCAACCTAGATAGCATATTCAGAAGCAGAGACATTACTTTGCCAACAAAGGTCCGTCTAGTCAAGGCTATGGTTTTTCCTGTGGTCATGTATGGATGTGAGAGTTGGACTGTGAAGAAGGCTGAGTGCCAAAGAATTGATGCTTTTGAACTGTGGTGTTGGAGAAGACTCTTGAGAGTCCCTTGGACTGCAAGGAGATCCAACCAGTCCATTCTGAAGGAGATCAGCCCTGGGATTTCTTTGGAAGGAATGATGCTGAAGCTGAAACTCCAGTACTTTGGCCACCTCATGTGAAGAGTTGACTCATTGGAAAAGACTCTGATGCTGGGAGGGATTGGGGGCAGGAGGAGAAGGGGACGACAGAGGATGAGATGGCTGGATGGCATCACTGACTCAATGGACGTGAGTCTGAGTGAACTCTGGGAGTTGGTGTTGGATAGAGAGGCCTGGCGTGCTGCGATTCATGGGGTCGCAAAGAGTCAGACACGACTGAGCGACTGATATGATCTGAAAGCTTTACTGAGCACAGCCCTGCCCATCAGAGCAAGACTCAGTCCTTCTCATAAGGAAGCTTACACAAAACTCTTAGCCTCTTCCATCAGAGGGCAGACAAAAGAAGCTAGAAGAACCAGAATTGGTTAGAACAAAAACCACATTTTAGAAAGTTAATCAAGATGAAAAAACAGAAAGTTACATCCCAGATGAAGGGACAAGATAAAGCTCCAGAAAAACAATTAAATTAAGTGGAGTTAGGTAACCTTCCAGAAAAAGAATTCAGAATAATGATAGTGAAGATGATCCAGGATCTTGGGAAAATGGAGAAGATGCAAGAAACTAGAAGAACGAAAGAACAAAGAAACAGAGATGAATAATACACTAGAAAGAATCAATAGCAGAATAATTGAGGCAGAAGAACAGATAAATGACCTGGAGGATAGAATATGGAAATCACTGCCAGAGAATAGAATATAGAAAAAAGAATGAAAAAAAAAAAAAAAAGAAAACAGCCTAAGAGACCTCTGGGATAACATTAAAGGCACCAACAATTGTATTATAGGGGTCCCAGAAAGAGAAGAAAGAAAGAAAAGACCTGAGAAAATATCTGAAAACTTCCCTAACATGGGAAAGGAAATAGTCAACCAAGTCCAGGAAGCACAGAGAGTGCCAGGCAGGATAAATCCAAGGAGGAACACACTGAACCACATAGTAATCAAGCTGACAAAAATTAAAGACAAAGATAAAATATTAAAAGCAACAAGGAAGGAACTTCTCTGGTGGTTCAGGGGCTAGGACCCCTCGCTCCCAATGCAGGGGGCCCAGGTTAGACCCCTGGTGAGGGAACAAAGATCCCATATGCCACAACTAAGAGTGTGCACACGGAAACTAAAGACCCCATAGACTGCAATGAAGACTGAAGATCTCATGTGCTGCAACTAAGACCTGGGGCAGCCAAATAAATAAATATTATATATATATTTTTAAAAAGCAACAAGGGGAAATTGATAAATAACATACATGGGAACTCCCATCAGGTTATCAGCTGATATCTCAACAGAAACTCTACAAGCCAGAAGGGAATGGCATGATACATTTAAAGTGATGAAAGGGAAGAACCTACAACCAAGAATACCATATTCACCAAGACTCTCATTCATATTGTTGGAGAAGTCAAAAGCTTTCCAGACAAGCAAGAGTTAAGATAATTCAGCACCACCAAACCAGCTTTACAACAAATGCTAAAGAAACTTCTCTAGGTAGGAAACACAACAGATGGAAAAGATCAACACAAAATAAACCCAAGACAATTAAGACAATGGTAATAGGATCATGCATGTCAGTAATAACCTTAAATGTAAATGGATTAAATGCACCAACCAAGAGATATAGACTGGCTGGGTGGCATACTTGTGCATGTACGCACTTCCACTTACCACATCACTCTGCTTGACCCCCCAAATTGTATGTAATTATTTTATATTGTTAGAAAGTTAGAAAGTTAAGTCACTCAGTTGTGTCCGACTCTTTGCGACCCCATGGACTGTAGCCCACCAGGTTCCTCTGTCCATGGGATTCTCCAGGCAAGAATACTGGAGTGGGTTGCCATTTCTTTCTCCAGAGGATCCTCCCAACCCAGGGATTGAACCCAGGTCTCCCACATTGCAGGCAGATGCTTTATATTGTTAGGTTAATCATATTCTCATTATGGCTTGCAATTATAATCTTTTATTTTTTTCTAGCTATTGATTCTGAAAACTGATAAATATGCTTTACTATTATTGTAGAAAAAACTGTGATGAATACACATAACATAAAATTTAGTATCTAAGTGTACAGTTCAGGGACTAGATCCCACATGCCACAACTGAGTTCACATTCTGCAGCTAAAGAGTACCGAGTGCCACAACTAAGACCCAGGACAGCCAAACAAATAAATATTAAGGAAAAAAAAAAGTACAGTTCAGTGGCATTAAGCACATTTCTATTACTGTGCTACCATCACCTCCATTTATCTCCAGAACGCTCTTCATTTTGCAAATTTGAAGCTCTTAACCCCCTAAACACTAATTCCCTAGCCCCATCTCTTGTTATATACCTTTTAATATTTAAAATAAGTAAGTAAATAAACATTTAAAAACCATAGACAGGGCTTCCCTAGTAGTCCAGTGGTTAAGAATTTGCCTTGCAATGCAGGGGACATTGGTCTGGAAGATTCCACATGCAGCAGGGCAAGTAAGCCCTTAAGCCACAACTGTGGAGCCATGCATTGAAACCACTGAAGCTCAAGTGCCCTGGGGCTGGTGCTAGACAACGGGAGAAGTCACCTGCACCACAATGGAGAATAGCCTCCCACCCTGCTCCCGCAACTAGGGAAAGCCAGCACCAAGCAACCATGACCCAGTGCAGCTAAAAAAAAATAAATAAAATAATAATAAATAGCAATAGGCATGGAATCCTCCGTCAAAATTCTGTATTGAAATGAAGCAAACTGGTGGGTGGGAGGGGACAATAGGAGGGATTTAAGTCAAATATTCAGGAGAATTTCACAGGAGATATTCACAGGAGGACTTAGACTTCCAGAATATGAAAGCTGAAAAATTTCCCCAATTCCTTTATTTCCCAAGGCTCAGGGATGTTGGGGGAGGCACCCATGGTTACATAGCACAGAAGTATTCTTTGGGCCTACCCATGGACTAGAACCTGGGTGGGCGGAGTCCCACAGCAGCCATCGTGGGTGGAAGGAGGAATCACCCCCTTCTTCTGCCCCAAGCCCAGGGCTTGGTGCCCCACTCAGCACTGCTCATCCCCTTCCCCTCACTCCTCCTGCCTGCTGCCGGCCCCTCTCCCCACCCAGCCCCTTGCACTGAGGGCTGCTGCTTACCTTAGCCCCGCGCCCTACACCCCCATAGCGGGTCAAGACGATGCTATCTTGGAGTTTGACTCCCTTGTTCTGCAGTTCCTTGAAGTCTTCTTCCGAGCCCTGGTTGGCATAGACGAGCGGGCCCTACTCCCAAGAGAAGGTGACTTGAAGCCAGGCCCAGGAAAGAGAGAGAAAGGCTGAATGGCAGGATGAAGGGTTTAGATCCCGCCCCCCTACCCTACCCAGAGCTTCTCAGCTCCCCAAGACCAAGTCACACCTGGTTTTCTCTGTGCTCTGTGTCCAGGTACCCTGTATCAGGCCAGGCCTGGAGCAGGGCCCGTTAGTGTTTGTTGAATGACTAAGCGATGGGCAAAAGGAGTAGTAATGGAGTGTGGAAGCGAGTACATTCTGGGTGGGGGCTGCGCCCCAGTTGAGGCATTTCTCAACAGCCCCTGGGGTCAGGATGGGAGCAGCTGAGGTGGGAACAAGGGGGAATTGGGCCAGCAGTGGGGAGGGGGCATCCCAGGCCCACCTGCGGGGTTCCGGGGGGAGCATAGGCAGCATAGGGCGGCACCACGTTGGGGCCCCCCTGCTCCCCAGTCAGGTTCTCTTCACTGTGTCGGCAGGAGAAGAGGATGGCCCCAGTGGAGTTCACTGTTGAGAGAGGGCTGTGTCGGAGCCGGGCCCGGCGGCTGCCCCAGCCCACAGGCATCCCGGAGCCAGGGCCGGAACTCACCCACAGCCACACGGTTGGGCTGCTCCCCGCTGGGGAAGGACAGCAGCACCTCATACTCAGTGGTCCTGGCTGAGTCCAGGCCTGACTCCGGGTCCTGCCAGCGCTGCAGCAGCAGCTGCACCAGCGCCTCATCCCGGGGGGTGGTGGCCAGATGTGGCTCCTTGGAGAGTTCTCTGCAGGGTGGGCGAGAGAGGGGTGGGTCCAGGGTCAGGGAGGGGCCTCTGGCACACGGGAGAGGTGCAAAGGCAGGCCTCTCACCTAAGGTTCTCCCGGATCCTGTTGGCATCTAGCTGTTCTATGACGGTCTCGAGGATCTTCAGGTCCAGGTCCTGGGAGGCTGAGGCACTGGGGGCTGGTGAGTCAGCCCCCTTGGGGATGGCAAAGTGACCCACAATGATCCCCAGCCCCAAGAGGGCAGCGGCCCCCACCACCCCTCCCAGCACCTTTACCCACTGCATCCTGTGGAATCTTGGCCAGCTCGGTGGCCTCCTTATAGATGGGACCTCAGACCTAGTTAACTATTATCTAATGGGCAGCCCTGCCCTTTGGTCACTAGCTGGCAGAGAAAGGAGGGGACGTCCCAAGGAAGGGCCAGGAGCTCCTTACATCCACCTCTATTTCTGCAACATTGACTTGGAAGAGACCCCCGAGGGGCAGCAGATCCACGCGTGGACGCTGAGGCTTGGAGATGGGCAAAGTCTCACCCACTGTCTGCCAGTAAAAGAGGCCAGGCCAGGACTAGAACTCAGAGCCCCTGTATCCAGAGCAGGGCTGGCCCTACTGCTCGCCATCCCGGCCTCTGGTTCCTCGGTGTCACTTGATCTCTAGCCCATCCAGCCCTGGCTCCTTGAGTAGGTTTTAAGTTCAAATCCCATCCTTTGCTAGACATTAGCTGTATGACCTTAGACAATTCACTTAGTGTCTCTGAGCCCATTTTCTTAGCTGTAAAAATGAGATAATAGAACAAATTTCACAGAACTGGGGTGCTGTTTTTATTAAACAAGGCCACATCTGTAAAAATGTCTAGCCTGGTTTTAGACCCATAGTGGGAACTCAGTGTATTTTAGCCACTTCTGCCTCATGTGAACCCCCTAAAAATGCTAAGCCTAGAGCTAAGGGAAGAAGAGAGACCCAGAACTCTCTGTATCTATCCCGCAGGGACCTAAGCTTACGGAAGGAAGTGGGACCCTTAAAATGAAAACTGTTCTAGAGGATGGAGCTGGGGAAGCCCACACTTTCTTGATAAGGTGACCTCCTCCTCATCATCATCCCCTGACTCTATCAGGAATCCATCCATCTGTTCATGCACCCACCCCCACATTTATTCACCCATTCTCCCATCCACCCATCCTCTGCCCTCCCCTCCATCCATCCATTCATTTATTCATTCCTTCAGGAATCCATCCATCTGTTCATGCACCCACCCCCCACATTTATTCACCCATTCTCCCATCCACCCATCCTCTGCCCTCCCCTCCATCCATCCATTCATTTATTCATTCCTTCACTCTAACTGCCAGCATATTTCATTTATTCAGCCCTATGCCAGACCCATGCCAGGCTCTGGGGAAGCCAAAGTGCCCAGGAACTCAGGTCCAGCAGAGGAGCCAGACAGGCTTTGTGTTGAACCATGTGGTGAGCACCCCTATAGAGGGGAGGACCAGCGTGCTCCCAGTGGAATGAATGACAAATTCTGTCCAGAAGGGAACATTTGAGGGGATCTTCCAATGATAAGATAGTATTTGGCATGCAGAAAAGGCAAGGGGCAGGCCATCCATACAGATGAGGATGGGTGGAGAGGGAGCCACCAAGTACTCAGTATAAGTGTTGAGCCTCTTTCTGACTTCAAAGGGAGCCGGGAAGGACTGGGAAGATCCCTGGGGCTCAAATGTGACTCCTTCCACCATCCATGGCTTATCCTGCCTTGGGATTTTGTCCAGCCAGGCTGCAATCTATTGATCGGCCCAAAGATTCCTGGAGACCCAGGAGAGCTGGGCATGGTAGACTTTGTGTGTGTGTGTGTGTGTGTGTGTGTGTGATTTCTCAGCACCCTCTCAGAGCAGAGCAGCCCCCTTCCTACTGCTTACAGCCCCATTCACCTGTGCCACGGTGCCCACCTCCCTCTTGCTATTGGTCAGGAGTGTTAGCACATTAGCGTGTCAGGACTAGGGGTGGGGTACAGTGTGATCAGGGACTTCAGGGAGGTGCCCCAAAAAGCCAGGTATTGGAGAGATGATTATCAGCACCCAGGATGTGATCTTATCTGTAGCCCATCAGTGTGGGGAGTGCACACATTCCTTAACAAGGGCATGAGAAGACAGTCACCACCGGGCAGCCAGCCAGACATCAAGGTCAACTCATAATTAAAGAACAGATGTGGTGATGACACCATGAGACAGAAACCCCATGATCCTGCCCTACCCCTGTCCTGGAAAGTGTGAGGCCACAGACATGACACCTGGACAAGAGTGTGTGACATCTGAGCAGGTGACATTGGAGAACTCCAGCTCAGGTTGTTGGAATCAGCTGACGTCAACTCTGCTGTCTGCACCAGACGTTAACTTGATCAATCTTCTTTCTCCATCTTGGCTGGGAGGATGGTATGGTCCCTCTGAACATTTTGGATGGACTGTGGGTATTGATGGAAATCCCTTCAGAGAGCTAATGCATTTGATTTCCTTTAGTGAATGATTATGTCCAGCCACTCATCCATTTATCTTACTTTTGGGGTGCACTGCCTGGCATGTGGGATGTTAGTTCCCTGACCAGGGATCAAACCCACACCCCTGCAGTGGGAGCTTGCAGTCTTAACCGCTGGACCGCCAGGAAGTCTCTTGATTTCCTTATCTTCCCACCTCACTCCCTCCATCCCTTGGGCTCAGAGTTCTTCGATCCCCCGTGACGGCCCGTCCATTGGTGCTGGCTCCCGTCCTCTCTCCACTCCCAAGTGTGCTTATCTTCCTCACCCAGTCAGAGTCTCTTGCAAACCCTCTCCACTGCCTTGATCCTCTCTGCTTTGGTCACATTCACTGGAAAAATCCCTGACCTGGTTACACACGCCCCTCTGCCTACACTTCACCTTCACCCTTGACCCCAAATGTACCTGTGCAGTCAGATGACCTCACTCATCTCACCTTAAGTTTATAATCCGGGGCCTCAACCAGGCCCTTAACACTGCCCAGCAGTCCTACCATCCTTCCCTGGTCTGCAGTCCCTCCCCCCATCCTAGATGGTGGTTTCATATTCCCTCCTCTCTTTTCAAGCTTCCGACTAGTTCTTCTCCACCCTTACTCTCAGCTGAAGACTGTGCTTCCTATTTCACTGAGAAAATCAGAAGGAACATCCCCTTGTGTGATCCACACTTCCATCCAAGGGAGCCTCTACCCTGGGCAAAACCCACCCTGCCCTCACCGCTCAAGCATGTGGCCCCACAAGGCTCCCTGCCTTTACTGGATCACTTGCACCCACCTAAATCACCTGTTTATGGTGCTTAACACTTAAAAAAAAAGAACTCTCAATTCTACTTGCTCTTCTAGTAACTGTCCCATTTTCTGTCCCCTTTTACAAAAAAACTCAGCAGAGTGGACCATGCTCGTCTCCAATTCGTCTCCCCCCATTCTTCTTCTGTTTTAGGTATTTATTTGGCTGTGCTAGGTCTCAGTTGTGGCACTTGGGGTATGTGATCTTCGTTGCGGCATGCGGGATCTTTAGTTGTAGTGGGTGAGGTCTATTTCCTGACCAGAGATTGAACCCAGGCCCTCTGCACTGGGAGCAAGGAGTCTCAGCCACTGGACCACCGGGAAAGTCTCTCCTCCCATTCTTTCCTGAGGCCACTCTGTTTAGCTTTATTCCACTGAAATCACTCTTGAAAAGGCCCACTTTGCTCCATGTTGCTCAATGCCCTGGTCAGTTCTGTCCTCTTTTCTTACTTGAATCGGCTGCCGTGCTGCTCACAGTGGATCACCTGTCATCTTTCTGTGCTTTGGTCACTTGGCTTCCAGGACATCTCACTCACCCGGTTTCTTTCTTTTCAGTCTCCTTTGCTGGGTCCTCTTCATCTCCTGACCTCTTAGTGTCAGATGACCAGGGCTCAGCCTTGGATGGCTTCCCCAGCTACACCCATTTCCTAGGCGACCTCATGGCTGTACATCCCACTGTGGTCCCTCCCTCAGGCCTCTACATCTCTGCTCAAACGTCACTTCTGCACGCAATCTTCCCTGCCACTCTCTCTAAATTGTGTTCCTTTACCTCTCAGGCTTTCCCTCCCCTCTCCCGCTTCATTTTTCTCTATTGCATCCATCACTGTTCTGATACTAATTATCCCTTATCTCCCCTTGTAGAATGTAAGTTCTGCTAGGGCCCACATCTTTGTTTTATTCACCACTGAATCGCCAGAGCCCAGAGCAGTGCCAGGTACATAGCAGGCACTGAACAAATCCTTGTAGAATGGATGAAAACCTGACCCGAATAAGCTCAGCTCCTCCACCCTGGGCATTCATACTCAGCTGTCTGATATTTAAGGGGTGTCCAGGGCAACCACAGGGATACAAAATGTGGGCACGTGGGCTTCCCTGGTGACTCAGTGGTAAAGACGCTGCCTGCTAATGCAGCACACTTGGGTTCGATCCCTGGTCCAGGAAGATCCCACATGCCGCAGAGCAACTAAGCCCGTGTGCCACAATTATTGAGCCTGTGCTCTAGAGCCTGGGAGCCACAACTGCTGAGCCCAGGTGCCCTAGAGCCCGGGCTCCACAAGAGAAGCCACTGCAATGAGAAGCCCGCATATCGCAAAGAGAGAGTAGCCCCCACTCTCTGCAACTAGAGATAAATTCACGCAGCAATGAAGACCCAGCACAGCCAAAATTAAAACAAATAAATACATAAAACTAAACTAAAATAAATAAATGCATAAAATAGAAACTGCTGCCTAGCTTGCCAAGGTGGGGTAAGGGAGGGATGTATTAAAAGTTTGGGATTAGCAGGTATAAATTATTACATATAGAATAGAAAAAAGCAAGGTCCTAAAACATGCTGCAACTAAAGATCCCCCATGCTGCAAATACAGCACAGGGAACTATATCCAATATCCTGTGATAAAACCAGCCTAAGGCAGGCATTCCCCCACTGTCCAGGTTTGCTGGGCAGTGCCAGCAAACTGGTGCGCAGAGACTTGACAGGGAAGACAGAGCTGTTCCAATAAAGTCTGCCTTCTGTGGAGGCGATTACTGAGACAGGGAAGAAAAGGGCAAGAAACTGTCACTGCTGCTACCTGATGGCAGCTTTGACGTGGGTTCTTCTTTATTTTTTAAATCTTTGTGATTCTCGGGCTTCCCTTGTGGCTCAGCTGGTAAAGAATCCTCCTGCAATGCGGGAGACCCTGGTTTGATTCCTGGGTTGGGAAGATCTGCTGGAGAAGGGATAGGCTACCCACTCCAGTGTTCTGGCCTGGAGCATTCCATGGACTGTATCGTCCATGGGGGAGAAAAGAGTTGGACGTGTGAGTGATTTTCACTTCACTTCACCTCACTTGTGATTCTCACCTACCCTAATCCAATCTTTATAAAAGAGGCAGTCTAGAGAAAAAACAAATGTATGCATATACACATAAGATGTTATGGAAAAACCCAAAAGAAGTTTTTGGCCAATCCTATTTAACTGAATTACTTTGCTATACAGCAGAAATCTGGAGGAGGAAATGGCAACCCACTCTAGTATTCTTGCTTATAAAATCCCATGGACAGAGGAGCCTGGTGGGCTACAGTCCATAGGATTGCAAACATTCAGACATGACTGAGTGACTGAGCATGCAGGCACAGCAGATATTAACACAACATCAGAAAACAACTATACTTCAATAAAATAAAATTTTAAAAACCTGCCACCTATCAAACGAGACCATGCAATATCTTGGAGATAGAAGTCCTTGGAGATAGAAGTGGTTAAACTGATTTAATCATTTAGCTGATCTATCTTCCTCAATATCATTATGGTATGACTCCCTTCAGGAAAAGAACACAGCTGTACCCCTGGGTCACTGGTTGGCTAAGGGAAGAGGGTGGAGTCTTGGGAGTGGAGGGCAGACAAATCAGAGCCCAGTTCAGGTTCAGTTCAGTTCAGTTCAGTTCAGTCGCTCAGTCGTGTCCGACTCTTTGCGACCCCATGAATCGCAGCACGCCAGGCCTCCCTGTCCATCACCAACTCCCGGAGTTCACTCAAACTCACGTCCATTGAGTCAGTGATGCCATCCAGCCATCTCATCCTCTGTCGTCCCCTTCTCCTCCTGCCCTCAATCCCTCCCAGCATCAGAGTCTTTTCCAATAAGTCAACTCTTCTCATGAGGTGGCCAAAGTACTGGAGTTTCAGCTTTAGCATTATTCCTTCCAAAGAAATCCCAGAGCTGATCTCCTTCAGAATGGACTGGTTGGATCTCCTTGCAGTCCAAGGGACTCTCAAGAGTCTTCTCCAACACCACAGTTCAAAAGCATCAATTCTTCAGTGCTCAGCTTTCTTCACAGTCCAACTCTCACATCCATATATGACCACTGGAAAAACCATAGCCTTGACTAGACTACAGGTTTCACTGGTTAAGAATCTGCCTACCAATGCAGGAGACACAAAAGACTCAGATTCAATCCCTGGAGTAGGAAATGGCAACCCACTCCAGTACTCTTGCCTGGAAAATTCCATGGACAGAGAAGTCTGGCAGGCTACAGTCCATGGGGTTGCAGAGTCAGACACAACTGAGCACGCACACACACACAGCTCAGTCTAAAGCTGGGACCAAATCAAACCTTCACTGGTCCAGTGAATCGTCAGGTTTTGGCCTGGGCGGGATCCCACGGGTCTGGTATAAGTCAAACTGGGTCTGACAAGGGGCCCAACCTGGACTTGCACCCCCCCAGCTAGTGTCCCCTGCAGTGGGTATATGAAGGCAGAGAGATGGTCATGGTTCTTCCCATGCCACACTAGAGGATTCTGCCCAGTGAACAATACCACCCTTAGGGTTATGGGGCTTTGCCAAAAGTTGTCCTATAGCACGCTGACCAATTTTGTATCTCATTTAGCAATCTTGTTTCAGGATTCCTCCTCTTTTTCTCCCTTGAACATATATGTGTCTTGCTTTCTTGTATCCTCCTTTGAACAGGCTTTGTCAGCTTGCTGGCTCTGTCATCTCCTTCGTTAGGGAGTTAAAAAAAAATCTAAAGCACTTTGTTTGTTTAGTGGTGTGGGAAAAATGTCTAAGTTTTTGAATACTCTGCCTATACATTCTCTGTGCATCTGTCTCTTGTCTTCTCTCTCTCATTACATTAGTAATCAGGGTATGCCTAGGAAGGCTCCCGGGGCTGGGCCAGGTCTGAGGGCAATGAAGATGAGGGGTACAAGCCCTGAGGGCCTGTCAGTGGCCAGGGCACAGGGACCACAGCTGGACACTCGGGTCCATGGATGAGGTAGGGGTGGAATCTATGACTCAGGACAGGAAGACCATCATTGGTGAAGGGGAGCAGGTCTCTGGGCGGGGCCCCAGGAGACCCTGGTTGGAGGTGGGAGTGGGAATTCAAATTCCAGCAGCATTTCCAGGCCTGAAGTATGTGGGTTTGGGGCCCCTTTGGGGCTCTCACTCCCCCCTCCCCCATGACTTGACTGACAAAAAAGAAGAGACTCATCCAAGGCCACAGGGTGGAAAGTGGCTCTTCCCGCCCCTCCCTAATCTGCCCTTTGGAGTTAGACCTGGGGCTTCCAGCCTCCCAAGGAGAGGGTGCGGCCCCCTTCCAGTCCCACCCCAGCGCTTATCACAGGATCGCTGACCTTGAGGATGATAACAGCCAGATCTGGAGCCTCCTCTGGGGTGGGGGCAGCTCAGGACCCAGGGAGGTGGAGGATGTTGGAGGATGGCCTACTTGGAGCTGGTGGGCTCCGATTCCCAGGGCCCACACACAGGCAGCGGGAGCCACGGCTCAGATTTGGTAAAGTTTACTGCGGGGAGCTGGAGAGGAACAGCCAGGGGGGCTCCCCAAGGAGATGTGCTGTCTCCAGCCTCAGCTCAGCTAGGGCCTAGGGCTGACATGTGTTTCTGCTGTTGAGGGCACGGTCAGGCTGCAGGATGACCAGTCCTGCCATCTGGGAGCTGGGTTGCTGCAGACAGCGGGGAACCAGTTGAGTGGCGCTAGGCAAGCTGGTCGTCTCACCCCACCCAGAGCTGGGTGGAGTTCCTGGTACCTGGAACAGCGCCCCCTCCTGGACAGCCTGGGCTCCTTCCTGGATGGCCTTACCCTCCTCCTGGATGACCTTCTCTCCCTCCAGGATGGCCTTTGCTTCCTCTTTCAGGCTTTTATACAAGGAGTCAGGCTGGAACAAAGGGTTGCAGGGGCCAGAGGTGGGTAGACGACACCAGGCAGGACGGCCTGCCAGGGGCCTGCCCAGGAGCAGGGCTGGGAGGTGGGGAGGGGGCACCACAAAGGAGGTGGGTCCTGGGTTGAGGTCTCACCAGGTCTCGAAGCTTCTCCCCCAGAGCCAGATTGTCGGCTTGGATAGTGCTGAGCGACTCCCGAAGCCTAGGGTTGAAAGGGAGACCCGCCCCCTCAGCCCCCAGACTTGTCCTAGGCAGCCCCCCATGAGCTCCTGATCTGGAATAGCCACAAGCCCAGGGATTCACCAGGAGCCCGGTCTGGTTCTGGCAAAGCCAAAGGCAGGGAGGGAATTCATCTCTCCCTTGTGACTGGCAGCAGGGGACCTAGAGGCAGATGAATCCTGCTTCTCTTCTTTAGCAAGGGGATATCCGGCTGCTGCCTTGCATGTACTGGCCCGGGAACCCTCTAAAGGAGGCTTGGGCTAGCAGCCCACCCCTCTGGTCTGCAGTGGGGGCTGTGGCAGGGTTCTGTGTGGTTTCTGTGTGGAATTAGCCTGGCCCGAGCTCCTTGGCCAGCTGTAGATGAATACGCGTTGACCACTCAGATCCATGGCTGTGGGAATCTCCTGCAGCCTTGGGGAATGACTGTCACACTCCTCCCACCCCAAGACCTCTGTCTCCAGGTGGAGTTTGGACCCTGACATCGCCACTGGTAAACAAGCGGCCATGGGACTGTGCAGACCTAAGCTGCAGAGCCTGACATCCAGAGAACTGACCACCCCCATCCCCTTTCTCCACAGAACAAAATACCTCTCAAGTTCTTGGACATTTAAAGATGGCAGCCCCTTGCAGGCAACATCATAGACTTCCCGCTAATCGGGCACATGGGCACATTGATGGGAAAGGGCTGTGGCCCCCACTCCTCTGGGACAGGACATACAAGCCATTGATGCTTGAGAGGGAAGGGACCTACTGGCTAGTAAGGAGGTCACCCAGAGCAGAACAGAGAGCAGGAAAGGGAAGGAGGGAAGGAAGAGGGCCCAGTGAAGGCGCCAACTTACATCAAGCCCCAGGCCCTGCACTCCATTCTGGGAAACCCTGTCCCCCTCCCTGTCCCCACCTGCCCCGGTCCCGGCTCACCTCAGGCAAACATTTTGCAAATGGCTCATTTCCTTTGAGGTTCGCTGCGGGCCCCAGTCTTCCTTATCCAGGAACTGGGACTCCTGGAGGTCCAAGTCCCTGGGTGGGTGCACAGTGAGGATTGGACCTGAGGCTGGAGGCTGGGGAGGGTGGGGTGAGCAGAGGGGGAACCCAGCCCAAGGCCCAGGCTTCTTCAGTCTTGCCTGAGCCACCCCCACACACATGCCCTAGGGCTGAGTCCTGGCCCAGGTCTGAATGTTGATGGCGGAGAGGCACCCTCTGCCCCCTCCCCTCTCACCCGGCTCACGTGGCCTTACTCTGCAGGGTCGCTGGCGGGCTCAGTTGCGGTCAGGAGGGTAAACAAGAATGTGGTGCTGGCTTCCTGCTCCTGGCCCAGCTGCTGCTCTGAAGAATCTGAAAAAGATGGCTTTGGCAGAGAGGGTGCCCTGGTGACTGAGGCGGCATGAGGCTGGCTGGCCACCTGAGAACTGGGGTCTTCCCACACCCGACAGTCAGAGGATGGGCACAGTGGCGAGGGGTTCAGGCCTCCCTCCAGGAAGGAGAAGAATTTCTCCAGCCCCCCCGGCCCCCGCTGCCCTCGGCCTTGGGAGGTCCGGTCACCTCTGTATCCGGCTCTCCGGAGATCTGAGTGTCTTCTGACTTCTGCTCCGCAGCAGGTGGCGGCGCTGGCTTCTCCTCGGGCTCTGAGTGGGCTGTTTGTCCATCCCAGGGACACTGAGGGAGATGGTAACTCACTTGGTGAGCCACCCCCACCATCCCGCTGGTCTCCCCTTTCCAGCCTCCCCTGCTTTTCTTGGGGCGGCCTCAGTAGGTAAAATATAGGACACCCAGTGAAATTTGAATTTCAGAATAAATGGTCATTTTTTCAAGCATATCTCAAACATTGAACAAGCCACACTCATACTTTAAAAAGTGTTTGTTTTTCATCTGAAATTCAAATTTCACTGGGGTGTCTTGTGTTTTATCTGGCAACCCTACCAAAGCTATACAGTAATGGTATCTTGTCAACTGAATTCTTGCAAATGCAAGGTGTTCCTGGTAACTTTGCTTGGAAACTTTGCTTTAGAAACATCTCCAAAAGAAATAAAAATAATTCACACAGAGGTCCACAGTAGCCAACTGACAGCCAGAAGAAAAACTGAAACTTGCCTAAAGGGCCCAAATACAAGGAGAGGGAAGTAAGCAATGACTTATGATTGCGATAGAATGCAATCCACTCTGAGGTTAATGGTCTCCAGTAAACACTGGTCCACCACACTCTGTCCTTGAGCCAAGCGTTACGCTGGATACTGAGACCATACAGATAGATGATTGTGACCAAGTTCTGCCCAGAAGCCCCCAGAGATGGGGGGCAGGGGTGGCCTAGGCTCTCAGATGCCCACTGTGTTAGGGACATGTGCCATCCAGAAGCCTGTAAAGAAAGCCTTGACTGAGAGGGCCACTTGGCTTAGGAGATCCAGAAAGACTCCACCAGTGGGTGCTGCTTGATCTACGAGTGGGGTGTCTTGGCCAGAGAAGGAAGAAGGGCAATCCAAAAGAGGAAGTGGCTTGGGCAGGATGATGCCAACGGACATTACACATTCAGACGGGGGTGCTCCCACTGAGAGCCAGGGTGAGCAGGCCTGGGCTGTGGCCTCCAGGGGACAAGGAAGAGTTGAAGTAGGAGATAGATGGGCCCCTGGGCCAGAGACCTGGTGTTTGTCAAGTGGAATAAAACTGAAGCTTTGTCCTCAGCCAGGTGAGAACCATGCCCCATTTCCTTCCTCCACTGATATGGAGGGAATGAAGTAATGGTGGGGAATTTGTGGCAGCAAAGATAGAAATGAGACTTTTCTGATAACTAAGAAAAAAATGAACAGGCTGGGGAAACAGCACAAACAGGCCTGAAATAGTTAGGCAATCTTAGGTATTCTTTAGTGTTACAAAAGCTAACAAACAACTTGTAGCTGGACTTGTCCTTCACAAAGCTAAACAGAGCAAATTACTGACTCCACGTGAATCACACTCTGCACCCGGCACTCTTCTCCCCCTACACTCTTCCATAGCATTCTTCATTTCAGAAAGACGGTCACGGGCTGATAACCAGAAAAGACTAATCCCAGTTACCATCTGCCTGATGCCAGCTGTGGCTGTTTTGAAATTAAAAAAAAAAAAAAATCTATTTCTCTTTTAAAATTTTACGTATTTATTTTGGCTGCGCTGGGTCTTCATTGCTGCACACGGGCTTTCTCTAGTGGCCACCAGGAGCTTGTCTTTGCTGCAGTACTCGGGCTTCTCATTGTGGTGGCTTCTCTTGTTGCAGAGCACAGGCTCTACGAACACAGGCTTAGTTGCTCCGCGGCATGTGGGATCTTCCCAGATCAGGGATCAAACTTGAGTTCCCTGCATTGGAGGGTGGATTCTTAACCACTGGACCATCAGGGAAGTCCCTGTTTTGAAATCTTGCAAAAGGAAAAAAAAAAAAAAAAACCGCAAGACTTTCATTAGGATATAAAACCTCTGTCTTTTCTGGGGGCACAGTTCTTGAGGTGCTGGCCTGCGGTTTCCTCTTTGCCTGGCAAAGAATAAAGCTACTCTTCCTTTTTTCCTCCAAACTCTGTCTCCGTATTTCTAGTCAGCATCAGTGAACCAGGAGCCAAGATTTTAGAGTCAGTGTGGGAGATCTTTGGGTGTTTGTGTTGATTGTCTGAGCCCGTGGCTGGGCAGATGGATGGGAGGAGGAGACCCTGGGGGCAGAAGCTCAGGGCCTTGAGGGTGAAGGAGAGTGGCATTCATGACTGCTGCCTGTGATAAGTGTCTACTCTGAGTTGTACCGTGGAAGGTGACCATGAGACACTGTCCGGCCACAAATGCAGGCCTCACATGGTTTGCATATGCTACGCACCAATGCACCACACAGAGTTGCCCAATAGAATACAGGATGCCTGGTTAAATCTGAGTGCCAGATAAACAATGAGTTTTGTTTTAGTATGATGATGTTCCAAATATTGCAAGGGACATACTTGTCCTGCAAGATTATTATTTATTGAATTTGGGACATGGTTACGTTAAATAGAAAATTCATTGTTTATCTGACATTCAAATTTAACCAGGAATCCTGCATATTTTTGTGGGCAACCCTAACGCCACGCCCACCTATTGGTGCCCATCAGAGGAAACTGGGAGGCACGAACAGCTTTCTGGCTAGAATTAGTAACCAGAAAGTATTGGAGAAGATGATTGGAGATATAGGAGAGTATCTGAATAATAAGAAATATGGAAAGTTGTAACACGATAGGGAGTCCAGGGTCACTAGTTCTTTGACTTCCCTTTGGTTCCACATCAGACTCAGCTTGGCTGTCTAACAGCCGACTGTATGAAAGCTCTCTCCCCCAGGCCATTGAGCACTTTCCCAGAGAATGCCTGGCATTCCCTTGGTGCCCCATCAGGGTCCCACTGGCCAAGCCAGTGATTGAGGTGATTAATTCAGATTTAGACAGAAAACAGCTCCAAGCTGAAAATCCATAGACCCACGTTGGAGTCTCGCTCTGCAGTTCAAAGATGGGGCAGTCCCAAGTACTCAGGTTCAGTTTCCTAGCCTATAAAATGGGTATCAGTTCAGTCGCCCAGTTGTGTCCGACTCTTTGCGACCCCATGGACTACAGCACACCAGGCTTCCCTGTCCATCACCAACTCCCAGAACCTCCTCAAACTCATGTCCATTGCATCGGTGATACCATCCAGCCATCTCATCCTCTGTCGTCCCCTTCTCCTCCTGCCCTCAATCCCTCCCAGCATCAGGGTCTTTTTCAATAAGTCAGTTCTTTGCATCAGGTGGTCAAAGTATTAGAGTTTCAGCTTCAGCATCAGTCCTTCCAAAGAATATTCAGGACTGACTTTCTTTAGGATGAACTGGTTGGATCTCCTTGCAGTCCAAGGGACTCTCAAGAGTCTTCTCCAACACCACAATTCAAAAGCATCAATTCTTCAGTGCTCAGCTTTCTTTATGGTCCAACTCTCACATCCATACATGACTACTGGAAAAACCATAGCTCTGACTAGACGGACCTCTGTTGACAAAGCAATGTCTCTGCTTTTTAATATGCTGTCTAGCTTGGTCATAGTTTTTCTTCCAAGGAGCAAGTGTCTTTTAATTTCATGGCTACAGTCATCATCTGCAGTGATTTTGGAGGCCCCCCCCTCCACCAATAAAGTCTCTCACTGTTTCCACTGTTTCCCCATCTATTTGCCATGAAGTGATGGGACCAGATGCCATGATCTTAGTTTTCTGAATGTTGAGTTTTAAGCCAACTTTTTCACTCTCCTCTTTCACTTTCATCAAGAGACTCTATTTCTTCTTCACTTTCTGCCATAAAGGTGGTGTCATCTGCATATCTGAAGTTATTGATATTTCTCCCGGCAATCTTGATTCCAGCTTGTGCTTCAGCCAGCCCAGCATTTCACATGATGTATTCTGCATATAAGTTAAATAAGCAGGGTGACAATGTACAGCCCTAATGTACTCCTTTCCCAGTTTGGAACCAGTCTGTTGTTCCACATTCATTCTGTTGCTTCTTGACCTGCATACAGGTTTCTCAGGAGGCAGGTCAGGTGGTCTGGTATTCCCACCTCTGTCAGAATTTTCCACAGTTTGTTGTGATCCACACAGTCAAAGGCTTTGGCAAAGTCAATAAAGCAAAAGTAGATGTTTTTCTGGAACTCTCTTGCTTTTCCAATGATCCAACAGATGTTGGCAATTTGATCTCTGGTTCCTCTGCCTTTTCTAAATTCAGGTTGAACATCTGGAAGTTCACGGTTCACATATTGCTGAAGCCTGGCTTGGAGAATTTTGAGCATTACTTTCCTAGCATGTGAGATGAGTGCAATTGTGCAGCAGCTTGAGCATTCTTTGGCATTGCCTTTCTTTGGGAATGGAAATAAAACTGATTTTTTCCAGTCCTGTGGCTACTGCTGAGTTTTCCAAATCTGCTGGCATATTGAGTGCAGCATTTTCACAGCATCATCTTTTAGGATTTGAAATAGCTCAACTGGAATTCCACTCCACAAATATTCAGTGAGCCTTGATTTTGTACCGGGCCCTGCCCTGAATGTGGAGAGGATACAAAAAGGAATTCCCTCCTTTGGGGAGTCTGTTATGGACCTCATATAAGGATGCCAGGGGTCAGTTACTACATATTCTACCAGGAGCTATGCGTGTGACCATCAACCTGGACAACCAGTTGACCAGAGCAACTCAGTCATAGAGGTGGAATCAGCTCCACTTTTCATAAGAGAAAAGCGAGACTCGAAGAGGCTAAGTAACTTGGCTGTGGTCTCAGAAGACAAAGGTGGGGTTCAGAACCAGGGCTTTCTGAGTTCCAGTCTGATGGCTGTCAGAGTTTGGCAACTTGCCAGTCACGTGGTGGGAGCACACGGGCTGCTGGTGGGAGTGGGGAAGGCAGCCTTCTCAGGACCATTCAAGCCAAGGCCTTCAAGCCTCTTCATTCAAGCGTGAAGAGGTGGCAGGTCACAGGGGCTCAGGACTCAGGACTCAGAGGCGGGGGAGGGGTGGGGGCTGGGTAGGGAGCTGTCCTGTGCGAGAGTGAAGTCTACACCCAGGGCCATGGGGATCAGTGTGAACCCTGTGGTTGGGTCCAGGATTCGTACTGGGGGTGGGGGGTGCTGAGGTCTCATGCTTGCCTCAGGCCACCCAGGTGCCACTGCTTTCGACTCACCCTGGCCCTCTCTTTCCTCCAGGGTGCTCAAAGCTCTCCAGGAGGCTGTGAGCTGCCATGGGCCAGGCTGGAGGGAAAGCATCACCCCTCTTCATCCCTCATGTGCCTGGACGCTGGGAGGAGAGCTAAATACGACTGCTTCCGCCTCCACCCTCAGAGCTCCGACTACCGTGTAAATGTGTGTGTCCAACAGACAGACTGCAAGCTTTAAGGTGCTGCGAGGGGTCTGCACATGGTCTGGAGAGTTAGAAAGGTGGGCGTGGTCAGGTCTACCTGTAAATAACTATTGTTCACTGAGTACTTATCATGTACTATGCACTTTACTCATATCATTTCCTCTCATTCTCATCAAACGACAAGATGGGGACAGCTATTCCCCACTTTTCCAAAGTTCACTTTATGCCACTTGCTTTTATGAAAAGACCTAACACTAGCACCTGTTCTTGCTAACTGAAAGAAATTTTCAGTTTTAGGAAACTGGAGAAAATTCTCATTTTTAGGAAAAAAGGTAAGAAGCAAAAACAGCGTTCAGCGTTGGTTTTGCAGGGAGCAGTTTTGGAGGCAGCTTGCACTCCAAGCAGCCAGAATAGCCCTGCCAAGCAACTCCACCAGAAGCTGCACCCATCGCAGCACCGTGAGCATCTGTGCTCCACCTCGATTTATGCTATGCCTCTGTTAGCAAGCTGTTGTGTCCTAAGGTAACTGCTTCACTTTACACCATTTCGGTTTACAAAAGGTTTCACAGGAATGCTCTATTTTCTGATATCTGGGAAGCCTATAGTTTTTTTTTTTTTAATGTTTATTTATTTATATTTGGCTGTTTTGGGTCTTTGTTGCTTCATGGGCTATCCTCTAGTTGCAATGAGTGGGGGCTACTCTCCAGTTGCGGTGCACGAGCTCCTCATTGTGGTAGCGTCTCTCGTCGTGGAGCACAGGCTCTAGGGCCCGTGGGCTCAGTAGTTGTGGCCCAGGGGTTAGTTGCCCTAACCCCTAACCAGGGGCACGTGGGATCCTCCTGGATCAGGGATTGAACCCTTGGGACAGGCGGGTAGGAAAGACTGAGCAGATGTGACACTTGAGCCAAAGCCACACCTAATCAAGGCGGAACTCAGCAGGTGAGGACCTTGCAGCAGCTCAAGGCCTGCACTGGGTCTCTGGACCCTACACTGGAGACCTGGCCAGCAGCCTCACCCTGGAGTCCTCATGAGTGCCAGCAAGCAGTCTGGACCAGCAGGGCTCTGGGTTGCAAATAAGAGAAAACAGCACTGGGTAATTTGAGCAAACAAGGAAGGATACTGGGGAGTCATGGAACTCTGAGGAAGAAGACTCAAAGGGCCGGAGATGTGGGATGCTGGCTGCCAGAACCACATGAGGACCCCACCACAGGACCCAACCGGAGTGCTCTGTCATCTCCACACTGGACCACAGAGGTCCAGGGCTGCCACCGGGCCTGTGAGGCCTTCACCTCACTGCATCCTCTACAATCCTTCCCTCTCCTCCTGGTCCTCGGTCCAGGTCCTCATGCAGTCTGACTGGTTGACTCAGGTCAGATGCGCATGTTCTGGTCACTGGGATCAGGGCAAGCAAGTATCTGACCCCTTCATGCCCAAGGAGAAAAGCAGGTCTTGCTATTGGGCCATTTGTAGGGGTTGACACTCTCGGCAGCCAAAACCTGGTAACATCCATTACACGACTGCATGGACAATGGGAAGGCATCAAAGGGTGTTTTCCTCATGGCTGCTTTTATTTTTGGGGGGGTTGTGCTGGGTCTTTGTTGCTGCACGCAGGCTTTCTCAAGTTGCTGCAAGCAGGGGCTACTCTTCATTGTGGGCTTCTCATCGCGGTGGCTTCTCTTTCGCAGAGCACAGGCTCTAAGCA
Source organism: Bos taurus (assembly GCF_002263795.3). NCBI lineage: Eukaryota > Metazoa > Chordata > Mammalia > Artiodactyla > Bovidae > Bos > Bos taurus. The sequence continues at coordinate 43,289,595 of NC_037356.1, forward strand.
CATGGGCTAGCAGCTGCACACGGGCTCAGTGTAGCTCGTGGGCTCTAGAGCACAGGCTAGGCAGCTGTAACACACTGGCTTAGTTGCTCTGCAGCACGTGGGATATTCCTGGACCAAAGATCAAACTCGTGTACTTAGAGGTACAATAGAATATACAAAAATGTATATATTACATTTTATCCATTCATCCATCGATGGTTATTTGTGCTATTTCCAACTTTTGGCAACTGTGTATAATGTTCCTATGAACACGGGTGGCAAATATCTTGAGACCCTGCTTTCACTTCTTTTGGATATTGTACCCAGAAGTGAATTGTATCAATATACATTTTTGTTATATACAATAGGTACGATGGAATATTATCCAGTCTTCAAAAAGAATTGATTCTGACACATGCTGTCACATGGATGAACCTTGAAAACAGGGTAAGTGAAATGAGACATAAAGGAATGTTGCTGGTGATTCAGTGGTTAAGAATCCACCTTCCAATGTAAGATCCCGTGTGCCACAGGGCACCTAAGCCAGAGTGGACAATGAAGACCCAGTGCAGCCAAAATAAAAATAAACAAAGTTTCAAAAACTTTTAAGAAAGAAATGAGACACAAAAGGGCAAACATTCTCTGGCTCCTCATGGACAGAAAGTAGGATGGTGGGTGCCAGAAGCTGAGGCAATAGGGAATAGGGAATTACTTACTGTCTAACAGGGACAGTTTCACTTTGGGAGGATGAAAAGGTTCTAGAGATGAATGATAGTGATGGCTGCACAGCATTGTGAGTGTGTTTAATGCTACCAAACTGTACACTTAAGATGCTTAAAATGGTAAATTTTATGTTATGTACGTTGTCACAATAAATTTTAAAAAAAAAACCAAACCACCACTCTGGACTTGCCTGATGGTACAGTGGACAGAAATCCACATAATACACAGGGCTGTTGTTAAGGACTGAGTCAGATAACGTGTGGGATTATTGTATCAAAGGGTTTTAAGCAGGAGAGAAACAGCATCATATTTTGTCTCTTAGAACTCATTCTAAGGAGATCCACTAGGAGGCCAGGGCAAATGTCCAGGGGCCATAGAGGTGGGATGGAGGGGTGTTGAGGAGGTTTTGGCTGATGGGATGGGGTGAAGGAGAGGGTAGACCTAGATGACCCCAGGTTCCTGGCTGTGTGACTGGGTCAGCAGGTGGTGTTGATAATAACAGGAGCACAGAAAAAGGCACGTTGGTGGATGAGCTGAATTTGCGATGACTTTGAGTTGAGATAGTTTTAGAAGACAGTTCTAGATTCCAGTTTGAGCTCAGTAGAGACGTATGGTTTGGAGATAGACTAGTAAAATCTTGAGACTTCCCTGGTAGTGGAGTGGTTAAGAATCCACCTTCCAATGCAGGGGATGCAGGTTCGATCCCTGGTCAGGGAACTAAGATCCCACATGCCGCTGGGCAACTAAACCCACACACCACAACTAGAGAGCCTGTACACTGCAATTAAAGAAGCCTGCACGCTGCAAGGAAGACTCAGTATAGCAAAAAAAAAACAAAAAAAAACAAAAAAAACTTAGGCAGTCTTGAGCAAGGAGGTGGCGCATTTACTCTAAAAACGAGGAGGCAAGGGCAAGCATAGAAAGGATGAGGAAAGGGAGTGGGTGTGCCACCTGCATAAAGATGCATTTATGTCCCTGGGCCTCCTCTGGCCTGGTGGGAGAATTCCTGGGAATCAAAGCTTTGACTAGCTCCCCAGGGCATTCTGCACCCACTGCTGTCGAGCACCCAGGCTGAGCCAGTGAGGAACTGGCTCCTTCACAGGAATCTGTCAGGAAGATGAAGCAGGGTAAGAGCTGGACTCAGGAAGGGGTGGAGGGTTGGTGCCCAGGTGCTAAGAGTGGAGCTCTTAGCAGCCTCACCCCAGCCCGACTTCTTTCCTGCTGGGACATGAGGGTATGGGGCTCCCCTTCTTGGAGGACTGGACAGAAAACACAGACCTGGGGGTGGGAGTGATCTACCACAGGGCTACTGGAAGCCAGGCTGGCAGTCCCCCTTAAAAACAGACAAGCAGCCCAAAGAAAGCATGGTTTCCTGGGTCCCACACCCTCAGCTCTGCTTTGAGCCAACAAAAGAAAAGAGTCTATGAACAGGCAGAAACTTTTTTTGTTTGTTTTAATTTTGAAAAGAAGTCCCAGTTTTCTCTTCAACTCTATTCTTAGTTTTTCAGGGACAGAGAAAAGTCTGTAGTAACAACATCAACTGAACATCATCTGGTGACTTCCGGCTTTCAGGACAAAGACATTTCCCAGGAGTTGTCCTGCCAGTCAGCGAGGATAACTCTCCAGGAACAGTCCAGTTCAAGGGCGTCTGGGTTCACCCTGGCAAAGGGGCTTGCGTGACAAAGCATGAAGCACCGGACAGGTAGCCTAGGGCTCCTCAGCCTTGCAGAGCTTAATTGATACCCACCAGGCCTGTGCCATTTAAGGGACCCTAACCAAGCAAACACTCATCTTCCCTGATGTCCTCTGCTATCTACTAGCTCCTCTGCATTCCTCTTAGCTTCTACTTCCATGAATCCATAATCATCAAAAGGTACAGTGGCCTGGGCTACAGGGGAAGCTGTGGTTGGGCAGCCATTGCAAGCTCACCTTTTACCAATATTGAGAAAAGAGAAACAAGGGAGGGGGCATGCGGCTCACCAGAGACAATGAGATGACCCCTTCCTCCCCCCAGCTCAACTCCTAGTACCTACCTCAGGCAGGGTACTCACACCTCGTGTGAGAGGACGCTAAGGAAGCTGAAAGTTAAAGCTGCTCTCAACCTGGCCCCTTTCTGGCACGTGAGGAAAGCTTCCTAGAACTTTACAAAACACTAAGGTCGCCAGGACCATACAACCCCAAAGTTTTTCTTCTAGAGCTGAGTAGACTGTACACTTTGTAAAAAACAGGTATGAGTAACAAGAGCAGGCGCCTTCAGCCATGGGCCCCTTCCCGGGCCACTGCAGGCATCGCCCCAGAATCCCTGAGCCTCAGGTTCTACGTTTTCTCGAGACACCTTCTTCACCTCAAGCAGCCGTTGCTCCATCAGCCTGCATTTAACCCAACATCTCAGCAGCAACACACAGAACTATAAAATACAGCTTCCTTGTAGTAGACATTTACCGTCTGAGACGCAACCAAGGCCTCCCTCTCCCCTACAAAAAAGACTCTATAGGCCCAGGGTCCAGATTCTTCCTCACAGATAGTACTTCTCCAATCCATGGGTTCAGTGCTCCCGGACCATCTACAGAATCTAAGAGGAAACCCAAGCTTCACTACCTAGATGGGCTCAAGGAGGGGAACCAAGCCCCAGCAGAGATGACTCAGTAGAGAAAGCCAGAGGCTGGCCATGGCCCCCACACCTGTCTCCGGTGGGCTGGTGCAGAAGAGCGGCACTTCCCCATAGGAGCAGAGAGGTGCCCTCTCTCCCCCCGACCCCCAGCCCTTTAACCTCCTCTGGCTGGGCCAGTGATGCCTGCTCCCTAGTCTGTGGCCTGACTGGAAATTGGCTGGGATACTCAGGGAGGTGGGGGGAAAGGATGGTAGGTCACTGACGACAGACGGGACACCAATGCGATGCTGAGCCAGGGAGGTCCCCCTTCTGGAAGCTCAGATGGCTGCCGCCGCTGCACCAACCCCCAGAGGACAGGCCCCACGTGCAGCAACAGCACATGCATGGGGAACAAGACCAGGGCAGGGGACCCCAAGCGTCTTTTGGATGAGGGAACTATGTACAACAGGAGGAGGGCAGAGTCTGGCCAGGGACACCCCCACTTCATCTCATTCAACCAGGAGATCAAAGCGCTCAGCGGCTTCAAACTCAGCATTCATGGCCGCGGCCCACTCATCCAGCTCCGATTTCTGGGGGAAGAGAAATGGAGGGCAGGTGAGTGGCGAAGAGGGCACGTCAGCTGTGCGTCTCCACCCATACTCTGCAGGCACTGCCTTTCCACCACAATAGCCAGGGCTGAGCCCCTGCCCTGCCCGTGTCCTGATGTGTCTCCCCGTGTGTCTGGAGTGGTAGCAGAGGAAGACCCCTGCCCCTCACTCACCAAGATCTCCGGCACCTTTTTCTTCTTTCGTTTCTCTTTCACAACCAGAGGGGAGATTCCAGGGAGAGTTGTGTCTGGGGCCCAGGGCTTCACAGAAACCCTGGGGACCTCAGCTAACTTTGAATCCACCACTGGCGAGACTCCAGCCAAGTCTTCAGCTGCCAGCAGCCCCTCAAAGCCAAAGCAGGACTGGCGGCCTGGGGTGGAGGTGGACGCAGAGCCCAAAGTCTCCAGGCGGCTGTACGAGCGCCTGACCTTCTTTGACATTTCCAAGTCTCTGGCGTCCAAGTCTCCTTTCCAGGAGTTGGACTCAGCATTCACGGGGCATAGCACAGGAGTGGAGGGGGCGGTGACAGGGACACTGCAGGTGTGGAAGAGGTCCTCCTTAGTAAGCTTCTTGCTAGGAGGGTTGTTTTCTTTCTCCAATAAAGAAGCAATCTGTAGCAGGACAGAAGAGAGAATGCCTCCCAGTTATTTAACTGTGTTACTGACTTCAAGAAAGGCCCAAGGATCTAAAATGTCCATCCAGTCACTAAGTCCTTTTTGGTCACCTGCCAGGCACTGGGAAGACAGCAGGGAAGAAAACAAAGAATACACACCTGTTTCCACAGGGCTTCCATTCTAGTGGGAAAAAAGACACAGGGGGAATCGTGTCACATGTTAGAGGTGCTAAGCACCTTGGGAAAAAAACAGAACAGGATGGAGCGTACATGGGGTGCACAGGATAGGTGTAGGTCAATGTAGGCCTCACCGAGATACAGGTAGCACTTGAAGGAAGCAAAGGAGTCAGTCATCCAGAGAACTGTCCTAGGCAGAGAACAGAAAGTGCAAAGTCCTGAGGTGAAACTGTGCCAGTCAGGGTCAAGGAACAAGAAGGGCAGTGAGGGTGAAGTGAGAGGGAGTGAGCCGAGGAACTGATGATGGGATTCGAGAGGTAACGCGGGTGTTTTAGGGCATGTTTTGCAGGCCACTATTCAAGGGGAGGCCCAGGGAGCCATGGCAAGGTTGTGAACAGGAAAATGCTTAATCTGACATGTGTATTAAGATGTTCACACACTGGTTTCTCATAATTCCAGTCTCAGCTCTAGAGCTGCTTCCTCAGAGAGATGGTCCTTTACCATGGAACGGAGGCCAGCCCCTCCTTACCTCTGCCTGTCACCCCTTTCCTGGCCAGCGAGATCACTACCTGATTTTGACTGTTTGCTGGTTGGCTGAGACCTCAGCTAGAATGTGCATGTCACACGTGAGCAGGTGTCTTCACCTGTCTGGTTGACCTGGCCTACGCCCAGCACCTTCAGCAGAGCCCTGCATGGAGTAGGTGTTCAATACATAAAGACTCAACTGACTTTCACAAAACTTGACACTGAGCTTTCTGATAACTAAGGTGAGAAACAGGACAAATTTAGTGACCCTTGTGGTTTAAAAGAATTACGTTATCATGAGACATTTCCTGGCTCTAGGCTCTGGGGAATCTATCCCATCAGTCTTAGTAAAAGGGATGCTGAACAAAAGGAGGGTCACCCAGACTACCACTCTGTCAGTCCCTACAGCCGTCCAAGTCCTTGCACAGTTTTTTGGTCCAATATCTCATGAATCTATCATTCAACCAATAAGAATGGCCACCGTCAGGGAGACAGAAGCCTGCCCTCAAGACAAACAAAGTACTCTTGGCTATTCATAAGGCCTATCGGGAAGGCTTCCGGGAGGAGGTATCCTTTGAGCTGAGTCCTGTGTGATGGGGCTCTCCAGCAGTACTCAGCAACGCTCTGCTTTTACCTTACTTCATGCACCCAATGTCTCACTTTAGGACTCCTCTGATGTCCTTCAACTTGGTCTTGGAGTCCCCAGAAGGCTTTCTCCAACCCATTCTCCAACCAGACCCAAGAAGGATCTTTCTATAACACCCAAGGCTGCCTCAGTCACTACCTTGAGACTCTCCAAAGCTGCCCACAGAACGAAGGATGAAGTCCAAGTTCATCAGGATCTGCTCCGGCTCAGCACACTCCCTCTCCTGACAAGGTCTACTGCAGACGCACCGAAAGTGCTGTTCCTGAAACTTTGCGCATTTCCTTGTGGACTCCAGGCGTCTACAAGCACAGCTTCCTTCGCCTGGAGCACTGCTAACTTGTCTTCAAAGACTCAGTTCAAACACCTCTGTGAAACGTTCCCTGAGCTACCTGGTCTGGGTTAGGTATCTTTACAGCATCTACTACTTTCTTTATTACAGTCCTCAGCATACTGTGTTATCACTTGTTTTTCTCCCCAGTTGACTACAAGCCTCGTGAGCTACTCAAAGGCAGGTAACATTTCTCATTCATTATATCTTCACGTACAGATCTTCTGTGAATGAGACACCTTTAACAATAACTTCGGCTAAAACAGTTCAAGACATTATAAGTTACTGAGAAAAAGAGGCTAAAAAGAAAAAAAGAGTAGTAAGACCCAGCTCAACTTTAAAAGGAAAATGGTAGAGAATACCAGGGCATTAAACGCACCAAGTGTGTAAGAAGTAAGCAAGCCTGGCAACATATGCAGGTGTCCAAAGGCAAATTGTTTCAAAATACAGCAAAAACAACTCCCTGGGCAGACATGAGTGAGTAAGTGAAAGTTGCTCAGTTGTGTCCAACTCTTCGTGACTCCATGGACTATACAGTCCATGGAATTCTTCAGGCCAGAATACTGGAGTGGGTAGCCTTTCCCTTTGCCAGGGGATCTTCCCAACCCACGAATTGAACCCAGGTCTCCCGCATTGCAGGCGGATTCTTTACCAGCGGAGCCACGAGACATGAGCAGCCATTATATCCCGCCCCAGCTCTAGAGTGTCTGTCCTGGATTCCCCTTAACTAAGAAATGAAAATGAACTTACCCGGGGGCTTCTTCGAGGAGAGTTAATGGATGGGATCTGTGGAGACGAGTTGATCACACAGCCGACTCCCGATCCTGGCTCTCCACCTACAACTCCTCTCTCAGCCCTCACCTCTACAGTATGGGCCACGATCTTCTTCAAGACGATGGGTTTTCTGACTGGAGCCTCCTGAGGCGCCTGGAGAAGAGGAGTGAACATGAGGTCTCTATTAGCCCAGAGGCTTCCAGAGCAGGAGGAACCTGAGGCTCACCTTAGGACAGACTTCCGGAAGGGTGTTTGGGAGATCAGAGCCTGATTTCCGCTGGGACCTCCGCAGAGACCGAGTGGGAGTTGGGGCGCTGGGTCCTGCAATCAGAAAAATTTAGGAGGTAGGGGAGGACTCGGCCTCAGAGTCTAGACAACAGGTTCTGAAGAAAGAGAGAGAAGATTCCCAAACAGGCCCTTTGGGGGCGCCTTCCTGGCCAGGAGACGAGAGAGCCTTCGAGGGCGGGGGGTGGGGTGGCGTTCCTCACCGAACTGCGTCCCTCAAACGGCTTAACCCCCTTTCCCGCGCGCCCCCTCCGCTCACCGGGGCACTGGACGGCCCCTCCGGACCGGGTTCGTCTCTCGGACATGTCTAGCTTTGGTCTCTATCCCCTCTGCCGTAGGTGCCGCCACCAGAGCGCGCGCCAACCCGAAAGGTAAACGTTCGAATTACCCGCCTTGCCCGGGAGGAAGCGGAAGTGATGTACGGGGGAGGTCCGCGAGCTTCGATCACTCCTTTTTCCACCCTCCTCCATGTCTAGCGTCTACAGAGGAGGGGGGAGGGGGGGTCACTGTCACTCTGACGTCATCAGCGCGCGCCGCACCCGGAAGAGACGTGGCAGCCGAGGGATAATCGGAGCGTTGTGAGCTGAAGAGAGCTGGGCGAGAGCTTGGCTGAACGCGGTCTGACCTTCCGCGCTTCGGACCGGCGCTCGCGCCCGTGAGGACCGGTGCCGCAGCCGATTAGTAACACAGAGAGTGGGGTCTGTGGAGAAGGTGGGGGCGGGGCATGGAGGGGGTGGGGCTCAGGAGGGACCTCTGGGGGCGGGGCCGGTGGTATCGGAGAGACTGATGGAGGGGCCTGCCCAAGGATGGGATGCGGGACGAATGCGGGTGTCTCAGGAGGCGGGATTTATGCAGGGGCCGTGGCCCAGAATGTAGAGGGAAGGTGGGCAGGAGTTTGGTGTTGGGGCGGATACGAGCGGTGTCTAGGGAAGTTAATAAGTGGAAACAAACTGGGCTGGTAAATGTGTAGAGGTCAGCAGAACCTGGCTCCCTGCCAACTGTGCCGCTTTCCTCAGGGTCGACTATGGGACTTTGCAAGTGCCCCAAGAGGAAGGTGACCAACCTGTTCTGCTTCGAACACCGGGTCAACGTCTGCGAGCACTGCCTGGTAGCCAATCACGCCAAGGTGGGTGTTCAGAGTAGAGACTGAGCAGGGCGCTAGGTGGGCAAGCCGTACTGACTTTCCTCCAAATTTATGAAAGATCCGGCCCTAGAATGGAAGCTCCTCAAGGGCAGGGACTTAGTTTATTTTGTTCACTGTTGTATCCCCAGTGCTTAAGACAGAGTCTGGCACATATGTGCTCAATGAATGTTTATTGATTGGTCAAACAAAAGAATGAATCTCCTCTGTGATGACAGAAAAAGAGGCACCTGGGCCTTGGGGAGATGGGCTGTGGAGCCCTGGCTCCAGTTGTGACCCCCTTCTCCCACTTCAGTGCATCGTCCAGTCCTACCTGCAGTGGCTCCAAGATAGCGATTACAACCCCAATTGCCGCCTGTGTAACATACCCCTGGCTGCTCGGGAGACAACCCGCCTCATCTGTTATGGTGAGGCCTGGGCACCTTGGGGGTGGGGATCTGGACAAGACCAGTGTGACTGGTTTCCAGCGGCTCCCCAAGCAGCAGGACAGTGAGACCTTCAAGCTTGGGAGGCTGGAACTCAGATTCTGGTCCCACTAGGTAACTTACTTGCTGTGTGAGCTCAGGCAAGTCACTTTCCCTTTCTAGGCCTTAGTGTTTTTCCCTAAAAACTAAGCTCCTAGCTTCCTCCCTGCCAATCTCTCAGGTGTGGTTGTGGCTGTGAGCAGTAGCTGGCTGTACCTGTAGTGAGCTGAAAGCATGGGGCTCTCAGACGTTCAGGATCCATTTCTAATTCCAACATTACACAGAGAGGAATTGAATTTCCCACAGTGACGTCAGTTAAAAGAAGTCAGCAGAGGCATGTGTCATGGTCTTGACCCGACTCTGCTGTAAGAGCCTTAGCTCCACTTTTTGAAGGAACTAGTGTAAAAGAGTGAGCTTAACATATGTGTTTCTCACTGTGAGTGTGTGTTTATATATGCATGTGTTAAATGTGCGTTGTGTCTTTACCTGTTAGTGTGTTCGTTGGTACTGTGGGTGAGTGAATGGGTCAGTGTTGTACAGGAACATATGAGCGTGTTGTGGGCTTGCAGAATTCCTGGGTGTGAATGCTTGGGTGTTAGCATACTTGAGTGTATGTGAGAGTTAATGTGCCCGTAAGTGTGGATATAGGGGATGGCACTTGTGTTTGACTACATGTATATAAACGTGTACATTTGTGCCGATGGATATGTACACGCATACAGGTGCCTGTGTATATGTCTAGTAACCTTTTGAGCTTTTAGCCCAGTGAGTTTGTGATGAGTGCAGGTCCAGAGAGGACTCCCGGAGAGGTTAGGTGGCATATTCTTCCCACCTACCCTGAGCCCCTAGGGGCTGGGCAGCCTGGTAGCATCTGCCTTGTCTTAGTCAGACAGTGGTGGCCAGGAAGACCAAAGTCTTAAGGTACACTGATATAATCAACCTGGGAAGGAGGTTGTGTAAGCCCTGGGCTTACACATGTGTGTGCAGATATCTCTGCAGTGGGCTAGTGGACTAGGGGTCCTAAGAGTCTTCCTCATGTCTCTCCTCCACTACTTTGTGGGCTCTAAGATCTGTTCCACTGGGCCTGCCTCAATGAGCGTGCTGCTCAGCTCCCCCGAAACACAGCACCTGCTGGCTACCAGTGCCCCAGCTGCAGTGGCCCCATCTTCCCTCCAACCAACCTGGCTGGCCCTGTGGCCTCTGCGCTGAGAGAGAAGCTGGCCACGGTCAACTGGGCCCGGGCAGGACTGGGTCTTCCTCTGGTGAGAATCTTTCTGCCCTGGGTCCCACCTGGGCCAGAGGGGTGGGTGGGGACAGCACCGGGCAGACTGGTGACATCAGTTCTTTCCTCCAGATTGACGAGCTGGTGAGCCCAGAGCCTGAACCCCTCAACACGTCTGAGTTCTCTGACTGGTCCAGCTTTAATGGTAAGTGGTAGCCTCCACTGCTAATGGGGTCCTTGCCTCCCCACCCTGCTTACCGCTCTCTTCCTGCCCATAGCCAGCGGTAGCCCCGAACAGGAAGAGACAGCCAGCGCTTCTGCTGCCCCAGCCTTCTACAGCCAAGTCCCCCGGCCCCCTGCTTCCCCGAGCCGGCCTGAACAGCACACGGTGATCCACATGGGCAATCCCGAGCCTCTGACTCACGGTGAGCTGGGGAATTGTCCAGGCCAGAGGGGGATAGAATGGGGGGTGGGTATGCGGAGGGACCTCGGCAGTCCACCCACCCACCCACAGAACCCTTCCTGTTCCATCAGACATCACCTCCCCATGATCCCAAGATGCTCTGTCAGGCTGAAAAGGGCCAGGGTCTCCTGCCCTCCCCCATCCCCACCCCTCTCTGGCCCAGTTTTCTGAGCCTGTGGATGCTGGTGGCTCTGCCCCTGCAGCCTCAGCCCCGAGGAAGGTGTATGACACGCGGGATGATGAGCGGGCACCAGGCCTCCACCGGGATTGTGATGATGACAAGTACCGGCGCCGGCCAGCCCTGGGGTGGCTGGCCCAGCTGCTCAGGTACACGGGGTCATGTGGGGCAGGATGCTAGGAACGGGGAGTGGGGGAAGTGAGAGCCAGAGGCCCTGGGGGGACGGTTTCATGATAAAGGAGGCCTATCCTGGGTAATAAAGGGACCTGGTGTTGGGGCCCTGCATGGAGGCCTGGGCTGGGGTCTGCCCCTCTCCAGCTCTTTCCTCGCCTGCTGCATATGAGGTTCAGACTCAGGCTCTTGAGGCCCCTTCCCGCTCTGACACCTCCCCGGTCTTTGTGACTCCCCTTATGCCTGACACATTCTGGCTTCCAGAACACAGCTGTTACCTCAGCTGCTTTGAGCTGCACAATCATCCTTGTAGCGGGCAGGCTCGGGGATGAGCCCCGCCTCTGCCCCCACGGCACATTTGAGGAAACAAGGCTCAGGGCTGGTGGCACTGGGGCCAGAAGACAAGGGTCATGGCTGGCACTCCTCTCCCAGCCACAGGGCCACCAGGGTCCTAAGGCCTGACCTGACTTTCCCCTCACCCCCCCAGGAGCCGGGCTGGGTCCCGTAAGCGGCCGCTGACCCTGCTGCAGCGGGCGGGGCTGCTGCTACTGCTGGGGCTGCTGGGCTTCCTGGCCCTGCTGGCCCTCATGTCTCGCCTGGGCCGGGCTGCTGCTGACAGTGACCCCAACCTGGACCCACTCATGAACCCTCACATCCGTGTGGGTCCCTCCTGAATCCTTGCCTATGGCTGGGCCAGCCTAGGACCTGGGGGCCTGAGGAGGTGGGTAGGGGAGGCTGTCTGGGGGGGGGGCCTTCTCTGTTCCTCTCTCTCAAGCCTGAGACACTAAGATCCCAGACCCAAAGTCAAGTCCACCAGAGTGGTTGCAGGCTAGGCCTGGGGTCCCTGCGGATCAAGCATTTGACCTGCTCCTCCTGGGTCTGCAGCTTCCCCCCCCTCCCCATTCTTCCCGCCAACCAAAAGGAGCCAACAGGTGGAAATAAATGATAGACTTTATTAAAACACCCGAAGCAGCCTTTTCCTTCCCCCTTCTCAGCCCGGGTCCCAGGCTTCAGTGGCTCTCTTCCCGGTACTGGATGGCGAGAAACTCCAGGGACAGGCGGTTGAAGAACATGGCCCCGTTGAGCACTGGGCAGAGGAGAGAGCCCCCATCAGCCTTGCCTGCCCCCTCCTTGCTGTGTCTCTGCATTCCAAAGCTCCCTCCTCCCCCCAAGTCCACCTCCCTTCCCTACTCACTCAGGATGGTCAGGGAAAAGCAGCGAAGAAACTTGTCATATGTCATCTCCGCGTAGAGTGACCCCATGGCGGCCCAGCAGATGCTGATCACCTGGGAGAACTGTAGGGCCCATCCCTTGGGAAAGTGGCCCCTGACACAACAGTGGGGTTTCCATCAGCCCCTGGGCGTCCCCAGACCACCTCTCGAGCCCCCGCCCCAGCCTACCATCAGGACGACGGTGTAGCGGAAGCTCATGCGGTCGTAGCGGTAGGTGACCCAGAAGTTGTGCACGTCGCTGGCAAAGACAGCCAGGTGTATGAAGAAGAGCATCAGCGCGGCCATGGTGAGAATCATGCCTTGTGGGAAGAAGAGCACAGCCACACGGTCCCGCCAGCGCATCATGGCAGGAGTACAGACTCAAGGCGGGTGGCAGAGCTTGAGCAGCGGACACTGTCCAGGAAGAGCAGCCAATCCCTCCGGTTCTAGAGCACCCAGTCTGGAATAGCCGTGGGATTCTAGAATAAGAAGGACATTGTAGAGAACAAGATTCTAGAACGTGAGCTGGTTCCGGCCAGTACAGGGGTGTTTCATGGGTGGCCAGGGCAGCTCTGAATTGGTGGAGGGTGCCGGGCTAAACGTACAGAGCAGGGGGCCCTATGGTGCAGAGGAAGGGACAGCGCTCCTCATCCCAGTTTGTGCTGTGGTGTGAGTCTTCTCACTGAGTACGCAACATGTCCACGCAGGAGGTAGTGTGGTCACGTTCCACAGATGAAGAACTGGGATCCAGAAAAGGGGAGGGGCATGTAGATCCTCAGGATGTCTTAGGTGTGTGAGAGGTCAGATGTGATCCCATCTAACCAGGTGAGGGCAGGCCTGAGCTGGATCACAAGCTACAAGTATTTGTTCCAACTCCTGATGTAAGGGAAGGGACCTTCTCACAACCTCCCAGGCATGGCCTGAAGAGCAACTGGCTTTTCCATCTTCTCCTAGATGTTCTTCCAACATATGATGCTGACCAGCTTTCCCCTCTGCTACCTTCCCACGCTTAGCATCTTCACACCCATCGCCTCTACTCTGCCAGGAGTCCCAGGAGAAAGCTGGGATTGGTGGCACAAAGCCTGTTTTACACACAGACCTGGGGCACAGAGCGGGATTGTCTGCTCAAGTTTTCACAGACAGTAAGGGACTTGGTACTGAGACTAAGATCCAGTTCTACCCAAGGCTGTGGAATGGGCAAGAACAGAAGCCAAGAAAAGAAAATTGTGAGACCTCCAGGACTGTCAACAAAATAAGGCTGAAAACTGGCCCAAAATGGTGTGGAGGGACGTGCAATCTCCCAGGAACTAAAGTAGAAAAAGTTGATTTTGAACTTGGCCAGCCCCATTTCCTCCTGCCTGACTGCCCCAGAAGTCCGGTCCCGGGCCTGGCCAAGATCTGAAATCTCCTGCCTTTGGAAGGAGTAAGGTTAGAACCTGACCCCATCAACCGTGGTTGCTGGCCAGTGTCATTAATCACAAAACCCTCAGACCTCATCTTAACACATTGAAGGGGTGATATCTGTTCCCCCGCTGTGTTTACACTGTTGAAATACTTGTTCACACTTTAGTTTTCATTTGAATACAGATGAACTTTTTTTTTTTTTTTTTTGGTTAGGTCTCCTACCTCAATGCCATTTTAAAAAGTTATCCAAGTAGAGTATGTTCTTGAGGAAGACTTGCATGACACACAAGCATACAGAGGACTCTTCCTCCACACCCCTCCCCCCACAGAAGTAACCCCTTAAACAGTTTGGTGAGTGGGCATCTTTTGAGTCCCTTGATGTAACTTCATACACCTGCATGTATGTATCTACATGCATAATTTTAAAAAATCATGCCACACATATTGTTAAAATATGATTTTTTAAAAGTTAACATGGGACTTCCCTGGTGGTCCAGTGGCTAAGACTCCGTATTCCCAATGCAGGTGGCCTGGGTTCAGTCCCTGGTCAGGGAACTAGATCCTACATGCCACAGCTATTACCAGGCACAACCAAATAAATATTTTAAAAGTTAAAAATATACTTGAATAAACACAACTAAGATATATTAACGCTTCAGTGAAGGGGTTTCCCCCTCACTCATGTGTAATGCATCATGAAGAGCTAGGTATTGATAGGCATTTAAAGAAGAGTGTTAGGCCATGATTACTAGATATAAGATTGGTTGATGTCCTACAGGGCAATAAAAAACTTGAGGTTATTTTTCCACTGGATATTTCCACTGGAGATGATTCACATCTCTCCAACACTATCTAAATAGCAAGATTAAAAACAAATGTACACTTCTATGGGTAATTAAGGAAATGGCAACCCACTCCAGTATTCTTGCTTGGAAAATCCGATGGATGGTGGAAACTGGTAGGCTACAGTCCATGGGGTCGCAAAGAGTCGGACACGACTGAGCAACTTCATATGGGTAATTAAGTAGTCCTTGGGTGGGCTTGTGAAACAATGCCCCAGTATGATACTGGGAGGTCATGCTACACTGTCTTTATTCCAACTGTTGGATAATTTTTCATAACAGTATTCTGTGATTTTTTAAGTTTATAGATTTCCTGGAGTAGATCTAAATCTTTATACTTTTGTCTTCATTTTTCTTAAGATTATAGCTTCTTAAGCTGAAATCTTCATATATATATGTATATATTTTTAGACAGTCTCTGAATATCCCATAGATTTAGGGGTCAACAAACTTGCTGTGAAAAACAAGATAGTAAATGGTTTAGGTTTTGCCCGCGCCAAAGAATAACAAAGTGGTTTCCATTCCACCCCGGACCCCCAACCCATAATATGTTTCAAAGACCACATTGACAAAGTCTTTTCTCCTTTTTCATCCATTCAAACTCAGTGTGTCTCAATTTGAACTCCCAAGTCTTTCCATACCTTCAGCTCTTTACTTCAGTGAACAGCTGTACATTTGTCCCAATCAGAAACCTGAGAATTACCTTCAACACCTCCACCTAACCCCTCAAGGCAGCGCATTTCAACAGTCACTTGAAAGAAACAAAGTCTTTCAGTAGTGCATGCGCTGTAGCCTGGCCAGACTCCTCTGTCCATAGGATTTCCTAGGCAAGAATACTGGAGTGATTTGCTATTCCCTTCTCCAGGGCATCTTCCCAACCCAGGGATGGAACCCAGGTCTCCTGCATTGCAGGCAGATTCTTTACCACTGAACCACCAGGGAAGCCTTATCAGTGACTTAAGGTCTACCAAGTGTGTCTTCTCAGGGTATACAGGAGTTCTCAAATTTAAGTGCATCAGAATTACTTAAAGACTTAAAAAAAGAAGCTAGGTCTGAGGGGAGCCCAGAGTCTTTACAACTCGCCGCAGGTAATTCTGAAGGCTATTCTGATGCGCGTCAGAGGACCAGGCCATGAGAGACACTTCCCTTGAGGCACTGTGGTGGTCCTTTAGTCCCTAAGTCGTGTCTTTGAGACGCCATGGACTGTAGCCCGCCAGGCTCCATGGGATTTTCCAGGCGAGAATATATGCATTTAACCCTCACAGTCCCCTTGTTAAATATGTACCCCGATGTTAGGAATGAAGGAAAAAGCTGCTGCCCACCCCCTCTCCCCTCAACAAGGCCGTGGCAGGATGCCAGGCACACGCTCTCTGGCTCCACTGGCCCGCGCTCCCTCCACTGCCTGCATCTAGCGACATAGGGTGGAAGCCACGACTCGTCCTCCTTCCGGGAAGACAGCGACCCAACCAGTTTCGCAAAATCTTTCCATCTGAGAAGCTGGAGAAGGGAGTGAGGGGGTGCGGGGGTGGGAACCCAGGGCTTTCCCGGAACCTCTGAGCTCGGGGAGAAAACATGCGGGGGAACTCTAGTCTCGAAGGACTCGAGGCTGCAGGGGGACGTTTCACCTGAAGGACTGCCTCGTTTCAACAACAACTTTATGGCTCCCGGAAGTGCCTCCTCCCTGTCCCCTGCCCAACCTCACGCCTGTGGGCTGCACTTGGAGCCATGGCGGCGGCAGCTGCTGCTCCTGGCCCAGGGTCTGGACCTGGGGACTCCCCAGAAGGACCCGAGGCTGAGGGTCCAGAGCGTCGGCGGAAGGCGCACGGAATGCTGAAGCTTTACTACGGCCTCTCAGAGGGGGAGGCGGCGGGACGCCCCTCGGGGCCGGACCCCTTGGACCCTACAGATCTCAATGGGGCGCACTTCGACCCGGAAGTATACCTGGATAAGGTGTGTGTAGGGGGAGGGGGAACAGGCCCCCGATATATTAAGCCCCAGATCATGCCTCCGACTTTTTGCGGGGGTGTGGGAGGAAGGGTTCATAAAAGCAGGACAGCGCTGGGCGGAGCTGTAGGGGCAGAGCTGGAGGATAAGGGGGCGTGGGCAGACTTGAACTGGTCTGAAGTGGTGTGAAGTCTGAGGTCTCCTGGGCTGATGTTCAGATAGACCCGAGATAGGGGGCGTGTCCCAGGCGCTGACTGGCGTAGGAAGGACCAGGACTTGCTAAATCTGAGGTTTTGAAATGCTGACAAACCTCAAGTAGGGTCTAACCTGGTAACTCTTGAGCTATGCCACTTATAGTTTCCTTGTCTGAAATTCTTGACACGGGTGGGATCAGGATTTTCTTGCACCAAAAGCCTACCAGTTGGGGACATGCCCCCTGTCCTGGACACTAACCACCTAATTTCCTCCAGCTGCGTAGAGAGTGCCCACTGGCCCAGCTGATGGACAGTGAGACGGACATGGTGCGGCAGATCCGGGCTCTAGACAGCGACATGCAGACCCTGGTCTATGAGAACTACAACAAGTTCATCTCAGCGACAGGTGATTCCTACTGCGACACAAATCCTCACGTCCCACATCCCCCAGTTCCACCAGTGTTGGGGAAGCCAGCAGAGGGTTTAGACAGAGCAGACCCAGGTTATGGTCCTGCCCTGACGCGAATCCACTCTCATCTCTGTTAGAGCTTTTGTGGTTTGATAACCATTGAGGTAATAACTGTTCTCAGAGGGTTATTATGAGGACCAAAGGGGAGAAAAAGACATTGAAATTTTAAAAAGAAATGAATTTATCTGAAGCACTCTGACACTAAGGATGCCTCAGCAACAGTTTCTTTCATTAGTGGTAGCTTTCTTCTGTTTCAAGTCTGAATCAAGAATGGGCTTATTTCTCTCTTTCCTTTTCTCTCTCTTTTTTCCTTTCTTCCTCTTTCCCGTTTTCCTCTTCCTTTCTTTTTCTGTAAATGAAGCAAAGAGACAGAAAATGTATGTCATTAAGGGACAAAGATCATGTAAAGACTTCCCTGCACCCCCTTCTGTTCCCTTTATTCTCTGTTCAAGACAGTGTTAGGCAGTGTTCATCTTTCATCCACGCTAGCTTCCATGTTGTGTTGGGGAAATGTACTGCTCAGACTTCTGTAAT
The DNA here is from genome assembly GCF_002263795.3 of Bos taurus. Lineage (NCBI taxonomy): Eukaryota > Metazoa > Chordata > Mammalia > Artiodactyla > Bovidae > Bos > Bos taurus. The sequence goes on from NC_037356.1 coordinate 43,307,080, forward strand.
AATTTTGGACCCACATATACTTAGTCCTAGAGGCAGATCTCATGGGTCTACCTGCAGTGTATATTATCTTTACTCTGAGTGAGATGAAATGAACAGGAGATGGGGTGACCTGACTTTTGATTTAAAAGGACCCTTCTGTCCCCTGTTGAAAATGGACGATAGGGAGGCAAGAATGGTAGAGACACCCATTAGAAGGCTGTTTTAAAAGTCCAGGCAAGATACTGGTTGTATGGACCAGGGTGGGTACAGTGGAAAAGTAGAATGGCTCAAGATTCTTAAAAGTTGGTTAGTTGAGGGATCTGGAGTTCAGAGAAGGCTGGAACTTGAGACACAAGTGGAACAAGATGAGATCTAGGGAGGGAGTGTACAGAGAGAAGAGGTCTGAGGACTGAAGCTTGGGGCATCCTAAGATTTGGAAGTCACGAAGAAAAGGAAACTCTGACAAATCTTCTTTTCCAAAGGAGCAAACGTTTGAGAAATTTGAGAACAACCAGGACCCTGGGTGTCTTAGAAGATAAATGAAGAAAAGCATTCTAAGAAATTGATAAGCTTGACCAATATGTTAGCTCATGGAGTGCTCATCAGTGGTGCAAGAGAGGGAGAAACTACAGAAGCAAGGTCCTCAGGAAAGGAGGGGGGTTGAGCAGTGCACAGTGGAGAGGTTCGCCTGAACACAAGGCCAGGAGCCCATCTACTGTAGCAGGAGGGAAAGCAGACTGTGGCCAGAGCCAGTCAGGTGGATAGGTTGGTAGAGTTCAACTAGAGACCTTCCAGAGCACATTAAGGAATCTAACCTTTATCTAAAGCATACTTAGCTAATCAAGCTGTTGTGATTTTTGTTTTGAAAAGATCCCTCTGGCTCCTAGCTGCATTGGAAGGAATAGATTGGAGAGGTGGTTAGAGTGAGGCCATTTCAGTAGCCCAGACCAGAGATTCTGGGAGCTTACTCCAGATGATAATGGTGGAGATAGACAGTGATGAGTAAACTGAGAGTGTTAGGGGCACCACTGGCAGGACATGGTGTTGAGGAGCTTTGAATAACCAGAATGCCCTAGTTTCAGCGTGAACACTGGATGGCGGATGTGGTGCCCGAGAAACTGCAAGATCTGGTGTAAGAGTGGAAACGTAACGAGCTAGGCTTTTTCTTGTTTTTGTTTTTAAGGGGAGTAAGGCATGACATGAACCTGGAGGAGCCTGTGGGGCCACATTAGGCGGGCCCTTTGTAGACAAGATAAGGATTATGGTCTTTATCATAAGAACTCTAGAGATACTTCTCCCAAAAAACAACCAGAAGAGAGTTGGGATAGTAGTACCAATTCAGACAAAATAATATGTAAGACAAAAATTGTTACTAAAGAGAAAGAAGGACATTTTATAATAGTGAGCTCATTAAGATGTTAACGAATATAAACACACATGGACCTCACAACAGAATCCCAGATACATAAAGCAAAATTGGATAGAATTAAAGGCAGAAAAAAGAAATTCAGCAATAATAGTTAGAAATGTCCATATCCCACTTTCAAAAATGGAGCGAACAGTTAGAAAGACAGCAAGAAAATAGAAGGCTTAAACAGCACTTACTCAGGGAGTTTAAACTGGGGCTCTGTGACAACCTAGAGGGGTGGGATAGGGTAGGAGGTGGAAGGGAGGTTCAAGAGGGAGGGGACATATGTATACTTATGGCTGATGCATGTTGACGTATGGCAGAAACCAGCACAAGACTGCAAAGCAATTTACCTTTCAATTAAAAATAAATAAATTTTTAAAAACAAAAAACAACACTTAAACCAAATGGACCTAACAGGCACATACAAAACCCTCTCCTGCAACAACAGCAGAATACACATTCTTCTTAAGTGTACATGGAACAGTCTCCAGGATAGACCATATCGTAGGCCATACAAGTCTCAATAAATTTAAGAGGATTGGAATCAAGTGATTAGTGTTCTCTGAACATAGTGGAATTCAATTATAAATCAATAACAGAAAGGAATTTGAGAAATTCGCAAATTTGTCAAAATTAAACAGTATGCTCCTAAGTAACCAATGGGTCAAGGAAAAATCACAAAGAAATCAGAAAATGCTTTGAGATGAATAAGCATGAAAACAACATTCCAAACCCTATGAGATGAAGCAAAAGCAGTGCTCAGAGGGGAATTTATATCTGTAAATGCTTACATGAAAAAAGAGAGGACTTCCCTGGTGGTCCAGAGGTTAAGAATCTGCCAGCCAGTGCAGGGGACATGGGTTCGAGCCCTGGTCCAGAAAGCTTCCACATGCCTTGGGGCAACTAAGCCTGTGCGCCACAACTACCGAAGCCTGTGAGCTCCAGAGCCCGTGCTCCGCAACAAGAGAAGCCTCCTCAGTGAGGAGCCCACGCGCCGCAACAAGAGAAGCCTCCTCAATGAGGAGCCCATCCTCCGCAACAAGAGAAGCCTCCTCAGTGAGGAGCCCGCGCGCCGCAACAAGAGAAGCCTCCTCAGTGAGGAGCCCACGCGCCGCAACTAGAGAAGCCTCCTCAGTGAGGAGCCCATCCTCCGCAACAAGAGAAGCCTCCTCAGTGAGGAGCCCACGCACCGCGACTAGAGAAGCCTCCTCAGTGAGGAGCCCATCCTCCGCAACAAGAGAAGCCTCCTCAGTGAGGAGCCCACGCACCGCGACTAGAGAGTAGCCCCTGCTCACGCAACTAAAGAGAGCCTGTGCACAGCAACGAAGACCCAACGCAGCCGAAAATAAAAGTTTTAAAAACAGATCTTAAATCAATAACCTACTACCTAAGAAAGTTAAGAGGAAAAATGTGCAAACTAAACCCAAAGTAAGTAAAAGTCAGGAAATAATAAAGATTAGAATTAAGAGCATAGAAAACAATAGAGAAAATCAGTGAAACCAAAAATTGGTTCTTTGAAAAGCTCAACAAAATTGACAAACCTAGCTAGACCAAGAAAAAAATGAGAGAATATTCAAATTACTACAACCAGGAATGAGAAAGGGGATGTTACCACCTGTACAAGTTTAAGACTTGTACATTGAAAACTAAAACAGTTTGAAAGAAATTAAAGGATCCCTAAATAAGTAAAAAGATGTCCCATATTCATAGACTAGAAAACTTATTTTATATTTAAGGTGGCAATACTTCCAAACTGATCTACAGATTCAGTGCAGTTCTTATCAAAATTCCAAATGCCCTTTTTTTTTTTTTTTTTGCGTAATTGACGAACTGATCCTAAAATTCGTAAGGAAATGCAGGAGATCCAGAATAGCCAAAAAATCTTGAAAAAGAACAAAGTTGGAGGACTCAGATTTCTTGGTTTCAGAATTTACTACAAATCTAGAAAATCATGACAGTATAATACTGGTATAGGGTAAGCTTTCAGATTAATTGAATAGAATTTTTTTGGTAATAACTAGTTTATTAGTAATTATAAATAATAGCAACTTTGGCTAATACTGGACAATATTTATTGAGTGTTTAATATAAAACCACTGATTGGGGTGCTTAACATATATTAGTTAAATTCTTACACATATATGAAGTAGTTAACCATATATCCATTTTACAAATGGGGAAACAGGTAATGAGATGCTAAATAACTCAGTCAAAATTTTATAGGTGAAACACAATGTTTAATGCCTTGTTTCAAACACAAAGCAAATCTAAAAATAACTTTAAAAAATCAGGTTTTTTGTCCTAGTACCTGTAGTAGCTTTTGAAAGAGCTACATGTCTATAAAAGATAAACATTATCATGCATAATAAATACATTCCTAAATGGATCACTTTTATGTTTGAATATTATTTAACAAGTGAAAAATAAAACCATGACAATTAGAAAGTAGACAAATAGATTTAAAAAAACATTGCCATAAAGGAGAAGTAATAATTCAAGAAAGTGTAGCAGGCCTTCCCTGGCGGCTCAGTGGCAAAGAATCCATCTGCCAATGCAGGAAACTTGGGTTGTATCCCTGGTCCAGGAGGATCCTACACGCCACGGAGGAGCTAAGACCATGTGCTACAGTGACTGAGCCAGTGCTCTAGAGCCTGGGAACCGCAACCGCTGAGCCCTCGTGCCGCAGCTACTGGAAGCCTGCACTCCCTCGAGCCGTGCTCTGCAACAAGAGAAGCCCCTGCAATGAGAAGCCCAAGCACCGCAAGAAAGAGTAGCCCCCACTTTCTGCAACTAAAGAAAAGCCCGAGCACAGCAACGAAGACCCAGCTTCCTTTGTTTGGATTTCCTTTTTTGCTCCAATAGTTGACAAGAATGAGGATTTTCTCTAAATAATGGGATCTTTTTATTTTTTAGTTTTGTTATTAATCTCCAATTTCATTGCATTGTGATCAGAGAATGCTTTTTGTATCTTTTCAGTTTCTTCTGTAAATGTTTTGAGATTTCCTTTATGACCTGATACATGGTAAGGTTTTGCTATATTATGGAATCTTAAATATAAATCAAGTAGGTCTTCCATATTGTGTTATTTAGGTCTTTTGTAGCTTCATTTGGCTTTTGTCTTTTTGATCTGTCATGGATTGGCGGAAGTGGGTTAAAGTCTCCTATAATAGATATGTTTCAGTTTCATCCTCATTGCTGTCTGTTACGCATATTGATGCTGAGTTCCAGAGTGGAGTTAGGAAAGTCAGTTGGGAAATACTACAAGTATTTAGATAAAAAATGATAGTGGCTTGGAGAGAACATGTTGGAGGTAAACTTTACACAACTTGCTGATGGACTGAATGTAGGGTAAAGGAGAGAGAAGAATCAAAGACGACTCTTAAGAAATGGCAAGGAGCCAGAATGGAAAAGATTAGTGGAGGAACAGGTTTGGGGAGAGTCAGGAATTCTGTTTTGGACCTGTCATATTTGAGGTGCCCGTTTGCCATCTGCATCATGGTATTAAGTAAGTTGTTAGCAGGGCTCTGGTCAGGCCCGGAGGCAGAAATGTCTGAGTCATCACAGCCGTGGGACTGGAGGAGACCCCGCAGGGGTCCATTCACTCTGCAGATTTGGAAGGAGTTGATGTTTACTTGTATTTTCTCTGTGAAGTGTGAATCAGGGTCACCATTTGAGAGTTGAGGGAATGTATTGGAGTTTTGAGGACTGAGGAGGAAATGTTAGTTTGGAAAATGGGAACACAGATTCATCTGAAGGATGGCTGACCAATACGTAGTGCTGCTTTGGGACCTAAGTCCTATTCAGTAACATTAAGGGGAGGCCAGGTGGTGTGATTTTGTGGCCCATTTTCAACTGTTCCTTCTTAGGCGGTGGGTTGCTAATTGGGCTTAACCTGTGGTAAGGTCTTGCTGATAAATAATGGGAGTCAGGGTCAAGAGAGGCAAGGGGGCTTGCAAATGGGTGACAATGCTGGTGGGGGCCCACCGATGCTAAGAAGAGTGAGCAGGGAAGTGCAGCCATGAGAGGTATTACAAATAGTGACCAGTGGTTGGGCCAGTGGGTCTGGAGTTCCTGAAAAAGCCAAAGGAATTTTAGAGTGTGGTCCACAGGATGAGTGGTTGGAATTACAGAAGGCAGTGAGACTTGAAGCTGAAGTTTGATTTTATTTAATGTTTTTAAATTAAAAAGTATATTTATTTTTGGCTGCTCTGGGTCTTTGTTGCCATGCAAGAGCTTCGTCTAGTTGTGGCCAGCAGGGACTACTATCCATCTCAGTGCACAGACTTTTCATTGAGGCGGTTTGTCTTGTTGGGGAGCACCAGCTCTAGGGCACACAGGCTTCTGTACTGGCGGCTCATGCACTCAGAAGTTGTAGCACTCCAGCTTAGTTGCTCCTCAGGATGTGAGATCTTCCCAGACCAGGGATCGAACCTGTGTCCCTTGCATTGGCAGGCAAATTCTTAACCACTGGACCACCAGGGAAGCTTTGAGGTTTTAGAGGAGGCAGAGGGCAAGGAGAGGGTGGCATGGATGAGACAGAGGCAGGAATTGATGGAGTTAAGGAGGTCAGCAAACAATCAGGAATGTCCTAAGCTTTATCCTTGTGGATGCTCAAGGTGAGTGATCCCGAACTGAGAGGCATGGCAAAGAGGACAGTGGGATGGCAACAAGAAGGGGTGTGGTTTGATGCCATGGTCTTCAAAGGTAGGAGAAGAATCTGTGTAGGAGCTTTAAGGGGCCAAGCCCTGAGGCACCTGGGCGGAAAGGAAGAACAGCCTCTTTAGGTAGGTTTCTGTCAGGACTGAAGAGGAAGGGCCCTTCAGAAACGGTCAGCCATGTTCCAGAAGGCCAACGGCTTGGAAGGCCAGGAAAAAGATAAAGGTGCACAAGTATTTACTCTCTGCCCTGTGCCAGGCAGGGTGCTGGGCATAGAGGATGCCCCTGGGACCCAGCGGACAGGTCCTTGTACCCTCCTTTGAATCTGGGCATCTTCTGAGAGCAAAGACTGCCGCTTCATGGGCTATCTTCTCTCTGCATCCAAGCTTGGGGCACACAGGGGGTGCCCAAAAAACCTTAGGGGCACTGACATGACACCTCACCCTGGCTCCTAGTGACCAAGCACCACTGCCGCCCATTTCAAGCACCAAGTCATCCATGTGACCCTCCAGGAGTGAGCTCAGGCGCGCCGGGGAGGGGGTGAGTGTGTGAGGGCACCCGGGCCACGTGTCAAGCTGAGAGTCCCGCCTGCGCCCCTAGTCATCCGCCTTTCCCTCCTGCACCCCTGTCCTCCCAGACACCATCCGGAAGATGAAGAACGACTTCCGGAAGATGGAGGACGAGATGGACCGGTTGGCCACCAACATGGCGGTGATCACGGACTTCAGCGCGCGCATCAGCGCCACGCTGCAGGACCGCCACGAGCGCATCACCAAGCTGGCAGGTGGGCCGCACCCCAGAGCCGGTGTTAAAGTGGGCCACCCTTGAGGCTGACACCACCTCCGCCTGTCCCCCAGGGGTCCACGCGCTGCTGCGGAAGCTGCAGTTCCTCTTCGAGCTGCCCTCACGTCTCACCAAGTGCGTGGAGCTGGGCGCCTACGGGCAGGCCGTGCGATACCAGGGCCGCGCGCGGGCTGTGCTGCAGCAGTACCAGCACCTGCCCTCCTTCCGCGCCATCCAGGACGACTGCCAGGTCATTACGGCTCGCCTGGCCCAGCAGCTACGGCAGCGCTTCAGGTGTGGGTCCCGGGCCACCATGCCACTGCCGCTGGGCTCCCGGGTCTGCTCCTCCCCTACCCCCCGAATTCTGTCTTCCTGCCCTTCACCTCCGTCTCCCTTCCTGCAGGGAGGGTGGCTCTGGCGCCCCTGAGCAAGCTGAGTGCGTGGAGCTGCTGCTGGCCCTCGGCGAGCCTGCGGAGGAGCTGTGCGAAGAGTTCCTGGCGCATGCCCGAGGGCGGCTGGAGGAGGAGCTGAGAAGCCTGGAGGCTGAGCTGGGGCCCTCCCCTCCAGCTCCCGACGTGCTAGAGTTCACTGACCACGGCGGCAGCGGCTTCGTCGGTGGCCTCTGCCAAGTGGCAGCGGCCTACCAGGAGCTGTTTGCCGCCCAGGGCCCGGCTGGCGCCGAAAAGCTAGCAGCCTTTGCCCGGGAGCTGGGCAGCCGCTACTTCGCGCTGGTGGAGCGGCGGCTGGCTCAGGAGCAGGGCAGCGGAGACAACTCCCTGCTGGTGCGGGCGCTGGACCGCTTCCACCGGCGCCTGCGCGCACCTGGGGCCCTGCTGGCTGCTGCCGGGCTGGCGGAGGCCGCCACCGAGATTGTGGAGCGCGTGGCCCGCGAGCGCCTGGGCCACCATCTGCAGGGCCTGCAGGCGGCCTTCCTGGGCAGCCTGACGGATGTGCGGCAGGCACTGGCCGCCCCTCGAATTGCTGGGAAGGAAGGCCCCGGCCTGGCAGAGCTGTTAGCCAATGTGGCCAGTTCCATCCTGAGCCACATTAAGGCCTCGCTGGCTTCTGTGCACCTCTTCACTGCCAAGGAGGTGTCTTTCTCCAACAAGCCCTACTTCCGGGTACGGCCTGTCCCTGGGCATCCTTTTATTTTTCCTTTTTGTGGCATTCTTTTGTTCATCCTGCATGTGACTTGACAGCTCCAGGGCCCTCAGTCTTTGCCTCACGCCGACTGGATGTGGTTTCAGGCTGTCTTGAAGACTGCCACAGCCTGGAGGGGTGGGACAGGCTCTGAGGGCATTTGCAAGCAGGGTGCAAGTGCAGGCTTTGCCCCCTTGCAGTCCCTTCTCCAACCAGGGGATCTGCTCTCGGGTACTGGAAACAGGATGAGAGAGGCCAGGGCACTTGGGGTCCCAGTAGAACATCACTGGCAGCCTCTGCCTGGAAGAGGGGACCTGCTGTGTATCTAGGCCCCTCCTCCTCACAGGGCGAGTTCTGCAGCCAGGGTGTCCGTGAGAGCCTCATCGTGGGCTTCATCCGCTCCATGTGCCAGACGGCTCAGAGCTTCTGCGACAGCCCCGGGGAGAAGGGGGGTGCCACGCCACCTGCCCTGCTCCTGCTGCTCTCCCGCCTCTGCCTGGACTACGAGACGGCCACCATCTCCTACATCCTCACCCTCACCGATGAACAGTTTCTGGTGCAGGTGAACTGCTAGCCCATAGCAAGGTGGGGGTGGTGATGCTAGGAACGCAGGAGACTGGCCAGTGCCCTCACAGTTAGGGCTGCCTGTGCCCAACTTGGCCTCCCCCTTGCCAAGCCTGTGTACAGCTCCTTGTGGGCACTGGCTGCAGAGCTGCCCCCAGGACCCACTGACTGCCTGTTCTCTGCATCCGTGGCTCAGGACCAGTCTCCAGTGACGCCCGTGAGCACACTGTGTGCGGAGGCCAGGGAGACGGCACGACGACTGCTGACCCACTACGTGAAGGTGCAGGGCCTAGTCATATCGCAGATGCTGCGCAAGAGTGTGGAGACACGGGACTGGCTCAGTACCCTGGAGCCTCGGAACGTGCGTGCTGTCATGAAGCGGGTGGTGGAGGACACGACAGCCATCGATGTGCAGGTGCTGCCCCAGGCTGGCCGGCGGTGCCCTCTAAGGATCAAGACAGCTGGGGTCAGGCAGTGCCTGCATCTCTGGCCTCCTTCCCCTCAGCCATGGTGGCATCATCACCCCCATTTCACCTCAGAGGAGGAAGCTGAGGCCCAGAGTCACTGGGGAAATCAGGGCAGGGTGGACACTGAAGATTGGGCCTCAGTACCAATTCATGTTCCACCTTTGCTGCACTCCACTGGTTCTATAAATAATGACTGGGTGCCAGCGAGGTACAGCCCCTGGCTGCCCCTCCACACCCCAACCACCCTGTGTTTATTTTATAACATGTGATTCTTGTAACATGAGTGTAACTTAGAGCATCCTTGATGGGCTGCAAGTTCCCCCATGCTTTGGCCTCCTTGCAGTTCCTCCTTCTGCCACCAGGTGGGGCTCCTGTATGAGGAGGGCGTTCGGAAGGCCCAGAGCAGCGACTCCAGCAAGAGGACCTTCTCGGTTTACAGCAGCTCCCGGCAGCAGGGCCGCTACGCACCCAGCTATACACCCAGGTCTGAGTGGTCAGGGTAGCCCCGGGGGCGGTGGGGGTGGAAGAAGGAAGACTGGGGTGCAGGGGTGGGCTCTGACTTCTTGTCTCCCCCCATCCAGTGCCCCAATGGACACCAACCTCTTGAGCAACATTCAGAAACTGTTCTCTGAGCGTATTGATGTGTTCAGCCCTGTGGAGTTCAATAAGGTTCGAATTCCCCAGTGACCCTGCCTTCCCTGGGCCCCTTGGGAAGGTCAGCTGAAGCAGCTCCACGCTGGTCCCAGGAAGCCCTGGGACTCAGTCCCCTCGTCTCTGTTCCTGGGAAATGTGTCTAGGAAAGTGCTCACCCAGCGCCCCACCATGACCATCTCATCGCTCTTGGCCTTGCCCTGGGTGTGCTCTAAGCCTGCGTCTGAGGGGTCACCTAGTCTGCTTCTTTGGCCTTTGTTCTTACACCCTCCATAGTCGTGGCTCTTCCCTGGGGATTGCTGTTCACCCCATGATCTCTGTCCTCACCCAGCCCACGCTCAGGGACCTGGTGCTCTCCCTCCAACGTAGTAAGCCTTTCCCTCCGTATGTCCATGCTGACCCCATCTCTGCCTCAGATCGCTGGGCCCTCCTTGTCTGCTCCCCTCCAGGTGATGAGGCCGACATCCTATTTCCCTCTTACCTGGGTTCTGGGACTTTCTACCCCATCACAGCTGCTGGCATTTTACTGGCTCCCTGGCCCCTGCACGGAACGCGGGTGCCTTCAGGGATCTAGTACCCCTCCCCAGCACCTGCTGTAGCGGCTCTGCATCCCCGTGTCCCTGTCCACAGGTGTCGGTGCTGACCGGCATCATCAAGATCAGCCTGAAGACACTGCTGGAGTGCGTGCGGCTGCGCACCTTTGGGCGCTTCGGGCTGCAGCAGGTGCAGGTGGACTGCCACTTCCTGCAGCTCTACCTGTGGCGCTTCGTGGCTGATGAGGAGCTTGTTCACCTGCTGCTGGACGAAGTGGTGGCTTCAGCTGCCCTGCGCTGCCCGGACCCAGTGCCCATGGAACCCAGTGTCGTTGAGGTCATCTGTGAGCGCGGCTAGGCTCCGTCACGGCCATGCACGGGCTTGCCCAGTCGCCTCAATCCGCCCATCCCCTGGTCTCCTGCCCCAGCGGCCCTTCCCCTCAAGCTCTGCCTACTGCCTAATAAAGTCGTGCTGCCTCCTCCTCTCTGTCGCTTGCGGGGAGGCGGGGCGGGACTTGGAGGACTGGGGTGGAGCTGTGAGCCTGCCTGAGACTGCAGAGGCGGCTTTGGAGGTGCTCACGTTGGTCTCGCCCCCGAGAGCCGATTGGCTGACCCGCTGGGCCCAGCATGGGCCGGGGGCGGGTCCATTTAAAGACCTCGGGACAAAAGCGGTCGCTGTCTGCTGCCCAGACAGGTGCAAGCCCGGCTGGGCTCGGTCCTCCTCGGCAGTGAGCCCATCTCCTGGGGGATGGGGTGGGCTGTGTTTCCTTGACAGACGTTTGAGAGGTTCCAGCCCCCAGCACAGCGGAGACCATGGCCCCTCCTCAGGGCTCTCGGGCCCCGCTGGAATTCGGAGGACCCTTGGGTAATGGGGCAGAGAGGGGGTACTTAAGGCCTGAGACTTACAGGGAGAACTGGAGGGTTGAGCTGTGAACAGGGATCTGAGGGTGAAAGACTTTGCGGGGTATCGGGGGGCAGTGGGATCTAGGGGTTTGCAGGGGAGTGTTGGGAGAAGGGGCTGCAGAGCTGGGGATTTGTGCAGTGGAGGACTGGGAGGACTAGAGGAAATAGGAGCGGAGTCCTCTAGAGAAGCAAGATAGAAGTCAGAGAACGGGACCAAGGGCTGAGAACCGGATATGGAAGAGGGCAATGGGAATGCCAAGGGAGCCCTGGATACGAAAGGGTGCCTGTGGGGGTCAGGGAGAGCCGGAGAGCGGACCCCCGGACGCGATCGCTCCCTTCCCCAGGCGCCGCGGCGCTGATGCTGCTGCTCCCGGTCACTATGTTCCACCTGCTACTGGTGGCCCGCTCGGGCCCGGCGCGCCTCCTGGGCCCACCCCCCTACCTGCCGGGACTGGAGGAGCTGTGGAGCCCGTGGGCGCTGTTGCTCTGTCTCACCTGGCTCGGCCTGCAGGCGGCGCTCTACCTCTTGCCGGCGCGTAAGGTGTGGCCTCTGCTCGCGAACGCGCGGGGGAGGCGGCGGAGGGCAGGGGCTCGGCGAGAAGGAAGGACCCCCTCAACCCTTATCAGAACCGCTTTGTGCCCGCAGGTGGCTGAGGGGCAGGAATTGAAGGACAAGAGTCGACTGCGCTACCCCATTAACGGTGCCTGGGGGGCTAGGTCCTTGAGTGGAGCTGCGGGTTTGGGGGGTGGAGCCCCAGGCCCAATGGGAAGGTCATGGAGATGCGCCCGCGACCCCAAACTCTTATTTTGCTCCTCTTTTACACCCAGGACAGACATAGGGGGTTTCATTGGTTCTCTCCACACGCCTCCTTCCTCCATTCCTAGCACTCAGAGAAGTGGCTGGGGTGACCCTCCAAGAGCCAAAGTGTCAGATTACTGGCTAGGTCTGCAACCTCCCTGGGCTTTAGGCTGTGTGTGTGTGTGTGTTTAGGGGTGGGGGCGGCGGAGGTGGAGGGTCTCAATCCCAGGACTCACCATGTGTTGCGGTTCAGGCTTCCAGGCCCTGGTGCTGACAGCCCTCTTGGTGGGCCTGGGGGTGTCAGCCGGGCTGCCCCTGAGCGCGCTCCCGGAAATGCTCTTGCCCTTGGCGTTTGCGGCCACCCTCACCGCCTTCATCTTCAGCCTCCTTCTGTATCTGAAGGCTCTGCTAGCCCCTGCCTCGGCCCTGGCACCTGGAGGGAACTCAGGTGAGAGGAGACCCAGTCGGGGAAGGATAGAGGCAGACGGGGGTGCTGGCTTGCACCTTCACCCTCCATTATTCTCCAGGCAATCTCATTTACGACTTTTTCCTGGGACGGGAGCTCAACCCGCGCATCTGTTCCTTTGACTTCAAATATTTCTGCGAACTGCGGCCTGGCCTCATCGGCTGGGTATGCTGGGCATGGCTAAGTGGGCCTCCAACCAGGGGGAGGGGTGGGATGGGTGAGCAGTGCCTGGGCAGGGCAGGGCCAAAATTGTGCTGACATGTCGTTAATCATTCCACAAATATTTGTTGAGTTCATCATGTGCTCTAAGCACTGCTCCAGGTACTGGGAGACAAAACAAAAAGATAGTTACAGGGAAGAAAGAAAAAAAGTCTGTCTTCATGAAGCCTACATTCTAATAGGAATAAAATGTGTCACATGTCAGGGGATGAGGAAAAAGCACAGGGGGAATTAGGAGAGACAATTTTAAATAAAGCTGTCAAGTGCAAAATCTATTTTGAAGAGATGATTCTGTGCTGCTAGAGGTCAGAACGGTGCAGAACTTCAAACTCATCAGTGGACTTAGGAACCTATCCATCGTTGGTGGCCTTGACAACAGCCAACTGTGTTTTTTGTTTATAATCACGCATACTGGTCTGTGGTCACGATTTCCTGAAGCGTGTCTTGGGCAAGGTCCCCGTCACCCTGGAAACTGCTTCATCCAGAGGCGGGAGGAATGCTGAGTGTCCATCAGGGGCCTGGATCCTGGCCTTCGAGGCTATTTCTTCATGTGTGAAATGGAGTAAGAGCTTCCTCCCAAGATTATGGTGAGGATTAGAATTGGTAGCCTGACTGACAGCACCAAGCCCAGTGCTACCTGAATGGGGACGCTCAGTACAGATTCGATGCCAGCTAGTCATTACTTCGGAGAAGGCAATGGCACCCCACTCCAGTACTCTTGCCTGGAAAATCCCATGGACGGAGGAGCCTGGTAGGCTGCAATCCATGGGGTTGCTAAGAGTCGGACATGACTGAGCGACTTCACTTTCACTTTTCACTTTCATGCATTGGAGAAGGAAATGGCAACCCACTCCAGTATTCTTGCCTGGAGAATCCCAGGGACAGAGGAGCCTGATGGGCTGCCGTCTATGGGGTCGCACAGAGTCGGACACGACTGAAGCGACTTAGCAGCAGCAGCAGCAGCAGCAGCAGTCATTACTGAGCACTTCCTATGGCCAAACACACATGCTGAGCACTGCACACACATTAGGTCCATGATTATCTCCATTTTCTACGTGGAGGCGGGAAAGGAGGGTGAGCCTTAGAGAGGGTGAGCAGCTTGCCCAGGAGGCAAAGCTGAGATTCAAAACCAGGTCTGATTTAACTCTCAAGCCTGCAGTGTCCAGTTGCTCCCTATGCTGCTCTCCCAAAGGGAATACTGAAAACAGGTCAGGAGGCGGACAAATGCAGTCTCTCTGCCCCTGGGGACATGGCTGGAGCCATTCAACACAGGCCTGGAGAGTTAGCGACGGAGAGCTGAGACAGGGGACAGGCTGGTCGCTGCCTTTCCAGCTCTGTCATCTTTGCAGAAGTGGACTGGGGACGGACTGCCCTGTCTCACCCTCTGCCTAACCCCCAGGTCCTCATCAACCTGGCGTTGCTGATACAGGAAGCAGAACTTCGGGGGAGTCCCTCGCTGGCCATGTGGCTGGTCAATGGCTTCCAGCTACTGTACGTGGGTGATGCCCTTTGGTACGAGGTGAGGCAGGACGGGGCTGAGGAGGCAGGGGAGGGTGCCTGAGGACTTTGCGGGGACTAAGCCAGTGTGTCTGGGTCCTGTCCCTGCAGGAGGCAGTCCTGACCACCATGGACATCATCCATGACGGGTTTGGCTTCATGCTGGCCTTTGGGGACCTCGCCTGGGTACCCTTCACCTACAGCCTGCAGGCCCAGTTCCTGCTGTATCACCCACAGCCTCTGGGGTGGCCCCTGGCCTCATTCATCTGCCTCATCAATGGTCAGTGGGGAAGGAGCATTCCCCTTCCCCTTTCATTATTTATCGAGCACCCCCTGGGTAGGTGCTAAGCCTCACATGCTTCTTTAAAGCTAAGGGCTGGGTCCTCGGTCTCCTGGCAGACTGAGTCTAGGCTGTGGGTAGTTGGTCAGGGTCAGATGGAAGGCCCCTGACCACCTGCTCATGCTTTCCCCCAGCTGTTGGTTACTACATCTTCCGTGGAGCCAATTCTCAGAAAAACACCTTCCGAAAGAATCCTTCTGATCCCAGAGTGGCTGGTGAGCTGGGTTTCTTGGGTGCCATGAGTGAGATGGGGCAGCTGGATTTCCAAGGGTCCCCCCATCCCGCTATGTGTCTTTCTCCAGACCTTGAGACCATCTCTACAGCCACAGGGCGACGGCTGCTGGTGTCCGGGTGGTGGGGTATGGTCCGCCATCCCAACTACCTTGGAGACCTCATCATGGCTCTGGCCTGGTCCTTGCCGTGTGGTGAGTGATTTGAGAGGGGCTACAGGTGTGTGTGTGGGGGGGCCAAGGTAGAGGATGCCCAGTCTGGGTGCAGAATGGACAACAGGGTTGCACCCCAGTGGAGGGAGTAATCAGGAAGCTGGGGATGCACTCAGGCTGTGGTGGGCAGACCTCTGAAACAGCCTAGCATGCCAGCTCTCCCTGCAGACTTTGGCCCTTTCAGCATTGAGCCGATGCCCCCGTGGGCCATTAGCAGCGGAAACGTTTGTGAACCGGTAGGCTGGCTGAGTGGTCAGAAAACCCCCTTCCCCACAGGGGTGTTCCACCTGCTGCCCTACTTCTACTTCCTCTACTTCACCGCGCTGCTGGTGCACCGTGAGGACCGGGATGAGAGGCAGTGTCGGCAGAAGTACGGCCTGGCCTGGCACGAGTACTGCCGGCGTGTGCCCTACCGAATCGTGCCCTACATCTACTGAAGCAGCGCCAGACACCCCAGGTCGGGGCACGTGCCAGCCCGGCTGACGGCACACTGGGCACCAGGAGCCCGGACGCGCCCGGGACACAAGGGCCTGTACCCTACCCTGCCCTGAGCTCCAAAACACTGGGATGAACAGCCTGACAGGTGGCCGGAGCAAGGGGGAAACGAAGCCAGTGCTCCCAAATGGAGTGTGTGTGTGTAGGGGGGGTGTGCTGCTCTTCCTCCTTAGATAAACAGCTGGAATCCTTGGTGCTGCTTCTCTCCCTTTCTGGGGCCAGGCTGTTTAAAGACTGGCTGGGTCAGCCCCAGTCAAGGAGAAGCTGACAGGTAGTTTGTCGGCCCAAGAGTCTGGGGGACGGTGGCACAAGAACCACCACTCAGAAATGGGCACTGGCGACAGGGCAGAGCGGTCACAACTTTTTATTAATGACAAAGGGTTCAGCCGGGGAGCTCCTCAATGAGAGTCCTCCGGGCAGGTGGCAGGGGGCCTCCCCAAAGCTGCTCCAGCTCCCCCGTGAGGGCTGCCACGTCCTCGGCCGCCACAGTGTGAGCTCGGTGGGCCGTGGCACAGTCTAAAGCCAGGGGTGTGAGGGCGTCCTCATTTTCGTTGGTCCAAGACAGAAGGAACTGGCATTTCTTTCGGGCTCGGTAGAGGCGATCTCGTTCTTCGGGGGCCACAGCTTGTTTCCGGGCCCGGCCCAGGGTCTGCGCCAGGTCCCCCAGCGCTGCCAGCGTGTAGCTTTTCTGGTTGGCCGGGCCCTCACCCAGCAGGATGCGGGCGGCCTCGCGCATGGCACCCCGTGTGCCCAGAGGTCCGGGGGGATGCTCGCCTGCTTCCAGCACATGGGCTGCGGCCTGCAGGGCTTCCTCGGCAGAGGCGAAGACCTGCTGGGCGCCCAGGGCTCCGGAAACGCCGAGCAGTGTGGCACAGAAGTCCGAGAGCAGCGCCTCGTCGCCGCCGTGATACAAGGCCAGAGTGTGTGCGTAGGCAAACAGCACGTTGGGCAGCTGGAAGCGCACGAGCGGCGAAGTCCGGCCCCTGCTCAGGCTGGCCAGCGCGGGGATCCGGGTGGGCACGGCGGGAGGGCAGGCCCCGGGGAGGTCTCCAAGAACCTGCTCGACGGCCGCGGGCTCATCCCTCACGGGTTCCGGCGGCATCCTCGCCGGGGAGGGCTCCAGTTCCTCGGCATCACCGCTTGGGGCATCACCCAGCTCCTCCAGAAGCCGCGGCCCGGCCCCGCGACCCCACCACCATGGCCGCCACGGAGGCAGCAGCCGCCCGGCCTCGCCTCGGCTCAGCAGCCGCTCAAAGGCCACCTTCTCGGCCGGGGCCAGCCGCTCCCAGAGTCCTGAGAGTCCGCCGGGAGCCGGGCCAGGCCTGAGGCCTGCGTCCCCGGGCTCATCCTCGGTCTCACGTTGCTGACGCAGCCGGCGCAGGGCGGTGGCCAGGCGGCTGGGCGAGGCGCTACGACCGCGAAGTTCTCCCAGCACCTGGTCACGGTAGAATTCTTCGGCGCAGCTGCCATGCGCCCGGTAGCAGCGCAGCGAGCAGTAGGGCACGTTACAGCGAGGGCAGGTGTAGCGAGCCGGCTGGGCCTCCCCAGTGGGGCAGAAACCACACGGCCCGGCCGGCTCCATGGCAACTGGCGCAACACACCACCAAGGAACACACACGCGCCGCAGGTCGGAAGTTTCCGGCGCTTCTCGGCTACTTCCGCCTCTTTGCGGGGCCGACGGAGCGCTTCATCAAAGCGGTTCTCTGCAGTTTCCGGCCGCATTCGGAGGTCAAGCCACGCCCCCCACATGACCCGACATACGGCTCAGGAGCCGTCGGTGAGGTAGCCCCGCCCTGAGCGGTGGGAGCTCGGTCGGTACCAGCCCGCCCCCTAGTGGTTGCTTTTAGCATCATAAAGCGCTTTGGCAAAACCCAATCTTGACTAAACTTGAAGCCTCACGTGCTGCTGTCCATGGGGTAGCAGAGTCGGACACGACTGAGCGACTGAACTGAACTGAACTGACCTACTCTAGGCCACTAACTGTGCCAAGTCGATGGGAGATGAGGCGTCTCTGCGCTGGAGGGGCAACCATTCTACTAGGGAAGAATGGAAGGAGAGTGAAAGGAAGACCAAGGAGGGGTACTTAGCCTAGACAGGGTGTGTTGGGGGCATTTCCCCTCTTGAGGAAGCAACATTAAAATTTTTGAGCTCCTCCCTGACTTCCAAAGAAAATACACCGAAGAGCAAAATGAGATGGGGTACCTGTCCTAATGGAACTGAGTCTGTGGTAGACTGGGGATGATGACTCACCAACTGTGCCCAAAGCTATTAAGCCTCGATTTATGGCACCCATGAGAGCTCTGGTTCTTTGGTGCCTGCCTCAACTTACTCATATCCAGTCCCACAACTAGTCAGTTCTACCTTTAAAATACCTTGTTTTTATCTCAATATGGATCATCTATTTCCCTACCAAGATCTGGAAGGATTTGAAGAGTCTGTTCATTTTTGCATCCCCCCGTCCCAGGTGTCGCTGAGATTTTTCAGGCAAGAGTACTGGAGTGGGTTGCCATTTCTTTCTCCAGGGAATCTTCCCGACCCAGGGATTAGAACCCAGGTCTCCCGCATTCCAGGCAGACGCTTTACCATCTGAGCCACCAGGGAAGTGGGTTCCCAGGTGTTGCTAGTGGTAAAGAATCTGCCTGCCAATGCAGGAGACGCAAGAGACAGGGCTTCAATCCTTGGGTCAGGAAGATCCCCTGGAGGAGGAAATAACCCACTCCAGTATTCTTGCCTGGAAAACTCTTATGGACAGAGGAGTCTGGTAGGCTACAGTCCATGGGGTTGCAGTCGGACATAACTGAGCAACAGTACACACACACCCACACTACCCCTGGTGGTCTAAGCTTCTTGTTCTTCAATTAGACGACACCAGCCTAACCAGTTTCCTTTTGCCAGCCCTCCAGAAGTCAGCCAGAGAAAGTAGATTACAAGTCATATCCCAGCAGGCCCTACTTTAAAACCCTGGTCTGCACTTGGACTGAAACCACACTCCTCTCCACATCTGACAAGACCCTGCAGATCTGCTCCACACCGCCAGAGTTCTCCTGGCTGCAATTCACCATCTCACCACTTAATCATTTCCTGTTTAAGGTCTCACATATCCCATCCTCAGAGACCTTCCTAGGGTAGTTGTCTGTCCACCACTCACTTCCTCTTTCATTACAGCATCCTGCTTACTTTCTTGTAACTAGTAACACTTTTAACTAGTTTTCTTGCTTTCCTCACAAGAAACTAAACTCCTAAAAGAGATGGGGCCAGTGTTTTCCTAGAAAGCTCACTATAAAAGACAAAAATAGCCAGTACATTTGTGTACTTTTCTAGATGGCAGGAGCTGATATAAACACTTTATATCCTTTAATCCTCAAAAGCAACTCTCAAGAGACCATGGCAAGGACTTCCCTGGTGGTCCAGTGGTTAAGACTCAACACTCCCATGCAGGGGGCTCAGGTTCAATCCTTGGTCAGGGAACTAGATCCCTGATGGTGCAACCAAAGTTCCCCATTGAGCTACACGGATCTGGGAGATGGCGGCAGTGGACTTCTCTGGCAGCCCAGTGGTTAGGACTCAGTGCTTCCACTGCCGGGCCTGGATTCGAGCCCTGGTTGTGAAACCAGAACCCTGCAAGCTGCATAACACAGTTAAAAAAAAAAAAAAAAAAAAAAAGCCAGCCAATCAGTGAATAAATGGAACAAGGATCCAGACTCAAGACAGTCTGGAGCCCAAGGTCTTTACCCCATAGTATGCTGTATCCCAAGAACCATGAGGTTTGAAAACCTTAGCAGAATCAATGAATGTGTATGCATGTTTCTAGGAAACTTTAATCAGCTCCAGATAACTCCACTTCTGGGAGCACTGAGCCCATCAACCAAGCAACCTCACCTGTGACGTCTATGATTAGGTTAGCAAGGCCAGGCAGGAAATCACAACAAATGATCACTGCAGTGCCAATGTGATCAGGCAAGACTTTCTAAAGCTAGGGTAGACCAGACTCCTGACCTGGACTCCAGGAAGGCCACACCTATTCCCAGGGCAGGAAACACTAGACTGCTATTCCCCCAAGGGGTGGTCTCTGTGGTTACCAATTTTCACAGGAAGTTTTTTAAAAACATGTTTACCATTCTTCCACTCCCGTCCAGTCACTGAGTCCATAATGCCAGGAAACCAAAGTGAGGCCTGTTCATACCACTAGCCCTAGAAACCACATCATTCCCTCAGGCCCCGCAAATGAAGATGAAACGATGGTATGACTGGGTTAAGTGGCTTTATTAGAGAAAGCCGAGATTACAGAGGACTTAGGAGTTAGCATTAGGGCCCTTCTTCTTGCCAAAGGTGGGCACAACATTGACAAAGCGCCGGTTGTACTGCATACGCCTCTTGGCCCTGCCCGTCTTCTTCTTCTTCTTCTCTTGCTTGGCCACCTGGGAAAAGGGAGGGATGATCAGACCTGGGTTGCCTCTTCTAGGCTTTCCTTCTGGCTCATTGCCAATAACAAAGAAACTGAACAGGGCAAGAGCCCAGGGTTTTGGCTTAGCTGTGCCAGAAAAAAACAAAATCCAAACACCACCACCAATACTCTCACTTACCTTGGGAGTCTGACCTCTCACTTTCCCAGCACGGGCCAGGGAACCATGGACTTTACCTGTAGTGGGAAAGGAGGACAGCAAGCAGTTAGAACAAGGCGGCACCACGGAGCAAAATCCTTTCTCCCTCAACTTAAGGTTTTAAAGGCAAGATGGGCCCAAGAGGAAATGAAAACAAAGTCATAGCGATTTGAGCTCTGACCAAGAACGTCTAGTCTGGTACATTCTGGGGTGTCACTTCAGAATTTTCTAGCTCCTGACTTTAAACAAGACCTAAGGAAGCTTCGGGAGATAGTGAAGGATGGGGAAGCCTAGTGTGCTACAGTTCATGGGGTCGCAAAAAGAAGAACACATTTAGCAACTGAATGACAAAGAGCCC
Source organism: Bos taurus (assembly GCF_002263795.3). Classification (NCBI taxonomy): domain Eukaryota; kingdom Metazoa; phylum Chordata; class Mammalia; order Artiodactyla; family Bovidae; genus Bos; species Bos taurus. The sequence continues at coordinate 43,327,385 of NC_037356.1, forward strand.
TTTGGTGATCTGGTCTGACGACCCAGTTTTAGCGAGAGAACTAAGACACAGACAAGAGTCTATCTGGTAAGTGACTGAAACAGAACTACACTCTGGCTCAGTCTCCCGTGGACCGCTCAGAAGTTCCTTCTGAGGGAGGTAAACAGGAAGAACCACCTTGGATTGAGGACACACTCTACACCCAAAAGATTACAAGCGGTTCAAAATACAGTCCTCCCCAACTCACCTCCAAGCATGCGGCCGGCTACTTCCAGAGTGCTCAGAGCCTCCACCCCACACTGGCCCAGAGTAGCCTCATCCTCTAGGGGCGTGCCAGCCAGGAGCAGGACTTGATCTTCTGGAGCGATGCCCTCCAACGAAGCTACATGAGCCTATGGAGAAAAACAAGGTTCAGCGTTCCCGCAAGGAGCGAGGATGAAGAACACACACACAAAAAAAACCAGACGGCACCAGGGAGTCTTACCTTGATTTGGGCGACCGTCTCCTGGCCGGTCACCTCGAGAGTGTGTAGCTCCTGGGCGCGGACAAAAAGCTGCATGTTGGCGACTGAAAAAAAGATAGGGAGGGTGGTTTCTAAGAGAATAAATACTCTGGGAGAGACGAGGATCGGTAAATGGGTGGGCGGCCGGGGATGACTGCGCAGGGAAGTAGGTGGTCTCGGGGTCTCACGTGGGTAAGGCCCGAATTGCCAGGGAGGATCGACGGGAATCAGCCCCAAGAACAGTCCCTCGTTCCCTGTTTTTTCCGCGTCTTCTAACCTCGAGGCCAATCTGCTATTAAGTCCTTCCGATCCACCCGTAGTCCAACTCTTACCTAGATCGCGGACACAGCTGCCGCTACCGCGAAGATGGAGTCGAGAAAGAGGAAGGAGCTAGGAAACGCACGTCCTCTCCGCCTGCTGCGTGCGACGTCACTGAGGAGCGACCGCCAAGGCCTCTGATATTTGTACCGCCCGAAGCCGTTCTGGCTCCGCCTCTTTGTGATTGCGCAGGCGCCTTCTCGGTCCTGGGCGGGGCGAACAGAAAGGGGCGGGACCAGGCTGATTGCGCGCGCAGAAAGCTGGTTGGGGGACAGTTCAAGATGGCGGCGGCTACGTTTCGGTTTGTGCTGCGGGGCTGGAGAACCGGTGTCCCGCCGGGCTGCGGATTACGGCGACTGGTGAGAGAACTGATCCTGGAGCTGGGCGCAGAGGGCTAGGTGTGAGGCTCACTGTGTGCCTTATAATCTAAAAACTGCGCCTTCCCTAGGGGGCACTTTTCTGGAGCTCAGATACAAGATTGACAGAGAAGGTTGCAGGGCCTGGAGCGCGTTTCCGAACGTGGGGCTTGAAATATGATCGGAGGACAACTTGAGTTAATTAAATTAACAGGTGAAATATGATTGGAGGACAACTTGAGTTAATTAACAGAATTGAAATATGATTGGAGGACAACTTGAGTTAATTAACAGGACAACTTGAGTTAATCAGCACAACTCGCTCTCTAGTTTTTTCTTTTTTTGGCTGCCTCCTTTTTTTTTTTTTTTTTTTTGAAGAAGCCGTTCCAAAGGGTGAGGATTGGCCCCACATCATTGGCGACGCTTTTGGGAACCTAAGACTCAAGATATATAGGCCGCTTCATCTTTTCATTCTCATTGTAACCCTGGGAACCTGGGCTTTCTGTTGGGAGAAGTATGGAAGGACAGACTGTAATGTGACCTTAGGTATATTGTTTGCTAATGTCTTTATCTTTCTTGGATGTACAAAGGAGGTAGTAAAACCCCTAACATGTCGAATTAAAAGAATTAAGTGAAAACAGTACCCGTAAGCACTTAGTGCTTGGTTATGTCCATATGAATTTGAGCGTGAAATGTTCCAGGTGAGGGAAGGTCACTTCAGATGAGAGTGAGTGGGAAATTATCACGATTGCTAACCCAGTCCCTAACCCAGAGGTAGAATATTTCAGTAGAATCTTCAGAGGAAACTAAAATATTGAAAAATGCCGGATTGGTCAGACCTAGGGTTACTCGTCTTTCCAGAGGTATACACACACTTCTCATTTGAGTCCCACAAAAATCCTGAGAGGCAGGCCCTTCTGAGTTCCTGACTGGTACCCTTTGTTGTTCAGTCACTAAGTCGTGTCCCCCATGGACTGCAGCGCACACCAGGCTTTGCTGTGCCCGTCCTTCACTATCTCCCGGAGTTTGTCTATTGAGTCCATGGCGCTAACCATCATATCCTCAGCCTTGTACCCTGAGGGTAACCCTGTACCCTCAGACTTGTACCCTGCAGCCTGGCAAACTCAAGTCTGGTGCTTTCCTACCTCCTGACCCCAGGAAAGGGGTGGCAGCGCAGTGAGCGGCCTTTTACTTATACTAGTTAAACTCCAGCCTTTTATTTATGCTATTCTTTTTGCCTGTAATGTTTCCTTTTTCTACTTAACTGAAGTTCTGCCAGCTGATGGATTTTTTTTTTTTGTCTCGGAGCCAGACCCAGGGGACTCCTGATTACCCCCGCTTCCTGGAGTCTGTGGATGAATACCGTTTTGTGGAGCGCCTGTTACCCCCCACCAGCATCCCAAAGCCCCCAAAGCATGAACATTATCCCACTCCTTGTGGTTGGCAGCCCCCTAGAGGTGAGCTGGGTGATGGGAATAGCTTGAAGGCTGCAGGGAAACATCTCCCTCCCTAGTGGTCTCTCTGCCCTGGCCCAGGCTCTCAACTCCCCAGAAGGTTACATTGAGATCACTTAGAGCTAGCATCTTAGGTTCAACGAAGAGCTGGGGATTGGATACCTGTTTTAGTAGGACCCATCCATTCACACTATTGGGGTGAGGTCTTCTCATGTGGGAAAAGTGAAGCATAGAGAGATGATCCAAAAACTTCCACCCCGGCCATAATTGAGACATGGCTTGGGAGTTGGGCAGCTCTGTGTCCAGGTTTGGTTTTGCCGTGCATTTCCAGTATTATCTAGTTGCTTAGCTTCTCCCAACCTTAGTTTCAGCAAATAGAGATCATCTGCTCAGCACATTAAAGTGGATTGTGCAGAGCTCGGTCTGTGCTAGGTATTCAGTTCTTGTAAATGGCCATCCCTTTGTGCCAGATTGAATTTAGCCTCCCTGACCTAGTGGAGAAGGGCAACGATTGGCTCCAGAGGGGGACCCAAAGATCCAGGGAGGCATAGCCCCGACTTCATTTCTGGTGCTGGGCCTGTGCTGGGCCTTGAGGTACCAGCGTGAACAAGCTGGTCCTGGCACCAAACTTACGGAAAGAGCGGGTCTCCTGATCTGAAGCCTGGAGGTGGCTTTGCCCTTGTGTTCACTGACCCTCTACACATGGGGGAGAAAGGCGAGGTGAGAGGAAGTCTGAGGACATTTGACTTATCCCTGTCCCTCTCTGTCACAGACCCCCCACCCAACCTGCCCTACTTCGTGCGGCGCTCTCGGATGCACAACATCCCAGTCTACAGGGACATCACGCATGGAAACCGTCAGATGACTGTGATCCGGAAGGTGGAGGGGGACATTTGGGTAAGTGGGTGGGTAGGTCAGGGTCCAATTCTGACCTTTCAGGGCTGAAGGGACAGGAGCCTCTGGAGGGAAGGGTCTCCTGACCAGGCCTGATCCGTCATCTTCCCCTAGGCCCTGCAGAAGGATGTGGAAGATTTTCTGAGCCCACTGCTGGGGAAGACACCTATCACCCAGGTCAATGAGGTGACCGGTACCCTTCGGATCAAGGGCTACTTTGATCATCAGCTCAAAGCCTGGCTCCTGGAGAAGGGCTTCTGATGCCCAGCTGAGCAGCCTCCGTGATAGTGTGCCCCTCAGACTGCAGTCCTGGGGATCCCAGGAGGAGGGAGGCTGTTGGAGCAACAAGGAAAGAGGGGGTACAGAGACCAGGGCTGAGGGCTTTTGGAGCAGGCCTTGCATGCATAAAGGAGGAAATGGGACTCGGTATGGGCGCCAGCACTGGGGGAGGGCTGTCTAACATTGGAGACACACCAGAAACAGCCAAGCTTGAGGGGAGTGTTAATTGCCTCCCTGCCCCACTTTGGCGTGATCCTGCTCTCCCTTCATTGGAGCTCCTTGACTTGAGCTACTCAAGCTTTAGAGGTTGTTAACTGCCCCTCTCTCGAAAGCAATAGCCCAGCCTGGTTGACCGGAGGGTAGCCCAGGGCACACCCATTGGGCACATTTCTTCCTTGGCCCACAGACCTTCACTGCTGCAAAAAATCCTTGAGCCCTTCTTCTAGGTCAGATCTGGCTTGGTAGAGGCTAGAGAACCCAGGATGACTTAGACACAGATCCTGGAGGTCTTCATTTCCAAGTGCCATGTGCGTCAGACCCTGGGCTCATTCCTTTTACCCATGGAGAGGTAAAAAGTGGCCTCCTTCTCATTCTGTATTAGAGTTGGACCTGACTGGGTTTCTAGCTCCAGGAATCTAAGTGATTAGCTGGCCTGCAGGGCTCCCTGAGAGTTCCTGGCGCAGCCCACGGCCATCCCTCCCAGGTTGCTGACCTGGTATCAAGGCTGGACAATACTCAGGCAGGAAGATACTGACCTTTTGTCCCTATCGTCCTATCCTGCCCCAGCCAAGGAACCTTCACACTTGCCTCACCTTGGGAGTCCTAAAGGCAGGAGACCTGAGATCCACCCCCACCTCAGCATCAGGCTGCCTCAAGACAGGGTTCAAAGCATGGCTCCCCTACTTGCTCTGACCTCAGGCAAGGTAGTTACCCTCTCTGGGGTTCAGTTTTTTCATATGTAAAATGGGTTTATCTTCCGAAGACCTTAATAATTCAACACTGCCCAGGGACAGTACTGCTTTGTATAAATAAACCCACAGATTCCAGGCCACTCTTAAGTCTACAACCTGAGTTTAGAAAAAGGGAGTGTGGCACACCAATCCTATCACACCAGTTCCACCAGTCATTAATGCAAGTTTTTATTTGGCTGTATATACAATTTAAGCTATTAAAATTTGTACAATATTTACAAATTAAATAATCATCTGAAACTGTCTCCAGCAACTCTTGTAACATAAAACCAAGGGGAAAAAGACAGGGGCAGGCAAGGCCTTGGCTCCTGTGGGCCCTACCTGGCCCAGAGCCTTTTCTAAACTGGAAAGATGAGGAACTCAGCACTCCTGCTTCCCTTTCCTGGGGGTCAGGCATTCCAATTCAAAATGTAAGCCAGAAGACAGCAAGGAAATAACTCCCATTCTTCTAAACTCAAGAAAAATTCTGCAAGTTAAGAAGTGGCCTTTCCGTAGGTTCTGAGGCTTGCAGTGGTTCAGAATCAGACACACGAGCTCTCAGCCTAGAGTGAGGCTGCCCGGTGCCTGCTGGGTGAGACCAGAGTCTCACCTTAAACTACAGGGAGAAAAGGGCCCGGGGGGGAGGGGCAGAGCAGGGCCCCTCGGTGCTGTCGCCTGCCCCTCCACCCCCAGATACTCCTTTCCCTGAGTTGTGTGGTTGCCAGTAAGACATGGAAGTGCCACAGGGCACAAAGGGCACAGCAGACCACCGCAAAGAGCTTCCGGAGAGTTTAGGTAGGAAAAGAGGTTAGGTACCAGTCTTGGTGGGCGGGCCCAGGAGCAAGTTCCTGGCCTGCCTCCAGCCCCTTGAGTCCACACTCGGGAACGGGAGCTAATACTGTTCGGCACTGCAGCGTGACTCCACACACAAGCGGGACTCAGAGGGGCTGCCCCTTCTCCCAGAAGGGCACTGGGGGGTCAGAGGGCGTCTCAGATGCTGCACCTTTCTGTCTTAGTGGGCCCAGCAGAATACAGGGCTGAAAGGTTGGAGAAGCAGCCTGGAAGTGACCCCAAATCCCCATGGCTGCCAGGGGACTGCAAGGGCTGGGGTCAGCTGGGGCCTCCAGCCTCTTTGCACTTGGTCTAGGGTGCCACCTCCTCTGCCTCAGAGCTGGGCTTACTGCTCCCTGGTGCAGGGAGGGAGGGAGCTGGCACTTGGTGGCAGGACGTGTCCCAGCGAGGGCTGCTCGAGAGGAGGCAGGTCAAGACTGGGGCGTTGTCAGTGGGCAACAGGGGACTCCAGCTTTTGTAGGCGGCGGCGGCGCAGCTCCGCTGCATCAGGCTCCCCATCTTCAGGCAGCTCCTCGGTGCCCGCTGACTCAGGAGCTGGGGACAGAGAGGTCCAGGAGTGGAACCCAGACAAGGCCCCTGGCCCACTCCCTGGGGGCTGACCGCAACTACCTGAAGGCTTCTCGGGTTCAGGGGCTGGTGGGGAGGCTCCCGGGGATGGGGTGGTGGCCTCAGAGCTGGGGATGCTGGTGGAAGAGGTGGCAGCAACAGCGCTAGGGGCAGTCTCCTCAGTGGGGTTAGCTGCGGTGGCAGGCCGGGGGGGCCTAGGAAGAGAAGGGATGAGAGGAGGGCGTGGCGTCCTGGCCTGACTGGACAGACTGCACTCGGTGCACCTCACAGGGTGAAGGCCAGCACCGACGTCACCAGTGGACGCCGGTGAACACGTGTTGTGTGACTCCTTGAAATTCTGTACCACAGACCATAAACCACGTACAGGCAGGGACTTCGGGCCGCGTTCAGTTACACTGCTGAGTCCCCATCTGAGGTGCCAGGCACCTTCCAGACCAACTAAGACAGTCCACTGAGTAACCCACAAAGCACACGAGTCTCAGACTCAAGCTCCCCTCCAAGTCTGTACTGACATTGCTGGGTACCAAGCACTTTGTACACGTTCCCTGCGAATAGGAATTAGAACACCTCTATTCAAATAAGGTAACGAAGGTCACAAAGTGAGTGAGTGATAGGATTGGGACTTGAACTTGGGCCAGGCTAGCTCCAGGTGACTTCATCTGCTGTCTCAGATCAAGGGCCGTGATTCCCAAAGTGCCACCCTGTGTCAAGAGGGTGTACATGATAAAACTGAAGTACCAGGAATTATGAGTAATCTGACTTTAGGAAAGTATAAAGGAACAAGATTCAGGTCAGCTCTTTGATAAACCCCACTCCTCCGCAGATCCAGACAGGCCTTGTGCAGGGGCAGGATAAAAAGACACTGAGAACCCTGACACTTTGGGTGTGCCTACAGGTAGGATGCACGAATCAACGGGTGGCAGGAGAAAAGGGCCGAAAACCATCGCTGGGGGCCTGCTCTCGGCAGCTCCACACCCCCACTGCCCGCCCTGGCCCCATGTGTAGACGTACCCCAGGGAGGCGAGCACGGTGAGGTACTGGTTGATCTGTAGCATGGCGGCATCCAGCAGCGTGTGGATGTTGCGCAGGCTCTGTAGCCGGGCCTCCAGGTGCTGTCGCTCATGGCCTTCCAGAGCCCGCAGCTCCTCTGGGGTCAGCCCAGCAAAGCCTGCAGGAGGCACAGGCATGGGGGGGAAGGCTGAAGGGAGAGAGAGAGAGGCTCAGCCTGGGCCTGACACCCCCCACCTCCCCAAACCACCCCTGGAGAGGCCCCACTTACCAAAGGGCGGAGGCAGCGGCATGCCCATCCAGGGAGGGGGGAAGGGGAAGCCGGGGGCAGGGCTGGCCTCCGGGGAGGAGGCAGGGCCAGGTGCTGAGGCAGAGGCGGCAGTAGCGGCTGTGGTTGTGGCTGCTCCATTGGGCCGAGAAAGGGCAGCTGAAGAGCAAGAACAGGAAGTCAGCAAGTGTCGACGGGCCTCTGCTTCCCTTGCTTCCATCCCCTGGCTGATGTGGTTCCAAAGGGCTCACCTGCACTGGTGGACGGAGGGGCCACAGCCTCTCCTGAGCCGGGGGGAGGTGGGACAGGCGGGAAGGGGCCCATGGGGGGCCACAGTGGGAACATGCCTGGAGGGAAGGGAGGCAGGAGGCCCTGGGGGACTGCAGAGAGAAGACCGGTGGTGAGAAAAGGTCCAAACTGAGACAGATCCAGGATGCAGGCAGGGGGTCTGGACGTCCTCTGTCCCCACAGGCCCTCTCTGAGCTCAGCACAGATCACTTGTGACTGCAATCATCTATGTCTCTTCCTGTGACCAGCCCTTGAGGCCCCCCCACCCCGTCTAGAGGGCAGGGACTCTTTCACCTCAAGATTTCCCATTCCCAGTCCAGGGCAAGTACCCAACAGTGTTGGATGGCCAGATGAAGGGGCCACTCACAGTTGGGGGGCTGGGGCAGGAGTGGTGGGGCGTGGGGGGCAGGTGGTGGCCCCTGATCTGCAGGCTCAGGGGGCGGCGGTGACTGGGTCGGCAACGATGCCCGAAGGACGTCCATACGGCAGGTGGGGCAGGTCTGCTGCCGCTGGAACCAGGAGCGCAGGCAGCTGGGGGTCAAGACCAGGCAGTGGTTGGCAGGTCCCTGGGGTTCTGCCTCCCAGAGCCACCCCTGATGCCCAGGCTCCTCTGGGCCTCTCCCACCTGGTATGGAAAATGTGGTTGCAGGGCAGTCTCTTGGCACCAGTCACCATCTCTTCTCGGCAGATAATGCAGACATTGTCCATCGCCTGCAGTTCCTCTGGAGTGGCATCTGGATACCTGGTCAGAACAGGCCAAGGGCACGTCAAGACCAGAGCTGGAGGCAGGGCACCTGGGGCAGAGCTTGGGCGAACAGCTGGGACAGGCCCACTTACAGTGTGTTCATGTTGCGGATAGCTCGGCGAGACATGATGGCGTCAGTCACAGCTTTCTTGAACTGCCTGAAAGGACAGTTTCAGTAGAGGAGGGAGACGGGGAGGGGTCGACGGTGTGGCAGGGCCAGCTAGACTCACCTCATGGCCAGGTACATCGGCCGGATGGCGAAGAGAGGGAACGTATGCACCTTGATCATGATGGTCATGAAAGCCATGTACAGCAGGACCTTGATGAAGCCTGGGCGTCAGGGGGACAGAGAGTGGCAGGTCACAGGACTTGGTAGGCAGGGCTGGGGACACCGGTACAGGTTGGGAAGGTCCAGGCTCCTCACCTGTGAACAGCTCAGTGTAGAGCATGTACACAGCCTTGTTGTCCCACGGATTTTCGCTCTGGAGGTCCACGGAGTGTAGCACATACTTGATGAAGATGGTGAGCACCATGGTCATCAGGATGGCATACTGGGGGTAGGAGGGGCAGGGAACATAAGAATGCAGCCCCCTTGCTCCAGCCCAACTCTGCTATCCCCAGGCCTGTGCGCAGCAGAGTGCCACAGTACAAGCACAGGCCTGGATGCCACCAGGGTCCTCCTCGCTTCTCCACTCACTAGCTGATGTGACTTTCAGCAACTCACTAGACCACTCTGAACTTCAGTCTGCATGTCTGTCAATGACAGAATTAACTGCTCCTGTGTAACAGTGTTGCTTTGCTGATTAAAACAGATGCAGGTCGTGCTCAGCACAGGGCCCGGCATACAGAAAGCACTCAACAAAGATGAACCATCATCACCAGACACGCCTCCCCAGCTGTCCATCCAGCTAATTCCTCCTGTCCATTAACAGCCAACTCCTCTGGCATCAACTTCCAGGAAGCCTTCCCTGAGCAACAGGTCAGGGCTCCTCCACACATGCCTTTCTAGGCTTTGCCCACTCTTCTAGGAGTGTGTAGTGGGCAGGGCTGGGACTGACTGACAGCTGCTCCTTGGTGGCCACACGGGCTGGCCACAGAGCAGGTGCTCAGTAAAGGTCTGTGAAGTGATTCAAGGCACGTGCAGTGCCACCTCAGGCTTGTCCTCCCAACCTCCCAAGCCAGTTTTACCTCAAAGCCAAACACCAGCTGCACAGAGGCCCCTCGGGTCAGGATGCTGTGATAGGCATGGCTGACGAAGAGGAAGTCCAGGATACCCAGGAGGAACATAAGGGCTGTTGGTAATGGGACATAATGGGAGGTTGGTGGGGTCAGCCCAGGGCCTGACAGCCACTTTCTGCTCCAAGACAGCTCCCACCCTCAAGCCCACCATGGCCCCAGCCATCTAGTCAGGTGGGCACACTCCACCAAACCCAGCCCGCTGGGATTTCTGGTTCTGCCTAAGGGTGGCCCAAGCTCCAGGTGAGGAGGCAAAGAGCTAATAAGGGGCCAGGCAGTTGAGAAGCCCTGGAGTGGAACAGGGCAGAGATGATGCAAATTAACTTCCTAAATTATCTTTCCTGTACAGCTGTGGGTGGAGTGGGCAGCCTATGCTCTATGGCATGCTCCATGGTTAATGACTTTTCATGTTCCAGTCCTTCATGGCGCCTCTTCTCCCTCCAGCTCCCTCCTCTCCACTCCCGTGGATCTCACTCACAGACAATGCGGCAGTGAAAGAGCCAGGAGATATTGGGGCTGCGTTCCATCTGAGGCAGAGCAGAAAGGGGGCCTGTCAGGAAGTCTGGGGCTCACCCCACACCCCCAACCCAGCCCTCACTCCATGAGTCTGCCCTCCAGCCATTCTGCTCCAGAGAATCCCCTGACCCAACTCACAAAGTCCACACGGTCCTCAGCCAGCCAGTGAAAACACTTGAGGAAGAGAAGGAGAGTAAAGAGAGCAACAAAGCGGGGGCTGAAGTCGTCCCGAAAGACGGTGAAGGCCAGACAAGTCTCAGTGACAGCATACCAGGAACGTTCCAGAAGGTGCTGGAGGTTGAACAAGGAAGGATATGGAACTCAGACATTCTGTTTGCCCAGCTCCCTGCCCCTCACCTTCGGAGCCATGAACATCTTACCTCCATCTCTGCTGCCCTCAGCTGTCCGAAAAACACCTTGCCCATCACCTTGCCCAAGAGGAAGACAAGGACAAAGGCCTGGATATACAGGACCTAGGAGTGAAGACAGGCTATGTTTTGAGGTCACTTTCTGCCTTGTTCTGTCCGGGGCTCATCATTCAAGAACCTCTCCACATCCCCATCACAACTGGTTCCAAATTAGGTCTGGCAGCTACTTCACTTTTGTCCTACCTACCTGACCTTTAGCCCCACCCCTGTCTGAAGCAGACTCCTCCTTGCCTCCCAGGGAGTTCCTCCCTCCCTGAGCCCTGAACTCACTGCCATGCTGGGACTGGACTTGGTCAGGTACACCACCGTGGGGTAGAACTGGTGCTTGAGGTAGTAGGCATGAGCCACTACGGCCCCGGTCAGCGCCAGGCTGGCCGCCATCATCACAGCAGTTCGGAACATTGCCCTGGCCTGAGGACCTGCAAGGGGAAAATAAAGAATTGTTGATGCCCATACCGTACAAGCTTAGCACCGTGCCTGAGACGCAGTGTTAATAAACAGGAGAAAGGAAGGAAAACCTCACTTCATCCTCAGCATCATGGCGTCAAGAATAGCATATGCTTCTCTATCTTACAAATTAGAAGGCTAAGACTCAAAGGGCTTAAGTGATCACACTGACGCAAGGCCTGGAGCCTGGGTTAGTCCTGTTTCAAATCTAGGGCTCTTTCCACGCTGCCTGCCAGACCGCCGCCTCTAGGGAAGAATGAGGAAAGGCGGCAAAGTCGGAGGAGGGACCTGCTCCCTTTGCCCCTAAAAGTGACTTTGATGGGGTGGGATGCAGAAACCTCCAGAAGCGAGAACAGGCCGCCTGGTCTGGGAGAAGGCAAGGCGCTGGGGGGCGCAGCCGGGCAGAGGCAGCGCCAGTGACAGCTCGGTCAGGGTGGGCAGCTCTGACGCGCGCCCCGCGGAAGCGGGGCGGGGTACGTCAGCCTGGAACCCTGGCGCCCCCCACCCCCTGGGGCAGTGTCAACTCGGGGCACCGGAGAAACGGCCGACCGTCAGGATGCAGGAGCGGGACGGATAGGGAGCCGGGTCGCCCCCACCGCCGCGCACCTGTAAGCGCCGGGAGCTGCGAGCGTCGCAGGCGGGGCCGGGCCTCCGGGACAGCGGCCGCGCGGGCGCCAGTCTACCGCCAGCTGACAGGCCGACAGCGGGCGGCGGGGCTGAGGGGGCGCATCAACCCCGGAGGCCTCGAAGGGGAACGCCCAGGTCCCGACTCCAACCACAACCCCGGCCCGACCCCGGCCCACTCACCAGGAGCCCAGCACCGCGAGCCCGCTCAATGCCCGCGACTGCGGAGGCGGCTCCGGTTAACAACACTCCCCACCCCCTGCGAGCCGGAACTTGGAGGGTGAGACACCTCACTTCCGGCGGGGCGGGGCGGGGCGTGGGTCGTACCACGCGCCCCGTTCCCGTGCCCGCGCTGCCGGTGGCACCGGGAACGGCAGTGCCACCACCCGTGTGGGGTTCGCGCCTACTGTTCGCGCAACAGATGAGAGAGGCGAGAGGTGGTCTGAGCGGCAGAGGGGCACCCGGAGAAGATTAGAGTCTCCCCATTTACTAAGCACAGATGGTAGCGTCTCCGCCGCTGAGTGGACTTAACTTAGACGAGGACTCGGGCTCTCAAAGCTGCCAGCGGGCGAGGAGGGCGGGAGGGAAGTCGTGCGGGCCGTACCATTCGGAGGGGCTGCGTAGGCAAGGGAAAGACATTACGGGCCTAAGAGAAATAAACAGAATGTCTTAGAGACTCATTCCAAGGGGACTTATAACAGTTTGATAAGTTAGGCGCTTTCTCAGAGAACTGGATGCAGGAAAGAAAAACGTGTTCCCTCCTAGATCACCCCCAGATTGGGTGGGAGTGTGTTAGATCCCCGTGGCTGCTACTGATTGCTCAAAATAGAGTTACGCGGACCAATCAGAAAAAGAAACGAAAACTGCTGGCCTATAGGAAGAGGAAAGCAGTTGAGCCGTTGCTAGGGGCGGAAGGTAGCGTTGCCTAGGGCTAGCTCCAAACCCAGAAGGGTAGCGAGTAGAGAGGGCGCAGTCCTTGGGCGGGTGTTCTGAGTCTGCCCCAGGGGAACGTTTGCTGCGCCGCGAAAGGGAGGTGTACCTGGGACTGAGTAGAAGATAGACCTTTCATTCCGGTTCACCTTGCGATGGGAGTGTTCTTTGCAAAGGGAGTGACTTCACCGTAGCGTGCCTTCACCCCTCCCCAAGCCTACTGCGTTGCTGTTCTTAGATCGTTCTGTCGGGCCGCCGGAGCCACAGCTCGCCAGATCTTGGCTGTCATCACCCAACCTCGTCTGCTCATTGACAGAATAGAGTTAATGCGCCCACCGTGCGTTGCGTATTCCGCCGTCATCGCGTTTAATCATCAACCACTAAAGTTGATAAGCTAGTGGTGCTAGTCTCGTTTTGTACCGTGTGCTCAGTTGCTTCAGATGTGTCCGACTCTTTGCGACCTATGGGCTGTAGCCCGCCAGGCTCCTCTATCCAGGGGATTCTCCAGGCAAGAATACTGGAGTGGGTTGCCAAGCCCTTTTCCAGGGGATCTTCCCGACCCAGGGTTCTAACCGCGTCTCCTATGTCTCCTGCATTCCATTTTATGTGTTCTTATTTTACACATTCTCATTTTATATGTTGAAAATTGAGGTATAGAGATTTAGCAAGTCCTGGGATGGACACCGGGTCTGTCAAACTCAATTCCCGTACTGTTAGCCTCAGTCACCTTTATCACCACTTGTTAACCTGAGTTTGCCTGACCAGTTTAACTTGTAGCCTGTCACTGAGCTGGCTCCCCTATAAGACCATCTATGACTTTCTAATGACTGTATCCAATGGGCAGCTTTCAGTTCTGTCGTGACTCAACCGCGCTCTCCTTCCTTCCTTCTACACCGCTTAGCATGAGGGATCTTTGATCCTCCAGGGATGGGATCCGTGCACCCTGCAGTAGAAGTGTCCAGTCTTAATCACTGGACCGCCAGGGACATCCCCATTTCTCTGATTCTTATAAGTCTTCTCCTTGAGCTTCTGTGACCCCACATGCCTCTGTGTTCCCCCCAGTTATGTATCTGCCCTCTTCCTCTTTCTTTCATTTAAATGTTGTCCACAAAGTCCTTTCCTTCTCCAAGGAATGTCTTTCTCCTCAGTTACCAACACAGTAAACATTGCTTAACTCCTTGAGTTGGATGGGGTCCCCTTCTGTGTGTTCCCATGATGTCTTGTGCTTCCGGTATAATGGCATTCAGCACCCTGGGCTGACATTGGCAATGAACTTGACTCTCATTTTTAGAGGCGCTGAGCTTAAGGGTGGAGGCCTGAGTCTTTTTGTCCCACACTAAACAGAAGTAGATTTCCAAGCAAACAGTATCACGACTGATGAGACTTCCCTGGTTGAACTGCTGAGAGAAATAGGCAAATCCATAATAATGGTCAAAGGGTTTAATAATCGTTTCTCATTCATTGACAGAACAATAAGTAGGCAGAAAATCAGCAAGGACATAGTAGACTTGAGCAATAATATCAATAACTTGTCCTGATTAACATTTACAAAACACTTTATATGTTCTGTTAAAGCATACATGTTTTTCTTAAATGAAAACAGAACATTTACCTAGACTGATAGCGTGTGTATGCTAAGTTGCTCGTTCGTGTTAGTCTTTGTCCCTATGGACTGTAGCCTGCCAGGCTCCTCTGTCCATGGGATTTTCCAGGCAAGGATACTGGAGTGGGGTGCCACTTTCTGCTCTAGGGAGATGGATTTATTGTGGGATAGTAGACAAGACTCAATACATTTAAAAGAATTCAAGTCATATAAAGTATTTCTATGACCACAATAGAATTAAATTTCAATCAAGAGAAATCCTTGGAAAATGGGCTCAATAAAGGACAGAAATGGTATGGACCTAACAGAAGCAGAAGATATTAAGAAGAGGTGGCAAGAATACACAGAAGACCTGTACAAAAAAGAGCTTCATGACCCAGATAATAACTATGGTGTGATCACTCACCTAGAGCCAGACACCCTGGAATGTGAAGTCAAGTGGGCCTTAGAAAGCATCACTACAAACAAAGCTAGTGGAGGTGATGGAATTCCAGTTGAGCTCTTTCAAATCCTGAAAGATGATGCTGTGAAAGTGTTGCACTCTATATGCCAACAAATCTGGAAAACTCAGCAGTGGCCACAGGACTGGAAAAGGTCAGTTTTCATTCCAATCCCAAAGATAGGCAATGCCAAAGAATGCTCAAACTACCGCACAATTGCACTCATCTCACACGCTAGTAAAGTAATGCTCAAAATTCTCCAAGCCAGGCCTCAGCTGTACATGAACCGTGAACTTCCAGATGTTCACGCTGGTTTTAGAAAAGTCAGAGGAACCAGAGATCAAATTGCCAACATCCGCTGGATCATGGAAAAAGCAAGAGAGTTCCAGAAAAGCATCTATTTCTGCTTTATTGACTATGCCAAAGCCTTTGACTGTGTGGATCACAATAAACTGTGGAAAATTCTGAAAGAGATGGGAATACCAGACTACCTGACCTGCCTCTTGAGAAACCTATATGCAGGTCAGGAAACAACAGTTAGAACTGGACATAGAACAACAGACTGGTTCCAAATAGGAAAAGGAATACATCAAGGCTGTATATTGTCACCCTGCTTATTTAACTTATATGCAGAGTACATCATGAGAAACACTGGACTGGAAGAAGCACAAGCTGGAATCAAGATTGCCGAGAGAAATATCAATAACCTCAGATATGCAGATGACACCACCCTTATGGCAGAAAGTGAAGAGGAACTAAAAAGCCTCTTGATGAAAGTGAAAGAGGAAAGTGAAAAAGTTGGTTTAAAGCTCAACATTCAGAAAACGAAGATCATGGCATCTGGTCCCATCACTTCATGGGAAATAGATGGGGAAACAGTGGAAACAGTGTCAGACTTTATATTTTTGGCTCCAAAATCACTGCAGATGGTGATTACAGCCATGAAATTAAAAGATGCTTACTCCTTGGAAGAAAAGTTATGACCACCCTAGATAACATATTGAAAAGCAGAGATATTATTTTGCCAACAAAGGTCCATCTAGTCAAGGCCATGGTTTTTCCAGTGGTCATGTATGGATGTGAGAGTTGGACCATAAAGAAAGCTGAGCGCCGAAGAATTGATGCTTTTGAACTGTGGTGTTGCAGAAGACTCTTGAGAGTCCCTTGGACTGCAAAGAGATCCAACCAGTCCATCCTAAAGGAGATCAGTCCTGGGTGTTCATTGGAAGGACTGATGCTGAAGCTGAAACTCCAATAGTTTGGCCACCTGATGCAAAGAGTTGACTCATTGGAAAAGACCCTGATGCTGGGAGGGATTAGGGGCAGGAGGAGAAGGGGATGACAGAGGATGAAATGGCTGGATGGCATCACTGACTCAATGGACATGAGTTTGAGTGAACTCTGGGAGTTGGTGATGGACAGGGAGGCCTGGAGTGCTGTGATTCGTGGGGTCTCAAAGAGTCGGACACGACTGAGCAACTGAACTGAACTGAACTGAAGATGAGCAAGGCAAGGATGTCTGTTTTTCCCACTTCTACTCAACATTGTGCTGGAGGTCCTGGCCAGGAGACTAAGGAAAGGGGAAAAATTACAGATTGTAAAAGAAGAAATAAAACTGTTTTTATTGTCTAAATAATACTACTAAGTGCTTCCCTGGTGGCTCAGTTGGTAAAGAATCCACCTGCAATGCAGGAGACCCAGGTTCAGTCCCTGGATCAGGAAGATCCCCTGGAGAAGGAAATGGCAATCCACCCCACTAATTTTGCTTGGGAAATCTCAGAGGAACTTGGTGCGCTATATAGTCCATGAAGGCACAGAGTTGGATATGACTGAGTGACTAAATCATTACCAAGGAAGCCGCAGGAAAGCCACTAGAACTAAGTGAGTTCAGCAGGTGTAGGATGGAAGGTCAGGATCCAAGAGAAACTACATTTCTAAATATTAGTAGTAAACAATTGAAAATTAAAAACTTAAAAATACTACTTCAGCTCAGTTCAGTCTCAGTTGTGTCTGATTCTTTGCAACCCCATGGACTGCAGCATGCCAGGCTGCAGCTCATCACCATCCCTGTCCATCACCAACTCCTGGAGCCTGCTCAAACTCATGTCTATCGAATCGGTGATGCCATCCAAATATCTCATCCTCTATCGTCCCTTTCTCCTCCTGTCTTTAATCTTTCCCAGCATCAGGATCTTTTCCAATGAGTCAGTTCTTTGCATCAGGTGGCCAAAATATTGGAGTTTCAGCTTCAGCATCAGTCCTTCTAATGAATGTTCAGGACTGATTTCCTTTAGGATGGACTGGTTGGATCTCCTTGCAGTCCAAGGGACTCTCCAACACCACAGTTCAAAAGCATGAATTCTTCGGCACTCAGCTTTCTTTATGGTCCAACTCTCACATCCATACATGACTACTGGAAAAACCATAGCTCTGACTAGACGGACCTTTGTCAGCAAAGTAATGTCTCTGCTTTTTAATACACTGTCTTGGTTGGTCATAGCTTTTCTTCCAAGGAGTAAGCGTCTTTTAATTCCATGGCTGCAGTCTCCATCTGCAGTGATTTTGGAGCCCAAGAAAATAAAGTCTGTCACTGTTTCCATTGTTTCCCCATTGATTTGCCATGAAGTAATGGGACCAGATGCCATGATCTTAGTTTTCTGAATGTTGAGTTTTAAGCCAGCTTTTCCACTCTCCTCTTTCACCTTCATCAAGAGGCTCTTTAGTTCCTCTTCACTTTCTGCCATTAGGGTGGTGACATCAAATGATAGGGAGGGAGCACAGCCCCACCCATCAACAGAAAATTGGATTAAAGATTTACTGAGCATGGTCCCCCGATCAGAACAAGACCCAGTTCCCCCACAGTCAGTCTCTCCCATCAGGAACTTCCATAAGCCTCTTATCATCCATCAGAGGACAGACAGAAAACCACAATCACAGAAAACTAATCAAACCGATCACATGGACCACAGCCTTGTCTAACTCAGTGAAACTATGAGCCATGCCGTGTAGGGCCACTCAAGATGGATGGGTCATGGTGGAGAGTTCTGACAAAAATGTGGTCCACTGGAGAAGGGAATGGCAAACCACTTCAGTATTCTTGCCTTGAGAACCCCATGAACAGTGTGAAAAGGCAAAAAGATATGACACTGAAAGATGAACTTCCCAGATCAGGAGGTGTAAAAATATGCAAGACTTGTACACTGAAAAGTGCAAAATATTGCCAAGAGAAATTAAATATCTAAATAAATGGAGAGATATACCATATCTGTGAAGCAGAACACTCAATACTTCTATGATGTCAATAAAAGGGAGAAGATTAATAAAGTACAAAGCTGGCTCTTTGAATAAGCTAATAGGCAAAACTCTGGCAAGGCTGATTAAGAACATAAAGTGAAGGTAAAAATAAACAATATAATGAATAAACACAGCAAAGATTTAAAAATAATAAGAATATAGTAGGTGTAATTTTATGGCAATACATTTGAAAACTCAGGTGAAAGGAATAATTTCCTAGAAAAGAAAAGGTGTGTAAAATTGACCCAACACAGAATACAGAACATGAATAGACCAATAAATATTTCTAAGATGACTCAGTATTAACTGTCTCCATTTCTCCTCCAGACACAACTGATTAATCCATGTGGGAAATAACTGGATTTCTATTTCACACTGTATACAAAAATCAGTTCTAGGAAAATTGATTCACTTAAACGTTAAAAAGCAAAAATTTTAAACTTTCAGAAGAAAATATGGGGAAATATGAGGTAGTCAAGGATTTCTTCAAAAAGAGCCAAAAAGCACAAACTATAAAGGAAAACTAATATGGATAAATTTGACTTCATTCAAACATAAAATTTCTATGCACTAAAGATTCCATAAATAGGGTTAACAGTTGACGTGAAGAATCATACTGAGGTGATGGAAATGTCCTGAAACTGATTTATGATGATGGTTGTACAACTTGATAAATTTACTAAAAATCTGTTGAATTGTGCACTTGAAGTGGGCAGATGACATATGTCAGATAAGCCTCAATAAAGTTATGCCATTTAAAAAAATTAAAAGATTCCATAAGTAAAGGGAACAATACATGACAGATTGGGAGAAGACTAAGGATTCGTGTCCAGAATATGAAGAGCACTCTTCCAAATCAACAAGAAAACCCGAAAGAAAAATGGTTGGAGTGCTTTTCTAATTGTTAGATGAAATGCTGTATTGATTCCTGGACTGTGTAATAAAACCAGTTAATCCACAAAACTTGAAAAGGTACTCAACCTCACCAATCATTAGGGAAATGAATGTGCAAATAAAAATGAGATATAATTTTTTATTCATAGTGTTGACAAAAAGTAAAAGTCTTAACATCTCTGTCCCTAGAGATCCAGTGTTTAAGACCCCACATTTCCACCACTGGGGGCACAAGTTCCATCCTGGTGGGAACCAAAATCCCATATGCCGAGACGCATGGCCAAAAAGAACGTAAAGCAAAGTAACTCTGGTGGAAGAAGGTAAAGCAGAGTGGTTTGGCAATATCTGGTAGATTTAAACACACATCTGCCCTTCAACATAGCAATTTCACTCACATGGGAGAAAGTCTCCCATGTGTACAGAAAGGACACATACAGAGAACGTTCACTGTGGCTCTTCATAAGTAGAGGAGACATCCAAGTAGGCATTCTTAGAAGAGAATGCATAAGTGAGTTGTAATTTAATCATGTGATGGAATTTTGTATACTGAAAATGAACAGAGGAAAAACTCAGCAGTGACCACAGGACTGGAAAAGGTCAATTTTCATTCCAATCCCAAAGAAGAGCGGTGCCAAAGAATACTCCCTTACAACTGTTCTCACTTCACATGCTAGCGAGGGGCTCAAAATCCTCAAGCTAGGCTTCAGAAGTACATGAACTGAGAACTTCCAGATGTACAAGCTGGGTTTCAAAGAGGCAGAGGAAACAGAGATCAAGTTGCCAACATTCATTGGATCATGGAGAAAGCAAGGGAGTTCCAGAGAAACGTCTATTTCTGCTTCATTGACTAAAGCCTTTGACTGTGTTCACAACAAACTGTGGAAAAATTTTAAAGAGATGGAAGTCCCAGACCTCCTTACCTGTCTCCTGAGAAACCTGTATGTGGGTTAGGAATCAACAGTTAGAACCTTACGTGGAACAACTGTTTAAAATTGGGAAAGGAATATGACAAGGCTGTATATTGTCATCCTGCTTATTTAACTTCTGTGCAGAGTACAACATTTGAAATGCTGGGCTGCATGAATCACAAGCTGGAATCAAGATTGAGCAATGTCAACAACTTCAGATATGCAGAAGATACCACTCTAATGGCAGAAAGCGAAGAGGAACTAAAGAGCCTCTTGATGAGGGTTAAAGAGGAGAGTGAAAAAAGCTGGCTTAAAACTCAACGATCAGAAAATTAAGATCATGGCATTCAGTCCCACCACTTCATGGCAAATAGAAGGGGAAAAAGTGGAAGCAGTGAAAGATTTTATCTTCTTGGACTCTGCTCCAAAATCACTGCAGATGGTGACCGCAGCCATGAAATGAAAAGATGCTTGCTCCTTGGAAGGAAAGCTAAGACAAACCTAGACAGCATTTTGAAAAACAGAGACATCACTTTGCAGACAAAGGTCTGTACAGTCAAAGCTATAGTTTTTCCAGTAGTCGTGTCTGGATCTGAGAGCTGGTCTGTACAGAAGGCTGAGCACTGAAGAATTGATTCTTTTGAATTGTGGTGCTGGAGAAGACTTTTGAGAGTCCCTTGGACTGCAAAAAGATCAAACCAGTCAATTCTAAAGGAGATCAATCCTGGATGTCTATTGGAAGCACTGATCCTGAAGCTGAAGCTCCGAATCTTTGGCCACCTAATGGGAAGAGCTGACTCATTGGAAAAGACCCTGATGCTGGGAAAGATTGAAGGCAAAAGGAGAAGGGGTTGGCAGAGGATGAGATGGTTAGATACCATCACCAACTCAATGGGCACGAATCTGAGCAACTCTGGGAGACAGTGGAGGACAGAGGAGCCTGGTGTGCTGCAGTCCATGGGGTCACAAAGAGCTGGACATGACTTAGCAGCAGAACAACAAATTCAACATGGAGAAATCTCTAAAAAGTGTTGATCAAAATAACGAGTTACAGAAGAACACACAGAATATGACACCCTTTCTTACATTTTGTTTATGGATAGAGATTTACTTACTAGTGAAAGTATAAAGAACTGCACCAAATTTAGGACGGAAGTGGGGCAACATAAGAACAACATGGTCCTACAGAGATACTCAGCTGTGTGTATGGTGTTTCTGTTCCTGCGCTGGGTCGGGGGGTATGTGTGTGTGCCTACATTTCTCTCTTTTTGTAACCTGAAATATTTAAGTAACAAGAATGAGGCAAATCTGTGTATCCTGGTACAGAAAAATTTCTAAGACATTCTATGAAGTTAAAAAAGTAACCTTTAGGGCTTCTCTGGTGGCTCAGTGGTAAAGGATCTGCCTGCCAATGCAGGAACTACGACCCTATGCCACAACTACTGAGCCTGGGCACTAGATAGAGCCTGGGAGCCGCAACTCCTGAGCCCAGGGGCCACACCTGTGGGAGCCCTTGAGCCTTAGAGCCCATGCTCTGCAATAAGAGAGGCCAGCTCAGTGAGAAGCTGGCACACCTCAGCCGGAGAGTAGCCCCCGTTCGCCACAGCTAGAGAAAACCATGTGTAGCAATGAAGACCCAGCACAGCCCAAAATAAGTTAAGAAATGATTGTTTTAAAACAGTAACTTTTAGAAAAACATAAACATGATCTCATTTACGTAAACACAAATAAGCTATGTGTATATATTTATATACATATGTATTATATGCATCTATTAAAGAAGGGTACATGTTAAACAATGGACATCTCTAGAGAAAAGAGAATGGGGGTGGGGTGTTGTGAGGGGAGATTACTGTGTTTTACCCTGTTTATTAGTACTTGTATAATAATTTATAAAATGATTTTGAACATTTCAATGAATCAGAAAAGTCAGATGCCAATGACCCAGGAATTCCAGTTCTAGGAACCTAGCCTCACACAGACATCATTAAAGTAGGGTTTGTAATAGAGAAAATTGAGAAACAACCCACACATCCGTCAACAGGAAGTCGTTACATTATATATCCATGCAGGGGATGCTGGGCTCCCCAGGCAACACTACTGGTAAAGAACCCACCTGTCAATGCAGGAGATGTAAGAAGCACAGGTTCTGTCCCAGGGCCAGGAAGATCCCTTGGAGGAGGGTGTGGCAACCCACTCCAGTATACTTGCCTGGAGAATCCCACGGACAGAGGAGTCTGGCGGGCTATGGTCCATAGAGTCGCAAAGAACTGGACTCGACTGAAGTGACTCAGCACACAGCCATGATAGAATGCACTGGAAGCCTGGAATCGTGCCACTGCACCATCAGGGAAGTCCTGTCCTGTCCACTTTCTTGATGGAACACTCCCAGGTACTCCCAGCCTCTCCCGATTTCCTAGAATGACCCCTCAGAACTGCACCACGTGTGAGGCTCATGCAAGGCCTTGACCAAATTGCAAAATGGTAAGGAAATAAACTATTGTTCTTGTTGCAAACCTGTAAGTTTCAGGTGTTTCGTTTTGTTTTGTTTCCACAGTCATTGGCAACCCAGGTAGTCGGCAGCATGTCTGGTTTGTCTCCCTGTTCCCAGACCCAGCTCCAGGGCCCAGTACAAAAATAAGAGCTCAGTGAGTATTGAAGGAGTGAATGCACAAATGGATGGTTGGATAGATGGATAGAAGAATGGGTGATGGAGGGATAAGTGAACTGTCTTGGGCCCGGTAACCTGGGGGTGGTAGGTTGTGGCAGAATCAGGGATCCCAAGAGTAACAGCTTTGTGGAGGATGAGGCAACAGTCTTTGTTGGGATTTTTATAAATGCAGGATGCCTGCTAGGTCTAATTGGGGCAGCGTATTACAGGCAGTGCGCTCACAGCTGTTCGAGTGAGATGATAACTGCACTGGAGACGTGGAAGCCTCTGCGGTGCAGGGGTTCCAGAGCCACACCGTACCTGCCAGAACCACAGTGGCCGAAGTGATGCCTGAGAGCCACCTTTTCACTCAGCTCCAAATGTAAGTCTCAAATGATTGCAACTGTGCGAGGAGTGCCTGGAACACGTGGTTTTTACTGTTCCAGCCTTTGCAGTCCAGGAAGGCAGCTGGGAGGAGGTGGCAATAGACGCTGAGTGAGCCAGTCGGCTCCACCCACTTCCACTTCTACTGGCTGCTCTGCTGAAGACCTTCCCAATTGGGCATTTGGATTCCTGCACAATCTATATCCAGCCTGCCTCCCCCTTTCCACATGATCCACTTTGTATTATGGCCGACTAACTTGTCCCATTCCCTGAAATATGCTTGTTCCTCAGACTAGCTGTCTCCTCTTTGGCTCCTCTTTCTGTAAGATGCTCTCTGTCTCCTATTTGCTCAGAAAACCCTTCTCACATACCCAGAAACACTTTCTAGCATCAGCTAAGAATCTGAGTGAGTCTCTCCTTTGTCTTGGCACCGGTGGCCTTGACCCAATGGGAACACAGTCTTGTACAACCCTATGTTGTAATCGCTCCAATGTCTGTGACCTCCATCAGGGCAGGGCTCAGAATAAAAAAAAAAAAAAAATAGTACTGTGCATGTGCTGTAAATTCCAAGGATAGTTACACAGCCCATTGCATGTTGAGCTCAGACTGTCTACCAGACACATGTTTAACCCTCAAAACAGTCCTGTGAGTCAGGTCCTATTCTCATGCCTATTTTATAGATGAAGAAACTGAGGCACAGAAAAGTTAAGTGATTTGCCCAAGGTTTGCACAGCTAATAAGGGAAGACAAAGTCAGGATTTAAAGCAGGCAGTGTGGGGACCTCACTGGTAGTCCAGTGGTTAAGAATCCACCTGCCAATGCAGGGGACACAGGTTTGATCCCCGGTCAGGGAACTAAGATCCCACGTGCCGAGGGGCACCTAAGCCTGTGCAGCACAACTAAGAAGCCTGTGAACCCTAGAGGCCGTGCTCTGCAAAGAGAAGTCACCGCAAGGAGAAGCCCGAGCGCTGCAACTAGAGAGCCCGGGCATGACGAGAAGGGCCTGCGCACCGCGACGAAGACCCAGCACGGCTAAAGATAAATAAATTTAAAAAGGAGAATTTCTATAAATAAGTGAAGCAGGCAGTGTGGCCCCACAGCCCCACTCTCACCCTCTGTACTTTGCAACATGTCCATCTTCTCAATCCTGTGACAACTTGTTTCACTGATGAAAAAGCAGCGGCTCAGAGATGGCAAGGAACTTACCCTAAGTCAGCCTGGAGAGTGGCTGAGGTGGGACTGTCTGACTCCCTGAAACACCACAGCCCTCCTATAAGCCACCAGGTCCCACTGTCTGGCCCCAACTCCCTCAGGTTCTGTGATGAATCCACCTCCAATCCAAGCAGGGTCGGGGGGCTGTGTCCTTCCCAACAGTCTCTGGGCAAAGCCAGGGGACAGCCACCACTGGGTTAGACCACCTGGGTGTCCTAGGAGGGCAGAGCAGGGCCGGAAGTCCAAGTCTCTGCCCGCTGCAGGCAGGCAGCCAGGTCTGAGGCCACATCAGGACTCAGCTTGGGCCACCAGGAGTTCAGTGAAAGGGACACAGAGGACAGGCCCAGGGACAGCACCTATTGCCCAAGTCTGCCACAGACAAAGAAAGGTGTGGCTTGGGCAGTCAGCTGGCACCCAGCCCATCAACACACTTGTGTGGAACCTGTTCCGTGTCAGAGTAGGACTGGGTGCTGGGAACTCAGTTGTGAGCAAAAAGACACCTTCCGCCCTCATGAGCCTTCTTGCCCAGGGTAAGAAACCTAAGGCACACACCTTTCCTCCTGCTTCTCCCTTGCTCTTGTCTTCTTCCCGTTAGAACAGATGGAGTTTCCCTCCTCCCATGGGTTTCTATTCATCCAACAAGTATATACTGAGTCGTCACCATTAGCCAGCCCCTGTTCTAAGTGTAGAGAATGAATCTGTGGACAAAAGAGATAAAAATCTCTGCCCTCCTGGAGCATGCAGTCAATAAAAGATGACAAACAAGGAAACACATAGGGAAGTGAGGACTTTGAGAAATCCATAGAGGAGGGGAGAGGAGGGACTCCCTTGGTGGTTCAGTGGCTAAGACTTTGAGCTCCCAACACAGGGGCCCTGGGTTTGCTCCCTAGTCAGGGAGCTAAATCCCACAAGCAGCAACTAAGAGTTAGCGTGTGTGTGTGTGTGTGTGTGTGTGTGTGTGTTGTCGCTTCAGTCACGTCCAACTCTTTACGATCTTATGGACTATAGCTTGCCAGGCTCCTCTGTCCATGGGATTCTCCAGGCAAGAATACTGGAGTGGGTAGCCACGGTCCTTTCCAAGGGCTCTTCCCCACCCTGGGATCAAACCAGCACATCTTATGTCTCCTGCAGCAGCAGCGTGTTCATTACCACCAGCACCACCTGGGAAACCCAAGCGTTCAAATGCCGCAACTAAAGATCTCACATTAGTTTAGATCCCAAACAAAAAAATATTTGTAAAAATTAAAAAAGGTAGAGAAGGTGGAGCAGATGAGGAGGATCCTGAGTGTTTGAAAAGTGGAGAGACGGTTCTGTCTGAGCTGGAGGTGGGTGTAGATGTGGATTCAGGTAGATACAGGAGCACGAAAAGAGAAGTGAGTGGGGAGAAGCTGGGATTAATTGTCTCAGAAAGAGGGAACAGGAACTTTGTATTGAGCTGCAGCAGGAGTACCAGGAAGCATACGTGTCCAAAGAATTTTATGGCCTTCTGGCCCTGATTTCAAAGGGAAACAACCTTCTGGTTATCTGAGTTGATTTCTACCCCCGCATAGGTACTGAGTTGGTGAAAGTGTTCAGCCAGGGATGGAACCTCCTGGGTGTGGCAGTTTGGGGACATGTCCATGCATTCATGATACCTCTCATTTCAAGAGGTGGACCCTAATTCTCCTCGCCTTGAATGTAAGCCGTACTCAGTGATTGGCTTGTAATGAATAGAATAAAATGAAGTAGAGGGTAGGAAGGGAGAAAGGAATAAGGATCGGTGGAAAGACCTCTGGCCTGAAAGTCTGTATTTTAGGAAGCAAAGAGAATCCTAGCATGCCTGGAGCTTGGGGAGAGAAGCCTAGAATGGCTGAAAAGGAGCCTGAGGAGGTGGGTGGAGCCGGATGCACAGGGCCCTGTCGACAGCCTCTACAGGACTTTAGGGTTTATCCAGGTCTGTGGGAGGACCCTGCAGGGTTTCCGCAGAGACTTCAGAGACCCAATCGCAAAAGGCACTCTGGGTTCCTGCTTGCTCTGTCTTGGATCAGTCGCTCTGGAGAAAGCCAGCCATCATGGCAAGAAGACACTCAAGCAGCCCAACAGGCAAGTCCAGGTGCTGAGGAACTGAGGCCCACAGCCGTGGGAGTGACCCCTGGGGAAGGGGAATTCTCCAGCCCCAGCCAGGCCTTCAGATGACTGCAGCTCTGGCCAGCTTCACTACAAATCCCACGAGACTGTGAGTCAAACCCTCCCAGCTAAGTCGCTTCTGAATTCCTGACCCACAGAACAGTGAGATAAATTGCTTTTTAAAATTTTAAGCCATAGAGTCCTGGGATAATATTTACAAAACAACAGTTAACTCATACACCAGGTGTCATGGATAGATTAAGGAGCAGTTGAAGGGTGGGCTTCCTCTTAGCATATTCAAGAACCCAACTCCTTCTATCTGATGGCCCTGCTATTCCCAAAGGGGCCTTTGGAGTTCTCTGCAAATCTTCTGCATTTGGCTGAAAGTCGAGGATATGGGAAGTGAGAGAGATTGTAAGAGACGGAGGTTTTCAAAGGCCATATCTGGTAATGAATAATAAAGAGTAATGAAAAGTGGGATGAGGAAGTGACATATAAAATGGAGCCAAAAGAGGATTAGAGGGTAGGAAGGGAGAAAGGCATACAGATCAGTGGGAAGACCTCTGGCCTGAAAGTCTGTATTTTAGGAAGCAAAGAGAATCCCAGGGTGGCTGGAGCTTGGGGAGAGAGGCTGAGAATGGTCAAAAAGGAGTTCAGAGCAGGTGGGTGGGGCCTGATGTGCCAGTCTCTACAGGACTTGGGGTTTGTCCAGGTCAGTAGGAAGACCCTGCAGCGTTTCAGCAAGAGATAGCTGAACAGATCTGCACAGAGCACCAGCCTGGAGGAGGGAGGGGAGCTTCAGCTGGAGCAGGAAGAGTGGTCAGGAAGCTGATGCAACTGCTCAGGGAGTGATAAAGACAGTGGTGCTGGGCTGAGCAGGGTGGACAGGCTGAAGGTATGACGGGCCAGGAGGCAGTGTTTGATTAAGTGTGTGCGGGGGAAGGACCTCAGAGGCCCCAGTCATCTTCCCTCTTTAAATATTTATTTTATTTATTTATTTTTTTTTCCTTTTTTGCTGCACAGCAGTCATGTGGGATCTTAGTTCCCCGACCAGGGATCCAACCCACGCTTCCTGCAGTGGACATGTGGAGTCTTAATCTCTGAACCACCTGCCCCAGTCTTCTTGTGGAAGGTAGAATTGTTCCTGAGGATAGGGCTTCCCAGAGACAGCAGATTTGCAGGCAGCATGTCAAGTTCACTTTGTAAGATAATGAGATATTTGACATGTACAAAGTAATTGATGTCAAATATACATAAGCAAGGGCTTCCCCAGTGGCTCGGGGTAAAGAATCCTCCTGCATTCGATCTCAGGGTTAGGAAGATGCCCTGGAAAAGGCAACCCACTCCAGTATTCTTGCCCGGGAAATCCCATGGACACAGGAGCCTGGCGGGCTATAGTCTGTGGGGTCCCAAAAGAGCTGGACATGTTTTAGGGACTAAACGACAACAATAACAAATACTTAAGCAATGGAGTGAAGTCAAAATAAATACCCAACTTGAGAATCAGACTATTAGCAACATCGCCAGTTCCCTGTTTCTCTCTCCCGTGACACCTCCCTGTCTCCCACCCCAAAATACCATATTCCCAATTATATTATTTTTAAATATTAAGTGGTTTTAAACTCATTACCTTGATTTTATTTTTCTCATAAACCCAAGTGGTTATTTTATTGTAAATATGCTTGCAGAAATGTTCCAGTTAATCACTGAATGGATTTGCTTTTCCGTGCAGAATTGACTGCACTCCAGATAAAGCTGCCAGTATTTCGATCCCATCTCAACCACTGTTACTCTGACCACTTGTTCCCCTCTGCCTCATGGGGCCTTTGTCACTGGGCACAGCACGATGAGCCTCGGCATTCTCTGAGATGATGCACTTTTTCCCTCCTCTCATCTGTTAAAAGTGTAAATTACATTAATTTTCTTATCCCTAACCTTGCATTTTTGGAATGAATCCAACTTGGGCAGGGTGTCTTATCTTGTCTATATATTACTGCTGCTGCTGCTAAGTCGCTTCAGTCATGTCCGACTCTGTGCGACCCCATAGACACAGCCCACCAGGCTCCCCCGTCCCTGGGATTCTCCAGGCAAGAACACTGGAGTGGGTTGCCATTTCCTTGTATATTTTACTAGGTTCCGTTTAATAATTTACTTCGGTTTTTCACATCTGCGTTTATGAGCCTGTATTATGAGCATGAAAGTGAAAGTGAAAGTTAGTTGCACAGTCGTGTCCGATTCTCTGCGATTCCATGGACTGTCCTGCTCCTCTATCTGTGGAATTCTCCAGGCAAGAGTACTGGAATGGGTTGCCATTTCCTTCTCCAGGGGATCTTCCCAGCCTGGGGATCGAACCCAGGTCTCCCACATTGCAGGCAGGTTCTTTACCAGCTAAACCACAAGGGAAGCCTTCATACTTGATGCCAAAATCTAAAAAGGACTGCATAAGAAAAAAAATACTGCAGGCTCATAAACACAGATGTAAAAAACCTAAGCAAATTATTAACCAAACTAGTAATATATAAACAAGATAACACACTGTCCCCAAGTTGGATTTATTCCAAAACGGCAAGGTGAGGAATGAGAAAATTAATTAATGTAATTTACCCTTTAACAGATTAGATGCTACATTTATGACATGTGAGTGGGAAAGTTCCCTCTTTTTATATACCCTGGAAGAATTTGTACAAGATAGAAGTGTTCGTTCTTTGAATGTCTAGTTAATTCTCCATTGAGGCCTTTCCTTTGTGATAAGATTAAAAAAATGTTTTTATTGATGTATAGTTGATTTACAATGTTGTGTTTGTTAGTTACCGTGTACAGCAAAATGATTCAGTTATGCACATGTACACATTCTTTTTTCAAAATATTCTTTTCCATTGCTGTTTAGCATAGGATATTGAATAGAGTC
Source organism: Bos taurus (assembly GCF_002263795.3). NCBI lineage: Eukaryota > Metazoa > Chordata > Mammalia > Artiodactyla > Bovidae > Bos > Bos taurus. The sequence continues at coordinate 43,356,425 of NC_037356.1, forward strand.
CTCTGTGCTATGTAGTGGGACCTTGTTTATCCATTCTACATCTTTGTGACAACATTTTATCTACTGATTCAATTGAATATTATAGGATTAATCAGCATTTTTGTTGTTGTTGTTGTGTGAACTTTTCGTTGTGGCTCAAGGACTTAGTCACCCTGAGGCATACGGGATCTTAGTTTCCTGACCAGGAATGGAACCCCTGTCCCCTGCATTGAAAGGCAGACTCTCAACCACTGGACCCTAGGGAAGTCCCTAATCAGGATTAATATTTCTACTTGTTTTAGTTTTGCTGAGTTTTATTTTTGTATAGGGACTTGTCTATTTTTATATAATTTAAATATATTTAAATTATGTAAAACATAAAAGTTGGCATAAAGTTGTTTATAACATCTTTGCATTTTTATTGTCTAACATACCTCACTTTTTATTCCTGTTATTGTTAATTTGTGGCTTCTCTTTTAAAAAGTACTCTGATTGCAGCTTGCCAAGGTTTGTCAGTTTCATTGGTATCATTCAGTTCATTTCAGTTGCTCAGTCTTGTCCAACTCTTTGTGACCCCATGGACTGCAGCATGCCAGGCTTCCCTGTCCATCACCAACTCCCAGAGCTTGCTCAAACTCATGTCCATCAAGACAGTGATACCATCCAACCATTTCATCCTCTGTCGTCCCATTCTCCTCCCACCTTCAATCTTTCCCAGCATCAGGGTCTTTTCCAATGAGTTGGCTCTTTGCATCAGGTAGCCGAAGTATTGCAGCTTCAGCTTCAGCATCCAACATATTCAGCTTCAGCTTCAGTCCTTCCAATGAATATTCAGGTTAACTTCCTTTAGGATTAACTGGTTTGATCTCCTTGCTATCCAAGGGACTCTCAAGAGTCTTCTCCAGTACCACAATACCAAAGCATCAGTTCTTCGGCACTCAGCCTTCTTTATCAGATCAGATCAGATCAGTCGCTCAGTCGTGTCAGACTCTTTTCGACCCCATGAATTGCAGCACGCCCAGACATGACTTCTGGAAAAACCATAGATTTGACTATATGAAACTTTGTTGGCCAAGTAATGTCTTTGCTTTTTAATATGCTGTCTAGTTTTGTCGTAGCTTTCCTTCCAAGGATCAAGTGTCTTTTAATTTCATATTAAAAAGAAAAGAAAAGAAGGTTGAAGTTGCAAAGTCTTTTACTATCTAGGTTCAGAAATCACACAATGTCATTTCCACAATGTCCTGTTGGTACACAGGTCAGCCTTATTCCATGAATACCTGGCTCATTTGAAGGCCACTTGGGAGGCTGGCTACCACAACTGTCCTGTCTCCTCCGTCTTCTCCATTTGGAACAATTTCTCAGGTTTCTTTTTCTTCTATGAACTTGAAACTTGTGAAAAGTATTGGCCAGTTATTTTGTAGAAGATCTCTCAGTTTGGATTTATCTGACGTTTTCTAAAGCTTACTTTGAGGTTATTCAGTAGGGGCAAGAATAATACAGAAGTGATGTGCTCTTCTCAGTGTATCCTACCGGGTGGTACGTGAAATTGGCTTGTCTTATTATTGGTCACATTAAATTTGATCACTTGGTTAGGATGTGTCTGCCAGGTTTCTCCAATGCAAACTGACTCATTTCCCCTTTGTAGTTAGTAAATATCTTGGGTGAGGGGAGATACTTTCAGTTCAGTTCAGTTCAGTCACTCAGTCGTGTCCGACTCCTTGTGACTCCATGAATTGCAGCACGCCAGGCCTCCCTGTCCCTCACCAACTCTCGGAGTTCACTCAGACTGACGTCCATCGAGTCAGTGATGCCATCCAGCCATGTCATCCTCTGTTATCCCCTTCTCCTCCTGCCCCCAATCCCTCCCAGCATCAGAGTCTTTTCCAATGAGTCAACTCTTCGCATCAAGTGGCCAAAGTACTGGAGTTTCAGCTTCAGCATCATTCCCTCCAAAGAAATCCCAGGGCTGATCTCCTTCAGAATGGACTGGTTGGATCTCCTTGCAGTCCAAGGGACTCTCAAGAGTCTTCTCCAACACCACACTTCAAAAGCATCAATTCTTCGGCGCTCAGCCTTCTTCACAGTCCAACTCTCACATCCATACATGACCACAGGAAAAACCATAGCCTTGACTAGACGGACCTTTGTTGGCAAAGTAATGTCTCTGCTTTTCAATATGCTATCTAGGTTGGTCATAACTTTCCTTCCAAGGAGTAAGCCTCTTTTAATTTCATGGCTGCAGTCACCATCTGCAGTGGTTTTGGAGCCCAAAAATATAAAGTCTGACACTGTTTCCACTGTTTCCCCATCTATTTGCCATGAAGTAATGGGACCGGATGCCATGATCTTCTTTTTCTGAATGTTGAGCTTTAAGCCAACTTTTTCACTCTCCACTTTCACTTTCATTAATTCCTCTTCACTTTCTGCCATAAGGGTGGTGTCATCTGCATATCTGAGGTTATTGATATTTCTCCTGGCAATCTTGATTCCAGCTTGTGTTTCTTCCAGTCCAGCATTTCTCATGATGTACTCTGCATATAAGTTAAATAAGCAGGGTGACAATATACAGCCTTGATGTATTCCTTTTCCTATTTGGAACCAGTCTGTTGTTCTATGTCCAGTTCTAACTGTTCTTCCTGACCTGCATACAGATTTCTCAAGAGGCAGGTCAGGTAGTCTGGTATTCCCATCTCTTTCAGAATTTTCCACAGTTTATTGTGATCCACACGGTCAAAGGCTTTGGCATAGTCAATAAAGCAGAAATAGATGTTTTTCTGGAACTCTCTTGCCTTTTCCATGATCCAGCGGATGTTGGCAATTTATCTCTGGTTCCTCTGCCTTTTCTAAAACCAGCTTGAACATCTGGAATTTCACAGTTAACGTATTGCTGAAGCCTGACTTGGAGAATTTTGAGCATTACTTTCCTAGCCTGTGAGATGAGTGCAATTGTGCGGTAGTTTGAGCACTCTTTGGCATTGCCTTTCTTTGGGATTGGAATGAAAACTGACCTTTTCCAGTCCTGTGGCCACTGCTGAGTTTTCCAAATTTGCTGGCATATAGAGTGCAACACTTTCACAGCATCATCTTTCAGGATTTGAAAGAGCTCAACTCGAATTCCATCACCTCCACTAGCTTTGTTCGTAGTGATGCTATCTAAGGCTCACTTGACTTCACATTCCAGGATGTCTGGCTCTAGGTGAGTGATCACACCATCGTGATTATCTGGGTCGTGAAGATCTTTTTTTATTGAATCTTTGAATTTATGCAAATATCTTGTTTCTTATCATACTTTTTAAATCATCAATGATTCCTGCCTGCAACAATTACTACTGTGGCATTTGCCTAATGGTGATTTTCTATTTTCATCATTTCTTTTCCTTTTATTTACGAAATCCTACTGGATGAAACAACTACCCAGCTTCCGTGGTGGCTCAGTGGTAAAAACCCCACCTACCAATGCAGGAGGCATGGGCTGGACCATTTCATCCAGGAAGGCCCCATGTGCCTTGGCATGACTAGCCCATGGGCAGCTATTGAACCTGGGCTCTAGAGCCTGGGAGCCACAACTATTGAGCCCACGTGGTTCAACTACTGAAGCCCAAACTCCCTAGAGCTCGTGCTCCACAACTAGAGAGGAGCCATAACTCCACTTGCCACGACTGGAGAAAAGCCCGGGCATCAATGAAGACCCAGCACAGCCAAAAATAAACAATTTTTTAAAACAGTAAGAGCTGTCACTTCTCCATTTACTTATTTATTTATACCAGTATAGACTCATGGATATTTGTTTTATTCCATGGATAACAATCGCTTACAATCCATGCTAGTTAATTTTATGTGTCAACTTGACTGTATCAGAGGGTGCCCAGATATGTGGCTACATATTATTTCTGGTTGTGCCTGTGAGAGTATTTCCAGTTGAAACTAATGTTTGAATCAGTGGACTCAGAGTCAGTGAAGAAGTTTGCTCTCCCAAATATGAGTGGGCATCATCCAGCCCCTGAGAGCTTCAGCAGAATGAAAATGTGGAGGAAGGAAGAATCCACCCCTTTACCTGATTCCTTGAGCTGGCCATAGATCTTCTGTCCTTGGCCACCCTTGTTTTCAGGTCTTCAAATTCAGAAGTAATTGCACCACCGCTTTCCTGGGTCTCCAGCTTGCAGACGGCACATGGTGGGACTTTTCCACTTCCATAAGTGCATAAAGAAATTCCTAATAACCGGGGTCCCCAACCTCCCAGATCTAATGCCTGATGCTCCGAGGTGAAGCTGATGTAATAATAATAGAAATAGAGTGTACAATACATGTAATGTGCTTGAATCATTGGAAACCATCCCCGCCTCCCATCGTGGAAAAATTGTCTTCCAAGAAGCCAGTGCCTGGAGCCAGAGAAGTTGGGGACCACTGCTTATACTAAATCTCTTCGTATCTGTATCCTATTGGTTCTGTTTCTCTGAAGAACTCTAACTAATACACTATCATTGTTTATTTTATTGTTCAAATTTTCCCAGATTAAGCCCCAGGGAACCCCTTCAGGTTGACTCATCTGGCTCCTTGCTTTCTGTCACTAGGTGATATTCCAGATTCATGATATACCATCTCTGCACCAGCCCCGAAATGAATCATTTCTCCAAAGAGCCCTGATTCCTTTTCACTGAAGAATGGAATTTAAGAACCAAGAACAGGGCATAAGCCGTGCTCATTGTTACTGGGGTGTTATCACCTCCAGGTCCTCTCAGTGGATAGAGTAGGAAATATATGTATGTCTGTACCCATCTGCTTATTTCTAGATCTACCCAGCTGTACATATGTATTCATCACACAAGTTTATACTAATGTCTTTGATTCTCATCCAACATGACAGGGTTCTTTCGAGCTTTTCCCTTTTCCTACTTGTAATTCTTCTCTGACAGTGAGAAATCGGATTCTCATAATTTACAATATTCTATTTATGTGCTTAGTACATGTAAATATTAAATAGGTTCAGAAATTCTAACTCACATCTCTCTGAAAAACAAATTTGCTACTAAGAGTACAATACTTGTATTGTTCAGTTCTTTTTTCTTAAAGTAGTTACTCAAAGATTAAAGCTGGAATCAAGATTTCCAGGAGAAATATCAATAACCTCAAATACACCACACTTATGGTAGAAAGCAAAGAAGAACTAAGGAGCCTCTTGATGAAAGTGAAAGAGGAGAATAAAAAAGTGGGCTTAAAACTCAATATTCAAAAAACAAAGATCATGGCATCTGATCCCATTATTTCATAGCAAATAGATCGGGAAACAATGGAAATGGTGAGAGACTATTTTCTTGGGTTCCAAAATCATTGCAGGTGGTGACTGCAGCCATGGAATTAAGAGACACTTTTTCTTTGGAAGAAAAGCTATGACCAACCTAGACAGCATACTAAAAAGCAGAGATATTTCTTTGCCGACAAATGTCCATCTAGTCAAAGCTATGGTTTTTCCTGTAGTCATGTATGGATGTGAGAGTTGGACCATAAAGAAAGTTGAGTGCCTAAGAACTGATGCTTTTGAACTGTGGTGTTGGGGAAGATCCTTAAGAGTCCCTTGGACTGCAAGGGGATCAAACCAGCCAATCCTAAAGGAAATCAGTCCTGAATATTCATTGGAAGGACTGATGCTGAAGCTGAAGCTCCAATACTTTGGCCACCTGATGCAAAGAACTGACTCATTGGAAAAGACCCTGATGCTGGGAAAGATTGAAGGCAGGAGAAGAAGGGGACAACAGAAGACGAGATGGTTGGATGGCATCACTGGCTCGATGGACATGAATTTGAGCAAGCTCCAGGAATTGGTGATGGACAGGGAAGCCTGGCATGCTGCAGTCCATGGGGTTGCAAAGAGTCATACATGATTGAGCGACTGAACTGAGGTAGTCAAAATATTGTTTTCCAGTTACTTAGATGAGATTTTTACCTCGTTATTTCCTTCAGAATGGTTGTTACTCATTTTAATACAGTTGGCTTCATTTCTTATGGTTTAGTTTCCTGTTGTGGGTTCTCCCAAACCTTCTTGCTAATTTTATTTGATGTTTTGTGGAGGAGGTAAAGCACTAACATGGGTCTAAGAGTCAGAATTGTGCAAACAAACTGCACTCAGAGAAAGGTCACTCCTCTTTCGTTCCTTTTATGCCAGTTCCACTCCATTCCCGCTTATTCCATGTGGGCAACAAACAAACATCATTAGTTCTGGTTGATCTTTCTTGTATTTATTTTTTCACAAAAGAACAGACATAGGTGTATTTTCTTATAATCTTTTTCTTTTTTACATAAAGAATAGCATTCTCTATGCTTTTAGAAATTACTTCCTAGGAATTCATAGAGACCTTTCTTATCCTTTTTTACAGTTGCATAGTACTCCATTGTCTGAATGTATCAAATGTTTTCACCTATCTTCTGTGTATAGTATAGTACGTAAAGATTGTTTCAATTATTTGCAATTGTGATCAATGTTTCAATAAATAATCTTGCGCATATATATTTTCCTATTCTTGGAGGTGTATTTTCAGGGTGAATTTCTCAAAGTGGCAGTGCTGGGTCAAAAGACAAGTACATATGCAGCTTTGGTAGACACTGTTAAATTTCCCTGCAGAACTATTGTGCCAGTTTGCGTTTCCATTAGCAACATGTAAGAAGGTATATTTCTCCAGTCTCATCATCAGAATGTGTTCTCATATTCTTTAATTTTGCCAATCTTATAGGAAAGGAATGGTATTTCAGAGCTGATTTAATTTGCATTTATTTAATTTTAAGTTAGTCCACAATTTTTAAACTACATTTGAAGAAGATTTTGGCATCTTTTTTTCTTGTGACTTTTCATATTTTTTTTTCAAATATGGGTTTTCAAAGTATGGGTTTGATCATTTGTCCCTCAGTTTGTAATAGTTCTCTCTATATTGAGGACTTACACTGAAAAATTTTCTCCTAGCTTGCCTTTGCTTCTTTGTTTATATAAAGAAGCTGTGGGGAGCTTTTATTTTCTATTTTATATATTATATACATTATATATACATAATGTGTATACATACATAGGAACATATTATCATATAATTATATAATATACATTATAGTTACATAAAGTATAATATATATTATGTATAATATATACATAATATATAAACATAATATAGACATATATATATAATATATATAATGTATAATATATACATAATATACATGTGTGTATTATATATAATACATAATATATATATAATGTATATATTATACAAAATATATTATACTTTATATAACTATAATACATATTATATAATTATATGATAATATGCATCTATATATATTATACAACTATAATGTATATTACATAATTATATGATAATATGTTTCTATTGCTGAATGTTTCATGGTAATCAAATATTATATGGGATAATTTCAACTGCTAGTAAAAATCTTTTCTTCCAAAGGTTTTAAAACAGAGGACATTTATTATTTCGTATAACAAGAAGTTCAGGCAGGTGGAGAATGCCTCAGATTATTAAGTTCGTTGATACCATCAAAGACCTAATTTTTTTTTTTGCATGCACATGGCATATGGAATTCTAGTTCCTCAACCAGGGATAGAACCTGTGGCCCCTGCAGTGGAAATGCAGAGTCCCAACATCTGGACCCCCAGGGAAATCCCACATTTTCTTGTTTTTCTTTTCTGATATTCTCTAGTGTTTCTGATTTTAGTAAGATATTGGCATTAGGACTAAGATATATATAAAACTAAGAAATATATGTCACATATTATATATAATATTAACATTCTATATTATATATCAATTATACAAAGTAACATTATATTACACATTGGTTATTATATACATATTTGTATAAGTTCATATACATATATTAAGATATATACATATATACTATATATTAGTATATAAAATATCTGTTAATTCCTATTTTCTTTAATGTTTTTAAAAAGAAAGGATGTTAAAAAAAAAAAAGAAAAGAAAGGATGTTGACTTTGGTAAGTTTTTCTAACATCTATCCAGATAATCATATAATTTTTTCCCTTAAATCTATTAATGTGGCCTATGACATCAGTGGATTTCTTATCATTAAATCCATCGTGGGCTTCTGGAATAAATTCCACTCGGTCGTGGTGCGTTGTTTCCTTACTGTAGCCCTGGATTACATCTGGTGATATTTTACTTAGTATTTGTGTTTCAATATTCATGAGTGATTTGAGTCCGTAGTTCTTTTATTATTCTCCCTTCTAGGTGTAGATGTCAATGTTTACCTGCTTCGTAAAAGAAATAAGTTGTAACTCAAGCATACATCAATACAGTAAACTTTTTAAAACTGAAAGAAAAGAAAAGACGTAAAGAATGTTCTGAAATGATTTCTAGAACATTGGGACTCTCTGTTCTTTAAAAGATGTGAGAAACTTCTATGAAACCATCTGGACCCAGTGCTTTTTTCTGAGGTAGTTCTTTAAAACTTTCCTTATTTCTTCTATGGATATTGGTCTAGCTAAGATTTTTTTCATTATAATGAGATACATTTTGCTAATCTCTGTTTCCCTAGGACATTATTACTTTATCCCAGGCTTTCCAAATTTACTTTTATTAAAGTCTGCAAAGTAACCTCATAATTTCAAAATTCTTTAAAAAGTTTATTTATTTTAAAAATTATGGTAATATATGCATAAAAGTTCCCTGGAGAAGGAAATGGCAACTCTCTCCAGTATTCTTGCTTGGAAAATCCCACGGACAGAGGAGTCTGGTGAGCTACAGTTCATGGGGTCACAAAGAATCAGACAGGACTGAGCATCTGAGCATATATACATAAAAGTTACCATTTTTACCATTTTTTAAAAGGTATGATTCAGGGCCAAAAGGAGAAGGGGGCAACAGAGGATGAGATGGTTAGATAGCTTCACCAACTCAATGGAATTTGAGCAAACTCCTGGAGATAGTGGAGGACAGAGGATCCTGGTGTGCTACAGTCCATGGGATCACAAAGAGTCAAACATGACTTACCGACTTAACAACAACAATTCAGTGCATTAGGTAGGTTCACATCGTGCAACCCTCACCACCATCCATCCATAAAACTTTTTTCCTCTTGCCAAACAAACTCTGTACCCATTTCCCCCTCTCCTCAGCCCCTGGAAACCACCATTCTACTTTCTGTCTTTATAAATTTGACTATTTTGCATAAGTTAAAAAAAAGTCTTTATTGAGGTAGCATTCATATGGCATATAATTTACTCCTACAAAGTGTACAATTGGTTCTTAGTATATTCAAAGTTGTGCAATTATCACCACAATCCAATTTCAGGACATTTTCATGATGCCAAAAAGAAACTCAGTATCTCTCAGCAGTCACTCCCTATTGGCTGTTCCACCAGCCCCAGGCAACCACTAATCTGTTTTGTCTCCACAGTTTTGCCTATTCTGGACATATCACATAAATCAAATCATACAATATAGCGCCTTTCATTTAAATTAAAGACTGTCTTCTTTCATTTAAAAGAATATTGTCCAACTCATCCATGTTGTAGCATGCATCAGTACTTCATTTTTCTTTTTTTTTTTTTTGCCCACCATACCTCAAGGCTTGCAGGATCATGATTCCCCACCCAGGGATTGAACCCTAGCTCTCAACTGTGAAAGCATGCAGTCCTAACACTGGACCTCCAAGGAATTCCCAGTGCTTCATGTCTTTTTATGACTGGATAATATTCCCTTGCATGGTCATATCACATTTTGTTTAATCCACTCATCATGTGGGTTCTTTCTGCCTTTTGGCTCTTGGAAATTACGCTGCTGTGAATATCACATAAAAGGTTTTGTGTGAACACATATCTTCAGTTCCCTTGGGTATACACCTGGGAGCGGAATGACTGGATTATACAGTAAGTCTATAATTAACTTTTTGAAGAACCGCCAAACTATTTTCTGAAGCAGCTGACCATTTTACATTCCCACCAGCAATGTATGAAGGCTCCGATTTCTTCACACCCTTGTCAACACCCGGCATTTTGTGTCTTTGTTAGCCATCCTAGTGGGTGTGAAGTAGTGTCTGTTGTGGTTTTTCTTTTTCTTGTTGCACTTCCTTAATGACTAGTGATTCTGAGCGTCTTTTCATGTGCTTTTGGCTGTTTGTGTATCTTCTTTGGAGAAATGTCTATTCTTTTGCCCATTTGAAAAATAGGACTATTTGACTTCTCTGGTGGCTCAGTGGTAAAGAACCTGCCTGCTAATGCAGGAGACACGGGTTCAGTCTCTGGTCCCAGAAGATCCCATGTGCAGCAGGGTCACTAAGCCCGTGAGCCACAACTATCGAGTCTGTGTGCTAGAGCGGGGGAGCTGCCTCTACTGAGACCACATGCCAAAAGTACGTGGGCTGCACGCCCTAGAGCCTGAACTCCGAAACACAAGAAACCACCGCAGTGAGAAGCCTGCACACCACAACTACAGAGTAGACCCAACTCTCTGCAGCTAGAGAAAGCCTGCACAGCAGTGGAGATGCAGCAGGGCCAGTAAATAAATAAATGCATAATTAAAATGAAAAAACAAGGGCTACACTTGTCAGAGTCCTTTAAATATTATAGGTACAAGTTCCCTCAGATATCTGGTTTGCAAATATTTTCTATTTTGTAGTTGTCTTTTTACTTTCTTGGTAGTATATTTCACAGCATAAAGTTTTTAATTTTTATGTAGCTTATTTTTTCTTTATTGTGCTTTTGGTGTCGTATCTAAGAAACCCTAAGCCAAGATCATGAAGATTTGTGCCCATGTTTTCTTCTGGGAATACTATGTTTTAGTTCTTAGACTTTAGGTCTATGATTTATTTTGATTTTATTATTCATCTGGGGTGAGGCAGGTGTCCAGCTTCATTCCTTTGCATGTAGTTATCCAGTTATCCCAACACCCATTTACTGAAAAGACTGTTCTTCCCTTATTGAAAGATCTTGGCACTGTTACAGAAAATCAGTTGACCACAAACGTAGGGGGTTATTTTTGGATGCCCAGTTCTATTATGTTGATCTATTTGTCTCTCTTAATGGTGAGATGGAGCAGGACCCTATTATCCTTGCCCCCATGTCCTCAGCATACCTTTTGTCTTAGCCAAAGAATAAGTTTAATCAGAGAAGCGAGAAAATCAGAAACAAAGGAAAACAGTCCAACAAGACTAAGTAATTGTTTAGTCATTAAGTCTAGTCAAGGACCTATAGTTCCTTCTCAAGGGCTATGGATAATATTAGGAGCCATGTCCTGTGAGCTGTCTTTTAGATACTGAAACCCTCACCCGGTGGAAGAAGTAATTACATGATGACCAGATTGTAGCCATGACATGCTATGCTATGCTATGCTAAGTCACTTCAGTCGTGTCTGACTCTGTGTGACCCCATAGACAGCAGCCCACCAGGCTCCCCCGTCCCTGGGATTCTCCAGGCAAGAACACTGGAGTGGGTTGCCATTTCCTTCTCCAATGCATGAAAGTGAAAAGTGAAAGTGAAGTCACTCAGTCGTGTCCGACTTTCAGCGACCCCATGGACTGCAGCCTACCAGGCTCCTCCGTCCATGGGATTTTCCAGGCAAGAGTACTGGAGTGGGGTGAGCCATGACATAATCTGTCACAATTTCAAGAATTGGCCTCTAAGAAATGGGAAGAAATCCACCATGGAATGAAAGATTAACTGTACTTAAAACAATCAAGACGATACTGATCATACCACTGATGATCAGTTTCAAGATGCCTGTCAGAGTTGTCTGCTGTTTCTGCATGTAGCCCCCTCTGTCTATATTGTCAGTGGGGGAGAGTCAACCTTTGGACAGGTGGTAGCCCTTCCCAACCCCGGTTGCTGGAATCCAAAATAAAGTCAACTTTCCTTTCCACCAACCTTGCCTCTTTTTTGGCTTTTGAACGGCAAGCAGCTGGACCCCACTTTCGGATACAATGGCAATACCACACAGTCCAGATTATTGTAGCTTTGCAGTAAGTTTTGAGTCCATGAAGAATGAATCATGCAGCTTTGTTCTCTCTCTGCCTTTTTTCTTTTTTTTAAATTTTTATTGGAGTAGAGCTGAATTACAGTGTTGTGTTCGTTTCAAGTGCACTCTCTTATTTTTTCTCAAGACTGTTTTGATTATTTTGAGTCTCTTGCATATACACATAAATTTCTGAATCTTAACTTTGCTGTATACCTTAAACTGGAGAAAGCAATGTCAACCCACTCCAGTACTCTTGCCTGGAAAATCCCATGGATGGAGGAGCCTGGTAGGCTGCAGTCCCTGGGGGCGCTGTGAGTCAGACACAACTGAGCGGCTTCACTTTCACTTTTCACTTTCATGCATTGGAGAAGGAAATGGCAACCCACTCCAGTGTTCTTACCTGGAGAATCCCAGGGATGGGGGAGCCTGGTGGGCTGCCGTCTATGGGGTCGCACAGAGTCAGACACGACTGAAGTGACTTAGCAGCAGCAGCAGCATACCTGAAACTAACACAATATTGTAAATCAACCAAAGTTCAATTTAAAAAATTAGCCATCACAATAGCTCATTTCTTTTTGTTGTTGTTCAGTCGCTCAGTCATGTCTGACTCTTTGTGACCCTGTGGACTGCAGCACACCAGGCTTCCCTGTCCTTCACCATCTCCCAGAGCTTGTTTAATTCATGTTCATTGAGTCGGTGATGCCATCCAACTATCTCATCCTCTGTCTTCTCCTTCTCCTCCTGTCTTCAATCTTTCCCAGCATCAGGGTCTTTTTTAATGAGTTGGCTCTTCTCATCAGATGGTCAGAGGATTGGAGCTTCAGCTTCGGCCTCAGTCCTTCCAATGAATATTCAGGACTGATTTCCTTTATGATGGACTGGTTAGATCTCCTTGCAGTCCAAGAGACTTTCAAGAGTCTTCTCCAACACCACAGTTCAAAAGCATTAATTCTTCAGTGTTCAGCCTTATTTATATCATTTGTTCATTTCTTTTTATCACTGAATAATATTCTATCTTATGGATATACCACAACTTTGTGTATCCATTCACCTATTAAAGGACATCTTGGTTGCTTTTGTTTTTGGCAATTATGAATGAAACTGATAGAAACATTTGTGTGCAGGTTTTTGGGTGGACATAAATTTTCAACTCCCTTGGTAAATACTAAGGAGGACGGTGGCTGGATTGTAAGTAAGAATATATTCAGTTTTGTAAGAAACTGTCAAACTCTCTTCCAAAGTGGCTGTCCTGTTTTTCATTCCTACCAGAAAAGACTAAGAAATCCTACTGCTTCACATCCTCACCAACATTTAGTGTTGTTAGCATTGTGGATTTTGGCTATTCTAATAAGGATGTAGCGTATCTCATTGTTGCTTTAATTTGCATTTCTCTAATAGCACATGATATGGAACATCTTTTTATATGAATATTTACCATCTGTATATTTTCTTTTGTGAAATGTCTGTTAAGGGTTTTGGCCCATTTTAAAATTGGATTTTGTTTTCTTATCATTATGCTTTTGTTTTTGTCTTTTTTCGGCCAAGGCGTGTGACTTGCAAGATCTTGGTTCTCCTACCAGGGATGGAACCCAGGCCCTCAGCAGTGAAAGCACAGAATCCTAACCACTAGACTGCCAGGGAATTCTCTCCTATTTTGGAGTTTTAAGAGTTCTTGGTATATTTTGAATAACAGTCCTTTAACAGATATGTCTCTTTTACAAATGTTGTCTCCATGTCGAATTCTCTTGACATTGTCTTTTGCAGAGCAAAAGTTTTTCATGTTAATGAACTCCTTTATCAATTGTTTTTTTCACAGATCATACCTTTGGTGTGGTATTTGAAAAATCATGGCCTTACTTAAACTAATACAGTGTTATGTGTCATTTGTATCTCAGTAAAACTAGGGGGAAAAGTTATGGCCAAACCCAAGGTTTTCTGTAATGTTAACTTCTAGGAGGTTTATTGTTTTCTATTTTACATTAAGGTCTATGATCCATTTTCAGTTAATTGTTGTAAAGGGTATAAGGTCTATGTCTAGATTTTTTTTTTCCATGCGGATGTCCAGTTGTTCCAATATCATCTATTGTAAAGACTATCTTTTCTCCACAGTATTGCCTTTGATCCTGTGTCAAGAAAGGCCCACTATATTTATGTGGATCTATTTTGGGCTCTTGAGTGGGTGAAGCCTGATATTTATGCACAGCCTTCCCAAGCCCCAGGGTAGACTGGGACCCAAGGAGGGCCCTTCCTGGCTGCCTCTTTCCCTGATCGTCTTGTAAATGTCATTGTAAATTGCCATTTTACCTATTGCTACTAGTATCAAGGAGTACCTTCTTAATTGCTCTCCACAAAAATATCAAAGATCTCATTTTGTTTGATAATGCTAGTAGGCATTGTTCCAGATAAGCTAAGTGTCTCAGGCAATGCTATGAAGTTCTTTATGGCCTGCCTTTCCACCTGGGCAGAACCTCTGCCCCACACTTTAGAAACTAGGAGTAGGGAAAGTAGCCCATTATCCATGAGTGACACCCCTGCTCTAGAAGCTGGTGGGAGTGAGAGATAGCGGCTCCTGATCTTCCTGACTTTTCCTTCTGGCGTGGACTCTCTGCTTTAGGAGAGCCATGAAGATCCAGTATTTTACGCCTGTCATGCCCAGACTGTAGAGCTTCTTGCCTGCAAGTGTGGGTTGTGTCGGGGAAGAGACGCCCAGTTCTCTTCTGCTGCACCTGCCTGGAGCAGAGCTTCAATAACGAGAGGATGAGAAACATGGACCATCTGCCTTTCTCAAGTGAGAAAGGTGAGAGCTTCTCTCTACACTGGGATATGGGGACGAGAGTGGGAGAGGGCGCCCCTTATTTTCTTGGCTGCCCCTGCGTGGAGTTAAACTCCTGGAAGACAGAAAGGAGAAGAGGAGGAAGGAGAAAGCAGTGGGTGGTAGCTCAAAAGTCATAGGCTCTCACCATTTGTATGTGTTTGCTTTTGTTTTTGAATTGAAGTATAGTTGAGTTGGACTTCCCAGGTGGCGCAGTGGTAAAGATTCTGCCTGCCAGTGCAGGAGATGCAAGAGCTGTGGATTCGATCCCTGGGTTGGGAAGATCCTCTGGAGTAGGAAATGGCACCCTACTCCAGTATTTTTGCCTGGAAAATTCCAGGGGCAGAGGAGCCTGGGGGCTTCTCCAAGGGGACACAAAGAGTCGGACATGACTGAACAACTAAGCACATGGTGGATTTACAGTACTGGGTTAGTTTCAGGTGTACAGCACAGAGATAGTGTTTTTGCAGATTATATATTAGAGATTACTATAAGATAATGGGTGCGATTCCCTGTGCTAAATAGTGTATCCTTGTTGCGACTCTCACTGTTTTGAGCAATATTCCCTTAAATGAATGCTTCTGAATTTGCTGGATATGCCTTTAGGACAATCTCCAGACTAAATAATTAGGTCAACAATTTCTTTCTAGTTAGATAGTTGTTTTACCTGGGGGGATTTCAACTGTGCTCCTCCGTCTGCCATTCTGAAAATCAATCTTAAGATTTAAAAAATTTTCTTATTCCAATGGTTGTTTTCCTCTTGTCACTTATTTGCTATATATATGTTTTCTCCCCTTTTTCTTTTTTTTTTTTTAAACTTCTTTAATTCTGGTCTCACCGTACAGTATGTGGGATTTTAGTTCCCTGAACCAGGGATTGAACCGGGGCCACAGCAGTGAAAGTCCTGAGTCCTTAACACACTGGACCACCAGGGAATTCCCTCTCCCCTTTTTCTTGAACAAATTAACTAGTGGTTTGTCTGTTTGCTAATTTTTTCAAAAACACAAGTCTAATTTCTGTCCTCTACTGCACTAATCTCTGTTTTTCTCTTTATTATTCCCTCTTTGTGCTTTCTTTTGGTTTACTTTCTTGTTGGTTTTTTCCCCTAGTTTTCTTAGAATTGGTAATTAAATTCATTTCTTCTCTTTCTTTTACTTTAAATCCTAAAAGTGTCCTGTATTATGAACGTTCATCTAATCATTGCTGTACTTTTATTTTGAATTTTTTTTCTGGCAGCTCTGCATGGTGTGTGATATCTTAGTTCTCTGACCAGGGATAGAACCCATGCTCCCTGAAGTAGAAGCTCGAAGTCCTATCCACTGGACCACCAGGGAATTCTCTCTAATCATTGCTTTAAATGTATCTCATAGAGTCTTATTATTTTTTAGAATTTTGTATTCCAGTTTTTCACCTAATTAATTTTGGTTTTGTCTTTGTTAATGACTTCTCATTTTGTTACACTGTATTCAGAGAATATTGTTTATGACATTTTCATTTTATTCAACTTACTAAAAATTTTTTGTGATTAATATGATTAATTTTTTGTGGATATTTTATTTCTTTGGATTTATGGGTTTTTTTTTCAGGGGAAAGTTTCCTCTATTGATGTGTGTTGGATTTTATGTTCTGGTAATTTTTTGGTTTTTAAATAATAGTTCCAAATGAATGAATCTGTTAACCTTTTCCTTGTTCATTTTGTGTGTGTGTGTGCTATTGGGGTGTTTTGCAAGATTCCTAGCTCTATTGAACACTCTCATGTCAACATACCAAAGTCCAGACACTTTAGTGGATTTTAATTTGTTTAGTTGGGGGAAGGGGTTTATGTCCTCCGATTTTCTGTTTAGCTTTGTTTCTCTTTTGTCTTGTAAGATGCTAAATTTTTGCTTTTCCCCTCCTTCATCACTCAATTGCCCAAAGACTCTTCAACCATTTGCTGCCCTCCTTTCTTTCCCGTTTCCCAGAACCTATGTGTTTAATCACATGCCATATGCTTGAAGTCCCTTCCCTGTAGTCTGCATTCTGATGTCCCAGGACATTTTCCTATTATTTACAGCCTGCAAAAAAAACCATCCTCTTCCTGTTGAAGGTTCTAGATTGACGAATTGGACCATGTTGCCAGCTGTCCTTTTCTCTCTTCCCTGTTTTTCTGGGCACAAAGCCACTTGAGAAGGTGGAGCGGGGCCGGAGCGCAAGAGACCAGCACAACTCTGGTGCGCTTTCATTCTGTTTACAGTTCATCTGAAAAGTAGTTCCCCTGGTGACTCAGATAGTGGAGAACCTGCCTGCAATGCAGGAGACCCGAGTTTGATCCCTGGGTCGGGAAGATTCCCCTGGAGAAGCGCATGGCAACCCACTCCATTCATGCCTGGAGAATCCCATGGACCGAGGGGCCTGGAGGGCTACAGGCCATAGGGTCGCAAAGAGTCAGACATGACTGAGTAACTGACACGTTCACTTTCATTCTGAAGTGTGGACATTCTCTGCTTTCAAGTTATGCTGAGGCTACAGCAGAGTTTTATTTCCCATGCTTGTTGTTTTGACTTGCTTGGGAAGGAGGCACTGGGAGATGGGGACACAGGCAGCCACTGTGGTCCTTGATTACCCAGAAGTCCCTCTGCTTTTTCTTTGTAAGTTTTTTTTTTTTTAACATGTATTTATTTATTTGGCTCCACTGGGTCTTAGTTGTGCCAGGGGCATCTTTTGACCTTCCCTGCAGCCTTTGGGATCTTTACTTGGGGCGTGTAAACTCTTAGTTGCAGCAAGTGGGATCTAGTTCCCGGACAAGGGATCAAACCTATTCCCTGCTCTGGAATCTCACTGGACCACCTGGAAGTCCCACCGTGTAACTTTTAAAGGCGGAGTTCAGCTCATTTATTTGTACCCTTTCTTATTTTCAAATATATGCACTTGAGGTCATAATTTTTTCTCTAAGAATTTTTAGCTGGATCCTCCACCTTTGATACATGATATTTCATTATGATTGTAATCTAAAACAACACAAATTTATACTCTATTTTCTAATATCAGTTGTGGGGGTTTTTTTCCCCTGTGATCCAGCTATTTCATAAAATGTTTCTTAATTTCAAATGCATGGAATTCTCCATTTTTCTGTTTGTTGGCACTGTTTAACTTAATTATATTGCAGTAAAAAGAATACAAACTGTATGATTTTACTTTTTTGAAACTAGTTGAGTTGCCTGATGGTCTAGAATTTGATGAATTTATTGGGAAATGTTCTTTATATGCTGTTATGCGATGCTTCACTAGGTCAAATTTGTTAACCATATTCTTCATATCTTTTATATCCTAGCTAATTTTTTTTGCCTGCATGTGTCATGGAGTCTACAAATAAGATTGTGATATAATCTGCTTTTCCTTGTGGTCCTATATATATACATATATTCTATTCTATAGAATAGAACCACAAGCACTGAAGAATTGATGCTTTTGAACTGTGCTGTTGGAGAAGACTCTTGACAGTCCCTTGGACTTCACAGAGATGAAACCAGTCAATTCTAAAGGAAATCAACCCTGAATATTAATTGGAAGGACTGTTTTTGAAGCTGAAGCTCCAATTTTGGCTACCTGATGGGAAGGGCTGACTCACTGGAAAAGACCCTGTTGCTGGGAAAGATTGAAGGCAGAAAGAGAAGAGGGCAACAGAGGATGAGTTGGTTGGATGGCATCACTGACTCAATGAACATGAATCTGAGCAAGCTCCAGGAGTTGGTGATGGAGAGGGAAGCCTGACATGCTGCAGTCCATGGGGTTGCAAAGAGTCGCACACGACTTGGTGACTGAACAACAAATATATAGAATAGAACCATATATATACATATATATCCTGTTGATCTTTTTTATTTTATTTTATTTTTAAACTTTACAATATTGTATTAGTTTTGCCAAATATCGAAATGAATCCACCACAGGTATACCTGTGTTCCCCATCCTGAACCCTCCTCCCTCCTCCCTCCCCATACCCTCCCTCTGGGTCGTCCCAGTGCACCAGCCCCAAGCATCCAGTATCGTGCATCAAACCTGGACTGGCGACTCATTTCATACATGATATTATACATGTTTCAATGCCATTCTCCCAAATCTCCCCACCCTCTCCCTCTCCCACAGAGTCCATAAGACTGATCTATATATCAGTGTCTCTTTTGCTGTCTCGTACACAGGGTTATTGTTACCATCTTTCTAAATTCCATATATATGTGTTAGTATACTGTATTGGTGTTTTTCTTTCTGGCTTACTTCACTCTGTATAATAGGTTCCAGTTTCATCCATCTCATTAGAACTGATTCAAATGTATTCTTTTTAATGGCTGAGTAATACTCCATTGTGTATATGTACCACAGTTTTCTTATCCATTCATCTGCTGATGGGCATCTAGGTTGCTTCCATGTCCTGGCTATTATAAACAGTGCTGCGATGAACATTGGGGTACACGTGTCTCTTTCCCAATCTTATTTTTAATGATAAATTTTAAATTGCTGTGTATTTAAAAAATCACTAAGTAAGCAACCTCTTTAACCTGAAATTTAATTTTTTTCAGATTTTTTTTCTAATATAGTTATTCCAGCCTTTAGTAAACATTCGCCTAATATTTTTTTTCCCACTTTCTGATAGAGATGAAGTAGGATAATCAAATAGTTAGCTCACAAATCCCATTCAGTTCAGTTCAGTTCAGTCGCTAAGTCGTATCCGACTCTTTGCAACCCCATGAATCGCAGCACACTAGGCCTCCCTGTCCCTCACCAACTCCCAGGGTTCACTCAGACTCACATCCATCGAGTCAGTGATGCCATCCAGCCATCTCATCCTCTGTCGTCCCCTTCTCCTCCTGCCCCCAGTCCCTCCCAGCATCAGAGTCTTTTCCAATGAGTCAACTCTTCGCATGAGGTGACCAAAGTATCTGAGTTTCAGCTTCAGCATCAGTCCTTCCAATGAACACCCAGGACTGATCTCCTTTAGGATGGACTGGTTGGATCTCCTTGCAGTCCAAGGGACTCTCAAGAGTCTTCTCCAACACCACACTTCAAAAGCATCAATTCTTCGGCGCTCAGCCTTCTTCACAATCCAACTCTCACATCCATACATGACCACAGGAAAAACCATAGCCTTGACTAGATAGACCTTTGTTGGCAAAGTAATGTCTCTGCTTTTCAATATGCTATCTAGGTTGGTCATAACTTTCCTTCCAAGGAGTAAGCGTTTTTTAATTTCATGGCTGCAGTCACCATCTGCAGTGATTTTGGAGCCCAGAAAAATAAAGTCTGACACTGTTTCCACTGTTTCCCCATCTATTTGCCATGAAGTGATGGGACCAGATGCCATGATCTTCATTTTCTGAATGTTGAGCTTTAAGCCAACTTTTTCACTCTCCTCTTTCACTTTCATCAAGAGGCTCTTTAGTTCTTCTTCACTTTCTGCCATAAGGGTGGTGTCATCTGCATATCTGAGGTTATTGATATTTCTCCTGGAAATCTTGATTCCAGCTTGTGCTTCTTCCAGCCCAGCATTTCTCATGATGTACTCTGCATATAACTTAAATAAGCAGGGTGACAATATACAGCCTTAACGTATTCCTTTTCCTATTTGGAACCAGTCTGTTGTTCCAAGGGATTGTAAATAGATAGGAAATGTTAAGGGGCTTTGAGAGATCATGGTGAGTTAATCATCATTCAAGAAAACAGGTTTACTTAACTACAAAATCAAGTAAGCTCGCTAAGGAACAAAAACATACAACAGAAGAATGAGACATGCCCCAAACAATAGAACAATGGTGTCATGAGACCCACATTCTGCCCAATAAGTTAATGATAAGTTAATGATCCCTAGGACATGCTGTCTACTCACATGATAATTTGTGGAAAGGATACACTTAAAAGTGAAGGCCCCTTATTGTACTGAGACCTAAAATATTTTTTCCATTGCACCATGACAATCTTGGCTTGACCATGTAAAGACAAAAAAAACTCCCCTGCCCAACCTGGAGGAGGAGCTGATAATGGAAGCATGATGTCTATTCAAGAATGAGGAAGAAGATGATCTTGTTCTCTCCCCACTTTTCCTTCGATTATAAAAATGTAACCCACTAAGTACTGGAATCAGGATTGTCAGAAGAAATATCAATAACCTCAGATATGCAGATGACACCACCCTTACGGCAGAAAGCAAAGAAGAACTAAAGAACCTTTTGATGAAAGTGAAAGAGGAGAGTGAAAAAGTTGGCTTAAAACTCAACATTCAAAAAACAAAGATCATGGCATCCAGTCTCATCACTTCATGACAAATAGATAGGGAAACAATGGAAACAGTGACAGATTTTATTTTCTTGGGCTCCAAAATCACTGCAGATGGTGACTGCAGCCATGAAATTAAAAGAAGCTTGCTCCTTGGAAGAAAAGCTATGACCAACCAAGACAGCATATTAAAAAGCAGAGACATTACTTTGCCAACAAAGGTCCGTCTAGCCAAAGCTATGGTTTTTCCGGCCATCATGTATGGATGTGAGTAAATAAAGCTGTGCCAAAGAATTGATGGTTTTGAACTGTGGCGTTGGAAAAGATTCTTGAGAGTCCCTTTGACTGCAAAGAGATCCAACCAGTCCATTCTAAAGGAGATCAGTCCTGAATATTCATTGGAAGGATTGATGCTGAAGCTGAAGGTGAAACTCCAATACTTTGGCCACCTGATGGGAAGAACTGACTCATTTGAAAAGACGCTGATGCTGGAAAAGATTGAAGGCAGGGGAGAAAGGGACCACAGACGATGAGATGGTTGGATGGCATCACCGACTCGATGGACATGAGTTTGAGTGAGCTTTGGGAGTTGGTCAAGGGCAGAGAAGCCTGGCATGCTGCAGTCCATGAGGTCGCAAAGAGCTGGACACGACGGAGCAATTGAACTGAACTGAAATCCTCAGGGCAGTGCAGTGCGATGCTCACCTGCCCCCTCGTAAGCCTCACAAGCGTCCTATTGTAATAAATCACTTCTCATCTATCACTCTGCTGCTACTGCTAAGTCACTTCAGTCGTGTCCGACTCTGTGTGACCCCAGAGACGGCAGCCCACCAGGCTCCCCCATCCCTGGGATTCTCCAGGCAAGAACACTTTAGTGAAAATGAAGTCACTCAGTCATGTCCGACTCTTTGCAGCCCCATGGGCAGTAGCTTGCACCAGGCTCTTTCGTCCATGGGATTTTCTAGGCAAGAATACTGGAGTGGATTGCCATTTCCTTCTCCAGGGAATCTTCCCGAGCCAGGGATCAAACCCAGGTCTCCCACATTGGGGACAAATGCCTTACCATCTGAGCCATGAGGGAAGTCTCTCACTAAATTCTTTCTGCACTGAGACATTAAGTATCAGAACTCCTCAGAGCCCTCTGAAACGCCACCTAGTGGGTTCACTTCTACTTCTGAATGTGTTACACACTTCTTTTAGAACTATCCTTTTTTGTGTGTATCTTTTATAAATACAGGTATATCTCAGAGTTATTGTGCATTCACTTTCAGACTACTACAATAAAATAATATTGCAATAAAGCAAGGTCACAAATTTTTTGGTTTTCCAGTGCATATAAAAGTTGTTTATACTCTATTACAGTCTATTAAGTGTGCAATAGCTTTATGTCAAAACAAAACCATGTACATACCTTAATTTAAAAATATTTTGTTGCTTAAAAATGGTAACCATCATCTGAGCCTTCATGATGATGGATCATGAAGAGTCATGATCAAGGCTTCCCTAGTGGCTCAGTGGTAAAGAATTCACCTGCCACTGCAGGAGACACAGGTTCAATCCCTGGTCCAAGAAGATCCTATGTGCTGTGGAGCAACTAAAGCTGTGTCCACAACCCATGAGCCTGTGCTATAATGCTTGGGAATCAAAACTATGGAGTCCACATGCCATAGCTACTGAAGCCCTTGCACCTAGAGCCCGTGCTCCACGACAAGAGAAGCCAGCGCAATGAGAAGCCCACACGCTACAGCAAAAAGTAGCCCCACTCTCCGCAACTAGAGAAAGCCCACACAGCAGTGAAGACCCAGCACAGCCAAAAATAAAGAAATAAAATTAATGAAGGGTCATGATCTTTTTGCAAGAGTAGCATCACCATAATAAATATAATAAAAATGAAAAAGTTAGGAATTTTGGAAGAATTGCCAAAATGTGACACAAAAACACAAAGTGAGCAAATGCTGTTGGAAAAATGATGCCAATAGATTAGCTCAACATATGGTTGTGATGAAAGAAATGTTCACATATTGAGCTGTGGGAAAGTCATTCTGGATTATACATGGGTTAGCTGCTTTAATTATTAAATAAAGAAATGTGATGACAGAAGTAAAGAATGTCCACGTTAAAAGTGAAGATTAAATGCCTCCTGGGACACCAATGCTGGTCCTCTTTTGTGTAAGACCACCTCCCAGGTGCCAAATCCATACTGACTCACTGTACTTGCTGTATTTGCTGGTCTGTTTTCTTGTTTGCTTAACTTTCTGTTTTATGTTGGAGCATAGTTGATTACCAATGTTGTGATAGTTCCACGTATACAGCAGGCTGATTCAGTTATGCATATCCATGCATCTATTTCAGATTCTTTTCCCATTTAAGTTGCTACATAATATTGAGCAGAGTTCACTGTGCTGCACAGTAGGTCCTTGTTGGTTATCTATTTTAAATACAGCAGTGTGTACATGTCAATCTCAAATTCTCTAACTATTCCTCCCCCTGACCCTTCCCCCCTGGTAACCATAATTTGATTCTCTAAGTCTGTGCGCTTATTTTCATTTTGTAAATAAGTTCATTTCTTTTTAGATGCTACATATAAGCAATGCCATATGGTATTTTTCTTTCACTGACTTACTTCACTCAGTATGACAATCTTTGGGTCCATCCATGTTTATGCAAATAGAGTTATTTCATTCTTTTTAATGTCTGAGTAACATTCCATTACTTCCCAAGAATCTGGCTGCAATTCGAGAGACCTGAGTTCGGTCCCTGGGTTGGAAAGATCCCCTGGAGGAGGGAAAGGCTACCCACTCCAGTATTCTGGCCTGGAGAATTCCATGGGTTGTATAGACCATGGGGTCGCAAAGAGTCGGATATGACTGAACGACTTTCACTTTCAACCTTCCATTGTATCTATGTATGACATCTTTATCCATTCCTCTGCTGATGAGCATTTAGGTTGCTTCCATGTCTTGGCTACTGCAAACAGTGCTGCAGTGAACACTGGGGTGCATATATCCTTTTGGACCATGTTTTTCTCCAGGTATATGCCCAGGAGTGGGATTGCTGGATCATATGGTAGCTCTGTCAGTGTTAGTCGCTCAGTCATGTCCGACTCTTTGTGACCCCATGGACTGTATAGCCCATCAGGCTTCTCTGCCCATGGGATTCTCCAGGCAAGGATACTGGAGCGGGTTGCTGTTGGTAGCTCTAGTTTCAGTTTTTTAAGAAATCTCCATACTGTTCTCCATAAAGGCTATACCAATTTACATTCCCACCAACAGTGTAGGAGGGCTCCCTTCTCTCCATACCCTCTCCAGCATTTGTTTGCAGATTTTTTGATGATAGCTGTTTTGACTGGTGTGAGGTGATGTCTCGTTACGGTTTTGATTTGCGTTCTCTATGGTCCATTTTTCAAAACCTTGAAGGAATGTATTTCTGATTTGTTTAATGTTCTTTGTTCTGACAAGTTATAAAACTGTGCTGAAAAGCCTGGTCCTCTGGAGCAGTTCCTCAGAGTAATCTGGAAAGCTGGCTTCCAGGCCACAGTCTTCAGCTGGCTTCAAATAAAACTCTTTTCTAGGCAATTCCCTGATTGTCCAGTGGTTAGAACTCCACACTTCCCCTACCAGGGGCAATTAAAATCCTGCAACAAAGGTCCCACAAGCTGTGCAGTGCAGCCAAAAAACAAAAGAACCAAGAAACAAACAAAAACACCTCTTTTCTATTCCTACTATAGATTGTTTATTGAGTATTCTTTTTGACAGTTATCATAAACCTTCAAATTGTAAAAAAAAAAAAAAAAGCAGTATCTATGAAGCGTAATAAAGCAAAAAGCAATAAACGGACGTATGCCTCTAGCTTGTAGCACAATTATTTTATAAACAGTGTATTAGTTAGCTCAGTAGAAATTATGCTGTGATAAATGTGGTAGGCAGAATAATGACCTCCCAGATATGTACCCATCCCAATTCTTGGAACCCATGAACATATTATCTGACATGGCAAAAAGGACTTCATAGATGTGATTAAGGATCTTGAGATGGGGAGATTATCCTGGATTATTCACATGGACCCAGTGTAATCACAGGGTCCTTAATAGTGGAAGAGGAAAAAAAAAAAAATGTGGAAGAGGGATCAGAGTTAGTAGAAGCTATGCAACTGTCTTTGAAGAGGAGGAAGGAAGCCAGAAGCCAGATGCCAAAGAATGAGGCTGGCCACCCGAAGGAATTAAACCTTACCCACACCTTGACTTTAGCAGACTGAGACCCATTTGGACTTCTGGCCTCCAGAACTGGAAGATGATAGATTCACATTATTTTAAGCCACTGAGTTTGTGGTAATTTGTTAGGGCAGGAAATGGAAATCCAACCCAATAATGTCAATAATTATTTGATATCAATGATATCCAAAATCTCAGCAGCTTTCAAAACAGAAGTTTTTCTTTTCTTTTTTTTAAAAGAGGAATTAGAGGAAATGTTTAACAAGAGTCTCCTTTTTTCTCTTTCTTTTTTCTTTAAATTATGAAAGCTTGATAACACATTTACAGGAGACTTGGAAAATACAGAACAAAGTTATGTGTAGTTCCACTGTATATTACAAGTTTTTTTTAAGTAGATAAATTAAGATTTTTAGTTTGAGTTTCCGTAAGGAGTCTCCTTTTAAAAAGAAATTGAATTAGAGTTGATTTACAATGTTTCACTGTACAGCAAAGTGATTTAGTTATACATATACTCTTTTTCATTTTTTTTCTAATACATACATTTTACTGAAGTACAGTTGACTTACAATGTTTCAGGTGCACAGCAAGGTGATTCAGTTATACATATGCATACATATTATTTTTTCAGATTATTTTCCATTACAGGTTATTATAAGACACCTTTTGTTATTTTTCTGTTGACCAATCATGATATAATGGTATTAAGTGAGTAATAGTTACATAATCATAATAGTAAAAGGTGTTTATAAGTTTTCACAATCAGTAGCCAGACAAAAAAATAAAAGATAATTACAGTTTCAAGCCATATTGGGAACATGATTAACCTAACAATAAAATATTACATACAACTTGGGGGGTCAAGCAGAGTGCTGTGGTAAATGGAAGTGCATACACGCACATTTTCAACTGCCCAGACAGTCTGCCTTTTGGTTGGTGCATTTAATCCATTTACATTTAAAGTACTTATTGATATGTATGATCCTAGTACCATTTTCTTAACTGTTTTGGGTTTATTTTCTGTAGGTCTTTTTCTTCTCTTGTGTTTCCTGCCTAGAGAATTTCCTTTAGCATTTTCAAAAAGTTTATTTCCTATTCATATTACACGTCCTTCACTGTTTAGCTTGAATGTGTGTGTGTTTGCTTGTTTTTTGGCATGCCACACAGCACGTGGGGTCTGAGTTCCCTGACCAGGGATCGAACCTGAGACCCCTACAGTGGCAGCACCGAATCTTAACCACTGGACCACCAGGGAAGTCCCTATGTTGTCTTTATTCTAGACCCCAGGCTAGAGAGGCTACCACCACCCGGAGGTACCCTTGACCCAGGGCAGATGGAGAAGAGGAAAGGCTGAGCCACCTTGGAGCTCTTCAAGCTTCTACTGAGATGTGGCATGAACGATCTCTGCTCAGATTCCACTGACTGAACCAAACCACATGGGTAAGCATACACGGAGTAGGAAGCAGCGTCCTCCCAGAAGGAAGGACACATTGTCCTTTAGGGAGGGGGCAACATGTATGAGGGTCCTGGGGCAACAGGGAGTGGAGTGGGGGAGGAAAGAGTTAACAGGAGAACTGAAAGAAGCTGCTGTAGCTGGAGGATGGTGATGGAGGGTAGGGTTGGGGTGCTCTTGGAGAGATTCACAAGGGCCTTGTAAGCCATTCATTCATCCAAATGTGAGCAACAGCAGGCTCTGAGTCAGCACAGAGGGTCTGGGAGCTGATAAGGCTGACAAGGTGCCTGTTCTGAAGGCAGTGACCTGGTAGGGAAAATGCATGAGAAGTAAGTAAATAAGGAAGCGAGATGATTACAGGCAGTGATCAAATGTGTTCTATAGTTTAAAAGTGTGTGTTTTACTTGTTTTTAAAACTTTTTATTGAAGTATAGTTGCTCTGGCTTCCTTGGTGGCTCAGCGGTAAAGAATCTGCCTGCCAATGAAGAAGACATGGGTTTGATCCCTGGGCAGGGAAGACCCTCTGGAGAAGGAAATGGCAATCCACTCCAGTGTTCTTGCCTTGGGAAATCCCACAGACAGAGATGCCGGGCAGGCTACAGTCCATGGGGTCGCAAAAGAGCCAGACACGACTTAGCAACTAAACAGCAACGTAGCTGCTTTACAATGTTGTGTTAGTTTCTATTGCCATTACTGTTCAGTCGCTGAGTCATGTCCGATTCTTTGTGACCCCATGGACTGCAGCACACCAGGCTTCCCTGTCCTTCACTATCTCCCAGAGTTTGATCAGATTCATGTCCACTGAGCCAATGATGCTAACTAACCATCTCCTCCTCTATTCTATGGCAAAGTGAATCAGCTATACATATACTATGCACACGTGCTCAGTAGCTCAGTCGTGTCTCTTTGAGACTCCATGGACTGTAGCCCACCAGGTTCCTCTGTCCATGGAATTTTCCAGGCAAGAATACTGGAGTGAGTTGCTATTTCCTCCTCCAGGGGATCTTTGTGACCCAGGGATCGAACCTGTGTCTCCTACATCTCCTGCTTTGGCAGGCAGATTCTTTACCACTGAGCCACCTGGGAAGCCCATGCATACATATATACCCTCTTTTTTGGATTTCTTTTCCATTTAGGTCATCAGAGCACTGAGTAGAGCTCCCTGAGTTGCGCAGTAGGTTCTCATTAGTTATCTCTTTTATACAGAGTGTCAGTGGTGTTTGTATATCATTCCAGTCTTCCAGTTCACCCCGTCCCCCCCTTCCCCTCTCAATGTCCATACATTTGTTCTCTACATCTGTGTCTCTATTTCTGTTTTGCAAATAAGATCATCTATAGCATTTTTCTAGATTCCACATGTATTAGTTAATATACAAGTTTGTATTTTACTAAAAGGACTATTTTTTACAAGATCACATCTTCTTCCATTCCTAGTTCTTTTTTAAAAAAAATTAATTTACTTATTTTCTTTTTGGCTGTGCGGGGTCTTCGCTGCTGCGAGGGCTTTCCTCTAGTTGTGGAGAGCGGGGGTTACTCTCAAGTTGTGGTTCGAGGGCTTCTCATTGCAGTGGCTATTCTTGTCAGGAACAGAGGACGGGCTCTAGAGTGAACAGGCTTCAGCAGTTGCAGCGCCTGGGCTCAGTTGTGTCTTGAGGGCTCTAGAGCACAGGCTCAATTGTCCTGGTGCCTGGGCTTAGTTGCTGTGCAGCAGGTGGGATCTGCCCAGATCAGGGATCAAACCAGTGTCCCCTGCACTGGCAGGTGGATTCTTCACCAGAGACACCAGTGAAGCCCCTCCCAGTTCTTTTGGAGTGTGATCATCAGCAATTCTCTGATCTTCAAAGAGAAACCTGACTGAATTCCTGGGAACCCATTATGATTCTTTGAGTTTCTTGAGATGTGTCATCATTTTCACTCTAAAGTGAATCTCACTGCTTTCCTGTTCGATGACTTCGAGTTTAATATCCTCTTCCTTCTTATCCCCCAAGTCCTCAGTTGAAAATTTTGAAATGGGGAGCTATTGTTTCATGAGTACTTAAAAATGTGAACTTAAAGGGTGTTAAGACAGTACATACTGTTCAAATTAAGTTATGTATACTTTATTATGGGAAAAAAGGTGGGGGGAGAAGTCACCTGTCACATGTAGGTGCTGACTGTCCTATAAAACTAAAGAGTAAAGAGTAACTGAGTCAGTGAAGATGGAAAGGCTTAAGGTCTGCTTGTTGGGACGCGGAGGGGCGCGGTGTGGAGGGGTTGAACTAGGTGGTCCTGGGCAAAGCCTTCCTCCTCCACTTTGGAGCCTCTGGCGGGGCTCTCATATCCCTAAAGGACCTTGGAATGGGGATGTGGCCCCAGGGAATTCTCACTCCAAGACAATCTCCTCTCTGGTTCCCAGGTTTGGGGATTTCTGTATCTGAAATAAACACAGACACAACCAGCGACCCTTCCCCAGCAAGGCACAGTCACCGAATATTTATAATTTACTCATCAGCCACGCGCCACAACCCAGGTCGGTAGCATTCTAGGTCCTGCACCTTGGCGCTGCATTTGTAAGAGCGGAGAGGGACTCCTGCTGCCTTCCTGGCCCTGGGGTCCCGCTGGCCTGCCCTCACCCCTCTTGTAGGTGATGAAACTTGAGAGAAACTTTTACCCAGGAGAGCCGCAGCTGGGAGGTGCGTGGTGGAGACTGACTGGGTTAACTCTAAGTGGAGGTGAGTGGTGATGACGAAAAGCTACACCCTTTCCCAGGGAGGGGCCTGATTGGTGGAGGGCTTCTAGGGCGGGGCAGCTCTGGGGCTATATAAACACACTCGGCGGGCTTGGAGTTACGCTGTAGGTTAACTCCTGAGCTCAGGTAAGTCTTCTAGAAGGAGGAGGCTGGGCTTACCTGTGGGAACCTAGATGGAGGCCCCTAGGTCGACCAAGCCGTTTTGGAGGGGACCCTCCCCCGAGACCTGTAGCTGGAGTTCTCTCTCCTTGTAGCTCCAAATGTTTGCAGTGGCTCCACCTCAAAACTCGCCCTAAAGCCCAGTATTTATGTCTAATAACGTCCCTGTCTCTGGGCTTCAGTTTTCCCTCTGTGAAGTAATGGTCTGCTGGTTTTTTCAGGGCTGCTTGATGAAGGGTGAGGGGGTGGTTGTGAATTGGGTGGCAAGAGGCTCCGGCTTTGGGGTCAGACAGGATCCACCTTGAAGTCGCCGTGAGACCTCCATGCTTCAGTTTCTGTGTTTGCAAAATGGGTCTCCTTACCAGGACGAAATAAGTTAAAGCGTTTAACACAGCTCCAGGCACTTAGGAAACCCTCAGAGGCACTTGTTGCTGCTATTGTTACTCTCTGGCCTGGTCTGGGGTGCCAGGAGGAGGCGTGAGGGTGCTGTAGCCCCCAGGAATTCTGCTGACTTTCTTGTCTCCTCACCATCACCACCACCACCCCCGTTTCTCCATGCCCATCCCTCCACCTTCTGGAGGTCGTCTGTCAGGCCAGCCACACTGATCCCGTTGACTTGTGCGGGGCTAATGGGGGTAAATGCTAAGTCCTGGGGCTGCTTTCTTTACAGGTCTCCCTGTCCCACCCCACCCCACCCACCCCCAACCCCCCAAGAGATGAGCAATGCCCAAGATCCGGCCACAGTCCCTGGAGCTGACACCCAAGTGAAGCTGAGGGGCTGGAGCCAGCAAGGTGAGGGCGATGAGTCTTCCCATCTCCGCCGACACCAGGAGCTCCGGGCCTTCCTCCACCTTCTGGGTGAGTCCACTTGGGGGCTGGCCTGGAAGGGATTGTGAGGACCAAGCATGAACTGATGTGAGAGGTGGGATCTCAGCCTGCCCACGTCTTGGTCCCATCCCTTCTCAGGTGACTCCGGTTTGGCAGGTTTGGGTTGGGGGAGGGGGGTGCGGTTCATGTCAGAAATGTCAGAAAGTGGATTCAGTGGGGGCTCGGGCTTTAGAACTTAGAATGCTACTCTCATCTTGTGGGGTGAGGGTGGTAACCCCAGGCTTCCATTTCTCCTCCCTCTCCCCCAGAGCACAGTTTCCTCCAGGATTTCCTCTCCAAAGATCCCTGTTTCCAGATTTCAGACAAGGTGAGAGTCGGGGGAGAGTCCAGGCTCACTCGGGGAAGGTTGAATTACTGGGGCCTGAGTGCTGCTAAGGCACTGGGTCCCCTGGTCTGGTGGAGGGAGTGCCCCCATTTTAAGCCCTTGTCTTTGCAGGTCCCCCTGCACCATTTTACCCTGGATTTTCTAGGCCTGCTTCAAGCCCAGAACCTGCTTGATGGGCCTGGCACAGTCCCCTCCCCTGCCCACAGTGCTCCGCTCTAACTCTCCCCATTTCTGTATCTGCAGTATCTCCTGGCCATGGTGCTGGTCTACTTCCGGCGTGCCAACCTGCAGCTCAGCGAGTACACCCACAGCAATCTGTTCCTGGCACTGTGAGTGGCCCGGGTACCTGGTGGGGATGCCCACTTGGAGTCGCAAGGTGGGGGCAGGGCGGATGCTTACAACCTCTGTTCCCCCTGTCCCCCACCTCTGTGGCCAGGTACCTTGCAAATGACATGGAGGAAGACCTGGAGGACCCCAAAAGCGTGATTTTTCTGTGGGCCCTGGGCCAAGATTGGCATCATCAAGTGTCAGACTTCCTGCATCAGAGGGACAAGCTGTGGGCACGGATGGGCTTCAGGGCTGTTGTGAGACGCCAGAGCTGCGAGGAGGTGAGGCTCCCTGCACCAGCATCCCAGGGTTGGGGAAAGAGGCTGGACCTCCCACCTCCCACTTACCATCCACTCTTCTCACGCAGGTCATGGCCAAGGAGCCGACCCACTGGGCCTGGACTCGGGAGCGGCACCCCCACCATGGCAGGGCTCAAAGGAGCTACCCAAAGGCCCAGATTCCCCTCCCCCGGGGTCCTGGCCTCTCGCCACCCCACTGTCCTCTCTGTGCCTTGCCCCCTCACAGCAGCCTCTGCTGCCACCACCCCCGCCCCTTGCCTGTCTTATCCAAGTGCCTTTCCTACAACGCTGAGTGGCACCGCCCTACATCCCAAGCTTGGCCCTGGAGTAGGGGCTTCCTCATTGTCCTGCCCACCCAGCTGCTACTGGAGCCAGGCACCTACACCCTCCACAGTGAGTAGGGACAGAAGCTGGCGGGGAGCCGGGAGGAGCTGGGAAGCAGGTGTGGAGCCCAACAGAATGGGAAGGAGAGGCATGGCGCCTGGGGTCCAGCAGGCTTGGGCAAGTGTCCAGCTCTGCACCCCCTTGCTGTGTGAGCTTGGCAGGCTTCCCCTGAGCAGCTCTCTGTCCTTCCTCCCCCAGTCTTCTCTAAGCTGCTGCTGTGCCCTCGGCGCTGATACTCGCAGGGTGAAGAACAGCCTGTCTGCTTGCCTGCTGGCCCAATGCTCTACTGACTGTGGCCCCTCCAGTCTCCTGTCTTCTTGGCCTCAGGCTGGCAGGGCTGCCTATGCCTCCTGCCCCTTCTTCCCAACCTGCAACTTGTACCCACTCTGACCTGACTCCTCTAATAAATTCATGCCCTCAGGACATTGGCTGTGCTTAGGCCCTGGTCTGGGTCCTTTACCCAGGGTAGGGGTAGGGAGGGAGTTTTGGGGAGGGGGGGTCTGCCAGATTTAGGTACCAGTGGTTGAGACCCCTGAGCACAAGCCCTGTAATAGCTCTCCCTTCCCACTGGCGACCAGTCATCCCACTGTTTCTCCTCTTTAACATCTTAGTGGATGCTGAGACCCACATAGAGCCCACGGAACTGAATGAAATGAACTATATGCAGTCCTTAGAAGAGGGCCTGGGACCTACTGGACCAAAAAGAACTCCAAAGGAAAATGGCTCTATGTCAGTCTAGAAATGCCTGCAGGGTGAGGTCTTTTTCAGAATGAGCCTTAGTCCTTGCTCTGGGCTGCAGTTGCCTCTTGTGACCCCATGGACTGTAGCCCACCAGGCTCCTCTGTCCATGAGATTTCCCATGCAAGAATACTGGAGTGGGTGGCCATTTCCTTCTCCAGAGGATCTTCCCAACCCAGAGATTGAACTCAGGTCTCCTGCATTACAAGTGGATTGGTTACTGACTGAGCCACGGAGAAGCCCATATAATGTGATGAACTATGTCAGGTTTGCCCACGCTCGGGTGGTGGTGGTGAGGAACAGGATTTTTGGAAAGACCATCTAGAGTAGTGATTAAGACTTGGTCTTTGGTGCCAGACAGCTTAAGTTCAAGATCCAGGTTTCTGTATGACTTACAGATTTAATCTCCTCTACTGCCTCATCTGTAAAATGAGTATTACACTAGAAAGGATACTGTTTGAGATTTGGATGAGATAATACTCGAAGGGTTTAGAACTGATCTCAAGAAAGGAGCTCAGATGCGGGTGTTATCAGTAGAGGGAATTGCTGCCCAGAGAAAGGTTAAAGGGGAGTGTACCTGAAACAGAAGGC
This sequence comes from Bos taurus, assembly GCF_002263795.3. NCBI lineage: Eukaryota > Metazoa > Chordata > Mammalia > Artiodactyla > Bovidae > Bos > Bos taurus. The sequence continues at coordinate 43,389,536 of NC_037356.1, forward strand.
AGAGACGTCTAAGGGGTCAAGTGGCAGAGGAATCTAAATGTAATTCCCCTCCCTCCTCTCTGAGTGGTTCCCAAGAAGCATGGGGGTGAAGCCTGGAGGCTGCAGACATTAGAAGCCAAGACAAGGACTGTAAAGTATTTTTAAGAGTTTTTCAGATAGGTAATATAGTCACATGTATGTTTTGAATTTTGAACCAAGAGTCACCTCCTGCCCCTGACTACCAGCCGCCTGGTTCTCCTTCCTGGAAACAATGGAAGTGATCATTTATGTCCATCCAGAGAAAGAATCTAAATGTATGTAACCAAATGTGGTATAATAAAAATATACAAATTTGGTCTTTGTCCCTGGTTCCTGGCACAGAGTGCCTAACACCTTTGGAATTTCCAGAGTTATAGGAATGTCTTTTGTTATTCATAATGAGCTCCTATAGATCACACCAGAGTTAATGCTAATGAGGTTATTCAAGATGGTGGCTGTTGCCAAAAAAAGTGATCTCCAGGGTGGGAACTTTCAGCTTCCCCAGCTCTTCCAGGAAGGGCGAGGCACTAGAGATTTGGGATTCCCGGGGAGGGTGGCTCCCTCCCTCCACATGTCTTTCCCTATGAATCTCTCCTATTTGGCTGTTCCTCAATTGTATCCTTTATAATAAAGCAGTAACAGTGAATAAAGTATTTTCCTGAGTTCTGAGTCTTCTACTGAATTATCAGTCCTGAGGAGAGGTGTTATGGTCATCCCCAAATTTGTAGTCAGCCAGACAGGAGTATGGGTCACCTGGGGGTTCCGTTTGTGGCTGGCCTCTTGTGGAACTGAGATTCATGGGGCCTGTGCTAATTCTGGGAATTAGTATCAGAATTGAATTGTAGGGGCCTAGGTGGGAGTTGGTGATGGACAGGGAGGCCTGGCGTGCTGTGATTCATGGGGTCGCAAAGAGTCGGACACAACTGAGTGACTGAACTGAACTGAGATGGTGTTAGAGAGTTGGTGTAGACAAATCACATGGTTTCCTATCTGCACATTCCTTTTGACAGCTGTATAGCACTCTTCTGTATGGGTGTACCCTTTTTTCTTATTGACTGGCACATGTTTCCACACTTGTGCTATTCTAAATAGTGCCATAGAGCAGTGGCACCCAACCTTTTTTGGCACCAGGGGTCAGTTTTGTGGAAGACAACCAGTCACCTGCTGTACGGCCCAGCTCCATTAGACTGGTACTGTGCTGGGGATCCCTGCTATAGAGAGTCACTAAGACTCTGTAAAAGTGTGAAAGTTGTGTAAATCAGTTCTGAATACTCATTGGAAGGACTGATGCTGAAGTTGAAGCTCCAACACTTTGGCCAGCTGATGTGAAGAACCGACTCATTGGAAAAAGACCCTGATGCTGGGAAAGACTGAAGGCAGGAGGAGAAGGGGATCACAGAGGATGAGATAGTTGGATGGCATCACTGACTCGATGGATGTGAGTTTGAGCAAGCTTAGGGGCTGGTGATGGACAGGGAAGACTGGCATGCTGCAGTCCTCAGGGTAGCAAAGGAGTTGGACATGGCTGAGTGAATGAACTGAATGGACTGAAGACTGTGTAAGAACAGCATTATTCAAATATGAAACAGTGAATTCCTAGAATTGTTCAGCCAAAGGTCAAGTCAAAATTGTCGTCTTTTTTTAAAGGCCCATTTTATTTATTTTTTGGTGGCACTGGGCTTTCACTGTGGCATGCAGTCTTCTCTAAGTGTGGCATGTGGGCTCTAGAGGGAGAGGCCTCAATAGTTTCAGTGTATCGCTTCAGGTACCCTTCTCCTCCTCCCTTCTCCTCCTCCATGCTTCAGCTTAGCTGCCCTGAAGCATGTGGGATCTTAGTTTCCTGATCAGGTATCAAACCCACATTCCCTGCATTGGCAGGCAGATTCTTAACCTCTGGACCACCAGGGAAAGCCTCCAAAATGGTCATCTTGAAGAACTTTGCCACTTGTTCATCTGTTGGGGCTGTGCCTGAAACCCCTCCCCAGCCTCCAGCTGTGTGAAGGCTGTTTTCCACAACACTCACCAACCAATGAGAAACAAGGTTATTTTATGTTTGCCAAACTGCTAAGGAGAAAATCCTGTCTTGGTGAAGGTTTAGTTTGTATTTCTTTTTTCTTTCAAGTGAGCTCAAGCTCATACAGGTAAGAGCTGTATGTCTTTTTTGTGAACAGTTCTTATCTTTGCCCATTTCTCCACTGTTTTTTGGTACTTGACTCGTATGTAAGGAAAAATAGCCTTTCAGGATGTAAATTGTAAGTATTTTCTTCAGTTTAGCCTTTTGTGTGTGATAAAATAAATTTTTGTGGCTTCTGGGTTTTGTGTCACAGTTAAAAAGAATTTTTCCACACGGAGATGATTAAAAGAATGTCTCCCTTAGCTGCTGGCTGTATTTTTGTTTTCATTTTTTACATTTAAATCATGAGTTCATCTGGAATTGATCATATACAAAATTCCCTCCCATTTTCCTAATGCTTTTTAATGAAAAACTCATCTTTTCTCAGCAAATTTGAGATGCTGCTCTTATATACTAAATTCTTATATGCATTTGGGCCTGTATCTAGATGGCTATGGTTTTTCCTGTGGTCATGTATGGATGTGAGAGTTGGAGACTGTGAAGAAGGCTGAGCGCCGAAGAATTGATGCTTTTGAACTGTGGTGTTGGAGAAGACTCTTCAGAGTCCCTTGGACTGCAAGGACATCCAACCAGTCCACTCTGAAGGAGATCAGCCCTGGGATTTCTTTGGAAGGAATGATGCTAAAGCTGAAACTCCAGTACTTTGGCCACCTGATTCGAAGAGTTGACTCATTGGAAAAGACTCTGATGCTGGGAGGGACTGGGGGCAGGAGGAGAAGGGGACGACAGAGGATGAGATGGCTGGATGGCATCACTGACTTGATGGATGTGAGTCTGAGTGAACCCTGGGTGTTGGTGATGAACAGGGAGGCCTGGCGTGCTGCGATTCATGGGGTCGCAAAGAGTAGGACACGACTGAGTGACTGAACTGAACTAGATTCTTCTATCTTTCAGTGATCTATATGTATCAGTACTCCTCTTCATTAATTATTATATAAGAATTATTTAATCATTATAGATTGGATGTAATACCTGATAGGGTTAGGCTCCCTAATGGCTCAGATGGTAAAGAATCTGCCTGCAATGCAGGAGACCTGGGTTTGACCCCTGGGTGAGGAAGATCCCCTGGAGAAGGGAATGGCAATCCACTCCAGTATTCTTGCCTGGGGGAATTTCATGGACAGAGGAGCCTGGCAGCTACAGACCCTGGAGTCACAAAAAGTTGAACTTGGCTGAGTGACTAACACTTTCACAGGATTAGACTCCTAACTTGTTTTCAGAAGTCTCTTGGCTATTCTATCTAGGTTGGTCATAAGGAAAGTTATGACCAACCTAGATAGCATATTCAAAAGCAGAGACATTACTTTGCCAACAAAGGTCTGTCTAGTCAAGGCTATGGTTTTTCCTGTGGTCATGTATGGATGTGAGAGTTGGACTGTGAAGAAGGCTGAGTGCTGAAGAATTTACGCTTTTGAACTGTAGTGTTGGAGAAGACTCTTGAGAGTCCCTTGGACTGCAAGGAGATCCAACCAGTCCATTCTGAAGGAGATCAGCCCTGGAATTTCTTTGGAAGGAATGATGCTAAAGCTGAAACTCCAGTACTTTGGCCACCTCATGTGAAGAGTTGACTCATTGGAAAAGACTCTGATGCTGGGACGGATTGGGGGCAGGAGGAGAAGGGGACGACAGAGGATGAGGTGGTTGGATGGCATCACTGACTCGATGGACGTGAGTCTCAGTAAACTCCGGGAGTTGGTGATGGACAGGGAGGCCTGGCGTGCTGCAATTCATGGGGTCGCAAAGAGTCGGACATGACTGAGCAACTGATTTGATCTGATCTGGCTATTATTGCTTGTTCAGTTTCCCATAGGAGCTTTAAATCAGTTTTTCTAGTTCTTTTCCCCAAATAATCTGTTAGAATTTTTTTTTTCACTTGTTAGAATTTAAAAATTTTTTGGCTGAGTCATGTGGCCTACAGGATCTTAGTTCCCCAATCAGGGATGGAACCCATGTCCTCTGTAGTGGGAGCTCGGAGTCAAACACTGGACTACCAGGAGAGTCCCTAGAATTTTTAATTTTGATCACTCTATAGATTACTTTAAGCACAGACATCTTTATGAAGCATCTTTGTATCCAGAATGACATGTCTGTCCCCTGCCTCTACTTCTTTCAGGTGGCACAATGTCCAATGACTCCCAAATTTGTTCCTCTATTCTGAGGTCTGTTCCCACCGCCAGGCACCTCCTCTTGGATGAGGGCGGGTCCCACAGCTTTCTCAGCTCAGTCACTCAGTTGTGTCCGACTCTTTGCAACACCATGGACTGTAGCACACCAGGCCTCCCTGTCTATCACCAACTCCCAGAGCTTGCTCAAACTCATGTCCATTGAGTCAGTGATGCCATCCAACCATCTCATCCTCTGTCATCCCCTTCTCTTCCTGCCTTCAATCTTTCCCAGCATCAGGAGCTTTTCCAGTGAGTCAGTTCTTCACATCAAGTGGCCAAAGTAGTGGAGTTTCAGCTTCAGCATCAGTCCTTCCAATGAATATTCAGGACTGATTTCCTTTAGGAGCCATTAAGTCCCACAGGTACCTCCCTAACCTGATCCTCCAGTATCCCCTCCAGATAAGAGTCCCCTACACCATGAATCTACTCAGATGGTCTAGAGTTGTCTTTTCCCTCCCTGTCTCCCAGGAACCATATCCCATCAGTGGCTAAATTCTATAGGTCTTTTTAGCAGCTTTACTGAGGTATAGTTGACATAAAATAAACTATGTATACTTCAAGGTTCATTTTTGTTGACAATATATACCCCCACAAAACCAATACCACAGTCAAATAATGGACATATCCATTACCGCCAAAAGTTTCCTCAAGCCCCTTTGTAATCCTTTCCTGCCATCCATTCCCACCTGTCAGCCCCCCCATCCCCTCCAGCAATCATTGATATGCTTTCTATCACTAAATTGCTATCATTTTCCTAGAATTTTCATAGAAATGAAATTATATAGCAGGCCCTGATAGCTCAGTTGGTAAAGAATCCGCCTGCAATGTGGGAGACCTGGGTTTGATCCCTGGGTTGGGAAGATCCCCTGGAGAAGGGAAAGGCTACCCACTCCAGTACTCTGGCCTGGAGAATTCCACGGACTGTATAGTCCATGGGGTCACAGAGAGTCAGCACAACTGAGCAACTTTCACTTTCTGTCTTGTTTCTTACGCTCAGTATAATTATTCTGAGATTAAGCCGTTGTTCCTTTTTATGACTGAGTAGTATTCTGTGATATATATATAGCACCACAATTTGCTTATCCAGTCACAATTTGTTGATGACCATTTGGTTATGTCTAGTTTGGGCTGTTACAATTAAAGTTGCTATGAATATTCATACACAAGTCTTTGCATGGACACATGCTTTTCTTTCCCTTGGGTGAATGCCTAGAGGTGGAATGGCTGGGTCATATGATAGGTGTATATTTAACACACATGCTCTAAGTTGATTCAGTTGTGTCCGACTCTGCAACCCTATGGACCGTAGCCCGGTAGGCTCCTCTTGTTCATGGGGTTTCTGCAGGCAAGAATACTGGGGTGGGTTGCCATGCCCTTCTCCAGGGGATCTTCCCAACTCAGGGACCAAACCCAGGTCTCTCATGTCTCCTGCACTGGCAGGTGGGTTCTCTGCCACTAGCACCACCTGGGAAGCCCAAATTTAACTTTACTCTTCTTTTTTTTTTAAGATAGACTAATTTTTTTTAGAGTAGTTTTAAGTTTACACAAAAATTGCTCAGAAAGTATAGAGAATTCCAGTACCCCCCTTTCCCATCTGCAGTTTCTCTACTGACATTTTGTATTAGTGTGATCTATTTGTTACAATGGATGAAACAATATTGATACATTGTTATTAAAGTCTCCAGTTTAACATTAGGGTTCACGTTTGTTTAAAAAACTGTTTATTTTACTTGGCTGGGCCAGGTCTTAGTTGCATGCAAGATCTTCCCTCTTTGTTGCAGCCCGTGGAATCTTTAGTTACACTGGAACTCTTAGTCGCAGCATGTGGGATCTAGTTCCCTGGCCAGGGATCGAACATGGGGATCCTGCATTGGGATCTCGGAGTCTTAGCCACTGGACCACCAGGGAAGTCCCCAGGGACTCTTAGTGTTGTACATTATATGGGTTTAATGCAATGTCATGTATCTACCATTACAGTATCACACAGAATAGTTTAAGTGCCCTAAAAATGCCCTTCCCCCACCTTCCCTGAAAGCTTGGCTATCACTGATCTCTTTACCATCTCTAGTTATACCAGTTCCAGAATGTCATATAGTTGGAATCATACAGTATAAGTTTTCTCATGCTGCTGCTAAGTTGCTTCGGTCATGTCCGACTCTGTGCGACCCCAGAGATAGCAGCCCACCAGGCTCCCCCATCCCTGGGATTCTCCGGGCAAGAACACTGGAGTGGGTTGCCATTTCCTTCTCCAATGCATGAAAGTGAAAAGTGAAAGTGAAGTTGCTCAGTCATGTCCAACTCCTAGCGACCCCATGGACTGCAGCCTCCCAGGCTCCTCTATCCATGGGATTTTTTCCAGGCAAGAGTGCTGGAGTGGGCTGCCATTGCCTTCTCCAGTTTTCTTATACTGGTTTCTTTTACTTAGCAACATGCATAAATGCATGTTGGTTCTGGCATCTTTCTGTAGCTTGATAGTTTATTTCCATTTATTGCTGAATACATGTTTAACTTTTAAAGAAACTGCCAAACTGTTTAACAAAGTGGTGGTATCCCACCAGCATCGTATGAGAATTCCAACTCCTCCACATCCTTGCCAGCACTTGGCATGGTTAGTCTTTTTAATTTTAGCCCTTCTAGGTTTGTAATGTTGGTCCTTCTAGTTGTTTTAATTTGCATTTCTCCAATGAATAAACATTTTTTCATATGCTTATTTGCCATCACATGTCTTCTTGGGAAATGTCTATTCAAATCTTTCACCCAATTTTACTGGATTATTTTTTTTAATTGTAAGAATTCTTTATATATTCTAAATACAAGTTCTTCATCAGATATATTTTTTGGCAATGATTTCCTCCTAGTCTGTGGTTTTTCTTCATTTTCATAATAGTGCCTTTTGAGGAGGAACAAAGTGTTTTATTTCAATAAATTTCAAATTTTTTTTCTTTTATTGTCTGGGCTTTTGTGTCATATTTAATAAATCTTTACCAAACCCAGTGAAAGTGAAAGTTGCTCAGTTGTGTCCAACTCTTTGTGACCCCATGGACTATACAGTTCATGGAATTCTCCAGGCCAAAATACTGGAGTGAGTAACCCTTCCCTTCTGATCTTTACCACCAGGGATCGAACCCAGGTCTCCTGCGTTGCAGGTGGTTTCCTTACCAGCTGAGCCACCAGGAAAGCAGATCATAACCTGCATATCCTTAATTCAATACACTAGCTCTGGCTTCTCAAAACGTGGGGATCAAGCTTCATTAAAATAAGGCTGGATCATTACTCACGTTCTCCACCAAAAAACAAACAAAAAAATGATAATGCTGGTACTCATTATAACAAAGTCCAGAAGAAATGTGCCCAGTACCCAGAGTACCTACATTATATTGCCTAAAATATCTAGTTTATAACAGAAATATGAGACATGCATAGAAAGAGGAGTTGGAACCATATAGTAGGAATAAAGGGCATTTGAAACAACTGCAGACAATGACTGTAGCCACAAAATTAAAAGACACTTGCTCCTTGGAAGAAAAGTTATGACAAACCTAGACAGCGTATTGGAGAAGGCGATGGCGCCCCACTCCAGTACTCTTGCCTGGAAAATCCCATGGACGGAGGAGCCTGGGAGGCTGCAGTCCATGGGGTCGCGAAGAGTCGGACATGACTTAGTGACTCAACAACAACAATGCTTTCTTCTAGAGGTTGTTGTTCTTTAAAAAAAAAAAAATATATTTATTTGGCTGCACCGGGTCTTAGTTGTGACATACGGGATCTTTTAGCTGTGGCATGTTCCCTGACCAGGGATCAAACCCAGTCTCCCTCAATTGGGAGCAAGGAGTCTTAGCCACAGACCACCAGAGAAGTCCTCCTTCTAGAGGTTTTATAGCTCTAGGGTTTATATTTAGGTGTATAATCCAGTTTGAGTTAAATTTTGATATGGTGTATCCTATTAATAAATAAGTTTTCAAATCCATCTCTTTCTCTCTTATGTCTACCACCTCTGGAGTTTGAGCCAGAGGACACTGCCAGCTGTCCTCTTCCATCATCTGTACAAATCTGAGCAGGCTTCTACCTCAGGTAGAACAAAATCCATCTTCCACAGCCCACCCAGGCCTGCCACAACTCTGCTCTCCCTTTCTCTCTCAGCTCAAGCAACACTCAGAATATTTTAGTTCCTCCATATGCCAAGGCAACTAATTCCCCTACCTCTCCCATCCCTGACATAACTTTGTCTGATTTATCTTTACTCTAATACCCTGGATTAGTGAGGGCTTCAGCTATGGGCTTCCTTCACATCATTCTTCTTCCCAGTTAATCATGGGTGTAGGACTTCCCTGGTGGCTCAGACGGTAAAGTGTCTGCCTACAGTGTGGGAGTCCCGGGTTCAATCCCTGGATCAGGAAGATCTCCTGGAGAAGGAAATGGCAACCCACTCCAGTATTCTTGCCTGGAGAATCCCATGGACGGAGAAGCCTGGTAGGCTACAGTCCACAGGGTCGCAAAGAGTCGGACACGACTGAGTGACTTCACTTTCAATCATGGGTGCAAGAGCTGAGTCAATGTCTGCCTCCTTCAGAGGGAGCCAAGGCCTTGGGTCGTCAGCATCCGATGTCCAGGTGACCACAGCACCTTGCACATACAGGAGGTGGTCAGTGCCCATTTGGGGAACAGTCAAACACAGTCAGCTGGAGTGACAGTTTACTGAAAATAATCTGGGGACTGTGGGGCACATGGGTTGAGCCAGAGTGCTTTGAGGGGAAGGGGGGCCTTGGCTACCTCCCCAGAGCATCTCCCAGGCCCCTGCTCCCTGCGTTCCAGTCACAAGGAACAATTACAGTCTCCTGATTGACCTGTGTCCCCCCAGCCCCTGGACCTTTGGACATGCACAGTTCTTTCAGTTTGGAACACCCTTTCCAGCACCTCACTGCCTAGTTAACCCTACTTTTCCAATAAGATTCACCTTTCTTAAACCCCAAAGCTGAACCAGAGGAGCAGCCTCCTTTAGCTGGGCCTGTCTGCCTTAGTCACAGGTCTGCTATGCAAAGACCTGTCAGAAGGGTTTGGTCAAGATCAGACACATAAATGCCCAGTGGTGATGAACAAAGAGCTCAGAAGCTGGTCCCAGGTCTGACTCACCAGTTGAAGGAGCTCAGCAAGCTGCACTCTTAGGCCTCAGTTTTCCTCATCTGTGTACTAGGAGTGAGAACCGAGTCAGATTAGATCCGTGGCCCTTAATCTTCTTGGGATCAAGGGCCCTCAAATTCGGGGAAGGCTAAGCACTGTTTCCCTAACAAAAGGCTTGTGTGTATAAGGGGCTTCCCTGGTGGCTCAGTGGTAAAGAATCCACCTGCCAATGCCTGCCAATGCAGGAGGCGCGGGGTTCAATTCCTGGATCAGTAAGATCCCCTGGAGAAGGAAATGGCAACCCACTCCAGTACTCTTGTCTAGGAAATCCCCAGAGGAGCCCGGCGGGCTACAGTCCATGGGGTCACAAAGAGTCAGGCACTTAGGGACCGAACAACAAGAAAACATCATGTAAGGGCCGCGACCTTCCTGGCTGGGGCCCCCAAGGCCAATCAAAAGCCCTGAGCCGAGGGTCCGCTGCAGTCTCCGTCCCTCCAACTGCATCTCAGGTGGCTGGGTCTCTCTGTGTCCCGGGTGGGCCTGCTGTCTGCCTCGCAGCCTCTGCCGCTCCCTCCTGGGTAAAGCGGTACACGGGTGGGTGGGAGAGGGAGGGCAAGAAGGAGAGGGCAAGGAGGAGAGGGCAAGGATGCTGGCCTCTCGCAATTTCCGAGCACAAGAAACCTCAGAGCGCAAGATGGGATCCCGCAGTTCCTCATTTCATCCCGTTCGCGGCGCAAATGGGGAAACTAAGGCCGAGAGCCGCAGAGACTCATCCAAGGTCACGCAGCCAGCCCGGGTCCGGGGGACCGATTCCCCGAGCCCCGCCTGGATGCCGAGAGCCGCTAAGGCGGGGTGGCGTCGCCGGGAGCCTGCGCCCCGGGGCGCGGGGGCGGGGTGGGGGCGGGGAGCGGCCCCGGCCCAGGAGCCTGGCTGCGGCGGGGACCCGGCGGGGTGGGGCTGCCGTTTGCAGAGCGTCCGGCAGGGGTCTGCCCGCCGCCCGCCCGGCCCCTCCTCCGAGCAGCTGCCACAGCCCGAGGTAATCTCGGCCCCGCGCTAGGGGCGCGCGGGGCGGGGGCCATGTGGGGGGACAGCTGCGGCTCCGCGGAGGGGAGGGGGACGGACCCCGGGCTGCAGGAGGTGGCGCCGCGGGGCTGGACTCCCGAGAATGCCCTCCGGGGCCGCCGCGTGGGGTGGGGCCACCCGGCCCTGCAACTCGAGCTGCTGCCCCTGGTTAAAAATACCCCCTGTCCCGTCCTCCCCCTCCGCTCCCCCGCGCTGCCCTGGCGTCCGGGCCCCAGCCCTTCCCACCCAGATAGGCGCTGGCCCCTCCCCGGGGACTACTCTGCCTTTGACTAATTTGTCCTCTCGCGGAGTTGGCCCAGCGTCTGCGGAGGAGGGCCGAGGAGATACCGTGAATTAGAGAGATCGTCGGAGAAGGTGCCCGGAGAGGAGGGCGGAGAGGAAGCGGGGTGGAAGCCCGAGGAGAAGGAGGAGGAGAAGGGAGGGGCGGAGGAGGGCGGGGAGGAGCGCTCTTCCTGGTTGGGCCCTGTCCTCAGTTGCCACCCGGGAAGCCAGAGCAGGGACCGCAGCGACCCCCCAACACTCCTCCCCCAGGTAAGGAGGGTGAGGCCGGCCCGGCGTTCCCCCAGCTTGGCCTGGATCCCGGATGTGGGGCTGCCTTCCCCCCGGGCTCTCAGAGTGCCTGCGACGGGGCGGGGGCTCGGGAACCGCAAGGCTCCGGAGCCCGCCCCAGGCTGCGTTCCTCACGGTCTCCAGGGGCTGGGCTGGGGGCTGGCGGGAGGGGAAAGGACTGAGGCCGAGCCTCCCTGATCCTTCAACCCGTCTCAGGAGCCTGGGGAGGGGAACCCCGGACTGCCTGGACTTATCAGCCCCCAAGCTGGCAAAGGGGCCAGTGCCTAGGAGCTTGGCTAGTCTGGGGAGAGAGGCATTCAAAGAGTACTTGCCTCGGGGTCTCCCACCTTCCTCGTTCCTTGTGCTATTATCTCGGACCCCGCCCTTCCCCACCTGACTGGCTGACCGCAGGCCTGCAGACCCAGGACAATGGGAGTCTGGGAACGGAGAGGTGGTAGCATTGGGTGAGGGTAGGGAGATGATGGCCAGCGCACCTAGGGGATGGGAAGCCCCCTCTGGTGGATTCTGGGAGCAGAGAGGTATGGCTGCCCGCCCTAATTTAGTGAGGAGGTGGGGAAACCACAGGCTTGGGGAGAAAGGAGGGCAGCGGGCCAGAGAGCAGTGTTAGCAGATAGGAGCCCCAGCTCTAGTCCTGGGAAGGCCAGGGTTCTGAGCAGGGCCCCTCTGTCCCACAGGATGGCCGAGGAGTTCATCACTCCGGTGTACTGCACCGGGGTGTCTGCACAAGTGCAGAAGCAGCGGGCCAAGGAGCTGGGCCTGGGCCGCCATGAAAATGCCATCAAGTACCTGGGCCAGGATTACGAGCAGCTGCGGGTTCACTGCCTGCAAAGAGGGGCCCTTTTCCGTGACGAGGCTTTCCCCCCAGTGCCCCAGAGCCTGGGCTTCAAGGAGCTGGGCCCCAACTCCTCCAAAACCTATGGCATCAAGTGGAAGCGTCCCACGGTGAGAGGGGCCACCCTGGATGGGACTCAGTTTACCTCCTTCCTGAGTGAGGAGTGGGAATAGGACGCCAGGTCCCTAGAGTGGGGTCTGGGATGGCTGGGCTCCAGTTTCTAGGAGGGGCTGGCCCAGAGACAGGACTCTGGGTCTCTTGCAGGAGCTGTTCTCAAACCCCCAGTTCATCGTGGATGGAGCCACCCGCACGGACATCTGCCAGGGCGCACTGGGTAGGCCCTGGGGGATCCCGAGTGTGTTTTGCGTAGTAGTTCCCTGTGCCCGTTCCTTCCTGCTCCGCCTCAGCCTCTCCCTCCTGCAAGCCCGAGCAGGCTCTGGCTCTCAGTGCTGGGGCTGGTTTGCCCAGATTCCTGGGTCTTTTCTGTAAGTTGAGGGGCACCCTGTCCGGGGAGTCCCAGGTTCTCCCCAGTATGGCACTCACTGGGCAAAGATGGGTACAGTAGACCTGACGGGGATCCTTCCCATCCCAGGGGACTGTTGGCTCCTGGCTGCCATCGCCTCCCTTACCCTCAATGACACCCTCCTGCACCGAGTAGTTCCACATGGCCAAAGCTTCCAGGATGGCTACGCTGGCATCTTCCATTTCCAGGTGAGGAGCCCCACATGCACCTTGGACAAGGAGTGGGGCGGTGAGGGAGAGAGGGGTAGCAGGCAACGGAGATGGGCGGGGGACCCTGAAGTTAGGGTGGCGCGGGGCCGCACCTTGCAGGGCCAGCTCCCCGCACCCCCCCCCACCCCCCAGAAAGTATGTGACCTCTTGATTCCATCTCAGGTCTGTCATGTGTGAGAATCTGTCATGTGTGAAACGGTTGGGCAGGTATTTCAGCTGGCAGTTTTCCTGGCTGGTTGTGCACACTGGAGAAAAGAAAGTGCTTAGAGAAAATTCTCTGGGTTATGTCCTACGGGACAAATCCTTTTCCTCCTCAGGGTCTCAGTTTCCCTGTCTGAGAAATAGTGTTCTGCTGGGGAAAATCGGCTGTCACTTGTGGTCATCTACACCCTTGGCCTCAGTCTCCCCCCGACCCCCTCACCCCCAACTCCTCCTGCACTCTGTCAGTCTCCAGCCACTGAGAGCCCTGAGGAAAAGAAAGACTCTGGATAAAGTTTATTTAAACCAGCTTTTCCTGATGCTCTTTGCGCACAGGGCCCACTTTTCAAATTACACTGATGAATTCTCAGTAGGCTCGTTTTGGGAAAGAGACATGCCCAGCAACCCTGGATGAGAACCTCTGGCGCCGGTGTCCTCTCCTACCTTCTGGTCAGGGAGCGCCTTGCCCTACTTCATCCTCACCCGCCTTGGCGCATTTGGCTTCACTTGACGGGACCCACAGTGCGGGGCGAACTACTGTGGCCAAGTGCGGCACCTGCCAGCGCTGGTCTGCAGGGGCGTGGCCTCGCTGTCCTTTCCCCACCCTCTCCTCTTACTCCTCCAATCCGTTCCTCCACGGCCTCTGATTGGCCCGTTCACTTTCTCCATGGTGCTGTGGGCGCACCTCCTCCCTTTTGCCCCATTGTTTTGCACACTCACGGCCCCCAGTGCTGTAGCACAGAGTCACTTATGGCCTGGGATGGCGGGAAGTCCTTCCCCCACTGGGAAACTTGCCTTTCAAGGCATCTTTGAAGCAAGCCCGTGATTGTGGGAATCCTGTCCACCTTGTGGTTGAAGGATCTGGATCCTGCATCTTCATTCCACACCAATTTACCTAGGTATCCCCATCCCCCTACACACACACACACCCGCATTTTCATTCCACATCTAATTTACCTAGGTATCCCCACTCCCTACACACACACACACCCACACACACCCTGGCCTAGAATGGTGGGGAGGGGGAAAGTCTGGGGTCATGGTAGGGCCCAGCAGAGCCAGGGTCCAAGGGCTTTGCAACGTCTCTGTACCTGAAGAGGCAACTTGGTCTGTTTCAAAAATATGAACAATGCTGCCTTACAAGTGTTGCCTGCCTAATCTTGTTTAGTTTTCCCATTAGGAAGGCATTATTGTTCCCTTTTGTGGAGGGGGAAACAGGCTCAGCGAGGACGACCTGCTCAGATCCTGTGTCTAGGATGCGTGGCCTAGAATCAGGTATCTAGTGAGTGGCAGAGCTGCTGAGGCCTGACCTCAGGCCTGACCTCAGGCCCGAGGGATCTCAAAGCAGGGATTCACTGTGCCCCTCCTCCCCCAGCTGTGGCAGTTTGGTGAGTGGGTGGATGTGGTGGTGGATGACCTGCTGCCCACCAAGGACGGGAAGCTGGTGTTTGTGCACTCTGCCCAAGGCAACGAGTTCTGGAGCGCCCTGCTGGAGAAGGCCTATGCCAAGTGAGTGGGGGCCCAGGGACAGCTCCAGGCCACGCCTGGGTTGGGGGTCCTGCTTGGTGCAGAATGGTGACCTGGGCCGCCCACAGGGTGAACGGCAGCTACGAGGCCCTCTCAGGAGGCAGCACATCTGAGGGCTTTGAGGACTTCACCGGCGGAGTCACCGAGTGGTACGAGCTGCGCAAGGCGCCCAGCGACCTCTACAACATCATCCTCAAGGCCCTGGAGCGTGGCTCCCTGCTGGGCTGCTCCATCGATGTAAGTGCCTCCCCCATCCTGGGACCTGAGTCTCCTAGCGGTTCCTTCTCTCTACTCAGCCCAGCCTCAGACTTGCCACGGGCTTGGCTCCAGACCCTGTCCTTTGCCTCACACCATCCCTGGATCCTCAGCCAGCCTGGCTCATCACCTCAGTCCTGTCCTCCACCTCCATGCCTGGCTTCCTCCTGGTTCCCAAAACCTCAGACTTCAGCATGTTCTCCAACTTCCTCTTTCCTGTCATCTGAGGCCATGCCTGTGCGCTGTCCAGTTCACAGCCTGGCCTCAGCTCCTCCCGAGTCCCAGTTCCTGTGGGCCCCAGACTCCCCATTTGTTCCTTCAGTTGCTCTCTGTTCCCCGACTTATCTTCAGACCTCCCTCATCCTTGATCTCGGCCTCCACCGCCACCATCACTGCATTCTCCATTCTAACCCCGCTGCCGCGCTCTTCCCCAGCCCTACCCGACTCTAGTCTCTGCTCACCCCTCTTCTCTGCCTCCCTGAGTCCCTCCACATGAGGTCCTCTGAGGACCTCGTGGCTCCTGGGTGAGGGGAGAGGCTTTGCATGGCTGTATGTTTGTGTTCACGCATGTGTGCCCAGGGTCTGGCCAGCTCTGGCCAGAAGCAGTGTCAGTGGGGTGCACACCCCCCTCACCAGCAGTATCATTGGTGGAGTAGCCAGCAGCTCCCCCTTCCAGGGACTGAGATGGGGTCAGGGGTCCTGCCCATCACTCCCAGTAACTGTGGGTGTATGCAAGGGAAAGCCAGGACTCGGGGCTCATCTCCTGAATGGGGGTGGGGACAGCGGCCGCAGCCCATGTGTCTTTCTGCAGATCTCCAGCATTCTGGACATGGAGGCTGTCACCTTCAAGAAGCTGGTGAAGGGCCACGCCTACTCTGTGACCGGGGCCAAACAGGTACTGCCCCAGGTGGAGGTCTTCCCCAAAGGGTGGTTCCAGCCTCCTTGCCTCTCTGGCCTGTGGCCAAGGCTGTGGGAGAGGCCGACTCTCCCCGTGACCTTCAGCAGCACCTTCCTATCTCCCAGGGACTCTCGCCCAAAGCTGGTTATCTTGTCCCACCCTGATTTACTGTACTTTGTGTGTAGAGCTGCCTCTCTCAGCAGTTTATGCCCAGACAGGCTTCTCAGCTGTGCTTCCAACGGTGGGTGCTGGGTGCTGAGCTGGGCTCTGTGAGGATGAGGTGGTGGGAAGGGGTGTTAAAATGTGTGCCAGAAGCAGGCGCTGACGTGAGCTCTGGGGAACAGGTGAACTACCAGGGCCAGATGGTGAACCTGATCCGGATGCGGAACCCCTGGGGCGAGGTGGAGTGGACAGGAGCCTGGAGTGACGGGTGAGGGTCCATGGAGGCTGGCCGGGGAGGCCTGGGAAGACTCTTCAGTGCCACTGGCATTTCTGCTGGGGTCTCTGCCATCCCACAGTGGACTCAGGCTTGAACAGAGGGGCCCATCTGCGTGTGACTGGGTCTGGGGACTGCCCTGGCAAAGCTCAGGCTGTGCGTGCAGGCGGCTGTGCCCACCTACCAGCATCCTCGGGGCGTCTGAGCTGGCCCTCATAAGATAACCCCTGGGACTGGGGTCTCTGGACTTGCCCTTGTGGAGGCCTCCTGACCTGGGCCAGGGAAGGACAGGCCCCAGGGATAGAGGCTGGGCAGGTCAGTGGCCGCCAGCCCCTGGCAGTGCCGTTTTCCTACAGCTCCTCGGAGTGGAACGCCGTGGACCCTTACATGCGGGAGCAGCTCCGGGTCAAGATGGAGGATGGGGAGTTCTGGTGAGCAGCCCCCTCCTCAGTCTGAGTGGGCACCCCAGCTCCCAACCCCACCCCCCTGAAAACCAGCTGTGCCATGTCTCTTGATGCCTCGACTGGGCATCCTGGTTCACTCTCACCTCGACCCCCCAGGATGTCCTTCCGAGACTTCATGCGTGAATTCACCCGCCTGGAGATCTGCAACCTGACACCCGACGCGCTCAAGAGCCAGAGGTTCCGCAACTGGAACACCACCCTGTACGAGGGCACCTGGCGGCGGGGGAGCACCGCGGGGGGCTGCCGCAACTACCCAGGTGACCGGGGGGCAGGGGAGCACCGTGGGGGGCTGCCGCAACTACCCAGGTGACCTGGGGGTGGGGGGAGCACCGTGGGGGGCTGCCGCAACTACCCAGGTGACCTGGGGAGTGGGGTCCTGGGCCCTGCTGCCCTGGACAAGACGTATCTTCTCTCTGAGCCTGTTTCCTCACCTGTAAGATAGGGGTAGTTGTACTTGTTTTGCAAATTTGGTTTGAGGATGAAAAAGTGTGAATTCCCAAGAGCCACCTTTGACTGCCTTGCTGGAGCCTGAGCTCAGGGTGCGGACAGAGGAGACTTCCTTGCTGTCCAGCCACCTCCTGTCACTCCTCCTTCCGGGCCTTCCTCCTGGCCCGCTGTCTCCCTCCTTGGTCCTTCTGTCGCCTTTCCCTGGGGTCCATGGGCATCCTTCCTCTCCCACCCTGCCTTCTCTTCTTAACAGGTTTAGCATCCTCATCCTCCCCAGGTTGGAGTCAGCATTTTAATGCTGTCCCTGCAAACACTCAAGTTTCTTGGCTCCGAGCTCCCTCTGGTCCTCTTACCTGGCACAACCATAATCCTAATTGAACCCTCTCGACCGGCTCCAGAGCCGCTGACTGGGCCTGGAGAGAGATCACACACTTCGGGCAGTATTCGGAGGAGGCAATGGCACCCCACTCCAGTACTCTTGCCTGGAAAATCCCATGGACGGAGGAGCCTGGAAGGCTGCAGTCCATGGGGTCACTGAGGGTCGGAGACGACTGAGCGACTTCACTTTCGCTTTTCACTTTCATGCATTGGAGAAGGAAATGGCAACCCACTCCAGTGTTCTTGCCTGGAGAATCCCAGGGACAGGGGAAGCCTGGTGGGCTGCCGTCTATGGGGTCGCACAGAGTCGGACATGACTGAAGCGACTTAGCAGCAGCAGCAGCAGTCTCTCCTCAGACGTGCCGCCACTGTCACTGTTTTCCGACCTCACAGGACACCCATCGTAGTCCCACCTCCAAGGCCCCCAGCCTGTCTGGACCTGTGCCCGTCTTTGCTGCCTTCCTGCCTGAGACAGTGGCGGAACTGTCCCCACTCAGGGGCACCGCGCCCCCCACCTCTGCTCTAGACCCCGTTCTCCCTCGGGCTCCTTCACCCGTCGCCTCTCACTCCGGGGCACAAGGGAGAATTGCCTGCCTCTGGAACCCACTTCCCCGCTCATTTCTCTGCTCCCCTTCAAAGTCAAGTTTCTCAAGATGGCCAGCCTCCCCCTTTCCTTCCTCACTAAGTTCAGTGCTTAACCCGCTCCAGTCCACCTTGCGTCCCCACCATGCTGCTGTGGCTGCTCCTTGTCCGCTTTGGTTTTGCCAAATCCACCACCGCTGCTCTCTTCGCATGTCCTGCCTCCTCCAGCAGTTCTCAGCCTGGCTCCCAGCCCTCTGTGTTCAAGCATTCTTCTCCCTCGCAGGAATCTCATTTCAGTTCTTCCCCAGATGACCACTGTTCGAGGTACCGTTTTCTGAGAAGCCTGTCCTTTCCCTGCAGGTCCAGCTCTGTCATAGAGTTCCCACGTAGCTGGGTCCGTTTCTGAGTTGCCTTTCTGTCCCTCGGCCTATCTCTTTGCTACTGCCGCGTTGGTTTAGTTGCTATGGATTTGTACATCCTGCGGACTTTGCTGTGGTCCAGTGGTTAAGACTCTGCTTCCAGTGTAGGGAGTGCATGTTTGATTCCTGGCTGTGGAACTGAGATTTATAAATCCTGCAATTGGACGGGATGAATTCCTTCTTCAAGCGTCTCTTAGCTCCTCTTGCTCTTTGCTTCTGGTTTTCTTTTTTTGGTTTTTATCTGTGTGAATTTTAGGATCAGTTTACCAAGTCCTACAAAAAGCCCTTTTGAGATTTTAATTTGGAATTGCATAGACTATATAGACCAATTTGGGGAGAATTGACATCTTTCCAATTTTATTCTTCTTATCCAAGAATGTGCTATGTCTCTTTATTTTGGTCTTTAGTGTCTTTCAATAAAATTTTATAATTTTCATTGTAAAGGGCTTATACCTCTGTTGAGATTTGTTCCTAGATACTCTTATCATCTTGTTGCTGTTGTAAATGGTATCTCTTTTTAAATGACATCTGCCAGGTCATTGCTGATACTGTAGTATGCAGCTGACCTTTTAAGTTTATTCTACATCTGGCAAGCTTGTTAAACTGTAATGAATTTTAACTCATTTTTCTGTATTCTTTTTGGTTTTCTAACTGACAGTATAGCATCTGCCAATAATGATAAATTTGTTTCTTTTCCAATGCTTATAACTTTTGTTGCATATTCATTCTTGTTTAATGTGCTGGCCAGGCTTGCTGCATGCCCACTAGCACTCACTATGTTCTGGTCTTACCCTTCTCTCAAAAGGAAAAGTTTTTACTATTAAACGTTGACTGTAGATTTCATCACTAAAAACTTTTCTACTTTAGGTTCTTTTTGTGTGTGTGTATGCACCTTTTATCTGAGTAATGAAACTTAATGTTATGAAATAACTTTATTATTAGAATTAGCTGTTTTAAATTACCTGTTAAAACAATAAGTTACATTGATCACTTTTCTCATATTAAATTAACCTTACATTCCTGAGATAAAACAACAGAGTAATGATATAAATTTTTTATACAATAATTTTACATCCATGTTCATGAGTGAGGTCTGCCAGTAGTTTTCTTTTTTCATGCTTACTTTATCTAATTTTGATATGGGTGCTATATTTGGCTGGCAAAGTGAACTGGGAAATGTTCTGTCTTTTCCTGTTTTTCTGGAAGAGTTTGCATAAGATGGGGATGATTTCTTGCTTGAATGTTCGGTGGAACAGGTCTAGAAAACTACCAGGCCTGCTCTTTTATTTAAAGATTAACTTTTGATATTGAGTATCTTTTATGGTCATTAAAGTTTTCAGGTCTTCTACTTCCTCTTGAAAATATTTTGAGGAGTTTTATTTTCTAGGAGTTCATCCTTTGCATCTGGTTTTCTCTATTATTAACATGAAGTTATCCTTAATATACTATACCTCATCTGTAATGATAACATCTCTTTTATTCATTGTCTCTTTTGTCTTTATTAATCCTGTGAGGGGTTTGTCAATATAAGTCTTTAAAATAAAATGATTTTTTACTTTATTCTTTATAGTATTTTTTTTCCATATTATGAATCTTTCTTGCTTGTTGTTTCATTCATCTGCTTTCTTTGGATTTATTTTTAGAATTTATTTTATGACGTTTTTTCCTTCCAGTTTTATTGTGATATATTGACATTCAGCATTGTATAAGATGTACAGCATAAATAATGATTTAGTTTACATACATCATAAAACAACGGCCACAATAAGTTTAGTGAATATCCATCATATCATATAGATACAATATTAAAGAAATAGAAAAAAATGTATTTTTTCCTTATGATGAGAACTCTTAGGCTCTTAGAATGTACTCTCTTAGCAACTTTGAGATCTAACATACAGCAGTGCTCTATTTATCATGTTATACATTGTATCCCTAGTATTTATTCATTTTATATCTGGAGATGTGTACCTTTTGACCACCTTCATCCAATTCTCTCTGCCTCTACCCCTCGCCACTGATTACCAGGAATGTGATCTCCTGTGAGTTTCTCCCATTCAGTAGGCAGTCTTTTTATTTTGTTGCTAGTTTCCTTTGCTGTGCAGAAACTTTTCAGTTTGATGTAGTCCCTTTTGTTTATTTTTGCTTTTGTTTCCCTTGCCTGAGGAGGCGGATCCAAAATAATATTACTAAGACCGATGTCGAAGAGTGTATTATCTACGGCTTCTTCTAGAAGTTTTATAGTTTCAGGTCTTACATTTAAATCTTTATTCCATTTTGAGTTTATTTTTGTATATGGTGTGAGAAAATAGTTGCGTTTTGTTTTTTTTGCATGTAGCTCTCCAGATTTCCTAACATCATCTATTGAAGAGGCTGTCTTTTCCTCATTGTGTATTCTTGACTCCTTTGTCATAGATTAATTGCCCATATAGGTGTGGGTTCATTTCTTGGCTCTCTGTTCTGTTCCGTTGATCTGTGTGTCTGTTTTTATACCAGTATCATATTGTTTGTTTGTTTTTTTAAAGAACTCAATAAATCCTTTATTCTTATGAGCGGTTTTCTCTATTTTTTTGGCTGACAATTCACGGTGTCCAAAGTGGGATACAAAGCAACCCGTGCATACTGTTTTGATTACTGTAGCTTTGTAGTATAGCTTGAAGTAAGACAGTGTGCTACCTCCAGTTTGGTTCTTCTTTCTTAATATTGTTTTGGCTATTCAAGATCTTTGTGTTTCCACATGAATCTTAGAATTATTTGTTCTAGGCCAGTGAAAAATACCATTAGTATTTTAATAAGGGTTGCATTGAATCTGTTCGATTGTCTTGGGTAGTATGGTCATTTTAACAGTATTAATTCTTCCAGTCCACGAGCATGGTATAGCTTTCCATTTGTTTGTGTCCTCTTCAATTTCTTTCATCAGTGTCTTGCAGTTTTCCGAGAATAGGTCTTTTACCTTCTTAGTCAGATTTATTCCTAGGTATTTTATTCTTTTTGATGTAATTGTCATTCTATAACTTCTTAAATCAGATTCTTACTTCATTAATTTTTTTCTGTATGTACCTTTGAGTTATACAATTTTAATATATAATGTTTTTAAGAATTGTAATATAATTTGCATTCTATAAAATTTACACTTTTAATGGGTACAATTCAGTGGTTTTTTAATATATTGACAATGCTGTATAATCATCACCATTACCTAACTCCAGAACATTTTCACTACCTGCAAAAGAAATCTTATATCCATTAGTAGTCACTCCCTAACCTTCTCATTCACCAACCCCTGGTGACCACTAATTTAATTTTGTCTTTATAGATTTGCTGTTCTGGACATTTCATAAAAATGGAATCATGCAATATGTGGCCTTTGGTGCCTAGCTTTTTCCCCTGAGCACTGTGTTTTCAAAGGTCATCCATGTTGCAGCATGATCAATACTTCATTTCATTTTTAAGGTTGAATAATATTCCATGACGTGGATATACCACATTTTGCTTATTCATTCTTCAGTTGATGAATTATTTTCAGTTTGGGGGTATTGTGAGTAAGCTGCTCTGAATACTTATGTACATGTGTTTGTATGAGCAAGTGTTCTCTTAGGTCTACAAGGAGGAGTGAATTTTTAGGTTGTATGGTGACTCCATGTTTACCTTTCTGAGAAACTGATCTGGTTTCCAAAGTGGCAGCACTGTTTACATTCCTCCTATCAGTGCATGAGGGTTCCAATTTCTCCACATCCTTGTTTTCTTTCCACATCCTTGTTAACACTTATTGTCCACCTTTTTTCTGATAGCCATCCTGGCTGCTATAAAGTGGTATCACATTGCAGTTTTAATTTGCATTTCCATAGTGACTAATAATGTTTAGTATATTTTCACATATTTATTGGCCATTTGTGTATCTTTTCTGGGATGTCTATTCTAATCGTTTGCCCATTTTTAGATTGGGTGTTTGTCTTCTCATATATTCTTCATATATATATTTATATATTCTAGATGTGAGCCTTATGAGGTAGATGGTTTGTATGTATTTTCTCCCTTTCTGTTTCTGTTCTCTCTTTTCATTTTCTTGATAGTGTTTTTGAAGCACCAAAGTTTTAAATTTTGACGATGTCCAATCTTCTGTTTTTTCTTTTATTGCTCATGCTTTTGGTGTCATAGCTAAGAATCCATCGCCAAATCCAAGGTCATTTATCTCTGCATTTTCTTCTAAGAGCATTATGATTTTAGCTCTTATATTTAGGTGTTGATCTATTTTGAGTTAGTTTTTGTTTATGGTATGGGATAGGTGCCCAATTTAGTTCTTCTGATTATGGAAATCCAGCTGTCCTAGGATCTGTTGAAAAGACTTTTGGTCTCTCAGTTCTATTCTTTTAGTCTACGTATCTGTTTATGCTTATTCCAATATCACACCAATTTGATTATTTTAGCTTTGTAGTGAGTTTTGAAATCAGGAGGCATGAGTCTTCCAACTTTGCTCTTTTTCAAGATTATTTTAGCTTCTGGGCCCCTTAAAATTCCACATAAATTTGAGGATCTGCTTTTCACTTCTGTGGGAATTTTGATAAGAATTGCATTGAATCTGTGGATTACTTTGAGTATTATATCTTTTGACTTTTCTATGTCTTTTTTAATTTGTTTCATCAAAGTTTTGTAATTTTCAGTGTATAAGTCTTTCAGTTCCTTGGTGAAATTTATTCTTAGGTATTTTATAGCTTGGGATGCTGTTATAAAGATATTATTTTCTTAATTTCCTCTTTGGATTTTTTTTCATTGTTGGTGTATAGAAACACAACTGTTTTTTTGTGTCCTGATGTAATCTGCAACTTCACTGAATTTGTTATTAATTCTAATATTCTAATTTTTCAGGCTTTTCCATACAGGATCATGTCATTTGCAAGTAGAGATAGTTTTTTTCTTCATTTTAAATTTGGTTACTTTGTCTTTTTTTGACTAATTGATCTAGCTAGAATTTGCAGCACAATGTTGAATAATAGTGGTGTAAGTAGGCATCTTGTTCCTGATCTTGGAGAGAAAGCTTTCATTTTTTTTCACCACTGAACATACTACTTAAATGCTCTTAAATGCTCTTTTTCTTATTGAGGCAGTTCTCTTTTACTCCTAAATTTATGTATGTTCTTGTCATGAGTTTGTGTTGGATTTTCTAAAGTGCCTTTTCTGTCTCAATTCAGATGGTCATGTATTTTTTCCCCTTTGGCCTATTGTGATGTATTACACTGGTTGATTTTCTTATATTCAACTGTTCTCACATTCTTGGAATAAATCTTCCATAGTATGTAATCTTTTTAATAAACTGTTGGATTTGGTTTACTAGTATTTGTTGATGGAGAAGGCGATGGCACCCCACTCCAGGACTCTTGCCTGGAAAATCCCATGGACGGAGGAGCCTGGTAGGCTGCAGTCCATGGGGTCGCTGAGAGTCGGACACGACTGAGCAACTTCACTTTCACTTTTCACTTTCATGCATTGGAGAAGGCAATGGCAGCCCACTCCAGTGTTCTTGCCTGGAGAATTCCAGGGACAGGGGAGCCTGGTGGGCTGCCATCCATGGGGTCACACAGAGTCGGACACGATTAAAGTGACTTAGCAGCAGCAGCAGAGCAGTATTTGTTGAAGATTTTTATATTGTTATTCATGAGTGATACTGGTCTGTAATTTTCTTTTCTTATGATGTTTTTATCTGGCTTTGGTGTCAAGGTAATGCTGCCCCATAGAATGAGTTTATCTCAAAGAAATAGTAATGTAAATGAGAAATCACATACAATAGTAATTAAAACACTGTGTACCTATTTTAAAAAAGAACTCAAAACAACAACCTAGTTTTCTACCTTAAGGAACTAGTAAATGGGCAAACTAAACCCAAGGCAAGCAGAAGAGCCAAATAAATGAAATAGAGAAACAACAGAGAAAAATCAATGAAGCCAACAGTTGGCCGGCCCTGTGCAGTGGAAACATGGCATCCTAACCACTGGATTGCCAGGGAATTCCCTATTTTATTGTTGATTTATAATTTAATTTCCTTGTATTCAGAAAATATGATCTATATAGATCATAACTTTGAAATAAACAGAAGCTGGTACAATGGCCCAGCGTGAGTATTCACGTGTTCTTAAAAAGACTGGCGAACACTTTCCTGTTGTGTACTGTATGCTGAGCACTTCTGTAAATATTTAAAATATAATCTACTTAACTTTCACACTGATCCTATGAGGGATATACTATATTATCACTATTTACAGATGAAGAAAGTGAGGCACAGAGAAATTAAATAGCTTACCAAAGTCACTAGTAAGTGGCTGAGCTGGGATTTAACCCCATCTGGAGTCTGTTTTCTTGACAGGCCTATTCGCTTGACTGTTCTCTGAATGTTAGAGGGAATCTTCTACAATTGTTCACCGTATCAAACTTACTGACTATTTTGTCTGCTTAATCTATCAATTACTGGAAAAGGGATAATAAACATCTCACACCACCCTGTTGGCGTTGCCAATTTCTCCCTTTATTTTTGTCAATTATTTTTCTTTACAAATATTGAGCTATGATTTTAGGTGAATCAAGTTTAAAATTGTTTTAAGTTCCTAGTGAGTTAAACTTTTTTTTATTTTCCAGTGCCCACCTTCATCTTAATAATTCTTTTTACTTTGAAGTCTGTTTCAGTCTGTGTGACTATGCTGTTCCAGTTTTCTGTTGATTACTGTTTTTGTGGTATGTCTTGTTACACTCTTTGATGTCTGATCTTTCTATAGCTCAGTGTTTTAGTTATCTCTTATAAATAGCATATGACTTTTTTAATGGTCAGATTTGGAAAACATTGTCCTTTGATTGGAAAATTTAATCCATTTACATTCATAGTGTTACTGATATATTTGTATTTATTTCAGCAGACTTACTATGCATTTTCTGTTCATCCCTCCTGCCTTCCAAAAGTGCCTTCTTTTGGAGTGAGTTTTTTTCTTTTCTGTCTGCTAGTTTTTCCCTCTATGAGTTTGGAAGATATAAGAGCTTGCTTAATAAGTTCCAAAGTTAGTTGATCAGTATCTTTACCCTCTACCTGAACAGTATAAAGTATAAAGACCTGAAAATGTTCCAGCTGGATCACATCCTCTCTTTGTTCAATATGCTGTCTTTAGCTAGTATTTTAATCCTTAACTATTTCCTTCCTGTCCTAAAGTAAGCACCATCATCATCCCCATTATTTGATATAATCCATGTTTGTTTGAGTACCCACATAATATTAGTGTTTTTGCTCGCCATACTCAGACCTTTCACCTGAGATCTTTTTCTGTCTGTCTGCAATATATCCTTCTGAATTTCTTTTAGTGAGGGACTTTGGTAATACATTTTCTCAGGACTTGTGTAAAATGCCTTTGTGATGTGCTCATTCTTGATGATTCTCTGGATGCTGAGTCTTGAGTCGACATCACTCTCACCTCTCTGGAGATGCTGCCACTCTTCCCTCTGCTGCCACTGTTACTGTATGAGTCTGGAATCTGCTCATCTACCGTGTCTTCTGAAATATCTGTCTTTCCTCTTTTCAGTTTGTTTCTTTGATATTTTACAATTAGACAATGATGTGTTGAGTTGGGGATTCTGGTTTGGATTTGTTGAGCTCCCTGTATATGAAGGTTGGTGTCGTTCAGCAATTCTAGATGATTCTTAGCCGTGCTCTTTGAGAATACCCTTTTCCTGGTCTCTTTATTTTCTGCCTTGAGAATGCCAATCCAATGTAAGCTAGACCTCCTCGGTCAATCCTCTAGATCTCTTAACATCTCTTAAATGGCCCTCCTCTGAATCTCCCTAGATTGCATTCTGGGTAGTTTCTTTAGATCCATTCTCAATTCACTTGAATTTTCTTTTTTGCAGTTGGTTAATCTTCCCAACAAATACTTAATTTCACTTGAAAAATTCATTTCTGGAAGTGTTAGTGGCTTTTTTCTAATCTGTTCATTCTTGCTCATATAGTCCAGCTTCTCATTTATTTCTTCAAACGTAGTAAGCTTAGTCTTTCATAGTCCATGTCCGATAATGTCAGTGTCTGAAGTCTTGGCAAGTTGTTTTCCATCCATCGTGGCTGGTCAGTCTCAGCCAGAATGAGGTTTATCCAGTGTAGCCTTGAGAGGTTTTTGGCTTATTTGACCTAGAAGTATGTGGGAGTTCTTTGAGTTCTTGGATGAAGTTAAGTTCCTCGAGTGTTTCTGCCAGTCACACCTAGGATACTCCAAAGCCATGACTCTGAAAAATAAATTGTCTCCTTAAGTTTTTTTTTTCTTTTACCTCATGGGCAGCGTGAATTAAAACTGCAAGCTCATGAGAAGGCTGCTTTTGGTTGTAAATTCTCAGAGAATGCTTTCCTTCCTCCCAGTGGTTTTATTTTCTTTCATACTTCTGCTGCGGGCATTCCTCACAGAGCTTCCAGTTTTATTGCTGGGATCTCCTGTCAGACTTTGTCTCCTGCCCCTGTGCCCAGGCAGGACTCAAGGTCTCTGTGAGTCCACAGAAGTCCTTTGGCATTATTTACCTTTCATGGCTCCCAGTTTCCATTTTTTTAAAATAGCTTTATTGAGATAAAATTCAGATACCATATATTTCACCCATTTTACAGTGTAAAATCCAGTGTGGCCTTTACTGTATTCATAGAGTTGTGTACCCATTATCACATCAATTGTAGAACATTTTCATTACCCCCCAAAGAACCCCTGCACAGCCCTGGCTGTTACTCCCAAGTCATTTCTCCCCCTTATTTCTATCCTACCGCTAATCTACTTTCTGTCTCGTATGGATGTGCTTGTTCCAGAAAGTAATTCCATACAAATGGAGCCATACAACCTGTGCTCCTTGGTGACCGGCTTCTTTCACTTCGCATAATGTCTTCAGTGTTCATCCATGGTATACAGCATGTGTCCGGACTCCATTCCTATTTTGAATAATATTCCATTATTTGGTTATATCACATTTTGTTTAAATTGGGTTGCTTCTATCATTTGTCAGTTATAAACAATGCTACTTTGAACAGTCACATACAAGTTTTTTTGTGTGGGCATATGTTGTCATTTGGAGAAGGCAATGGCAACCCACTCCAGTATTCTTGCCTGGAGAATCCTGTGGACAGAGGAACCTGGTGGGCTACAGTCCAAGGTGCGGCAAAGAGTTGGAGGCGACCGAAGAGCCTTAGCACACATGTAGGTGTAAGAAACTGGAGGTTCCTAGGATGACAGTGGAAACTACTTTAGAAAAGATGGTCTGAGGAAAGACTTTCTGGCTGAGACAAAAAGTACTTTTCGTTTTATAGAACCTTTTGTAGAGGGGCTTCCCTCATAGCTCAGTCGGTAAAGAATCTGCCTGCAATGCAGGAGACCCAGGTTTGATTCCGGGGTTGGGAAGATCCCCTGGAGAAGGAAGTGGCAACCCACTCCAGTATTCTTGCCTGGAGAATCCCATGGCCAGGGGAGCTTGGCAGGCTACAGTCCACGGGGTCGCAAGAGTCAGACATGACTTAGCGGCTAAACCACCACCACATGTTGTCATTAGTCTTGGAGATACATACGTATATGTACGTATATATACACACACCTACATACATATTCCTAGGAGTGGGATCACGGGGTCACGTGGTAATTCTATGTTAAACCATTTGAGTAACCACCAGATTATTATGGAAAGTAACTGTACCATTTTATGTTCCTACCAGCTGTACGTGAGGTTCTGATTTCTCTACACCCTCACTTATGATCTATCTTCTTGATTAATGTTCATTTGGTGTGTAGGGGAGGGAATGCTGGACTTACTGGTGCCTTTAAAAGGAGGTTTTGTATTTTCTGCCCAGCACTTTGTTCTTCTAGTCGGGGGGGGGGATGGTTCAGGCAGCTGAATTACTAAACAGCCAGAAATGCAAGGCTCCCTCCGCCCTGTGGCTCCCCTGCAGACCCTCTTTCTTTGCCCCTGCTCCAAGTCACTGTCTACACAGCAGCCACCTTCTAAAACCCTAATCCAATCATGCCCCTCCCAGTACAGACCTGTCAGGGGGCCTTTCTTACTCTTTGATTCAATCCACACTTCTTATCTCTGTCACCATCCCAGATCCCCTTTGCTCACTGGAGCCCCCGCTGTGGGTCTTTTTTCTCTCTCTGCCTTGTCCTGTTTCCCAGGCCTTCTTCTTCAGGTCTCAGCTCACAGGTCACCTGGAGGATTCCTTCCCTGCCCAGCTCCAGCTTGCTCTCTTTGTAACTGTCCCATTGCCTAACCTGACTTGCTCGCGCTTTGCCTCCTTCTGGAATGTGAGCTCCTGAGGCAGGGACTTCGTGTGTCCCCTCTGCACACATGGCACTTGGCACACGGTGGACCCAGTGATACTTGTTGAATGAACACATGGAGGAGGGAAGGCTTGATGGGAGGCTGCTCTCCTCCGCCTCTCTGCTGATCCCTGCCTCTCTACCTCCTGCAGCCACTTTCTGGGTGAACCCCCAGTTCAAGATCCGGCTGGAGGAGACGGATGACCCGGACCCCGACGACTACGGGGGTCGCGAGTCAGGCTGCAGCTTCCTGCTCGCCCTCATGCAGAAGCACCGCCGTCGGGAGCGCCGTTTCGGCCGTGACATGGAGACCATAGGCTTCGCTGTCTACGAGGTGAGCAGGCAGATTGCGCGGAATGCAGCAGAGAAAGCGGCCTCCCGGCCAGCTCTGCCAGGGGGTGCCAGGGGGTCTCTGGAGGACTTGGTGACACCTGCCAATCATGGTTCAGCTGGGGCCAGTCACACCCCTGAGGTACACAGTCCTAAACCTGACCTTGGGGAGGCACCTGCTGAGGCCCACCACCAGAACTAAGGCAGCCAGGGGCCTAAAATTCTTCCCAGGAGGCGGATAGTGAGTGAGGAAAATGTTTAGCCAGGAGAAGGGAAGATCCTGAGATTCTTCTCCCTGTCCTCGGAGGCCAGCAGGCTGCTCTTGGGCAGACCTCTGGCTTAGCTGACGCCTGGGACACAGACCTCCTGGCTCAGTTTCAGAAAGAAGTGGGCAAGTGGTCTGCCCTGGAGGAGTAGTGAGCTCCCCATCTGCGAAGTATGTAAGTGGATGCTGGCCATGGAGGACCCTGCTACATACTCTGTATTCGTGACAGACAGACACTTCTGGATCTCCCTGGTCGGGGTAAAGGACAGTCACAGCCTCTGCCCAGGCCCACAGCCCCCTGACAGCAAACTGGTATGGATGTCTGATGTCCCGGGACTGGAGGACTTTGCAGTTGGCCCTACAGGGGGCAATCCTGGAGACTCCAGTTCAGAGCTGAGGTGCAGGGCATTCCAGGGACCAAGAGGGCCCCGCCTGGGGCTCCCTCCTGGGGTCCTTCTCTGGCATGAAAACAGGTCTGAGGCAACAGCAGCCCCAGGCCCATCCCTAACCCTCCTGGTCTCCCCATCCTGTCCTTTTCATCTGAAGAACTCTGGGCCCCTGTGTGGCACACACCACACCCCCTGCCCCTGGGCCAAGCGTGTATCTCTAACTCCCCTCATTTCTCTGCAGGTCCCTCCGGAGGTAGGTGTGGCACCTGACTCACCTGGATTTACACACCCTTGAACACACGTGGCCCGATGCTGCCCAGAGGGAGCAGGACAGCGGCACGCCCACACGTAGAGAGCTAAGACGCCACCTCCCCTGGGGGCTCACACAGTGCCCCCACCCCCTGCCCGCTCTTCAGTGGGCAGAGCAAACACTGTCCTCCTGTGTGTCAGAGCAGGTAACAAGTCAGGAGGCTGGATTTGAAGCTTGACCCTCAGCCCTGCCTGAACCACACCCACGAGGCTCTTCCTGTCTGACTCTTTACACTGAGGACATCTGGGATGCTGGTTGGGAACAGGGTAGTGGGTGGGCTGAGTGTTCTGTGCCCTTGAGCAAGTCGCTTAAGCTCTAAGCCTCATGGGCTCCCATGAGCATAAGTGAGGAGCTTGTGTAGAGGGCCCTACAGTGTCTTATATGGGAAACGCCTGGTAAGGATGATAAGAAAGTTATTTCATGGTGTCATCAGTCAGTTCAGTCCCTCAGTCACGTTCGACTCTTTGCGACCCCATGGACTGTAGCATGCCAGGCTTCCCTGTCCATCACCAGCTCCCAGAGCTTACTCAGATTCATGTCCATTGAGTCGGTGATGCCATCCAACTGTCTCATCCTCTGTTGTGCCCTTCTCCTCCCACCTTCAATCTCTTCTAATGAGTCAGTTCTTCCCATCAGGTGGCCAAAGTATTGGAGCTTCAGCATCAGTTCTTCCAATGAATATTCAGGACTGATTTCCTTTCAGATGGACTGGTTTGATCTCTTTGCAGTCCAAGGGACTCTGAAGAGTCTTCTCCAACACCACAGTTCAAAAGCATCAATTCTTTAGCACTCAGCTGTCTTTATGGTCCAATTATCACATTCATATGTGACTACTGGAAAAACCATTGCTTTGACTAGATGGACCTTTGTCAACGAAGTAATGTCTCTGCTTTTTTAATAAGCTGTCTAGGTTTGTCATAGCTTTTCTTCCAAGGAGCAAGTGTCTTTTAATTTCATGGCTGCAGTCACCATCTGCAGTGATTTTGGAGCCCAAGAAAATAGTCTGTTACTGTTTCCATTGTTTGCCCATCTATTTGCCATGAAGTGATGGGACTGGATGCCATGATCTTAGTGTTTTGAAAGTTGAGTTTTAAGCCAGTTTTTTCACTCTCATCATCAACAGGCTCTTTAGTTCCTCTTCACTTTCTGCCATTAGGGTGGTGTCATCTGCATATCTGAGGTTGTTGATATTTCTCCCCGCAGTCTTGATTCCAGCTTGTGCTTCATCCAGCCCAGAGTTTCTCATAATGTACTCTGCATATAAGTTAAATAAGCAGGGTGACGATATACAGCCTTGACGTACTCCTTTCCCAATTTTGAACCAGTCTGTTGTTCGAGGTCCGGTTCTAACTGTTGCTTCTTGACCTGCATACAGATTTCTCAGGAGGTTGGTAAGGTGGTCTGGTATTCCCATCTCTTGAAGAATTTTTCAGTTTATTGTGATCCACACAGTCAAAGGCTTTGGCATAGTCAATAAAGCAGATGTTTTTCTGGAATTCTCTTGCTTTTTCTATGATCCAACAGTTGTTGGCAATTTGATCTCTGGTTCCTGTGCCTTTTCTAAATCCAGCTTGAACATCTGGAAGTTCTTGGTTCACGTACTCTTGAAACCTAGCTTGGAGAATTTTGAGCATTACTTTGCTAGCATGTGAGATGAGTACAATTGTGTGGTAGTTTGAGCATTCTTTGGCATTGCCTTTCTTTGGGATTGGAATGAAAACTGACCTTTTCCATTCCTGTGGCCACTGCTGAGTTTTCCAAATTTGCTGGCATATTGAGTGCAGCACTTTCACAGCATCGTCTTTTAGGATTTGAAATAGCTCAGCTAGAATTCTATCACCTCCACTAGCTTTGTTCGTAGTAATACTTCCTAAGGCCCACTTGACTTTGAATTCCAGGATGTCTGGCTCTAGTTGAGTGATCACACCATTGTGGATATCTGGGTCATTAAGATCTTTTTTGTATAGTTCTTCTGTGTATTCTTGCCACCTCTTCTTAATATCTTCTGCTTCTGTTAGGTCCATACCATTTCTGTCCTTTATCGAGCCCATCTTTGCATGAAATGTTTCCTTGGTATCTCTAATTTTCTTCAAGAGATCTCTAGTCTTTCCCATTCTGTTGTTTTCCTCTATTTCTTTGCACTGATCACTGAGGAAGGCTTT
Organism: Bos taurus; assembly: GCF_002263795.3. Lineage (NCBI taxonomy): Eukaryota > Metazoa > Chordata > Mammalia > Artiodactyla > Bovidae > Bos > Bos taurus. Next base: position 43,421,555 of record NC_037356.1, read on the forward strand.
CTTATCTCTTCTTGCTATTCTTTGGAACTCTGCATTCAAATGGGTATATCTTTCCTTTTTTCCTTTGCCTTTCATTTCTCTTCTTTTCTTAGCTATTTGTAAGGCCTCCTCAGACAACCACTTTGCCTTTTTGCATTTCTTTTTCTTGGGGATAGTTTTGATCACTGCCTTCTGTACAATGTCACGAGCCTCTGTCCATAGTTCTTCAGGCAGTCTATCTATCAGATCTAATCCCTTGAATCTATTAGTCACTTCCAGTGTATAATCGTAAGGGATTTGATTTAGGTCATGCCTGAATGTCTAGTGGTTTTCCCTTACTGTCTGCATTCACCTCCGTGGTGTCTCCTCCCCTTGCCCTTGTGCAGCAGGCAGGGCTTTTACACCCATTTTACAGATGAGGAAGCGAGCAATGTGACTCATCAGGGATGGGCAGCCTTTGGGTGACTGAACCGTGACCCAGCTCTCTGGCCCCTTGGCCAGACCCTGGAGCCTGAGGTCTGGGTCTGGGTCTGGGGGCAACTCCGAAGGGTGGGCTGAGCTGCAGCCCCCACTTTCTCCTCCCCTCCCACCAGCTGATGGGCCAGCCGGCCGTGCATCTGAAGCGGGACTTCTTCCTGTCCAACGCCTCCCGGGCCCGGTCCGAGCAGTTCATCAACCTGCGGGAGGTCAGCACCCGCTTCCGCCTGCCGCCTGGGGAGTACGTGGTGGTGCCCTCCACCTTCGAGCCCAACAAGGAAGGTGACTTTGTGCTGCGTTTCTTCTCAGAGAAGAGCGCAGGGACCCAGTGAGTAGAAAGCCCTCCCCTGTCTCCCCCTTTCCTCCCACCACACCCTTGCTGCCCCAACCCCCGTTGACTGGCCCCTCTCTCTCCCCACCCTCTGCAGAGAGCTGGATGACCAGGTCCAGGCCAATCTCCCCGACGAGGTACGTGCCCTGCCCCCACCCTGGGTGCACGACGGGGACCCGGGTGTCCTGTGTCTTGGTCTCTAGCCAGCAAGGCAGAGCCCCTCCTGGCAGGAGCCATACACATCCCTCACTTGCCAAGCACTTTACAGTTTGCAAAGGACTTTGCGATCGATAGTAATGGCGCAGGGCCCCTGGGTTCTTGCTCTCTGCAGGGTCTGTGCTGAGCTGTTTACCTGGATCACCCGGTTTCCTCCATAACAACCGTGTCAGGGTGCTGTCACCGTCTCTCCTCTCAGAGGGAAACTCAGGTTCAGAGAGGTTAAGGAATTTACCCAAGGTCACGCAGCAGGGATCCAGGCTCACCCCTCATCATTGGGCTGTATTTCCACCTCCATATTTAGACCACAAGAGTTCTAGACAGGAATACAGTAGGGACTGGGTTCCCATTTTACAAATGAGGAGAGTGAGGCTCTGAAGTGAAGTGACACCTAGCTGATGAGTGCTCCCAGCCCCGCCTGCTGCTGCTGGCCACGCAGAGGCCAGGCTGGGGCGCCCCTGACCTGCTCTCCCCACCTTCCCTCTCCAGCAAGTGCTCTCAGAAGAGGAGATTGATGAGAACTTCAAGTCCCTCTTCAGACAACTGGCAGGGGAGGTAGGCTGGGCCTGGTGGCGGGTGTCTGGGGCACTGAGGGGTTTCCCCAGGGCAGGTGCCATCCTCCATCTCCCCCCAGGACATGGAGATCAGCGTCAAGGAGCTGCGGACCATCCTCAACAGGATCATCAGCAAACGTGAGCGTCCCTGGGTAGCTGTTCTCCACCCCGTGTCTGCCTCCACGCCCCCAGCCCCCATTCCTCCAGACTCCAGGATCTAGGCTTCTCCCACCCTGGGCTGAACCCAACCCCTCGGTCTTTGAGGGCGGGCACCCTCCACTGCCTTTCAGAGTCCTGCTCACCCCGCTTTTTCCTCTTAAATTCCTCTTGCCAGACCCCATTCTCTGTGCCTGAGCTCCAGGCCCTGGTGTGATTAGGAACTTAGCTGGGGAGTGGGCCAGTGGTTAAGGATCCACCTTTGATCCCTGGCCAAGGGGCAGCAAAGCCCTTGCGCTACAACTGGAGAGTCCATGTGCTGCAAGGAGGATCCTGCGTGCCGCAACCAAGACCCGACGCAGCCAAATAAATAAATAGATGGATATTTCAAAAAAGAAGCAGCTTAGCTAGCTGAGGGCACCTTAGGGCCAGTGTGCCAGCCCCCTTCGTCCCAGAAGGCGGGTGACAGGTGACGGGCTTCACTCCCCGTTGGGTACAACTGAAGGCAGCTGCCTTTTAGCCTTCCCTTTGCCCCCGCCTCTGACCTCTGACCTCCAACCTGTGCCCATGCTTTTCCCTCAGCCCAGAGCCCCTCTCCTGCTCTTCTCACCCTTCGGGACCTGAGGCAGCCCCTAGCCCTGCCGTGACCCCCTTCCCTGCATGTTTCTACTGCACTTCCTTCCCTTCTGTCCAGCACCGGTCCTTTTTACTCACATCTAATCGTGGTGTTGACGTGGCTGTTGGGTCAGCGGCTTGATTACTAGAATACTTTAAACTTTTTCTGATGATAAAAACAATCCTACGCACCTCCTCAGCTAGATTTTAGATACCAGCGGACAGCAATGGTGCCTCCCTGCCCCTCTTCCCACCCAGTGCACCCAGCACGGGGCAGTCTGGGGACACTGGTCGGGTTGAGGTGTTGAGACTGGTCTTTCTTGCAGACAAAGACCTGCGGACCACGGGCTTCAGCCTGGAGTCCTGCCGCAGCATGGTCAACCTCATGGATGTATCCTCCTGAGCAGGGCCCGGGGTTGGGTTGTCAGCATAGGAAGGGCTTGGGTTGGGATGTCGGCAGAGGAAGGGCTCTGGGTGACCTGTCCCAAGAGCAGGGAAAGGGACAGATGTGGACAGGCCAGTTCCTTCCTGGCATCCTCCCCTTGACTGGGGGGAAAACCGAGGCGCAGGGCTGTGTCAAGTGACGGGGGAGGGCCTCGTCTACAGGTGACCCTAAGGCTGGCACTCAGAGAACACCCCTCCCAGCCTACCCCAATTCAGGCCTGGCTTTGGGCAGCTCCTGCAGCTTCTCCCCTCCCCTACCTCGGGTTTCTCTCCACGGCCAGTCTTTCCTCCCCTCAGTGCTCAGTACTCACTCACCCAGCGTCTGGTTTACGCTGTGGAGTTTTCTTCTTAACGGCCGCCCAGCGCGACGGCAATGGCAAACTGGGCCTGGTGGAGTTCAACATCCTATGGAACCGGATCCGGAATTACCTGGTAGGTGGTTCCTGCCCGCAGCACCCTCCCCTCTTCTGCGGCCTCAGTCACAGCGGGCGGCGGGCCTCCGGCTCCCGGACCAGCTATGTGTTTCCCAAGCCCTCACCCTGGCTTCTGCCCTTCTGAGCCCACGTGTCCCAGTGGCTCACCCCCTCTCCCCCGACCCTCGTTAACCCTCCACGCTGGGCGGATGGGAAGGGCTGGATGCTTGCCGAGCCCTCACCCTCTGCCCCCCACCCCAGTCCATCTTCCGGAAGTTTGACCTGGACAAGTCGGGCAGCATGAGTGCCTATGAAATGCGGATGGCCATTGAGTTTGCAGGTGAGGCCTGAGGGCGGGCAGGACCTGTGGAGCCCCCAGGGAGATGGCCCGGGTTGCTTCCCTGACAGCTCCCAGGGCAGTGGCCCACCCATGGGGCCTTGTCAGTGGGTGGGGTGGGGTTGTTGATGGCAGTGGTGGTGAAGTGATAACAAACAGCCATCTACTGCCTTTTTCTCCTGGTAACCGTTAGCATTTCCTCTTGTCCTCACTAGACTTCCCTGGTGGCTCAGAGGTTAAAGCGTCTGCCCGTAATGCGGGAGACGTGGGTTCGATCCCTGAGTTGGGAAGATCCCCTGGAGAAGGAAATGGCAACCCACCCCAGTACTTTTGCCTGGAGAATCCCTTAGACAGAGAAGCCTGATAGTCTACAGTCCATGGGGTCGCAAAGAGTCAGACACAACTTAGCGACTTCACTTCACTCACTTCACTTTGTTTCACTGCAGCCTGCGAGGATAGGGTCTTTTATTATCCCATTGAGCACAGAGAAAAGTGTCTCCTCAGAGAGGGGAAGTGACTGGCCTGGAGCCACACAGCCAGGGAGAAGCGCAGCCAGCCTCCAGGGCCTCCAATGGGAGCTGTGCAGGGCTCACCCTCACAGTCCCACTTCAGGATGAGGCCAGGGCTTTCCGAACAGATGAAACTGGACCTGTGGGCCTGATGGCCAGCTCCTGGGTGGGTCGTTCTGGGTCCTCAAGCTTTCTCTGGGCCAGCACTTGCCCAGGACTGCCTCCCCCCATGGCGGGGCTCACTCTGCCCAGCCTTCCGTCCCCCTTCCCGCACCTCCCGGGGCCTCACCTGCTCTCCTGGGCCAGGCTTCAAGCTCAACAAGAAGCTGTACGAGCTCATTATCACCCGCTACTCGGAGCCCGACCTGGCCGTGGACTTCGACAACTTCGTGTGCTGCCTGGTGCGGCTGGAGACCATGTTCCGTGAGTGTCCCCATGGGCGCCCCCTTCCCACGAGGGTCTCGGGGAATGGAGCTGGGGGTCCACACAGGCTGAGTGCCAGGAGATGAGGAGTATGGAGGGAACTTTGGAGGGGGCTCTCGGGCAGCAGGGGGAGGTGGAGGGTGAGGCTGGAGGTGGGGCTGGCCCTCGAACTCGTGTCTCACCGAGCCCTCCTCCCATCTCGTTTCTTGAACACACAGGGTTTTTCAAAACTCTGGACACTGATCTGGATGGAGTGGTGACCTTTGACTTGTTTAAGGTGGGATTCTCCTCTGGTCGGGTGGGGGAAGGCACTCAGGGGCAGTGGGTTTTTCTCACCCGCCCCCCACCCCGGAGGGGCTGGAGCCTGCAGCCTCAGAGTCAGCCCTGAGGCTGGCCACCTGCATCCTGCACAGACACAGCAAGGATCTCTGGTTTCTGAGGGTGGGGGCAGGAAGACCCAGGCCCCTGGAGGCCTGCACAGGAGCCGGCAGCCTGGGCTCCCAGGGGTAGAGGAGGTAAGAGTGGCCCCCTCCCCAGGAGGGTCCCTCTCCCTCCTGCCCTTGACAGAGGGAGGAGACAGCAGCCCCTGAGCCATGGAGCTGGGAGGCGGGACTTGGGGCCTCTGCCCTGGCTGACTGCTCTCTATGCCCTCTCTGCCCGGCAGTGGTTACAGCTGACCATGTTTGCGTGAGACGGGGGCTCAGGCCCCCTTGCTATGCTCCTCTGCCCTCCTCGTCCGCCAAGCCATGCCTTCCTGCGACGCCACACCAGGCCACACCAGCTGCAAGTGCCTTCCTTGGAGCAGGAGGCGGCCTCGACCTCCTGTCCCCTCGCCTCTCAGCCGCCGTGTTTCATTTGCTCTGGGCAGAGCCGTGGGGCCCTCCCTGCCTCCACCCGGCCCCTCCGGTCGCCAGACCAGGGAGGCAGCTTTCGCTAGTTCCTGCCTCAGGATGGGGCTCCCCGGGGAGCTGGGGGCCCCAAGCCTCCCACATCCTGACGTGTCCTCTCTCCTGCCCCCACAGGCCACCCCTCCCCCCCTCCCCCACCTACACACTTTATAACCACTAGCTGTGCAACAGTCTGCAGTCTAGACCTGTGGAGCCCCCTCCCAGCTGGGGCCCCCTCCCCAGGACTGGGAACGCCTGTTCGTGCCTGTGCGGAAGCCAATGCTCCCCTCTGCCCCATGACCCCCCTAGCCTGTCCCTGCCAGCTGACCAGAAGCAGCCTAGCCTGGGGGGTGTTCAGGCTTTCCCTCCCTCCCTCCCTCCCTCCCTCCGCTCTCCTTTTTTATATTGGTTATTTTAAAGGGGACTCTGTGGGGACTGAGTTACGGGGATACCAGAGGCATGGGGTGGGAGGGGTCTCATGTTTACATGTGGAGAAACCCTGAACAATAAAGAAAAAGACCCCACTTTTGTCTCTGGAGTATGTTTCTGCCTAAACCTGCTGGCCCACAAGGGTACCTTATCCTGCACCCACCCCTGCCCTGCCCTCTGTCTCCTTCCCCATCGCCCCAGTGGCTGGCACCTCTGCCCAAGTCCTGGGCATCTGACAGGGGGTGGGGGGCGGGGATGGGACCACACTGCTGAGGTCCCACATGGCCCTGCTGGTCCTCCATGCCCCCCTCCTCTGAGCCCTGACCCCTTCCTTCCCTGCACATTCTGCAGGGAACGTGAGGCTCTGGCTGAGACCCAAAGCCCTACTTAGCACCAACCTGACCCCCAGGAACCTCCCCAGAGCACAGAGCCTCCTGGAAGTCTTCTTGAGGCTGGGGGAGGGAGTTGCCCTGTGACCCAGACACCTGTGGTTTATATAAGCTGTTCTGGTCCTAAGGATCCAGGCTCTTCTTACCAGAGATAAAAGTAGGTTGAGTTGGGGGTAGAGGAGGGGCTGGGAGCAGTGCCGCGAGGGGAGAACCGCAAACTAGGGCAGCACCTGCAGGGCAGAGACTGATGGAGCCAGGTGGGGGTGGGGACTGCCCTTGGCCCCGGGAGCCCCAGGCGGAGCCCCGAGTGGCAGACGGGGCCTGGAATCTGCATTTTTCCTTTGGGAGTCCCTGGGCCGGTCTACTGGGTCTCGTCAGTAAGGGGAGTGGCCCGTCATTTCCTGGGCGCCAGGGCTGGTTTGTGAGAGGAGGCAGGTGGAGGGCCCCACCCTCTTGGTTCTCTGTAGTGGGTTTCCTTTGATGAGAGGCTGGGACACTGTGGGTGCCCAAGCGTGGAGGCCCTACCCCTCACCCACCTCCAGCCTGAGGGTGCCTGGGGTGGAGGCAGGGAGAGCAGGCCTTCCTCGTGGTTGCCCTATTTGGGCATTTTTAAAGGACTTTTTTCTGAGTATCTCCTGTGCAGCCCACAACTTCCAGGAAAATGGGGGAGAGGCAAGCAGCAGTAATCGCTGGCACCCCCTTACATGATCTCCAAGCTTTTAAGGCTCTGGCCTCAGGGGAGACCAGTGACAGGCCTGGGTCCCGTGCGCTGAGGCTGGAACTGGGCTCCTGAAGACGCCTCACGGCAGCCTCCAGAAAGAAGGGGAGGGTGACGATGGCGCTGCATTTACGGCTGGGGTCCCCCCATGAGGGCTGTGGGCAGGGGCCTGGGCCTGCAGATCTGGGCAGGGGGCTGTGAGGCGGCCCCCTGGGACCCCTCACTTTTCTAACCCGGGAGGTGAGAGATTAGGAGAAACGAGGAGAAAGGGCCTGGCAGCAGGGGAGCCTCCAGACGTGGGGACGCCCCAGGCCTCCTGTGAGGTGTAACTGGACCCCTGTGAGTTCCGGACACGGGGCATCTGCGGTCCTAACCCCGGCCTGTTCCTCCACCTCCCAGGGCCCAGCCCCTTTACTTAAGGCCCCACACCTGGGCCTCAGGACAGGCCCGGGGCCATGGCCTTCACAGACCTGCTGGACGCCCTGGGTGGCGTGGGTCGCTTCCAGCTCGTCTCCACGGCCCTGCTGCTGCTTCCCTGCAGCCTGCTGGCCTGTCACAACTTCCTGCAGAACTTCACGGCCGCTGTGCCCCCTCACCACTGCCAGAGCCCCGCCAACCACAGTGCGGCCGCCGTCTACGGCTCGGGGGCCTGGCTGAGAGCCACCGTACCCCTGCACCCGCTCGGGCTCCCCGAGCCGTGCCGGCGCTTCACACGGCCTCAGTGGGCCCTCCTGAGCCCCAACGCCTCTGTCGACGGGGCAGCCACGGAGGGCTGCAAGGACGGCTGGGTGTACGACCGCAGTGTCTTCCCGTCCACCATCGTGACGGAGGTCAGGTGGGGCCAGGGGCTGCAGGGTTGGTGGGGGCTGCACCCCAGGCCGAGGCTGGAGCGTCCCTCCCTCCCCCGCAGTGGGACCTGGTGTGCGAGGCCCGCACCCTCCGCGACCTGGCTCAGTCCGCCTACATGGCCGGGGTGCTGGCAGGCGCCGCTGTGTTTGGCAGCCTTGCAGACAGGTGAGCCTTTGGGGGCGAGGGTTTCCCCAGTCTGTTCATTAACTTTTCTTTATTAAAGTTTATTTTAAACTAAAATTTAAAATAATATGTATTTTAATGTATTTAATATGTATTTAAAATATTTATTTTAAAGTAGATATATGTATTATATAATTTATTATATAATACATTCGCATGGTTCAAGATTCCAGAAGGTACAAGTGGGTATGCAGGCCAACGTTCTCCCCTCTGCCCTGCACTCCAGTAATTCCTCTAGGGCAGCCTGGTTCTGTGTATCTCACAGAGATGTTTTATGATTTTATACAATCCAAGGCTGGGCAAGCTGCAGTCCGTGGAGTCGCAAAGAGTCGGGCACGACTGGGCGACTGAACAACAGTCCTGAGCACGCACATGTGCTCCATCCCCCTTTTTCATACAAACGCGGGCACAGCCCACACATGCTTCTCTATCAAGATTTCATTTCACTTCATTCGTGGCCTCTGCGTGTTGCTTCAGACAGCGATCCCATCCTGCCTACATCCAGGCTGCACTGCACTGTGTGGGTGAGCCACTGCTGACTACCTGAGGGTACAGAGACGCCCCGAAGCGCAGCGCACACCACGGCTCTGATGGAGTTGGCATCCTTCCCTCCTCCGTCCTCTTTCCCTTCCCTCCCTGCTTCGCCTCCCCTTCTCTCTCTCTCCCCCTCTCCTCTCCCCGCCCCACAGCCCCTCCTCTCAATCTTCAGGTTCTGGGGTCTCCAGGACTGCAGACCCACACCCTGGACTGTGCTGTGTGCCTCAGCCGCCTCGTGGGTGGCCCTGTCGTAGCCCCTGTCGCCCTGTGTCATGACACATTGGGTCTTTCTCTGAATGAGCCTGTATCTTATGCATAGTGTCTTCTTTGTCACCAGCCCCCAGCTCAGACCTACCCCTTAGAGGTCATCAATGGACATCTGTGCAACAGAATCAATGAATGAACGATGGAATGAATGAGTGTAACATGCAGTGTGTGAAAAAGAAGTGCTGCCCACCTGGCCAAGCTAGGGCTACAGCCCTGGACCCTCACTTACAAATGGGGCAATGCCAAGGCCCTGCTTCCCTGGCCTTGGATTCCTTTACGGTATAACAAGCCCCACCTCACCCTGGCCCCACCAAAATGACCAATTCAAATGAAGACCGGCTCCTGGGGTCCGGCTCCCATCAGCCTGGGCCCCCTCAAGGGCTCACACCCCATGAGTTCTGGTTCGAGGGCTACCCCCTGCCAGGAGGTCACTCAGGGGACCCTCTCATAACCCTCTGCACCAGCTTCTGGGCCTCTGCAGAATCTCTGCCTTCCCCCAAATCCTGGGAGAGTGGGGTCTTGGTCGGGAGCTAGAATTCTCCTTGAGTGAAAGAACGAAGGCAGGAAGGTGTCTCTTCATCCCCGCGCTCCTTCCACACCGTGTTCTCCCTCCCTGGCCTCTGCCAGGGCCTGGGCCCCAGCAAGTGCGCTTCTCTTAGGATGAGTGGCTTTCAAATTGGGGGGTAGGGGGTGGGGATAAGTAGCTTCCTCTCATCCTCCCTCCACGACAGCCATGGGGGAAGCTGCTGCCACCTCAGAACCCTAACCTGGGCTTATGGCCGGGCTCAGGCTGGGCCGCAAGGCCCCCCTGGTCTGGTCATACCTGCAGCTGGCAGTTTCAGGGGCGGCCACGGCATACTTCAGCTCCTTTGGGACCTACTGCTTCTGCCGGTTCCTGATGGGCATGACCTTCTCCGGCATCATCCTCAACTCGCTCTCTCTGGGTGAGTCCAGCCGTGGAGGGGACTGGAGGGGAGGGCCTGGCAGGGGCAGGAGGGCAATGGCAGCCCCACTGGTGCGCCTCTTTCCCGTTTCCTTGTGGTGGGATTCTCATCCGGTGACCTCAACTCACAGCCTCCCACCAGGGTTCTCAGGAGACCTGGGTTCTCAGCGGGGCCTGCCAGCAGTGAGCTGGGAACCCTGGGTTGCGATTTGCATGTCTGCGAGCTGAGAGGGCTGGGTTCCCTTCTTGTGTGAATTAGTCAGCAATAACCACTTACTAAGGACCTACTGTGTGCCAGGCTCCTGTGGGGCTTAGCGTGGGGACGTGGAAACGAGGTGAGACACAGGGTCCCCGGGGTGGATGGCAGGCATCCCGAAAGTATGTGGATCCCAAAGAGGCGAGGCTTCCCCTTGGGGCCGCTGGCGGCCTGGCCTCCTGGGTGCCAGGTGGGAACATCCCCACCCCACACTGACGGGCTCAGTCGTCACTCCAGGCTGGTTCCAGTGGCTGTGGCAGAGAGCCGTGTGGGCAGAGGAAGCCCAGCCTGGACGCAGGCCCGCCCCCTGCCTCTAATTACTTGGTTTGTTGGGGTCGTTTTTCCCAGGGTAGTGGGGAATCTTGGGGCCGGAGAACTAGGATGCTCCAGGTCACACTCTGGTCACCTCTCCTCCCCACATCCGGACATTGAAGGGTGCTGAGCTCACGGTGGGACCTCAGCAAACCCCAGCCTACCTGCCTCATCCTTCAGGGTGGGCGTCCAGCCATGGCTCGTGGAATCTAAAGGCAGAAACAGTCGTCCCAAATCCATCTCCTGCTAGAATCACCTGTATAATACACATGCCTACACACACACATACCCCATATACACACATTCTGACATACACACATGCACACTTCTAACCACAACACACACCCCTGCACAATATATAATGTGTATATTGTATGCACAATTGTGTACACCTCTACACATACACACATACCATAACACACACGCATATACACATACTCCTACATACAGACACACACATGCTCCTAACCATTACACACACACCATACACACTCCTAACCACAAGACATGCACCATATACACACATCCCTACACACACACACACGAACACACACACACACACACACACACACTACTAGGTGTGGGAGGTGGAGAACAAGTAGATCCTGCTCTGAAGAGCCCATGTTCTCCTGCAAGAAGACAGATAAACACAAATAAGCGAACTGCGTAGTGTGTTAGAAGGTGATAAGTGTTACAGAGCCCAGAAAGGGGATGAGAGCGGCCAGGCGAGGGGCTGGGCGGTGGCGGCCTGAGGCGGAGAGAGCCTGCAGTTTTATTGGCTCAGGGCAGGGCTCGCTGAGAAGGGGTCACTTTGACCAAAGCTTGAGGGAGGTGAGGGAAGGGGACCTGTGGCCACCGGGGGGGAACGTTCCAGACAAAGGCCCTGAGGCAAGAGTGTGTCTAGAGGACTCAAGAGCAAGGAGGTCCTCGTGGCTGGACAGAGTGGAGGTGGGTGACAAGCAGGGCTGGGGCGACGGCCGCAGATCCTTAGGCCTGGGCCTTGAAGGACGTTGGCTTTGACTCCGAGTGAGGCAGGAGCCTCTGGAGGGTCCTGAGCTGAGGACAGGCCTGACTTGGTCCCACTTGGCATCAGCCAGGACCCCTCAGGCTGCCATGCGGCTCGAGGACAGGAGCAGGAAGGCCGGTCTGAGGCTCATCCGGTCACCTGGCAAGAGGCGAGGCTGGAGTGAGCCGGGGTTAGCACAGGGGGAGGCAGGAAGGTTCAGTTAGGCTCTGAGGTTCTGCAGGGAGAAGCCACAGGGCTTGCCAATGGACTGGACACACGAGCTGGCTGCTGCCTGAAAGCAGCATCCTCTTCTGTTTATTCTGGTTGCTTCGTGAGAGTGTGCCTGCTCTATGTCACCAGGCCCCCACGGATGGACATTTAAATTGTTTCCAAGCTTTGCTATTTGCAAAAAATCATGTAATTAAAAGGGGCTCCCCTGGTGGCTCAGATGATAAAGAATCTGCCTACAGTGCAAGAGACCCGGGTTCGTTCAATCCCTGGGTCAGGAAAATCCCCTGGAGAAGGGAATGGCAACCCACTCCAGTATTCTTGCCCGGAGAATTCCATGGACAGAGGAGCCTGGCGGGCTATATATAGTCCACGAGGTCACAAAGAGTTGGACACGACTGAGCAACTAACACAGACAGACACATGCGTAATTAAGTCTTATATTCCCTTTCAACCAACTATTCACAGCCTTGGCCCGTTTTTCCTTTTGGCGTGTTAGTTGTTTTCCTATTGATCTGTAAGAATTCTTCCCAGATTAGGGAAAGTCACCCTTTGACTGTTATTTGAAATGGTATTTTTTTTTCCTGTCTTTTTTGCTGAAGCTATGACTCTGCTTACAATGGGTATTTTTTTTTAAGCAGAGACTCCTTACTTTTATGCAGCTCTTTTTGGTTTTCCCTTTTGTTGTCTCTGGGTTTTGTGACATTCTTGGAAAAGCCTTTCCTGACTCTAAGATCGAAAAGACATCTAGCATGGTTTCTTCTAATATTGTTATGCTTTTATTGTTCTATTTAGCTCCTTTTAACATGTATGTATTTATTTTCAGCTGTGCTGGGTCTTTGTTGCTGCACAGGGACTTTCTCTAGTCTTGGGCGATGCTCTAGTTGCAGCGTGCAGGCGTCTCACTGCAGTGGCTCCTCTTATTGCGGAGCAAAGGCTCTAGGCTCAGGCTTCAGTAATTATGGTGCCCAGGCTTAGTTGCCCCATGGCATGTAGCACCTTTCTGGACCAAGAATCGAACCCGTGTCCCCTCCCTTGCAAGGTGGATTCCTAACCCTGGACCACCAGGGAAGCCCTACATGAAGCTCTTTAGTCCACCTGGCATTTGTCTAAGGGTAAGGACTGAGGTTGGGACATCTTTGTCCGTGCTCATGCCTCTCTGGAATGATTTCCAGTGGCCACAGAGTCATTCTAAAGGAGCGGGGAGGCTTGAATTAAACACCCACGTGAGCAACGAGCCCCACTGAGCCTGGCGTGGTTTTCTCCGCAGTCGTGGAGTGGATGCCCACCCGGGGCCGGACCGTGGCGGGGATCTTGCTGGGGTACTCGTTCACCTCGGGTCAGCTCATCCTGGCGGGCGTGGCGTACCTGATCCGCCCTTGGCGGTGGCTGCAGTTTGCGGTCTCTGTCCCCTTCCTCATCTTTTTCCTCTACTCTTGGTACGTTCTGAGCAGAGAGGGCTGGGGCAGAGTGCACCTGTATAGCCAGGCCCTCACCTGCCCCTGGGGGAGCCTTGGGGTGGGCAGCGACTGGAGTTTGGGGGACGTGGTGGGGACGTGCAGAAGTGAGGACATGGGCTCACAAGGACCATGCATGGCTGTGGGCAGGTTCAGGATAGAACCCCTTACATTACTGAGGGGCTCCAGAACACACCGAGAGCTTTGCCTTCATCAGCTCCTTTGCACCTCACAACAACCCCAGGGAATTTTATAGGAGGGGCGATGAGGCAGCCCAGGTGGATCCATGACTTCTTCAAAGCCACATACTGGGAGAGACTGGGATTGACATATACAAGTTAGGGCTTCCTGGTGCTTCAGATGGTAAGGAATATGCTTGCAGTGCAGGAGACCCAGCTTCAGTCCCTGGGTCAGGAAGAGTCCCTGGAGAAAGGAATGGCTACCCACTCCAGTATTCATATCTGGAGAATTCTATAGACAGAGAAGCCTGGCAGGCTACAGTCCACGGGATTGCAAAGAGTTGGATACAACTGAGCAACACACTTTCACTTTTTTTCCATATGTAAAGTAATAACAAATAAGGATCTACTACACAGGATAGAGAACTCTACTCAGTGCTCTATAATGACCTATATAGAAAGAGAATCTAGGAAAGAGGGGATTTAGGTGTATGTATGACTGTTTCACTTTGCTGTTATGGCAGAGAGTAGCACAGCATTATAAATCAACTGTACTCCAGCAAAAATTTTAAGAAAAAAAGAAAATTAACTACAACAAACAACCAAAGGAAAACAAATTAAAAAGCCATTTACTGGGGTCAGAACCAGTCTCAAAACCAGATCTGTGGACACCTGAAGGCCCATGTCGTCTCTGAATACACTGCAGAGATTCTCTGAGAGATGTGCTGCAAGAAAGAGAGGCCGCGTGTCCCCCAGTTTTCCCGATTCTGCTGACAGCAAGGGTTTTTCCTTTTTTTGGGGTCCGGAAGGTGAAAGAAGGTGTGCTCTGGTTTGAGGAATGGCATGAGTGCCACTCGGCCCATTCAGTGCCCCGGTGGCCATCAGAGGGCATCACAGGGGCCATTTCAGTGCCACTCATTCTCCATCCTTCTCTTGGTCCCAGGTGGCTGCCAGAGTCGTCTCGATGGCTCCTCCTTCACGGCAAGACCCAGGTAGCTCTGAAGAACCTGCGGAAGGTGGCTGCGATGAACGGGAGAAAGGAGGAAGGGGAAAGGCTGACCAAGGAGGTAGGCAGGTCTGCTGCAAGTTAGGGGAGCACCAGTTTTCAGTCTTGCTGGCAGCCTCGAGATGTGCTGGGATTTGGTGACTTGCCAGGACTCACCATCCAGGTGAACAGGCTGAGAATAAATAGAGTGGGAAGAGCTCCAGTGGGACGAAGATGTTTAACCACAGAATGGCTCTGTGATCTGGGGTAAATCATTTCACTGTTTTGTTTATCAATCTGTCCATTCATGGGATGGGGAAATAACCCATTCACATTTAGCCAGAAATTCAATAAAATAAAAATAAAAATCCTAAGATGAAATTATCAAATAATCAATAACAAAAGTACTATTTACTATGCATACCATTTATGATAAGATAGCTACTATTTATTATAAATAAATACATTTATCGAGCCAGTTGCTTGGTACCGTGCTAAGGGTTTTCTGTACACAATCTCATTTAATGCCTCACTTTTTTCTTGTTGGCTGCTCTGTGCAGCTTGCGGGATCTCAGTTCCCAACCAGAGACTGAATGGGGGCCGTGGCAGTGAAAGCGCCAAGTCCTAATCACCGAACCACCAGGGGATTTCCTAATGCCTCACTTTTAAAGATGAGGAATCTGATGTTTGGATTACCAAGTCACCCAACCCTTTGGATCCAGAGGGAACAGGCAGGGAAATAATAACTTACGCAATCTGCTTAAGAAAACACAATAGGAGGTGGCAGAACCCCTGGGAACCTGCCTCCTTAACCACCGGCTGAGACTGTCTCAGAGTTGACACCAGGAGTGGGGTCTGAGGGTGCCCCTGATTATTTCAGCCTAATCAGTGGGCAGCCCAGGAGCCCTGGGACTCAGGTTGGAGGCTCTGCTTCAACTCAAAGTCCTGGAACCAGCCTGGGGAGGAGACAAGGGTCAACCATCCTGCCAGGGCTCTCGACCTTGGCCCTCCCCTAGGAATAGGATCGCAGATCCTGCCTCCCCCTGATCAGACTTTCCTTGCCCAGGTGGTGAGCTCCTACATCCAGAGTGAGTTTGCAGCTGGTCGCCCCTCCAACTCAGTCTTGGACCTCTTCCGAACCCCAGCCATCCGTAAAGTCACGTGCTGTCTCATGGTGGTCTGGTAGGTATTGGGCTCCTGTCCAGGACTTTGACCCAAGGCCAGGACACGCCAGTGTCCCCACTGACAAACTCTCAAATACTTAATGCAATGCACAGAGGGCCTTGTGAAGTCAGTCCTGTTCCCTGTGCTTTCTCCCATGTCTTCCGAGTGTCCAGGGTCCTCTGGGCCCCTGCTGGTTGCTAAGACCTAAGGCCGTGCATAAGATACCCCTGCTGACCTAGGGAACCCACATCTAGAGATGGGTCTCACCCAGCTGGGGGCACCGACTGAAATCAGCCAGGCAACTTGAATAAAATACACCTAGTTGTATCCTAATATGCCTCCAGAGGATTCTGGGAAGTTCCCCACTCTGGCAAAGCACTTGTGTCCCTGTGCCCTGCAAATGTGGGGTTGTCCCCACACTGAGCATTCAGAGGGCTTCTGCCCCAAAAGTGCTGCCTGTGAGGCCGTTCTGGGCCTGGGCAGCCAGAGAACTCCTCAGGACCCAGGTGCTGGGAAGACCTTCAGCTAGGGCGCTCACGTCTTCACAGGCCACTCCTTATATGCCCCACTTTCTAATCCCCAGTTGAGCACACGCATTATTAAGCAAAGGATATGAATGGAAACCAGTTAATTTTTGACTGGGTGTCCCTCAGCCCTCTCAACAATCACTTTAGTTTTCATATACTGTATTACTTTCATGTTGCTATGTAACAAATGACCACAACAGCTGAAAACAATACCATTTTTTTCATTAATTGAGTTTCTTTAATGAAATATCAATGATACAGAAGTACATTTGAAGTCTTAAGAAATACCCAGGTTCAATAAACTAACAATGTCTTTTAAGCAACAATTTCCCCCTTTTTTAAATTAATTTATTTTTTTAATTGAAGAATAATTGCTTTACAGAATTTTGTTGTTTTCTGTCAAACATCAACATGAAATCAGCCATAGATATATGTATGTCCTGTCCCTCTTGAACCGCCCTTAAAACAATACCATTTTTTAAAAGTTCATTTTGTTGAAGGATAGTTGGTTTATAGTGATTTACAGTGGTTGTTAGTTTCTACTGTACAGCAAAGTGACAGTTATATTACATATATTTATACATTCCTTTTCATGTTCTTTTCCATTATGGTTTATCACAAGCTATTGAATACGGTTCCCTGTGCTATTCTGTAGGACCTTGTTGTTTATCCATCCTATATGGAACAGTTTGGATCTGCTAATCCCAAACTCCCAGTCCAACCTCCCCCTCTTCTCTTCCCCCGTGGCAACCGCAAGTCTGTTCCCTACATCCTGAGTCTGTTTCTATTTCATGGATAAGTTCCTTTGTGTCATATTTTAGATTCCACACAATATCCATTTATGAGCTTATCATTGTGTAGGTCAGAAGTCCAGGCACAGTATGGTTGAGTTCTCTCTTCAGGATTTTCGTACAAGGCTGAAATGAAGACGGTGGGCAGGCTGCATGGGAAGAATTCACTTTCAGATTCATTCAAAGTGTTGGCTGCGTTCAGTTCTTTGTTGTTGTGGGACTGACATGTTCATTTCTCCACTAGTTGTTAGCCAAGGGCCACTCCGGGAGTTGGTGATGGACAGGGAGGCCTGGTGTGCTGCGATTCATGGGGTCGCAAAGAGTCGGACACAACTGAGAATCTGAACTGAACGGAACTCTCAAGTCACTGAGGCCATTTATATTCTTGCCATATGGCCACCTCCATCTCAAAGGAGAATTTTCATCACAGCAAATCCTTCTCACATTTCGAGTCTCTGACTTGCCCACTTTTGACCTCTATATCCAGAATTAAAGGATTTCTATGACTAGGTCAGGTTCACCCAGAAAAATCCGTCATTTTTCTCTCTTATTTTTTAAACTGAAGTACATAGCTGATTTACAATGTTATGTTAGTTTCAGGAGTACAGCAAAGTGATTTAGTTATACATTATTTATTTTTTTTTAGATTCTTTTCCCTTATAGTTTATTACAAAATATTGAGTATAGTTCCCTGTGCTGTATAGTAGGTCTTTGTTGGTTATCTATTTTGTGTATAGTAGGTATATATGTTAATCTCAAATTCCTCCACTTTTCCCCATAAAAACTGTGAGTTTCTTTTCTGTCTGTGGGTCTTTCTGTTCCATATATAAACTCATTTGTATCATTTGCTAGATTCCACATATAAGTGATATCAAATGATATTTATCTTCCTCTGTCTTACTTCACTTGACGTGATAAACCTACCATGTTGCTGCAAATGGCATTATTTAATTCTTTTTTGTGGCTGAGTAATATTCCACTGTATAAATATACCACATCTTTATTTTATTTAAAAAAATTTTATTTATTCATTCTTTTGTGTTTTTTTTTTGGCTGCACTGAGCCTTCGTTGCTGCAGTGGCTTTCTCCAGTTTCGGAGAGCGGGGGCTGCTCTCTAGTTGCGGCACACGGCTTCTCACTGCAGCGGCTTCTCTTGTTGTGGAGCACGGGCTCTAGGGCATGCAGGCTTTAGTATGTGGCACATGGCCTCAGTTGCTCCACAGCATGTGGAATCTTCCTGGGCCGGGGATCGAACTCATGTCCCCTGCATTGGCAGGTGGATTCTTAACCCCTGCACCACCAGGGAAGTCCTACCACTTCTTTATCCATTCATGTGTCCATGGACATTTTGGTTGCTTCCATGTCTTGGCTATTGTCGATAGTGCCCACAAGAATGACTGTTACCTTTTCCTGAAGTTTTTTCTCCTTTTCTCCATCTTCACTGACTCACACGGCTGGGGATAACCGGGAGGGATGGCAGGAGTTTCTCAGTAAGTGGTTTGGGGGCTGATGCTGGGCCCTGGTAGGAGAGAGCCCACTGCCACTTTCTGTTTCTCCACTTCCCCTCTCCCTACACTCCTGGGTCTGTGCCAGCATGTCCTGCAGAGAAATAAGACCTATGCAGGTGGGTCATTGAAAGGTTGTTGTTGAATCATACAAAGACACCGGGATTCTTGGCCCCCGGAGGAGAAGAATTCAATCCAGGGCCAGAGACGAGGCTTGATCGCTCAGAGCTTTGGTGTAATAAAGTTTTATTAAAGTATAAAGAAGATAGAGAAAGCTTCTGACATAGGCATCAGAAGGGGGCAAAAGAGTACCCCCCACCCCCCGCCCCGGCCCGGCTAGTCTTCAGCTGGATGTTATATAGTCACTGCTGCTGCTGCTAAGTCACTTCAGTCGTGTCCGACTCTGTGCGACTCCATAGACGGCAGCCCACCAGGCTCCCCCGTCCCTGGGATTCTCCAGGCAAGAACACTGGAGTGGGTTGCCATTTCCTTCTCCAATGCAGGAAAGTGAAAAGTGAAAGTGAAGTCACTTAGTCGTGTCCGACTCTAGCGACCCCATGGACTGCAGCCTTCCAGGCTCCTCCGCCCATGGGATTTTCTAGGCAAAAGCACTGGAGTGGGGTGCCATTGCCTTCTCCGATATATAGTCACTAGCAGTCTGTTAATGAAAGAAAGGAATGTCTTAAAATTCAGAATGGCACCAGGACCCTCACCCATAAGGTGCATTTTGGGATAATCTTGGCACCAAATGGTTTATCCTGGGCCATAAAATGATTAACTTGAATCTTGGAGAAGGGCAGACCACCATACAAATAGTTTCATTTACATAGATTAGGGGAACAATATCTGAGTATAACATACTGGTGTGTCAAGTAGGTTCTGAGCCAAGAGGCGGAACCGACTTGAAGACAGAGTTTGGGGTAAATGCATAGCACATTAGCATAGCTTAAGACAAACATTTCCATAAGAAAAAGGCATTGGTTATCTCTAGGTTTGAGAACAGTTAACTTCAGGTGAAACCAGGTGTCCTTATGGCAACACAGTATTTGAAGAGAAACCTCCTTTTAAATTTGTACAGAGAAGGAAAAAAATATCGCTAGTTTGTTTCCTCCTGCCGCTTAAGAGAGAGAAAAATGTCTGACACTTGCAGGCTATTTCCTCCGTTTGGAGACCCCTGGCCTTCCTGCCTGTTACCCTCTCATCATGAGGGCCCATCTCAAGCCCCTTCCTCAGGGACATTTTATTTTGTTTCATGTCCAGAAAGTGTCATAAAATACACATAACATAAACTTCAGCATCTTAACCATTTTGGGGGGCATGTCACGTGGCAAACGGGATCTTAGTTTCCAAGGATCAAGTCTGTGCCCCTGCAGTGGAAGTGTGGAATCTCTACCACTGGGCCACCAGGGGAGTCGCAGCATCCTAACCGTTGGTAACTGGGCGGTACCTACCACATTGCTGTACCGCCGTCAGCAGAACTCTTTTCGTCTTTCGACACTGAAGCTCTGTACTTATTAAACAATATCTCCTCCATTCCTGCTCCCCCTCAACCTCTGGCAACCAGCATTCCATGTCTGTGGACTTGACCACTCTAGGGGCCTCCCGTAAGTGGAATCATACGATACTTATCTTTTTGTGAGTGGCTTATCTCGCTTAGTATAATGTCCTCAAGATCCATTTGTGTTGTAGCATAGTCAGGATTTCTGCCTTTTTCAGGCTGAGTCATTGCATGTGTAGACCACTTGCTGTTGATGGTCACCCGGCTTGCTTCCACATTTTGGCTATTGTAAATGACACTGCTGTGAACATGGATGTACAAGTAACTCTTTGAGACACTGTCTCAGGGACCTCGTAAGTTTCTGTGGAGACCCCAAGTGTTGGAAATCCAGGCCAACAGAGTCAGTTTGGCTGTGAACCCCGAGATCTTAGCTCCCCGGCCAGGGATCGAAACCAGGGCACGTTAGTGAAAGAGCCGAGTCCTAATCACTGGTCCACTGGGGATGTCCCTCCCTCCAATTCTTTTTTTTTTTTTTAAGAATAACAAAAATATTTTACTAAAACATAGGATTTACAGAAGTTTCCAGACAAGCCATATAAAACGGTCACAAGCTTTTTCTTGAACCTCCCTTGATAATTCAGGACATAATTCTTGATGTCCTGTCCAAATCAGATCAGCCGCTGAAGCCTGGAGACAGAAGGGCTGGAATGGTGCTGGCTGGACTCAGGTGGCTGGAAAGGGATGTGGATGGAGGAGCGTGGGCTCCACGGCCAAAATCAGAGGCTTAGGAGACCAGGAGGGAGTATCCTGCCAAGCCAGGGGATTTTCGCTCCCCCCTGATGTAGTCAGGTTCTGGGAATATTTTGATGGTAGAGCCAGCAGAGGAGTCCTATGCCGTTCACTCTTGGGTGCCCTCAGATCCAGGACAGTGAGCTCTGGGCTGAAGCAGGACCATTCTGCCTCCTCTTCCAGGTTCTCCAACTCCCTGGCTTACTACGGCCTGGCCATGGACCTGCAGAAGTTTGGGCTCAGCGTGTATCTGGTACAGGTCCTATTTGGCGTCATAGACATCCCGGCCATGCTGGTGGCCACCACCACCATGATTTACGTGGGCCGCCGGGCCACAGTGGCCTCCTTCCTCATCCTGGCCGGGCTCATGGTGATCTCAAACATGTTTGTGCCGGAAGGTGAGCTGCCTGCTTCTGCCTTTGGGGTTGAGGGTTTGAGGGGCAACAGACACTGTGCAGGAACAAGGCTGAGGGATATTCTTCTGAATCTGGAAAGAAAGTGACTATAGACTACTGGAGTTTAGCACTAGGACCTAGTGACTCAGGAGAAGGCAGTGGCACCCCACTCCAGCACTCTTGCCTGGAAAATCCCATGGACGGAGGAGCCTGGTAGGCTGCAGTCCATGGGGTCGCTGAAAGTCGGACACGACTGAGCGACTTCACTTTTACTTTTCACTTTCGTGCATTGGAGAAGGAAATGGCAACCCACTCCAGTGTTCTTGCCTGGAGAATCCCAGGGACAGGGGAGCCTGGTGGGCTGCCGTCTATGCGGTCACACAGAGTCGGACACGACTGAAGTGACTTAGCAGCAGCAGCAGCAGCAGGACCTAGTGACAGTATCACAGTGGAGAATCTACAAAGGACATGAGTCTTCACCCTCAGAGCGTTTACTGTTTGCCAGAGAGATTAGAATGATGGATAAGAACACCAGGGCTGCCCTGGTGACTCAGATAGTAAAGAATCTGCCTGCAATGCACAAGACCTGGGTTTGATCCCTGGGTTGGGAAGATCCACTGCAGAGTGGAACGGCTATCCACTCCAGTATTCTTGCCTGGAGAATTCCATGGAGAGAGGAGCTTGGTGGCTATAGTCCATGGAGTCACAAAGAGTTGGACACAACTGAGCAACTAACACCGTCACTTTTCACTTCACTAAGGTGAGCTGGAGAGGCAGAGGGCGGGCTGGCATGTCCCCCTGGAGCCTGGCTAGGCACTTGAGAGTCTGAACTTCCACTAGCCGGATCTGAAACAGTGGTTTGCAAAGCTGGCTGCAATCATCACCAATCTGGAGACCTTTGAAAACTCCCAAAGCCCATGGGCTCCAGGCCAAGGCAACCAGTCTCAAAGAGAGGGACCCAAACCTCAGTATTTAGTCCAATGATCACAGCATGAAGCCAGGCTTGCATATCAGAGGCCCGAGCAAAGCCAAGGGCCCAGCTGTGACCCCCAGTTCTGCCACCATGGCCTTGGGCGGGTTGTTTGATTTCTCTGTGCTTCAGTTCCTACCCTGAAGAATAGATGTATGTGTGTGTGTGTGTGTGTGTGTGTGTGTTAGTCGCCCAGTCATGTCTGACTTTTTGTGACCACCATGAACTACAGCCACCAGGCTCCTCTGTCCATGGGATTCTCCAGTCAAGAATACCGGAGTGGGTTGCCATTCCCTAGTCCAGGGCATCTTCCATTCCAGGGACTGAACCCAGGTCTCCTGCATTGCAGGCAGATTCTTTATTGTTCAATCTGAGAGGGGATGGTAGAATAGATTATTACTATTGAAATTTTGACTTATTTTCTTCCAATCTTTTTTCCTATTCATAGATTTTATACTTGACATATTTGAGATAAATATATACATAATACTATAAATAGGATTATATATGTATATACTGTACATAGTTATCTATATAAAACATATCTCTTTTCACTATTTGTTGTAACACAAATCTGCTTTTCCGCATTAATGCAAATGTTTCATGACCCTAATTTTTTATACTATTTAGTATTTAACCTGATTGGTGTTTTTCAACTCTAGCTGCACATCAGACTCCCCTGGGGGGTCTTTTAAGAATACCCAAACTTGAACCAGCCCCAGGAGGCTTTGATGTACTGGAGATGGAGCAGAGCGCAGGTGTGGGTGTTTATAAAATCTCCTCTCCTGATTCCAGCGTGCAGTGGGAGCTGCCCCCAATCCAGAGGACGTGCCATAATTTCTTTGACCATCACCCTGATGTTGGGCTTGTCATTGGAATTTTGCTGCATGATGAATAATGATGGTAACAGCAAACTTTCAATGACACTGAGCATTTTTCCCTCATTTTACAGATGAGGACAGGGAGGCTCAGAGAGGTTGAGTCACAGTGGCCAGGTCACCCAGCTGAGTCAGAGCTGGGTTGGAACCCAGGCCTAACTCTGGAGCTTGGCCTGCCTTTCCAAAAGGACTGTGATAGATGGAATAAGGCATCTTATTATAAGGAGGGAGGCAGAGGGCAGAGAAGGGCAGTGTGCAAGTTTCTGGGTCCCTGGAGGTAGAAACCCCCCCATCCTCCCCTCCATGTTCTGCAACCGGAGCTTCTACCCCCAGGGCTCTGCCTCCTTCTCCCTCTGCAGGTTCTGAGCCTCATCCACCCTCCTCCCCAGGAGTCCCCCCCCCTCCAGCCCCACCCTGCTGTGCCTTCCTGCTCCCCTTTTGGGCTCTGGGCTCCCCCTGCAACTCTGTCCCCCTGTCCCCCAGATATGCAGAGCCTGCGCACGGCCCAGGCGGCACTGGGGAAAGGCTGCCTGGCCAGCTCCTTCATCTGCGTGTACCTGTTCACAGGAGAGCTGTACCCTACGGAGATCAGGTGGGGACCTGGGGGCAGGTGAGGGGGTACACAAGGGTGCTGGCCCCAAACTGGGAGGTCCTCACTCTAGGCTGGCGCCTGCTGGGCTTGCTGAAGCAGGACCCGCTCTCTGTCCTGCTCTGCCCCCAACACCCAGGACCCGGCGCGCCGGCCCCTCCGGGCATCCAGGCCACAGCGGCTAACCCGGCCCCCTGCTCCGACAGGCAGATGGGAATGGGCTTCGCCTCGGTCAACGCCCGGCTCGGGGGCCTGGCGGCGCCGCTGCTCACCATGCTCGGGGAGTTCAGTGCCGTCCTGCCGCCCGTGGGCTTTGGGGCCCCCTCGATCCTGGCCGGGCTGGCCGTCTGCTTCCTGGCTGAGACGCGCGACGTGCCCCTGGTGGAGACCATCGAGGCGATGGAGAGGAGGTGAGGGGCCTCTTGGCACAGTCGAGGTGGGCAGCGGAGACAAGTGCAGGTCCTCCACGTGCCGCTAACACATGGTCTGGTGGCGACAACAGAGCCCAAGAGACCAGCGTGCTGCCCGCCTCCATTTTTCCACAGCGAACGGTGAAACGGAAATAAGAATAACCTATAGACCAGGAAAAAGAGGACGAGTTGAAGCGAAATGTGGCAGAGCAGTGGGGTGATGTTTAGCGGGAGGAAGAGGGGCCCCAGTTTGAAGCAAAGACCAGCCCACGAGGTTGTCCGCTGGCTGTCCACTTTGGCTCTAAGCTTTCTGGCAGCAGAAAGGGAGACCCCACATTGACGACTCTTTTCAGAGAGGACGGGGAACACGAGTTCCTCAGAGAAAAGGAGGTTTTTCTCAGCAGCTAGCACTGGAAGACGTGTCTCTAACGCGTCTTCTCAGGGAGATCACTGTGTGAGCTGACAGGGATGTCCTTGACAATGTTTCTAAAATAAGAGCCAGAGGGGACTCGTGTGGCTTCTTGAGGCATTTCTCACCAACAAGGGCTCCAGGATGAGCCTCAGTTTTAGGGTGCCAGGAGACCTCTCTGGGTCCAGCTTGACGCCACAGCTGAACCATCTGTGCCCAGAGGCCTGTGTGCATGGACTGTGTTTGCATCCCTTCAAAATAAACCCCCACGAAATTTTCAGGAGCTCCAGTGGTTAGAACTCTGTGCTTCCATTGCAGGGGGCACAGGTTCAAGCCCTGGTTGGGGAACTAGGATCCTGTAAGCCTTGCGGGATCCATAACCCAAACCATAAACATCCCATTTCTACCCTGAGCTGTGGACAAAGTCTGGATTCATGTAGATCAAGGATATAGATCTTGACAAGTCCTGTCAATTTTACTTCCAAAATATATTTTGAATCTGTCGATCTCTCTCCACTTTCCTGGCCACTATCATCTTTTGTCTGAACAATCACAAAAACTTCAGATCCTCCCCTGCCCCTCTCCTCTTTCCTCTCTACACAGGTGCTGGTGTGAAGGACTTATCCTGTGAGTAGAATCACAGCAGTTGTCTCCTCAGAACCCTTTCTTGGCTCTTTATTGCACTGAGGATAAAAATTGAAACCTTACGAAACTCTCAGGATATGGTCCCTGCCCACCCTCCCATGTTCGACCCCTGCCCACCACCAGGGGTCCCTGTCTGGAATGCTCTTCCTTCTGCTCTTAGCCCCTACTCGTCCCACAGAACAGATGTAGGTCCATGTATCCCAGGGTCTAGTAAGCATTTGTCAATAACCCAGTCCGGAACCTGTTCGCAGGTGCTCTGAGATGTTGCCTGAGGGCCCCAGGTACTTGGAAGAGAAACTGGAGAAGTGTCCTTCCCTAATATGACAGAGAGAACCACTGTAATGGTCTGGCCTTGGCATTTTTAAAATCAGATTTTGCTTGCCCTGGCTATAGAAAAATCTGAGTAATGCCAAATGAAATTCTGGTTTTAGGTAATATACTTTCCTTTGACCTTGCCAGGAACAATTAATTATGAAACTACAGTATGTTGTTACTGGCTATGAACCAACTGAATTTGGGGCACCATTTGCCCTGAATAATTTTGATTTTTATAGCAATTGACAACAAGCGATTCTTTCTCACAGCGATCTACGGTTTGGGTCTGATCTAGCTGGTGCTGTCAGGAGTCCCCTCCTCCCAGGGGTGAGGAAGAGCTTGTGACTGCCACAGTACGAGAAGTTCTCTTAAGCATGACAGAGTAGTCCCGTATTTTGTGTTGCTTTTGTTGTTTATCTTTATAGTTGTATATATACATATGTATACACACATGCTTGTGTGGTTTGGAACAATCTCAAACAGAAGTGCTAGTGCTGGACAAAGAACTTTTCTTTTCTGAACCATATGGAGAACGTTGTTGAAATCTCTTTCAAATATGTTCGTGTGTAATTTTTCCAAGGGTGTTCTCCTGCATGAGCACAATACAGCCACCACATACAGTCAGAAAGTTAATGTTGCTATGTGACTACCATTTCACCCTCAGACCTCATTCAAGTCCTCCCCAACCACGTCCTGTAGAGCAGGAGGGTCGGGTTCAGAATCACAAGGGGCATTTAGTTGTCACGTCTCTTTCAGGCTGGAGTAGGTCCTTTGCTCTTTGACTTCCACTACTCCAGCAATTACACAGGATTTTATATTTGGAAGCACTAATAAGACTCCACAAAGCACACTTATTTAAGGTTGTCATAATTCAAAGGATACAATATAGCAGGAGGAAGAAAATATAGGCTAATATCGGGAAGGGCCAGAGCACTCAGTACACCTGCCAGGGTCCTCAGAGCCGCCGGGATGCCATTCATTCCCGCATCACAAGCCATCAGGATGTGGGTCTCCATCTCAGGGAGGCAAGCACAAGCTTGCTGAAGGGTCTTTTCCATTCCGTTGGTCATAGCCCAAACCAGCCTGTGTAATCTGGTAAGCCGGATGTAGACCACAAATCTATAATTTTCAATCAACAGTGTAGACAGGCTGGTAAGAGGCTGCCTCCAACAGGAGATTTAGACTTGACCAGCATATTATAAATGATAGAAGCTAGTACCTGGGCTTCTTCAGTGGCCAGTCCAGGGTTCTTCTCGACTATTCTTGTCCAACCAAACATGAGATGGCAGCATCTGGACTTGCTCTGGTTTGTTGGGGAAGGAGAGGCAAGAGACAGCCTTTTTGATGAGACAGTTGAGTGGAGTTTCAGCCATTTAGACAATAAGAATTCAGAACTTCTCAGCCCCTCTCATTTTTCTGTTTCTAATCTCATCAGATAGTTATGAATGCCGGTCACAGGCCTAGGATGTTAAAGATTAAGGTGAAAAGAAAATGCCTGTTTCTAAAGTTCAAGTTGCTCATCCTCAAGACCCTTCATCCATCACGAGACCAGATACTGTTTCTCAGAGTATCTGAATGCCTGATGTGGTCCAGGGCTCAGCCCCAGTTGGGTCTATGCCCTAGTTTGTTGGAAAAAATAGCAAAAAAGCAGTTGACTAATCCTGGTTTTTTTTTTTTAAAGGCCCTTTTATGTAAGAATAGAATATTCACAAAGAAGGAAATGCCAGTAGGAAGTAAACAGAGAAAAAATATCCACTTCAGTCATAATCAGAGAAATGCAAATAAAACCATATGATGTCCTGTTTTAAATATTCACTAAGGAAACATTTTCAATGCAGGAGATGTGCAGATAGTAAGGAGGAAACTCCTGCAAGCTTTCTGGAAGGTTCTTTGGCATTACTGACCATGAGTTGGAAAATTTTTCACAAGCTTCTAGGCAGCAGTGACATTTCCAAGACTCTGCCCTAAAAAAAGTAGCTGAAATGTGGACAAAGTTTATTTACAAGGATATTCATCATCATGCTTAATGTATCAGAAAAAAATGTCAACTCTCCAAATATCCAGCAATTTAGATAACCTATGATACACTGTGCACCAGTTAAATGTTATGCTGACGAGGAGTGTTTAATGGCATGGGGAATGTTTACAACATTCAAACAAATGTTTACAACATACAAACAAATGTTTTCAGTGTATTATCATTAGGATATTTTCCTAATTATGTCAAGAAATAGAGACTCAAAAGAGAAAAAACGTATATTAAAATGGTGACAGTGGTTGTCTCAAAGTATAAGTGATATTTTATTTTTTTCCTGGCTGCTTTATATTTAGAATTTTTTTCTCCAAATTATCTGCATTGAGCAGGTTTTCTTTGGTAATCAAAGAGATGAGTCACACAGTGAAAAAAATTGTAAGAATTCAATTAGGCCATTTCCCATTTCCCAGGCCTAGAAGTGAGGGAAGGAGCTGGGTGAAGCTGAAGCTCCCCTAAGCTTGTGAGGTGTCAGGAAAACCCGGAAGAGAGGTAGCCAGGCCTGAGAAAGTGCCAAAGGTCCAACCAGTGACCGTCCATGAAGCTCTTCCCACTGGTGGGGGGCATGGAGAGGTGCAGGGTGGAGAGAAAAGTTCAGCCTTTCAGCAGAGGTCTGGTTTCCACCAGGGCCAAGGGCCAGGCTCTTGGTCAGCTAGGACCTCCGGCTGCCCTCCCACCCATAGTGAGCACCAGCTGCATGGCTGACCCAAGCATGTTTTTAATGCTTGCCTTGAGAGTGTGGAGCCCTAATCATTGTGTGTGTGTGTGTGTACTATATTTCAGATATATATATTTTTTATACTGTATTTCAGATACTTAAAAAAAGAAGACCATTGATAATTCCCTGGGGATCCAGTGGTTAGGACTCCACGCTTTCACTGCTATGCTCTGGGTTCAGTCCCTGGTCAGGGAACTAAGACTCTGCAAGCTGCGAGGCACAGCCAAAAAAAAAAAAAGACTATGGATTACATGAAGAGGCTGCCTCTGGTTGTCTTTGCTCATTTGATGAGTTTCAAAAATAACACTGAGCAAGCCTACCCATTGCAGCAGTTGAATGTGGAGAATGTCTGCCTCTGGGTTTTTAGGAATCATCTTTGAAAGGGAAGAGGAATCTATCAGACAGAATTGGAGAGAACCACCTCTCACTCCCCACCACAGGCACTTAGCAGACAAAACCAACAAGCTTCTGTCCCTCAATGACCCTGAGGGACAGAAGTCAGGAAAACGAGGCTTAATGGGCAGAAAAGAGAGATGCAGAACAGTAAAACGAGAAGAAAAATGTTTCTTTGTGATTATGTTAGGCCATGACCACACAGACACAAAGGCTTAAACCACTGAACTAAAAAATCAGAAATAGAATAAGTAAGGATTAAAAATAAAAAAAAACACTGGTGAAATGTTTTGAATATGCAACAAGTTCTAAAAATGGAACCAGCTGAAACTGGACAGGAGAATCTGGCAAGCTATGTGAGTGATTAAGACAAGAAGATAAGAAAAACTAAGTAGAAAAATAGGCAGTTCTTAGTCTGTTCAAGAGGAGGATGAAATAAACCGAAGGAGGTCAGAACACAAATCATTTCAAAGACTAGAGGGTTGAATAGGAAACAGCAGCAGAACTGGATGTGATCAGGGACAGGCAGCCCTGGGGACAGCCCTCGGGCTACTGGGAGGCTATTGCAGTGACCTCCCTGCCCTCATCCTCACCTGACTCCTCCCTCCCTGCCTCCTGAACGACTGACCTCTACCTGGGCCAGGGCCCAGTCCCTGGGGTCTCACTGGTGCCCCTGGTCCCTGGGCAAGCCCGGCCCAGCAGCAGAAAGTGGGCTGAGCCTGGTGCCCTGTTCACCAGCTGTGTGACCTGGGGTGTGTGTCTGGCCTCAGGTCCTCATCCGAAGACTCTTTGACTTGGCATCCTTTCCAAGTCTGGCTGATACCAGCCAGGCCAGCCCCTGGTAGCTGTGGACCTCAGGAGAGAGCGAGGAAGTGGATGGGACGGTGGGAGGCACCTGCTGAGGTTCCTCACAGGGACGAGAGGACGGGTCACCTTCTTTGGGGACTTTGGGACAGCGGAGATACACCTCCTGTATGTGGAACAAATACACCCTTGCCCACAATGCTCGCAATCCCTACCCCTCATCACCTCCTTTTAATGTCATTTGTCTTTTCATTTCAACAGAGTCAAAGAACGCCTGTCTAGGAATGATGCAGAAGAGAAGGGTGAAGAAGTTTCTCTTCAGCAGCTGGGAGTCTCGCCCCTCAAGGAAACCATCTAAGCTGCCAACAGCCTGGCACTTGCTGGCAGCGCCCCAGCCAGTGTCCAGTTTCCTCCAGTTTCTCCTGGCGCTGATGGGGACAAGACTGGCTGAGGACTAGGGTGACTCTGCAGAGCCATGAGAGAGAGCTGCCCTGACAGCAAGGCTGGGGCTGCTGGAGAAAACCAGCCAGCAGCGGCCCGCCGGCTTTGTGAAAGTATAGAAAAGAGAAACTGTGCCCAGGGGCCCAAGAAGGCACCGTCTTCCTTTCCAATCCCTGACTCTGCCCCTTAAAATCCTCTCTGTTCATCCTTGTCCCACGTGGAAATGCCATGTCTTTGGAGGGTTAAGGTGATGTTTCTGCCCCTCGTTGTCCCTGGAGCAGCCCCTGCCTGCTGGGTTCCGGGAACTTCAGGACTCACTGCGCTCACTCATTTGGCATTAACTCTTTCCTGCCTTATATGATTAAAGCTCTTCCCTGGTGTGTGATTTGTATCTTCCCCTGGCAAATGTCTCCCCAGCAATGGGCCTGGGAGACAGTACAGTCTCCACACACAGTTGACGAGTAAATGATGCAGCCAGACTCGGGCGATGGATAGAGACCTCCACCCGTCACTGGCATTCCTAGCAATTCCACTTTGCAGAAGTGGATTGTGGTTCGGTTTCCCAGGAGTCAGGCAGAAGATCGAGTCCCTGGTATGACACAGCACCCCTCGGAGCTCAGATCCAGTATTAAATATATTTTGAAAGATTAGAGACAAGTTGGAGAAGGCAATGTCAGCCCACCCCACTGTTCTAGCCTGGAGAATCACGTGGACAGAGGAGCCTGGCAGGCTGCAGTCCATGGGGTCAGAAAGAGTTGGACACGACTGAAGTGACTTAGCAGCAGAAAAAAGTACAACACAAATTCAAATTGCATTATTTTTATTATCTTAGTGAAAAAAAAAGAAGTAAATACTAAGACATTGTAATATTTTCGTGGGGTATTTCCATGGAGTGCTGGAACAAATACAGAGGTGTAGAGATAACCTGTTTCTCTCTCTTCTTTTAAGTGATTTTTGCCTCTGTTTTTGAAGTTTTAGCAAACTACAGGTGGCCCTCTGGGGGGCTCCGATGAGCTCTGGTCCTTTGTGTCTCAGCACAGAAAGAATTCAGCGAGAGGCGAAGTGATAGATAAGAAGTGATTTGTTAGAACAGGATGCTTTTGAGGCTTACAAGCAGGAGGGGGAGAGGGTGCTGCCCTGAGAACTTAGCGAGCTACAGTTTTATAATCAAAAGAAGAGTGGGGAGGGGGAGAAGACCTTCTTTGTCGTTCTTGAGTAGACGTCATGCTTCCAACATCAGCTCTTCCTCCAGGTTGAGCAGGAGAGTTTTTTGTTGTTTCTACATGGTCAAGTCAGGACTGTAGAAATTATTCCAGGTCTCTGTAACAGTGAGTACTTTTCTGTAAATCATCATTTTTTATGTGTACAGAGAGTATGTCCTAAGGATCATTAACTTGCTGAGTTCACAGGGAAGGACGTGGGTCTCCTGCTGCCATTGTTTTAGTGTTCTGGAGCATATTTCTTGCTTCTGTTACATCGTTTTGTTGCTAAGCAAGCCTGCTTGGTTTTGTGGTTAAGCAAACCTGCTTTCTTGTGTAACTTAGAGCGGCCTCCTGTGTTTTTTTAAATTACAACCCCCTAGTGGGATTAACCATTTCATCACCTACCTTGTCCCTTACTCTGTCCTTAGGAATATGGCACTATGGCAAGTTTGAAAGACAGAGTGAAACAATCAGCCAGGACCTCCACCCCACTCCACTCACCCTCATGATTAGTCATCTGTTGCTGCTTTACAAATCATTGCAAAACCTGGGGGCTTAAACAAATGATCAGATCAGTGGCTCAGTCGTGTCCGACTCTTTGCAACCCCATGAATCGCAGCACGCCAGGCCTCCCTGTCCATCACCAACTCCCGGAGTTCACTCAGACTCACGTCCATCAAGTCAGTGATGCCATCCAGCCATCTCATCCTCTGTCGTCCCCTTCTCCTCTTGCCCCCAATCCCTCTCAGCATCAGAGTCTTTTCCAATGAGTGAACTTTTCGCATGAGGTGGCCAAAGTACTGGAGTTTCAGCTTTAGCATCAGTCCTTCCAAAGAAATCCCAGGGCTGATCTCCTTCAGAATGGACTGGTTGGATCTCCTTGCAGTCCAAGGGACTCTCAAGATTCTTCTCCAACACCACAGTTCAAAAGCATCAATTCTTTGGCGCTCAGCCTTCTTCACAGTCCAACTCTCACATCCATACATGACCACAGGAAAAAACATAGCCTTGACTAGACAAACCTTTGTTGGCAAAGTAATGTCTCTGCTTTTCAATATGCTATCTAGGTTGGTCATAACTTTCCTTCCAAGGAGTAAGCATCTTTTAATTTCATGACTGCAGTCACCATCTGCAGTGATTTTGGAGCCCAGAAAAATAAAGTCTGACAATGTTTCCACTGTTTCCCCATCCATGCCCCATGAGGTGATGGGACCGGATGCCATGATCTTCGTTTTCTGAATGTTGAGCTTTAAGCCAACTTTTTCACTCTCCACTTTCACTTTCATCAAGAGGCTCTTTAGTTCCTCTTCACTTTCTGCCATAAGGGTGGTGTCATCTGCATGTCTGAGGTTATTGATATTTCTCCTGGCAATCTTGATTCCAGCTTGTGCTTCTTCCAGTCCAGCGTTTCTCATGATGTACTCTGCATATAAGTTAAATAAGCAGGGTGACAATATACAGCCTTGACGTACTCCTTTTCCTATTTGGAACCAGTCTGTTGTTCCATGTCCAGTTCTAACTGTTGCTTCCTGACCTGCATACAAATTTCTCAAGAGGCAGATCAGGTGGTCTGGTATTCCCATCTCTTCCAGAATTTTCCACAGTTTATTGTGATCCACACAGTCAAAGGCTTTGGCATAGGCAATAAAGCAGAAATAGATGTTTTTCTGGAACTCTCTTGCTTTTTCCATGATCCAGTGGATGTTGGCAATTTGATCTCTGGTTCCTCTGCCTTTTCTAAAACTAGCTTGAACATCAGAAAGTTCACGGTTCACATATTGCTGAAGCCTGGCTTGGAGAATTTTGAGCATTACTTTACTAGCGTGTGAGATGAGTGCAATTATGCGGTAGCTTGAGCATTCTTTGGCATTGCCTATCTTTGGGATTGGAATGAAAACTGACCTTTTCCAGTTCTGTGGCCACTGCTGAGTTTTCCAGATTTGCTGGCATATTGAGTGCAGCACTTTCACAGCATCGTCTTTCAGGATTTGGAATAGCTCAACTGGAATTCTATCACCTCCACTAGCTTTGTTCATAGTGATGCTTTCTAAGGCCCACTTGACTTCACATTGCAGGATGTCTGGCTCTAGGTCAGTGATCACACCATCGTGATTATCTGGGTCGTGAAGATCTTTTTTGTACAGTTCTGTGTATTCTTGCCACCTCTTCTTAATATCTTCTGCTTCTGTTAGGTCCATACCATTTCTGTCCTTTATCGAGCCCATCTTTGCATGAAATGTTCCTTTGGTATTCTGATTTTCTTGAAGAGATTTCTAGTCTTTCCCATTCTGTTGTTTTCCTCTATTTCTTTGCATTGATCGCTGAAGAAGGCTTTCTTATCTTTTCTTGCTGGTTTCTGTGGGTCAGGAATTCAAGAAGGGTTCAGCTGGGTGGCTCTAACTCAGGAATTTCATGAGGTTGCAGTCATCTAAAAGCTTGACTGGCATTGGAGGATCCATTTCCAAGGTCATTCACCCACATAGCTGGCAAGTTGGAGCTGGCTGTTGGCTGGAGGCTTCCGTTGCTCTCTCCTAAGGCCTCTATTGGACTGCTGAAGCATTCCCATAACATGGCAACTGGCATCCTCCATAAGATGTGATCCAGAGCTCAAGACAGAGTTCAGAATGAAAGCCCTTCGTGACCTTACCCTCAGAAAGCACACACTTCTGCTACATTCTACTAATCATTCAAGTTAGCCCTGACTCATGCCAAATGAATCTACTTGTGGCCTCGGATATCAAGAGGTGAAGGTTTTTGGAAGGAGGTTTTGGAGGTTGGTGCCATACTCTCCCCCAACACTCTGACTGTGGTTATGGCAGGGTATTTCCTCCCCAGACTTCACCTAACACCTTAAAGCCTTCAGACAGTGATAATAATATTATTCAGACATTTTAATCTTTTTTCTATGTGTGTGCACTAAGTCGCTTCAGTCATGTCTGACTCTTTACAACCCCATGGACTGTAGCCCACCAGGCTCCTCTGTCCATGGGATTTTCCAGGCAAGAACCCTGGAATGGGTTGCCGAGCCCTCCTCCAAGGGATCTTCCTGACCCAGGAATCAAATCCACATTTCTCAAGTCTCCTGCCTTGCCAGTCAGGTTCTTTACCGCTAATGCCACCTGGGGAGCAATTCACATGTAAAAATTCAAACTTGAGAGGAAAGTGCCTGGAAAAAATGTGAAATTTTCTTCCCCGTACTCTGTCGATTCCCACGCTCTCTTCACAGTTAGAGGTAAATTCTTTCAGAATGTTTTTTCTTCTTGTGATCTTGGGCAAGTCACTTGACTGCTCTGATTCTCAGTTTCCTCAACTGTAAATTGAGGGGAAATAAGGCCTACCCAACAGAGTTGTCGTAAGGATTAAATGACATCATATATACAAATAACCTTACCTGGCACCCATCAAACGTTCAGGTAGTACCTCTCCTGGCTAAAAGTCAAGTAGTCAGTAACTTGACTGACTGACTGACCTGTGGCAGAGCTGTAATTTGAACCCAGGTCTGCATTTCCATTATTTTGGTCATCTGGTGTGAACAGCCAACTCACTGGAAAAGTCCCTGATGCTGGGAAAGATTGAGGACAGAAGGAGAAGAGGGCATCAGAGACTGAGATGGCTGGATGGCATCACCGATGCAACGGCCGTGAACTTGGGCAAACTTCGGGAGATGGTGAGGGACAGGGAGGCCTGGTGTACTGCGGTCCATGGGTCGCAAAGATTCAGACACGACCAGGCAATGGAACAATAACGACAACTATGTTTCCATAAAACCATTCATTTCCCATTATTCCAAGTACCTATCTGTCCCAGTGCTATCAGTTACTAAGTGTGTAAACTTGAGCAAGGCATTTAACATCTTAAAGCTTAGCTTACTTCATCTGTAAAATGGGGACAATACCCTGTGTGCAGGGAAACTGCTTTAGTGAGCAAAGAACTCAGCTCTGCTGATGTATGACAGGTGTGCACAGGAATGACCAGAGCAAGAGGCACTTGTCTACTAAGATTCTTCTAGTCTTTAGCCACAGAAACTGACTCTGCCTAAACTGAATCCCAGGAGAGGTTTTTCTGGACAGTTGTTGGGTGAATTCACAGACTGGAAGAACAAGCGAAAGGATCTGAGCAGCCCCAGGGCTGCTCAGCAAGAGTGCCCCAGCCTTAGTAGACAACCAGGGCCCTGTGGGTGATGGTGCAGCTCTGAGCATCTTCCGCCTCTGATTCCTCACTTAACATTTTCAAATCCTTGGATAGCATCTGACTTGCTTTACTTGGTTCTAGTGCATTCTGAACACATGGATCAGAAAGCCTCAACCAGGATGGGGTATAGCCCGCTCAGAGCCATGGGAGAACCGTAGGTCTGACAGCCTGCTGGGTTACAAACTATTTCCTGCGGAAAATGAGAGACCTGAATCTTGATGGAGAAGTTGCCATTAGCCTGGTGGGGAGTGGCGGGAGGGGGTGGAGGAGGGGTGGGGGGATGGGGGGTGGGGAGTGGCGGGAGTGGGGCAGGGGTTGGGGGGGTGGGGGCGGGAAGGTGGGGGGAGCAGGGATGGGAGGGGTGGGGGGCGGGGTGGAAGGGAGTGGGGAATAGTCCCGTGAAGAAGAAAGGGCAAAAGCAGGGACAAAGAAGTAAAGAGAGTGTGATGCATATTAGAAGATGCAAGGTGGAATCCTGTGGCTAGATGAGCTCAGAGCAAAGGTAACAACGCCCCCCACACCCAGTCCTTGTGGTTAAAGAGGCTGATTCCATGGCCAGCCTGACCAATCAGTACATGCCATTTCCTCAGCACCAAGGTTTGGTGCAGGGAGGCCGTGTGACCCAAGGAGGGCCAATCAGATTCACTTGATGAGGGTTTGGAGGAAGATATCCTCTGGATCCTGACCCTGGAGGTCTTCAGCAAGAGATCCATGTCCCAGGTGGCAGGCTCTGGAGGCAAACTGTCTGGTTCCAGCTCCCTTACTAACTGTGAAACGCTGGGGGAGCTGCCTAGCCTCTCTCGTCTTGGTTTTCTCCTCTATGAAATGAGAGTAATAAGCATTGCCTGCCCGACAGGACGTTCAAACACGAAACAGACACAGAACAGGTAGAGCAGTTCTCCCAGCCTGCGCCAGTTGCCATGAAACCAACCAGAACAAAAGCAAAGCCAAGAGCATACAATATCTTGAGTCACATTTCTGTCATTTCTCATTCATGCCGCTGCTGCTGCTGCTAAGTCGCTTCAGTCGTGTCCGACTCTGTGCGACCCCATAGACGGCAGCCCACCAGGCTCCCCCATCCCTGGGATTCTCCAGGCAAGAACACTGGAGTGGGTTGCCATTTCCTCCTCCAGTGCGTGAAAGTGAAGTCGCTCAGTTGTGTCTGACTCTAGCGACCCCATGGACTGCAGCCTACCAGGCTCCTCCGTTCATGGGATTTTCCAGGCAAGAGTACTGCAGTGGGGTGCCATTGCCTTCTCCGTTCTCCTTCATAGGTCCTGACTAAAATACTGGAGCATCAACTGGGATTGGAAAAAAATGGGAAATATGAGGGAAGATCGTATTTGCTAAAGAAATGACTTTTTCTCCAGATGGCGGCAGAAAGTCAGAGAAGAACATGAAGAGAAATATAATCTCCTAAGGGAATATCAAGGAAATGACCTCTATTGACATTTCAAAAGCAGAAGTTGTACATGTAGAAGTATAAACACAGAAAAGCACAAAAAAAAAAAAAAAAAAATTTCCCCTGTTGGTCTCTCTCCCCAGAGGTAAGTATCATTCATAGTTCTTTATGGTTTTTTTCAGTCAAGGGTTTCAAGTAAGTGACGAGCACAAATGTGAATTTTAGGAAAGCCTCTCTGGCAGCAGTGGGGAGGGTCAGAAGTGTCAGGGTTGGAAGAAAAGGCAGCAAGAGAAGGGGGTGAACTGAAGGCTGGCCCTCCCCTCTCCCCTGCCGCTACCCTGGCTCATGCCTTCTCGCCCGGCAGGTCTGGTGGACAGCTCTCCCTCAGGAAGCACGCCCGCCCCTCGCCAGGAGTCCCTCCAGCCGGGACCACGTGCTCTTAGGGTAGAACCATAGCCCCTGGCACATTTTATCATCTCATTGTCCTCCTTGTTCGGTGTCTGCAGTTTCAGCTAGACTGTGAACTCTGTGAGGGCAAGCCCCATGACTGCCTTCCCCGAACACCTGGCAAATCACTAATCGGCTTTTCTTTTTATTAAGTGTATTTATTTTTAATTGAAGGATAATTGCTTTACAGTATTGTGTTGATTTCTTCCAAACACCAACATGAATCAGCCACAGGTTTACCCATGTCCCCTCCCACTCGAACATGCCTCCCACTGCTCTCCCATCCCACCCCTCTAGGTACTGATCCACTTTTCTATCTCTATAAATTTGCCTTAGGCACCAATCGTAAAGAACCGTGAATGTACTTACCTTTCGAGAGAGATGGATAAGGGAATCATGTAAAATCTGGTCATTGTGTCTGATTTCTTTCACTTAGTATAATGCTTTCAAGGGTTATCCCTATAGTAGCATGTATCCATGCATCGTTCCTTTTGATCCCCAAATAATATTCCACTGCATTGATAAATCACATTTTGTTTCGCCATTCATCAACTAATGGTCTTTTGAGTTGCTTCCACTTTGAGAATACTGTGAATAGTGTGGCTTCGAATATTCATGTGCAAATATTTGTTTGAATACCTGTTTTCAATTTTTTAGGTTAAATACCCAGGAGAGGAATTTGTGGGTAATCAGGTAATTTTTTGAGGACCTGTACAGCGGCTGTACCATTTTCCATTTGTACCATAAAGCACAGAATTCCAGTTTCTTCACACCCTTGCCAGTACTTATTTTCCATGTTTTATTATAGTTATCCTAGTATGTGTCAAGTGGTATCTCATTGCAGTTTTGATTCGCATTTTCTTAATGACTGATCTGTTGAGCATCTGTTGCAAGCCTTTGATTCATTTTCAGAGTTCTGAAAAAGTTGATTTCAACATCTTTGGCCAGTGTTCACATGTTTTTATAGGGGAGAAGACTCTGGAGGTACTTACGCCACTGGAAGGACCACTGTCCTTGGTGACTTTTGGAGGATGACACTGACAAAACATTACCATCATCGTCACATTGCGAGGTTGTTTCTGCAACAGGGTCTACCAGCACAATTGGAAAAGGACTTTAAAAAGCTTTAGGTCTCATCAGCTCACGAATTCTACAATTCTTACATCTTAGTCAGTTCCGTATCTGTCTCCTTGTCAATACAAGGCTCTTCTATCTGGTTCCCAGTACTGTGCTTTGTCTGCCTAAAACATTTAATAGAACCACTTTTTGACATGATTTGGGTCTTTACAAATATTTTAAAATTGTTTAGGGTTACAATGCTCTGAATCTAGATTCCAGATGTAGTCTGCATTGTCCAATGCAGTTGCTAACGGCTCCCTGTGGCTACCGAGATTGAAATTAATTAAAATTAAATAAAATTTAAATGTAATTCCTGGGTCTCACTAGCCACATTCCAAGTGCTCAGTAGCCACATGTGGCTAGTGGCTACTGTACCAGGCGGCACAGATCTAGAAACTTTCCACCATGGCCCTGCTCTGGGTACTTCCTCTCCAGCTGTCTCAGGATCATCACTGTTGAGATTGAAGGGGCACTGGGCATAGCGTCTCCTTTATTTACAAGAAGGCAGCTCTTTTAATGAGTCTTGATTACTTTTAATGATAAGGTGATGGATACACATGACTTTCCTGGGTGATTTCCAACTATTTCTAGACAAGTTTCCAGAGTAGCTCTGTGCAAGACAAGATGACTGTGCAAAACACCAAAAAAACACCCAAATTGAAATAATGCTACCATTGTTATCTCTTTCGGGCAGCTTTTCATCAGCTCCCAGGTGCCAAGACTACTTCTCTCTTTAGCAAGCACTCACCCAAAGGGCAACCCAAGGTCAGTTGTCATATAAGCCTAGCCCCAACCCAGCCCTTTCTGGAGACAGAACCCAGCCAGGTCTCCTGGTTCCCCAGCCATGTCTGCCCCAGGACACCCCTCCCCTCTCTCAGAGCAGCTTCAGGTCTCAGAAGGACTTAATTAAGATTATAAAATAGACCCATGAGGCAGCAGAGAAGCAGCTGAAGGGCCCAAGTCAGGAGAAGGGCAGCCAGCCCACGTGGTCCTAGTCCAGTGCTGGCTTCAAGCAAAGGAAGGCTCTGGCATTATCGAGAAGGACTGTGAACACGGCCGACTTAATGGGTGTGCAACCTTGCAGTTGCTTGGAGCTCCACGCTCAGAAGGGTACCACGTTTGGGTATAATGCTTGGCTGCTACCATCTTGAAATGCTCAGTCATTTCTGAACGAGGAGCCCCGAATTCTCACTTTGCACTGCTGCTGCTGCTGCTAAGTCACTTCAGTCGTGTCCGACTCT
This sequence comes from Bos taurus, assembly GCF_002263795.3. Classification (NCBI taxonomy): domain Eukaryota; kingdom Metazoa; phylum Chordata; class Mammalia; order Artiodactyla; family Bovidae; genus Bos; species Bos taurus. Next base: position 43,460,509 of record NC_037356.1, read on the forward strand.
GTGTGACCCCATAGACGGCAGCCCACCAGGCTCCCCCGTCCCTGGGATTCTCCAGGCAAGAACACAGGAGTGAGTTGCCATTTCCTTCTCCAATGCATGAAAGTGAAAAGTGAAAGGGAATTCGCTCAGTTGTGTCCAACCCTTAGCGACCCCATGGACTGCAGCCTACCAGGCTCCTCCACCCATGGGATTTTCCAGGCAAGAGTACTGGAGTGGGGTGCCATTGCCTTCTCCACACTTTGCACTAGGTCTCACAAATTATGTAGCTGGTCTTGCCTGAGCTTCTCCATGGAAGGCGTTAATCTATGAGTAAGTGGGGAGCCTGGAGAGGAGATGGGGGGAGTGAAGAGCCGGACAGCAGCCATGGAGCACCAAGCGGGAGTCAGCGAGTCACAGAGCCACCCCAGGGGCCCCTGGGGTCCAGACACTCAAGGGGTAAATGCTTGCTTGCTGCAGAAACAGAACTATTCAGAGAAATTCTGATGATAGGAAGGACTTCCGTATCGTAAATCTGTTTTACCATGATGTTCAGTTTATTCTCTTCCCAAACTTATGCCTGATTTCATGTTAACAGGTAAAAGCTAAGAAGTATTTGAAAGTAAATTCAACAACAAACTTGTAATGATACTTTTTCATTCAAGGGACTTCCCTGGTGGTCCAGTGGCTAAGAATTCACCTTGCAATGCAGGGCATGCAGTTTTGACCTCTGGCCAGGGAACTAAGATCCCACCTGCTGGGGGCAACTAAACCCATTGGCCACAACTAGAGAGCTGTGGACCAGCTTGGCCAAAAATAAAACACAAGTTCATTCAATATGCCAAAAAGACATTGCTATTTATCAGAAAGCCACCCGCAATTCAGTTCTGAAGGTTTAAAAAACACCAATGTGACTTTAGAACATAGAAGGTTACTTAAATATTACACGTAGGGGTGTGTGTGTGTGTGTGTGAGTGAGTGCTCTCAGTCGTGTCTGTTTGAGACCCTGCCCGCCAGGGACTGCTGCCCTCCAGGATCCTCTGTCCATGGAATTTTCCAGGCAAGAATACTGGAGTAGATTGTCTTTCTTTACTCCATGAAGTCTTCCCAACCCAGGGATTGAACCCGCATCTCTTGAATCTACTACATTAGCAGATGGATTCTTTACCACTGCGCCTCTTGAGAAGCCCCAAATATTACACAAAGAAGAATAAATAACTAAATGTCCTCTTGTATCTGAAAAAGACTCATAATGTTCTAGATTTGTTTTTTGGCCTGATTAGGAAAGAAGAAATAATAATAAACTATGAGAAGAAATAATAAACTATGAAAATACGTTAGTTAAAAGAAAACAAAATAATAAAGAAACAAAATAAATCAACTATACTTCAATTTTTTTTAGAAAAAAGATAAAACTTTTTTATGCCTACAAAAAAAAGAGAAAGGACAGAACAGAAGTGTCAGAGTCAGCCTGATCATCTTGAGGAAGAAGCTCATTGTACCTACTAACACGAATTGAAAATCTGCTATTTACTAAAGTAGGAGAATGTGTAACAACTGCAGTTTTAATTCTGTATAAATGGAGCTTAAAATGCACTTCAGCTTTGTGGCCACTTGCTAGCTACCTCATGTATTCCAGGTATTTGTTTTGCTTTGTTCATTAATAATAATAATAAGAATTGGCTAATTCTAAAAAAAAAAAAAAAACAGAACTTGCCTTCTCGATAGCTCCATCTTCCCAGCCTACCTCACGCACACCTCCTTGTCTCCCTGAACACTTACACTGTGCCCACAACCAGTCAGAAAAACATCTGGACTCATTAAACTTGCCCTTTCCTCAGCCCAAGAAACCGGAGCAGTCAGGACAGCAGCTCCAGTCTGACTGGACCTCAGGGTGAAACACTCAGAAAGGAGACGGCACCCCTCCTTGGCTGCTGTCCCCATCCATCCCCAGCCTTGGGGGAGAGGGGCTGCGGAGGAACAGGCTTTTTTTTTTTGGCCATGCCCAATCCCTTGTGGCTCAGCTGGTAAAGAATCCGTCTGCAATGAGGGAGACCTGGGTTCATCCCTGGATTGGGAGGATCCCCTGGAGAAGGGAGCGGCTACCCACTCCAGTATCCTGGCCTGGAGAACTCCATGGACTGTATAGTCCCTGGGGTCACAAAGAGTCTGACACAACTGAGCGACTCTCACTGTCACTAACGGCATGCGGGATCTCAGTTTTCCCACCACGGATCGAATCCATGCTCCCTGCGGGATCGCCAGGGAAGTCCCAGAAAAGCCCTTCTTTGATAAATGGGGGTGGGGGACGCCGGGCGACGGCAGTGGCAAGGAGTCACCTGGGTTGGCCCTCAGGGAATGTTTGCTAAAGGGAGAAGCAGAGTTTGTCCTGCACACTGGCGTGATCCTTGGGGACACAACTCAATTCCCACAATGTCACCTTTAAGGACAAGATAAACAGCCAAAACTGGGGTCCAGCCCAGTCCAACCCGGTTCTAGTTCACATCATGAGCTAAGGAAGAAGGTCCAGATGCCAAGCATCCTGCAGCTCGAGGGCACAGCTGGGAAAGTGAGGGGAAGAAAGACTAATGTCATTGCCATATTCTCACATTTATACATAACACTCCCAGGACAGAAGAGCCTGGCAGGCTACAGTCCATAGAGTCACGAAGAGTCAGACACAGCTGAAGGGACTTAGCATGCGGCATGCACCCCAAATAAACAAGTTGTCTTTTCTTCGTAATTTCTTACGATAGAACGCTTGACTCAATTAAAACATACCATTGGGCTGACCATAAATGCAGGGCCACCTAGTCCATACACCACCCATGGGTGAATTTAGAAAACATACCCCCTCCAGGCAGATGCAGCATGCTCAGCACCCAGCTTGGTGGGTGGGTGGTGCCCACTCCACCCCCAGAGAGATCCACAGCTTGGCTAGCAAAACATGAGCTCGATTTCAACAGCCTGTTCCCACCCATTTGGCCAGGCCTCCTTGCTCAGTGAACAGCCTACACAACTGCACTTAGAGGTTCTGCTTACTCACTTAACATTAAGCTGTTCTACTGTAGGAGGAGAGCAATTTGCCTGGCCTAATTCCTATCGTGTACAGTTCACTGATAATTCTCAAAACCTCACAGCAGGGCTTCCCTGGTGGCTCAGTGGTAAAGAATCCGCCTGTGAATGCAGGATACACAGGTTCGATTCCTAATCCGGGAAGATCCCACATGCTGTAGGGCAACAAAGCCCATACATCACAACTATTGAGCCTGAGCTCCAGTTGTGCCCAAGTGCCACAGCTACCCTGAGCCCGTGCTCTGCAACAAGAGAAGCCACCATAATGAGAAGCTCTCACACTGCAAGTGGAGAGTAGCCCCCGCTCCCCGCAACTGGAGAAAAGCCGTACAGTAACAAAGACCCAGCACAGACAAAAATAGATAGATAAAAATAGAATATATTTTTTTAAAAAACCTCACAGCAATAGCTACTTTCTTTTTAAATTTTTATTTTATTGTATTAATTTCTTTATTTTTTGTCGCACTGGGTCTTTGATACCGTGCACAGGCTTTTTGTAGTTGCGGCGAGCAGGCTTCATTGCGGCGGCGTCTCCTGATTCGGGGCACAGTCTGTAGGCACACAGGCTTCAGTAGTCGCAGCACGCGGGCTCTCCGGCGCTAGAGCGTGGGCCCTGCAGTTTCAGTGATCAGGCTTAGTTGCTCAGTATTATGTGAAATCTTCCCAGGTCGGGGGTGGAACATATGCGCCACTGGGAACGTTCTTGTTTTGTTTTTTAAAGAGGAGGTTGTTGGGACTTCACCAGTGGTCCAGTAGCTAAGACCCTGCAACTCTCAATGCGGGGGGCCTGGGTTCAATCCCTGGTCAGGGAACTTGATCCCCCATGCCACAATTAAGCGTTCACATGCCGCCTGGAGAGGGGTAGCTGGGGCCAGTCTGGGCAGAGGCTTAAGGCTTCAGCAGGATGTGGTTCTTCATCCTATTAACAAAGGGAAATGAAGGATTGGTCTTACGTAAGACGGGGCAAGACGCAAGAGGTGACAGGTGTGAGAGGATTACATTACTTTTCGAAAAGATTGCTCTGGCTATGGAGTATTAATAGAAAATAGATTGGAAGGGAGCCAGAGTGGTGTGGGGACCAATCCAGCCATCCTGGTGAGATAGGCCGGTAGAAATATAATGCAGGTCACATGTATAATTTAAAATTTTCTAGTGGCCACATTTGAAAAAGTAAAAAAGAGGGACTTCCCTGGTGGTCTAGTGGTTAAGAATCCACCTTGCAATGCAGGGGACACAGATTCAGTTCCTGGTCCTGGAAGATTCCGCGTGCAGAGGAGCAACTAAGCCTGTGTGCCCCAACTACTGAGCCTGAGCCGCTGCGAGGAGAGGCACGTGTACCGCAACTAGAGAAAGCCCGCACGCAGCAACAAAGACCCAGCACAGCCCAAGAAAGGAAAACGAAATTAATTTATAATATACAGTATAATAAAATATGACATTTTACTTAATATACTCAGAATATTATCATTTCAACCTGTAACCAATACAAAGCAGTATTAATGAGCTATTTTACATTCTTTCGTTGGTCTCTAGCCAGCACCCCAGTGCCTATATCCTTCCTCCACGTGTGTGAACTCATTTCGTTTCTGTAGCCATTCTGGAGTCCGGCAGTCCTTCCACCTGCTTCTATACCCATTTGACCAATGAGGAAACTGAAGTGCGGAGCTCAGCTCATCAGTCTGAGGTCACAAAGGCCTCGGACTTGAGTGCACAGAGTGGAGACCTGCGCCCAGTCTCAGCCGGCACTTCCACTGGCTGCAGAGCCTAAGCACGGCCCTCCAGCCGCCAGCTTCTTCCCTTTGTTTAGTCAATAAGCACCTCCTGAGAGCATCTACCTGCCAAGGGTCAGCACTGAGATGTCAGCGCAGACATGTGATCTGCCTTAGGGAGCCTGTGGGAAAATGAGCTGGGAGATATGAGTCCAAGACAAATAAATGACAAATGTGAAAATAAAGCTGTGTTGAAGGTCATGAAGGAGAGATTCTGGCGGTCAAGGAAGAGGCCTTGAGAAAGAGGAGTTGGAGTCAATCCGTGAAGAGGGGACGCAAGGACATTCCAGGTGCAAAACAGACCGGGAACAAAACCTCTGCGGAGGATGGACTAGCAGGGCCTGAGAAAGGAGAACAAAGGCCGGGCCTGGGGTGGGGGTCCAGAGGTGAGAGGAATCCACCGAAAGGGTTCTACCCAAGGGGCGGGGCTGACGTGACAACATTTGCATTTCAAACAGATCGCAGAGGCCAAAATAAGGGAGCGACTGACTGGCAGGGTAGGCTTCCCTGGTGGCTCAGACGGAAAAGAACCCGCCTGCAGTGCAGGAGACCAGGGTTCCATCTCTGGGTCAGGAAGATCCCCTGGAGGAGGGCATGGCAAACCACTCCAGTGTTCTTGCCTGGAGAAGCCCATGGACAGAGGAGCCTGGCGGGCTACAGTCCATGGAGTCACAGAGTCAGACACATTTGAGCGACTAACACACACACACACACACACACACACGGGGAGTAAAGGCTGGTTGCAGTAATGCCACACAAGGTTGCCTTAGGAGTAAGGAAAACTCAGGACAGGCACCCAGCAGAGTGAGTGCACAGTAGATACCCACTGCGATCATTATGACCCCAGCCTTCAGCCCACCAAGGATGTACCATCTTTGTAACATTCCCTCCCCTCACTCCCTCCCCAACTCTGCACCTCAGACTTGATAGTAACTCAATAAAGTGTAGTTAATTATCTCAAGGTTCATAGCCTTCTTTTTTAAAATCTTGCCTCCCTCTATTCAGAATGTCTTAGTTTCCCATAGCAACAGCCTGGGGAGTCTGGGAAGGACAGAGGTTGAATAATCTTGCAGAAACTCAATCCCTGGGACTGTGCCGCACTGCTGCCACCTGGTGGCAACATGTCTACACTGCAGGGCCATGCCTCCAGGCAATACTAGTGTCAGAAATACAAGATAATGTTAATGAAGTATACAAATAAAAGTAAATAAGTGGTAAATTTTAGGTTTATGTTTTTACCACAATAAAAATAAAATAATAAAAACCAGAAGTGTGAAATAAATCCTTTCTCATTTGATTTAGGATATAGTATTGCCTAATATTGGGATTCGGAGAAGGCAATGGCACCCCACTCCAGTACTTTTGCCTAGAAAATCCCATGGACGGAGGAGCCTGGTAGGCTGCAGTCCATGGGGTCGCTAGAGTCGGACACGACTACGCGACTTCACTTTCACTTTTTACTTTCATGCATTGGAGAAGGAAATGGCAACCCACTCCAGTGTTCTTGCCTGGAGAATCCCAGGGACGGGAGGCCTGGTGGGCTGCCGTCTATGGGGTCACACAGAGTCGGACACGACTGAAGCGACACAGCAGCAGCAGCAGCAGCAATATTGGGATTATGCTGTGGTCTCAAGATTTACTTCTCATTATTACAAACTGTATTATTACATGACAGTTCTGTCCTATCTCTACATTTCCCTCAAGCCCTTTATAATTTATGTTGGGCATCCTTGGGGGTGTATATAGCTATTTACTATTAAACATGTATTATGAGTTTGAGCAAACTCCAGGAGATAGAGAAAGACAGGGAAGCCTGGCGTGCTGCAGTCCGTGGAGTCGGGAAGAGTCGGACACGACTGAGCAACTGAATGACAATGGTATATTACATGCTGTGTTTATATATACTGCTGCTCTTTGGCTCAAAAGCCGCCCTTTATTAAGTTTGCAAGCATAAATTCTCAGCTTCATGTTCCATCTGATTTCCACTGCATGAGCTCCTTCTGGGACACAGAATACATGTGACCTAGCCACTGCATGAGCCAACAGCAGCGTGCCATTGGCCCTGACCTTAACTCCTTAAATCATTTCTAACAAATGTGAGGTACCTGCGGTCCCGATTTGCAATCAAAGTCCAGGATCTCTAACGGGAGCTGGTTTTAAATCTCACCTCATTGTTCCCTGGGAGTTCCCCACAATAGTTTCTCTACGCTTACTCACAGCTGCAATATGAAAGAACTGGTCTACAGTTACCTTGTTCCTTACCAGCAATGTGACTCCCGGCAAATTATCTAAACTCTCCAAGTTTATAGAATCCCTATCAGTAAAATGGGGTTAACAACCAATGCGCCAAAAATCAAATGACAAAGTACAGTAAAAGCATTGTAAGCTGGAAAACACTATGCAAGAATTGTATTTCTATATTAAGATGGGATTCTCTGTTTTTCTTTTCTTTTTTTTTTCCATCTTGGGGAGTTTTGTTTGTTTAGGGCTGCATTTAAAGCATGAACTTGAGGTTGAGATCTGGGCTGGACTGGATCCACCTCTGCCCAGAGAGAACTCTTCCCAAGCCTGTCACTTCCCTCTCTGAGTTTCCTTATTTGCATGTGGGAAATAGAGGTAACAATACCAATAACTCAGGGATTGGATCATCATTGCATGACAAAACGAAGGTCAAAGAGATATCTGAGAGCAGATTCAAAATATCTAGTAGCCAAGGGCTCTGTTAGAAAACACGGGCTGGTGTGGGAGCCTCCCCAGAGTGGCTGTTCCCGGCCACGGCCACTTGGACCAGGAGGTGCTCTTCCCTCCGCCATAGATAGCCTGGGCTTTCCACCCACAGGCAGACTTTACATGCGGAGGACAGCATGTCACAGCATGGGACATTGCATGCATTTTATTCCCTGACCAAACTGTTCCTTTGAGATGACAAGCCATTCAAAAAAAAAATAGTAATAATGATAAACCCTCTCTGCCCCAGCTTTTCAGGATATTATGGGTTTTTTACAGCCTAACAGTGATAGGGACAGAGTAAAGGGACAAAATAGGTGATCAAATAGTTAATCCCACTAGGGAATTGTAAGTAGAAAAAATGAAGGACCTCTGTTAATATTTACTCGAGAAAGTAGGTTTGCTTAGCAACAGAAGCATGAGACATGCCCCCAAACAAGAAAACAATGGTGGGGGCTTCCCTGGTGGTTCAGTGGTTGAGAATCCACCTGCCAGTGCAAGAGACATGGGTTCGATCCCTGATCCAGGAAGACCCCACACGTTGTGGAGTTAGTAGGCCCTTGGGCTACAGCTACTGAGCCCATGCTCTGCAGCCCAGGAGCTGCAACTCCTGAAGCCCACATGCCCTAGAGCCTGTGGTCCGCAACGAGAGAAGCCAAGGCAACAAGAGGCCCCTGCACCGCACCTAGAGAGTAGCCCCTGCTCACCATAACTAGAGAAAAAAGACCCAGCACAACCAAAAAAAAACAACAATGGACGGCATGAGACCCATATCCTGCCCAGTGAGCTCAGCAAGTTAGGACACGCTCTCTGCACACATAAAAAACACAGTAATTTGTAGACCTAGCTTGACCATGTAGGGGCAAGAAAACTCCCTGCCCAACTTGGAGGAGAAGCTGGTGATTTCTTCCTTTGATTGTAAAATTGTAACCCACTTAGTTCTCAGGCAGCATCTTCTAGCCTGCCTGCATGTCTCACAAGCGTCCTATTCTAATAAATCACTTATCACTTTGTTTTTTGCTGAATTCCTTCTGAACTAGGACATAAAGGACCAGAGCTCTTTGGAGCTCCCCAAAATGCCACCTGACCGTTTCAATAGAAATTGTTTTTCTCTAATGTGAGATACTACGTAATGAGCATTTACATTGGTCTATGCTATTACAAAACACAGCCACATGACCATTTTTAAAAGCTTTATTGAGATACTTCACCCTTTCAAAGTGTACAATTTGATGTTCAGAGAAGGAAATGGCAACCCACTCCAGCATTCTTGCCTAGAGAATCCGGTGGACAGAGGGGCCTGGGGGGCTGCTGTCCATAGGGTCGCACAGAGTCGGACACGACTGAAGTGATTTAGTATGCATGCATGCATTGGAGAAGGAAATGGCAACCCACTCCAGTATTCTTGCCTGGAGTATCCCAGGGACAGAGGAGCCTGGTGGGCTGCCGTCTATGGGGTCGCACAGAGTCAGACACGACTGAGCAACTTAGCAGCAGCAGCAGCAGTACATGCGCAATGTTGTGTATTCACAATGTTGTGTATTCACACAATTGTGTAACCATCACCACTATTAAATGCTAGTACATTTTCATCACCCCAAAAAAGAAACCCTTTACCAATTAGCAGTCACTCCACATTCTCCCTCCCTAGCCCCTGAAACCACAAATCTACTCCTTGTCTCTACAGATGTATCTATTCTGAACATTTCGTATGGATGGAACTATACAATATATATTTTTTTGGTTTCTTTTTTGTTTTTTTTTTTGTTTCGTTTCTGTCTTCTCTCACTTAACATAATGCTTTCAAGATTCATCCATGTTGTAGCATGAATCAGTAACTTTATTCCTTTTTATTCACTGAATAATATCCCATTGTATGGGTATGTCATATTTTATTATCCACTCATCAGTCGATGGACATTTGGTTGCTTCCATTCTTTGGGTATTATAAATAGTGCCATTATGAATATTCTTGTAGACGTATTTGTATAAACATATGCCTCCAATTCTCTTGAGTATATACCTAGGAGTGGAATTGCTGGATCATATGGTAATTCCCAGGAGCTTCCCAGGTGGCACTGGCAGTAAAGAACATGCCTGCCAGTGAAGGAGACATAAGAGCTGCGGGTTCGATCCCTGGGTCAGGAAGATCCCTTGGAGGAGTGGATGGCGACCCACTCTAGTGTTCTTGCCTGGAGAATCCCCATGGACAGAGGAACCTGGTGGGCTGCAGTCCCAAGAGTCACAAAGAGTCAAACACATCTGAAGCAACTTAGCACAGCAACATGGTAACTCTACGTTTAATTATCTGAGGAACTATCAGACTGTTTCCTCTAAATTTTGCATTCCCATCAGCATGTATGAAGGTTTCAGCTTCTTCACAAATTCAACATTTGCTACTGTTCATCCTTTTTTGTTATAATCATTCTAGTGGGTGTGAAGTAATATGATTTGCATTTCTCTAATGACTAATGAGGTTAAGCATATTTTCATGTCTTATTGGCTATTTGTATATCTTCTTAGGGAAAAGTATAATCAAGTCTTCTGCCCATTTCTAAACTGAGTCTTTTTGTTGCTTAGTTGTAGGAGTTCTTAACATATTCTGGAAACTAGACCCTTATCAGATGCATAATTTGTAAATATTTCCCCTATTCTATGGATTATCTTTTCACTTTCTTGATAGTATTCTTTGATTCATAAATGTTTTTAATACACAATCTGAAAAAAAATACACAATCTGCTAAATTAGAGTGAATCTTTATTTCATCATTATAAAAGTGACATTTTGTTACACTCTTGAGCTAAAAGAGGAAACCATTCTCTTGTGGAATTGGGCATAATTCAGCAGCCATTTCTAATAAACTTTGAGTAAAACAGAACTAGAAGAAAAAAACTAGACTCTGATTATGAATCCTTAACAGAAACAAGTAGCAAACATCGAACTAAATGAGCCATCCTGAAGTCACTGCCATCAGACCCCGGAAGAAGGTATGGGTGTCCACTATGATTCCATAATGATTTCAAGGTGTGGGGCTCTCACTGGCTAAGACTCTGCGCTCCCAACGCAGGGGGCCTGGGTTCACTCCTTTGTCAGGGAACTAGATCTCACATGCCACGACTAAGACCTGGCACAGCCTACATAATAAAGAAATAAATTTTAAAGATTCAAATCAGTATAAAAAGTAAACTGTAAAGCAGTTCACGAAAGAAATATTAGAAGGATAGCTGAATAAGCTTAGGTTGGGAAGATCTTGTTAAGTAGAGCAGGAAACCTAAAAACCTTAAAAGACAGATTGGGGCTTCCCCGTTGGCTCAGTGGTAAAGAATTCGCCTGCCAGTGCAGGGGACACAGGTTCAGTCCTTGGTCCGGGAAGCTTCTGCATGCTGCGGGACAACGAAGCCCCTGCAGCCCAACTACTGAGCCAGCACTCTCGAGTCGGTGAGAGAAGCCACCGCGGTGAGCAGCCTGGGCTCCACGACAAAGAGTGGCCCCAAGCCCCACACCTGGAGAAAGCCCAGGCACAGCAACAAAGGCCCATCGCAGCCAAAAATTAAATAAATAGTTAAAAAAAAAAAGAATGAGGAAGACAGTGGTCTTTCCCCCTCCCCGCCTTTTCCTTTGATTATAAAACTGTAGCCCAATAAGTTCTTGGGGCGCAGCACCCTCTTGCCCACCCACTTGTAAGCCTCACAAGGGTTCTGTTTTAGTAAATCACTTCTTATCTATCACCTCGCCTCTCACTGAGTTCTTTCTGCCCTGAGACATAAAGAACTAGAACCTCTTGGACCACCCCAAAATGCGGCCTAATGATTTTGCTAGGGGTGTGATGTACAGTTCAGTTCAGTCTCTCAGTCATGTCCGACTGTTTGCAACCCCGTGAATTGCAGAGAGTCAGACCACCCCAAGATGCGGCCTAATGATTTCGCTAGGGGTGTGATGTACAACATGATAAATATAACTAACACTGCTAAGTCGCTTCAGTTGTGTCCGACTCTGTGCGACCCCATAAACAGCAGCCCACCAGGCTCCCCTGTCCCTGGGATTCTCCAGGCAAGAACACTGGAGTGGGTTGCCATTTCCTTCTCCAATGCGTGAAAGTGAAAAGTCAAAGTGAAGTCGCTCAGTCGTGTCCGATTCTTTGCAACCCCATGGACTGCAGCCCACCAGGCTCCTCTGTCCATGGGATTTTCCAGGCAAGAGTACTGGAGTGGGGTGCCATCGCCTTCTCCAATAACTAATACTGCTCTATGTTATATATGCAAGTTGTTACAGAGTAAACCCTTGGAATTCTCATCACAAGGAAAAAATTTTTTTTCTATTTCTATAATGTTGTATCTCTAGGAAATGATGGATATTCCCTAAGCTTATTGTGGTCATCATTTCATGATGTAAGTCAGTCAAATCATTATGCCATACACCTTAAACTCATACGGTGCTGTATGTCAATTATATCTCAATACACCTGGAAGAAAATAGGATAAAAATACCTTTGATAAAAAAAAAAAAAAAAGCTGGGAAAAATATACATGCAACACCTTTGATGGACAGTGATTATTGTCTATGGCAAGCATCTGCAAACATTTTCTGTAAAGAGCCCGACAGTAAATATTTGAGGCTTCGGGGCCTCAATCATAACCCTTCAAGTTTTTCTCTGTAGCACAAATGCAACCATAAAGCATTCATAAACAAATACTCACGGCTGTGTTCTAAAAAACTACATGGATACTGAAGTTTGCATTTCATATAATTTCCACAAATCATTTTTTTTTCAACCATTTAAAAATGTAAGAACTGAGGGACTTCTTTGGTGGTCCAATGGTTAGGAATCCACCTGCCGTTGCTAGGGACGCAGTTTTGACCCCTGGTCCCGGAAGATTCAACACACCTCAGAGCAACTAAGCCCACACACCACAACTGAAGCCCACACACTCTAGAGACTGTGCTCCACCATGAGAAGCCACTGCAAAGAGAAGTCTGCTCACCGCAGCGAAGACTGGCCCCCACGCGCCGCAACTAGAGAAAGCCTGTGCACAGCAACAGGGGCCCAGGGCCGCCAAAAAAACTAATGAATAAAATTACTTTTTAAATTACGGCATCATCATAAAATTGATAATCACTGTTGGTCATAATGCAAAGTAAAGGAATATCCCTTTAAAAAAATTAAAATGCAAAACCTGGGAATTCCCTGACAGTCCAGTGGTTAGGACTCCACATGTTCATTGCTGTGAACCCAGGTTCGATCTCTGGTCAGGGAACTAAGACCCTACCAGTCATGCAGCATGGTCAAAAACAAAATAAATTAATTAAATAAATAAACATAATTTTAAATATAAAAACCATTCTTGACTTGCAAGCCTCATAAAAAAGATAACTGGTGAAATTTGGCCTAAGGGCCACAGTCTTGGACCCCTGGCTTTGATGTACAAAAAGCCCCCGTTGCTTGGTAAGGAAAGGCAGAGGACAACGGATGTAAATCTGCAGAAAAAAACCAATCCAAACCGTCACTAAGCATTTGTTACAGGATGTAGAAAGAGATTTTTTTCCTTTTACCTGAATGCGATATATGACGAATAACCCTACATTCTAAAAAGAAAGTCTTGACATGCTCTTGAAAGCTTTCTAGAAGAGACCAGAACTAGTCCTTTGACTATCAACCCTCATCACTCATCTCCAGATAATAACAGCTAATAAAAAAAAAAAAAAAACAACTGAGGAACTTCCCCAGTGGCTCAGATGGTAAAGAATTGGCCTATAATTCAGGAGACCCTGGTTTGATCTCTGGGTCAGGAAGATCCCCTGGAGAAGGGAATGGCTACTCACACCAGTATTGTTGCCAGGAGAATCCCATGGACAGAGGAGCCTGGCAGGCTACAGTCCGTGGGGTCGCAAAGAGCTGGACACGACTGAGCAACGAAGCATGATAATTCAGAAAAGGAAAGAGAGGAGGGGTCAAAGTCATTCTTAGCCTGTTTAACACCCAGAACAGAGGATGTTTTAACTCTCTCACCATTATACAACACTATTTTGGTAATTACCATGTAATGAAACCGTATCCAATATTGAAGGCATTATATATTTCAAAATAGATCATGTCATTGTTCTAATAACTTCCTCTTCTGTTTTTTTTTTTCTTTGTTGTGTTCTATTGGGTCAATATTAAAAAGCAGAGACATTACTTTGCCAACAAAGGTCCATCTAGTCAAGGCTATGGCTTCCACTGCAGGGGCACGGGGTCCGGGTTTGATCTCTGCTTGGGGAACAAACATCATTATGCCTTGGAGTACAGCCAAAAAATAGAAGCAACACAACAGCAACAGACATTAAAAAGAGACTGCACTAAAGGGGTCAAAGACTTTCAGGGGGCACCTGAGGACATGAGTGAGGAAGGGCCAGGCAGAGCCCTGTCTTGGCCTCAGTCCAGCCTTGTGAAACAGGGTGTACTCTGTGTATTAACTGCGGTTGGGAGAGGGCTGGGGAGGGAAAACCACCTTACATTCCCCTAAGACTTATTACTGGTGGGTACCAAGGACAGAGGGTGGGATCAGTTCACCTGGGTACAAGCAGTAGAGCATATATTTTTCTGTTGCTATGTAATAATTTATCACCAATTTAGTGGCATAAAACAATATTCATCTATTAACCCACAGATCAGTAGGTCAGAAGTCTGGGCACAACATGTCTGGGTTCTCAGTAAGGTAGAAATTAAAGTGTTGGCTAAGTTGCATTCCTTTCTAGAAGTTTCTGCCACCAGCTAGGGACAGTGCTTTTAGTGGGCTCATGTTTTTAGGTTAGGACCACCTAGATAATGTCACTTTCTTAAGGTCAACTGATTTGGGGACATAATTACATCTGTAAATCCCTTGATAGCAGTGTGAGGAGGGCACTTCTCCAACAGGAAGAGGCATTGACCCAATCAGTTCGGTTCAGAGACCCCATGGACTGCAGCACACTACGCCCCTCATCCATCACCAATTCAACACTGCACTGCCCAGAAAGTCTCTCTAGTACAGTCTTGAGAATCACTGCTCTAGTGATACTCTATACTTTCCTACCTCTGGACACTCTGTTTCCATTTTTTAATTGTATTTTTTTTTTCACAAACAACAACAACAAAAAATGAAGAGCGTCTTTGTTTATAAAACTTTGAATTTTGGCTGGTTTTCTTAGGATAAGAAATGCTGAGTCAAGAGGGATGAATATTTTTAAGGCTCCTGATACATAACGCCAAGTTTTTCTAGAGACTCTACCAACCTACCATCCCATTACTGAAGTATGATGTCTAAGGTTATTTGATCTAAGCTGAGCCAATGGAGATTTTTGGCTCAACGAATTAGGAGGTATTTGGGGGGAAGCTCCTCTTCTCATCTTACCTCTGAACTCTCTCCCATTTACTGACTCATCTTCACTCCCAAGCTTCCAGTAACTCACTGGGAACCTCTACCTGAAAATTCCAATTAGGTTGTCTCCAAAACTAAATCACTCGTCTCCTTTCCATTTCTTCTCCATTGAAATGCTCCAGATCCAGAAAACAGATCTATCACTATGACTGGGACCATGGTAGTAACCATGACGATAACCATGGCAACCAGATTCCCTAAAGAAATCACACTGAGGGCAGAGGTGACCCAGGAGACCGAGTGGGACTACAGGCTTTCCTCTCCTGCACTGGGCACAGAACGGGACACGTAACGGCATGTACTCGAAGCACCTACGCACCAAAGGGCAAGACGAAAGAGTGACAGACACATCTCAACGAGTAACATGGAGCAGGGGGTGCCTGGAAGGCAAGGTACAAAGCCGGGATTTTGGTGCTGGCAGTTACAGCTTTGAGCTTTCCTGGTAGCTCAGCTGGTAAAGAATTTGCCTGCAATGCAGGAAATCCCAGTTCAATTCCTGGATAGGGAAGATCCCCTGGAGAAGGGATAGGTTACCCACTCCAGTATTCATGGGCTTCCCTGGTGGCTCAGATGGTAAAGAATCCTCCTGCAATGTGGAAGACCTGGGTTCGATCCCTGGGTTGGGAAGATCTCCTGGAGGAGGGCATGGCAACCCACTCCTGTTTTCTTGCCTGGAGAATCCCACGGACAGAGGAGCCTGGTAGGCTAAGAGTTGGACACGATTGAGCAACTAACCCCAGTACAGGTACAGCTTTTGCATGCAGAAGGCTAGCTTTTGTGCCAGGTAAGTCACCCTGCTTATTTAACTTACATGCAGAGTACATCATGCTAAATGTGGGGCTGGATGAAGCACAAGCTGGAATCAAGATTGCCGGGAGAAATATCAATAACCTCAGATACACAGATGACACTACCCTTATGGCAGAAAGCAAAGAGGAACTAAAGAGCCTCTTGATGAAAGTGAAAGAGAAGAGTGAAAAAGCTGGCTTAAAACTCAACATTCAAAAAACTAAGATCATGGCATCCGGTCCCATCACTTCATGGCCAATAGATGGGCAAACAATGGAATTAGTACAGTTTATTTTCTTGGGCTCCAAAATCACTCCAGATGGTGACTGCAGCCATGAAATTGAAAGACACTTGCTCCTTGGAAGAAAAGCTATGTTCAGCCTAGACAGTATATTAAAAAGTAGAGACATTACTTTGCCAACAAAGGTCCATCTACTAAAAGCTATGGTTTTTCCAGTAGTCATGTATGGTTGTGAGAGTTGGACCATAAAGAAAGCTGA
This sequence comes from Bos taurus, assembly GCF_002263795.3. Classification (NCBI taxonomy): domain Eukaryota; kingdom Metazoa; phylum Chordata; class Mammalia; order Artiodactyla; family Bovidae; genus Bos; species Bos taurus. The sequence continues at coordinate 43,476,743 of NC_037356.1, forward strand.
GTACCAAAGAACTGATGCTTTTGAACTGTGGTGTTGGAGAAGACTCTTAAGAGCCCCTTGGGCTGCAAGGAGATCAAACAAGTCCATCCTAAAGAAATCAGTCCTGAATATTCATTGGAAGGACTGATGCTGAAACTCCAAAACTTTGGCCACCTGATGCAAAGAACTGACTCCTTGGAAAAGACCCTGATGCTGGGAAAGATTGAAGGCAGGAGAAGGGGACGACAGAGGATGAGACGGTTGGATGGCATCACCGACTCGATGGATATGAATTTGAGTAAACTCTGGGAGTTGGTGATGGACAGGGAAGCCTGGTGTGCTGCAATCCCTGGGGTCGCAGAGTCGGACACGAATGAGCGACTGAACTGAACTGAACTGAAGGAATCTCTTCCCAGGTGGCGCTAGTGGTAAAGAACCCGCCTGCCAATCCAGGACAAGAAAGAGATTCAGGTTGGATCCCTGGGTTGGGAAGATCCCCTGGAGTAGGAAATGGCAATCCACTCCAGTACTCTGCCTGGAGAAGCCCATGAACAGAGGAGTCTGTCGGGCTATGATCCGTGGGCTCGCAAAGAGTCAGACATGACTGAAGACTTAGCGTAGCACCAAGGCTAACTGCGGAGCCGCCTGTAGAGCGGGCGGGCAGCCAGGCACCGGGGCGCGAGCTGGCACTCAGGCATTTGTGCTCAAGCGTTCTCGGACGCGCGTGCGCGCGCTTAGTCAGGGACCTGACAGCCGGAAGCAGGAGGAAGTGGTGGGGTTGAACCTGGGTCTCGCGCATGCGTGCGCCGTACAAAGCATTTGGCGGGTTTTTCCGGGCTACTCTGTTTTGCTCCCATCACTGAGAAGTTCTGCAGTGGCTTTTAGGAAGCAGGACGTTCCAGGGGAGCGAACTTCTCAAGCTTTCTGTTTTCTTTCTCTAGGCGTTTGAGGGCTTCCAAAAAAAGAAGGAAATAGTGTTTCTCCGTGACTGACGACTGGGCCCTTCTGACCGCCTGAGGTCTTGGGCCATTTGGTCACTCCCCGCCTCAGGCCCTCGGAGGGTGAAAGGATCAGAGGGACCTCGTTCTGCTCATCGATCTCCAGGCTTGTGGGTTTCTTGGCGTCAGATCGGAGCTAGGGTGGGCCCGGCCCCGGTCCCCCTCCTGGGTCATCATGGCTGTGTCCGCCCAGCTCTTGGTGGAGGAGTTGCAGATCTTCGGCCTAGAATGCGAGGAGGCTGTGATTGAGAAATGTGAGTTCCTTGCCCCCTCTCTGGTCCCCAGCCCAGGTCCACCCCCTCCCTGCTCTATTCCGAGGTTCACCTCCCCTAGATGGGGCTTGTCGGTGTTTGTGAGATGAGTGAAACTGAGTTTGAAACTTTGAAATGCTCACAGGGTACTGCTTGGATCCCAACTGAAAAATAAGAATGTGAAGAATGGTTTTCAGTCAGCGCAGTTGCACAGAATTAGGAAAATGTTTAAAGCCCAACAGAAAAGCAAGAGATGTTGGGATTTTGAAATGTAGCTTTTTATTCCTGGCTCCTCCCTTTCCAGCCTACACCTTAACTTCTGCTGATCCATCACTTCTCATCAAAACTGTTGGTGGTCTGTGCAAATAAGAGTCCCTGTCCTGGGTTCCTAAAATTAAATTTTAGCTTTGCAAGGAACTTTAAGGAGCTTAGCAGCTGTTGCTGACAAAGTTTACAGGTGGAGAAACCTATTGTTGTTGTTGTTTAGAGGCTAGGTGTGTCAAAATGTTTTATGACCCCATGGACTATAGCCTGCAAGGCTCCTGTGTCCATGAGATTTTCCAGACAAGATACTGGAGTGGGTTGCCATTTACTTTTCCACGGGAGCTTCCCAACCCAGGGATCGAACCCATGTCTGCTGCACTGCAGGCAGATTCTTTACCACTGAGCCACGGAGAAACAGATAAGGAGAGTTAATTGCCTGAGCTGGGCTGTGAACCAGATCTCCTGCGCCCACGTCCAGTAGTCCATTGTATTGGTGAGGCTCTAGGGCAGTGTCAGGAAGCAAACTCTCGGGAGGTGTGGAGTTACCGGTTTTAGAATCAGGATGATCAGGCATCTGCCTTTACCCTTCATCAGCACATTGAACTTCTTTTTTAATATAGAAAACCAGAATGCAAACGTTAATTTATGAGAGACTGGAATACTCTAAATTTTTATGTCCAGGGCATTCTCTTCCCAACAGGAGACTTGAATGAGAAGACCAATCATAGTCAGAAGTTTACTTGGTGAGCCTAGAGTCAAAACAAGAGAAATGAGTTGTGTGAACTAAGTTTGTAAAGGCTTCAATCCAAGATGCCTCCTGGTCCCTTTTCGTGTAGGACCACATTGGCAGTGATGTTGGAATTCTAGACTTGTGCTTCATGATTGCTAACCTCACCTGGACCTCAATATTGCCTGACATATCTTAGCATATTTCCCTGATCTGTTCACTCTGAGTCTCCTGTGGGAGACATTCGTCACCTGGTCCTCCTTTGACAATCTTCTGTCCCATGCTCACTCTCAGCTGATGAACTTACTTTCTGTTTCCCTGAGAAAAATAGAAGGACCTGTGTCTATGCTATATTCCTTGCCTCCTCCCATTACAGTGAATAAATTCTCCATATTTCCAGCAAAAGCCACCCGCTCCACTTGAGTCTTGAATCCCATTCCTTCTCTCCTCCTTAAGGACATCACTTCAGTAATTCTTCCCTTTCTTATTTTCTGTTTTCTCTCCGTAAGATATTTTTTCCTAGTAGCCTAGGAATGTGACTCTTACCCCAACCTCTAAGTACTCCATTGTTGCCCCATCCCACTCCAGTTATCTTCTCCCAGTTACAACAAATCTTCTCAGAATGATGGCCTCTTCTTCAGTTTTTCCTCTTTAAGCCCATTTCAGTCAGCTTTTTCATCCCCACCGCTTCACTGAAACTGCTCCTCCCAGGGTCACCAACGACCTTCACCTGGCCAAAGCCGCAGATGCGTTTTTCTGTCCGCCTTTGGATGAGCAGCAGCATGTGATGCCATTCATCTGGTCCTCTTCTTTAAAATGCATTTTCCTCTTAGCTGCTTGGACACTCCTCCTGGGTGTTCTAATGTGCGTGCCACCACCTCTTAGCCTTTGCACATTCCTCTGCATTCTAAGCCCCAGCTCCTTGATGATCTCACCTGATCTCATGTGTTTGCTAGTGGTCCCCAGATTTATAACTCAGCCCAGACCTTTTGCCTGATCTGCAGGCCAGTCTGCCTCCCACATGTCTCCAGCTGGAAGTCTGATTGGCATCTCAGCCTCAGTGTCTGAAGCTAAGCTCCTGCTCCCTCTCCTCAGAGTTCCTCCTGCTGCCTCCCCATCTCAGTTCATAGTAACTGGCCCCTTCTAGATGCTCAGGCTAAACCCACAGCATCATCCTCATGACTTTCTCTCTTTACACCCCACATCCAGTCAGCAGATCCCAGGGGCTCTACCTTCAGGATGCTTCCAGTCTAGAGTCCAACCACTTCTCCCCTCCTCTACTGACACTGCCTTGACCCAAGCAACTGTCATCTCTCGCCATGGATTTTGCCATGGTTCTCTTCATTGGTCCCTGATTCCGCCCTTGTCCCCTTCAATCTGCTTAACACAGCAGCCAGGGTGACCCTGTTCATTGGAAGTCAGGTTGTGTTACTGTTCTATTCAAACCACCCAGTGATTTCTGAGCTTGCTCAGAATAGTTACAGGGGCCAGCAGTCTGCACCCCCTTTACCCTTTCAGCTTGTCTCTGTCTCCTCCTTCCTCTTTGCATCCCAGCCGTGGAGGTCTTGCTGCTCTTGCTTCTCCCTCAGGATCCTTGCCTGAAAGCTCTATCCCCTCAACACTGCCTGCCACACTCCTTTACTTCTTCCAAGTCTACTCAGATGTCATGCCCTCAATGAAGCTTTCCCTAATCACTGTGTTTAAAATTGCCAGCCCCCTGATCCCTCTCCAGGCTTTATTTTTTCTACAAAACACATTTAACCAGCTAACATACATTTTTTACTTATTTGGTTGTTTTCTGTCTCCTCTCCATAGTGAGCTGCGTGAGAACAAGGGTTTGTCTCTTTGTTATTCACTGCTATTAATATATCCTCGTGTCTAGAACAGTGCCTGTCCCTAGTAGGTGCTGAATAAATGACTATTGAATAAATAAAAGATTATTTTCACTTTTCAAGGTGAAAGCCACAAGAAATGAACTAAGTTCTTATGTGTCCAATTTCCCCCTACAGTGGTAGAATTGTGCATTCTGTATGGACAGAATGAAGAGGGAATGGCCAGCGAGCTTATAGCCTTCTGCACCAGCACACATAAAGACTGCTTTACCTTAGAGACCCTGAATTCTTTTGAGCACGAGGTAAGAAGAAACTGTAGGCAAACTAATAATGTAAATTTCCGTGTCTGCTCTGTCGGAAGGTGGAGCACCGTATTGAGAAGAGTATGTACCTTAGAATCAGACCTGGATTCCAGTCCCAAAGTGAGCTTGGACCAACTCTTTAATGACTCCTAACCTCAGTTTCCTCTTCAGTAGTGGTCCCCATGATGTGTATATTTTATGGTTATTGAATGAATTGAGAATGGTTGTAAGTCCCTCCTAAAACTATGCTCAGCAGGTGGTAGTTTGTCAGCAAGTAATTGGTGTTAATATTAGAATTGTTACGTGTTGCAGAGAAACAGCGACAGGTTAAGTCTTTAGTCTATCATGTACATCTTCATTCTTCTTTTGAGGAATTTTATATTTTCGATTATATTTCAAAATGCCCATGATTACCTCATGACTGTGGGAAACGCTTCCTCTATTACTTGACTATGGAATAATATATTCATTATCTTTTATTCCTCAGTTTCTGAGCAAAAGAGTATCCAAAACCCGACATGGCGCCTCCAAGGACAAGGGGCTCAGGCACGCAGGAGCCAGAGACATTGTCTCCATACAAGAGCTGTATCCTTTTCTGCTCAAGGCCCTTGTATCAATCTACATATTGTATTTTCTCATTGTCTATAGTTGCATGTGTAAGTTAAGAGCAAGTAATAAGGGATTTCCCTGGTGGTCCAGTGGTTAAGACTCCGAGTTCCCAATGCAGGGGACGTGGATTCCATCTCTGGTCAGGAAACTAAAATCTGGCGTGCTACATGGCATGGCCTAAAAAATTTTTTTAAATAAATAAATAATTTTTTGAAAACCACAAAAAACATAAGAACAAACTCAAATTTAAAGTAATATACCTAGTATTCAGATTTCTTATTTGATCGATCCTTGCCTTAGATTTTGGGTGGAAGTTTATTGTTTCTCTTAACCAGTGTTTTTAGAATTGAAGTGGAGGAGGAAGAGGAGACCCTCTTGAACTCTTACACCACACCCTCTAAGGTGCGTGTACCCTGTTTGGAAATTGCATTCTACACGTAGCATTTTTTTTCTTTATTCTAAAAATATCAGCACAGCACTTGAAGTTCTGAAGGAGAAAATTAGCCACTCATACAGTTCCTACTCTATTTCCACGTATGCATCTTCCTTTCCGATCATGTGCTAGATGATTTTACATGATGGCAGTCCTTGTGGACACATAGTTATCCTGCTGTCTTCAGTTAGCATATCATAAAATTTTGGTCAGTGTGATTTCCCCATAATTGCTCTTTTTAGTGGGAGTCTAGTTTTGTAGCGGGTGGAGGCACTGTGACTGCTGCTTATCCAGTTTATGTGTTGGGCCCCGTGGTAGGAGGCGGAGTAGAGCAGTGGAAGGGCACGGTCCTCAAAGCCTGAGTCAAAGACATAAGTGACCTCGAGTGAGCTGCTTTTCTCTCTCTGAACTGCCATTTCCTTTCCTACATAATCAGGGTTCATTCATTCACTTACTGAGCAACTACTGTGAGCCAGACACTGGATGAACTGGTGAATGAAGCAGCCAAGGTTGTGCTCTGCCCTCAAGAAGCCAATAGCCAGCAGATAATACCCCGTGATATTATCTTGAATAATATCTTGAGGGCTTGAACTAAATGAACATGTAAAGTGCCAAACCCAAAGCAATGTATTCAGTAATCATAGTCTTTATAGAAAATGAATTTGTGGCAATCCTTAAACAAGGAGCAAGCCTTAATCTATCAAAGTAAATTACACTGTAACAAAGAAGATGATAAGGGAATTCCCTGGCAAGAACCTGGTGCTCTCACTGCCAAGGCCCTGGGTTCAGTCTCTGATCTGGGAACTAAGATCCCACAAGCCACGCTGCACGGCCCCCCACCCAAAAAAAAAGAAGGAAGGAAAGGTGAGTCATTTAAATGTGCTTGTGGAGAGCAAAAAAGCTAAAATGTTCACAGCATCAGAGTTGTTCATATTTGGGAGGACTGACTCGTGGTAACTCAGCTCTCAGTAGACTGATACATAAATCAGATGCAAATTTACTTAATTTACTGTTGAAGTATACACATTTCCGATGGCTGAAATACCATATTGAGGACACCTCATTCCTGCTACAGAAGTACTCAGGAGGCTCGAACACAGATCAAAGTTTGGCCATGGAATCATAGCCAAGAGATGAGCTGAAATGAGTGAACAGTTTGAAATATGCATCTGGAGCTCAGAGGAGAGGCAGACTGGATCTGGGGTAGAAACAGGAAAAAGACTTGAACAGTGCCCAGCACGTGGGAACTCGGGCATCAGCGCAGCACGATGACAGGGTCAGAGCCCAGGGCTGGCCTTTCCCACCCAGACCAGTGCCAGGGGCAGGAGGGCCCATATTGCAGAGGTGAGTATGTCAGTGGTCTTAGCTTGTCACCATTAAATATTTAACTTGTGCAATGACAGCTACTCTTTTTTTATTTTAAAATATTTATTTATTTCTTTGTGCCAGGTCTTAGTTGCAGCATGTAGGATCTAGTTCCCCGAGCAGGGACTGAACCCAGGCTCCCCTCCATTGGGAGTGCAGAGTCTGAACCACTGGACCACCAGGGAAGTCCCACCAGCTACTCTTTTGCCCCCGTGCTCACCATAAATCTTCCGGTTGTAGTCCGGCTCCCCACATGTCCCGCCTGACAGGGAAAGATGTGTCAGCCTGGGGATTTGAAGTTCCCATGCTGCTGGCGTCATGCTTCTAATAAGTGAATAATCTGGCTATAACTTGGGTTCCTGTGTGCTGTGAGGATGAGCTCCCCCCAGGGTATGAGACTGCAGTCCCTCTGTATGTCTCGTTATGGGTGGATAACCCGGCCCGTAGTGTTAGCAGTGAGTCTCCTGAGCTTGCTTCGAGTGAGCACACCTCAGGGACGTCTCGAGCTGGTTTGCTGACACAGTCGGGTTTCACCACGTGGCTGAGGGCTGAGCCCCAAGGCTCTGCTCTTTCCCAGAGTCCTGTCCTCTTGCTTCATCCTGGGAGATGGACCTGGAGCTCTGTAGCCCCCTATATATTAGAAGGATCTTCGGGAAAAATAGTTTGAGAAAAGCCTATTGAAACCATAAAATCTTTGCCATCGTTTGGCCCAGTAATCGCTCCTAGTAAGAATCTCTCGTAAGAAATCATCCAAATTCCAGGAAAAGCTACGTGTGTGATAGCACCTCAGTATTTGTTGTCTCCAGAAACAGATACACCCAACAATAGAGAAGTAGTTACGTAGACTATTATGTATCAATTCCATCCACACAGCTACCAGAAAGGGTGAAGACTGACAAAGTAGGAGAAATGCTCAGAATTAATATACAGCAAAAAACTCAGTATATACAATACTTCAATGAAGGATCATATTCAAACTAAGATTATAACTATTAGAATATTTTCAATTGCAAAAATATTGAAATACTAGAAAGGAGTATTTTTAAATGGCTATTGTATAAGTGTGGTACATAAGGAAGGGTCCTTTTAAAATCTAGTTTCCATTCCAGCCACTTAAGGGTGGTTTCGAATCCTGCTTTCTCTCTCCTTGCCTGTCTGTAGTCACCACTGTAGGCAGCTTTGGTGGCATAACCTAAACCCGCAGCCAGGAGGAGCCCAAGGGCAGGGGAACGCCAGCCAACTAGCCGGCTGCCTGGTTTCCCTCCAGCGGAGGATTTTGTCTTTGCTCAGCCACAGTCCGTTGTCCCAGACTCTGGGGAGCGAGGGATCTCGGGATTTGCCAGTTTCACCCTCCACTCCAGGCATCTCTTTGGATTCTTCTTAATGAGCAAAACCACTCAGAAAACAAAACTGACCATCAGTGAGGCGTGTGCTAAATACTCTCCAAGTATGAGCTCACCCGTGTTATCTGCCTGGAGTCACTCCCTTCTTTAATTCTGAAAACGTGTGGTAGACTTTGCCAGAATAAATAGTAACATGGTCCCATCCCTTGACAGGAAAATGTGTCCGTGCAGGTTAAAACTGTTTGTGTAGCCAGACTCCCAGCTGCGGTGAAGCAGAGAGATGGGGAAGGAAAGTGAGCACACGAGCGATTTGACAGGACAGATTGCCTGCTTGGCAGTCCTCTGGGGGGATGTTGTTGGCATTTGTTTCATAGTTGCCTCCCAAATGGAGACAGCATACTGCTGAGGACTGAATTACAGTTGCTGAAGTCAGATTCTGCTTGAAAGATGGGGCCTTCAGAAGAAACCCAGGCCTGTGCAGTCTGTGCCCTTCATCCGGGCACGTCCTCCCTTTCTTCCTGAGGATATGCGCACTTCACTTAGCAACCTGGGTCTAGAGTGACTGGGCCCTTCTCCTGTTTTGCTTCTAGGGTTCTCAGAAGCGAACTATCACCACCCCAGAAACCCCCCTCACAAAGAGGAGTGTGTCTGCTCGGAGCCCCCATCAGCTCCTCTCACCATCGAGTTTCTCTCCAAGGTATGCATTCTGATAATTCAGCTGTCAGGCAGCAGGCCTGCCCTCCCCTCTCTCTGGTTACCTGGTGGAGGTAACCAGACACTACAGCCTGACTTAAGGAGGAGGGGTGGACGTTTCCCTCTGCAGTCGACTGGCTGGACGGCCGACTGCTCCCTCCCCTCTCCACCCTCATCCTGTGTGGAAAGTTACTGCTTCTTAGCTGTAGTTAAGGAAACTCACTTTCCACCCTCTTTTCTAGGGCTCATTTCCTAGCTCAGAAACTGATATCTCCTACCGAAAACAAACTGTCTATTCAGAAGTTGGGGAGCCTGCGAGTCTCTTGTCAGGAGGAGGCTAATAGGTTTCCACCTGCTTCTGTTAGTTCATGTGTTGTTGGTTTCTTTCTTTCTTCTTTTTTTTAGGTATTTATTTTTTAAAAAGAAAAGCACGTATCTTTGTTCATAATGTTGCGTAACCTGTTCTTTGTTCCTCACTCAGGTTACAACTAGTTGCTGAGTTTTCTTGTCCCTGAACCTACCCCAACTTCATTGGTATTTTATCCCTGCTGCCACTTCTGCACATAAATCCACAGGGATCACGTGTGACTTTTGGAAATCTATAAATGACACGTGTTCCATGAGAGAATTCCGTAGTGGGAGCTCTGCTGAGGAGAAGAAAGGGCTTTAGGTGCTGCCGCATCGGGATGGGGCAAAAGAACAGTGATGTGAACCAGTTAGGGTGACACTGGCTGCCGGGAGTCACTTCTAGACCAAGCAGAGCTTAAGACTTGCCAACCTAAGACTTTCTGTCACATCAGAAAGGAGGTGATAGGGACCTCCCTGGGAGTCCAGTGGTTAGAACTCAGCTCTTTCACTGCCGTAGTCCCAGGTTTGATCCCTGTCAGGGAACTAAGATCCCACAAGCCACTTGGCAGGGCCAAAACACACAAAAGAAAAAAAAAAGCGCTAGCATTGTTCAAGATCAGAGCGGGTCAGATTCTTCTTTTTTTCTTCAATTTATTTATTTATTTGGCTCTGCCTAGTCTTAGTTGTCGGAGAAGGCAACGGCAACCCACTCCAGTACTCTTGCCTGGAAAACTGCATGGATGGAGGAGCCTGGTAGGCTGCAGTCCATGGGGTCGCTAAGAGTCGGGCACAACTGAGCGACTTCACTTTCACTTTTCATTTTCATGCATTGGAGAAGGAAATGGCAACCCACTCCAGTGTTCTTGCCTAGAGAATCCCAGGACGGCGGAGCCTGGTGGGCTGCAGTCTATGGGGTCGCACAGAGTCGGACACGACTGAAGCGACTTAGCAGCAGCAGCAGTCTTCATTGCGGCATGTGGACTCTTTAGTTGTGGCATGTAGACTCTTGGTTGCAGCCTACAGGATCTCGTTCCCCAACCAGAGGTTGAACCGGGCCCCCTGCATTGGGAGCACAGAGTCTTAGGCCCTGGACCACTGGGGAAGTCCCCTGAAAGATAGTGGATCCCGAGGGCAGATTTGACTTTGGTGTGGCCCACTCCTGCTTTCAGGAGTTTTCACCCTGGCTTCCGAATAGAACTTTCTAGACTTAGAAGGGCATCTTTGGATGCACAGAGATGGCTGGTTACAGAGTGGTTCTTGTAGGTGCCAGCACCATGGCAGCAGTTCTGTTCTCTCAACAAGCAAGACTTTGAAACTTGTAGATCTGTTTGCAGCAGACCCCGTGTGAGCATCTTCCTGGGTTAAAGGGCCGGCTGTAATGTGCGCCTCACAGAGCTTCGTGCTTGGCGCAGTCGAGATGCCCTGCCTAGTCATTCTGTAATGCACACTAGTAAAGCCGACATCAGAAACTGGCTTCGTAATTTATGAAAGTAACTTCTAAATTATTCAGGTGGAGGCAGCACTGGAGACAGAGGTCATTAGTCAGGCTCGTTTGCTGCAGCCTCTCTGCAAAGGAGGAACCGGCAGCACCCACTGGAACAGTGCCCACGTAGAACTGGCTCCCGCAGGGTTTCAGGGCATCAGATGAAGCCTGTTGTAAGCAGGCCTCTCGGGGCACTGTGTTCACAACCAAAGGCTTAGAGGACCTCGCTGTCCTCTAAGCAGATCAGCCACACTCGTGTGTCCCCGGAGGTGGACTTTATCAGCGAGTGAGGAGAAAGACGAGAACTTGCCGATCGAGACTTGGAGAATGGGAGTGTTTGTTCACTGGCTGACGGAATTCATTACCTGTCCACCTCCAGAGACACTGGGGAAAGCTGATTCCCTTTCATTTAACTTCATTTTGTTACTGTTTCTACCTTGAACTGTATCATGAGGTGTTACGTGTACACAGAGCAACTTTCGGCTTATCCACAGTTGAGGCTCTGATGATATTCTAACAAATGCTAAAAATGCATAAGGAAGAAAATGGTACTTGAAACTGGCTCTTAATCAATTCAGAGTTTGGGTTTTGTTTTACTTTGTTAGTTTTAAGCCAGGAGAAGACCTTTTAAACTGTGTCTCTGTGTCTAAGCTTTTCTAAACACGTTTGGTATTCCTCAACCCCACTCATTCCTAAAATTCCTTAAAGGTCCAGAATGTCCAACCCCATTAAGCTGATTAGATTTATAAAATGTGAGGCCAGGCTGGCATGCCTCCAATCCCAAATTTCCAAGAGGTAACCTCATCTTAGACTCCTCTCCTTTTAGATGTGAACGCGGTAACTTTGATGTCTTTTGCTTCCAATCAGCGCTACTCCCCCTCAGAAATACAGCTCGAGAAGTAACCGGGGAGAAGTGGTTACCTCCTTTGGCTCGGCGCAGGGGGTGTCTTGGTCCGGGAGAGGAGGAGCTAGTCCCCTCAGCCTGAAGGTCTTGGGACATCCAGAGCCGCTCACCGGGAGCTACAAATACATGTTTCAGAAGCTCCCAGACATTCGAGAAGGTATTTGTTTTTCCCTTTGACATTCTGGAGGGTATAAAACCACCTGGAGGGGCTTGAATCAGTAACAAAGCGTCAGCTAGGCTGGTAGAACAAGTTCAAGGTTCCCTTTGATTGACAGATGTCCTCTGGGCGCCCCTATTAGGAAACGGATATGAGATGACCACTCTCAATAATTCTCCCAAATCACAAGCACTTTGCTAAGAAAAAGCACATAACCGTTTCCCAGTAACAACCACTTGAACTGTGTAGAGGAAGCCAATTAGAGTGTTAAAGGAAGCGGAGACATTTATGGCTTCTTCCTTGGAAAGACTGGAAGGCTCTTAGGGTTGTTCTTGGCTTCCCTGAAACCCCCCTGACCACCTGAGTAAGAGGCAGGCTGGGGAGGGATCCAGGCCGACTTTGGGACTGTGACCTCATCCGTGACCCCTCCCTCCCCCCGACCATGGCCAAATGGAAGGCCGGGTTCAGCAACCAAATATTGGGCAATTGGCTCGGGCTTGAGCAGCTTACAGACTGGCTGCTGTCCTTGGCACCCTGCCTGCTTCTGTGAAATGACTGACTTTAGTGTTTTACAAGGTGCTGTGTTTTCTCTGCTTGGCAAGTAAAATGTCTTAAACACACTTTTTCCCTCTGGGATTTCAGTTCTGACCTGTAAGATAGAAGAACTTGGCAGTGAACTCAAGGAACATTACAAAATTGAGGCTTTTGCTCCTATTCTAGTCCCAGCACAGGTAAGAGTTGTTCTAATAGTCTTTCCTGATTGATACTGTTTTTTTAAATCAATGATGAAAAGTCAACCTCCAGCTTCCTTTTCACTAACTGTCTACCTTCTAGTTAGAACATCTACCTTGGATGAACTTGGTAAAATGGGTTATAAGTGCTGTCTGGTTTTGTGACCAGATTAAATCATTTGCTTTGCACTTGGGTTAGAGCCTTGCGTGTAAACAAGATTGAGGGCCTTAAGCATTCAAGTGTCAGGATATGAGAACAGCAGCAAAGTGAGGATTTCCAGAAACGGTGACTCATGGTCTCTCCCCTTCTTTGGTCTCTGTCATCAGGGATCAGGTGCTGTGAATAATGTCCACGTCATACTTTAATCTAGCACGTGTACAGTGCTTTCTCTCTAGCATGTACGCTAAGGGGAGATGTGTTCTCAGAGTTTCTTTACGGCGCCTCTGTCACATATTTGCATTCAGAGGAGAATGGCCAGCTGGGGAAGATATGCAAAACCGTGTCATATAAGGAAGATTCGGGGGAGTTGGGAGGAAGTAGTGGAGGGGAGGCTGGGTTGTACAATCTCTTGGGGAAAGATTAGACTTCCTCGGTTTGCTCCCGGGAGTGAGAACAGGATAGAGGAAGCCACCGAGAGAGGAATTTCAGCTCAGTTTAATGAAGAACTTCCTGTTACAAGGCGGTATGGTGTGTGGTTAAAGGATATGGCCCTGGAGCCAAACATCTGGGCTTCAAACCCACACTTTGCCCACTGTTTGACGTTGATTAAATTATCTAACCTTTCAGCTGCTGGTTTTTCTCATGTCTAATATGGATGCAATAATAATATCCACCTCACAGTTATTGTGAGAGTTAAGTGAGTTGATACACATAAGCCTTTAGAACAGTGCCTGGTGTTCAGTGAGCCCAGTAAACCAGAGCTGTCATTAACCGTTATTCAGGAAATGGGTGAAGAAGGAAATGGCAACCCACTCCAGTATTCTTGCCTGGAAAAGTCAGTGGACGGAGGAGCCTGGCGGGCTGCAGTCCATGGGTTTACATGACTGAGCACGCATGCATGAGGAAGGTGGAGGGAGATGGATGGGTTGGTAGCGATAAGCTGGTAGAACTTAAAAAATGAGAGAGAGATATGTGGTGAGCGGGCTGCCAGTGGGGACGGTGGGCTCGGGCGCAAGTTCCCCTTCACTGGAGATGCTGTGGCTCAGACAGCCACTTAGAGGGGCTGGGGCATTAGATGGTGGACAGGCTAGGTGCCCTTTAAGGGTCCTTTCACCCCTGGGAGCCAGTGATGATACTTGTGGTCGCCTCGGGCTCAAAGTGATGCGCCACCAAAAACATGAGCGCTGTTACTGGAGGGCTGTTTTGCTCTCCATCGGGCGGACCAGATTGTAAGCTCCTGTGTCCCAAAGACTGTTGTTCTCCTGTGTATCTCGGTAGGAGCCCGTCACCCTGCTGGGCCAGATCGGCTGTGACAGCAACGGGAAGCTGAACCACAAGTCAGTGATTCTGGAGGGAGATTTGGAACATTCCTCAGGCGCTCAGATTCCAGTGGATCTATCTGAGCTCAAAGAATATTCTCTATTTCCTGGACAGGTGAGATCAGGGGTGTGTCTCCCCTCTGGATGCGGCTATGCTATTTGCTCCTGGTGTGTGTAGTGAACTGTGGCCAGGTGCCCCGCACTTTTGACCTCTGATGCCAAGAGGTGTAACTGGAGCTCAGGCACCAGAGTGGATGCCAGTGTGGGGGTTCCAGTCCCCTGTGTGCTCCGACCTTGGCTCTGGGATCTGCTGCCAGGTTTCAACCCCAGCTCCACCCCGCAGGGCGGATGACTTTGGCGATGTTACTTAACCTCCCAAACCCAGAGTGTCCTGATCTGTGAAATGGAAATGATAATCCTCACCTTATAGGAATGTTGTAAAAATGAGATCACCATGTAAAGCGTAATTATTATTACACTAATATAACCCCCTTCATTTGTTTTCTAGAAAAACACCCCAAGCTTACAATTACAGAATGAGAGTAGCTGGACAGTACTTGTAACTCTATCACAGTAACTTCTTCCAGACCTCCTGTTGACCAAGTCTGTCTGCTGCCTGCCTTTCAGGTGGTGGTCATGGAAGGAATCAACACCACGGGTAGAAAACTTGTTGCCACCAGACTCTACGAGGTACAGTGTGTGGGCTTCTCTCCATCCTGGAGCCCATCCTCTGTAAAGGCCTGTTGATTCGCTTCTCAATTCTCTGTAGAGTATGACCTACTTCTAGGTCAGGGCTTAGCAAACTGCTCCCCTAAAGGGCCAGACGATACATATTTCAGACTCCACAGACTTGGTCTTCATACAATGTCAACTCTGCCATCGTAGCACAAAAGCAGGCACGAACAACCCATTATCCAAAGAGCGTGGCTGTGTGCCAGTGAAAGTTTACTTACAGCAACAGGCGGTAGCCAGATTCGCCCATAGCTTAGCAGCCCCTGCTCTGCGGTGATCCTCTGCCGGCTTCCAGGGGATGTGGAAGAAGTAGCAGCACCTGCCCTCCCAGGCAGGACACTGATCCTGCAGTCGCCCGTTTTGCTCCTGCTCTTTCCTGGGTGTGTTTTGAGTTTAGCCGTGACCTCATGCTACCGGCTGTCTTGGCCACTCTGAGCAGTAGAGGAAAAGGGAAGGGGCATCAACTCTGTGGTCTTCCCTAATAGCTCAGCTGGTAAAGAGTCCACTTGCAATGCAGGAGACCCCGGTTCAATTCCTGGGTCGGGAAGATCCACTGGAGAAGGGATAGGCTACCCACTCCAGTATTCTTGGACTTGCTTGGTGGCTCAGCTGGTAAAGAATCCATCTGCAGTGCTGGAGACCTGGGTTCGATCCCTGGGTTGGGAAGATCCCCTAGAGAAGGGAACAGCTACCCACGCTAGTATTCAGGCCTGGAGAATTCCATGGATTTCGTAGTCCATGGGGTCTCAAAGAGTCAGACACGACTGAGTGACTTCCACTTTCATCAACTCTGTGGGCTTTTAGCTCCAAGGAGCAAGACACCCACAAACAAGCCCCCATTCAGTGCCCACCCCGTTCCTGACCAGAGGTGGAACCTGGGGCAAAACCTCACCACAGTTTTCTCTCCTGTTTGAAGGGTGTGCCGCTCCCATTCCATCAGCCCGATGAAGAGGATGGAGGTGAGCTAGACTTCCAAGGGTATTTGCCAACAGTGCGGGTGGAGAAGGGTGGGCCAGGGTCTGGAGCACAGTTCCTCTGGCCCTGGGAAAGCTTCAGGAGCTGTGAGAGAACCATTCTGGAGCTCCAGGGTGACCGCAGATTCATGGGTTCACGGGCCCTTTGTGGAAGGCCAGGGGTCTGAGCCTGTGTGGCTGGTCAGCCTTACCTCCTGTGCTCTGATTCCACAAGAGCTGGCATTTCAAGACTAATGTTGAACAAGTGTTTGAAGGTTGCTTTGAAAAAGAAAAAAACCAGTGGAATTCCCTGGCTATCCAGTACTTAGGACCCCAAGCTCCCAATGCAGGGGCACAGGCTCCATTCCTGGTTGGGAAAGATCTTGCATGCCATGCGGCCAAAAAATGAAAGGGAAGGGGGAAGAAAAGGAAAAAAACAAGAAAAGGGTAAAGAGCACCAATTTAAAAAAGAATTCCTTTAAATGCCATGTGATATTCTGGACAAGGAAAGGGGACATTAGTGGAAAAACCAGTGACATTTAAATAAAGTCACGAGCTAACAGTAACATACCAGTATTAATGCCTTCGTTTTGATGAATGTACCCTAGTTATGTAAGATGTTAGCATTAGCGGTTGCTGGGTGAAAGGTGTACATACGGGAACTCTGGACTCTGTTTGGGACATTTCTACAATTCTAAGGTTATTCCAAAAAGGAAACTCTATTTTAAAATTACATACATTTCTCAGGAAGCCTAGACCATCTTGGTAGCTAACCTAGATGAGAAAAGATGAACATTTCAGTAAACTTGGCTTCAGAACAATTCCAAGCATTTTTGTAAGCAGAGCAGTAGGCTGTTGAGGATTAGCAGGGAGATAGCTGATGCTACCTGTATTGTCAACACCCGCTCCACGTTAATGTTGTGTGAGGTCATCCTTAGAGGCGGCCTGGAATTGGGAGCAAGATTTAGGAGTTTATGACCTTGCACATTCTCTCAGGAAGTAAGTGTTTATGGAAACTGGAGTGCTGGTGTTGAATCAAGTTCAGGTAGCAAAGGGGACAGACAGGGCTGAACTGCCCGGAGCCGGAGCTGTGCCACGGAAATCTTTGGAAGCAATTGAATAAGTTGCTTTTGTTTTGTTAATAGTCATTTATTTATTTGGCTGCACTGGGGCTGCATTGTGGCATGCCGACTCTAGTTCCCTGACCAGGGATCGAACCTGAACTTCTTGCACTGGGAGTGCAGAATCTTAACTGCTGGAAGTCCCTGAAACAGTTGTTAATAGACATTTTGTGAGCAAGGTGTTGGGCTCAACACCTGGGTGTGGAGACACAGAATACATGGACCTGGCCCCGGGCGCTCACCGTTTACCTGGGGCCGGCGTCTCCTGGGCGCCTTGGAACTGAATGTAGCTTTGTCGCCTCCCCTCTGCACAGCACCAGTATTACTCTCCTCCTTGAATTCTCTATCTCAGTTCAGTTACTGCTACGCTCGACTAACAGTGGCCCTCATTCCTGGAATATATTCCTGAACATATGACTTTATATGGCAAAAGGGACTTTGCAGGTGTGACTAAGTTAAGGCTCTCGAGATGGGGGTTGTCCAGGTGGGCTCAGTGTAACCACAAGGGTCCTTATAAGGAAGGGCGGGAGAGGGCGGGTCACAGAGATGGACATGTCAGGTTCTGGCTTTGAAGATGGAGGAGGGGCCATGGGCCAAGGATGCAGGCAGCTCTGGAGGCTGGAAGGGGCCAGGAAAGGATTCTCCCCAGAGCCTCCAGAAAGAATGCTGCCCTGCCCACACCTTGATTTTAGGACCTCCGACCTCTTGGACTGTAAGATAACAAATGTGTATTGTTTTAAGCCACCAAGTTTGTGGTAGTTTGTTACCAAAACCATAAGAAGCTAATAAAGCTGCCTGTTAAGAAGTCAAGGATCATTGGCTTTGTTGTAAGCTACAGAACCTGGTTCAGACTAATTTAAGAGAATTTGTTAGGGGAAACTCAGGTAGCACACAGCCCGGACAATGGCCGGAACAGGCTTACAGTCCGGATCACGGCTCAGCAACGCCAGGTGTCCAGGTAGCAGGGAGTCCTGGGCTGCACTGACCAGGCACCTCAGCTGGATGGGTCAGCGCCTGTCTTTTTTCTGTCCTTGCATAGTTCACCTTGAGATTCTGGAATCCAGAGGAGAGAGTGAATGGCTTAAGCCAGTACATGCCTGCTGCTCTTTGGCTGGGGAGGACGGTGCACCTAACTTACATCTCCATAGGGCAGCAGGTGGAGGGGAGAGGACCTTATGGACGCCAAGGCGGATTCTCTAAAAGGAAAGCAGATGCTTTGAGGAAAAGGGCACCCCGAAACAAGGCCCTGCACCCCATAACACGAGAGTCTCCCGTCCCAAGCCTTGCCCCCTAGCTGGTCTTCCCGGACCCCTCGATGTACCAAATTCTCCAGCTGCTCTCAACACTGATGGTCCCTCCCACTGAGCTCGCAAACCTCAGTGCTGTTGGGGACCTGCCTTGCCCGGGCTCCCCAAAAACTCTGCTCTCAAGTGTAAGCAAAGTCACAAAAAGACAAATACCACATGATTCCCCTTAGATGACGTTCCTAGAGCCGTCAGAATCATAGAGGTGGTTGCCAGGGACTGGGGGAGGGGGAGCAGGGAGTTAGTGTTTAACGGGTGCGGAGTTTCATTTTTACGAGATAGAAAGAGCTGTGGAGATGGAAGGTGGTGACAATTGCACAACATTATGGATTTATCTAATACCACTCCAGTGTTCTTGCCTGGAGAATCCCAGGGACAGAATAGCCTGCTGGGTTGCCAGCTATGGGATCGCAATACAGTCGTACGTGACTGAAGCGACTTTGCAGCAGCAGCAGCAATACCACTGAAATGTTGGCTTAAACATGGCTGTGATCAGGAGGAATTTCCCTGGTGGTCCAGTGGTTACACTCCGAGTTTTCACTGCTGAGGGCTCAGGTTCGATCCCTGGTCAGGAAACTAAGGTCCTGAGACCCACGCAGCACGTCCCCCCGCCCCCCAAAAAGTTGAGTTTTGTGTTGTATATATTTTACCACCAAAAAAAAAAAGTTAAGAGGAAAACCACGTAAGCAAACGTCACTTCGATCAATTCTCTCCTGACTCCCACCTTCCTCCCATCGTCTCTGGAGTTCTGGTTGCTTGCACACTTGCCTGTCTGTGCAGCTCATGGAGGGCTCTTTGAGGGCAGGGTGAGGTCTCATTCCTTTCAATCCCCTGAGTTGCACATGTGGGACTCTTAATTGAGTCCCAAGGCTTCTTGCCCTCATTGTCCTTTCTCCCACCATCCCAGCATCTTCTCATCAACACCTTAACAATCCTTTCCGGCTTAGATTCTGAGCAGTTCATGGTCCTGGTGGCCTGTGGGCCGTACACCACATCTGACAGCATCACCTTTGACCCCCTGCTCGACCTGATCACCATCATCAACCGCGACCGACCGGACGTCTGCATCCTGGTAGGGCCCCTCCGGGGACAGGTCACCTAGGGAGGCACCGAAGGGAGAATGGGGTGGGCGTAGTCTTAGAAAAAGGTCTGATGAGGTTCTAAATTTTTAGGAAGAGTGTCAAACTCTCCTCCTTCTTAAAAGTATTTCTGAGTTCTTGGTCTCCCTCTTTGGCGAGGTGTGTGTGGTCTTTGTTTTAACGTTTGTTTATCTGGCTGCACCGGGTCTTAGTTGTGGTGCGTGGGGTCTCTGATCTTCGTTGCAGCATGCAAGATCTTTAGCTGTGGCGTGTGAAATCTAGTTCCCTGACCAGGGATAGAACTCGGGCCCCCTGCGTCGGGAGCAGAGTCTTAGCCCCTGGCCCACCAGGGAGTCTCTTTGTGTGCATGGTCGTAATCAAAAAGCCCAAGGGGTTTGCCACCTGCACTGACTTTTCAGTATTTCACCTCTTGTCTAATTACTCCCATTTGTGGACTCATCTCTTTTGAAAGCCCAGAGTACTGCTTCTTGGAGGTAGACTGCCCTTGCTGGGTTGAAGGGGGAACAAAACCCAGCATTATAGGAGACAAAGCAGCTAGTGACGGCCCAGTGCCTGGCCATCCAGGGGGCTGTGTCCTTCTGCCTGTGATATGGCTGGGCACCATCCCACCCCCGCCACCTGCCACCTGTCCCAGCCTGTACAGGCAGCCTTGGAGGGAGAGATGGATCCTGGGCGGAGAACTGCTAGGATCGGGTGTGTGAGGGTACTCAGAGGCACGTGCAATTCTGATGTGTTCTTTTGGTACCTTCGTTTCTGCAGTTTGGCCCTTTCCTGGACGCTAAGCATGAACAGGTTGAGGTAAGTGGCTGGGGCTGGAGTCAGGGAGAGACTGGGTACTCGCATTCAGTCAAGGCCTCACTGTTACTTTCATCTCTTGGAGTTTATCCTGCATCTGTAACAGCCTAAATGAATCCCTGTGGCTGATTAGAAAAACATGATTGCAGGGCAAGTCTAATAAAGGTACTGAATGTGAGGGCTTCATTTCACCAGAGTACAGAGCCATCTGGAAGCTGGGGCGGGTTGGGGAGGGGATCCAAATATCTGAGTCCTGGTCCCCTTCGTGTACATGTGTGGCTCTGGGGCAGGAGGGTGGGTGAGGTGCCCGTGGTCCCCCGGAGCTGTGCCTGTGAAAGCCCTTTCCTGGCTGCAACAGCTCTGGGCCCTGAGTGTCACTGTCCTTTGAACTTAACACACAAATGGCCCTTCTGGAGGGGTTTCTTTGTTTCGTTTTTTTTTCAATTTTCAACTGCTGGGTCTTCACTGCAGGCGAGCTCTTCTCTAGCTGGGCAAGCAGGGGCTGCTCTTCAGTTTCGGCGTGCAGGCGTCTCGTTGCAGTGGCTTCTCTTGTTGCGGAGCATGGACTCTAGGGCATGCAGGCTTTAGTGGCTGCGGCACGTGGGCTGAGTCGTCGCAGTTCCTGCACTCTAAAAGCACAGGCTCCGTTGCTCCTCGGCATGTGGGATCTTCCCAGACCAGGGATCCCCTGCATTGGCAGGTGAATCCCTTACCCCTGGGCCAGCAGGGAAGCCCTCTCAGGTTTACCAGCCACAGCAAAGGCTTCAAAGCTCTCCCTACTCCCCTCGGCTCACTTTCAGGACTGATTCTTCCCTGACCTCCTTGCCTGCTCCCAACTAGACTCAGTTCTCAAAAGGACAGAGACCTTTGTCTCGTGTATCTTTGCATCTCCTTCAGCTCCTCACCCAGCATCTGCCCCCATGGCCGTCTGACCAGCGCTCTACAAGTGAACAGACACCAAACATTCAACCTGTAAATCTCCTTTCTTTTCTTGCAGAGCTGTCTGCTGACGAGCTCATTTGAAGATGTTTTCAAGCAATGTCTCCGAACAATTATTGAAGGAACACGAAGGTCAGCATTCAAAATACTGGGCAGAACCTTACATTTCCTGAGTTTCTCCAGGGCTCCCCGTTAATGCTGAAACCGTTCAAAAGTCGTGGTAGTTCCCATCCTTGTATCCTTTTGAACTGCAGAGATCAGCTAGAACCCTTGCACTTCAAGCGCGCCGACCCTGAGTGAAGAAGCATCTTTGTAAAAACAGAGATAAACACACTGGAAAGGACAAGGCTGCCCAGACTCGCTCTTCCCTGGCTCTTTCTGCATTTCCTTCCTTTTCTTACTCCCTTTTGTAGAAATTCATGTTCCCTGGGAATCTTCCCGGGGTGGGGCCGGGGAGTGTTTGATGGCTTACAGCACAGAGTCCCAGGGGGCCTAACATCTCCTGTGAGTGAGAGTTGGGGGGTGAGCCCAAGTCCTTCCCCGAGTCAGTGCTTCGATGGTTTCACGGCGCCCCGCGACAGCTCGTACGTGGGTGGGGACGCATGAGGGTGGGGATTTTGAACCCTTGCCAGGGACTGGAGGGATGGGACTGGGAAAGGTCATAGCGGTGATGAGGGCTGGGCAGTTCTAATTTGAGAGAAAAGTCGCTATTCCAGGAAGAGCCTAAGCTAGAAGTAGAAAGTTTTTCTGGAAGCTGACACCCCCATTTCCTGTCGCTCCCCTCCAGTGCCCGGGTTCGAGAGAAGCTGCTCTTGGTGGTGGATCTCCTCCTCCGGGGATCTGCCTGCCAGGAGCTGAGCTCATCGAAAACAAACATTCCTGAGGCTAAGTGTAAAATACGTCTGGAACAACGGTGGTTTTTGAAACAAGATGTATAGTCTTCCGCCCTTGGCGGTGAGAACTGATCCCAGCAATGATTAGCTGTCATTCTACCTTCTCGTCCCAGCAGGGTAGGCCTCTCGGACTGGGGGAGAACCCCAACCGTCCCCAGAATCGGGGGGCTCGGATCGTGTGGTGTGACAGCCTGCAGCTGGGCCTGCCGCTCCCTTCTCCCTCCCCCACTCCAAGTGACACGACAGGTGTCTTCCCTCTGCACCCCCAGGGTTGTTGGGACCCTGAATGAGTTTGTCAGACCTGGAGGCTCCTCAGGAGATAAGTCCCTGAAAACCAGGGGCAGGCCTGGTGTCCCTGTTTTGTCAGCCCTTGGGTCCCCTCCGGGATAGGCAGGGACCGCCCCGCACGCCAGCCGGGTGCTTTCCCTTTGAGATGGGGTTGTTTTTGGTTCCTCACCCCATGTGGTATTGACAGCAGTGCCACACAAAGAACAGACCGGGCATTGTTGCCCTGGGGGTGAGCTCCCAGCACCACCAGGCACTTTCATCTGCAGCCAGAGTGCGCCTCGGGGAGAGGGGCTGCCCACCCTCCCCAAACAGTATAAAAATGGCCCTCTTTGGGGGGATTTATTTTTACTCTGAGGGGTCAGCAGTACAGAGCACTGAGCCCATTTATCAGTGAAAACCAGAGCCCATGAGGAAGTGCAGCCTCCCTCCCGGGAGCCCAGCAGAGCCCCGGAGCTTGAGGGAGCGGCTGCGAGGCCCGGCCCACCATGATGTGTGAAGTTGTGCAATGCTCAGCATAGTTGGAATTTTCTCGCGGATCCCTCCCCCTACAACCCGTGTATAACTCAGAGCAGGAGGCCCGTTTCCTCCTTAACTGTTGCTCTGCCAGCTCCTGCGAGGAAACAGAGCAAGTCCACGTCTTAACAGCGGCCGGCTGCACCTCTGCTCTTTGTGTCCATCACACACTGAGCCCCGGGGTTCTGGAACACACACTGTCCCCTCCAGGCCACCCCTCGCTCGTTTGCCAGGCTTCAGCACCCAAATTGGTAGTCTTGGATAATCACAGGGAACTTCTCAGTGGCAAAGGGACAGTAACTCATTTGCAGAGCACCCTTGGTCTCGAGGTTCAGATTTTCCGCTGCAGAAGTGTCGGCTCACGCTTTGAGCAGGCGTGACAAACAAGTGGCACGTGTGTGAGCATCAGCAGCACCTTTATCCCTCGTGAGAGGCAGCTGTGTCCCTATACCTGCACAGGTGGGTACCTGCCTGTGCCCACCTTTGGGAAGCCTTCTCGTCTTAAGCAAGAGAGGGCGCTAGAAGTGAAAGCTAGTGGTGGGTGTTGTTCAGTGGCTAAGTTGTTAACGATTCTTGTGGTCCCATGGACTGTAGCCTGCCGGGCTCCTCCGTCCATGGGATTCCCCAGGCACGGATGCTGGAGACGCAAGAGAAACAGGTTCAATTCCTGGTAGGGAAGATCCCCTGGAATAGGAAATGGCAACCCGCTCTAGTATTCTTGCCTGGGAAATCCCATAGACAGAGGAAACTGGCGAGTCCGTGGGGTCACAAAGAGTCAGACACGACTGAGCAACTGAGCATGCACAGGGATCGAACCCAAATCTCCTGCTTGGCAAGTGGATTCTTTACCACTGAGCCACCAGAGAAGCCCAGCGGATGTCAGATATGCCTCCAAAATAACACCTTCCACCTTAGGCCCCTCTGCCAAGGACAGCGAGGGAATCAAGGAGATGGGTTTTTTCCCTCTTCTCTTGTGTGGCTGGAGAGGATAAAGCGTCGGCCCCTAGAGTTTCGGGGTTTCTCTTCACTTCTGTGTTATAACCCTCCACAGAGGGAAGTCTGTCATCTCTGCTTCTGCTGTTGCTGGTAGATCTCTCTTTCATGTTTGTCAGACCGTCAGCTGAGGAATAAAAACCAGCCCTGGTTCCCTGTGTGAGGCGGAGGGGCAGGGAGGGGGCGTGAGCTCTGGGAGAATGCACCATCTCTCCCCCTCCTGGATCCAGCCTGCCTGCCTGGTCCCTCCCGAGGGAAGAGCCCCCAGTCAGGGAGGCAACTGGACACCTAAAAGCCACATCTGTTCACCCAGTGTGAAGAGTCAGAACTTTGGCTTCAGCTCTTGGTCTGAGGAAGGTGAAGATGTCTCAGTCTCTCAGCTGTGTCCGACTCTCCAAACCCGTGGACTTCAGCCCTCTAGGCTCCTCTGTCCATGGAATTCTCCAGATAAGAATACTGGAGTGGGTTGCCATTCCCTTCTCCAGGGGATCTTCCCAACCCAGGAATCGAACCCGGGTCTCCTACATGGCAGGCAGATTCTTTACCACTGTGCCATCTGGGCTCTGAGGATTTCTGGTCACATCCTTGTCCTTCCTGATTTTCTAGATCTCTGTCTCGTCTTCCCTTTTTCTGCCGGTCATCCTCTTCCTCTCTCAGTAGAACATGATGCGGAGCTGCGAGAAAACATGTCCTGAGCCCGTCGAGGTGGTTGTGTGATAGAACAGCCCGTCTCTCACACCCAGTACCCCATGGGGAAACAGCAGCCCCTCCTCATGGAAGAGCTCTGTTTGAGCATCTCCCTTGGAAGCAGGCTCTTGTCTGATGCCCTGACACTTGGAATCTGTCACCCGGCTATGAGCTGTGTTCATCTTCCTTCTTCTGACATGTTTTTTTTGCAAACCAGCTCCGGCTCCCACCTCATCATCGTCCCGTCGCTGAGAGACGTGCACCACGAGCCCGTGTACCCACAACCTCCCTTCAGCTGCTCCGACCTGCTTCGAGAGGACAAAAAGGTACACGCGTCCCCTCCGTAACAGCAGGCAGCCGAGTGCAACGTGCCGGTGGCGACCACCCAGCTCCATCTGGAAGTGGAGGGTGGGGAGATGGAGGGCCTGACTCTCAGCTTCTCTTTATCACAAGCACATGTGTTATGTACTGTGTGTTGGACTTTCCGTGGTCTCCCCAGCCCTCTGGACCCCCCACTTTCCCAGAGGAGAAGTTTCTAACTGCGACACACTAACACCTGCCCCGCCCTTCTCGTTCCAGCGAGTGAGGCTCGTGTCCGAGCCCTGCACCCTTTCCATCAACGGAGTGATCTTTGGTTTGACATCCACCGACCTGCTGTTCCACATGGGGGCTGAGGAGATCAGTAGGTGAGAAGGGGCTTCCAGTTCCATGGGCAGTTTCTGGCCCTCTGGACCCTGGTCCTGTCCTTGGCCAAAGGCCTGCTGGGCAGAGTCTCAAACGGGCAGTCCCTAGAGCAGCACTTTCTGCCAAACCCTTTGGCCAGTGAGTTTCTCTGCACCCACAGGGGGCGGCGGGACACGCATGTGTCTGTTACCACTTGTCTGCGGTGTTTGAGGCCCTGCGGGGTCCCTTCCATCGTATCTTTGCCCCTAATTTCTAGTCATAGACATTCATCTACTTTGCTTCCTTTGCCACATGTGTGACCTAAACAAGCTGTCCATGCGCATGGGGTGACTGTATTTACCCTGGAGGGTATGCCCCCTCCCAGAACAAGGTATTACTCTGCAGGGGATCAGATGCTACCGGGTCTGTTGAACTGAGGCCCAGCGGTTCAGTTCTTCCATTACCTGTGATGGGAAGGAGTGTGGAGCCATTCGTGTGTTAGGAGAGATGGGTGTGTGCAGGTTGGCTCTGGTTGGAGGTGCAAGGGTCAGCCAGCTACAGCTGGCCCCTCGAGGGGCAGACCCCACGTGCTCTCGCACGGTGTGGGGCTGATGACGGCCTGCCTGGGCCTGATCACAAGGAGTTCCCGCTCTTCCCCTTCTCAACCCAGTGTCCTGCTCAACAGACCGAGCTGTTTACAGATACGTCTTTAAACTTCCCCAGAGGCAACTTCCTGTCACACACCTTGGCCACATCACTTCTCTCTAGTTTAAGAAATCCTCCCCAAAGAGAAACAGGTGCCGAGAGACAAGTTTCCACATTCCGTTTCTTGCTTTTCTTCCTTCTGCAGTTCTTCTGGAACTTCAGACCGGTTCAGCCGAATTCTTAGACACATCCTGACCCAGCGGAGGTGAGCCCGCCCGGTGGGGCACCTGCCCGTGCCCGGGGTGCTTTGGAGTCACAGAGCTCGGACAGATTTGACTTCAAGAACCTTCCCCAGTGGACGTGAAAGTTGCTCAGTCGTGTCCAACTCTTTGCAACCCCATGGACAGCAAGGAGATCAAACCAGTCAATCCTAGAGGAAATCAACCCTGAATATTCATTGGAAGGACTAATGCTGAAGCTGAAGCTCCAATCCTTTGGCCAGGCCACCTGATGCAAAGAGCCAACACATTGGAAAAGACCCTGATGCTGGGAGAGATTGAGGGCAGAAGGAAAAGGGGCAACAGGGAATAAGAGGGTTGGATGGCATCACCGACTCAGTTGACATGAGTTTGAGCAAATTCCTGGAGATGGTGAAGGACAGGGAAGCCTGGCCTGTGCAGTCCCTGGAGTCACAAAGAGTCAGACACGACTTAGCAACTGAACAACAACAGCCTTCCCTAGGCCCCACCAGGGAGCTCCCTCCTGGCATGACAGGCCTGCTCTGTCCCCCAGATACAGAGGCGGGGAGAGGCAGGGTGTGACAGCGTGAAAACCAGCGGCAGAGAAGGAGTCCATCTGGGGACGGCTCCCGAGTCCGCTGCTGCTGACTCTCTCTTCCTCTCTGCAGCTACTACCCACTCTACCCACCCCAGGAGGACATGGCCATCGACTACGAGAACTTCTACCTCTACGCTCAGCTGCCCGTCACCCCCGACGTCTTCATAGCCCCATCAGAGCTGAGATACTTCGTGAAGGTGGGTTTGAACTCAGCCATTTCCCAGCAATGCCAGAACCAGTTCCTTTCTGGAGCCCTGGCACTTAACTCCTCTCGGGTCTGCTGGTGGGGACAGTGGCCTCGTTCCTTTGGGGGAGGGGTAGGAGTAGAAAACAAATCTGTTAGTATAATGCTTAAGTGATGCGCCCTTGCTGCCCACTGCCACCACCCCACCCCACCCACGGCATGGTGCTCAAGCAGCCCAGCCTGGAAGCCCCGGAGGCAGCTAGGAAGGCCCTCGAACCACGGTTCTCACCCATGGCCACCTCGGGTGACCTGGGCTTGCCTGTCCCCTCCCTGAATTCTGAGATGAGCTCCCAGCAGCTCTTGGGCACGTTCAGGTTCAGGCTCTCGTGGGGGAATGTACCCCATCAACCTCCTCTTGCCAAAGCAGAGCCAGTCCAACCTCAGGAGGTAAACCTTTCACGCTGTGAAACCAATAGAGCAAGTTTGTCTCCACGTTTGGGAATTGGCTGAGTCACCTTCTTTATTTTGTTTTGGAGACACAAGAGGGACTCAGAGTTTTCTGTAATAAATTAACACATTGGCCCAAAGATGGTTTTCGTCTGCCTTTGTTTCCAGTTTCTATAACATCCTCTGGGGCTGAACCCCTAGATGAGTCCAGCTTCTTCACATCCGTGCCCATGGTTTCAGCCTTTCCAGACCCACAGTCACTCTTTCCTCCCCTCCAGGACATCCTCGGCTGCGTCTGTGTGAACCCGGGGCGCCTCACCAAAGGCCAGGTGGGGGGCACCTTCGGCCGACTCTACCTCAGGAGGCAGACCACAGGCGGTGAGGGGCGGCAGAGTCCGTGTGCTGCCGCCCAGGTGGTCAGGATCTGAGCCGCTGTCCTTCGTCAGCCCCGTCGCGCAGGCCTCACAGACGTCGGGACTGGGAGTAGCCCTCTGACAGGATCCCACCCGTGGAAGGGGCAGGGGCCCTGCGGGAAGGCCTCGGGCAGCTGGTCCCCATCCCTGAGTCCAGCTTCTCTGGAAGAAAACTGTTGTTTCTTCCTGGACACTTAGAGTCCAGAGAGAACTGGCCGTGGGTGCAGCACGCTCAGGAAGGTCAAGGCTTTACGATTTTGTATATGAGTCAGACAGGAAAACAACTTTTGGAGAAATAGAATAAATTCTGTAACTTCTGCGTTGAATCTGTCTTCCACTCCTTCTTTTTCCTGGTAGTGAACAAAGAATGTTGCCTCCTCGACCTCTGTCCAGAGAAGCAGAGCGTCTGTCATGCTGAGTTTCCGCCCAGCCCCAGCTCTGACCCTCTGAGGCCCCCATGGCCTCTGCTGAGGAGGCGCTGGGTTCGGCCGAGGAGCGTGCAGCTGGCTGCATGCCGGGCCCGCCAGGCGCGGTCCTCTCGGGCCCATCGTGGTCCCGGCCCGACCCCTGCATCTGGAGCGGGGCCTCCCGGAGCTGCGCCAGAGCCGGATCCCCTTGCGCTGGCTTGGCCGAGTTGCACCGCTGCCAAGTCTCGCCTCCAACCCATAATGCTCGGACAAGGCCAGGCCCTCCAGGGCCCCCACCATGTCCCCACCCCTGGGGGTCCTGGCACCTGGCAAGAGGCTATCGCTGCTAAATGAGGAGTGGGTTTCTGTTCTCAGCTGGTGGCCGTCCTGCCTCAGACTCCAGAGCCACGGCTGGAAACTCCCGGCTGCCAGGCCAAGGGCCAATGCCTTGAGTCAGAGATAAATAGGTAACCTAACTGTCCAACTTTTGCCTCCCCCGTCTGACGGCGAAGTGGAATCAACAGATCTGACCAGGCTTGGGCAGAACCGGTCTCCCCTTGAAAACAAGCAGCTGCCGTTCCATTGCATTCGTTTTACAGGCGCCTCCTCTGAGGACCAGAATTAGAGACCAGCCCCACCTGGGGGGTTGAGGAGGCTGGTTTTCACTGCTCCCCAGGGTCCCCCACACGTGAAGCACCCAACCATGGTCCAGAAGGCCACCGTGACTTATCAGCCTCCAGACCCGGCATTCTTGGAGCCCGGGCCCCTCTTCCACAACCCCATAGAATTGCTGCAGCTCAAGAATGTCATTTGCATTTTACCCAGCCAAATGTCAGCAAAAAAACCCCACCCCCACCCCCACCCCACCCCCCACCCCCGGGAAACCCTTGCCTGGGAAGATGACAAGCCTTTGGCCACAATAAACAAAACGACCCTCATCTTGCGAGCCACATGTGGCTCCCAGGGTGCCATAACCCCGGCACTTATTTTCACATTGCTGCTGGAGAAGCTGTGTGGGGAATGGTAATGTCTTGGTGCCCATTTGGCAAGGACGGTCCAGAGATCCCAGTGGGATGGGGGTGGTTAGCAGAGGGGAGACAATACCTGTATCCTGGTGGGGGTGGGGGCAGGGCGGGGGGAGGGATGGGAAGCACGTGCAGGGCAGGTTGGGGGAGAAAGCTGGAGCTGGCATGAATGGGAACAAGAGCCCGTTGCCTGGATACAAGTCGTGTGACTGTGGGCAGCATTCTGGGAGGGCCTAGGCAGGCATTGAAAACAAACAGAAAAAGCAGGATGAGAACCCCAGATTCAGACAGGTCTGGCAGACACGTGCCCCCCACACCAGAAACTTCCCTTGCTCTCAGCAGGAAGTCAGTGCCCAACGACTGCCAGCCGACTGCTCCTCAGCCCCCTCTAGCTGGCTCAGCAGTTTCCTTAAGCCTCGTTCCTCTCACTCGTGTGGGGCTCACGACTCTAAAATAAGGCTCTGGGGGGGTGGGGGGCCTTGGCGACGGGGAGAAGCAGAGGAGTCCAGCTGGGCCTGGACCCCTGGGACCCACCTGCTCCAGAACCTGCTTTGGTGGCATCTTCCCTGGTCCGGGTCGTGCCCCGGGCCCTTGAGACATAAGCCCAAGGGTGAAGCAGGTGGTTCTGAAGAAGCAAAGTCCTGCACTCAGACCAAGTTTGCCTTCCACGCCTCGATGCCCCAGCTCTGCCCTTGGCAGGGCCCCCAGCCCTCTCACCCGCTGGCCCAGGGGCCTGCCCAGCTTCCTTTAGCCCTGCTCAGCCACCCTTTAGGCTCAGGCTCTGTATCAAGGAAGGTCAGGGGAGAGCTGCTGAAGGAATAAAAGCCCCTCATCGCTTTGTGTCTGGGACCCCAAGTGTATACTAACCAGGAAGCTGGGGGTTCTTGCGGGTGGAGGTCCTGGGGGGTGAGGACCTGGGCAGGGCCGTGACTTCTCCTCTGCCATCCGTTCCTTCCTGCCTCCTGCGGCCATTTTGACCTCAGTGTTTCCTTTCCCTCAGCTCGAGGTCACCCAGGCTGGCTCAGCCCAGCCTCGCTGCTTCCCCTGGTGCTGGGAATAGTCATTTAGGCTGATTTTTCACTTCTCTGTTTGATACACACTTCCTTTCCCCTGACCCTGGGGCTCCTGGCTGAGCCACCTGAGAGCCAGTCCCTGCGGGACACACGTGGCCTCTCCCTCAAAGAACCCTGTAAGTAAACGAGAGAGACCTTGACTGGTGGAGGGTAGAGGAAGGCAGTTTTTTTTTTTTTTTTTTTTTAATTACTGAGATATTGGTTGGCCAAAAAGTTCATTCAGATTGTCAGTACAGAAAACTCGAATAATTTATAATTGTAACAGAGATTTTTTTTTTTTTTTGCCATGTGGCTTGTAGAATCTTAGGTCTAATCAATCAGGGATGGAACCAGGGGCCCCAGCACGGAAGTAGATGCACCAAGTCCTAACCATTGGACAGCCAAGGAATTCCCAAACTTCACTTTAATGCGTATAATTTAGTGGGTTTTAGTACATTCACAAAGTGGTACAAACATCACCACTACTTCTAGAATATTTTCACCACCCAAAATAAACCCCATACCCACTAGCAGTTGCTCACCGCCTCCACCCTGCTCCCATCCCCTGGCAAACACTAATCTACTTTCTGTCTCTATGGGTTTGCCTCTTCTGGGCATATCGAATAAATGGCATCATACCAGTGTGCTCTTTGGTGTCTGATTTCTTTCACGGAGCATAATGTTCTCGACGTTCACCCAAGTCGTAGCATTATCAGCGCTTCGTTTCTTTTTATGGCTGAATGCTATTCCATTGTACGTGCATGCGTGCTAAGTCTCCTCAGTTATGCCCAGCTCTTTGCGACCCTGTGGGCTGTAGCCCGCCAGGCTCCCCTGTCCGTGGGATTCTCCAGGCAAGAATACTGGAGTGGGTTGCCATCCTCTCCTCCAGTGGATCTTCCTAACCCAGAGATCAAACCCAAGTCTCTCAGGTTTCCTGCATTGGCAGGTGGGTTCTTTACCACTAGCGCCAGCTGGGAAGCCCCATCCCATTGTACAGATGGACTGTATTTTGTTTATCCATTCATCAGTTGATGGACATTAGAGCTGTTTCCGCTTTGGGGCTATTGTGAGTAGTGCTGCTATAAACACTCGTGTACAAGTTTTTGTGTGAACGTGTTCTCAATGCTCTTGTGTATACACCCAGGCTCTAAATTTATGAAGGAAGGGAATACAAGGGAAGGGAGGGAGAAGGGGAAAAAGAAAAGAAAAGAGAACTGAGTGACCTGGTACCATGTATTAGAGCCAGATGACTCAAACAGTCTAGACTTGTGAAGGAGTTTGGACAGATTCTGTGTGTCTCGGGGGATCTTTGAAGGCTTTTCTACAGCGGACAGACAACATCCAGCCTGTAACTTAGGGAAGGGCTGGCAGTGCCACACAGGGCAAAGTGAAGCTGAGAGAGATGCGAGACACTTTAACAGCTGTCAGAGGACAGGACTTCCTTGCTGGTCCAGTGGTTATGAATCCACCTGCCAATGCAGAGGACATGGATTCGATCCCCGATCCAGGAGGATTCCAATTGCAGAGAGGAAACAGACCGTGCGCCGTAACTACTGAGCCAGCATGCTGCAACTAATGAAGCCCACATAGCAACAAACATGGCCACATAGCAACAAACATGGCCACGTAGCAACAAACATGGCCACGAGCTGGCCACGTAGCAACAAACATGGCCACGTAGCAACAAACATGGCCACGTAGCAACAAACATGCCCAAAAAAGAAAGGAAAAAAAAAAAAAACAGAGGACAGAGCCTCCCCAGCACCCTCTGTTCCTACAGAAACTGTACCCCAGTTTCCGTGGTGGGGGGAACCTCCCCCCTCCTCCCTTGCCTAAACCGAACCACACACTGCATTTCCCTGGCCTCGGTGGTTGGCCAGGGATAGACACCACCTAAGACACGGTAAACACCATGGCTCCAAGGCTTCTGCTGGAGGTAGGAGAAAAGACACAGCCACGAGGATGGAGCTGCTGCAGCCATCCTGCTTCCATGAGGGGAAGCTTCCTCCTGAGTATGGATCAAACCAAAGGACAGAGAACCGGAAGCTGGGGGAGAGAGAGGTCAGCACCAGGCCACATTGTCTGGCCATAACGTCCAGAGGTCAAAAGGATGGGACTTAACCACCTGCACTCAGGCATTTGGACGCCTCTGGCTCCTTGACATCATCATTCTATATCTTCTATCCCTAAGCAGCCAGGCCTATCTCTGCTCCCTCTGGGTCTTCCTGGAAATGCCAGGGCCCTAGGGGCCTCAGGGCTGGCCTGCTCTTGGGCCCACCAGGCCCATGGCCAGCTCCAGACTCCCCTGCCCAGACCCACCCTCCTCCTCCTGTCAGCCCAGAGCCCGCCTGACAGCTGAGCACTGTGCAGCTGCCCAGGGCCCCTCAGGAGTCTCCGGACAGCTGCCGGCTGTGACCCCGCTGACCCCTGCCCCTGTACACTGCTCCTTGAGAGCCCAGGCGTCCGCCCCGAGCCGGTGGGGCCCCAAAGAGCCCCATCTCTCCTGCCAGCTCCATTGCTTCCAGATCTTCCCAGGGTCTGAAGCATTTCTTGCTGAGAAACAGAACAGGAGGCCTGGAGGGCTGAGTCAGTGGGCCCCGCCCCAAGGAGTGAGAGGCAGGAGAGTCAGGCCAGCAGAGGCAGCCCCGCAGCAGCCCCTCCGGCTTCTCTGCTCCCAGGAGCTGGAGGAGCCCTCAAGCAGAATCTGGAAGGCTCGCCTTGTCTGAGCCCTGGGGCCCACCTTCCCCTGAGATCTGGAATCCTCCTCAAATGTTCTGCCCCCAACTTAACTTCTAAAATATACACACGCATACACACACACACACACACACACACACAGAGGCTTCCCAGGTGGCGCTGGTGGTAAAGAAACCTGCCTGTCAATTCAGGAGACTTAAGAGACTCGGGTTCAATCCCTGGGTCAGGAAGATCTCCTGGAGGAGGGCATGGCAACCCACTCTAGTATTCTTGCCTGGAGAATTCCATGGACAGAGGAGCCTGGTGGGCTACAGTCCATGGGGTCACAAAGTGTCAGACATACACTTTCACACATATATAAACACCTCATACACTCAATAACAATAACAACAACAACAACAAACAACCCAATCAAGAAATGGGCAAAAAAAAAAGAAATGGGCAGAAGACCTAAATAGCCATTTCTCCACAGAAGACATACAGACAGCCAATAGCACATGAAAAGATGCTCAACATTACTAATTATATGCTGTTGTTTAGTCGCTAAGTCATGTCCAACTCTTTGTGACCCCTTGAACTGTAGCCCGCCAGACTCTATTAGAGAAATGCAAATCAAAACTGCAATGAGGAAGTGGTCAGAAATTAAAAAGTCAGTGGTCATCATTAAAAAGTCAAGGGTCATTATTAAAAAGTTTACAAAAAAAAAAGTCTACAAGTAACAAATGCTGGAGAGGGTGTGGAGAAAAGGAAAAGCTTCTACACCATTGGTGGGAATATAAACCAGTGCACCCACCATGGAGAACAGTATGGAGAGTCCTCAAAAAGCTAAAAACAGAATCGCCATATGATCCAGCAATCCGACTACTGGGCATATATATGGACAAAACTATAATTCAGAAAGATGGATACAAATTAAAAAATATATATATATATACAGACACCCCTGGGTTCATAGCAGCACTATTTACAATAGTCAAGACATGAAAGCAATCTTAATGTCCATCGATAGATGGATAGATAAAGAAAATATGGTAGGGATTTCCCTGGTGGTCCAGTGGTTAAGACTCTCGACTTCTGAAGCAGGGGGCAAGAGTCCAATCCCTGGTCAGGGAACTAAGATCTCACATGCTGCCAAATATTAAAAAAAAAAAAAAAGATATATATATATATATACATATATACCATTTGCAACAACTTAAAGATTATCATACTAAGAGAAGTAAGAAAGAGAAAGACAAATACCATATGATATCACTTATACATGGAATCTAAAATATGACACAAATGGGGAATTCCCCAGAGATCCTGCGGTTAGGATTCTGGGCTTCCACTGCCGGGGAGTGGGGGAGGGCCACACCAATCCCTTAGTCCAGAAACTGAGATCCTGCATGCTGTGGCATGCCAAAAAAAATAATAGTAAAATGAAATATGACGCAAATGAACTCATCTACAATTAGGAATATACTCACAGACATAGAGAACAGACTTGCCAAGTAGGGGTGGGTGGAGGAGGAATGGCTTGGGAGTTTGAGATTAGCAGATGCGGATTATTATGTATGTATAAGTGAACCACTGTGCTGTTATACACAGAAATGATTTCTGTTACACCAGGAACTAACACAACACTGCAAATCAACTATACTCCAATAAATTAAATTAAAAGCAAAACAAAAAAAATCTCAAATGTTCTGCTCTTAGAATATTTCCGGGGGCTTCCCTGGTGGTCTGGTGGTTAAGACTTTGGCTTCCACTTCAAGGGGGTGTGGGTTCAATCCCCAGTAGGGGAGCTAAGATCCCACTTGGTACACACCCCAAAAAACCAAAACATAAAACAGAAACAATCCTGTAACAAATTCAGTGAAGATTTTTCAAATGATCCACATCAAAAAAAAAAAAGTCTTTAAAAACCACAAGAAAATATTTCCAATCACAGTGGTTTTCCTCTGGGGCTGGGGATTGAAGA
This sequence comes from Bos taurus, assembly GCF_002263795.3. Lineage (NCBI taxonomy): Eukaryota > Metazoa > Chordata > Mammalia > Artiodactyla > Bovidae > Bos > Bos taurus. The sequence goes on from NC_037356.1 coordinate 43,511,292, forward strand.
AGCAGGGTCAGAAGCAGGAGGTCTCAGGGAATTAGTCATGTCCATCCTCACATCCTGTTTAAAATCTTTTGCCATATGCATGAACTTTTTTAAAAAGAAAGAAAATAATGTATATATATATGTGTGTGCATGCTAAGTCGCTTCAGTAGTGCCTGACTATGTGACCCTACCCCACCCAGGGATCGAACCCAAGTCTCATAAGTCTCCTGCATTGGCAAGTGGGTTCTTTACCACTAGCACCACATGGGGAGCCCCATATAGATCTACATACAACTCTCTCGCCCTTCAGCTCTGTAAACCTGTCTCCTGAGGGCAAAGACTTTGTCCTGTCCCTGTAGAGTGCCTGGCACACAGTAGACCCACAAGAGCTACCCACCGAAGGAATGCAGGGTCATAACACGTCCTCAGTCCATCCACAGAAACAGATTCTTAGAGAGAAGGACGCAGCAGCGTGCCACCCTGGGCCTCAGCCCGTCAGTTCCCACACCCGCTCCTGTTCAGACGCCTGCCGTGCTGCCAGCTCCTGTCGGGATCTCGTCTCAGCATCGAGATGCAGACCTCAACCAAAGGGAACTCCTGGAGTTTCCACTCCAAGGTAGAAACTGCAAGCCACCAAGCACTAACACAAATGCTAAGCAGAAACCCAAGCAAGCCGCATGAGAGGGGGCGCCAGGGAGGGGCCGAGTGGCTGTGCCTCACAGAGAGGCGGCCGGCGCCAGGCCCTTTGGCTTCCTAAACCCTCGTCTCCTGTTTGCCCCGTCTGCTGCCTCCAGCGCCCTGCCCTTCGTTCATTCATTCACTCACATTCATGGGCATCCACTCTGGGGAGACAACCGTGGTTAAAGTCCAGTGTCAGGGTGAGGGGGTGGACATGAGTCAGATGACCATGGCACAGAGAGAACCGTGGTCCAGAGTTTCTCCGAGGCAACCTGACATCAACTGGGGTTGACCCCATGGCTGAGAGCTGCAGAATAAAGGGAGATGGCCCGAGAAAGGAGAAGTCATGCAAGACACCTGCGCCTGGAGCCTGGGTGGGTGCAGGCCGGGTCCAGAGCAGAGGGAACCAAGCAGTGGCTTGGAGTTGGAGGCAAGCAGGGGCACTGCCCAGGGTCTGTGTCCACCGAAGCATGTGAGCAGGGGTGTGTGGCCATCAGCTCGGTGTTTTGCATCAGTCACTACGTGGGATGGAGAGTGGGCAGGGACCCGCTGGGATCCTCCACCGCCTTTGATGACTCACTCACCTATCCTCCCTTCCTACCCTGCCCCCTCGTATCAACCAAGTCATCACCCTGGACTGGCCTGACCCGTCCTTTTCCTTCCTCCCTGGCCCCCGTAGCCCATCTGTCACCAAATTCCAATCTTTCGACCTCATTATCTCCAGCGCCGGCTTTTACACCACAGCTCAGACCCAAGTTCTGTCTCTCTTCTGAACCAACTGTCCCCAAAGTGGCCCCTGCCTCCAATCAGGCCTCTTGCCCCACCCTCGTCTCTGAATCGACCCTCCAAAGCATACTTCTCAGTCAGCTCATGGAAAAGGAAAGAAAGTTGGCCTGAAGACTATGAAAAATGGCCAACCTCATTTATCATAAGAGAAATGTAGGTTAAAACCATACCAAGGCTTCCCTGGTGTCTCAAATGGTAAAGAATCTGCCTGCTATGCAGGAGATCCAGGTTCAATTCCTGGGTTGGGAAGACTCCCCTGGAAAAGGAAATGGCAACCCATTCCAGTATTCTGCCTGGAGAATTCCATAAACAGAGGAGCCTGGCGTGCTGCACTCTGTGGGGTCGCAAAGAGTCGGACACGACTGAGCGACAAACACCTTTGCTTTCACTTTTCAAGCTTCCCCTGTCTTTAGTTAGTGTTTGCCAATCACGGTGACAACAATAAAATAGATTGGGACTTCCCTGGTGGTTCCGCGGCTAAGACTCTGCGCTCCCAAAGCAGGGGGCCCAGATTCGATTCCTGGTCAGGGAATTAGATTTCACAGGCCACAACTAAAGATCCCGAATGCTTCAACTAAGACCTGGCAAAGCCAAATAAATAAATAAATAGAATTTTAAAAAATAATCAAAAAGGCTGAGAACCTGGTACCAGTGAAGCTTGAGGAGAAACAGGCCCTGTGGTCCATGTAGGGACCCTGGACCTGGTACATCCCCTGAGAAGGACAAGTGGACAGAGCTGATCAAATGACAGCTGCGAGCGTCCTGTGACACCCGTGTGCCGCACGCCAAGTTGCTGCAGTCATGCCCAACTCTTTGTGACCCCATAGACTGTAGCCCCCCAGGCTCCTCTGTCAAGAACACTGGAATGGGTTGCCGTTTCCTCCTCCGGGGGATCTTCCAGACCCAGGGATCAAACCCACGGCTCTTACGTCTCCTGCATTAGCAGGGGGACTCTTTCTTTACCGCTAGCACCACTGGGAAGCACATGACTCTTGAGTTCTTATGAACTTATTCTGCAGCTGTGCTCACATGTGTGTAAAACAGCATCTATACAAGATGACCCACTGCAGCACTGCTTGTCACAGAAAGTCCTGGGGACAAGCTAAACGCCTGTCAGCTGAGACCATTATGAGCTGAAAGCCTGTGTCTGGAGCAGAGGAAGCAGAGGAGTAGCTTGAGACTGGAGAGGCCATAGTTTAGGTAAATTATGGGGCACCCCATGTGGAACACTATGCAGCTGTGAAAAAATTACACTGATGACATGTTCTATGAACGGATATGATGTGGTCATGAGTATAGTGTTAACTGAAAAAAGGGAGGTGCAGGACAATGTGAATAGTAGGGGTTTTAAAAAATGCAGCTTCCCACAGCCCCTGCAGATTCTCCCCCACCACCCCCGGCAATGCGGCCTCTCCTCTCCCCACTCCCACCATGGCCTGCTGTACTTTGGGGCTCTCCTTGTCTAAATATTGCCATTTGTGTAAAAAAGGGCTTCCCCTGTGGCTCAGCTGGTAAAGAATTCACCTGCAATGCAGGAGACCCTGATTTGATTCCTGGGTTGGGAAGATCCCCTGGAGAAGGGAAAGGCTACCCACTCCAGTATTCTGGCCTGGAGAATTCCATTGACTGTATAGTCCATGGGGTCTCAAAGAGTCAGACACAACTGAGCAACTTTCACTTGTATAAAAGAAGATGAGAGAGGCCTTGCTTGTGCAAAGAGTATCTCTAGAAGTGTTTACAAGAAACAGTACTGGTTGTCCGTGGGGAGGAGAACTGGTGCCTGGAAAACAAGAGTGAGAGGGAGACGTTCTGCCCCTTGTGATTTCTAAATTGTGAACCGAATGAAAGCGCTACCATGTCAAAAAAAAAAAAAAAAGTAATTTCAGTGAAAAAATGCAATTCTGGTCATATCGCACTTACACAGATCCTTGATTCCCACCCATTCAGCAGCTACCATGAGCTATTGTCTGTTTTTAATTATTCTCTTTTTGGCTGTGCTAGGTCTTCGTTGCTACGAGCGGGCTTTCTCTAGCTGCAGCAAGCGTGGGCTACTCTTCGTTGCAGTGCGAGGGCTTCTCACTGCGGTGGCTTCTCTAGTTGCAGAGCACGGGCTCCAGGGCTCCAGTTCTCACTGCGGTGGCTTCTCTAGTTGCAGAGCACGGGCTCCAGGGCTCCAGGGTTCAGTTGTTGCTGAGTTGCTTGGTTGCTCTGCAGCATGTAGAATCTTCCCAGACCAGGGATCGAACCCGTGCCCACTGCCTTGGGAGGCAGATTCTTATCCACTGCACAACCAGGGAAGTCCTGCTTTTAACTATTCTTTAATAGGCAAGATTCTTGGTGGCAAGTGACAGAAACCCAATTCCAACTGCACTAAACAAAAGTCGTTAAGTTGTTGGTTCATATAATGGATGTCTGCCTCAGGCAAGACTGGATGCAGGAGCACAAGCCATGTCATTGAAAGTCATTCTCTTGGCTCTGTTTTTCTCTGTGCTGGCTTTATTCTCTGACAGGCTCTTCCCTCAGAGGGACAGAGCTGGCCGCCGGGAGTCCTGAGTTGACGTCTTGCCATCTGTCGCCGTATCAATCACAGGCTGAAGCTCATTGCTGATATATGGTGGTGAAAGTCGCTCAGTCGTATCCGACTCTTTAGACCCCATGGACTATACAGTTCATGGAATTCTCCAGGCCAGAATACTGGAGTGGATCGCCATACCCTCCTCCAAGGGATTTTCCCAACCCAGGGATCAAACCCAGGTCTCCCGAATTGCCTGAAGATTCTTTACCAACTGAGCCACCAGGGAAGCCCTTGCTGATATATGCCTATCCCTAAACCATCCCCATCACTCAGATTGGGTAGACCAGGGTCTCAGACCCACTTTTAGAGCTTGGCAGTGGGGTCAATCATACTAGAGACTCTGGAAAATTGATGGGTGGTCGCCAGAATAAGAAGGATGGGAGGCGAGCAAGGCAAATGGTGCCCTCTACCCTCTTGGTCTTTCCCCCTCTTCTATGCCATGGTCTGCTAGACATCTCTTGTTTCCTGATCACACCATGCATCTACTCGTACTCCTTCTGGCCTTTGCTTTTGTCCCTGCCTGCTCCCCTTGAAATATCTTTTCCATTCTCCAACTGGCAAATTCCTACTTATCCATTAATATCCTGCTCAAATATCACCTCTTCTTGAAGCCTTCCTGACTCTTCCACCTGCTTCCCCTCCACTAGCAGAACAAACCGGTCTTACTGCTGTTCTTTTTGGTTCTTCTCTCAACCCATTTCCTAGGTGGCATTAGTGGTAAACAGACTGCCTGCCAATGCAGGAGACTTAAGAGATGTGAGTTCAATCCTCGGGACGGGAAGATCCCCTGGAGGAGGGCGTGGCAACCCACCCCAGTATTCTTGCCTGGAAAACCCCATGAACAGAGGAGACTGGAGGGCTAGAGTCCATAGGGTTGCAAAGAGTCAGACACGACTGAAGCGACTTATTAATAGTATGCATGCAATCCATTGTCACTGACTGGGCCTCATCCATGCCGCCCGGAAGGAAAGAGATAAATCAGAGCTGGCCTCTGCTTTCAAGGATCTCCATTATGGTACAGAATTGGTTGTTTGTTTTACCCAGAGTTTCTGTTTTCTGAGGTCTGGAACTCAGCCTTGGCCATCTGTGTCTTCTCCAGTTGGCACAGCCCTAGGCACAAGGTAGATGCCAATGAGTTTTCAAAATGAATAATGACAAAGTGTCTCAAAAGGGTGGGAAGTGTTGAACACAACCTCTGCTAACTCTGTGTTGCCCTGACCAAAAGACGGCCATGTGGCTCGGAGGTTCCCAAGGAAGTGCCTGGACTGGTCCCTTCTAGGACAGGGCTGTCACGACTCTGGAAAGCCCCTTGGCCCTGGGCCTGGGACCAAAAATCCAGACCCACAGAGAAGTCCTCCAGTCAGGCCCTGCCACCCATTTCCCACGGAGGGGACCAAGGCAGAGGCAGGAGCTGGGGGAGTTCTGGGGGAGCTCTCATCTGGAGTCCCAGCCTCCGTCGGGTCAGAGTTCCCTAAAGGCGGGTGAGAAGTGAGGAGGACAGGGCTGGAGTTGGCAGGAGCCCAGGGGAGGAAGGAAACAAGAAACAATCAAGGAAAAATCCATCCCAGGCCGGGGGTTGGCTCAGGCCACAGGGCCCTGCAGGCTGACCTCAGGCCGCCACGGAGGAGGCTTCCTAGGGGCGGATGCAGCCTGTCCCACTCCCTGCCTCCCGTGGGAGGGGATGGGGGTGGGGGGAGCTTAGGCCCTTTCGGGGACCTTGTCTCCTCTCTCTGCTCCCTTGATGTCCCTTCCCCTGTGACGCCCTGTCCCCAGACCTGTCCCCAGACTCCTGGGCCCCCTCGTCCCACCTGCCTCCCTAGGTGCCCTGTGGGAGGGGCCGAGGAGAGCTGGCTCCAGCCTGGGAGTCTTACCCTCCGGCTCGGTTCCTCCATCATTCTCCCCAGATGACCTTGTAGAAGGGGGCCTCCAGCTCTATCCCCCAGGGCCCTCAGGGGCTGGGGCTGCTGACGCTGGTGCTTTCCAGGAAGAAGAGGCCGGGAGGGGAAGGAAGAGCTGAGTCAGTCCCTGTGTGGCGATTACAGGTCCTTGGGTGGGGGAAGCAGCTCTGGGGTTGAGGGGCAGGGTTATGGCGCCCGGGCCTAGCTCAGGATCAAGGCGAGGCTCCAGGCTGAGGGGAAGGGACTTGAATGACCCATTGGGGCATTTCTCCCTCCAGGCTTCCTCACCTCTCACCTCTCCTGAACGTCCCTCAGGGTCCTACCACTTAGACCCTAGGCTGTCCGAGACACCTTCCGGCAAGACCAGTCCAGGCCCTGAACAGGAGGCACTTGGCCTGAGCGTCCACTGGGTCAGAAACACAGGACACCTCGATGCTCCGTTGGCCCAGGATCCCAGCCTCATCACCCGTACTCAGGCCTTTACACACAGCCTGAGACATTGCATAAAAAAAAAAAAAAAAAAACAACACATACACAATTCTAGTCAATGAAATCCTGTATTATAAATGCTCATTAACTGCAGGGCTACCATGGCAACACGGGGCGTGTCTGCAAGGATCCTGTCCATTCAGCAGAGCTGAGAGCAGCCAGCAGCAGGCTCCCCAGGGACTCCGCAGGCCCCAGCCAAGCCACACAGCTGCCTCTGTGAATGGAGAGAATGGACCGCCTACCTGAGCGCTTGCAAAGTGCAGAACCCAGTGCCAGGCACAGAGCAGGCCTTGGATGTGGGCTTTGCAGGGGCTGGAACTCCGGTTGATAACAAGGGGAGTAGGAACCGTCCAGGGAGCCAGCGCTGGTTGGAACAGTGTCACATCCAGGTGGGCTTAGAACAGCCCCAGAGCGCAGGTGGCTCTTCCTGTGGCTTTGGGCTCCTGCTTGGGAGCCCTGACCACTCAGCCAGGCTGGGCAGATGACTGACTGCTGAGGGAAGGGCCCAGGATTGGGTCAGGCTTGGGGGACAAATCATCGCCCAAGTGCTCTGTCATCCCCAGGGCTTTCCAGTTGCCCTCCCCCATACACCAGAGGATGAGATGGCAGGATGGCACCACTGACTCGATGGACGTGAGTCTGGGTGAACTCCGGGAGTTGGTGATGGACAGGGAGGCCTGGAGTGTTGTGATTCATGGGGTCGCAAAGAGTCGGACAAGACTGAGCAACTGAACTGAACTAAACTGATACACCAGAACTTCTCCAGAGAGCTCTGGAGTTGCTTCCTGGCTTTGTGTGGCCTTGGATAAGGGTCTTTGCCTCTCCAAGCTTTCGTCCCTGTAATTTTGTTTTGTCACCAGCCCTGAATGGAGCTTCTGACCTTTCCCAAGTCTCTTCCCCCAACGGAGGATGCTCACTGATGGGCAGAGAGTGGGGGCTGCGTCTCAGCCTTATTCCCACAGGCTCAGGGGAGTCATTAACAGAGTCAGCTATTCATCGTTAGACTCATTCCAAGTCAGGTGGCAAGGCCACCTGCCATCCCCCAAAGCTCCAGTTATAATGTTTCCATGAAACTCCTGCCTGCAGGGACTGTGTGTTCCCATCAACAAAACAAGCGCAAGTCCCTTATCTTGTTTGGGACTTATGGAACTCCACTTTTACAGGCAAGGAGGCTCAGAAAGGGATTGCCCTTTCTTTGTGGCCACAGAGCAAGTCAGCAGCACAGTCAGCTCAGAACCTGGGTCTGTGTCTCAGAGACAGTGCTCAGGGCTGGGCATCGAGCTGTCCCCCCAACCTGATTGCTTTGTAGGAATGAGGGGAGGGCAGGAGTGACAGTGGCTGGGTGGGAAGCTTGAGCGGGGAGGAGGACCCAGAGCCAGCAGGTCTTGCCCTTTCAGGCTAAGTAGATCACTGTCAGTGCCCCGAGTTTCAGTTTTCACTTCTATAAAGGGGGATAGTGATGCTGGCTCTGTCCATCTCACTGGCTCTCAGAGGATTTGAGGAGCTCAAGGGCAAAAGGCACTGGGCAAGGGGCACAGGCCGGCCTGGGTGAGTTGGTGGCTGACAAAGCCTGGGTGGTAGGAAGGGGGAAGGTACAATACTTACCCACCCACACCACAACTTGGCCTAGGGCCCCCTTCCTCCACTGTCCAGGTCTCAGCTTTCCTCTGAGCCACTAGGCCAGTCCTGGCAGAATCCACCTAACTGACGCTCCTTGGGGAGTTGAAGGAGCGGCCAGGAAGCCTCCAGATTAACAGTTGAAACTTCCTTGCATTTGTTTTCCATTGCTACTGTAGCAAATCGCCACCAACGTGGGGGCTTTGTTGTTGTTCAGTCGCTCAGTCCTGTCCAACTCTTTGGGACTCCATGGACTGCAGCATGCCAGCCTCCTTATCCTTCACCAACTCCCAGAGCTTGCTCAAACTCATATCCATTGAACTGCTGATGCCATCCAACCATCTCACCCTCTGTCATCCCCTTCTCCTGCCTTCAATCTTTCCCAGCATCAGGGTCTTTTTCATTGAATTGGCTCTTCGCATCAGGTAGCCAAAGTATTGGAGCTTTAGCTTCAGCATCAGTCCTTTCAATGAATATTCAGTACCAATTTCCTTTAGGATTGACTGGTTTGATCTCCTTGCAGTCCAAGGGACTCTCAAGAGTCTTCTCCAGCACCACAATACCAAAGCATCAGTTCTTTGGTGCTCAGCCTTTTTGTATTGTCCAGCTCTCACTTCCATAAGTTGGAGGCTTAAAACAACACAAATTTATAAACTTCCAGTCCCGTTGATGAGAGGTTCCAACATGGGTCTAAAATCAAGCTCAGTGGGCTGTGTTTCTTCTGGATGCTCGAGGGGACAACCCGCTTCCTTGTTTTTTTCCAGCTTCTAGAGGCTGCCTGTTTGTGGCCCCTTCCTCCATCTTCCTAAGCAGCCATACAGCGTTCCTGCATCATCACATCTCTTTTTCTGACACTCCAGTCTCCCTCTTCCACTTTAAGAACCATCAGTCATTATTGTGCTGGACCCACCCAGATAATAAGGATAATCTCTCTGGGTTTTTGTTTTGTTTTTTAAAAGCACAACACAATTTTTAAAAATTCATTTATTTGTCTGTATTGGGTCTTACTTGCCTCACATGGGATATTTTGTTGCAGCACAAGGGCTCTCTAGCTGGGGGTGCACCAGCTTAGTTTCTCCGCTGCACGTGGGATCTTTAGTTCTCCACCCAGGGGTAGAACCCATGTCCCTTGCATTGCAGGGTGGCTTCTTAACCACTGGACCACCAGGGAAGTCCCAATCTCTCTGTTTTAAAGTCAGTTGATTCAGTTCAGTTCAGTTCAGTTCAGTCGATCAGTCCTGTCCGATTCTTTGCAACCCCATGAATCGCAGCACGCCAGGCCTCCCTGTCCATCACCAACTCCCGGAGTTCACCCAGACTTACGTCCATCGAGTCAGTGATGCCATCCAGCCATCTCATCCTCTGTCATCCCCTTCTCCTCCTGCCCCCAATCCCTCCCAGCATCAGGGTCTTTTCCAATGAGTCAACTCTTCGCACGAGGTGGCCAAAGTACTGGAGTTTCAGCTTTAGCATCATTCCTTCCAAAGAAATCCCAGGGCTGATCTCCTTCAGAATGGGCTGGTTGGATCTCCTTTCAGTTCAAGGAACTCTCAAGAATCTTCTCCAACACCACAGTTCAAAAGCATCAATTCTTCGGCGCTCAGCCTTCTTCACAGTCCAACTCTCACATCCATACATGACCACAGCAAAAAACATAGCCTTGACTAGACGGACCTTTGTTGGCAAAGTAATGTCTCTGCTTTTGAATATGCTATCTAGGTTGGTCATAACTTTCCTTCCAAGGAGTAAGCGTCTTTTAATTTCATGACCGCAGTCACCATCTGCAGTGATTTTGGAGCCCAGAAAAATAAAGTCTGACACTGTTTCCCCATCTATTTCCCATGAAGTGATGGGACCGGATGCCATGATCTTTGTTTTCTGAATGTTGAGATTTAAGCCAAATTTTTCACTCTCCACTTTCACTTTCATCAAGAGGCTTTTTAGTTCCTCTTCATTTTCTGCCATAAGGGTGATGTCATCTGCACATCTGAGGTTATTGATATTTCTCCCGGCAATCTTGATTCCAGCTTGTGTTTCTTCCAGTCCAGCGTTTCTCATGATGTACTCTGCATATAAGTTAAATAAGCAGGGTGACAATATACAGCCTTGATGTACTCCTTTTCCTATTTGGAACCAGTCTGTTGTTCCATGTCCAGTTCTAACTGTTGCTTCCTGACAACAGTTAGAGAAACAAGGTTTCTCAAGAGGCAGGTCAGGTGGTCTGGTATTCCCATCTCTTGAAGAATTTTCCACAGTTTATTGTGATCCACACAGTCAAAGGCTTTGGCGTAGTCAATAAAGCAGAAATAGATGTTTTTCTGGAACTCTCTTGCCTTTTCCATGATCCAGCAGATGTTGGCAATTTGATCTCTGGTTCCTCTTCCTTTTCTAAAACCAGCTTGAACATCTGGAAGTTCACGGTTCACATGATGCTGAAGCCTGGCTTGGAGAATTTTGAGCATTACTTTACTAGTGTGTGAGATGACTGCAATTGTGCGGTAGTCTGAACATCCTTTGGCATTGCCTTTCTTTGGGATTGGAATGAAAACTGACCTTTTCCAGTCCTGTGGCCACTGTTGAGTTTTCCAGATTTGCTGGCATATTGAGTGCAGCACTTTCACAGCATCATCTTTCAGGATTTGAAATAGCTCAACTGGAATTCCATCACCTCCACTAGCTTTGTTCGTAGTGATGCTGGCAAACTTAATTGTTCTTTGCCATGTAACAAAACACATTCACAGGTTTCCCTTCTTTAGGGGGAGCCATTACTCTGCCTACTGGATTCTGCTTCTCCCCATCCTTCCCTCCCTCCTGGCTTAGGTGACCTTCGCCTCCACCCTCAGCATCCTCCCCTCCTTCAAGATGCCTTCCTGACCCCCTCTCCTCCCCTCCCACCTTTACAGTATGGAAGATTTTATCATCTTGGTCACATTGTACTGTCACAGCTGTCAGGTCCCCTTACCTCGTTACCATCCACTCTTTGCAGGATCTGCCTTTCAGTAAACGTTTCTTCTACTGAATGAATGAACCCACCAACCGACCAATCAATAAGCCTCCTGGTCACCGTCATCCGCAAGCCCCAGGACCTCACCCTGCCGCCGCTCAGGCCCCATCCAACGTTGTAAAGAGACTGAGTACCAGTCCCACCCCCGCCCCGGAAGCCACCTAGCCTGAAGATAGATACGGTAAATACGAGCGTGGCCTGGCCATTCATCCCGCGCACACCCTCAAAGCCCTCTTTTCTAGGGGACGGCAAAGTCCTGAAAGCTCTCGGAAGTCTGTAATATATTGACGTAAGCGCCTCCGAGGCCTCATTCATTTCCTCAGCAGTCACTCAATACTTTTATGCCAGTGCCCTCCAGGGAGGGAACCCTCCAGGGACGCTCCTCTTCTGAATTCTAAAGAATTCGGTCTTCCGGCTACCTCCCCGCTCGGCCCTCATAGAACCGAGAGTTTTGGCTCTGACGGACATAGCCGGAGTCCGCGGAGTCCAGCCCCATCACTCGACTCGGCCCAGCCCGCAGCGGCCCGAGTTCGGACAGAACCCCCGGTCCTGCGGCTGCTGGACCCCTTCAGCTGCGCCTCGGAAGAGGGAGCCCAAGCGGGCCCGCGAGTGGGGCGAGGCTGTGGGTGTGGCCTAGATGGAGCGGCTCCGGCATTGGCTCTACGGGCAGGGGGCGGGGCCATAGGGGCCACGGTCTTCCCTGTAAGTTCGCAGCTCAGGTCTATCCCACAGCCGCGAGGTCCAGCTCCTGCGCTTTCGCCTCTCGCCGGTCAGCCGCCTAAACGCACGTCAAGGTGAGTTCAGGCACGAACTCTGCAGCCAGACCTCGGCTCCTGGGTGGGGGGTCCCTCGAGAGGTGCATCCTTAAGGCGCCTCATCCCCGATCGCTCCTCGGTCCCCAACTCATCTCTACGTAGGTCCTTTCTGCCATGAGATGCACGGCATTTCTCACCCGCGCCTCGGTCCCGGCGGCCACGCCCGCGTTCCCCTCAGCCTGCGGGGCGCCGCGCATCCCGAACCCGAATTCCCGGTCCAGTCCTCCATGCTGCGCTGGGCCCCCCGCCCCACCCCCGGGACCCAGGAGTGCCCTCCTGCCTTTCAGCGCCCTCACCAGAACCCGGGGTCGTATTTTTAGTCGATGGTGAGGTGTCCTCCTATCTTTAGCCGTGGCCGCGAGTGTCCTGAAACGGATCTGGACTGGGTTGGGCTGCGCTCGGGTAGAGGGCGGGGAGGGGGTCGGCCCCGGAACCCGAGCTGGGGCTGAGTAGCAGGACCCGCCGGAGCCACGGGGCGGGGGCCGCACGCCCGAACTCTGGCCCTGCGCCGAGCGGACACTCGGACATCGCCTAGGCCGGAAAGCACAGGGGAGGCTCCTCCCTGAGCTTGGATACCCGGGCAGGGTCCCCGATCGTTCCCTCTTCCCCCGATTTTCTGGTTGTGAGCCCAGAATCCTCCAAGGGAAGAAGATCCTGCAGACAGTCCGCACCTGGTAAGCCAACTTGCGTGCCTCTCCTTGGGAAGCGCCCGCCTAGATCTGTAGATTCGCTGGAGACCCCGGTGCGTGCAGGACCCCTCCGGGACAAGGGCGGTAGAGGGAAAGCGCCCGCCACCTGGTGGCCACGGAACCGAGCGCCGCTCTGCACAGGGAAGTTGGGAGACCCCGCGGCCAGCGAGGGCGCCTGTACCGGTGGACCCCTCGGCCCAGGGGCTGTTATTTTTCGGTCTTGTCTGGAGCACTGTCCCCGGAGAACCAGAATGCTTGAGGAAGTCCCTATAGGTATTTGGTTGAATAAATGTCAAGGCTGACAGTGACCCGCTAACCCCCTCCTACATCCACACTCTGACTTCCAGTAACTCCCTGGTAATGGCCTTGTTGTCATCCCATTTCATGGATGAGGAAGGTGAGGCCCAGAGAGAAAAAGATGTTTTCCAGGTAGCAGTGAGTTCAAGGTTAGGGGCCTGCCTTTGGATCACCCCTGGTGGGAAGTGGCCTAGTATTCCTTGTGAGGAGGGGGCTCTGCCTCCAAGAAGTCATTTTCTCTAAAGGAGGCCCCGGGCTCCTTCCAGAGCAGGCCCACAGAGCTGGGATGGCTCCTGTCTGCTCCTCCCAAAGCTGCAGGGTGCAGCCCAGCCCAGCCCCTAGAGCCTTGTCCTGATGGACAGCTCATTCTCATACATCTGGACACTTGCACGTTGAGACATGGAAGCAGCCAAGAGGTAGGACTTAAATGGAGGAGGCTTGGGGACCTGGCAACCCCAGCCCAGATGGATCCGTTTCCCTCTTGCTCCCCAGGCAGTGCACATATTATGGTATGGCCCATTGTATCAGAGACACTGGAACCCAGCTGGGTAGCAGTGCCCACTCTTCCTCTTACTAGCTGGGTGACCTGGGCAAAGTTGCTTGATGTCTCTGAGATTCAGCGTCTGCCTCTGTAAAGGCCAGTGATGACACTGTGTTGTGCCTCGGAGGTTAAAATGGAAGCCATGCAAGGCTAGCTGGAGCCTGGGGTCTTGGTGTTGCCAAATCTGAATATTTGGGGCTTGATGGTTGCAGTTCCCAGCTCTCCCCTGGTGGTTGACACTGGCCCAACCCTTCCCCCCAGCCTCAGTTCTCCTCACATCTGGAATTGGGTGGATACATCTGGCTCAGAGCGCGAGAGCTGTCAGGGACGCCGGATCTGTTGTGGAAACACTCAGGCTGTCTTGGCGCCCCTGTATGATGGAGGGCGGGGGGAGGGGGGAGGTCTGGCCCAAGTTCTGGGCAGATCCCACCAGTTGGCCTCCTTCTCCATGAGTGAAAAGGAAGGAAAACTATCCCAGGATTTCTCGCCTGCCAGGAGGACAGATAGGATATATGTCAGCATGCCTCCAGACCTGGCATGGTGGGCACAGATAAATGTCTTTTAGATAAATGAGTGATGGGAGTCCAGGACCTCAGAGCACGTCCTGCCTCCCTCCCCCTGCTCCAGCTCCTTCCAAGCTTAGCTGGAATTCTGCCACTGGAGAGTCATTCCTTTGTTTCCTGTTAAGCTGCAGGTGCTCTGGGAGGGGCAAGATGTCCGGTCTCTGGCTCAGCACCACTGACCCGAGCTGTCCCGTCCTGGGGTGGGGTTTCCTGAGTAAGGGCCTGGCTGGGGGGAGGACTGTAGTTGGGATTCTGCCTCTCCTGCATCCTCCTTCCTCCATCCTGCTCCCTCCTGCCAGCCCCCTCCTTCTTCTTTCACCCTGCTCCGGAGGCTGAATGCAGAGGGGACTTCCCTGGTGGTCCAGTGGCTAAGACTCTGTGCTCCCAATACAGGGATCCTGGGTTCGATCCCTGGTCAGGGAACTAAAAGATCCCATGTGCTCAAGTAAGAGTTTGCTTACTGCAACTAAAGACCCTAGTGCAACAACTAAGACCCGGCACAGTCAGATAAATAAATAAATATTAAAAAAAAAAAAAAAAAGATGAAGAAGAAGAATGGGGCAGAGGAACTGGCAGAGGCTGCTTGACCCTTCCCCAGCGATTTCCCACCTGCTCAGCCCCTGTTGGCCCCAGGAGGGTGGGCTCACGTGGTCACCCACTGGGCGACCTTGGACAAGTTTCTTTGCCTTTCACGCTGATTCTACACACCAGGCCAGTCCCCTGCTGTGGGAACTAGAGGGAGTGCTCGTTCCACTTCCTTTTTCTGTTAAACCTGTATGACATCCCTCCAGAGTGTATTTATTTTTTCCACCTTAAAAATATCTGTGTTTATTCTGACTACATGAATAATATTGCTCATAAATAATACATGCTTCTTATTAAGAATTTGAGCTTATAGAAGTATGAACAAGAAAGGGGAAGTCACCTGAAATTCTACCATCTTTAGAGAACTACCATCAACATTTGGCAACCATCCTTTCATACTTAGCTTATGTATATCATTTTTTAGTAATGAGACCAGATATTAAAGATAATTTTTTATTGAGGGCAACTTTTCCTCCCATGTCACAGACCCCCACACTCCATCCCTGCCCCCCCCTGCCTCTAGGTAGCCCCTATGCCAACCTAGTGCCAGCCTTCTATATTATTTCCTGCTCCGATATAAGATATAATCCTATGCAGACCTGTATGTGTAGGTACACATACATGCATGTATGGGGAGTGGGGAGCGGAACTGCTTTCAGCAAATGGGATCTTCTAGACTACATTTTTGCATTTTTGCTTCTCTCATTTTGCAATGCCTATGGGAATCTCTCCAGAATGTCTGATAGCTCTAACTTTATTTATTTATTTGGCCATGTCATGTGGCTTGCAGGATCTTAGTTCCCCAACCAGGGACTGAACCTGGACCCACAGTAGTGACTGCAAGTCCTAACCACTGGACCACTATGAAATTCCGAGAGCTCTAATTTTAAATGGGAATGAAAGGAGAGCGGTTGCGATGATTGAATGAGATGGGTTTGCAAAGAACGCAACAAAATCCCAGGCATGGAGCAGAGCCTCCACTCCCCAAGTATTTATATCCTCCACTCCCTCTTCTCCTTAGCTGCTGGGACAGAAAGGAGGGGCAGAAACTACAGTAGACTCAGTTTCTGCCCATAAGGAACTCCTAACCGGGAGGAAGAGAAAAGGGAAGCTCTGAGCAGGCATCTCCCTTCCAGGTGGGATGTGATTGGGCCAAACCGGTATACTTTCGGCTGGGTGGGCTGAACACCTGCTGTGCATCCAGTCCTGGGCCCAGCCCAGGTGGGTGAGACAGAGGTCACAAGACCTCCATCCTCGGTCAAGTCAGGAGCTGAGACAAATCTGAGACAAGTGCCCCCGTCTGCCCCCCACGCCCCCACCCCTGATGACGGCACTGGTCACGTCTCGGGCACAGTTGAGTGCAGATGATGAAGATGAACAGAGCTGTGGACTCAGAGCAGGAGACCAGAACCAGGGCTGTGTATGTGACTTCAGGCCTGTCACTCAGGGTCCCCACTCACAGAGGGAGGGGCTTGGCGCTTGGGATCCAGGCCTTGAGGCCGCAGTAAATCTGTGGAGGAACACAGGATCTTTCCAGGAGGGCTCCCCACAAGAGTAAGCCCCGCATGGGCTCCTGGGGCTCCTGAAGGCACCTGGAAACCAGACAGGTGCCTCGCTTTTGTCCTTCCATCTCTTACTCATATCCTTCGTGTTTCAGCTCCTCAGCCCGGACCGGAAAGAATCTCTCAAGGACAAGCCCGGAGAGTTGCTGCCTACCAGCTTTGCGCCTGCCTGCTTCCGGTTTTCAGAAGCGTTTTCAGCCTTCTTGGGAGAAAGTGATTTTGGCTGTCTCGGCCCTCTGACTTCGCTGATCGTTTCTTAGCCCTTTGGCAAGTGTTTGGTGTCTGGACACCTCGCTCTGGGTGTTTGTGGTGGACGGGGGTGAGAGGAGACAGCGGAGGGCGCGGTCCTGCGAGTGGCTGGTCCCGGTCCCCGGGGGTGAGGTCGCGATGTCCACCAAGGTGCCCATCTATCTGAAGCGCGGCAGCCGCAAGGGCAAGAAGGAGAAGCTGCGGGACCTGCTGTCCTCGGACATGATCAGCCCGCCGCTGGGGGACTTCCGCCACACCATCCACATCGGCAGTGGAGGTGGCAACGACACGTTCGGTGACATCTCCTTCCTGCAGGGCAAGTTCCACCTCCTGCCGGGGACGGCGGTGGACGAGACCCAGGAGGACAGCGGCTTCGAGATGCCCTTCCAGTTCACACGCACGGCCACGCTGTGCGGGCGGGAGCTCCCGGACGGGCCGTCCCCTCTGCTCAAGAATGCCATCTCCCTGCCGGTCATCGGCGGGCCCCAGGCTCTCACCCTGCCCGCCGCCCAGGCCCCCCCCAAACCCCCTCGCCTGCACCTGGAGACCCCGCAGGCCTCCCCGCAGGAGGCGGGGACTGTGGACGTGTGGAGGATCCCAGAGGCTGGCGCCGCCCACAGTGAGCTGACCACCGAGTCCGGGGCGGAGGAGCCCTTCCTGTCCCACGCCAGCTCCCTGCTGTCCCTGCACGTGGACCTGGGGCCTTCCATCCTGGACGACGTCCTCCAGATCATGGACCAAGACCTGGGCCACCTGCAGATCCCCACATAGGACCCGAGGGCGGCTAGTGGGGTGAATGCCACCGAGGCAGGGGGTGGACACCAACCCTGGTCTAGGACTCGAGGTCCCTGGGTCCCACCTGTGTGGTTGTTGGCCAGCGATTTCTCACTTTGAGCCTTTGTCTCCCTCCCTCCCACCCTCTCCACATGGACAGAGTGGCCTCTTTGCTTCCGCCTAAGCCCCACAAGGACACATGCCGACGTCAGCCCAAAGCGCCCCTGTGTGTCTCGGGCCACCTGGACCCCCACCGCCAAATGTTCCTCAGATCCCTCAGACGAAGGCTCTGCTGAAATGGACTCCACATTTCACCTGCCTCTAACTCAGCCTCGATGACACCCTGATGGGAGGGGGGCCAGGGAAGAGGCGGGGCACAGCCAACTGGACCTCTGGCTCCATGCTGTGGATTGGGAACCTGGCATCAGTGACCGGTGTCCCTCCACCCCACCCCTCCCACATGATCAGGGGATTCAAGTTGCAATAAAACTTGCTGCTGCTAGTACTTGTGTTCCCGGTACTCTGTTCCGGGCCCCTCCTCAAGACAGGCCAGGCTCTGGGAGCTTCGGGCTAACTCACTCCAGCCCCAGAGGGCTTTATATGGTGGGATGGGGTGCAGGAAAGGCCTGCCTTCTGGAAGAAACTGTACGGTATTCTGAGCCCATAGTGAGAATGAAGCCTGAACAAACCAAGTGCCAACTGGGGATATTCTGACATTGACTGGGGTGTCTGATGAGAGGTAGCTGGAGTAGGCCAGGCACTGGGCCTGGGAGACTGAGGTCTAGCAAGAGAGGCCCAAGAGCCAAGGAATAACCACAGGCCTAGTGCAAGGGACCAATAGCTTCTCTGGCGTCAGGGGACTGAGGGAGCATGCAGAAGGGCAGGCTAGACCTGGCGCTGGGAGGGATCCGACTGTGTTCCTCAGTGGACCCATCTCATCAGTGCTGCTTGTTGGTCTACAGCGCATCACATGTGCTCCAGGTGCTGGGACGTGACCCCCTGATCTCCTGGAGCTTGAAGTCTAGTGGGGGGAAGGATAGCAAATCTGTAATCAAGTGCATTTTCAACCGTGTTGAACACCGTGAAGAAGACACCAAAATCATGAATGCCTGGGGCAGGGTGGGGTGGTGTCAAGATTCTGAGCCAAGCCTGAGGGCAGACGGGCTTATGCTCATTCTTGAACAAACGCGCTGAGGCACCTGAGTGAATGAGAGAGGATCCAAAGCTTGGCCAAAAGGGCCTAGGTCTCTGAGTCCAACCTAGCCTTGTTGAGAGTCAGTTTTCCCATCTCTAAAATGGGAATCAGCGACACCTGCCTTGCAGGGTTGCTGAGAAAATCAGGGATAACATTTCTTTATTTGCAGATAGAAGGTATTCAAACATGGTTATGAAGGAGAGATATGTGGTCAGACCCAGGTTTTAGAAGGGTCACTACAGAGGCCAAGGGGGAGATAGATCACAGATTAGAGAGGAAAAAGCTGTTGCAGGAAGAGAATTGGCCCCAAGTGGGGACTGAGAGAGAGGGTGGGGCTTGATGTCTGGAGGCGCGTGCTGGCCTCAGTGACCCCTGCTCTTCCACTCTCTGCTGGTTCCTTTCCATCCTTTTGACCCTACAAATCTGACTCCCACCTCACCTCCAGCCTTTCCTATTTCTAGGCCAAGATTTCATACTAGAGGCAGAGGCAGAATTGGAGCAGGGGACATTTTTCTTGGCCATACTACCTTTTTATTTTTCAGTGATTTTTAAAAAACTGATAAAATATATATAATGTGAAATTTACCATTTCAATCATTTTTAAGCATATGGTTAAGTGGCATTAAATACATTCACATTATTCTGCACCATCACCACTATCCATTTCCAGAACTTTCTCCATCTTCCCAAAGTGAAACTCCATACCCACTAAACACTGACTCCCATCCCCCAACCCCAGCCACTGGCAGCCACCTTTCTACTTTGTCTCCATGACTTTGACTTCTCTAGGGGCCTGACACAAGTGGAATCACATGTTATTTGTCTTTTGTGTGATTGCCTTATTTCACTTAGCATGACAACTTCAAGGTTTATCCATGCGGTAGCAGGCACTGAAATATCATTCTTTTAAAAGGCTGAATAATATTCCATTGGGCTTTCCACATAGCACTAGTGGTAAAGAACCCACATGCCAATGCAAGAGAAGAAACACAGATTCAACCTCTGGGTCGGGAAGATCTCCTGGAGAGGGAAATGGCTACCCACTCCAGTATTCTTGCCTGGGAAATCTCATGGACAGAGGAGCCTGGTGGGCTACAGTCCATAGGGTCATAAAGAGTCAGACACAACTTAGTGACTTAGCACCCAATATTCCATTGTCTGTATATTCCACGTTTTGTTTATCCAGTCATCCAATCAATGGACACCTGGTTTGCTTCTGCTGCTGCTAAGTCACTTCAGTTGTGTCCGACTCTGTCCGACGCCATAAACGGCAGCCTACCAGGCTCCCCCGTCCCTGGGATTCTCCAGGCAAGAACGCTGGAGTGGGTTGCCATTTCCTTCTCCAATGCATGAAAGTGAAGTCGCTCAGTCGTGTCTGACTCTTCGAGACCCCATGGACTGCAGCCCACCAGGCTCCTCTGTCCATGGAAGTTTCCAGGCAAGAGTACTGGGTTGCTTCTACCCTTTGGCAATTGTGAATAATGCTGTTATGAGCATGGGTGTACATATATCTGAGTCTCTGCTTTCACTTCTTTGGGATGTGTTCGGAAGTGAGATTGCTGAATCCTATTATCATTCTATATTTAATTTCTTAAGGAAGAGCCATTTTCCATTGGAGCTGCACCATTTTACATACCCACCTCCAAACTTTTTGGTTTTAATCAGAAATTTTGGCCATCATTTAGAGAATAGGAGTTGCAGTATCTGTAGTGGGATTTTGAACCCAGGTCTGTGAGGCCCCAAAGCCCGTACATGATTGCAACCCTCTCCTCCCACTGGGGTTCAGCTTCAGACCCTGGTAATGTATGAAGGCAAAGGGTGGGGAGCTGAAGGCCAGCACCGTCTTGCCTGCAGGCTCCCCCTCAGCTCTTGGGTGACTTGGCCCCATCTGCCCAGGAGGGGAAGACAGGAAACACGACACTTTCCTTATAGCTTCACCCAGCCAGAAAACAGCACGTCACCTCAGACCTGAGATGAGGATAAAGTGGCCATGGAAGGCGGACCTTCTTGTCCTGGGTCCCTGGAACTGCTCCCTACCTAGCAGGCACATTCAAAGGACTCTGGGAACCCGCTCGGGGCTACCATGCCTGGGTGGAGAAAGGGAACTGGATGGGGAAACTGAAGCATCGGATTATCTAAACTTGGGACTAAGGTGGACAGAAGTGGAGTGAAGGACCTTCCCCCTTCAGTTTGAATAGAGCTGTACATACTCCCTACAGATACCACTCCCACAAAGGAATCCCCCTATATAGGAAGTGAAGTTGTTGGATGGCCAAAAAAAAAAAAAAAAAATCCCACAGGAATTTCCTGGTTTCCCAGTGGTTAGGACTAGTGATTTCACTGCTGTGGGCCTGGGTTCAATCCCTGGTTGAGGAACTAAGATCCTGCAAGCTATGTGGTATGGCCAAAAAAAAAAGCAAATATCCCCACAGTCCACTGTTTTAAATGCCTGACATCCATGCACTTCTTTATTGGAGTATTTACTCTTAAAAATATTACATATATTATTTTCTATAACCTGTATATATCACCTCTGGTATAATATGTCTGTCCCTGTCAAAAACACACCCACTTGGGACTTCTCTGGTGGTCCAGTGACTAAGACTCCGTGCTTCCAATGCAAGGGGCTCGGGTTCGATCCCTGGTGGGGAATCGGATCCCACGTGCCACAACTAAGGGTCTGCATGCTGCAACTAAAGATCCCATGCTGTAACTAAGACCTAGGACAGCCAAATAAATACTAACTCATTAATTATTATAATAACAATTTAAAAAATGCATTCACTCATTTCCCAAAGGGAGACAACTCAAAACCTTGTAAAGGATCACATCCACTTCCGAGTCCAGGATGTCGAGATGATGCCCTTTATCCCTGCAGTTCTTTACCAGCTCATCTCAATAGTTTGCAAACTATAAACTACACTGTACAGTTAATCACCACTGTGTACAACAGTGGAGAAAAACAGAGAAGCGTGGGAGAATTAAAATATATTTAAAATTATACTTGACACAGCAAGAAAAGAAATATATGTAGAAGCTATAGACTTTTCTACAACAAAGCTGTAGCTGGTATGAATAACCTCCCTTCTTTGCTACACGGCTCCTGTTCGCTTTGCCTCCAGCCTGCATTTTGCCTGTTCAGGGTTCTTCACCAGGTTGACACATCCCAGACCTACTTTTTTCAAGAATCTGAGCACTTGGTGGATCTCCCTGTAGAGAACTGATATTTCCCCCAAACATTTTATTTTGAAACATTTCAAACCTACAGAAATACTGAAAGTATAGTAGAAGGGGGCGACAGAGGATGAGACAGTTGGATGGCATCACCGAATCAATGGATATGAGTTTGAGCAAATTCTGAGAGATAGTAAAGGACAGGGAAGCCTGGCGTGCTGCAGTCCATGGAGTCGCAAAGAGCTGGACGTGGCATAGCCACTGAACAGCAGCAACAATGTACACCCACATATCTGCATCTAGATCTGCCAATTATTACCGTTTTTCCTAATTTGCTTTCTCTCTTGAATATAAAAACTTTTTTCCTGACCTTTTGAAAGTAAGTTACAGATGTCACAACTTGTCAGTATTTTTTCTGTTAAGTCTTTCTTTAGCTTTCTTGGGCTTTCTTTGCCATCTTCAATGTGTGAGTTGGTGTATTTCATCACTTTTGGGAAATTATTGATCATTTTCTCTTTAAATATTGCCTTTACACCTTTTCTTTCTCTTCACCCTCTGAGATTCCAATTAAATATATCTCAGATCTCTATATTTATCCTGTTTCTACCCTAATTCTGTATTTCCTGTCCATATGTCTTCCATGCTGTATTAAGGACAAGATAATATCTTCCTGCATATCATACAGTTCAGTGGTCCCCAACCTCTGGAATCTAATGCCTAATGATCTGAGGTGGAGCTGATGCAAGAATAATAAAGTGCATAATAAATGTAATACACTTGAATCATCCTGAAACCATCCCACCCTCCTCCAGTCCATGGAAAACTTGCCTTCCACGAAATGGGTCTCTGGTAACAAAATGGTTGGGGACCACTCTGGTAGCACACTCATTCTGTCTTCAGCTGTGTCTAATTTTCTTTTTAACCAATCTATCGTGTTCTTAATTTCTGTTATTGTATTTTTCAGTTGGAGGAGTTCGATGTGATTCTTTAAAAATTCTGTTGTGACACTTAACAGAAACTTGTCACCTGCAGATGTTTTTACACTTGTCTTTATCTTCTTTAAACTCAGTAAGCAGTGTTCTTTTATGGTCGGTATCAGATAATTGCAGCATCTGTAATCTCTGTAGGTCAATTTGTGCTTTCTATTGGGTGCAGTCAGTTCTTATGCAAGGTTTCTCGTTTTTTTTCTGTGCCTGGTTGTCTTTGACTAAGTGCTGGATATTGTATATGAAAAAGTACTTTTAAGACATAATTTAAGGCCTTGGATGACAGTACATTCTTTCAAAAAGGATATTTCTTCGTCCCAAACATGCTCACTTCTACTAGGTGAACAGAGGCATTATAAGGATCAGTTCAGTTCAGTCACTCAGTCGTGTCCGACTCTTTTGCAACCCCATGAATCGCAGCACGCCAGGCCTCCCTGCTAAGTCACTTCAGTCATGTCCGACTCTGTGTGACCCCATAGACGTCAGCCCACGAGGCTCCCCCATCCCTGGGATTCTCCAGGCAAGAACACTGGAGTGGGTTGCCATTTCCTTCTCCAATGCAGGAAAGTGAAAAGTGAGAGTGCAGTCGCTCAGTCGTGTCCGACTCTTAGCGACCCCATGGACTGCAGCCCACCATGCAATCCCCTTCGTTCATGGGATTTTCCAGGCAAGAGTACTGGAGTGGGTTGCCATTGCCTTCTCCATGTTCATCGTCAATTCCCGGAGTTCACTCAGACTCATGTCCATCGAGTTGGTGATGCCATCCAGCCATCTCATCCTTTGTCATACCCTTCTTCTCCTGCCCACAATCCCTCCCAGTATCAGAGTCTTTTCCAGTGAGTCAACTCTTCACATGAGGAGGCCAAAGTACTAGAGTTTCAGCTTTAGCATCATTCCTTCCAAAGAAATCCCAGGGCTGATCTCCTTTAGAATGGACTGGTTGGAGTCTTCTCCAACACCACAGTTCAAAAGCATCAATTCTTCAGCGCTCAGCTTTCTTCACAGTCCAACTTTCACATCCATGCATGACCACTGGAAAAACCATAGCCTTGACTAAACGGACCTTTGTTGACAAAGTAATGTCTCTGCTTTTCAATATGCTATCTAGATTGGTCATAACTTTCCACCCAAGGAGTAAGCATCTTTTAATTTCATGGCTGCAATCACCATCTGCAGTGATTTGGGAGTCCCAAAAAATAAAGTCTGACACTGTTTCCACTGTTTCCTCATCTATTTCCCATGAAGTGATGTGACCAGATGCCATGATCTTAGTATTCTGAATGTTGAGCTTTATAAGGATGGGTCCACTTTAATCCAAATTCAAGGCTTGAGTTCCCGGGACCACTAGTCCATTGATGTTGAGATCACACCTTAAAGTATATATATGTATTAGTAGCGGGGTATCTGACTTGGAGTATCTGACCTTGCACAGGCTCTGAGTTTTGATTTTGACCCTCCCCACCAAAGACCACCAAATAAGAGCTGAGTTTCAGTTATATCTTCAAGATCAGTAAATGTCCCCAAGACAAAAACTGTCTTGAATTCTGGGCTTACAGCTCTGGGTTTCAACTTTCTAAATGTTGGATCAGTAATTCTTCACTATATTATTAGCTTGTCAATGCTTTTAAGATTTTTTCTTTTTCTTTTTTTAAGATTTTTTCCTCTTAAAAAGAGGAAAAATCTTATTTTCTATTTCTCCCTTTTTTATTTTCTATTCAGTAGAAAGGTTGGAATTAAATACCTAACCAGGAGGCCTGTCTCCCATTAACCACCTGAATGCAATATTAGAAAGATCTCCTGGGTTTTGTTTACATTTCTCTTTGTCCTCAACGGGTAACAGCAATCCTGCTTACCCTAAACAATTAGAATCAATCACCCCAGCCATCAATGATACTTCCTTTTTACTTTCTTGCCCAGTGACAGGTAGAACTCAAAACAGCCCATTGGCAATCTCAGATCCTATTAATAATTCAGAGAAATCATTATTGCGCCCCCTGGTGGAAGCCTTCCTCGTGTCCCAAAGGCTCTGGATCAGCCAGAGCCCAGAGTGGCGAGAACCGAAAACAAACATTTTGCAAAAGAACCATTAGCTGAGATTGCAAGAGGCTGCACTCCCACTTCCACTTCTCTGTAAGAGAAACACTATATGTATCAGTCACTGGTTCAGAGCATATAGAGGATCTACTGTTCAATGATGGAGCATTTCTTAAAAGAATCCTAACAGAGAGATTTCCCTGGTAGTCCAGTGGCTAAGACTACACTCCCAATGCAGAGGGGCCCAGGTTTGATCCCTGCTCAAGGAACTAGATCCCACATGCCCCAACAAAGTGTTCACATGTCACAACTAAAGATCCCACATGCTGCAACAAAGATCAGAGCTCCTACGTGTGGCAACTAAGACCCAGCACAACCAAATAAATAAAGAAAAAATCCTAAAAGAATCAAAAGCCATTGGCACTGGGCTCATAAACTGCCTTTCCAATAACAGAGAACTAGGCTACTTATCATTACTAATATCTTTTATTTTAAAACTTTTATTGAGATGTACCTACAGGAAGCGCACAAATCTTGGGTGGGTCAATGAATTTTTACAAAGTGAACAAAGTTGTGTAACCCAACAAGGAATATTACAAGCATCTTTGTAGCCACCTTATGCCCCCTCCTTGTTACTATCTTCCAAAGTGAACCACTTTCCTGACTTCTGCCCCATAGTTTAGCATGTGTGATTATTTGATATAAATGGAATCACACAATATGTCCTCTTTGGAAATTGGCTTCTTTTTTTCAAATATTAAGTTTTTGAGATTCATTCATGTTGTTGTGTAGCAATAGTTTGTTTTTTTCCATGTTGCTTAATCCACTCTAGTGCTATGGGCATTTGGAATGTTCTAGTTTGGGGCCAATACAATTAATGCTATTGTGAGCATTCTTATACATGGTTTTCCATATATGCATGCACGAATACAATTGCTGGGTCAGAGGGTATGTGTGTGTTCAGCTTCAGTACTCACACACTGTCTTAGCTCAGGATGTTGTAACAAAGTACCATAGACAACAGATATTTATTTCTCACAATTCTGGAGGCTGGGAAATCCAAGATCAAGGTGCCAGCAATTTGGTTCCGGTGGAAGTCCACTTCCTGGCTTGTGGACATCTGCTTTCTTGCTGGGTCCTCACATGGCCTTTCCTCACAGAGAGATCTCCAGCTTCCTCTTCTAAGGAGGGCACTAATCCCACCATGAGAACTCCACCCTCAGGCTGCATCTAATTACCTCTGAAAGATCCCACCTCCAAATACTATCAGACTTAGTGGGGAGGACTTAAACCTATGAATTTGGGGGTGGGAGCTTCCCTGGTGGTTCAGACAGTAAAGAATCTGCCTGCAATGCACGAGACTGGGGTTTGATCCCTGAGCTGCGAAGATCCCCTGAGGAGGGAATGGCTACCCACTCCAGTGTCCTTGTCTGGAGAATTCCATGGGCAGAGGAGCCAGATGGGCTACAGTCCATGGGGTTGCAGAGTCGAACACAACTGAGCAACTAACACTTCCACTTTTCACAAACATTCATGCTGAAACACATACTTTTGAATTCTTCTGGTGTCACCTTTGATTCCCACAATCATTTGGGGAACAAGAGTGCAACAGTATTGTCCCTAGGTTTTCCTTCCAAGCTGCTGACATCTATTCTGCAAACTTGGTGCAGGGTAAACAGTGACAAATACCACTCAACTCTCACCTCCCAAACTTGATTTTAAGGCATAATGATGATATGTCCTGATTCTGAAATACTAAAATGGGGCGGGGGGGGAGATTATGTGCATCTTAGAATTGATGAAATACAGCATATTATCAGGATCAAAGACCAAGCCCTGGGGACTCTGACAGGTCTAGGAAGATGTGAGGATAGAGAGCCAGCAAAAGAAGCTGAAGGAGCTGCCAGTGTGATAGGCAGCCAGCCAGGAGAGTGTGTGTCTCAGAGATGAGTTTGAAAAAGAAGTGAATGGCCAGTGTTGTCATGGGGGCTGATAGGTTGATAAAGACAGTGAAGTGAAGTGAAGTGAAATTGCTCAGTCGTGTCCGACTCTTTGCGACCCCATGGACTGTAGCCTACCAGGATTCTCCGTCCATGGGATTTTCCAGGCAAGAGTACTGGAGTGGGTTGCTATTTCCTCCCTGATAAAGACAAGGAGATCTCTAAATCTGTTGAAATGGAGATCATGGTGTCTTTGTTAGATGTTTCAATGAACTGATGAGAACAAAATCCCCATTAAACTGGGCAGACAGACACTCAGAAATCAATCAACAGAGATAGTAAGTATAAACAAGAATATGTGCTCTGAAAGGGTGAAAAGAAAGAGGGTGATAAAGGCAGAAAGGGCTTAAGGAAGGGCTCTGATATTTTAAAAAGAGGATATTAAGCCATGTTTGCAGATGAATTTGCATGATTCAATAGTGAAGGAGAAGTGAATGGTACAGGAGAGGAAGTTGCAAGAGACAAGTTCTTCAGAGGAGGAAAAGAGCTTAGGGGTAGGAAGCAGGGGAGAAGAGGTGGGGATCAATTAAGTTGGTGGCAGGAAGGTGGGGGAACTTTTGTCAGACCCCAATATTCGGGCCAAAGATCTGTCAGGTTCTTGCAGTTAATATTTCTCTCCCTAAAATGGGCAGCCCAAAAGGAATGTGCACTGCTCTTACCTTCGGCTACCTACCAGCCCCTAGTCTGTACGTGAGGGCAAAGGGTTATTAACCACGAGGTTAAAGGTCAGAAAGGTAACAGGACGCATGACCTCCATCTAGACCACCTCTGGGTTTGCCAGTTCTCACCAACCTCTCACCTTCTCATTTCTGGACCTGGTCAGATCCTCGCTCCCTTCTCCCTTCTCCCTTCTCACTAAACGGATGAGGCAAAACAGGAGCAGAAGCCTCGGGGCGCGCGCCCGCCTCCATTGCGCCTGCGCATTCGTCCCCAGATTTCCAGGCTGGGGAGAACCCGGCAGAAGCTCGTTCTCCGTCGCTCGCTCTCGGGCGCACGCGCCCGAGTGCCGCCTGCGCAGAAGGACAAGGAAATTACTTCTCTCTGCGGTCCCAGCGCCTGCGCGCTGCGGGCTCCGGGCCTCCCGGCCTGAGGGAGAGGAGCCGGGAAGATGGCGGCCGTGGTGGAAAATGTAGTGAAGCTGTGAGTGGCCGTTTCTTTCTCTTCCAGGCTAGGAGGTCTTGTAAGGGACCTGGAAGCAGGGGGCGGTGTGGGAACGGACGAGGCGGAGAGAGGGACGTGCCTGGAGACGCCGTGTATCGACTCCTGGAGGGGAGGGCAACAGGAGACTCGGGAGAAGACGTTGCGCTTCTTTAGAAACTTGTGGAGGCCCTGAGGGGGGCACACGGGAGCCCCTAACGGGCAGCCTCCCTGTGGGGCTGGGCGCTCCTTCAGGCGAAAGGTTTCCAGAGTATGGCGCCCTTGTTGCGTACGGGAGACGGTCCCGGATTCGCCTCAGTCCGGGAGAGCCGGGCCGACCCCCGCGAAGCGCGGCCGGCGACCCCTCCCCATCGGCTGCCCGCAGCGGGCCCCGGAGGAGCAGGCTTGGCCGCCCTGGCGCCGTTGAGCGCTCAGGGCTGTTTTGTTCTGAACAGCCCCGTGACGTTCCTGGGCGGGCGGGGGCGGGGGTGGGGTGGTCCTTGAGTATCAGGTACCCGAGACCAAAAATATTCCTGGGGAGAATTTGTGGAAGAGCAGATACAGAGGGAAAGAACTTCAGGGAAGAGGGGCTTGGCGCCGGCCAGTCCCAGCCATCGGAAAGTGGGCACTGGGCGGACGCAGTCCAGGACGCCCTGGCCGCCCCTTAGGGGCATCTAGGTCGGCCGTCTTCGCTCTGCAATACTCTTGGACTGGGCAGATTTCAAGCGAAGTTAAAGTTCATGGTTGTTTGGCAAACTGAGAATGGCCTGTTAGCTGTGAGTTAAAGATGCTTTGGGACTTGATTTAACCCAGCCTCCTCCCCGAAGAAGAATCTAAATGAGTTTTCCAATGGGGTCTTCCACCCCCACCCCCACCCCCGTCGGCCAATACAGCAAGCTCTTTAATGGACACATTTGGCTTGGTGCAGCGGTAGGAAAAATGAGGTGACCAGCTGTCCAACTTGGCTTTTGGATTTTGACTGGGTGAGAAGGTAAAGGTTTGGGAACTCTTCTAAGGGGCACACAGCTTCTCATCTGTCTTTGTAGTAGACTGAGCCCCACTGTTCTCAAGAGCCTTTTTTCTAAGGGGACGTTGCTTCTCTCCCTCCTCCTGCCTGGAGCCTTTTCTTTGAGAATGCTTTCCCACTTCCATTAAGCTAAGTGCCTTCTCCTTGTGGGTTTTTTGGTCGTTTTTTTTTTTTTCTTCTAACATGCTTTCAGCTCCATCCTGCTGCCTCTTTCAGCCACCCCTACTCCCAGCACTATTATCTTCCTCTCTGATCTGCCCACTTCAGTTTCCGCAGCACTCTCTCCAAGCTGACATTTCCCTCAGTTTAGAAATGACGCTGCTGATCTACCATTTATATGTTATCCATACTGACTCAGATGTTCTTTCTTTGTTTCCCTGTCTTTCTCTTTGTTGACTGCCCCTGTCCCATTGTAAAGGGAGGTTTTACACAGGTTTCATGCCTCTCAAAAAAGAATCAAAGCTTCTACCTTGGAAAGCTTACTGTAATGGGGGAATGTCAAAACTTGCCTAGGTTTAAGAGTTTTACGTAGTGAGATTGTTTAGGTTGGAAGACTTTCATCTGAGAAATAAGGTCACCAACCCTTTCATGCAGTATTGGAAGTGAGGGGTTGCCCGTTTAAACAGAACTTGACTTCTTATTTCTCTTTAAAGATCTGTAGAGATAGTGAAGGTCACCAACCGCTGATTCCTGAGTACCAGTAATAACTAACCAACTTTCTGCTCCCTCAGTTCTAGCTGTAAAGAGCTGTGGACCACAGTTAATACATTTTCCTACAGAACCTGCTCTTTAAAAAGAGACTTCCAGTCTTCCTGTACTGTTCTCGTCCTGGAAAGAGACGCTTTTCTTGACCACGGTGTGCCTAGTCGTCTGACTGCTGAGGTTTTACATTGAGGTCAGGACTACTAGCTCATCTTTTCTGACTTGCATCTTGTTCTGGGAGAAGAATTTTCCTTTTGTAAATTCTCCATCCCTCCCAAATGTGGTGTCAGAATTGAAACAATCTTTAAGGGGTCTTACTGGGGCAAAATAATAGTATAAAAGAGCTGTGGTTGCTGACTGGTTTTGAAATCCTCTGTGTTAGGTAACAAGATATGGAGAATGTTAGCTTAAAATTTCTTGTAGTAGGAGCCTTAGATTCTTAAGAGAGCTCTCATTCTTCTTTGCTCTATCCTCATCAGATCCTCTCTTCCTCCAACTTGTATTTCTTTATCAGCTCTCTCACTCACAATGCAGTTTGCCCCACCTTCTGAAATCCCTTTTAACTCACAGGAGCTTTGATAGAACATGTCTCATCCATACCTCAACCCCACCCCCACCCCTGACAGTTTCCAGCCTCCTTGCTCTGACTTTGCAGTTCTCAGCCTGTCTAGCCCTTCCTTCCATCTGACTTACAGTGTCAGTATCAATTTCCATCATCAGAAACAAAGGCGCTGCTGCACTCAGCCTTGTTTATCCAATTTTTCTCTGTTTAGTGAGGACATGGCTGCCTCCTAAAGGCGAGCAAATATGAGCCTATTCCTTCTCTTTATTCTCCAGCACAGGCTTCATGTCTGCCTCAAATTACAGTCATTACAGCACATTGAATCAAGCCAGACTGTCTTGTGTCACTGCCTGCGTGCAGTGTATATCTTTGTTGGTTGCTGGGAACGTTCTAAGCTGTGCCTCAGTGGTCTATTGTGGCTGCCCCGTGAAAGCCCCTCTTACATTCCAGAGCAGGGTTTGTTGCTGCAGCTTGAGTTATGAACATAAGCTACAGAGATTTACTGTGTTCAACTTCTCATGCTTGGAGTCTCCCTCTTGTAGAATATGTCAGAGCTTATCTAGTTCAGCCACCCTAGTCAGTAGCATACCTGAGGTCCACATGGGTTGACTAAATGTCCACATATATGTGGTGACTTGCAGCCAAGCCAGATCTTTTTACTTCTGAGTCAGGATATTCCAGACACCTTCTTGGGTGCTGAGGATATTGTGGGGAAGAAATCATCTGCCCTCAGTTAGTTTACTTTAAGATCAATCAAGGGGAATTCCCTGGCGGTCCAGTGGTTAGGACTTGGCGCTTTCACTGCTAAGGGCATAGGTTCAATCCCTGGTTGGCAAACTTTAAGATCCTTCAAGCCACTTAGTGCGTAGAAAGAAAAAGTTTGCTCAAATATATAAATGTGAATTGTATTAATTTAAGCTCTAGTATTACTGTGCTTGTTAAACCCTGAAGGATGAGAACAAGGTTGGTTCTATATACATGCTTCTTAGAACCAGATTACTCCTGGCACTGCAGTTTTGCAGCTTTTTAAAGCTCTTAAAAAGTTCAAATTTCAAAGGAGGTCTTTTGAGTTCAAAAAGGTTCTTTCTTAAAAAAATTGTTTGAGAATGGAGAAGGGTCTAGAATAGGCCTTTCTGCAAACAGGTTTTGTATCAGTGTAATGGTACTCAGTAGAAAGTAGGCTTCAAGGGTGTTCACATATTTCCCAATGTTTTCTATTGATTGTAAAGTTAGTATATAGAATTAGCTACTTGGCAAATACCTAGTTTAAAACTCAAAAGATATAAAATGGCACAAAGGAGAAAGTCCCCTAGTCACCTGGTTTTTCTCCTTGGACGCCTACAGTTTCTTTTCCACCACTTAGGGACATCCCATAACACTCCTCAGCCCTGTACCCCACCGCCCCTCTTTTTTTGTAGTTATCTTGGAGATTGTTTAATATTTGTACATGAAGAGCTTCCTTTTTTTTGTTACAGCTAAGTTGAATTTCTTTGTATAGATGGGGTTTGATAAACTTTAGTAAGTCCCCCCAGATCTTTTGAACTCTTCTTGTTTGTAAACAGGAGTAACTTCAGCTTCTCAGAATCCTGAGGGTTAAGAGAAGTAGCACTTTGGTTACCAAAGGGTTGGAGAGGCACAGAACAAACATTATTTTCTTCCCCTCTTTGTGGGTTAGACTAAGGACTGATTAGACACAGGGTGCAATCATGTGCTCTGACGGTAATTTATTTGTAAGGTACTTTTCCTCATAATGGCCTAGTGAAGGGGTTTGGTGTCCCATGAGGCAGAAATGGAAGCAAATAAAAGCAGAGTGACATTCTCCCAGTCCCTTGAGCCTTCTAGAGAAGCAGATGGCAAGGGAGAGGGATAGCCCAGCACACACACACACGTGCGCAGTCACACCTGAGTTTTGTCTTTCCTGAAGCCTTGGGGAGCAGTATTACAAAGATGCCATGGAGCAGTGCCACAATTACAACGCCCGCCTCTGTGCTGAGCGCAGCGTACGCCTGCCTTTCTTGGACTCACAGACGGGAGTAGCCCAGAGCAACTGTTATATCTGGATGGAAAAGCGACATCGGGGTCCAGGTGAGAATCCACTCAGGAGCCCAAGGAGGAAGCAGCTTCCTCATCTTAGGTGATGAGCCAGCTGAATAGGTTTTCCCTTTTGCTTTCCACCCAGGGATGCATACGGTCTTCCCTTGATTAGAATCCTGGAGAGGTCGAAACACCTTTTGTTTTCCACAGGGCTACACTGCTCAGGGTCTTGCTGGGCTCTGGAGAGCTATGTGTTAGCCAAAGCTCCTGAGCTTAATCTGTTTTCTTGTCCATAAGCCATGCCTCCTCCAGCCCCAGGTGCTCACCAGCCATATTCCTCCCTTGCTCTAGAACGGTACTCATGTGGAAAGTGTTTGATACTGTTTTCTAGAGCTGTGTTAGGGTTTGATTTCTCTCTTTTCCTTCCTTCCTTAGGATTGGCCTCTGGGCAGCTGTACTCTTACCCTGCCCGGCGCTGGCGGAAAAAGCGGCGAGCCCACCCTCCTGAGGATCCAAGGCTTTCTTTCCCATCTATTAAACCAGGTGAAGCATAGTCCCTCCTGAGCGGGATATACCCTGCTGCATAGTCAGAGGCCTGCTAATCACCTGTTACGTACCAGGCCTGGTGCTAGATTCTAAAGATACTAAAATGAATGAGATGTGAGTCTTTCTGTAAAGAATTCAGCCTAATAGTTAAGAGACAAGTAAACAGACAAGTTATGGTGCCAAGTAAACCAGAGCATCTTGGTTCCTGGGCACCCAGAGACCAGAAGGCAGTGACTGGCTTGTGATCGGTCTGACACTGTAGACCAGGCAGATCTGCGTTCAGCCCTTCTGAGCCTCACCTCCTCCTGACCTTGCCCGCAGACACAGACCAGACCCTGAAGAAGGAGGGGCTGATCTCTCAGGATGGCAGTAGCTTAGAGGCTCTGTTACGCACCGACCCCCTGGAGAAGCGAGGCGCCCCCGATCCCCGAGTTGATGATGACAGCCTGGGCGAATTTCCTGTGACGAACAGTCGAGCACGGAAGGTACACGATTAACACTGTGGTTAAGGAAACTGTGGTAGAAACCAGTCTCCTCTTCATCAGAGGCCAGCCGGTAATCAGAATAGAAGCAGAAGCTATGGGCCAGGAGGGGCCCCTGCTGTTCTGTTCCTGCTCCATTCCTTAATGAGCACTGGGTACTGATGGGCTTCATTGTCACCATCCCATCTTTCCTGCTCCTTTTCTGGTAACTATAGACTCTCATCTTCTGTTGCCACCTGAGTTTTTTTAGTGCCTGGGGTTACCTAGGTGATGTCCCTGCCAACAAGGAAGCGAAAACTGTACATAAAAATACGTCAGGCACTGTGCTAAGCACTTTTCCGTCATTTTCTGCGGTCTCTACGATCTTAGGAAATAGGTACCTTTGCCCATTTCACATGGTGGGGGGCGGCGCTGCAGCACATTAGTGAAAAGAAAAACTTGCCACTAGTAAGCAGCATAGTTTAACTCTGGGACGTTAGGTGTTGGAAGGGAACCGCTGCTGACATGCTCCCAGGTGGCAGATCAGAGGCAGGAGAGGGCATGCCACTTGGGGTATCGGAAAGTTTTATGAAAATGTGGCATTTGATTTAGCTACTTGGAGATGGTGGGAAAGGCATTCCAGGCTAGGGGAACAACATGAAGAAAGGCCCAGAGAAAGGAGAGCCCAAAGCCTTGAAAGAACAGCAGTGAGGAGTGAGGCTGGAGTGGAGCCGCTGGGTCATGGAGGCGGCCCTGGCAGCCTTGGCCAGTCCCAACGTGGGGGAGCTGTTGGATGTTCTCATTTCTGCCCATCCTAATCCTCCTGTCTACTCAGCGGATCCTAGAACCAGATGACTTCCTGGATGACCTTGATGATGAGGACTATGAAGAAGACACTCCCAAGCGTCGGGGCAAGGGGAAGTCCAAGGTGAGGGGCAGCCCGGGGGATTGGGGAGCCTGCAGAGTCCCACTGTCTTACCGCTTGTTGTTGCCATCATCATTCCTGAATGAGATTAGCAGCCACTACCAGGAGAGTAACTCTTCAGGCCTAGACACCTTAGTAAGGGCATCTTTTTGCTCTTTGCAGAGTAAAGGTGTGGGCAGTGCCCGTAAGAAGCTGGACGCTTCCATCCTGGAGGATCGGGACAAACCCTATGCCTGTGACAGTGAGTGCCTCAGGAGTGGGTGGGTAGTCCTTGCCTTGGACCCAGCTCCTCGGGATATGAGAGGAGGGAAGGTTGTATTCTTGCTCAAAGTGGTAAAACAAGCTTGGACTCTTGTCCTGCCTGCTGACTGGTTCCCTCTGAAATCCCTGAGAGGCCCTGGCCTCTGCTGCACGACGGGTGAGCCTTGCATGCTCTGGGGGAGATTTCTCCTGTCCTCTGGGGTGGGGGTGCCCACGAGGGACACACAGCAGGCAGAGTTGGCCTCTCAGTAGATGACATCTGGGCCTGCTGGCCCCAATCCAGTCAGGCCCCAGGAGTCCAACGCTAACTTTTCCAGCGTCTGTTCCCTCTTCCCCTTTTCTCTGACTCGCCCCACTTCTGTCCCTCCACCCTGGGAGCACCGTCGCCACTGGGGTTTCTCTCTCGTTTGCTCTGCTTTCCTGCTGCTGCTATACCTGTCTCAAGTGTACCAAGGCCCTCTTCTCATGACTTTTCTTTCTGTCTTTCAGATAGTTTCAAACAAAAGCATACCTCGAAAGCGCCCCAGAGAGGTAGCTCTCTCAACTTCTCAGACTTTTGGTTTTCCTATCCCTTTTTCCCTTCTCCCTTTGTTCCTGCCTTTCTCATCTGTGACGCTAGTGTTAAGGTCCCTGGAATGGCATGGAGAGAGGAGCCCTGGCCCTTCTGTTGCGGTCCACTGCTCACAGTCCCAGAAGCTGCCTCTCCCTGCTTGTCTCCCACCATGTTGCTCTAGGGCTGCTTGGGCCCACTGCATGGGGTGGCTTTAGAAGCATTCTGAGGGACCCATTGTCCCAGATCCCTCTGCTTCCGCTTCCCCAAAACAGACATGTGGTGGTCAGCTAATGTTCCCCACCATCCTGCCACCCTTCCCATCCCTTCCCCATTCCTTTCCTGCTACCCCCTATTCTTGGTATCACTGCTCAAAGGTACAGGGTGCCTCGTGGGGATCTGCTTTCCTTGCTGGTTGAGGGGTCGTTGGTTGGATAGAGCACTGATGTGGGCATGTCTTTGAGTTTCTCTGGGGGACAGCTACCCCAGGAGACTCAGTTGATAGATTTTCCCCAAGAGATCCAGAGGTGGGCTATGTTGTATTTGGGGAGTAGCATGAGCCTACATTTACTGAGAGAGAAAAAAAGTCTGGAGTCTTAGCTTTCCTCCTGCCTGCCATTATTTTAAAATTATTGCAATACTATAGAAGGTCCCTTTCCTTCCTGACTTGGAGCTCCCCAGACTATTCCCAGGGCAGGCAGAAGGCAACAGCTCAGTCTCCCAGACAGCTTGAGTGGAGGAGCAGAGGTGGCCGTGCTCTGGGCTTTAGTAAGTGGAGGAGCCGTGGAAGCTTGAGCCCCAGGCCTGCTGTTCCTGGCCACGGGGAGGCGGTTCTCAGTAGACGTCTGTCCCTGAGCAGAGCTGATGGGGGCGGTTACCTCTGCCTCAGGTGGAGCCCACAGCTTAGAGGGGCAGGGATGAGGTACCCTCAGATCCTAACACCTTTCTCTGCAATCTTCTCCCCACTCAGTTTGTGGAAAACGTTACAAGAACCGACCAGGCCTGAGTTACCACTATGCCCACTCCCACTTGGCTGAGGAGGAGGGCGAGGACAAGGAAGACTCACAGCCACCCACCCCAGTTTCCCAGAGGTCCGAGGAGCAGAAATGTAAGCTGGTGTCAGGGGCGGGGCAAGCAGGAGTCGGCCGGGCTGTGAAAAACCCTCCTTGCGGGGATGTCAGGAGACCCAGAGGCCTGCATGGGTGTCATCTGAGTTCTTCCCTTTCTCGTTATAGCCAAGAAGGGTCCTGATGGATTGGCCCTGCCCAACAACTACTGCGACTTCTGTCTGGGGGACTCCAAGATCAACAAGAAGACAGGACAGCCCGAGGAGCTGGTGTCCTGTTCTGACTGTGGCCGCTCAGGTATCTGAGCCAGTGCAGCCCCTGCCGACACCCAGACCCTGAGGGCCCGTGGCTCACCAGCATCCCAGTGGCTGTCATAGCCGGGTCCCCTCGCTGCTCCCCAGCCTTCAGCTCCCTGATTCGCTCGCTCTCCTCCACAGGGCATCCGTCCTGCCTCCAGTTCACCCCTGTGATGATGGCAGCAGTGAAGACCTACCGCTGGCAGTGCATCGAGTGCAAGTGCTGCAACATCTGCGGCACCTCCGAGAATGACGTGCGTGTCCCCCCCCCACCCCCCCCACCCCCCCCCCAGCACACTCCTGCTCGGCTTTTCCTGTCCTTTCCACCAGGAGGAACTTTGATTTGTTTGGCAGGTGTTCACTGAGTATCTGTGTCAGACCCTGTTTTAGGCACTCAGGACACTAAAGACAAACAACGTCCCTACTTTCATGGGCGTCACCCTCTTGTGTGAACAAACAGTTAGCAAGGAAATGAGTGGCATCTTTATGCTGTTCCCTTCAGAGAACGTTCCATGCAGTAGTGTGGTTAACTGTTAGAGTAAGTGAATAACTGATTCAGATAGAGCTTTTCTGAGGCTGTTGGGGTCCCGGTGGGATGACAGTGACTTTCTGGATGGAGAGGGACAGCAGTAGTTTTCTGGCCAGAGGGTCCCACGTCTGTTCTTCCTGCCATCTGCCCCCACCCCTCTTGGAAGAGCCCTTCTAACCCATTCCCAGCGGCCCAGGCAAGGGGAGTCATTCACCTCCCCCTTCCTCTTCCATCTCACCTCCTCTAGGACCAGCTGCTCTTCTGTGATGACTGCGATCGTGGCTACCACATGTATTGTCTAACCCCGTCCATGTCTGAGCCTCCTGAAGGTAGGTTTCCCTGTACTCTTACTCAGAACAAGTATTTATTAGTGACTTGGAAAATCACTTATATAGTGAGTGTATTCCTGTATCAGTGATACAGTCTTCCAGGTTAGGGAGTAGGCTCTTAGCTTTCACTCAGTTCTGAGTGCTTTACTAGCATTGCACCTTTGGGGTTTAACGTTTGTACATTATCACCAGATAACATGCACAGCCACAGAAAACGGACAGCCTGAAAGAAAACAGATGCTGAGCAGAAAATAATTACCAGAAGGAGAGATCTGTTATCCTTCAACCAGCCTACAAAACTCAGTCATAGTTTGTCCAGTGGGGGACTGTGGTTTCACCACTCCATGCCTGACAGATTGAGTGTTCATTTCCACCAGTTGGGAGAGGGAGCTGAACCTGGGACCTGAACAGTTTGCTCAGGCCCTCCAGCAGTGTTTAGTAAGATGCTTCAAATTTATGGAAGGTCTTCAATGAAATCATTGGGGACACCAAAAAGTGGCTGCCTCTCCGCAAGTCCTCTTTGCACCAGATTTCCGTGCTGAAGTCCATCCTTTATAGAAACTCAGAAGCTTACTCAGGAGTACATGAAGCCCAGGAGCTGTTACTGTGACAGAGGACGTGGGCCAACATTGCAGGCGAGAGAAAGTAGCTCACTGCCTGATGTGAGCTGACTTGCAGTGTAGGTCAGACTGCTGTCACCCCCTAGGAGGATGCCACTGACAAAGTCTGAGGGCCCTTTAACAGCTGCAGGGAGGATGTCTTGCTCATCTGTCACACCACATTTGTTTGTTTTATCTGTCAGGCCACATTTAGGGAGAAGCAGCATGTTTTGTGTTCTATTGTTTTTTAACCATAAAATACCAATTCACAGGCACAATTCTGCATGAACTGTAGAAAGGCTTTCCTGTGGAAGTGCTGTCAGACACTGCTGTGGTAGAGAGTTGCAGACAGCTGGGGAGTACCCGCCACAACCATCAGATGGTCTAGCCTCTAGGCCAGGAGTTCCAAACTATGACCCCAGGCCAAATCGAGCCGAACCTAGTATACATAATTCACAAGCTAAAAATTATTTTTACATTTTCAAACAGAATTAAAAAAAAAAAAAAAGACTGAAACTGTGTGGCTCACAAAGCCTAAAGCAGTTAACACTGTCTGGCAGTTTACAGAAAAAATTTATCAACTGCTATATATTGACGTTTGGGTTAGGAAGGACCTTAGCTTTTTGAGAGTCACCTCTGAAGAGCTGATAAAAGCTATGGATTCTTTCCCTCAGAATGATGTTGAAATACACGTATGTACAACTGTGTTTATAGTTTTGAGGTAATAAGGGCTAATTTTGTTTCTCAAGGCATAGAAGAATTTAGCTGTAGCAAGTATTAATAAATGAACAAAATAAACCAGTTATTTTGCTTATAAGGAATATTATTTCCTGTTTTTTTTTTTTTTTTTTAATGAAACCAGACTTGGGTCACAGTAAGTTGCATCATCATAGCTGGCCCCCTTTTCCTCTCATTGGGTCCTCAGCCTCTGCTCAGACAGCTGGTGACAGTGGAGAGCCCGTCTCTTCTGTCTGTGGGCTTTGCAGAAAACTGTCTTCTGTGGAATCAGTATTGGTTTCTCTAGATCCTCTATTCATGATCTTTATTCTAGCCTTTGGGGCCATGAGAACAAAAGTCTGGCTCTTCTGTAATCACAAGTTTAAAGCTCGGTTGCTTTAAAAAAGTTCTTTGTCTCCCCAGGTCCTCTTTAGTGATTATAATTATAGGGCCCAGAGGCCCTGGGAATCTGTCTTCTAAAATAGGCCTCCAGGTGATGCTTTCTTTCATCTCCATTGAGAATTATTTTTCATGCTGTTTGAAGACCTAGAGTTTGTCCCTGCTCAAGATAACTGAAACTTTGCTGCTGCAGCACATCTCCAGTCCTCCCCGTAGCCAGTCCTGCCACTGGAGGTGAGGATTGTGTGGAGCCCTCCTGACCCTCTGTGCTTCTCTGCAGGAAGTTGGAGCTGCCATTTGTGTCTGGACCTGTTGAAGGAAAAAGCTTCCATCTACCAGAATCAGAACTCCTCTTGATGTGGCCACCCCCAACCCCTCATACATCTAGGGCTGTTTCTCTCCTCTCTGTTTTTCATACCCACTTTCCCTTCCCCCTCTCTTTCTCAAGTCCAGAGAATTGCAGGTGGTCATGCCAGCCTGCCTTTGGCAGCAGCAAGCTGAGGTGGCAGCTCTGACCACCTCTGGCCCCAGGCCCTCAGGGAGAACGGAGCAGCACCCTGGCCCAGGGCATAGCTGTGGGCCCAGCTTCTCCCTGCTCTCCCTGAAGAGCATTCACTCTGTCTACCTTGGGCCGAGGCCAGGGTTCAAACATTGTCCTCCAACAGAGAGTGGGAGAGCAGCTCACTTCTCTCAGCTCAGCCTCCACTCTGGTCCCACGGTTTTCCCTTCCTGTGAAGGTGAGTCAGACTGGGGCATATGCCAGAGCAGCTGGGAGTGAGAACTGAGCAAGCTGGCAAGCAGCTGCCCATGCCCTCGTGCTGCTTAGCCTCACTGCCTCCTTCCCCCAGAGTGGCTTCCTGCGGCCCTCTGTTCTGCAGCCCAGGATCCTTTACCTGAGCCAGGTAAATGCTCTTGGTCCTGCTCCTGGCTCTACCCCGTTCCCACAAACCTACCCCAGGGGGAGTAGCAGCCTCACCCTGATTGTTCCTTGTGCTTGCCTGTCTCATTCTCACAGGCCCTGGTCTCTAGTGACTGAAGCATTCCCCACCCTTGTTATTTTCTGTCTTCTGCCCCATCCCCCTCCTTATTCCCTTTGGTTTTGTGGGGAGAGGGGAAGCATCATGGGGCCAGGCCAGAAGCTTGGGGGCCACTGGGAGATATTGGATAATGTGCCTGTTTTTTAACTCGATGAAAAAGCCTACCTCCGAAATCCCCTTTTTGTTCTTCCTGGACCTGGGCATTCAGCTCCTGCCCTTAACTGAATTGGGAGCCTCTGCCGCCTGCTCTGTGTATCCTGGCTCCTGGGTCGTGGGGAAGCCACCTAGACATCTCTTTCTTCCCTCGCACACTTGATAGCAGCTGGTAAGGTCTTCACACCCTGATTCTTTAATTTTCTGCCTGGTGACACTTTAAATAATAGGGGGGACTGTTCATCCCAGGACAGCCTGGAATGTCCTTCCCCTTGGCTGTGGGCAGGCCCTAATTCACTGTCACTTTGGAGTTGAGGTGTCTTTTTTTTCTTTCTTTCCTTAGTTCCTATATTCTAAGCATTAGTACAAATAAACATTTTTACACAGAGCCTTCTGCTGGATTCTTTTATCTCCAGGTCTCCTTTGCTGTTTAAGGCCACTTTATCCTAAAACTTCCTTAGGACAGTGGTTTTAAATGTTTTGAAGCATAGCTTTTCACCCAACTTAAAATTTTTGCTTAACCTTAGTAGATTAAGTTGATA
Organism: Bos taurus; assembly: GCF_002263795.3. Lineage (NCBI taxonomy): Eukaryota > Metazoa > Chordata > Mammalia > Artiodactyla > Bovidae > Bos > Bos taurus. Next base: position 43,551,655 of record NC_037356.1, read on the forward strand.
CAAAATTGGGTACTTTGTTTTAATCTTTTATGTAAATTATGACAATTTCTTATAAAGAAAAATGAAGTTGTTTTGATTAATACAAAATTTGAGGGCACTCCTGGTGGCTCAGTGGTAAAGAATCCACCTGCCATTACAGGAGAAACAGGTTTGATCCCTTGTCTGGGAAGATTCTATATGCCTCGGAGCAACTAACCCTAACCCGGGGGCCACAGCTATGTAAGCCTGTGCACCAGAGCCTGTCAGCTGCAACTGCGGAGGCCCACATCCTAGGGCCCGCGCTCCCCAGCGAGAGAAGCCGCCGCAGGGAAAAACCAGAGCGTTGCACCTGGAGGAAAGCCTGTGTAGCAACGAACACCCAATGCAGGCAAAAATAATGTTTTAAATGCAGTTAAAAATAACTTGAGAATCCTGTTTGTTTCTGTATTTTTGTGTCTTTGGGGGAGATTCTGCTGGATTTGTACATGCAAGTAATGACAACTTTATAACAGTTGACCTTGCAATTTAAGATACTTAAAAATAGGTCCAGAAGCTTGATTATTATATAAATAGAATGACAAGAAGACTCATGACATCATGATGAGACATGACTTTTTGTATAAGCCGTGAACATGAGATGAGAGACCCCAACCTTGTGAGTGAGCCCACAGTGCAGTGCTACAGCCTTTCCAGACAGATTTATGAGCACAAAAAGGAGTTTCTTTTTCCTTCAGCCAACACGTGAAAGGTATGAATCAGTTATGAACCCCCTGAAACATGCTTAGGGTTTTCTGGGCCAGCCTGAAGGCCACTTGTTCCTCCTGGAAGGCAGAGTGGCCTGGGCCCCTGTGCTCAGTTAAGTAAGCCAGGTGCTCCAGTTTGGAATCGTATTAGGGACACAGCACAGCCCCCATCCGCCTGTCAGTACCTGGAAGTAGGCCTGGAGCAGAGGGAGTAAAGCAGTGAAATGATCCTTGCTGGTGGACTAAGTGTAGAAGATGAGATGCTGATGAGAGCCCTGTATCATTGAGAAGAGATTTGGAAAGGTTGCTGAAGGAGGATTTAGGATGGGACATAGAAGGATGGAAGAGGGATCAGGGTTGGGATGGGAAGGAAAGCCTGTGAGAAAGGGGACTCACCTGTGGCCCCAGACTTTGACTTGACTAAAGGGAGAGGAAAGCAGTCTAGAGCTGAGGATTCGGCACTCCAGACGCGGGGTTAAAGTCTACTTTGGACTTCAAAGAACTGAAGTCTACCAAGGAAAGGAATACTAAATCTTGACTTTAGGAACTTGAGTCTTGCCAAAAAGATACCAAAACTAAATAAAAATTAATCTCCACATGCCCTAACTCAGAACTAGCCCCAAGCAAGTAGTCTTGAAGGAGGAGACAGAATAGACTCTATTTTGAAAGCAGGACTCCATCTTGGGCCAGACTGTGGACTTTGAGCTGTATGTCCAGTATCTATGGAAACGACATACCAACAGGAAAACCAGACCCCCGGATGGAAGAGCCCCAGGGCTCATACCTAGACTCTCCATGGCCTGAAAGAATACCCTGATTATCTGTGTAACCCAATAGTCATAAATTTTATTATGCTTCTTGGGGTATGACCACAGGCCTGTTGATAATTGTCCCCTGTTAACCACAGTAGACTTAAGGCATATGAATCATGGGTTAACTTTGTATCTTTCTTTTCCTTTGTTCAGACTAGTTTCAGGGAATTTGGGGAGGTGGGTTTGGGCAGATACACTTAGGGTATTGTAGCCACGCATTCTGGGAAACAAACTCACTCGGACAATACAGATAGTGGAGTGCAGTTTATTACACCAGCAGGCCCAAAGCAGTCTCCGCTTAGCCAAGAACCCCGACCGGTTTTTGTGAAAACCTTATATACCCTAAGTGTACAGTGCCCAAACCCACTTCCCCAAATTCCCTGTAACTAGTCTGAACAAAGGAAAAGAAAGATACAAAGTAGCCTAGGTAGTTAACAGTGGACAATTAGCAATAGGTCTGTGGTCATACCCCAAGAAGTATAATAAAATTTATGATTCCATTGGGTTACACAGATAATCAGGGTATTCTTTCAGGCGACGGAGAGTCTAGGTATGAGCCCTGGGGCTCTTCCATCCAGGGGGGTCTGGTTTTCCAGTTGGTATGTCATTTCCATAGATACTGGGCATACAGCTCAAAGTCCACAGTATGGCCCAAGATGGAGTCCTGCTTTCAAGATGAAGCTTCCTCTGTTTCCTCCTTCACGGGTATATAAGGTTTTCACAAAAACTGGTTGGGGTCCTTACCTAAGAGGAGAGTCTGCCTTGGGCCCGCCGGTGTAATAAACTGCACTCCACTATCTGCGTTGTCCTTCTGAGTGAGTTTGTTTCCCAGAATGCATGGCTACAACAGTCTGTTGTACCTTGGCTGACCGACCTGAGGTCAGTGCTGTCCATGGTAACATCTTTTGTGTGGCTTATAACCTGCTTCTATTTTTCAAAGACCACTGGGTAAGGGGAACGAGATCTGTTTGGTAGATGAGGAAGCTGCCTAGGGTCACGGCCAGGAAGACGTACTGCGTCCACGCTGTCGAGTCCTGTCAGGCTCCGAGGGCCGGGTCCCTGAGGCTGGCGGCGCATGCAGGACTCCCGCCGCGACCAGTCTCCGCCTCGCCATCCCTTCTTGCAGAAAGCTCCGTCCCCTCGGGGACCTGACGACCCGCCACTTTCGCAATGTCCAATGAGACTTAGCCGGGGGCGGGACGGACTTCACCGAAGGCCTATCTAATTGGTTCGGGGCGGGGCTGCGGCGGGTGGATGCTGAGCGGCGGACATCGGTCTTCCCAGCCTGGAGAGACCCCCGCGCGGGCTGCGCGCAGAGGGTGCGCGCGCCCGCCGCCCGCGCAGCCCCTCTGTCCGCTCGGCGCGTCCCTCTCCTGCTCTCCGGTAGCCGCCGGGAGAGGGGCTCGGGAGTCCGGCCCCAGCCAGAGCTGGGACCCGGGCGGCAGCCGCGGGACGAGCGCCTGAGGTGGGTGCAGAGCGGAAGGGCTGGAAGCCGGGAGGCGGGGAGGCCGGGCAGGCAGATGACTGGGTCCGCCCTGCCGATGGACTCCGGGTCACCAGAGGGAGAGGCCAGCCGAGTTGCGGAGCCCGACTCCTCGCCTGCCTGGGTCCCGGACGCTCGTCCCCCTGCCCTCCCAGGCCACAAGCCTCCCCGCTGAGGACAACCCGCCCCTCTCGCTGCCCGCGGCCTCCTAACCCCTCCTGCCCTTTGTCGCCTGTGCACCTGCCTTTCGGCCTTGTGTTTCCATCCACCCCCTCTCCAGGCCGGACCCCGGCCCAGCCTTCCCTGCTCAGGACCCAGCCCCAAATTAGACTTGCTTCTTCAGCCCCTAGTCCGTCCCTCTTTGTCGTCTGTACACCTGTCACCCCAACTCTGTTCATTCACTCCACCACCCGCCCCCAACATCATCTAAATTCAGCCTAGGCCCGGAGCCCCCTCCCTGTCCTGGGGGTTCCTCCCGCCCGCTCTGATTATCCCCTACACCTGCCCCCCTCGGCCCCAGCCCCTGTCCTCCCCCGTCCACGCTCCTTTGTTGTGTCTGCAGCTGTCCCCTCGTCTCTATTCATCCCTCTCCCGCGGACCCCTTTCTCCCTCTGACCAGGGGGCCATCCCCTCCAGGCTCTGTTCTGTCATTCTCCCATCAACGCCCGGCCCACTGCCCACTCAGCCTGGCCTTTTCCCTTCCTTTCAGCCCAGCCTTCTCACCTCCTACCCAGGATACCCTCGCCCTCTCCCAGCTGGTCCAGCCTTCCCTGGACTGCCCCCGCCCCTCCACACCAACCTGTCTCCCTGCCTCATATACTCTCTTTTCCTTGCTGCTCTCCTCTCCTAACCTGCGTGGCCTCCACCGTCAGTCCCCCGCTCACCCTTTCTTCCCTGCCCAGGTGCCGCCGAGAGGCCATGGAGCTGTGTGGCAAGAAGAAGCTTCACGCCCTGTCCCTGGCCGAGAAGATCCAGGTGCTGGAACTCCTGGATGAGTCCAAGATGTCCCAGTCGGAGGTGGCCCGGCGCTTCCAGGTCTCCCAGCCTCAGATCTCCCGCATCTGCAAGAATAAAGAGAAGCTGCTGGCGGACTGGTGCAGCGGCACGGCCAACCGGGAGCGCAAGCGCAAGCGGGAGTCCAAGTACAGCGGCATCGACGAGGCTCTGCTCTGCTGGTACCACATTGCCCGGGCCAAGGCCTGGGACGTGACAGGGCCCATGCTGCTCCACAAAGCCAAGGAGCTGGCCGACATCCTGGGCCAGGACTTTGTGCCCAGCATCGGCTGGCTGGTCCGCTGGAAACGCCGAAACAACGTGGGCTTCGGGGCCCGCCACATATTGGCGCCTCCGTTCCCCCCTGAGCCGCCTCCCCCAGCTCCCACTCCCCAGGCCCAGCTGCCTCTTTCTCTTAAAGATTTCTCCCCAGAGGACATTTTTGGCTGTGTTGAAGTGCCCTTGCTGTATCGGGCAGTGCCTGGCAGAGCGGGTACGTGTGATCGGGTGCAGGTGCTGCTGTGTGCCAACAGCAGGGGCACAGAGAAACGGCGGCTGTTGGTCTGTGGGCCCCAGGCTGCCCCACGATGCTTCTTTGGGGTCAGCAGTGAGGCCCTGCCTGCCTCCTACCACCCTGACCTGGCCATCCCCTGGTCGGAGTGGTTGTCACAATTCGATCGGGACATGGGGCGGCAGGGCCGGCAGGTGGCCTTGCTGATGGCTGCCCAAGTGGTGGAGGAGGTGGCTGGCCTGCCTGGGCTCTGCCACGTGAGGCTCTTGCCTCTGTCTGCTGCGAGTCCCACACAACCCCTGCCCAGCTCCGTGGTCCGGGCATTTAAGGCCCATTACCGGCGGCGTCTGTTGAGCAAATTGGCTGCCGCCCAGAGCGAGAGGGCTTGCACGTTGCTGGCCGAGATCGGGGCGGGCATCACAGTTCTGGACGCTCTGCACATGGCAGCAGCGGCCTGGGCCAAGGTGCCTCTCCAGCTCATTGTGAGCAGCTTCATTCAGGAAGGGCTGGCTCCCGGCAAAACGCCAGTGGCCCAGGACCAAGCCTCAGAGGTGCTGCAGGTCCCCGGTGGGCTGAGCCTCGAGGAATTTTCCCGCTTTGTGGATCTGGAGAGTGAGGAGCCTGTGTCTGGAGCGTGCAAAGAGGAGGTGGGCCCTGCAGACGAGGCGGGAGGCGGAGAGGACGGCTTCGAGCCCCTGCCCACCAAGGCTGATGCCCTCCAGGCTCTGGGCACCTTGAGGAGGTGGTTGGAGTGCAGTGGCACCACCCCAGAGCTATTTGAAAATTTCTATGCCTGTGAAGAGGGGGTGGAGCGACTCTGCTGCCTGTGAAGGGCTCTTCCTGCCGCAGCCCTCTCTCCTGTTTCCCATGGAAACGCCCTCTCTCAGAAGGCAGGTTGGGGGCTGGTCTCTTTCCCGTGGAAATGGAGCTTTTGTGAAAGGTGTTGAAGGGAGACAGGTTGGGAGACCAAGTCTAGGCTCTGAGCAAAAGTTGTCCAACCCCTAGAAAAGAGAGTCTAAACACAGGGCGGTGGGGCAGTGAAGCTCAGCTGCGTAGTTTCGGAACCTCTGTGGAGGCTGGGACTTAGGAAGGTGGAATAGGAATTTACAGACAGACCGACCCCTTGAACTCCGTGTTCAAAACAGTTCTGCTTCTGGAAATAAAGCTTTTAATCAGAAAAGCGGCCAAGGTTTTATCTTTATGTGTGTATGTGTGCTCAGTCATGTCCAACTTTTTGCGACCCCATGGACTGTAGCTCACCAGGCTCCTTTGTCCATAGAATTTTCCAGGCAAGAATACTGGAGTAGGTTGCCATTTTCTGCCCAAGGGGATCTTATCGACCCAGGGATTCAACCGGTGTCTCTTGCATCTCCTGCATTGGCAGGCAGATTCTTCACCACTGTGCCACCTGGGAAGCCTATTATTTTCATGAAAGGAGGGTATAGAAACTTTCAACTCAGGTTTTTTTGTTTTTGTTTTATGCAGGCCACTTTTAAAGTCTTTATTAAATTTGTTACAGTATTGTTTCTGTTTTATTGGTTTTTGACCTCAAAGTATGTGGGATCTTAGCTCCCCAACCAGGATTTGAACCCTCATGCCTTGCATTGGAAGGCGAAGTCTTACACACTGGATCACCAAGGAAGTCCCAAGACTCAGATTTTTTAAACTGATTGCCAAAGATTGCTGCCATACAGATGTCTAGAGCTGTCTGAGAAATGACCAGGAGTGAACCTCCTCTCCCAGAATTCCAGCAAGAAGGAGCCCTGGGCATGGGGATTCATCATGGGCTAACAGACAGACAGATTCCCAGGACATTCTGCTTCTCTGATCATTTCCCTCTTTGGGGAATTCACCTCTATTGGAGTGCTGTCTGAGAAAGGAAAAGGGGCAGGCTAAGAACATTCTAGGGAAACAGAAGGAGCCAGAACTTGGAAGTCATTCATTCTTTTTTTTTCATTTGTCTGATTATTTCACATCTCTTTAGCAAGGCTTCTTGAGGGCAAGGTTGCAAAGGCCGTGTCCCTGCCGGGCAGGACCTTGCAGACAGTGGCGGTGGAGTGTGATTAACGGCCATCCTAAAGGCGTGTGCACAGGGCTGTGAGCCCAGGAAGCCTCTGGAGGAGGGGAGCTTTGAGTTGCAGCTGAAGGACAGACAGACAGGAGAGTCAAGGACAGTCCTGGCCAAAAGGCAGCGGGCTTGGAGGCAGCTTTTCCCAGAGCGCACAGGGAGGCCCAGGGGGAGCAGGAGGGGCCTGGAGCCCACTGAGCCTAGTGGTGGGGCACCCCCGAAGAGTTTCAGGTTATTTGTAAGGTTCTAGAAAACAGATGTGGAGGATGGGTCAGAGATGTGAGACCTAGAGGAAGAGAAACTCACTGGTCCCCGTGAGAGATGGGGCAGCCAGAGCCAGATCGAGGCAGCAGGGCAGGAAGGGCATAGTTTACCTGGAAAGGATCGGGACTTTGGACGCAGACAGACTCAGGCTGGTGAGGAGTCCAGCTCATGGCAGAAATCGTTCATGTGGCCTTTCAGGTCGAATGCAGGAATCACAAGCCAGCACAGTGCAGTTTTCTGGGGGCATCGCTGGCAAGGACGCAGGCCAGCTATGCCTCTCCAGCCCAGGCCCCTCCCCATGGGGCCTCAGCCAAGACCCTTACTGGGTCTTACTGGGATCCTTACTGGGGTTGCGGGCTGAGACACTTCTTCCACCCTGATGCAGCATCTTTCACTCCCAGCCCTTCCTCCCTCCCCTACTCCGACCCCCAGAGCCCATAAAGTGGAAGGAGCCCCTCCAGCAGCCTGCCATCTGACCCTCCCCTCCAGACTGGTGAAAACGGGCCCCTGGGGAGCTGGTGCCTTTTTTTGCTCCTCACAGGGACACCTCAGTGAATAAAGGCCAACTGTTCTTTCAGTTTGGCTCGTCGTCCTCACTGACCACCTCTATGCCTGGCTGCTCAACAGTGAGACAAAGGTATGTCACGGTCCACTCGTAAACTGTTCTGAAGCTTCTTGCCAGCTTTCACTCCCAACATAAGATCCCAAATCACCTGCCTTTCCCCACAGATTCTGCTTTCCTACCTGCATTCACTCCTTTTTCCTTGTATTTGTTTATTTCCCTGCTCTGGGTCTTGGTTGCGGCACTTGGGATCTTGAGTTGAGGTGTACAGACTCTTAGTTGTAGCATGTGGGACCTAGTTCCCTGACCAGGGATGGAACCCAGGGCCCCTGCCCTGAGAGTGAGAGTCTTAGCCGCTGGACCACCTGGGAAGTCCCCCTGCCTGTACTCATTTAAGTTGTCCTTTTTCTAAAGTCATTCCAGTTCTGACATAACTCTTTAAATGTTGAAGCCAAAACTTAGAGGATCTGTGAAGACCTGACCGGAGTAACAGAGGGGACGGATGAGCTCCGTTCCCAGGGGTCCTATTCCTATTGCAGGAGCAGGATACAGCATGGGGTTCTCTCATTGACTTCATCCCAGAGCCTTTTTTCTTTTTTTTAAACCCATCCATTACGTCTTCCTTTCTTGTACTGTTACCAGGTATCATACTTACCTCTTCCTGGGTGGCTCCATGTGCTCATTTAAGCAGCATTCACTGACATTTACTGAATGCTTTGCTTGTGAAGTGGGTCCTATTCCAGGACCTGAAGCTAGTGCTGAACAAGACAGAGAGAAAAAAGAGAGGATCTTCCTCGCTAAGCCCTTCTTTCCTGGTAGAGGGGATAAAGAAGAGACAAGTAAAGAAATACACATGGTCATTTTGGACAGCAATAAGTGCAAGATGAAAATAAAATAACGACGTTCTAGAGAGGGCTTCCCTGGTGGCTCGGTAGTAAAGAATCCTCCTGCCAGTGCAGGAGACACAGGTTTGATCTCTGGCCAGGAAGACCCCCTGAAAAAAGGAAATGGCAACCCGCTCCAGTATTCTTGCCTGGGAAATCCCATGGACGCAGGAGCCTGGTGGGCTGCAGTCCATGGGGCCAGAAAATAGTTGGAAGCGACTGAGCACGCATCCACACAATAGAAATTATTGCTGTTGTTACATTCATCATCAGCATCAGTCTGGAGGTGATGAACGTGGGGTGCAGAGATCCCCAAAGCAGGAAGATCGGTTCCCTGTCTTCTTATATCAGCATTGTCCCGTGAGAAATCTCTCCCCATCTACCTTCTGCTTCTCTTCAGCTATGACAATTCTTTTGGGTTGTTTTTTTAATATATATAATCATTTTTTTCAATGCAAAGAAATAGAGGAAAACAATAGAATGGGAAAGACTAGAGATCTCTTCAAGAAAATTAGAGATACCAGGGGAACATTTCATGCAATTGCTACAGCTACTGCTAAGTTGCTTCAGTCGTGTCTGACTCTGTGCGACCCCATAGACAGCAGCCCACCAGGCTCCCCTGTCCCTGGGATTCTCCAGGCAAAAACACTGGAGTGGGTTGCCATTTCCTTCTCCAATGCAAAGATGGGCACAATAAAGGACAGAAATGGTATGGACCTAACAGAAGCAGAAGATATTAAGAAGAGGTGGCAAGAATACACAGAAGAACTATATAAAAAAGATCTTCATGACCCAGATAACCACAATGGTGTGATCACTCACCTAGAGTCAGACATCCTGGAGTTCGAAGTCAAATGGGCCTTAGGAAGCATCACTGTGGACAAAGCTAGTGGAGGTGATGGAATTCCAGCTGAGCTGTTTCAAATCCTGAAAGATGATGCTGTTTAAGTGCTGCACTCAATATGCCAGCAAATTTGGAAAACTCAGCAGGGACTCCACAGGACTGGAAACTCCACAGGACTGGAAAAGGTCAGTTTTCATTCCAATCCCAAAGAAAGGCAATGCCAAAGAATGTTCAAACTACCTCACAGTTGCACTCATTTCACATGCTAGCAAAGTAATGCTCAAAATTCTCTAAGCTAGGTTTCAACAGTACGTGAACCAAGAACTTCCAGATGTACAAGCTGGATTTAGAAAAGGCAGAGGAACCAGAGATCAAATTGCCAACATCCGTTGGATCATAGAAAAAGCAAGAGAATTCCGGAAAAAGATCTACTTCTGCTTCATTGACTACACTAAAGCCTTTGACTGTGTGGATCACAACAAACTGTGGAAAATTCTTCAAGAGATGGGAATACCAGACCACCTGATCTGCCTCCTGAGAAACCTGTATGCAGATCAAGAAGCAACAGTTAGAACTAGACATGAAACAATGGACTGGTTACAAATTGGGAAAGGAGTACATCAAGGCTATATATTGTCCCCTTGCTTATTTAACTTATATGCAGAATACATCATGTGAAATGCCAGGCTGGATGAAGCACAAGCTGGAATCAAGATTGCTGGGAGAAATATCAACAACCTCAGATATGCAGATGACACTACCTTTATGGTAGAAAGCGAAGAGGAACTAAAAAGCCTCTTGATGAAGCTGAAAGAGGAGAGTGAAAAAGCTGGCTTGAAACTCAACATTTAAAAAACTAAGATCATGGCATCCAGTCCCATCACTTCATGGCAAAACGATGGGAAAACAATGGAAACAGTGACAGACTTTATTTTCTTGGGCTCCAAAATCACTGCAGATGGTGACTGCAGCCATGAAATTAACAGACGCTTGCTCCTTGGAAGACAAGCTATGACAAACCTGCTGCCGCTAAGTCGCTTCAGTCGTGTCCGACTCTGTGCGACCCCAGAGATGGCAGCCCACCAGGCTCCCCCGTCCCTGGGATTCTCCAGGCAAGAACACTGGAGTGGGTTGCCATTTCCTTCTCCAATGCATGAAAGTGAAAAGTGAAAGTGAAGTCGCTCAGTCGTGTCCGGCTCTTAGCGACCCCATGGACTGCAGCCTACCAGGCTCCTCCGTCCATGGGATTTTCTAGGCAAGAATACTGGAGTGGGGTGCCATCACCTTCGATGACAAACCTAGAGAGCGTATTAAAAAGCAAAGCCATTACTTTGCCAGCAAAGGTCCGTCTAGTCAAAGCTATGGTTTTTCCAGTAGTCATGTATGGATGTGAGAGTTGGACCATAAAGAAGGCTGAGTGCTGAAGAACTGATGCTTTTGAACTGTGGTGTTGGAGAAGGCTCTTGAGAGTCCCTTGGACTGCAAGATCAAACTCGTCAATCCTAAAGGAAATCAGTCCTGAATATTCATTGGAAAGACTGTTGCTGAAGCTGAAGCTCCAATACTTTGGCTATGTGATGCCAAGAGCCAACTCATTGGAAAAGACCTGATGCTGGGAAAGACTGAAGGCAGTAAGAGAAGGGGACGACAGAGGATGAGATGGTTGGATGGCATCACCGACTCGATGGACATGAGGTTGAGCAAGCTCCGGGAGTTGGTGATGGACAGGGAAGCCTGGCGTGCTGCAGCCCACGGGGTCACAAAGAATCAGACACGACTGAACAACAACAATAACTCATTTTTTAAAACTTTTAAAAAAATGATTTTATTTATTTATTTTTGCCTGTGCTGGGCCTTTGCTGCTGCACAGGCCGTTCTCTAGCTGCAGTGAGTGGGGGCCACTCTTCAGTTGCGGTGCACGGGCTTCTCACTGCAGTGGCTTCTCTTGCTCAGAGTATGGGCTCAGTAGTTGTGGCACACGGACTTAGTTGCCCCGAGATATATGGGATCTTCCTGGACCGGGGATCGAACCCATGCCTCCTACACTGGCAGGTGGATTCTTTACCAGTGAGCCACCAGGGAAGCCCTATAGTCATTTTTGTACTCTCTTGTTTCCTCTCTTTTAATTCTTTTATATATTTAGATCTTTCATGCGTGGTTATTTTAAATTCTGCATTTGCTGAGTGTAATACCTGAAATCCTGGCGGGCTAAATCTGTTGCTTTTGTTTCTCCTGATGCCTTAATTCATGGTGGCTTTTTTCTTAGTGGGTCTGGTGGTTTTTTGGTCCTGGAATTTTTTTTTATTGGTTGCACTTAATCTCTGGAAAACCTGAAAATCCCCATTTGGGGACTCTCCTTTGGAAAAACCTGTAGTTATTCCTATGAGACACAAGGGGGCAGTACATTCATGATAAATTAATTCCTGGGAGGAAGGTGTCCCAGAGCTGAAGGACTCCCGTAGCAGATGCTGTGGTTCATAGGAGCCCATCTTTTTTTTTTTTAACTTTTTATTTTAACTGGATTATAGTTGATTAACAGTGTTATGTTAGTTTCAGGTGTACAGCAAAATGATTCCGTTATACATACACATGTATCTATTATTTTTCAAATTCTTTTCCTATTTGGGTTGTTACATAAATACTGACCAGAGTTTCAGGAGGCCATCTTATTCTGAATTTTTTCCCACCACGGGGAAAGGCAGTTTTCTTTGTAGGTTCCCTCTACTGGTGGGTGGAGTTTTTCTGTTCTGCTCTCACTAAAGGTGTAGCCCTTTCCAGGATCTTGACTTAATTTATGAAGGTTGTGTTCGGCTGCCTCACTCTCTGGGCCAAAGTCTTCTGTTCTTCTGTGTTTCTTTCATCTTCAAGTTCTCAGTGTCACCGTTTGCCTCAAGGGCAGCACAGTTCCAACACATGCTCACTGCCTTGTTTTGAAGGGGTCTTTGGGACGTTCCCTCACGTCTTGCAAAGTTAGCAATGGTTTTACAATCATGTTTGTTATCATGGTTGAAACCTAATGCCTTATAGTAGGAGGGCTCTGTGTAAAATCTAGAGCGGGGAAGACCAGTTTTCATTCATTCATTCGTTCGTTCAACAATTATATATTGAGCTTCTGTAAGCCCACTAGTGTTTTAATGAGCAAAAGAGTCAAGATCTCTGCCTCGTGGAGCTTGTAGTTTAGAGAAGAGACAATTATAACCAAAGAGAAAATGTTAGTTACTCAGTCATGTCCGACTCTTTGCAACCCCATGGACTATAGACCACCAGGTTCCTCCGTCCATGGGATTCTCCAGGCAAGAATACTAGAGCGGGTAGCCATTCCCGTCTCCAGGGGATCTTCCCCAACCAGCAGTTGAACCTGGGTCTCCTGCATTGCGGTAGATTTCTTACCATCTGAACCACCAGGGCCACACAAATGAAAGTATGTGATTACAGACTGAAAAGGGGAGAGAACATCAAAGTACAAGCCAGTGGTTCTCAAACTGCGGCTGAAACCAGCAGCATCCAGGAATATAGTGAAAAGCAAATTCTCAGACCCTCTCTAAACCAAAGGACACTGACCTAGAAAGAGGAGCTGAGGACAGTTTCACTATGGAGGTGATGCTGAACTGAGAGCCAGAGGCACAGAGAGTGAGAATAGCGTGCACAACGCAGATGTCCTGCGATGGGAGGGAAGCGAGAGAGGAGGAATGTCCAAGTGCTTTACAGGCCGTGGAAGGAAACTGCCTCGATTCCTCAGAGCAATGGGAGGCCATCCAGGGGCAAGAGGAGTAGAGGGACCTGATCAGATTCGCATTTGAAAAGTTATTTGTCCAGGCAGGACTTGGGGTGCATTAGTAGGATTGGAAAAGGGAGAATAAGTCCCAAGTTTAGCAGCAGGATTCACAGGGGTTGGGGACCCTTTTGAAGTGGGAGCAGGGGAGAAGGAAAGCTGCTCTTCTGGCCTCCGAAACTCTAGGCACGTGTGGGATGCTCAAGGATCTGCGACCAGAGACAGTTGGCCACGTGGGCCGGGAGCTCAGGCCAGCACTCAGGCCAGAGATGCCAATGAAGGGCGACTCCTCTTGGCTCAGTGAGTCTGGCAAAAGTGATTTAACCAGAATCATCCCAGGGTTCTGCTTTGTCCCCCTTTACCTGCATGTGTAGCCCTTAAGTCTGTATACCCAGAAATTAATCTCCTCCATTTCTCCTACTGTGATTGATGCTGTAAGAATAAATACGACAGGGGACTTCCCTGATGGTCCGGTGGTTAAGACCTCACCTTCCAGTGCAGGAGGAACAGGTTGAGTCCTGGTCAGGGAATTAAGACCCCACAAGCCTCAGGGCCAAAAAGCCAGAACAAAAAATATAAGCACAACTGTAACAAATTCAATAAAGACCTTAAAAAAATAAGTACGACATTTGATGACCCAAATCCAATGAGACACTGTTTAACATGTTTACCCAAGTTGTAAACCATTTACTTGTGACCCTCAGACACCACCCCCATGTTCAACCTCAAAGCAGGTTCCTGTACTATTTCCTAGTTCTCAGGGACTCCTCTCTGAATGAGTCTCAAATAATGATGCGTAAAAGTGAAAGTCGTTCAGTCGTGTCCGACTCTTTGCCACCCCATGGACTATACAGTCTATGGAATTCTCCAGGCCAGAATACTGGAGTGGGTAGCCTTTCCCTTCTCCAGGGAATCTTCCCAACCCAGGGATCAAACCCAGGTCTCCTGCCTTGCAGGTGGATTCTTAACCAGCTGAGCTATAAGGGAAGCCCAATAAGGCCAAACAACATGTGTTAATTCCTTAAGGAGTTTAACAGGCATATTCTGACCCCCTGCTGATATGAAACCATCTGGCTTTTAAAAATATCTTTGGTCATTTCCTGCCTGATCTTTGTTTGTCTTTCCACCCTCCTTTCCAAGAGGAGTGAGTTGTTTTCTCTCTAATCACACTGCGCTTAACCCTCACCTCACCACAGCACTGTTCTCCAGGCCAGCTGGCAGCCCTTGCCATAGGCCAGTGGAAGCGACTCAGGCTTGGGACCGCATGGCCAGCCAGAGGGGGGCCTGCCACTCTCTCTGGTTCTAACGAGGAGCACAGAGGAAGGGAGCTCCCGCCCCTCCACACAGCGAGGAAACAGAAACTGTGCCCTGCAGTGCAAAGGCAAGCTTGCGGGTGGAATTACAGCCCCCAAAGGATCTAATTAAAACAAAGTTGCAGGACTTCCCTGGTGGCACAGTGGATAAGCATCTGCTTGACAGTGCAGAGGACATGAGTTTGATCCCTGGTCTGGGAAGATTTCCCATGCCGCCGAGCAACTAAGCAAGTGTGCAACAACTATTGAGTCTGTGCTCTAGAGCCTGCAAGCAGCAATGACTGAGCCCACGTGTCATGATTGAAGCCTGCCTGCCCTGGCGCCTGTGAGCCACACCGAATGAGCCCTGTGCCACAACTGCTGAAGCGCCTTGAGCCCGTGCTCCGCAACAAGAGAAGCCACTGCAGTGAGAAGCCTGTGCGCCGCAACTGGAGAGTAGCCCCCGCTTTCTACCCCTAGAGAAAGCCTGCTTGCAGCAAGGAAGATACAGCGCAGCCAAAAAAACAACCCATAAACAGAAGCGATACTATAACAAATTCCACAAAGACTTTTAAAAAATGATCTACATCAAAAAATCTTGGGGGAAAAAAAGTCAAAAAAGAATTTTGGAAATTTTATCATTATTATTTTAATTTTTTTTGAAGCTGTGTGATTCTGTTGTATTTTTTATTTTTTGGCTGCACCACACAGCATGTGGAGTCTTAGTCCCCCAACCAGGGATCGAACCTGCACCCCCTGCATTGGAAGTGCTGAAGCTAAACCATTGGATCACCACGAAAGTCCAAAAAAAAGCATTTTTAAATTTTCTTGTCTTGCTAACTGGTGAGGTGGTGAGAAATGACGAACTACAGAGGACCACTCTGGCCTCCTGCCCCATTTCTAAGAACCACCTCTTATTTCACATGCATGCTGTTCGCTCCCTCAGAACCAGCCCCCGACTCCCCTGAGAAGTTCTGATGACTACTCCCCAACACTGCAGTGTCTGGCCTGAAATCCCTGACACTGCAGTGACCCTGGAGATCTTGGACTGGCCACTTGGGCTCAAGGACGGACCAGTTAGAAGGGATCTCAGAGGAAACTGGGGCACAGAACGGGCACTGGCTGCCTCAGACAGACCCTGTTTTTCCACACCAGGAACATGGGCTGCCTGAATCTGCGTGAAATCTGTGTAAGAGACGAGGCCACCGGAACTGGAGTTCCAGTCACCAGAATGACAGCTTCCTCAGCTTGAAAAGGTGATGCGTTTCTTCCCTTAGAAGCATCCAGAGCACCATTTCTTAAACTTTAGCCTGGAAAGGTCCATATAGCCAAAGCTATGGCTTTTCTACTAATCATGTATGGATGTGAGAGCTGGACAATAGAAAAAGGCTGAGTGTCAAAGAACTGATGCTTTTGAACTGTGGTGTTGGAGAAAACTCTTGAGAGATCAAACCAGTCAATCCCAAAGGGAAGAAACCCTGGATATCCATTGGAAGGACTGATGCTGAAGCTGAAGCTCCAGTACTTTGACTACCTGATGCAAAGAGTGAACTCGTTGGAAGAGACCTTGATGCTGGAAAAGATTGAAGGGGGCGACAGAGGATGAGACAATTAAATGGCATCACCAGTTCAATGCACATGAGTTTGAGCAAACTCCGGGAGATAATGAAGGACTGGGAAGCCTGGCGTGCTGCAGTTCATGGGACACGACTGAGGGTCGGACACGACTGAGCAACTGAACAACAACAGAAGAATCACAGTGAGAGTTTTGTGCAACACTGATTCCCAGGCCCCAGCCTCAGAGGTTCTGATTCCGTCAGTTCAGGGTGGGGCCTGGGACTCTGCCTTTCTAACCCCCCCTAGGAAGTCCTCTTGCTGCTGCTCCATGAACCACGCTGCGATCACCCCGACCTTACCCACTGTGTTAGTTCGGGTGAAGGCTAAAGAGATGTCAGAATGCAGCAGCCCAGGGCGGCCAGTCAGCAGTGTTCACTGAGTCCCTGGGTTCCAGGAGCCCCCTATATCCTCACCAGTGGCCCCTATTTCCAGCCAACAGTGAGGAAACTCCTCTGAAGCAAGCGATGGGCAATTTGCACACATTTCTTCTGCTCACATGTCGCTAGCAAGAAGCCAAGCAGCAGTCCCCACCGAGGGGAACAGAGCCTCACTCAGCGGCCGCGTGCCCAGCGGCCATGCTGTGAGAAGGGAAGAATGCTTAGGGTCCTGTCTGCTGCTGTTTCACATGATCCCATAAACAAGGGATCCGAAGAGCACACGGGGAGGTCGAGTCCGGGTGAATCTGAGCTTAGGTGTCTTGTGGGAGACGGTCACAAGCCCCAGGCAGAGCAGGATAGCAGAGCAACTGAGCTCTGGAGGCGGAGGCGCAGATGCGTGCAGGCGAGCTGTGTAAAGCAGCAGCCGTGAGGCCTGGGACGGGTGACGCGCTGTCTCTGAGCCAAGGCCACCTCCTGTGTGAACCGTGGTGATAACACTGTGATTGTCTTTATACGGGGGCCCCAGTAAATGGCAGGCATCCCAGGCGTTCAGGTCACCATGCGCGGGCGGAGGGGGCCCTGGTTGATCCCAGACTAGATTAGGATGTCTGCTCACTTTATTTGCCAATTAAGTGAACCTTTTCAGCTAGTTTTTAATTCCCCTTTAGCAATAGAGATGGTGAAGAAAACAAGTGCCCTCGATGGGATTGGGCTAGGCAGACACTACTCCGCTGGAGACCCCAAGAGGGGTTGGGGGAGGGGATCTCAGTGGAAGCCGGTAAGAGGGTGCCCGGGAGGACGGTGTGGTGGTTGGAGTGAAGGATGGAGGTTAGGACTGCGCTTCATTTCACAAGCATTTATCAGGCTCCTTCAAGCATGGGGCTCCGTGCTGGGAAACGACCAGAAATAGGACCCTTGACCTCAAGGAGCACCCAGTCTAATTGGGAAGCCGAGAAGCAAACCCGCAACCATGATTAAGTATAGGCCAAGGCTGTGATCAAGGCATGGGGATGAGCAGAAAGGTCTGGAAACCCCAGAGTCAGTTCCGGGCAGGGGGAGGCAAGCCAAGGAAGGACTCCAGGAGACAGGCCCAGGTTGGAGCTGGCTCAGCCCTGGGATGGGGGAGTCAGCCTGCAAGCACTGCCCACTGCTGGCTCAGAGGAAAGGAACCTTCTAGGTGGGAGGCGATGAGGGAGTACGGCTTGTTCAGGGACCTCAAGCAGGACTGGGCTGCTGAGAACAGAAGGAGAAGAAAGCTGGGGGGCAGAGGGGAGGAGGGGGCCTTTTCCTGAAGGTGACGGAGTCACTGAAGGATTCTGGACTAGAGGAGGCATAAAGGCTACCCTCAAGTCCTGCACGGAGAGGTTTGAAGGGAAGTGAGGTGGGGGGCCAATGAGGATCTCCTCACTCAAATCCAGGGAGGGTGGTTAGCACCAGGCAGCTCTTAAAGGGGCAAAGTCACAGGACGGGTGGGGCGGGGGGGCCGGAATGTCACCAGCACCGCTGGCTCTGAGTTTACTTCTCAGATTCAGGAAGCCAAGGAATCAGGGCACGTGCTGCCAAGAGGCCCAGGGCAGCCTTGGACTTTGGGGGCGGGGCGCGCCAGGGACCCCAGGCCTCCTGCTCCCATGCCGTCTCCCCAGCCCCATCTGGTCTGAGCACTGGAGGTGACTTGGTAAAAGGGGGTTCACCCTCTGCATCAGACCCACAAGTCAGTGCTCTCAGCTTGGCCTCCAGTCTGGGCAGGTGGGCGGTGGTCCCGCCAGGGAGCTGCCGGAGTCGCCCGGCGGCTCACCCCCAGGAGAGGAGGAGGTGCTCGTAGCTGAGGAAGGTGACAGCGTTGACGGGAAAGGCGCGGGCACTGTTGATGGTGAGCCCCCGGAAGAAGACCCCCAGTCCTTCCTGCCGGGCGCTGCTCACCATGCAGTCCAGCAGCCCCCTGTAGGCCCTCTGCTTCAGCCCCGCCATCTGCATCCGGGACTTGATCACGTCCAGGGGGGTGGCGGCGACCCAGGAGGTGATGCCGGCAAAGCCCCCTGCCACCAGCACTGTGCCCGAGCCTGGGGGGCAGGAGTGGAGAGGCATTCAGCCGAGGGACGAAACAGCCCCCGTCACAGTCCCCCTCCCCGTCCTCCCCTTCCTTCCTCCTCTCTGTCCCCCGCCCTCTGACGCCACTTCACTTACTGGGGGTCTGGCCGTCCGGCGTGAATTGGCGACACAGCCACTCATAGGTGACGAAATAGATTCCCAGAGTGGGCGTGTCCCTCAGGGTCAGGGCCCAGGCTCCCCGGAACAGCCCCCGGGGCCCCTCGGCCTGGAAGATGGAGGCCGCACAGTGCACGGGCCCCCGGTACCGGGGCGGGGGGCTCCCCGGCTTAGCCCTGGGCTCCGTCTGGTTTTGTAGCCGGACTTTGATGAGATCAAAGGGAGCCAAGCAGTAGGCCTGTAGGGAAGGAAGCAGGAAGGGCCTGGGCGGACCTTGGGACAGGAACAATCCCTCCGAGTTGTCTTGACGGGAGGAAGGCAGCGAGCAGACACGGCAGCATCTTTCCGCAGGGCCTCGCGGGCTCCCGTGGCCGCTCTCAGCCTCTCTCACTCGCAGTGGGGAACGGGCCAGAGACCCCTGACAGCAAGGAGCCCTGGCCCTCTCCTCGGCCGAACTTGCTGACACACCCATGGCGCTAAAGAAAGAGTTCCCTAGCGGGCCAGTGCTTAGGACTCGGTGCTTTCATTGCCATGGCTGGGGCCCAAAAAAAACAAAAAGAGAATTCCATCTGTGCTCACAAAACCGCGGGGGATGGACCCCTCCCCACGGATAAAGAGGTCACCTCGATAGTGTTGAGGACTCAACTTCATAGACTCCTCCGGCCTCACCTGCTGCCAGACGCCTCTCAGAGGCCCCTGGGTGGGGAAATTGGCCTCACAAAGCCCCAGTCTCTAGCGTCCCAAGAAGGTGGGTGACAGGGTGGGATCTGACGGTCCTCGAACACGATGGCTGAGGCGGACGAGACAGATGTGGGGTAACATTGGTGCTGGGGGCTCGGAGGGAAGGGAGGGGCCGAGGTGTGAGTCAGGGGTGCAACTAGGGCACGTTCAGGTGAGGACTGAAGTCCCAGCCGAGATCGGCACATCATTTCTGGACTTGGGTGTTTTTTGTTTTTCTTTCGTGGAAGGTACCCAAGCTCGCAGCCCTGGAGACGGCTGACGGCGGCGGAGCCTGCAGGCTGGCTCTGGTGGTGATCTTTAGAGGGTGGCAGTTGGCTTACTTACTCCCCCACAGGAAGGGCCGTGGGCTGGGGTCCCTCCCTGTGAGGTGGTGCTGTGATGTCACCCTCCCAGCAGAGCCCATGGGCAGTACAGAGCTGAGGGCTGCTCTGGGGGGTGGGTCCCTGGGGGTGAAGACATGGCTGGGCCAAAGGCAGGGTGGCGGGGAGGGGTGGGCTCGGGTCCCTGCCCTCCCCACCCTGTGCCCACCACAGGGGCCGTGGGGATGTCAGACACTATACCAGACTTAGCCGAGTCAAATGCAACGTTTGTACACAAGAGGTTGTCATTCCCTGCTTTATGCTAACTAGAGTCTTCCTGTCCATCTCCATGCAAAATATACATTTCCCGTCCCAGGTGGAAATCAGAGCCTTGGTCTTGGTAGTAAACGGGGCTCCATGTGGTCCCTGGACCCTATCCCCATCAATGACTGGACAGTCCCCAGTTCCACCATCTGTTCTGCTTTCTGAGGAACCAGAGAGGAAGGAAATGGAGAAGTTGGGCCCGGTTGAGCCTAAATCAGGCCACTTGGCCTGGGGGCTCACTCTCTTCCTTGTTTTTGCTGGATGCATGTCTCAGGGTTTGGGAAATATGCAGGCATGAACCCCGCACTAGGGGCAGAAGCAAAGCCTGGACCTTTCAGGTCTCATGAATTATTAATTCACTCAATGAGCCCCTGACTCTGTTCTTTGTCCTTGCTCTCTACCCTGAAGTGGACAGAGCATCAGGGCAGGTGTCAAGTAGAGGGTGACCTGGGGTACTAGCTGGGGGGGCGTGGAGCCAGGTGCACACCCTTGGACCTCTGCACTCAGGCCCCCCCTTAGCTAGGGCTCCCCCTGCTGCCCTGTCCCCTCCACCCCACCCCTCAAAACCCAGTACTCGAGCGCCGAGAACAAAGACCAGAACCAAATGGTTAGTCACTTAATAATTAACACCCTGGACCTCTCCCAGCGAGATCTGTGGATGGGCCACAGGTGAGGGTCAGAGATGGCAACAGACCCCCCCTCCGAGGTGGGCACCAACGGCTGTCCTCCTGGCACTGTCTCCCCCCTCACCCCAGCTCTCTTGCCCCTTGCCCCTTCTGTTCTCCATGACTCTCCCCTCCAGACCTGCAGCCTAGAAGGCCACTGCTCGGCCAGGTCAGGTCCCAGGAGCAGGCCTTTCCCCACCACTCCTCACGTTCCCCTTGAGAAGGCCGGGGGTCTGTGGCTGTGGGTCACTAGAGGCGGGTTGGAGGGAAAGGAGTGAACTGATCATCACTATGCAAGTGTGTGTGTGTGTGTGTGTGCGCGTGTGTGCGTGCGCCTGTGCACCCCCTCACCTGCAGGAACCCCCCGGTGCAGCCAGCTATGAAGACGTGTGTGTAGCTGGGCGGCTGGGCCCGCCGCTCCTGGTGGGAGGTGGCCGTCAGCGCCAGCAGGGCGTTGCTGTAGACCCCGAACAGGACGGAGTTGACCACAGCTATGCTGGCGATGGGGAAACTCATCCCCTTGAAGAAGCCCAGGAGCTGCAGAGACACGGTGCGAGCTGGCTAGGGGCTCTGGGAGCCTCCCATTGGCCCTCTCCAGGCCTGGCACGGCCTCCTCTGGCTGGAAACCACTCCCAAGTCCGCCCACAGGCAGGTGGAGGCTGGCTAAGGCCGGGGATGGCCTCAGCTCCACTTTGGGGGGCATGAAGCTACTGTTCAGCCCATCCCCTGGTGGCCCCAGACTTGGGTCTTCTTTCTCTCTTCCCGGGGGCAGAGCCCTGCTGGGAGAGAAGGAAGCTGGCCCCGACAGTCCAGAGGCCTCCCACACGCAAACCCCGCAACGCAGGCCACCCACCGACTCATGGCGGTAAGTCTTGACCATACAGTCAACGATGCCCCGGTATGTGGTCTGGGTCTGCAGCCGCACCTGGACAGGGAGGACAGAGCAGGCGGGAAGGCCGGGCGTCCAGCCGGCTCATTCCTTGGGCCCTTTGGGCAGGACCCCAGCAGGGCAGGAGAGGCGGAGAGAGCCTCCGCGAGCCAGGCCCTGCTCTCTCCCTGATGTCTGCTTCAGGCGACATCTTTCCTTCCTTGGGCGCCTCCCCTAGACTCACCTTCACAGTGTCAAAGGGGTGTCCCAGGACCAAGCCCAGAGCTCCTGTGGGGACGAGAAGGTGCTAGGAGTTAGGCCCCTTGGACTGGGCTGAGGAAGCCAGGGTGTGTCAGGGGGGAGCAGAAGTTGCCCCCTGGCACCTTCCTCCGTGCCAGGCACTGGGCAGGGAAGGTGTGGGGAGCAGAGAGAGAGAGCGAGCCTGGCCCTGCCTGGAGGACGCACATGCAGAGGGGAGGAGCCAACCCCAGACACACAGGGTCATCGCCCGTCCGGACTTGACCCCCGAGCATCCTGCTGACTTGTCTAACTGGGGGATTCCAGGGCTCCGGCCTCCCTTCAGCTCACAGCTGCTGTCGAGTGCAGGGCCTTGGTCCAGGCCCCGCCTTCCCAGCGCTCTGCCCGGGCAGTGCAGAGTTGGGGGCTCTGAGAGGACGCCTGCTGGCACCAGGAGGGCCCAGCCCCCCAGCATCTCCCCACCTCCTGGTCCTGCCCTGCTTAGCAGAAGCTGGTCCTGGAGCTTCGGGGAGGTCACTCAGATGCTGGGCCGGGGCGACAGCACAGCTGGCCTCAGGGCTCACAGTCCATTGCCAGGTAGGACAGAGGTCCAGAGCGGAATGCAGGACAGCGGGTGATGTCAAAGGTGAACTGTCCTCTGAGCCCTGGAGATGGATCTGCGGCGCAGGTGAGTCTGGGAGAGCGCTCACCACGGCCCCTCCCCTGACAGGTGTCCAGGTTGGCGGGGGGCAGCCTGGGGCTTGGCAGTAGCCCCCGCCCACTGCACCGTCCTCTCCTCGCCCCCTCGGGCAACTCCCAGGAGGCCCAGGGACGGCTGGTTCTGGACACTCCCAGGCCACCAGGACTTTGGCTTCAGCTCCTCTCAGGTCACCCACCTTCCCCAGGAAGAGTGACCTGCAATTGGCATTGATATGACAGAGGCAAGAAAAGTGTCTCACCGGAGATCCAGCCGGCCACAAACTCCTCCGCGGGCATGTCTGGCAGGGGTGGGCACAGATGGCTCCAGCAGAGGAGACGCTGGTGAAAGTGTAATTCCACCCTCCCCGGACCCTGGACTGATAATCTGCTACTAATGTTTAACCCTGGGTGAGGGCCGGGTGCCAAGACCTCAGGGGACCAGGATGGGGAGCCAACCAGCTCTAGAGATGTGCAGAGTGTGAGATCTCACGGGGCAGGGAGGATGGCCCACCGTGGCCTGAGCCCCCTGACAGCCAGCGAGGGCCTCGTGGTGTGACCAGGCCCGGCAGCCAGGCTTGGGCCCTGGGGGCGTCCCTCCGGGGCTGCCTCAGTGTACAAGGATTTAAGGAGCCACCCTCCCTTGGCCCAACTCCTGTTCATCCCCCAGCCCTGCACAGCAGGCTGCTCACCCCAGCTTGGGTAGGTGGGGCCTGGCCACCAGGAACCAGGCCCAGCCAAGAGGAGTGACTCACCAGGGCCGGAAGCCGCCTTCTCCGAGGGTTGTTTACCACTGATTCCCCAGCATGTGTCAGAAACAGCCCCCCTTGCCTTCTCCTCCTGGAGCCTCTTTCCCAGGGGAGAGCTAGGGACATGTTGTATAAAGGATGGTGTGTCTCTCTGCCTGGGGTGACCAAGCTATGATGCCCACTTCTCTGAGGACAACAACTCAAGCCAACAGGCCAGGGACCGGAATCCCTGTCTTCCTCTCTGCTTCCTTAAACCTACTTCCCCTGCTGCCAGCTCACTAAACGAAAGGTTACTCCAGTCACCCTCTTGCTCTGTTATGAGCTAAGCCATGCTAAGTCACTTTTGTCGTGTCCGACTCTTTGTGACCCCACGAACTGTAGCCGGCCAGGCTTCTCTGTTCATGGGGTTTTCCAGACAAGAGTATTGGAGTGGGTTGCCATTTCCTCCTCCAGGGGATCTTCCCAACCAGGGATCAAACCAGCATCTCTTAGTTCTCCTGCATTGGCAGGCAGGTTCTTTACCACTAGGGCCACCCGGGAAGCCCCAAAACACACATGCTTTGTTTTGAAAATGCTATTTTGTATCATTTAAAAATGTGTTGCCTCTTGGCCTTACACCTGGAAACTAACACAGCATTGTAAATCAACTGTGTTACTGTTGCTCTGTCCCTAAGACCTGTCCCATTCTTTGCGACCCCATGGACTGCAGCACGCCAGGCTTCCCTGCCCTTCACTATCTCCTGGAGTTTGCTCAAAGTCATGTTCATTGAGTCCATGAAGCCATCCAGCCATCTCATTCTCTGTCACCCCTTTCTCTTCCTGCCCTCAATCTTACTGAGCATCAAGGTCTTTTCCAATAAATAAACGATACTTCGACTTAAAAAATTTTGTTGCCTCTTTTTATAAATCAGATGATTGCTCATAGGTTGTGTTTTCTATAAGTGTCTGGTACTTTGATTTTTCCTACTCTGTCATCTCTCTCTGCCCCACAAGAGGAGACATGTACATGGAGTGAAAATGCACAGGGTTTGGCATCTTCTAAACTGAGTTCCAATGCCAAAGAATGCTCAGACTACCGCACAATTGCACTCATCTCACACGCTAGTAAAGTAATGCTCAAAATTCTCCAAGCCAGGCTTCAGCATATGTGAACCGTGAACTTCCTGATGTTCAAGCTGGTTTTAGAAAAGGCAGAGGAACCAGAGATCAAATTGCCAACATCCGCTGGATCATGGAAAAAGCAAGAGAGTTCCAGAAAAACATCTATTTCTGCTTTATTGACTATGCCAAAGCCTTTGACTGTGTGGATCACAATAAACTGTGGAAAATTCTTCAAGAGATGGGAATACCAGACCACCTGACCTGCCTCTTGATAAATCTGTATGCAGGTCAGGAAGCAACAGTTAGAACTGGACATGGAACAACAGACTGGTTCCAAATAGGAAAAGGAGTATGTCAAGGCTGTATATTGTCACCCTGCTTATTTAACTTATATGCAGAGTACATCATGAGAAACGCTGGACTGGAGGAAACACAAGCTGGAATCAAGATTGCCGGGAGAAATATCAATAACCTCAGATATGCAGATGACACCACCCTTATGGCAGAAAGTGAAGAGGAACTGAAAAGCCTCTTGATGAAAGTAAAAGAGGAGAGTGAAAAAGTTGGCTTAAAGCTCAACATTCAGAAAACGAAGGTCATGGCATCTGGTCCCATCACTTCATGGGAAATAGATGGGGAAACAGTGGAAACAGTGTCAGACTTTATTTTTTGGGCTCCAAAATCACTGCAGATGGTGACTGCAGCCATGAAATTAAAAGACGCTTACTCCTTGGAAGGAAAGTTATGACCAACCTAGATAGCGTATTCAAAAGCAGAGACATTACTTTGCCAACAAAGGTTCGTCTAGTCAAGGCTATGGTTTTTCCTATGGTCATGTATGGATGTGAGAGTTGGACTGTGAAGATGGCTGAGCACCAAAGAATTGATGCTTTTGAACTGTGATGTTGGAGAAGATTCTTGAGAGTCCCTTGGACTGCAAGGAGATCCAACCAGTCCATTCTGAAGGAGATCAGCCCTGGGATTTCTTTGGAAGGAATGATGCTAAAGCTGAAACTCCAGTACTTTGGCCACCTCATGTGAAGAGTTGACTCATTGGAAAAGACTCTGATGCTGGGAGGGATTGGGGGCAGGAGGAGAAGGGGACGATAGAGGATGAGATGGCTGGATGGCATCACTGACTCGATGGACGTGAGTCTGGGTGAACTCCGTGAGTTGGTGATGGACAGGGAGGCCTGGCGTGCTGCGATTCATGGGGTCGCAAAGAGTCGGACACGACTGAGTGACTGATCTGATCTGATCTGAAACTGAGTTCCAGTCTCAGCTGCCCCGGCCAGCAAGGTGATCTGGTCAGGCATGTGCTTTTTGAGGCTCTCTTGTCCCATGTCATCTGGGAGGCTTGGGGGGCCATCAAAGGGCTTTCCAGGTATTGGTGTTGTCTACAAAAATAATCAACAACAATCTGCAATAAGAATTGAAAAGAGTTTTATTTGAGTCAAACTGAAGACTATGCCCCAGAAGACAGCCTCAGATAACCCTGAGGAACAGCTCTGGAGAAGCATGGTTTTCAGCACAGTTTTATGTCTGATCAGAACAAAGATCCGTCTAGTCAAAGCTATGGTTTTTCCAGTAGTCATGTATGGATGTGAGAGTTGGACCATAAAGAAAGCTGAGCGCCGAAGAATTGTGCTTTTGAACTATGGTGTTGGAGAAGACACCTGAGTCCCTTGGACAGCAAGGAAGTCCAACCAGTCAATCCTAGAGGAAATCAACCCTGGATATTCATTGGAAGGACTGATGCTGAAGCTGAAACTCCAATACTTTGGCCACCTGATGTAAACAACCGACTTATTGGAATAGACCCTGATGCTGGGAAAGATTGAAGGCAAGAGGAGAAGGGGAAGACAGAGGATAAGATGGTTGGATGGCATCACTGACTGAATGGACGTGAGTTTGAGCAAACTCTGGGAGATAGTGAGCGACAGAGAAGCCTGTCTTCTGCCCCGCTGGACTGCTCTGCTGCACTTCATGAGGTCGCAAAGAGTCAGACAAGACTTAGTGACTGAACAACAAGGACAAGGACAAAGAACATCAAGCGAATCAGTGATATATTCCTTCAAAGTTTCAGAAAAGCAAATCAGCACAAACACGGCAAGGCAGTATGGCCTTGGTGCCTGGGAAGGGTGTCATCACTGAGGGAGCACCTGTGTTGGTGTCCCAGGAAGAGGGGCAGTTCATCTTTATTTTTAAGATGGACATTCCTTTTTTTTGTTTTTTTTTTTCCGGCTGCCCAGTATGTGGGATCTTAGTTCCCTGATCAGGGATCGAAACCACGTCCCCTGCAGTGGAAGCCCAGAGTCTTAACTGCTAGACTGCCAGGGAAGTCCCTTAACATGGATGTTCTTTACTTCTGGTCAATAATTAAAGCCGATCTACAGTGTATGTTTGATAGGCCACAAACAGGCTGTTTTAGTTAGCATCAAATTCAAGTTAACTCATGTATAAGCCAGAGTGACTCCCCCACACCTCAGTAAGTGAACATTCCTTTTGTCAGTGTCCCCGTTCAGGACCACATCATGCAGGATCATGTTTCTGATTGTCTGTTAATCTCACATGTATTCCTATGAGGTATGCCCGGATGCAGGCAAGGTGCTGACTGCAAGTTTGGCTGCAAGCCCGGAGGAATATGGCATTAGGAGAGCATGGGGGCACTCCAATGGAACACGGGCTTCACATTGACAAACATGAAATATTCTCTCCGATTTCTATTCTCAGGAATGTTGGGCAATTGGGGCCTTGGGGTGGAGGTTGAGGAGAAAGGGGTCTTCTCTCAAGGGCACGGAGACCTCAGGCTCAGGTGTCACTGCTCAGAGAAAGCTGTGATGGCCCCAAAGCAGCCCCAACCCCTGGAATTGCCTGGACACCTCCCTTTCTCTCTACCTCACCACCTTTCCATGAGGAAACGTATTCATAGTACCTCCAAAACAGACCCCTGAATCCAATCTCTTGCCGGCTCCCCCATTGCTTCTGCCCTGGCCCCAGACCACCATCACAGCCACTTGAATACCTCCCCGCAGCTGGCCTCTCTGCCCCCGCCCCATCCCTTCCACTTCCCCTTCCTGCCTGTCCTTCACCAGCAGCCCGATAATGCAACTGAAATTGAAGTAGACCATGTCTCTCCCCTGCTCCACACCCTGCAATGGCCCACACCGCTGCTCCCTCCTCCAGTTGGCTTCCTCTCGATGGGCTCAGACATCGCCTACACAGTGAGCCCGCCCTGACTGGCTCGGTGACCACTGTCGTCTGCCCCCACCTGCCCAGCGTTCCCGGTGCCCCTTCCCTAGCCCAACCTTCTCTTTCACTCATCACCTTCTGACACACCAAGCAATTAACTTGTCTGTCTGGGCAGGTATCTCTGGCTGTTTTGTCCCTCATGTTATCTTAAAGGCTTAGAACTATGCGTGGTACAGAGTAGGCAGTGAATGAGATATGAATGAGCGGACAAGTCAGGGAAGAGCATTAGAGAGCCCTGGGTCTCCAGTTCTCTCTCCCCGTTTCCAAAGGGCCCCAAAGAATGTACAGTTCCCAAACACCCCCTACCTGCCCCTCCAGGTCTCCTCCAGCTCTTAGTTTCCCACCAGCCCAAGGATCAGTCCTGATGGTGCTTCTCCTCTCCCACAGCTGCCAAAGCAGAACGCATCCCCCACCACCACTTACTCGTGGGTGGGAGCAGAACCTCCGACCTCCTCCCCCTGGAACTATCCTGGGCTCTTTGGGCTGCCCCCAAAGACCTTCCCGAGCCCTGGTCCCTCACGATGGCTAAGCTGTAATCCTAGTTTTGCAGCTTGTTCTCTCCTGAGTGATGCTGGGCAGTCCCTCCGTGGGCCTTTACTGTTTGCAAAAGTCAGGGACCAGCCCAGCAGATAGCTGAGTCCCAGGCTTCTTGGCTGTAAAGGCCATCAGGCTGCCTGTCTCTTCAGAATGGGCCCCAGTCTGTCCCCTAAGCCTACCACACGCCCCCAGCTCAAGGGAGACCACTCCCCAGAGCCTTACAGAAGGGCAACCCCACGCCCTGCTAACTCTTCTCCAATTCTCCAGCAAGGTCTACCAGGTTAACCCTCGGCCTGGCAAAGCAGAGCTCAGGTCTTGACATTCTCTAGCTCACAACCTCCAAAATGGCTTCACTGCCTGCCAACACCCCCCTCCGTGCCCCCCCCCCACATACTTCTACTCCTGGTGTTCATGCCATCCCTGACCCCCACTGGGTGCCACCCCACCTTCCCACCTGCTGTGCTGTTTGCTCAGGCCTTCCCTGGTGTCCTAACCATGCTCCTGCAGCTCTCACTACCTGGAATGCTTTTAAGAATCTCTTCCAGCTCCCCTCCTCGCCGGACCTGGGTTCGTCGCTTCACCACCACCACCACACATACTGCCAGACATCAGCTTTGTTATTGAACCTGCTGATCCTGTTTTCTCATGAAATGGAAATCTGATGCTCACCTCTTAATGTCTGAGAAAGATTATAGCACTTAGAAAAGGATCTGGCACGTTTTCTATGCTCCACAAATAGCAGCTACCATTATTCTTATCAGCACTCACAGGGTCGTCCCTGAGGTTGATGTGAGGAAACACACATGAAAGGGCGTAGCACGCAGTAGGTGCTCAGGAATTGAGGACCTTGTTCTTCCTGCTTTTGACATTTTATAGCTCTTATGGCATTTCTGTCACCTTATGGGGCTTTAAGGGCTTCCCAGGTGGCGCAACTTGGGACTTCCCTGGCAGTTCAGTGGTAAAGATTCTGCCTTCCTATGCAGAGGGTATGGATTCAATCCCTAGTTAGGGAACTATATCCAGCATGCCACAGGGTGCAGCCAACATTTTTAAAATAAATAAATAAACACAACATTGTAAATCAACTATACTTCAATTTTAAAAAAATTTTAATGCAAAAACAAAAAAAACATGCATCTTTCTCAGTGTTCTCTCTCCTCTCTCCCTCCACCCACCCCCCCACTCCAGTGAAACCATAACATAACCTTTCCGAGGGCAGGAGCCTTGTTTCACCGAGGTCTCCACGCCCTGCCCCAGCCCAAGCCCGACACCACAGTAAGCACTCAACGTACTGAACTGTGTTTGCACTTTACCCCAGCCAGTTTAGGGAAGACACCGAGCCATTGTGTCCCATCCCAGAGCCGGGAACCTGGAGGCGGGTGCCGCTTCCCACTGTTCACATCTGAACTTCCCTGAGTCCTTAGGTCATGTTGGGAAGGAAGACAAGATATAATGGGCCAATCGTGGGGCAACCTGGGTCCTGGAGGCTAGGCAGAGAGCTGTTTCAAATATTGAGACTTGGACTGTGTTAGGCTGGAGCTGCCTTCCAACACGCTGCTATCAGGGCAGGTGAGCCCTCTACCCTCCACCCCTCACCCCACCTCCTGATCACCCAGCCCATTGCTGTCATTTGGAACAATCTCTGGCTTCTCTGTCTCAGGAAGGCGATCCATGGACCTGTTTTTTCTGAGATCTACACGCCAGGCACACACATGCTGGCCTTGCCAGGACACGTTGGTGACATGACCCTGGGGATAGGTGCTTTCACACCTGCCTCCTCTGGGCCCCAACCCCTCTACCCAGCCTGGGAATGCCGCAAGGTGTCCCAGGATGTGTGTCTAAGATAGTGAAGGCTCATGTGACTGCTCCCTGGATTAACAAGAGTGCCCAGCCTGGATTCCTGACACGTAATCTGAGGATCTTTGGAGGTCATCGAATCCAATGTCTTCGTCTGACAGAAGGGGTAACTGGGGACCCGAGGGGAAAGGACTTGTCTGCAATAGTCAAGACAGGTACCCCAGTTCCTGACCACTGTGGGGAACTGACCACCTCATCCCCACTCCCGGCCTCGAGGCACTGCGGTACAGCAGGTTGCCAGCATCACCTTTACCCAGCACCCAGCACAGTGTGGCTCCGGGACACGTCCCCACGAAGCATCTCCCTTTCAGAAGTGAGGGGACTAGCCCAAAGTCACACGCGTGTGAGCGCCAGAGCTCGCGCCCCCATTCCCTATTTCCTTGAACCTTCGCCACATTCTGCTACAGGCCAACAGACGGGGCCTGTGTGTGGGGATCACGGGCCCCCCAGTTACTCTGGTAGGTGGCGGGGCAGTTTCTTCAGTCGGCCACTAGGAGCCTTAGGCGGGCGGCCGGGATAAACGCGAGCCTGCAAGGGGCGTGCGCGCGCGGGCGGGAGGCAGGGCGCGTGCGCGGCGGCCCCGGGCTCCGATTGGCTCGCGCGGCCCGAAGAGGCGGGGCCGTGCGCGCCGCGCTTCCTCCGCCCCGGCTTCCGCGTCGCAGCCCCGGGAACCCGGGCGCAGGCGGGATCCTGCGTCTCCGCTGGCGGTGAGGTCGGAGCGGCACCTGGGGGCCCGGGTCAGGGCAGGAACCTGGACTGAGGCAGCGGGCGCTGTGTTCCTGCGAGGTGAGAGAGCGGCGACGCCCTGCACGGGCCTCCGCCCCGGACAGGGGTGTTGCAGTGTCGTGCCTGGGCATCTCGGCGAGCCGAGCTTGACCCTTCTCCTGACCACCACGGCCCCGATCTAAAGTTGACTGAGGAACCCGCCCCCCGCAGTCCCTCACCCCGCTAGTCTGCACACCTGTGCCTTCAGCCCTGGTGTTCACCTTCGTAGATAGCTCTGAACCCCTTCCTTGCTCAGTGACAGCTTGAAGGGCTTCCCAGCACCCCCATCCTTGGACCCTCCAGGAACAACGTTTTCTCTTTTCTTATGCAGATGGACGGGCCGGAAGACAGTACCGGGCAGCCCGGCCCAGCTGATCGGTCCCATCGAAGCAGTGTGTCCTCCGTGGGAGCCCGAGGTGGGTCCCTGACCCCAGTCCCCACCCCGCCGTAACTTCCTAGGGTTCCAGCCCTGAGGAAGTGGCCCTGGCTCATCATCTCTGTCATTGAAGAGAATTTTATTTATTAATTAACAAGTAAGGTCTGTTGGGATGTGGAAAAGTGACAAGTCAGTCCGAGGACCTGGGCTCTGTCACACTAGGCTACTTGCAGAGTTGGGTACTCACTTGTAAATCTTCCTCACTTGTAAAACCTTAGGTAGCTGTGAAATTCACATAAAATCTCATGAATGAAAAGTGACATATTCACTTTCTCTGTTATTTACATTTTGTAGGAAGAAAATTGGGCCCTAGAGAGGTTAAGTACAGGACACTGGAGCCTTTACTGCCCTAGACGTCCCTCTGAATTTCAGCCTCCTGGCGTGCTGCAGACCATGGTGTCGCAAAGAGTCGATACGACTGAGCTGAACTGACTGAACTGAACATTATTTTATGATCTCTCAAGAAAGTGACTGTTAGAGCCTAACAGACTGGGGATCCAAAAAGCACCTTCATTTGTGTTAGTAATAAACTATATCTATGTGTTTCGCAGGCTTCACCTCATTTGATTCACAGAAGCTCTGGGTGGGGTAGAGGGTGATGGGTAGTGGGGGATAGGAATTAGCCCTACTTGGTGCCTGAGGCGTGTGCTGAAGCCAGTCAGCCAGCCGGAGGCCAGGCAGGATTGGAGCCCTCAGGGCTTCTTCACAGTGCCTGTGGTTCCAGTGATGGAGATTTGAATCTAGCTGCCCTTCCAAGGGTCTCCTTTGGGCTCCAGGCTCCAAACAGGCATCCATAGGCTGTCACCAGGGAACACTCAGCTTTCAGGGTTGTACCTCAGCTGGCCTGTTTAAGACTTAAGTCCTTCTGAAAGGCCATTGTGTTGAGTCCTGAGGCCTGAAGAATCCTAAGGAGGCTGAGCCCTGAAACTTGCTATACCGCGGGGTGGCCTTGGGATTCCTCTGTCCCCACGTTAGCTTGGGCCAGAGAGAGGTAGTGGCTTGTTTAAGGTAATAGCTTGTCACCAGCTCTCTTCCTCCTTGCTTGATTTACTAACTGCTGTAACCTCAGGATGGGTTCAGTCTCTCTGCCCCAGTCCCACCTGTGGAATGTTCTCTTTCAGGGGAGAAGCACAGCAGAGTCCTTGGGGCTGCAGGGGGAGTGTGTTGCCGGTGAAGCAGCCAGCCCCAGTTTGAAACTTTGGAGGTTTAGGGTGGGACAAGGCTGATTCCTGGGCCAGAGTTGCAGTCTTCCTGGGTGGTTTGAAGGTCTCCAGCAAGTCCTAACAGACTTAAAAAAAAAATTATGCATTTATTTCAGCTGCACTGTGGCTTAGTTGCCATGTGCAGGATCTTTAGTTGCTGCATGTGAACTCTTAGTTGAGGTACGTGGGATCTAGCTCCCTGACCAGGGATTGAACCTGGGGCCTCTGCGTTGACAGCATGGAGCTAACAAGCACTCTTCACAGTGTCCTTCGGGGATGCTGGGGCTCTGCCTCTGGAGTGTAGCCTTGGTCACCCCAAGGGTTACAGGGTCCAACCCTAGCAGGGGAATGGAAGATGCTTAGATGGCACACCTGTGCCAGCTGGCTCAGCTGACCTTGTCCGGCCCTCATTGCAGCAGCCGACGTGCTGGTGTACCTGGCGGATGATTCGATGGTGCCCCTGGCCGTGGAGAACCTGCCCTCACTCAGCGCCCACGAGCTGCATCGGGCCATCCGCGAGGTCCTACAGCTTCCAGACATCGCCCTGGACGCCTTTGCACTCTGGCTTGTCTCCCCTCTGCTGGGTAAGGCTTGGCACTGAGAAGCCCAGGTCGGGGGGCTGGAAGGGCATAGGCAGGGGAGGAGGGGGCAGCTTCTAGAACCTCTGGCCACTCTACATCAGGGAAAGGTGGGACTCACATGTGTCCTGGAGCCACCCATGCCTTCCAGGACCCAGAGCCTTGGAATGATGCCTGGCTTCTCTGCCCCCGTCTCCTTTCTTGATGCTGGTGGCAGAGAAGAGGCCATGCCTGCCCCTTACCTCAGGGCTGCTGGAGCCTGATCATCAGGAGGAGTGGGATGGGGGACAGAGAGGGAGCTGTGCACGTTCACAGAGCACATGGTCCATGCCACAACCTGAGCTGGCATTTTGCAAGTAGAGTTTCACTTTATCCTCATGGCCCAGCCTGGTCATACTGATGAGGAAATTGAGGTTTGGAGCAGCGGGGGCATTGAGTGGTGGGACAGAGATCGGAACAGAAGCCTGGGTGGGCCCCCAACCAGCCTCTTTGAACTGCACCCTGCTCTTTGGAGGCTGGGAGGAAGGTGGGACCTGCCCCAGGACGCAGCCACCCCAAGGGTGAGACTTTAAAGAGCGCGGATGATGAGTGGGAACCCAGCTTCTCTGCAGGGACCCTCCAGCCCTGCCCGGTTTCTGATCACCTTGTCCTGCTTTTTCAGGCTGAGATCCCAAGGTGGGAGTGTAGCAAGAGTGAGGGCAGTGGGGGCTCTCCAGCCCTCAGGCCTGGGGGATGTGTGGCGGGCTTGCAGAGAGCCCCCTGGGGCCTCTGAACAGGGCCACTAGCCTGCTGACTTGGTTGGGAAAGGGGCTAGTGAGAGGATGCTCCAACTGGTGCCAGGGCCAGGCTTGTTCTGGGATTAGATACTCTCCCTTGTAGAGAAACAGGGGCAGAAGGGTGTGCCTGGTCCCTGGGCCCCCAGGAGTTTGTGCCTCTGCCCTGGAGGGAAGATATGCTGGCTTGGTGGGAAGGGGAATGCCTGTCTCCCCACCCCCACCCACCGGTGGGAGCTTCCTGCCCAGCTGTTGCTCTCGCCCACCCTCTTCCTGCTGACCAGTCTCTCTCGGCCGCTCCCCACCCAGCTCAGCCGCCCCACCTTCACCCTCTGGCTATCGGGCAGGACTGCGGGCCCCTCTGCTTGTGTCTCTGGAAATCTGGGGGTGGTGGTTTCATGTGGCCCCTGCCCGGCCTTCAGCTCCTGTCCCTGCAGTCGGCCAGCTGACTTCCTCCCCCACTCCCTCCTCGTCGCATTCCATCTGCCCCCTCACAAGAACATGAATGGGCTGCCTGTGTGGCCAGTGGGTTATGCTGGGCACCACCCCAGCCAGGGGGCCCCAGCACGGGGTCAGCGCCCACTCTGTTCCCAGGCTGGGTTCAGGAAGGCTGAAAGGCCACTTCAGCTTTGACGCGGGCCCTCAGGACTCTTGGCCCCAGTCCGCCCCCAGAGTGGGTGTGGTGGTGACCCACGCCCCAGGGCTGTGAGGCAGGGAGGGGTGCTGCCTGCTGGAGCCACCCTTCAAGCTGGATGTTTGGGAGGGTTTGACCTTCAGAGTGCCATTGTTACTCTGCGTGGAACAGGGCTCCAGGGACAGTCCGTCTCGCTGAGGGGACAACCTCTAGGCAGGAAGGCCCCATCTGGAAGTGTGGGACCAGGGTCCCATACTGATAACGGGAGTCCTCTGAGCTGCGGGGGCTTGGGGTAAGGCCATCTGGAGCCCAGAGCCCCCAGGGGACATGCTTGGGTGGGGGCTGGCAAGGGAGAGGCCCAGGCAGGGCCTGGAGCAGGGAGAACAGCTCCCTGGGCCTCTGAGCGTCACCAGCTTTGGGCTCTGCTTTCCAGGTAGTGCCAGGGGCAGCAGGACCTCCACCCCCAGCACCTTCCGTCTGCCTCAGCCTCTCGGCTATAGCCCACCCTGGGCACTGTAGGGAACAGTCAGGCTGGCTGCCTGGAACCTGACCCCCTCTCACTTGCTGTTTGACTTTGGACAAACAGCTTAAACTCTCTGAGCCTCAGTTTTCCCTGTGGATGAAGTGAGAGTAGGGTTATTCCAGGGCAGTTGCTGTAAAGCACTTGACATGGTTTGGTGAACGTTGGCCCTGAGCGCATCGCTGCTGTGAGCGTGGGCAGTTGCGCTGCTCACGGCTTCACAGCTGCTTTCCCTCTCCTCTCGCAGAGGTGCAGCTGAAGCCCAAGCACCAGCCCTACAAGCTGGGCCGCCAGTGGCAGGAGCTGCTGCTGCGATTCACTGACGCCCCGGACGACGACGTGGCCATGGGTCAGTGCTGCTGCCTGTGTGTCCCTGGCTTGGGGGCCCACCTGGGTCTGGGGTGTGACCTCCCGGCCCATCCAGACCTCCCCTGGCAGGTGGAGCTGCGCTCGCTGAGGGCAGGGCCGGCATCTCCCCCACGGGAGGGGAGCCCAGGATAGGGTGGGCTGAGGGCAACAGTGAGCACCTCGAGATAAGCCACACATCTCTGGACGGCTCTGGGGTTTCCTGAGCGGTGGTGGAGAAGACTCCCCCAAGACTAAGGAGACTGGGTCACTCAGTGGGGAAGGCAGGGTGGCTGTGCAAGGCGGCCGGTGACCCCCTCCTCTCTCCCCAGATGAGCCTTCCCTACAGTTCCGGAGAAACGTGTTTTTCCCCAAACGGCGGGAGCTCCAGGTGAGTCAGGGAGCCCCAGGCAGTACTACCTCCCCAGGGTATCCAGCCTTCCCTTGGCCCTTGGCCCCTGGACACGGGTGTCCCTCTGGACTGAGCCATTCCTCCCTGCCACACCGGCTCGCAGATCCATGACAAGGAGGTCCTGCGGCTGCTCTACGAGGAGGCCAAGGGCAATGTGCTGGCCTCCCGGTACCCCTGCGACGTGGAGGACTGCGAGGCCCTGGGTGCCCTGGTGTGCCGCGTGCAGCTCGGGCCCTACCAGCCTGGCCAGCCCACCGCCTGCGCCCTGAGGTGAGGGCCCATGGAGGGGAGCCCCTGGTCTCGGAATCCTGGTTCCAAGTGGTCTTGCCAGGTCCTGGAGTCAGGAGGCCCTGATGCTGTGTGACCTTGAGTGAGTCACCCCACCTCTCTGGACCTCCTCTTCCTCATCTGCTCTAGGCTGAGGGGCCTGGGCAGTGGGAGACAGGTGAAGTGATACCCGTGAGAGGACCCCTACTTGTGCACAAGGGTGGAGCCCAGCCCCCATCTGAGGTCAGAGGGAGCTGGGCTTGTTCTCTTGGAAGTCATCGCCGGGGACTGACCACATTCTGAGTCCCAGTTGCCACCTATTGTCCTGTTTAGTCCTGAACTCCAGGGAAGAGGCCCCATTTCCTGACACTCCAGCATGCTGGTCCGTGCTTCCCAGCTGTCTTTCAAGAAACTGTGCTCTTTGATTGGCAGGGCCTGGGATTGTGACAATTGAGTCTACCCGGGTAGTAGACCAGGCCTGCCTCTGACCTCTGTAGACAAATCCTGAGGTTTAGCAATAATTGCAATGAGGATGTACTTGAAACACAGCCTGTCCTAGACTCAGGGTTCCCCCCACACCAGCCCTTCGGTGTATGGCTGTGTTACGGGGGGAAGGATGTGCAGAGGTTGGGCCCTGTGCCCGGTGACTAACAGCTGGGGCCTAGCAGGGCCACCCAAGCTCAGCGGAGCCTGAACGCGCCCAGCTGAGCTGGCTTGAGGCTGGCAGCCATAGAAATCCCGGCTCTTGTGATGGCATGTCTGGTCCTGTTGCGGGTGACAGCAGACCCAGCTCAGACTGTTTGGACTTGAGGGACTTTGTCAGGACATGGACGGGCCCAGGGTGACTGAGGGCTTCCCAGGTGGCTCGATGGGTAAAGAATCCACCTGCAGTGCAGGAGATGATGGAGACCCGGGTTTGATCGCTGAGTCAGGAAGATCCCCTGGAGAAGGAAATGGCAACCCACTCCAGTATTCTTGCTTGGAGAGTCCCATGGACAGAGGAGCCTGGCGGGTTACAATCCACGGGGTCACAAAAGGTCGAACACAACTGAGACAGTGGAGGGTGACTGAGGTTCAGGGGCTCTGACTGGGTCCCTCCCACCCACCAGACCCGGTCCTCGCTCTCCTTGGCCAGCCCTTTGTCCTCTGGACCAGCTTGCACTCAGGCAAGCTCTTGCCTCATAGTGGCCAGTGGCCACAGTGGTTGCACGTTGGCAAGAAGAGACCTCATCCCTCACGTGACCAGAGTCCTGAGACTCATGATGACGGCTAGGCCCAGGCCCACCCAAAGGAGACAGCGTGGCCAGGACACTGATTGGCTGAGGTCCAGATCCTCCCTTGGACCCGCCATGAGCCTGCACAGACCCCATGGACTGAGGGTAGGAGGCCAGATTTCCAAACGACAAGGGGGAGTTGTGGCTGGAAGCGGAGATGTGGGTGGCCCTGAGAAGTGGAGCGGCAGCCCCCTGGACGCCCCTCCTCCTGCTACTCTATGGCCAGGCCTCTCCCCGCATTATGTTCCTTTCTGTGTCAGGGCCACAGGGCTGGCCACCCCCTCCGTGGCCTGGAGTCTTGCTCCTCCAAAAGCCTCCTTCCCTCTTCAGTGAAAATGACAACCTCAACTGTGTGTGTTCGGCCCCTGCCATGTGCCAAGCACGTGTCAGCACCCATCTATATGAGTAGGGATCCCTGTCATTGAAACATGGGGAAACGGGCTTGGAGAGGCGCTCATGCCCCGAGCCCCAGCTGCGGTCCACTGGAAGGGGCGGAGCCCAGCCACAGTCGGAGGGCTGCCTGAGGGGGAGACACGGTGCTGTCACGCCAGGATTCGTGAGTCTGTGTGATTGAAAATGCCCTTTCCTTCATGAGCCTGTGCTGGTGGTGATTTTTTTTAACATCTGTGTTCAGCAGAACAGAACATTGCCAGCTCTAGGTCATTTGCACTATCTTTTGATTGTAAAATTGCTGGCTTAGGAATCCAAAGCTTCCTGACTTGATGACACAGACTTGATCCCGAGACCCTCTGGTCACAGTCTGGTTCTGGGGTGGGCCTGGTTTCAGCTCTCATCTTGTCTCCTGGCTTTGCCTTCTGGCCTCTCACCAACCAGGCGCGCTGCAGGGATAGGGGCAGTGGGCTCTCTGGGGGCTTGTGTCCAGGCGCCCCCCATGCTCCCCACACCCCAGGACCGTGTCATCTTCCCAGCCCGCAGGCACGGAGCCGTCCTCAGCCCAGCCCCATCTCCCTTCCTCCACAGGGAGAAGCTGGACTCCTTCCTCCCTGCCCACCTCTGCAAGCGGGGCCACGGGCTTTTCGCTGCTCTCCGGGGCCGTGGGGCCAAGGCCGGGACGGGCGAGCAGGGCCTGCTGAATGCCTACCGCCGGGTGCAGGAGGCGGCCGGCAGTGACGGCGAGCGCGAGGCCTCCCTGAGCCCCCACTACCGCGCCTACCTCCTCAAGTGCCACGAGCTGCCCTTCTACGGGTGAGCAGCTCCCAAGTGCGGCCACAGCCCTGGGCGCTGTGTCCCTCCCCGGCCTGTGAACCCATCTCCAATCCCACTGAGCTCTGTCCTCACTCGAGGTGCGTCTAGATGCCAGCACCTCAGGCTCCGCGGGTCCCGGGCTGGACACTCTTCCTCCCGTTCCCCTGTCACGAGCTCAGACACCGGGCAGGTCCTCTCCTCTCTCCTGCTACAGTCACGTGGCCCGTGGACCTGCCACCTCCCCTTCCGCCAGCTCTTGTTCACATAGGCACTTCTAGCCCTTAGCTCTTGGGTTCCTACTGGGTGCCAGCACCCTTGAGGTGCTAGAGACCCCTCGGTGAGCAAAAGAGACCACCTTCCTGCCCGTGAAGAGGCTGTTCTAGGGGCAAGAGAGACAGCAAACAGTAGAATCAGAGAACAGACCGTGGGCAGGCAGGATGAGCTGTGAGGACAGTGGCCACACTCCAGAGAGTGCCGAGGCTCAGGCCGAGGGCGGTGCTGCTCCCCTCCTGGGGCTTCAGGATTTAACTAAGGCTCTGGCTTTGCCAGAGACCTGGGTTTGATCCCTAGGTTGGGAAGATCCCCTGGAGGAGGGCATGGCAACCCACTCCAGTGTTCTTGCCTGGAGAATATCATGGACAGAGGAGCTTGGCGGGCTACAGTCCATAGGGTCTCAAAGAGTTGAACACGACTGAGCGATTAACACCTTTGCTTTCACTGGCTTAGCCAAGGGTGAGGGCCCAGGGCAGCCGGAGTGCGACAGGCCACGAGGGGGCCGGAGGGAGAGGGTGGCAGCTCAGTGCCTGCGTGTCCCAAGGCCCCTGCCCCTTTCCCTTTGTCAGCGTCGAGTCCTGAAGTGGCTTCCCTGCCTGAGCAGCCTGTCGGGGGACGGTGGGCAGCCTCAGCCCCCAGGCTCTCCCAGCCTCCAGCAGCTTCAGCTCCCATC
The DNA here is from genome assembly GCF_002263795.3 of Bos taurus. NCBI lineage: Eukaryota > Metazoa > Chordata > Mammalia > Artiodactyla > Bovidae > Bos > Bos taurus. Next base: position 43,590,745 of record NC_037356.1, read on the forward strand.
TCTGAGCTCTCGGGCTCCTGGCCATTCCTGGAACATCACTCACTCTGTCTGACACCTGTGTTCATGCTCTGCCTTCTGCCCATGGTGCCCAGCTCGCTCTGAGCCACCCAGTTCCCCTCCTGTCCTATCTATTCCAGCCCTCCTATCCTGCCCGATCAGCTCAGAGGCCACCACCTCCACAAAGCCTCTCTCTTGCCCACCTCCTCTGTTCCTCCCTCCCTGGGATGGGTTCCACTTAACCTTTAGTCACCCAAACAGCGTAAGCATCTCAGGTGCCTGGGACAGGGCCTGGCCGGTGCACTCACTGGTGGTTGAACCCCGACCCTGGCCTTGTTCTTGGTGCTGGAGGGGACAGACTAACCCCAGCTTCCCGCCCCAGGTGTGCCTTCTTCCACGGCGAGATTGACAAGCCGGCCCAGGGCTTTCTGCACCGGGGCGGGCGCAAGCCAGTGTCTGTGGCCATCAGCCTGGATGGCGTGCATGTCATCGACTGCAGAGAGAAGGTACGTCCTGCTCCTCCAGGGGGCACCTGGAGCGGGAGCCTCAGTGGAGAGGTGGGCAGTGGGGTCCTTACCCAGGCCTTCCTGGTTCCCTGGGGCCTGTGGTTGGCCTCGGGGCAGGGTGGGCAGCCTTTCTGGCTGCTCTCTCTCAGATGTCTCTGGGGCTTCCACTGTCATTCTGGGGGCTTTGCTGAGCCTGCTGTGGGTCAGCTTTCCTGCCCAGCCTGCAGGGCATGGAGGTGACCGGGGGAAGGGGCTGCAGCTGGTGGAGAGCGCTTGGCAGGGCCTGGCTGCTCTGCCTGACCAGGGGCTGCACACTGGTGGTTTTCTGGAAAAACCCCACGATTGGGAGCCCTCCTGGCTGTCGGAGTCTTGCTCTGCCTCCTGCTTTTGGCGCTGGCTGTCTCCGCTGGTTGTCTCAGCCTGTGTAGAAGTGGTGTCAGCAGCCCGCCCTGGGGGCTTCTATGCACCTGAGCGGGAGTCCCTCCCATGCCAGCAGACAAGTTTTGGGGGGACTTCTGGTGGTTCCCAGAGATGGACCCGAGCTCTTCCTGGGCACCTGCTCCCCAACATGCCGGGTCCAGCTGCACCTCCTGCCGAGATGCCACCCAGCTGATCTCTGGGGAAGGAGGGTCTCCCCTGCCCCCCATCCCAGCTCTCAGGGGCTTGTCCCACTGATGAGAAGGGCTGTGGGTTAGGGGGTCTCAGTTCCTGGACCACAGCCCTCCTTGAGGGTCTGATGGAAGCGGGGATTCCTCTCCAGAGAGAAGCTCATACGTGAGTTTCAGCTCAGCCTTGGTGGTAAATATTAGCCTGGCCAGGTGTCCCCTCCTAGTGATGCCCTCGGGGATGGGGCAGGGCAGTGGGCCTCAGCCCAGAGGAGTCCAAGCTCTGTCTCCCGCTGGCCAGCACGTCCTGCTGGGCCTGCGCTTCCAGGAGCTGTCCTGGGACCATACCTCCCCCGAGGAGGAGGAGTCTGTGCTGTGGCTGGAGTTCGACGGCGACAACGAGGGCACACCGGTCAACAAACTCCTCAAGATCTATTCCAAGCAGGTAGGGGTGGGTGCTGCCTGCATCCCGGGGATGGGCGTGGAGAGGGTGGACTTAGGGGCCTCAGGTTATTGGAGGTCTCAGCCTGGCTAGCAAAGAGGTGAGAGGGCTGCTGAGGGCCTGGACACCACGGAGCTGACTGCTGCCGACCAGGAGCCACCCTTGAGGGTTGGGAAGGCCTAGCCAGGTGGTGGGGCAGCTGGGGCAGTGGTTGGTGGGGGGCTGCCCAGCGCTGTGTGACCAGCGTGCCTTTGTTTCACTCTTGTGTGCTCAGCCCCCTGTCTTCCCACCCCAAACTCCACCCCTGCCCCTTCTCCTCCCACCTTGGTCACGGCCGAGGGCCCTTCCAGGACTGTGTGCCTCGGTGCTGCCCTGCCCAAGCACAGAGATACGCTCCAGGGACTCCCCATCGGTGAAAGCACACGGCCCTTCCTGCCGCCACCTTGAGCCTCTCAACCCTCCTGGCCACTCTGCTCCCTCTGCCCCCGCTTATTACTGGCCTAGACTTTTTTTTTTTGTCACACTGGAGCCTGTGGGATTCTAGTTCCCTGACCAGGGATCAGACTTGGGCCCTGAGTGATGAAAGCAGAGTCCCAACCACTGGAACACCAGGGAATTACCCAGGTCTTTTTTTTTTAATCTAAATGTTCTATTTTATTTCTTTAGCACAGTTTTTTTTTTTTCTAAATCTCAAACATCCTTTTCTTTTTAAAAATATGCTCATTCGGCTACATTGGGTTTTAATTGCGGCACACGTGATCTTTGTCACGTCACGCGGGATCTTTCGTCGCAGCACACGAATCCTCTGGTTGTGGCGTGTGGACTCCGGAGCACACAGCCTCAGTGGTTGCAGTGCACGGGCCTAGTTGCTCTGCAGCATGTGGAATCTTAGTTCCTGTCCAGGGATCGAACCTGTGTCCCCTGCATGGCAAGACAGATTCTTAACCACTGGACCACCAGGGAAGTCTCCACTTTATTGAATTACAATATACATACAGAAAAGTGCCCAACTCCTAAGTGTATATGGCTCAACACATTTCCTAAAAGAAACCCGTGAAACAGACTTCCCGGGTGGACAATGGGTGGGAATCTGCCTGCCAGTGTAGGGGACACAGGTTCGGTCCCTGGTCCAGGAAGATTCCACAGGCCGAGGAGCAACCAAAAGCCCTTGTGCCACACTGCTGAGCCCACACTCCGCAACAAGAGAAGCCACCGCGATGAGAAGCCCGTGCCTGGAGAGTAGCTTCCGTTAACCGCAACTAGGGAAAAGTCCAAGCAGCAGCGAAGACCCAGTGCAGCCAAAATTAAATAAATTATATATTTAAAAAAGAAACCCATGTAACACCTTTCAGATTAAGAAGTCCCCTCCTCGATCCCCCTCCCAGCCGTGCCCCCCACCCAGGGACCCCCGCATCCTGACTTGTGTCACCCCAGAGTCTTTGTGCCTGGCTTCGAGCTTTACGGCAGAGGGTCCCCACGGCGCGTTCTGTTCTGCCCAGTCTTGCGCTCAGCCCTGTATCGGGGGCTCCATCCTCGTCCCCACTGTAGGTGCCAGTGCCGTGGTCTCCCACTTGCACTAGGCAGTCCCGCATATGAATTTGCCCCTCTTGACTTTTCCGTCCCGTTGCTGACAGGCCCTTGGGTGTTCACTTCTGACTGTGGCAGAAGATGCTGCCTGTATCCTCTGTGCGCACGCCCAGCTTCAGGCCCAGGAGCCGACTGGTCCCTTCAGCCACTCTGGTGGTTGAGGAGGGATATCTCCTCGTGCTTGTTTTCTTTACTTTCTAGTCAACTTTATGAGATATAATTTACAATAAAATGCACCCGTTTTGAGAGGTGAGTTTTAACATGTTCACATACCCACCGCCACCACAGGCAAACTACAGAGCTGCTTGTTTGCTGTCCACGTATCTTCCTAGAAGTGAAACGTCTCTTCACATCTTTTGCCCATTTTTTATGGGCATTATTTCCATCACCCCCAAATCTCCATGTGATTTTAGTTGGCATTCCCCCCACATACACACACACAAATGAGGTTGAGCACCTTTATATATAATGATGCTCAACCTTTATATATATATAGATGGCTCATATATATCTGCCATGTGGATGTCCTGTTTGTTGAAGTCTGCCAATTTTTCTTTGGAGTTTTTTCTCTCTCTTTTTTTTTTTAACTGTTTTATACATATCTCTTCTGACTTCAGACTCATCTCTTCACTTGCTATCTGATACCTCCTCTTAGCTGTACCTAGAGTTTTGCTTTCTCCAGAATGTCATATAAACACACTTATCTTATTTACCCAGGAGAAAGAGACATATGTCCACACACAGACTTACACTAAGATGTTCATACAGCTTGTGTGTCATAACCAAAGAACTGAAAACCACACGAATGCCTGTCAGCTGGTAGATGAACAAATAGCGACCCAACGCTGCAGCATACACACTCTCTGCAGCCTTTTGAGCCTGGCCACTTTCACTAAGATTCACGCCCCTGAGATGGTCCGCATTTCACAGTGTACCGGTTTTTCCCTTTTGACTGTTGAGTAGTGTTCCACTGGGCGGATACTCTTTACCCACTGAAGGGTATTTCCAGTTTGGGACTTCTGTGAATAAAGCTGCTCTAGACATTTGTGTGCAGGCTGTTGGGTGGCATATGCCTCAGTTCTCTGGTGTGAATACCTAGGAGTGGGGTTACTGGGTTGTATCAGAACAGCCTTACTGGAAGCTACCAAACCGTCTTCCAAAGGGACTGTGCCATCCTGCAGTCCCTCCGGCCGCGTCCGAGTCCAGGGCTCCGCATCCTTGCTCAGCGCTTGGTGGTGTCAGTGTTGTTGGCTGGTTTGCCATTGTAATGACTGCGGTAGTGACGGGTCAGTGTGGCTGTCGCTTGCATTTTCATTGTGACTTATGATGTTGATTATCCTTCTGTGTGTTTATTTGTTATCTGTAGGTCTTTGATGGAATGTCTGTTCAAATCATTTCTCCACTTGGTTAAAATCGGGAAATTTGTAACATAGCCTTATTTATGTGTTTTATTTCTGACCGTGCTGGGTATTCATTGCTTTTTGTGCAGGCTTTCTCTAGTTGCAGCAAGTGGGGGCTACTCCTCATGGCGGGGCTCTGGCTCCTTGTTGTGATGGCCTCTCTCGTTGCAGAGCAACAAGGGCTCCAGGCGCTAGGGGCTGCGGTGGTCGCGGCACAGGCTCGTCGCTGCAGCGCGGGCTTATTTGCTCTGCAGCACGTGGAGTCTTCCTGGACCAGGGATTGAACCCGTGTCCCCTGCATTGGCAGGCAGGTTCTGATCCCTCGTGTCACCAGGGAAGTTCCTGAACTGGCTTATTTGTTTTCTTAGTGAGCTATAGGAGTTCATTATATGTTCTGCATACCAGTCCCTTATCAGATAAGGGTATCAGATAAATATTTTACAAACGTTTTGTCTAATAACTTGACAAAGTCTATAACTTTGTCTACAACTTTTTATTTTCTTAAAAGTGTCTTTTGAAGAGATGTTTTTAAATCTTCCAGTCCATTTATTTTAAATGACATTTTAAAAATTATTTTATTCATTTATTTTTGGCTTTTCTGGTGGCTCAGACAGTAAAGAATTTGCCTGCAATGCAGGAAACCCAGGTTTGATCCCTGGGTCAGGAAGATCCCCTGGTGAAGGGAATGGCAACCCACTACAGTATTCTTGCCTGGAGAATTCCATGGACAGAGGAGGCTGGCAAGCTACAGTCCATGGGGTCGCAGAGTCAAACACACGACTTTGACTTTGTACTGGGTCTTCATTGCTGCACGGGCTTTTCTCTAGTTGTGGCGAGCGGTGGCTACTTCAGAGTTTTGGTATAGAGCTTCTCATTGCGGTAGCTTCCCTTGCTGTGGAGCACGGGCTCTAAGGCGCACGGGCTTCAGTAGTTGGGGCACGTGGGCTCTAGACACAGGCTCAGTAGTTGTGGCACACCAGCTTAGTTGCTCCTTGGCACGTGAGATCTTCCGGGGTCAGGGATCGAACCCGTGTCTCCTGCATTGGCAGGGGTATTCTTTACCACTCACCCACCAGGGAAGCCCCTGGTCCATTTATTTTACATCTCCATTTATCTGTCTTTGATTTCTTTCACTAACATTCTGTGGTTTTCAGCATACATATCGTATCTATCTTTTATTAGATTTATCCCCCTCCCTATTTGTTTGGTGCTGCCAGAGATGGTACACCGTTTTTTAATTTCAATTTCCAGTTGTTGGCTGTGGCGTATAGAAACACCGTTGATTTTGTTTTCCTCATATCCTATAACCCTGTGAAACTCACTCGTTGAAAGCAGGTTTTTTGAGGCTCCTTTGGGATTGTCTCCGGGCCGTTCAGCGTTGTCTGTGAAGGGGGCAGTTGTGTTCTAACTTTGCAGGCTGCGTGCCTCTCCCTGGTCTCACCTGGTGAGTCGGGGTGAACAGACATCCTGGGCCTGAGGGGAAAGCCTTCAGTCTTGCTCTAAGTCAGCGTGGTGTTGGCTATGCGTTCTTCATAGATGCCCTTCATCAGGTCAAGGAAGTTCTCTTCCATTTCTAGCTTGCTGAGTCTTATCCTGAATGAATATTTCATTTTGTTGGAGGCAGCTGAGCTGTAATGGCAGCCTCCCCCAACCTCAGGAGCGTCAGGCTGTGTTGGAGGATCTCAGAGGGCGCCCTGGTGTGCTCAGCTCCTTGCAGCTCCCTCAGGGAGGAGAGGAGGGTGTGTGGGGCCCGGACCTCCCATGCAGTTTCCTGCCCTGCTTGCCCTCCTCAGGGCGGCTTGTGTTGCTCTGGAGCAGCCTCGGGTCCCCCCATCGGGCAGGCAGTCACCGACTGCCCCCTTGGCCTCTGACCCTGCTCCCCAGTGGGTTCTCATCTTGGGGTCCAAGGCCAGCCTGTGTCTACCCCAGTCCTTGCTGTGTCCTGCTCCCTGAACACACCCTGCCTAGGCGACGCCACCTGCTGGCAACTTTCTGTCTGTGGATCTGCCAGCCCTGGCCGTCCCCGCCCTAAGGTGCCCAGACCCTGCCCTCTAACGTCTGGTCACGTCACCTTTTATGTCAATGTGTGTGATGTTCAAGTCTGTTGAGAAGGCTTGAGGAATGTGTTCAGGGGAACCGCCTACCCCACTCAGCTGACCTCACTATTTAGCAAGCCAGGCTCCCCTGTCCTTCACTCTCTCCTGGAGTTTGCTGAGATTCGTGTCCACTGAGTCGGTGATGCTCTCCTACCACCCCATCCTCTACCACCCCCTTCTCCTCCTGCCTTAAGTCTTCCCCAGCATCAGGGTCTTTTCCAATGAGTCAATTCTTCACATCAGGTGGCCAAAGTATTTGAGCTTCAGCTTCAGTATCAGTCCTTCCAATGAATATTCAGGACTGATTTCCTTTAGGATGGACTGGTTTGATCTCCTTGCAGTCCAAGGGACTCTCAAGAGTCTTTTCCAACACCACAGTTCAAAAGCATCAATTCTTTATGGTCCTTCTTTATAATCCAGCTCTCACATCCATACATGACTACTGGAAAAACCATTGCTTTTCAAACTATTCAGACTTTTGTCAGCAAAGTGATGTCTCTGCTTTTTAATACACTGTCTGGGTTTGTCATAGCTTTCCTTCCAAGGAGCAAGCATCTTAATTTCGTGGCTGCTATCACCATCCGTAGTGATTTTGGAGCCCAAGAAAATAAAATCTGTCACTGCTTCCACTTTTTCCCCATCTGTTTGCCATTAAGTGATGGGACCGGATGCCATGATCTTATTTTTTTAATGATGAGTTTCAAGCCAGCTTTTTCACTCTCCTTTCTTTCGGGAAGATCCCCTGGAGGAGGAAATGGCAACCCACTCCAATATTCTTACCCGAGAAATCCCATAGACAGAGGCGCCTAGAGCGCTACAGTCCATGGGGTCGCAAGAGTCAGACACAACCACACAATTAAACAGCAACAATCTGACCCCTGAAGTCAACCCAAATGGGGTGCCTCCCCTGGCCCACAGAGCAGACTCCCCTTCTTCTATTGTGTAAAAGGTATTTGTTTCCTCATCGGCCTCCCCCACCAGCTGGTAGGGCATGTGGGTCTGGATCCTCTCGCTCTGTAGCAGGTAATAGAGAGCCCCCCAGGCCTCACACCAGCCCCTTCTCCTCCCCAGGCCGAGCTGATGAGCAGCCTCATCGAGTACTGCATCGAGCTGAGCCAGGCTGCAGAGCCCGCCGCCTCCCAGGAGGCCGGCCCCACCTCGGCCTCTGGCTCCTCACCACCCCCTCACCAGCGCCCCCAGCTGCGGAGGCAGGGCAGCGTGGTGTGCAGCCGCATCCAGCATCTCTCCACCATCGACTACGTGGAGGAGGGTGAGTGACCACCTCATGCTGTGCACACACACCTACACGTGTGCACATGCACACCACGGGGAGTTCTGGAAGTGGGAAGCAGTTCCAGATGCAATGAGTTAGCTTCCAGCCGGCAGGACCTGGCGGGGGACAAGGGCTGGGTTTGAGCATCCCATCGTTTGATGGAGAGTTGGAGGCTTCTCTCTGGGGCCCCAGCAGTAAGAGCCCCTCACTGCTGTGTCTGAAAAACTAGAAACTACTGGTTTTTAGTAGTTCTTAGTTACTAAAGCTATGGGTATAGGAAGGACGGATACACACCCTGTGGAATCGGTGCAGCTGGTAAAGATGACATAGGTGCCCTAATGCATGCTTTGCCTGCTGGCTCAGTGGTAAAGAATCCGCCTGCAGTGCAGGAGATGCAGTTTTGATCCCTGGGTCAGGAAGATCCCCTACAGAAGAGAATGACAGCCCATTTCAGTATTCTTGCCTGGAGAATCCCATGGACAGAGGAATCTGGCGGGCTACCGTCCATAGGATCGCAGAGGCAAGACACGACTGAGCGACTAACAAACATACACACGTGATCTGCAGTTGATTGAACTGGTGGGTGAGACGGAACCACCCTATGAAGGGCCAGCGAGAAGTTATACTTGGATTTTCAACTGCACAGAGAGTTGGCATCTCAACCCGCTTGTTATCTAAGGGCCAACTGTATTTGTAGTTCATCAGCTACTATAAACAGCATACCAAATCCTTACCTGGAATCCATAACTGTTTCCTCGAGATAAATTACTGGAAATAGGGTTGCCAGGTCAAAGTGTGCAGCCACTGTACCCCCCCAGTGAGAAGGACGCACGTGCCTCTCCATCCTCACCCATGACAGGTGTTATCACCCTGAGGGTTGTGGGCTCATCAGAGTTGGTGTTCGGATGCTGGTGAAGCAGGGCCGTTTTTCCGTGCAGTTTCTTCATCAGTTCAGTTCAGTTCAGTCGCTAAGTCGTGTCCGACTGTTCGCGACCCCATGAATCACAGCACACCAGGCCTCCCTGTCCATCACCAACTCCCGGAGTTCACCCAGACTCATGTCCATCGAGTCAGTGATGCCATCCAGCCATCTCATCCTCTGTCATCCCCTTCTCCTCCTGCCCCCAATCCTTCCCAGCATCAGGGTCTTTTCCAGTGAGTCAACTCTTCGCATGAGGTGGCCAAAGTACTGGAGTTTCAGCTTTAGCATCATTCCTTCCAAAGAAATCCCAGGGCTGATCTCCTTCAGAATGGACTGGTTGGATCTCCCTGCAGTCCTAGGGACTCTCAAGAGTCTTCTCCAACACCACAGTTCAAAAGCATCAATTCAGCGCTCAGCCTTCTTCACAGTCCAACTCTCACATCCATACATGACCACAGGAAAAACCATAGCCTTGACTAGATGAACCTTTGTTGGCAAAGTAATGTCTCTGCTTTTGAATATGCTATCTAGGTTGGTCATAACTTTCCTTCCAAGAAGTAAGTGTCTTTTAATTTCATGGCTGCAGTCACCATCTGCAGTGATTTTGGAGCCCAAAAAAATAAAGTCTGACACTGTTTCCACTGTTTCCCCATCTATTTGCCATGAAGTGATGGGACCAGATGCCATGATCTTCGTTTTCTGAATGTTGAGCTTTAAGCCAACTTTTTCACTCTCCACTTTCACTTTCATCATGCGTTACCATTTATTTCTGTTGCCTGTTTTTCTTGTCACTTGCTTTTTAACATGAACGTATTATGTTAATACGGTATGTTTGTTAGAATTAATGAACTGACACGATGCAGTAAATTAACTGAAGTCCTTAGTTTTAACCTTACCTAACATCCTCTTTCAGATGCATGGTCCCATCCAGAACACCACACCTCATGTGGCTGTTGTGTCTCCTTAGGCTCCTCTTGGCTGTGACAAGTTTCTCAGACCTTCCTGGTTTTGATGACCTTGAAGTCTTGAGGAGGACTGGTCAGGCATATTGTAGGATGCCCCTTTACTGGAATCTCTCTTCTGTTTTTCTCCTTATTAGACAAGAGTGAAGGGTTTGGGGGAGGAAGGTCACAGAGGTAATGTGCCATTTTTGCCACATCATATCAAAGGTGCATTATCAACATGATTTGTGACTTTTGATGTTGACCTTGATCACCTGGCTTGAAATTTTTAACTTTTAAGAAGTCTTTTTATGGACTTTCCTGGCAGTCCACTGGTTAGGATTCCAGGCTTCTACTGCCAGGTTCGATCCCAGGTTGGGGAACTAAAATTCCACAAGCACCACCCTCTCCTCCCTCCCTCAGAAAAAGTCTGTCTGTTTCATCAAGGATCATTTTCAGCCAGTGGTATGTATTATAGGTATTTTGTGATGTTGGTCTGTTCTTTCTTCTTTTTTGTAATTGAATTATGTGTGTGCTCAGTCATGTCTGACTCTTTGCGACCCCATGTACTACACCCCGCCGGGCTCCTCTGACCATGGAATTTTCCAGGCAAGAATACTGGAGTGGGCTGCCCTTTCCTACTCCAGAACTGAACTACAGTTGACATATTATATATTCGTATATATAGTGATTTTGCCATAGTGATTCAGTATTTTTATACGTTATGAAGTGATCTTCCTGAGTCTGGTCATCTGTCACCATACAGAGTTACTATAGTATTACTGACCATATTCCTTATACTATCCAGGACATCCCTGTGAGTTCTTTTTTAGCTGGACGTTTGTACCCCTCTCCAGTCTCTTTTCGAACAGGTTTAGACACCACAGCAGGCCCACCATCAAATGGAAACCCTGGTGACCTGATATAGGAGACTGGGCACCCCCCCCAACCCCGATCCTCTCACTATGGGAGGGTTGGGGGTCGGGCTGAGGCTCACGAAGCTGGTGGGAGTGAAGAGGGGAGCTCAGCCTGAACAGGCTCCAGAAGGGGCTCCCCTGGGGCCGGGCCCCTCCCCGGGGGGGCACCCTCCTCAGTGCGTCCCTCTTGTTCCCCCAAAGGTGAGACGATCAAGCGGGTGAAACCGAAACGCACCACATCCTTCTTCAGCCGGCAGCTGTCCCTGGGCCAGGGGAGCTACACTGTGGTCCAGCCCGCCGACAGCCTGGAGCAAGGCTGAGGGCCGCCGTGCAGGCGGGAGAGCATGGGGGCATCGTGCTGCCTGAAGGCACGTGCCGGGGGGAGGGCGGCCTCCGTGTGTGGCCAAGCCGCTGCTGTGCCGGGCTGGGGTGTGCAGAACTGGCTGGGGGCTGCTGCAGGCACCCTCTTGCAGCCTGCCTGCTGTCCCTGGACTCCGGGCTCCGCTGCAGTCTCAGAACCAATCTGACTAGGCCCCAGCCACCCCCTCCCACCCAGGGACTCGCCTTTGTGCCCTCTCAAGACAGAGTATCCCCCGCTCTGAAGTCCCTTGGTTGGCAGGTGGCTGAGCAGTAGGGTTCAGGACACTCCAGAGGAGCATGTGTGTCTTTGGTTTTTTCCCTGGACATTGGTGACCACATCCCCACATTCCAGCTCATGTGGCCAGGCTGGGACATGGCCCTGCGAGGAGAGGGTCGGGGCCTCCACAGTGAGGCCCCCACAGAACCCTCTCCAGTTCGATGGAACTGGAGGGCCCCCTGTGCCCCTCACTCTGGTCTCCTTTGTAAGCAGGAGACTCTGACCAGCAGGAAAGCAAGCCTGCTGATCTTTGGTGATGTCACTGTGCTGGGAGGTGGCTGCCCTGTGGACCCACCAGCCCGCGGGCCCACATTCCACACCCAGAGGAGCTCCCAAACCCCCTTGAGGCTTCCAGTTTCAGTTTTGATCTTTTTTTGATCCGCTTTGGTTCCATGAAGCCTGCAAACTCAGGCTACTCACGAGGGTGCCCCCACCATCTCGGAGCTGCTGGCGCTCCTTCCAGGATGATACTGAGGTTTCATCCAGCCCTAGGCCCATGCACGGGAAGTCCCTGGCAGGGAGGGGTCTGTTCTTTCTCGGGGACCTTGTAGGGCGGTGGATGTGGCCTGGGTGGGGCTCTTCCCATGGCCTCCTGCCTCCTCCCAGAAGAGCTGGCCTCTCAGCCTTGGGCTCTTTCTCAGCGGTCACCCCCCTCACCACCACCACTGGGGCGCTTCCGGGGACTTTCCACAGGAAGGAGGCAGATCCAGCCCGACACAGGGTTTGCTTTGTCTTTCCTTCCCGGTGGAGAATGTGGGGAAGGGAATGTGAACCTCTTGTCTCCGGATGTCAGAGCCCACTCACCTCCTCCTCCCTTTGTTGGCTCTTGAACACTCCAGATGTTTGGGGGGGGGGGGCTTGCCCTCCAGCAGTAGGGCCTTTGTTATCTGTCATAATGAATAGGTGTTTCCAGCCTTTGCAAATGTCCCAGCTAGAGGACATCTCATCTCTCCTGGAGACCTCATTGGCTCCCAGCCCCTCCGGCTCCTAGCCCTCTGGTTATCTGCTCCCATGCACTGTTTTGATGCCAAGTGAATTCTTATCTGACAGATTGAGGGGCCTGAGGGACGTGATGGGTGTGTGTGTGTACACAGATTACTTGTTTTGACTCTTCAGCCTCCTCTTCCTGTTTTCTGAGCATCCATTGTGCCTTAACTTTTTCTCTCTGCCCTTGCGGGACAAAGCAGTGTTTCACTAAGTGCCCTTTGAATGTTCCTATCCTTTTGTATCATGTGACTTATTAAAATCAATTTCCAGCAAACTTTGTTATTGTTGTTCTGTTGCTAAGTCGTGGACTGCAGCACTCCAGGCTTCCCTGTCCTTCACTGTCTCCCGGAGTTTGCTCAAACTCATGTCCATTGAGCCGGCGATGCCATCCAACCATCTCATCATGTGACTTATTATTAATAAAATCCATTTCCAGCAAACTGTGGGGTGGTTTATGTTATCAAATAATGAGAGTGTGTTAATTACAGTCTGGGAGTTGATTATAGGCTGCATATTTGTTTTTTGTTAAATATGCATGAAGAAGGACTTACCTGGCAGTCCAGTGGTTAAGACTCCATGCTCCCAATTCAGGGGGCACAGGTTCAGTCCCTAGTTGGGGAACTAAGATCTCAAGTGCTGCAACTGACTCCTGGCACAGCCAAATAAATACTTTTTAAAATAAAAAATCAATTAAAATACTTGATAAAAAGTAAATAAAACAACCCACAGGGAATTGCCAGGTGGTCCAGCGGTTAGGACTCACTGCTATCACTGCTAAAGCCCCGGCTTCAATCCCTGGTGGAGGAATGAAGAAACCACAAGGCATGTGGCATGGCCAAATAAATACAAATAAAACAACCCACATTCATGATCTCACAGTTCTCGAGGTCAGTCTGAACTGAAGTCTCACCAAGCTGAGATCCATGTTGGCAGGGCCACATTCCTTTTGGAAGCTCCAAGGGAGAATAAATCTATTTCCTGGGACCCCTTCCTCCATCCCTAAAGCCAGTGAAGGCCAGTGGGGTCCTCACAGCACTGCTCTCTGCCTTCTCTCTCCATGTTTCTCTCTGGCTTTTCTGCCTTCCTCTTCCTCACGATTACACTGGGCCAAGGCAGATAATCAGTCCTGAATATTCACTGGAAGGACTGATGCTGAAGTTCCAACACTTTGACCACCTGATGGGAAGAACTGATTCATTGGAAAAGACCCTGATGCTGGGAAAGACTGAAGGCGGGAGAAGGGGACAACAGAGGATGAGATGGTTGGATGGCATCACCAACTGGATGGACATGAGTTTGAGCAAGCTCCAGGAGTTGGTGATGGACAGGAAAGCCTGGCGTGCTGTGGTCCATAGGGTCGCAAAAGGGACGGACACGACTGAGTGACTGAACTGAACTGAAGGCAGATAATCTAGGATAATTTCCCTATTAAAGTCTGAAAGTGAAAGTGAAGTTGCTCAGTCGTGTCCGACTCTTTGCGACCCCATGGACAGTAGCCTGCACCAGGCTCCTCCATCCATGGCATTTTCTAGGCAAGAGTACTGGAGTGGGTTGCCATTTCCTTCTCCAGGGAATCTTTCCGACCCAGGGATCGAACCCAGGTCTCCCGCATTGTAGACAGACGCTTTACCATCTGAGCCACCAGGGAAGTCCATCTATTAAAGTCTACTGATTAGCAATTTGAATTCCCCTTCGCCATGTAACTTAACATTCACAGGCTCCGGGGTTAGGATGCAGACATCCTGGGGGTCCTTATTCTGTCTACCGCGCCATCTTTCCTGCTTTGTGCTGCATGCGGCAATGGGTTTGACTCTTCTCAGCGGGCTCTGACCAGGCCTCCGTATGCAGTCGCAGGGGAGCTGGAGCGGCTGCCTGTAGGTTGCTGGTCCGGCTGTGGCCAGCAGGGGGCAGTTGAGCCCGCCCTTTCCTCTCCAGCTCAGCAGCAGAGGCGGATCCCGCACTTCCTGCCCGTATCCTACGCAGCCCGGAACCCGGAGCAGCTCTGCGTTCCTCGGGTCTGGCGCTGCATGCCTGCTGCTTCTCAGAGGGGCCCCCTGGCTTCTGACCGCCGCCACCTTCCTCTGGTCCACCATCAGGGGTTTTGGGCCTTCAAGAGCACCAGATACAGGGTTTCTCCCTGTGGTCCCCAGTTGGTGTTGAGTTCAGTCGCTCAGTCATGTCCTACTCTTGTGACCCCATGGACTGCAGCATGCCAGGCCTCCCTGTCCATCACCAACTCCCGGAGTTTACTCAAACTCAAGTCCATTGAGTCAGTGATGCCATCCAACCATCTCATCCTCTGTCGTCCCCTTCACCCGCCTTCAATCTTTCCCAGCATGAGGGTCTTTCCAGATGAGTCAGCTCTTCACATCAGGTGGCCAAAGTATTGGAGTTTCAGCTTCAACATCAGTCCTTCCAATGAACACTCAGGACTGACCTCCTTAAGGATGGACTGGTTGGATCTCCTTGCAGTCCAAGGGACTCTCAAGAGTCTTCCCCAACACCACAGTTCAAAACCATCAGTTCTTCGGCACTCAGCCTTCTTTATGGTCCCACTCTCACATCCATACATGACTACTGGAAAAACCATAGCCTTGACTAGATGGACCTTTGTTGGTAAAGTAGTATCTCTGCTTGCTTCTTAATATGCTGTCTAGGTTGGTGAGGGACCATATTTTTCAAAGATCAGGATCTACATCCCAAGAACAGATTCTGCTTTGGGACTGTGTGTGTGTGTGATGAAAACAGATTCTGCTTTGGGATTGTGTGTGTGTTGTGTGTATGTAATGAAAACAGAGTCAAAATATTTAAAACCATGGAATCCAGGAAGTGGGGTGGGCACATCCGGGGTCCGCCCTGCTCCCCACCTTGCGCACAGGAGGAGCTGACTGTCCCAGGCCTCAACCCTCCCCCCACCCCACTTCCTGGCAGTCCCGCCCATCTCTAAGCACCTCCCTTCCCCCACCCCTACTGCGCCTGCAGCTACTTTGAGCTACTTGTCATAGGTATAATTTGCAAGCAGCAGAGTAATAATAGCTCCAGCTCTTCCCAGGACCTCTGTGTCCCCTGCCCCTTTGAACTTGGCCTTTGGGGAGGAGGGGGAAGTGGTGATAGCTGACTCTCTGGGTCAGTAAGCACAGGCCTCGCTCCCAGCATCAAGGTCAGCAGCCTCCAGGGGCAGATGAACCATTTGGAGGGGTTCCTCTGCCCAGAGGCAGCCCTGGCACCACACACGCCTTTCTCTCTCTCTCTCTCTCTCCCTCCGATGCCACTCAGGCGGCCAAAGGGAGTCAGAACAGAAAAGTCTCCTTCAGAGGGTCAAGGAGAGTCTGAACAACCAGTGCTCCAGCGAGGTCACTGAGGGGGTGAGACAGGCTCAGGCCGGAAGACAGTCCCATCCGCAGGGACGCAGGCTAAGCGAGCTCTGGCAGTGGGGGCTGCAGGCGGGTCTGGGAGAGGGGGAGGGGGGCTGTGCAGACCCAGACATGGGAGGTGTCAGCACCGCTCCTCTGTCCATGGGATTCTCCAGGCAAGAATACTGGAGTGGGTTGCCATTTCCTTGTCCAAAAGAGAGGCAGTGGCGGAAGGTCAATATGTAAGATTTGGTGAAGGGGGAGTTCCATGCAATCAAGCACTTACTTTACAAGAGGTTTTCTGCTAGTCACAAGCATCTGATGTCATCATGAAGGGATTTAGTGCTTTTCTAGATATGAGGAGATGCAGGATTGAGACCATGAAATCAGTTCCTGAAAATATCCAATTATCTACAGACCTGCCCTACCAGGGTACAGAGTGCCTCACTCCACCTGGAACTCCCTCCAGGGGTTGAAGGTCAACAGCTGCAGAGCACAGGGTTCAGTCTCCACAGAAGCAGATGGCAAATGGCCTTGTTGTTCAGTCCTTGGCAAAGCTTTTGGCACGTGCCAATTTGTAGTTGACAGTCTGCAACAGGGGGGCTGGCAAGGAGATCTGGAAGCCACTAGTGGGGCAACAGTGGTCAAGGGGGGCAAGACGTGTGGGACCAAGTCCCTCATTCCACAGGCCTTCCCTCTGCTGGGGGCTTGGGGGTGAGGACACAACCGCTCAGGGTGGGGCAGAGGGGACAACTGAATCTGGTCAGCACTTAGGGGCAGGGCTTCAGGGCACAAGGACCATGAACCTGTAAAGGAGCTGGCAGGAGAAGGGCAGAGAGAGCTCCAGGCAGGAGGCCAGCGTGGGCAAGGCTCAGGGATGGCAGGGAGGCAGGTAGAAGGGCTGAGGCACCAAGGGCCTGATGCCCTTTACGTGGCAGGGAGTCCCAAACATCCGGATGCAGGAAACACAATGACAAAGTTATTTCCTGGAGGCATGGCCTGAGGCCCGAGGCCTGGCCTTAGGAACAGGGGGGTGGTCCTGGTTGGAGCTGCCTGGCAGTGGCCAAGAAAGGACTTCAGGAACCCAGAACCTACGTGGCCTGGGACCCCCAGAGGAGGCGTGGGTCACACCTGTGAAAAGCCCTCTCCTAACTTAGCATCCCCTCCTTGCTTCCCTCCCACTTTTCTACACACATGGATCCAAAAAATGAGTGTGAACTGCAGGTGGGCTGGCCCATCTACTCCTCTGTCTTACACACTCTGTCTTACATACACTGGGAGTATCCACCCCTGGCACCCTCTCCCTGGAATGCCTCCCACCAGCACTGGCTGAGGGAGGCGCCCCCTGGTTCCCTTAGCCGCCCAAAAAATGAAAGTGAAAGTCACTCAGTTGTGTCCAACTCTTAGTGACCCCATGGACTACAGTCTGCCAGGCTCCTCTGTCCATGGAATTCTCCAGGCCAGAATACTGGAGTGGGTAGCCATTCCCTTCTGCAGGTGATTTTCCCAACCCAGGAATTGAACCAGGTCTCCCACATTGCAGGCAGATTCTTTACCAGCTGAGCCACCAGGGGAGCCATAAAAAAAAGAGCTTGCCTGCTGAATCACTTCAGTCCTGTCCAATGCCTCCATGGGATCTTGCAGACCCAGGGATCGAACCTGCCTCTCTTATGTCTCCTGCATTAGCAGGGGGGTTCGTTACCACTAGCACCACCTCGGAGGCCCAGCTGGAGCTGCTCAGCAGTGACCAGGGCCACCCTTCATGTGAACTGCTGGTCAGAGGCCACAGGGAGCAACCCTCTCCTTTCTCCTCCTCTCAAGACCTGGGAGTCCAGGGCTGGACAGGCCGCCAGAGCTGGACCTGTAATCGAGCTTGTGGGCCTGCTGCTGACCTGGGAACTCATTTCCTTCCTTCCATCTGTCCAGAAACATCCCAAATATTTACTGAGAGCCTCACAGTGGACAGCAAGCTTTTTGTTGTTCAGTTGCTAAGTTGTGTTCCACTCCTTGCAACCTCATGGTCTGCGGCCTGCCAGGCTTCGCTGTCCTTCACGATCTCCTGGAGTTTGCTCAAATTCATGTTGGTTGAGTCAGTGATGCCATCCAACCATAACCTCCTTTTGCAAAGTGACCTTTACAAAACATAATTGTTAGGGACTTCCCTGTCAGTCCAGTGGTTAAGACTCTGTGCTTTCACTGCAGGGGATACAGGTTCAATCCCTGGTCAGGGAAATAAGATCCTGCATGCTGAGTGACAAAATAACAAAACCAAACCAACGTAAATTGTGTGGTCAACACGTGCCTGGAGGTCTGTTCCATGCCAGAGCCATTTTCAGAGACTGCCGGGCCCAGTGGAGGACAAAACAGAGAGAAACCCCTCCCTTGAGGAGCTCAAGTCCCAGTGGGGGTGGAGTAGGGTAGGATGAAGGTGTTAGTGGCTCAGTCATGTCCAACTCTTTGCTACCCCATAGACTGTACCTCTGTCCATGGGATTCTCCAGACAAGAATACTAGAGTGGGTTACCATTCTCTTCTCCAGGGGATCTTCCCCACCCAGGGATAGAATTCAGGTCTTCTGCATTGCAGGCAAATTCTTTACCATCTGAGCCACAGGGAAGGGGTAGGGACGGGGGGACTCAATGAGAAGGTGACCCCGGCAGAAGCCAGGAGGAGCTGAGTGTGGACTGGGCCAGGCGACCACTGGGTGAAGTGCTTTTAGGCAGGACAGTATTCATCAGAATTATGAAGTGAGAACAGGAAGGCGCGCTGTGAGCGTGTGAGGGCCTGCCAGGGTCATGCTGCAAGGGGGTGTGGGGAGCAGGCTGAAGCCCAGGCTGAGGCCCGCTTCCTGCCAGGGCAGGAGAGGCCAGGGCGGGCTGGGCAGGAGTTCCCGGTTGTGGTTCCTGCTGGGCTGCAGTGAGGCGGGCCAGGGCAGGAAGGGCTCTGGGCCAGTACGCGGTGACTGTGCAGTTCCTCACTCAGGCCCGGGGACCAGGGGCCTCAGGGCTCAGAGGGAAAAGGCCCCCACCGCTGGTCTCCTGTGAGTGGTGAGCCCAAGGTGACCCAGGAGGCCATGGCTCTGGAATTGGACCTGGGGGCGGTGGGGGGCAGGGTTCTGACACCTTCTCTATTGGCTGCAGCAATACTGTCATCCTGTCCCCATTTGAACCTGAAGTACCACCCCTTCTCACCCCTCTCCTTCTCCATTTTTGGCCACACTTCACCCCTTATGGGATCCTGGTTCCCTAACCAGAGATGGCACTCGTTCCCCCTGCAGTGGAAGTGAGGAGTTCTAACCACTGGACCACCAGGGATGTCCCTCACCCCTCATCTTCTCTCTGCTGAATCCTTTTCCAGGTGGTGTGTATGCTAGTTAACAATCCAGCTGAGCAGGCTGCGGAACAAGTCGGGGAGGCAACCCTGGCTGTGAGAAAAGACTTGGAACCTGGACTTTGACCCTGAAATCCTGGGCAACACCGGTTACCCAAGGGGTCCTTCCTAACCTCCTTTCCCCTCCAACCATGAGCTCCTAAGCTGGCTGGCCAGAAGCAGCAGGCTTCAGCCACCCACCCGGGTGTGGCAGACCCATCACTACCCAGCCCCACCCAGGGATCCAAGGTCATCTTGTTTACGCCTGTTTCCTGGAACAGCTTGTTTTGATCTACAGAAATCTGCTGACACACTGGCCGCCTTGCCCCTCCTCCTCTGTCAGGATGGAAGTATTTTTAGCCTTATTTGCAGAGAAAGAGGCAGAACCCAGGTCCCACATTTGTCCACCGTACTGTGAGCACTGCCTTGGCCCCTTAAGGCAGCACAGAGTGGTCCCTGTGTGGCTTTCTACCCTCATCTGAGCTCAAACACGTCCCACATCCCGTTTCCAAAGAAAACTAGCTGTGGAAAAGTCCATGGCCAGGAGAAACAAACCAGGACCCACTGCAACCCTGTCATTTTGTCCTTGAAATGGAGCTGGGCTCCTCCAGACATAAGGGCACAGAGGAGGTGGTTCATTCCTTTTGTGCTGGAGTCATCAGATCTGTAGGATCCTAATGCTTTCTGTGTGCCTACTTCCACGTACTCCTGCTCTCCTGAAAAAGAAAACCTAAGGTGGTGTGGTCCTGGAATTTGGGAGTATGTGTGAATCAGAAAGGTTATTAGACCAGGTAGAGAGCAGCATCTGGAGAAGGGCATGGCAACCCACTCCAATATTCTCGCCTGGAGAATTCCATGGACAGAGAAGCCTGGCGGGCTACAGTCCACGGGGTCACAAAGAGTCGGACACGACCGAGAGACAAACACACAGAAAGCAGCAAGCTGAGACATCAAGCAGACACACAGCAGTGACTACATCCTCTCAGGCACCTTGTAGATAAATATAGAGCTGAGCCCACAGCCTGGTACTGTGACTCAGCAGAGAAGGTACTTGCTTGGTATTACACACACCTCTCAGCCTTTCTAGAACATTCTGACATGCAATTCCCTTTTTCCACACTGTTCTTTCAGGTCTAGTCTCCCCAACCCACCTACGGAAATGTCAGGACAAGACAGATGAACCAGACCTTGGGGAAAAGTGAGCTTCCATAATCTTTCCCTGGCTGGAGAGAGCAGCTGAGCTGCCCTGTGAACAAGCCTGGGCTTGCCACATACTCAGCCTTCTGGGTCGACGGTCACATGAGCAACAGCAGTTTTCCGAGAACCAGGAAGGGTGCAGCAGCTGGCCCCAGCCCCCACCTAGCAGCTGCAGATGCCATCTTGCAGAGGCTGAGGGGGAAAACCTCCTTCCCCAGTTTTCCCCTTGTTGCCAAGGGAGCCTGTTGTCACAGGTGGGTTTGTTTAGGGTGTGGGTGTTTATCCTGGGAGAAGACTTCCTGGCTGGAGTTGGTCCAAGAGGCCCTTCTCAGTTCTCCTTACTCCTGACCACCGTCCTTCCATCCCATGCGGCAGGGCTGAGAGGACGC
The DNA here is from genome assembly GCF_002263795.3 of Bos taurus. Taxonomy (NCBI): domain Eukaryota; kingdom Metazoa; phylum Chordata; class Mammalia; order Artiodactyla; family Bovidae; genus Bos; species Bos taurus. The sequence goes on from NC_037356.1 coordinate 43,611,362, forward strand.
CCCGTGGGGGTCTGGGGCTGCGACTCCCCTTACTCTGGTCCCTACATGGGCAAGGGAGGTGCCAGCGACCCTTTCCAAATTCTCACCAGTCCCGCAGGCGCTGCCAGGCCTCGGTGAAGTGGACAGGCGCTCACGGGGTTGCTTTTGCTTCCACTTTGGAAGAGTCACATTGAGGGCCTGCTCCCTGTAGGCAGTCACCGGGAGGTGCCCCCCACAATCATCAGGCAGACTCCCTGAGGCCCATCACAGGTTGTCAAGTAGCTTGGACAAACTAGTTCCCTTCGCACCCCAAATGTTTTCCCTCACCTCCCAACCCCAAAAGAAAGAGGGTTATCTATATCCTTTTAGTCTTGTTGCCATACAATTACACGTTTTGTTTTCTGCACAAACAAGCTCTTGCTTTTCATTACCTCACAACTACCTTTTCCCAGTTAATAGAGAATGAATAATCATAAAGTACTCTAACCCAACAGGCACAACTTTTCTGATGAAATACTTCAAGCCTCCAGGCCCCTGGTAACAGAATAACAAAGCGATGACACACGTCCCTCAAGCTTCCAAGCAGCAACATGGGGGCTTAACTTTTTAATCAACGTTTTAAAAATCACAGCGATGTTTCTTAGCCAGAGACACTGAGCACAGCTGTGGGTGCGGTTCTCTAAGAGCCGCCCGGGTGCAGACGTGCTCACAATCCACGACCCCCGCAGGCGGAGCCCTGGCTCCAGCCCGTCGGGCCGCGGGCTTCCCCTCCCCCGCCCCGCTCCCACCCGCAGGCCTCAGCGCTGACGTCACCGGCGCTCACGAGGCCCAGCCGACGCCCGAGGAGTCACGCGCTGCCGCTCCACCCCCACTCCCGCCGCTAGGGAGTGATGCGCCCTCTGCAGAGATCCCTCCGCGGCCGCCGCCTGGAATTTTCCAGACGCTCTGCCGGCGCTTCTTTCGGACTTCTGCTGGGCAGGGGTGACCTGAGGCGACCCCCAGCAGTTCCCTTCGCTTCCAGAGAGCAGCCCCAACCCGCCTCATCCACTCCCCACCCACACCTCCCCTCAAGGAACAGGAAGCCTGCCAACCCTCGGCTCCATCACAGGCTGAGAAGGGGATTTCTCTCCCCATCCTCGTCCCCGTTGGAATCCGCCTCCCCCGCAAGGTGACCTTGAGATCTGTCGTCGATCTCAGGAAGCACTTGCTTAGAGGAGTGGGGATAATCGGGGAATTCGAGACCTGGACACTCGGGAAACTGGGAGCCGCCCCGAGTCGTCTACTTGGCCAGGGTCGGGGAGGGACTTTTTTTCTAGTGGCAGTGGAGGAATCGTCCCGTTGAGCAGTGCCCCAGTGACGCGGCCCAGGACTATAAAAGCAAAAGTTGTGGCCTGTCCAGCAGGAGTTAGCGACAGGGAGGGCCGGGGGCCTGGGCTTAGTTGTGGAGGGCGGAGTAGACCAGTTTAGGGTCTTAGGGGACCGATGAGAGAGATGGCAGAGTTAGATGAGCCTGGGGGATTTGGGGTGCCAAGAGAAGGAGGGTTAACGGGCGGACTAGATCTTGGGGAAATTGTGCTGGGGAGAGCTGTGTTGAAAGGGCTCTTAGTAGTCCAGGGGGAAGACGACACCCCAGGCCTGGCTGTCGCAGCTGTCTGCTGGAGAAGGGGAACTTGACCTTCGGGTGGGCGCCGCTCCTGCTTAGGCTGAGCGGCCCCCGGTGCCCTGGTTTGTGTAGGAGGAGGAAGACAGAGACGGAGAGGTGGAGGAGGTTGAGGGTCTTGCCTCCCTTGCTGGAGGCGGAGTTGGTCAGTCGATGCTTTGAAAAGGAGCTGGAAGGCAGGCAGTGGGGTGCAGGGTGGCAGGTGGGCAGGGAGGGCAGGACTTGAACTTGTCAATACCAGCAGCCCCTTTTTTTCCAGACAAAGGGTTGTGAGCCTGCCTGGGGATGAGGCCTCATGTGGTGGAAGCTGCCCTTAGCTTCGCGGGGCTGACAGCTCTGGCCCAGGGCGGTATGTAAGTCTGGCTGGGCCCGGGACAGGGTCCAGCCAGGCCCAGCCTGGTGAAACCCAGGTCTGGGTGTGAGGGTGGTCTAGGGAGTGAGTGAGGAGGTAAGGTGCCGGTCCAAGCGGTTACTATTATGTCTGGCAGGCGGGAGCTGTAGGCAGACAAAATTGACCCTCACTTTATTTTCCAGGTGGCAGTGCTCCCCTTTGGACTTTTCCTCTAGGTTCTGCGCTAACCTGTTCTGCGAGCTCACTCTGCCCACCCCCCACTCCCCCTCCTCCCCTTCACTCTCTCGAGGTTACCCATTCACTTAAAACATTGCTTCTGGTAATCTGGTAAGACGGGAAAGTTGTTGCCATTGGAGTCGGTATCTTGGTAACCGTCGAGAGGAGAGGCATCCCCTGCTGAGACTCTGGGTGGGCGGGGTGGTGTTGCTTGCCAGTGGAGAGGGTGGGGATTGAATGTGCACCCTTGGGTGGGCCCGCAGCGACGGTACCATCTAAAAGCTACGAAAATGCCTCATAGACGGTGGTTTGTTACTGTAGTGTTCATCATGGCGATCTGATGGCACCAGGAGAAATGGAGCCCCTGGCCAGTGTGAGTCGTAGCGGTGCAGGAGGGGAGACCCTGGAGGAAAGAGCCCGCCTAAATTGCTGTCTGCAGAGTGAATTTCCAGAGGCTTAGGAGGAGGAAGTTCTCCAGTGGCATGTTTCCAGGCCTTGCTCAGGAAGCCCTGTATTCAGGAGGCCATCCTTTAAGGTTTTCATGAGCTTATGAGGGGCAGTCTTTAAAAGGCCAAAGCAGATGGAGCCGGGCCGTCAGCAGATGTGTTGCTTTGAGTATTTGATCCGGGAGCAACGATCTCTGGGCACGTGAATGTCAAAAAGCACGTCTCCTGGGTTGGAGGTTTCAGATGCTGCCATCTTCTAAATTGTCTCCTGTCATACTAGTGTGCTACGAACCTTGTTTCCAGAAGACTCTTAAGCTGTAGAACATTTTAACGCTGATGCCACAACACAGATGATGCCTTGTAGATGGAGCTTGCACATGGATCCCAGTGACCCTCATCTACCCACCTGCCTGCCTGTGCTTTTGTCAGAGGAATTCTTAGTGTGATATGTAATGTGTGTGTTGGGGAAGCGTTCCAGACTGAAATGCATTAGGCAAATACTTAAATGAAGCCAACTGACTTAAATGAAGCCAACTGGCGAAGTGGGGGTGGGGGTGGGGTGTCATTGTGCTGTGCTAGGTGGGAGGGCGCGATATGGTCATGTCCAGATGGTGATAAAAATGGCAGGTTTCGTTTGGTCACTTCTGCTACCAGAAGGGAATAGTTGGGGTACCAAGAGTAATCTTCTGTTCATCTTGCTGTATATGCTTAATTTATCTTACTTGATTAGATTTCAGAGGAATCTTCGTGTTCAAATGGGAGGGCCCTGAGGTGAGGGTTTGGGTGGGAAACAGCCTGGGCTGGGGAGGGTGAGCTGAAGAGAAGGCTGTGATTAGGTGTGGCTTGCGGAGGGTGGGAGGGTAGGGAAAGTGGGTTGAAGGGAATTCTCTGGAGAAAAGATCAGTAGGCAGAGCTCTGGGGAATAGAGCTCAAAGGCAAAGAAAATGCTAGTTAATAGTACATTGTTAATGTTAAATTGTTACTTGAAAAGTTTCTACAATGCTTAAAACTGCTAAGTGTGGGGAAGGAAAAAAGCAAAATTGTTTTGCTTTGCTACAAGAAGGGGAAGACTGAAAAGTTAACTGAAACCTGGATATCAGTCTCTTGAAAGATTGTTAGGGACTTGCATCAGCAGATTAACATCTTTCACTCCTTTGCAAGCTTCTTAAGTGGTTTATCTGAAGGTGTGCAATGTTCAGGGACTAGTTTCAGAAAAGACTTTCAGTACCCTAATTGTGGGCTTTTAAAGTATTTTAAGATTTGGTACAGGCTTAGATGCCCTCTTCTGGGTTTGTAACATTTTTGTTCACTTGATATTTTGCAGTTGAAAGTTTGAGCAAAGTGAAAACACAATGGTTTTTAAAGGAGTTTTATATGTTACTTCCTGCCTTATAAACATCTTATCTTTTCTTTGTGATGAGTAATTAGTAATAGCCAGAGTGCTTTCTTTTCATCCTCATTGTAACAAGGAGAACTTAAATCGTGATCACTCTAATTACTGTAATATTTGGTAGCAAACAATCTATGTACCCTTGCTAAGGTTCCAGTTAATAGTTTACTCCATCTTCAGTTTGAATGTTTGTGTTAAGTGAAGGCGGTACTAGAGGGGAAACTTAACCAAAATCAGGTAGGGAAATAAGAGCAAAACTGGGGGTGGGGAGTTTCTTTCCTGGATTATGGTGTTTGTAAAAATTTAGGGAAGTAGTTTTGTGAGAATACCAGTGACTATCCTGTCCATTTTCCCATTGAATTTCGTTTTGAGAATTTTAAACCCTCAATACTTACGACACGGAATTTTTCTGGGTTCTCTCTTGAATGTTTACAAGTATGTTGATCCGATCTTAACCTGTAACTTGGGCATGTGATACAGTTACTGTCATGAATTTAGAGTATTAGTCATGCGTCTGTGGGGAAATATGTTCCAGTAAGCTGTTGTGAAACTGAAACTGTAAAAACAGGTGGAAAGGGTTCTTGTACGTTGCTCTGTATGGTAAGAACCAGTCCTTGTTGCATCATGTATGTGACTACTAACACTTTCTTCCCCTTTACAGCACGAATAAAGGTTTGCGTTCTGGACTCATTAGAATTGCTTGTATTGCTATATTTTTTCAACCCTGATCTTGCCTGTGTATCATGAAGTGAAATGTACCTTCATACTGTAGATTTAGGCTTGGATTCACTAATATAACTCCAGACTGAGCTCGTTGAGCTCGGTGTGGTAACCTCAACAGAACGGGTAGGTCCTGAATGGCCTGCATCCCCAGTGGCAGTTGGGGATGGACTCTGCTGACTGGGAGTGTGTGATGGTTGTGCAAAATGTGATGACAAAGCACAAGCCAACGAAGGTCATTGTCAGGGTGGGGGGACTGTTTCCTAAATTCTTGGAATTTTACCCAATTCTGTTTCCAAATGATGTTGTCAAAAAGGGGATCTCTCTCGATGACTGTAAGCAGCCTAACAAATGGAAAGAACATGTAATATATGTTTGACGTAGTTGTGGTCTTTGGGAGGCTGGAATGTGTCTAGAATTTGGGTTTAAGCACATCTCATTTTACTAAAGAGTTGCGTAAGTGCTGTGCTAAGCAATTTGGAATCCAGGGTGTGTGTTGTGTCTAAGCTGACCCTGTGTCCTGGGCGGGGAGAGCCCAGCAGGGATGCTGTTGTGTGTTCATTGGGGCCCTAAGGTTTTGCTTTGCGCGAGATGAACTTGGAATAGAAACCACCACCCGCTTCTACTGAGAAGGCTTTTATGTCCAAGGGAGTGGGAAGGGGACAGGGACAGGTTGTGCTCTGACCACAGTGAGGGGCTGGGAGAGCAGCTGGGTGTGGCCCCTGCAGAGACTGGAATAAGGTTCCCGCCTGTCCAAGGCTCACAGCTGTCCAGGTTCCAGGATCTTTCCCTGCTCGGCACCTTGTTCTCTGATTTCCCCAGAACAATCGAGGCTTCCTTTCCTACCTTGCCCTTCTTGTTTTTGCTCAGCTCTCTCTGCCTGCTTTTCCTTTTTTTCAGAACTTATTTTTCCTTTTGTTTTTATACAGTGGTTATCAAACTCGAGGGTAGCTGCTATGAGTGCCTCTGGGTGCTGTTACCTAGCGACCGGCGGGCTGATGAAGGGTTTCTCCGCAGGGGTGTAAATGTTCGTCTTTGAAAAGGGACTGTGAGGTGGGCCTGATGGTGCAGGAGCAGAGCAGGCGGCTAGAGGCTGTGCCCATGCCCTCCTGGCCTCTGCCTTGTCCCAGGGCCCTGCCTGTTCTTTACCCTCTGCTCACAGGTCAGGTGGGATAGGTCAAAGGTATTGATGGTGTTGGTGATCACTGCTGATCAGTTTTTGTCTTCGTACACAGATCTGAATTCAGCCTTCCCTCTGAACTCTGAGAGGCAGTGGATGGTACAATGAAATTCAGTGAATGGGCTTGTAGCATTTAGTAGACAATGGAGACCTGGTGCAGCTAAATGTAATGGGGTATAAAAATAACAAGAGGTGAATTTGGAAGTCCTTTCAAAAAGAAATAGCCAGAGAGGAAGTGTTGGTTGAGGCTCCTTTGTGGGCCCAGACTGGACACCCTGAGAACTGTGGAAATGGCCTGTGTTACAGAAGGGGTTCCTCACCCCCACTTCACTCTCTTGGCTGCCCCTGGTTTGTCTTACTGGTTGTGGCCATGAAGGGACTCCTTGAACCTCTTATGCCAGGGCTAACCTCTTGTGTACTTAAGTTTCTGGAGGAAATGTTAACCTCTGGCCTTGAGCAGTACTTGCTATTGTGCAGTGCTGATGTTAAATGAAACGGCAAGACAGCTTTGGATATTTGTGGTAAATTTTAAATGGTTAACATGCAAAAATATACAGATGCAGTCTGGAAATGACAAGAGGAAGATAGAAAAATAACCAGAAATAAGAAAGCTGTATTTGGGGAGGGTGGCCTTGACCTTTGGGTGAAGGCAGCTGCTTCTACCCTTGGTCTCCCAAGTAGGATGCCTTCTGCTGAAGGCTCCACCTTCCAGGGCCCCTCAGCGTTGCACCAAGTAAGTGTTAGTTCTCATGTTGTAAAGGGCTTTATTGTAAAGTTTACAAATAAGAAAATTGATAAAAAAAAAACTCAGTAATCTTACTGACAATTGTTATTGGCCTCTTTGCTTCTAGAGGTTTGGTTTTTTTTCCTATGCATAGGATATTTATACCTTTTTACACAAAATTGGAATTATACTGTAGATTCTGTTGTGCAACTCTTTTCACTTAGGCATCTTTGTGGTGACATAATGTGCATTGTGTGACTTTATCAATTTAAAATATCTTCATTTAGACAACATGTAAGTTATTTTCCACTTTTTTTTAGTAAGTAATGCTGTGATAACCCTCCTTCTAGCTCAAACTTTATCATACCTGATAGTATTTCTTTGGGGTACATGAATGTATTTCAGCACATGAATTGCCTTTGTCAGACTTCTTACGTCTGAGTTCATGTTGCTAAGTTGCCCTCCTGGGAGGGGTTTTGTAAATAGCATCCTCAATCTTAAGGTAAACCTTGTTGGCCCCGCTTTTTCTCGAACGAGGTAGTTTCACACTAAAAACCTTTGCTTCCGTTTTGGATCCAGCAGCGTTTTTTGTGTGTGAGCCCTGCTAGTGACGCTGAAATCCGTGTGTTTCGACATCTGCAGTGTTGTATGTGCGTCCATGTGTGACTTCGTACTTCGAAATGGCTCATTTTTCTATTTTGTAAAAGCACTTATGTATTAATAGTGCTTCATTCTGTTTGATGCAAATATTTTCCCAGTTTGTAGATTGCCTTTTCATTTTTCAGTCATACAAAAGTTAGTGTTTCTGAGTCCGTCATTCTTCATGTGGTTTCTGTACTTGTGTTATGTCTAGATCTCTCCCAACCCCAAAGTATGTATCAATCTCTTATTTTGTGACAATTGTATGGTTTCATTTTTTTACATTTAAACGTTCAATCCAACTGGGTTTTATTAGCAGTCGGGGCTGGGGGTGTGTGTGTATGTATACAAGAGGAGGCCTGGTGCCCGCCCAGAGCCCCCGGGCTTGCTCCTTCCCTGTGGCTGGATGATGGAGTGGCAGAGAGTGCTGTCAGCTGGGAGACTTGTCACAACTGGACAGTTCGCTGAAGACGTGGGGGCAGGTGGCTATTGTGTTAACTGAGCCCACCTGGCACCCCTGGGTGGGGCGGTTCTGGTGCAGACAGACGTGCGGATCTACTCCTGACTGGGAGCAGTTTCTGAGCCTCGCGGGGCTGGTTTTCCTCCAGTGTGAGGTGGGAGAATGGATGTCTGTATTTGGCACGTGGCCGCTCCCCACTGAGTGGTGATGGTGATTCCTTCGCCTCCTTTGTGGCCAGCCTAGGTCCAGCCTCTTCCTTCTGGTTCCCACTAGTTCCCCGCCTTCTCTGGGCCTTTCATGTCGTGTAATCCGTGTGCGTGTTCTGGGCTGTTCTGGTTTTCCACCTTAAGTTTGTTTCCATGCAGATTTCCCGTATCAGCAGAGTCCACAAATAAATGTGTTGGAAGTGCTTTTTCTCAGGAATATTAATAATTCTCCCACAGAAATCCCATGGAGGACTCTTCTAGAAGCCTGTGAGTGCTCTGAAACTGTTTTTCCACGGAAGGCATAAGCTTGCTGAAGGGGTTCATGACCTCAAGAAAATACCATAATGAACAGTTGCAGTACTTTATCCTATTGTGCGTATGCTATAAGACATTGAGCCGGTTTCTTAAGTTGTAAACAGCGTTTTAACTGTTTTCAGTTGTGCTAGTATGAGCATCTCTTAAGTTTTGTGAAAATATGTAAATATGTATTGGTAGAAATATATGTATATCCATATCTGTTTTCTAGGGTGGCACAGCCTGGGCACTGAGCATGCATGGTTTTCTAGCTTTTGTCACAGACTCTCAGATACTCTCCAGATACCTTACACTTCCTCTTGTGAGAATATCCATTTCCCTTCATAATTGCTAGCATCAGGTTTTTCTGTTTTATTTATTGCTACTTTCTAAAAAACGAGTGGTAAAATATGCATAACATGAATTTCACCATCTTAACCATTCTACTGTACAGTTCAGTAGCGTTCAGATAATCTCCAGAACTTTCTCACTTAGTAAAATTGAAACTCTGTACCCATTAAACTCATCCTCTTCTCCCTAACCCTGGGCAACCACCATTCTGCTTCTCTGTTTCTATGAGTTTGAGAACTCTGGGTACCTCGTATTAAGTGGAATCATGTGATATTTGTGTTTTGTGACTGGCTTATTTTATGTAGCATAATGTCCCCTAGGTTCATGCATATTGTACCATGAGTCAAGGTTTTTTTCCTTTTTAGAAGAAGATTCCATTGTACGTATACATCACAACTTGTTTATATTGGACATAGCTATTGACCAGCTCATCCTTGAACATTGGGTTGCTTCTACTTGTAAGTTGTGAACGATCCTGTTATGAACATGGGTGTACAATGTCTTCTTGAGACATTGCTTTCGATTCTTTTGGATATAGAGAACAGTACTCAGAAGGGTATTGTTGCCTCATAGGATATTGCTATTTTAAATTTGGGGCGAACTTTCATGCTATCTTCTGTAGCAGCTGCACCATTTTATACTCCTGTGGACAATTTACAAGGTCTCATATCCTCAGCAACACTTGTTTTTAGTATAGCCATCTTAACGGGTGTGAAGAGATATTTCGTTGTGATCTGATTTACACTTCCCTAGTAGTGGTGTTGCATCTTTTCGTATGCTGTCTGCCCAATTCTGTATCTTTGGAGAAATGTCCTTTCACCTTTGCCCATTGAAAAAATGGTTTATTTTTTGTTGTTGATTTATGGGAGTTATTTACATATTCTGAATATTGACCTCTTATCAGATACATGGTTTCAAACATGTTTTTCCATTCCATAGGTTGCCTTTTCACTGTTGATTGTGTCTGTTGATGCACAGAAGGTTCTAATTTTGATGTAATTCAATTTATCTGTTTTTACTTTTGTTTCCCCTGCTTTTGGTGTCATGTCCAAGAAACTGTTGCCATGTTGAATGTTATAAAGTATTTATTGTTACTTTATTTTAAAACTACTTACATGGTCAGCCTGTATTTATGTAATAACTTTTTAGTCTATTTTACCACTTGATTTACCATTTGTATTTTTTCTTTGACCATTTACCATTTAAAATTTCTATATTGATTTTTATAAAGATCATGAATTCCTTGTATAGTTGGGAAGGGAAGCTTTTGCCAGTGATTATCAAACTTACTCTCATTTTTTCCTTTTATTGTTGTGCTTAGAAAGTATTATACAAAGACATTTTAAAGATTGATGTAACAAGACTAATAATAACAATGAATTAAGACTGTTGGGTTTGCTTCTGATTACTTTTTCTTTAGCAGCTAAACATGTGTGTACTCCCACCTTACAGTAAATGCTGTCCTCCATTTAAGGAGTTATGTATCCAGCCTACTTGATGTCTCTAAACTAATTACACTGATAAAGTTGAATTATCAGAGTTGAATTATCAGACTTCAAGTAAATACTGTCATCACTCTTTTGTTCCAGGTCTGTCAGTATTAGCTTCTTGTCATTATCTGCCTGAATCTGCTTCTCAAATTTTTAGTCTCTAGTTTTTGTTGTTTCTAATCAAATGCTTTGGATTGTAATGACTTAGTGTTCATTATAAAATCTAGTAAGTGGAAGATATGATACTCCTTAAGACAAGACTATTCCTTCTCTTTGTTGGAACTTGAGCAGACAGAACTGGGCTAATCTTTGGTTCGAGACATAAAACATGGCTGTCGTTTTTTTGGTTCCATGATGTTTTAATGCTGTGGCAAACATTTCTGAATCTTCTAGTATATAACTAGGACTTGTAGACACTGACTTTGGCCACCTGTGTGGTTCTGCTCGTTCCCCTTCCTGCCTCCCTCTAAGCCAAAGTGGTTATGATCCTGAATACTAAGTTTTTCTTTTACTTATTCTTTTCTCATCTAACTTTGGAAAAAGGAAAAAACTTACCTAAATGAACTATAATTTTCATTTTAGTAGTTTTTAACTTTATAGAAAAAGTATATAAGTTTCTGGAATTTTCTCATTTAATGATGTTACCATTCATCCTTTACCTTAGTGTGTAGTTGTTTTGGAGCCTCTCATGTGACTATATGGACATAGTTAATGATTCCATTTTTCCCATTGTTTTTTATTATGGTCAGTGTCATTGGATAAGTGGTAGGTGGATGCTCTCTTATACAGAATTAAAGTTTGACTAGGTTGTCATTTCCAAACACCACCCCCTGACCCCAGCCCCTACCACCTTGAGTGCTGTTTCCTGCTAGACGTTTTTCTGTACACTTTTATCCACATCTAATATTAAAAAATCTATGTAAGTGGTAAAATACTGTTTTATAGCATATATCATTACTGACTTGCTTTTTTCACTTGGCAGTAGGGAGATTCCCATGAGTACGTGTTGAACTGCCAGCCTTGTATTAAGCTGCTGGGCACTAGTCCTTCACTTGGACGTTCCATGGGTTATTTAGAGCTTCTGCTGCTGATGGATATTTACACTCTTTCCAGTCCTTTTGGATGCTGTGTGATCATTGTCAGACACACCCTGTGTGCATACACATGAATGTTTCTCAGAGTCGGTACCAAAATGTCAGACGTTGTATACTCAATTCTGCCCCGTTCTCCAGAGTGGGCGTACAAATGTGCTTGCCAGAGTGTAGTGCGTATGTCCATGTCCTCTTAGACAGTCTGAAGAGCAAGCTCTGAAATTCCTGCTAGATGCTGTCTTTGATCTGTCGTGTTCACAGTGACCCACTGAGACTCTAATGGGTACAGTGGACTCCTGTCATCTGTGGGTTTACATTTGTGGGCTTGAAGCTGATGGAGGTGCCAGATCCAAGGCATATCATCATTGGTAATCTTCTTGAGGTATAATTTTGTAAATTATTCATGTCATGAGGCTGCTGAGAGTACCCAGCCGAACACTCTCCATCCACGTCACCCTGTGGCTTTGTTCTCCACTTGTCTGCATTGCAGCAACTCTCGAAGGGACCAAAACCTGGAAGATTTAGGTAAGTTCGTGGCTAATGTCACTATACTGTGTACTGTATAATGGATGGGACTGTGGAGTGTATGTTTGTGGCAGAATTTATATTAATCCCTTTATAAATCACTGGTTTTGCATTTAAATTTTAAACACTGTGTAAAAAAACATAGAAGATGTTTCTCTGTAGTTCTTCTCCCAAGAATAGTTACTAATAGAAACTTCATTTATTGTCCTTCAGAGATTTCCCCTCTGTGGACATACAACAGTTTTATCCTATTATCTGCTCAATCGCAAACATGTGGTGTGACTGTTCTGCAACATCTTTATTATTTTCATGATTCTATAATATTTACTTAATCTTTAGTCATCTTAACCATTTTCCTGTTGATGAGTTTTTAAGGTGGTTTCCAGGGTTTTCTGGCCTACAAACAGTGCTGCAGTGAGCGTCTGACAAATACTTTTCTGTGCATGTGCTATGCCAGCCCTCGGGTCATGATGCTGCAGGAAGCGTGAGTTCCAGGCACACCTGCTCCAAACGCCCTGCGCCCAGCTCGCCTGCCCTGGTGCTGTCCAGGTCTGGGGCTCACAGTCTTGTGCGGTGGGTTGAGAGTTTCTGCTGCCCAAGTAGAATAATGCTGGTCTTCTCCTAATGTGCTGTGGAGTTCAGTTGAAACTGCTTGTTCATACCAGATTTTAACTGAAGATGGTATCCGACTTTTTAGCACAAAACAAGGACAGGCCTAACAAACCTCAGTCTTTTCCAGTGTTCTTCCCCTAAGGTTGAAAAACAAACTTCTAGAAAAGCAGTTGTGACATTTGCAAAATTACCTTATGCGTTTGGTCTGTTGAAACCTGACTGGCCGCTGTCTGTAGGCATTTCTCTCCTCAGGGGAAAGAGGTGTGTTCAGGTGAGGCACAGTGTGCTCCCTGTCTTCTCAGCGCTGCCTTGGCTGCTTTCTGGTTTAGGTGCATGCTCGCTCTCCTCTGAGAGGCCACCCGATGGCGGGAACACAGGTGTGAATCCCTCTGTCTCTCACTCTCCTTGTAGGGTCACGAGGAGTTCGGGATCTGTCCCCCAGCCTTGTTCTCTCCTCGCAGCTTCTGGGGTGATTGCTGCAATGTCCCCCTTACTCTTCTTTCGATGTGACAACTGTGTGACCCGCCGTCTGGGTGTCAGATCCAGGCTCTGCCTCTGCCCTGAGCTGACCCTAAGGGCAAAGACTCCTCTAATTCAACTTAAAGGTGTAAAAAATGTTCAAAGTAAAACCTGCACATGTTAAAATCCAAACCCATGAGAGTTACTGTGATGTGTTTTCCTCTAACCCCGGCCTCCCTGTCCCGTAGAGACTGCTATTGTGGCCAGGTAGTTGCTGGAGTTTTCTGGAGAGCTCTTGTATGCACTTTGCTGTGAGGCCCTGATAAACCACAGGCCCTGTGTTACTCCGCGTGGTTCAGATAACGGTGCACTGAGCTCACTGTGCACCTGTGCTCTTGTCTGCCGTGGGCACTCCAGTGTCTGCGTGCAGGTCCGTGTTTGAATTGCCCATTCCCCTTTTGAGGAACAACTAAGGTTGTTTCCAGCAACTTTTACTGTATGTACATCTATGCTAAGTGTCAGTTTCTATGTGTTTCTATGTACATGGCAGCTATATCTGTGCCGTACGCTTCTTTTGAGGGAAATTCTGGCCCGTAGTTCTTCCTTTCCAAACATGAGGGAGCCATCAGCTTACACTCCAGGAAGGCTGTTCTGGTTGACCATTTCCTACACCTTTACTGACACTGTTCTTGAACTTGGTTATTTGTCTGTGTGAAAAGTAAAAACAGTTATTTCATTGCAGTTTTGATTTGCATTTCTATTGGGGTGTGTACTTAGGGAATTTTAAGAGCTCTTAGGGCTCCCCTTGTGGCTCAGCTGGTAAAGAAGAGCTCTTAACATATTAGTTAATAACCCTTTGTGATTTGTTTGTCATTTACCTTTAGATTTTATGCTTCTAGATTTTTTGGTGTTCAAGAGTTTTAAATATATTTAAGCTTTTTTATGAGTGTTTTCTTTTATGACTTCTGGATTTTATGAGAGGAAATGGCAACCCACTCCAGTACTCTTGCCTGAAAAATCCCAAGGATGGAGGATCCTGGTAGGCTACAGTCCATGGGATCGCAAAGAGGTGGACACGACTGAGCGGCTTCACTTTCTGTCTTTCAGAAAGACTAATCCAGCTCAAGATTATTTTTTGTTAAACCTTGTGTTTTACCCAGTTCTTTTAAGATTTTATTTTTATTTGAATCTTAGCTCCATCTGGACTTAATCTTGTCATAATGAGTGACTGGTAATCAGCCTATCATCCCTCCATGACTTACTGGTTTATGTACCTGTTCACCATTTATCTGTCCATGTTCCAGTTCCAGTTTTCAATACTGTAGTTCTGTGCCTCATTATACGGTGAAGATAGGCCCGCCTCATTATTTCACTCCCAGATTTTCCTGGGGGTTCTTGCCTGTTTCCTTTTCCTTCCGTATGATGTCTTCACGCTGTTGTCTCCCTGTGCGAGGATAAGGCATGTCCTCCTGTTTACTCCCGTTATTTTGATTTGGGTCCATAGGATGTGGAAAGCTGTGGTCCATTAGACTGATCTTAATCTGTCTGTTATTAATATTTTCATGACTCTGTAACGGTTACTCTCACACATTTGTATGACTATTTTAGCCATTTTCTTCCTGTGTGTCTGGGCGTCCTAACCTGCTTCGAGAGAGCCCCCAGCAGCCACCCTCATGACCACCCCCATCACAGTACTTACATGTTTTTCTGCTGGTCTCTGCTGAGCCTAATGGGTACTTGTCACTATTGAACTGACGATGTCCTGTTCAGTGGACTTTACAGGTGAAATGCTCCAAAACATACTGCCAACAATGCCAATAGCTTTCTGCAGACCCAGCGTGAAGAATGAATTGGGCATGTTCTAGGAGGTGACCTCCTAGGAAGGGAGTTCAGCAGGAGGGTTTGCATTCTGAACCTCTGTCCCTGTGTGGCTGACTCCTGTCAGCTAGGATGATCTGTGTACCCAGAATGTCAAGGGGAATTCTGTCCTGGAAAGCAGCGCCTGACCCTGAACTGCCTTTTTCTCCTGTCAACGCCTGACAGACTGTTTACAGAATGTCTTGCATGCTTTCCTGCCTTATCAGAGTGGTTATGCAAACTAGAATTTACCATTGCTTTAGCGTCTCAAGGCCGCCATCCACAGCCATGTTGTCCTGTCTGGCACACGGCAGTTGATTTGGGGTCTGCTTCAGTGGCCTGTTTGTCCCCTCGCTGACCACCCTCCCCAGCGCAGCCCTTCCTCAGGGTTGGCCCACCCCTCCTGTACCAGACTTGCGGTGTCTGTACTAGGGGCGGACTGGAGGTGACTGGAGGTGAGACAGCCAGGCCTTCCCTTCAGTTATTTTACTGTTTCACCTGTGCGTCAGTGGTGGCCTGCGTCTCTTCAGAGGTAATGTGTATGGGTTTGTTTTTCAACCCAACACAATTCTGTTTTCTGATTATGATTTTTTTCTCATTTACTGTTGAAATACACCAGGATGCTTTTCTTTGTCTTGGAAGATGTCGTTGTGCAGAAACCTGATTGTTTCCTTAGGGGAATTTCTTACTGGTGACATTACTGGCTCAGTGGGCATGGCCAGTGTGAAGGCTTTGGTCTCACGTTTCTGAGTGCCTTCTTGAAAGGCCAGCACACTTCAGCCCGGCCCTGCCCTTTTCTTGGCAGTTTAAGCCAAACTGATAGGCAGTTTAAGCAGTGTCTTAGTGTTTTAATTTGCACATATGACTCTGTAGGGCTGAATATACACTATCTGTGTTTGTTAGTTGGTCTCTCCATCTGCTTTGTGCTTCACTTTTATTTTCATCGCTTCCTGAGAATCCTTTTTTATGTTGAGGACATTTACTGTAGATAACTACAAAATGTTTTTAAAGTTTGTAATTTGCTTTTTAAGTTTACATCTTGGATCTTGCTGTTGGTTTTAAATTTTGTAACCAAATCTGATTTTATCATTAGGGTTATGTACTTCGGCGTCACTGCACAGCCTGTGAGATCTTAGTTCGAATCCAGACCCCTGCAGTGGAAACGCAGAGTTGTAACCACTGACCTACCAGGGAAGTCCTTTTTCTGGTTCTTTTTTGGTTTCATTTTTGACATTTAACGTTTTACTCCATCTAGAAGTTTTGGTGTACCGTATGAGGTAAGAATCTAATTTAGATCTTTTGAAATGGTTAACAAATTTTCCCACACCTTTACTAAATAATTGCTCTCTCTACTGATTTGTTAATTATGGGCTAAATACTCTGAATCTGTTCATGAACTCTTCAGTCTGCTCCACTGATGTCTTTCCTTGTGCCAACCCAATGTTTTAAGTATTTAGCTTTATAATATCTGCTTTAATATAAGTAATACAGGCCCCCACCATTCTTTTTTCAAGTATTTGGATTTTATTGGAGTTGAATTGCATTTATATATATATGTTACTGAAACTTCCCGTTTAGGAACTGGCCTCCCTGTTACTTCAGGATAGGATGATTTTCACCTCTCTTGGGAATTTTAGACTTCATTCAAATTAAGCACGTTTATAAAGTATGTTCCTAGAAGTATTCTGTATTGTGGTTGGATACATTTTCCTATTAAACTTTCTGACTATGGTAGCATATGGTAAGACTGGTTTTATGTATTTTATAAACAAACACATTGAACTTCATTACTAGAGCCGGTTGAGATGCAATATAGCATCTTGGCTAAAAGTGTGGACTTTTGAGTTGGGTGACCCTACTTTCACGCTGGGCCTGCCTCATTTCTGTGTGACCATCTCTCTGCCTCGGTTTTCCCATCTGTACAGGGAGGGGAGTGCTAATCGTATTATCTGTGGAGAAGTGGGATGAGGACTAACGGAGCAATGTAAGCTTTGTGCTTGGTGCTGGCCTGCCATGGCATGAGCACTGTTCAAAGTGGTTTCCAAGTAACTAACGTCATCTTTAATCATATTATCCATATGATTTATTCCGTTTTCATGCTTCTCTCCTGTCTTGTTTGCATTGGCTGTAATTACATTGTGATCCTGTTCCCTTCTGAGCCACCCATTAGCAAATGGAGGAGGCCACGCAGGCAGCCCACACCAGGTTGCCCAAGGGAGTGATTGTTCTGCTGGTGGTCCTCAAGGCGAGTTGGGGTGATCTGCTGATATACATTTTAAATTTCAATATTTATGTATTTTTTTAACATGTACTTGGAAATTCCTTGTTTTCCACTTGTGGTAATACAAAGTTTCCTTTTAACTAGATTTATTTTTCCTTTTTTAACTGAAATATTCACAGTACCGTAAAATTCTTGCTTTCAAAGTGTATGATTAAGTGGGTTTTAGTATGTTCAGTGGAGAAGGCAATGGCACCCCACTCCAGTACTTTTGCCTAGAAAATCCCATGGACGGAGGAGCCTGGTAGGCTGCAGTCCATGGGGTCAATAGAGTTGGACACGACTGAGCGGCTTCACTTTCACTTTTCACTTTCATGCATTGGAGAAGGAAATGGCAACCCACTCCAGTGTTCTTGCCTGGAGAATCCCAGGGATGGGAAGCCTGGTGGGCTGCTGTCTATGGGGTTGCACAGTTGGACACGACTGAAGTGACGCAGCAGCAGTATGTTCAGTATGTTGTGAATGTGCTGTGTGTTCACATTAGTTCACATGCACTAATGTTCCATTTCCATTATCCATTTCCAGAACGTTTCATTATTTCAAACAGAAGTTCTCTACCCTTGCAGTTTCCCATCTTCCAACCCTACCCCCCCGATCCCTGGTTCCTTTATTACACTCTCTGGCTCTGTGAATTTGCCTTTTCTTGATACCTTGTATAAGTGGAACCATACGATGTTTGTCCTTTTGTGTCTGTCTTATTTAGTGTGGTGTTTTCAAGGTTCATTCATGTTGTGGCAGGCAATAATATTTCTTTTTGTGACTGAGTAATATTTCATGGTATGGATATACCATATTTGTTTATCCATTCATCAGTTGGACATTTGAATTGTCCCACCATTTGTGCAATTAGAAGTAATTCTTCTGTGAACATTTGTCTACAAGTTCTTGTGAAAACACAAGTTTTAAGTTCTCGTGTATACCTAGGCGTGGAACTGCTGGTTCATACAACAACTCTGTTTAACTTTAACCAGAGTGTTTCTCAGTGGAGCTATGCTGTTTTACATTCCCATCAGTAATTTACGAGGGTTCCAGTTTTCCCACATTCTTGCCAACACTTGTTCTTACCTTTTTGGTTGTAGCCATCTGAGTGAAAATGATGGTGGCATCTCATAATTTTGATTTGCCTTTCTGTGATGACTGATAACGTCAAGCACATTTTTAACGTGTTTGTTAGCCACGTGTGTATCTTCTTTAAGGAAGTGTCTATACTGATCCTTTGCCATCTTTTCAATTGGGTGTTTGTCTTCTCATCGTTGAGCTGTGAGTTCTTTCTATATTCTGGATGCTATACCCTTATCTGATATATGATCTCCTCATGTTTTCTCCCATTCTGTAGGTTGCAACTCTACTTTCTTGATACTGTCTTTTGAAATAAGTTAATTTATATTTTAAAAGTTAGTTGATTTAAGTGGGGGAAATAGGACTGCTGTATTCAGATGTGGCAAAAAGATGTGTGAATTACGGTTTGGGAAAGTGTCTTCTGTGAAACCACAAGCGTTTGGGGAAAAAAAGAGTGTGAACCTTAAATGAGAAGTAAGTGAATGAGGAGCACCGTCCCTCCATACTGATGTCAGCGGGTTCACTGCTAGATGCACTGGGATCATTTGTTAGTAGATTATGAGGAAGCTTCTATTGTATTTTTTAAATCAGTGATAGGGATTTATTAATGTCTTTTCTGCATCTTTTGAGATGGAGCATCAGGGTTTTCTCCTTGCATTTTCTAATGATTAAGAATTAATGGGATGGTAAGCCCTCCTTTGACTTCTGAAACAAACTTTTCCAGGCCTGGAGCTCTATTTTGTTGACAGAAATGAACCAGAGGGTCGACTTTGACTTGGGGCCTTGCCAGGCAGGCAGGTGTGGGGATCTCAGGAAAGGCAGACATAACTTCAGGGCATTGGTTTGAGCTCAGCTCTGATAGCTGGTCCCTGTTCCCTGCTTTGGTGCTTATGGGCACATGCTTTTGGCCAAATTCCTTAAATTCTTAAAGCCAATTTCCTGAGAATGGGGGTAAAAACAGTGCATCGCTCTCCAAAGGTGTGAAGCTGAAGTGAGGGGTGCATGTGTGAAGCTGAAGTGAGGGGGCGGCGCCACCCTTCCTGTCCCTTATGACAGAAACACCTAAGGATAGAAAGTTCCCAGCCTTCTCTTCCCAGATCGCACACAGTGGGGTGTTTGCCACTTCTTTGTGGAGGTTGAGTGATTCTTTGAAAACTCAGTCCTGGACTAGTCAATATTTCTATCTGATCATACACTTTTTAGGTTTATTTTCTAAGAAAATCACGTCATTCATATGTATTAGTGTGCAATATCCTTTTACATTTTATTTACATTTTAATATCCTTATGAGTAGTTTTCTTCACTTTGTTCTTTGTTTTAAATGAACTTATTGCTGACTGTGCTGAGTCCTCGTTGTCGTGCACGGGCTGTCTCTAGCTGCGGTAAGCTTGGGCTGCTCTCTAGTTGCCCGCGCAGAATCCTCACTGTCAGTGGTTTCTCCCGTTGTGGAGCCCCAGCTCCAGGGCAGGTGAGCTCAGCAGTTGTGGAGCACGGGCTTAGCTGTCCGGTGGCATGTGGAACCTTCCTGGACCAGGGATCACACCTGTGTCCCCTGCAGGTGGACTCCGAACCACTGGACCACCACGAAGTCCTTCACTATGTTCTTCCTACTGGTTTTTCTTTTTCTTGAATAGTCTTTTAAGAACTCTATTTTATTGACCTTTCCAAAGAAGCAGCTTTAGATAAAATAACCAGTTCTACTGCTTTCATTTTGTAATTCATAAATTTCTGCTTTTATTTCATTCTTCTCTCTGGCTTTCCTTGGACTTTGTTCTGTTACTCTCTTTCTAGAGTCTTGCATACCTCATTCACTCATGTTCAGACTCACACACTTTCAACAACGGAAGGAGGTGGAGAATGGCACAGGGTGGCTGTGGCCTGAGGTCCTGCTCCAGCCCTGTGGCTCTGTCATCCCTGTGACCTTGGACAGGGCCCTCAACTACTGGGCTGTGGGGCCTAAGAGAGGCTACTGATGCCACCCAGGAGGATGTACCAATGCCAGCTGGTGGCTGGGGCCTGGCAGACACACAGGGAATTCAGCAAAGAGAAGCAGTGAGCTGCTGTCGCCTCCTTCAAGCTTTGACTTCTAACGTTCATCTCCATGGCCAGACCCTGAGCTGGTCCCCAGGAACACAGGTAAACATGACGACTGGCCCTGCCTTCATGGTACACGTTGTTTTTTAACTATGGTAATCAGGCTGTGGTTTACTGAATGGTTACTTGAAGAAGTGACGAGAAGTAGTTCTAAACACTACTGCTTTTTTGAATCTATGGCTCCCTTTGTTCATTGCTTAAAGTGTTATTTTTATAAATGTTCCACGGCACTCAAGAAGGTATTCTCTGATACGTTCCACATTCTGGATCAGTCCTTCTGTGTGTTTTTTGGTCTGGTTCAAATCCAGTCTTTTTGTATGAGGAATGTGGTTACACTCTCAGCACCTCTTCTGGTTCTCCTCACGTCCCCCAAGATGGTTCAGCAGCTCTGTTCTCTGTGTTTTGCTGCAGCATCATTGGAACAAGATCTGCCTGTTTGACTGCTGCCTGCTTGGAATTCCCTTTGTCTGATGTAGACAGGGCAGACCTTCACCCCACCCCACCCCCGGCCGGGCCATGTCTCATTTGCATTTGACTGAAGTACCTGTGGAGAGTATTTTCAACTGGAATTTGAAACTATTTTTACGCCTTTCTGCCTATGTATGTGTGTTCACTTTACATTGTTAAATTGGTGCTATTTTGCTTTTTCCACTTGAGGTCACGTTGTGGGCACAGTTACCCTCTGAAAGCATGCACCTGCTCTAGTTGAGGCCCCTGGGCATCCCAGGTGGGAGACTGTTACTGGTGCCTTGTGAGCCACAGCAGCTGGGGCCCAGCATTTTGTGATGACAGATGACTGTCACAGACGCCTTTGGGCAAATCCCTCATGGCCTTGCATTCCCCACTGGAACCCCAAAGGGAAGCAGCAGTTGCCTAGTGCTCCTTGCTCACTGCCCTGTGCCCCCCAGATGGCTCTCAGTGGCCAGTGACGCGCTTACATTTGCTCACTGACTATGAGTGTGTGGTGGTTTCTTGACACCACCTTAATTTCAACCCTTTAGTCGGTGGCACGTTTCCCTGTGTAGATCACCCCCTGGGTTTCCCAAAGTACAAACAGTGAGGGCCTTGTCACTAACGTGTCAAATTAACTCTTTGCTCATCTTGCAGAGTGTGTTTTGACTACCCCCATTTCTGGGGCCTTTTAAGGTCAGAGCTTTGTTGCTTCTTCATCAGGTTGGGACTTAGATGGCCATGCACGTCTCTCTCTCTCCTGCTGCAATAAGTAAGTGCTGCCTTTTGTTGTGTGTTTGGGGGGGGTGAGTTGAAGGAAGGCTGTGAGGGGAGATGGGCTAGAGAGAGGGAAAGGGACACAAGGGATGTGGGTGAGGGGATGGAGGCTCGGGTCACAGGCCTGGCTCTGAGCCCGCCTGGTGGGCCCCAGGCCTTGGGGTGTGGGGTGTGTGTGAACGGGGTCAGCTCCGCTCACACCTCTCAGCCTGATGTTTGTGGCCCCGAGCAGGTCTGGGTCCTCTCTGAGCCTCTCAGCCTTTCATCTGGACTTTGCAAAGGAAGGGGCTTCTGAGCTTCTCGGGGCTGACAGCAGGGGGCCAGGAGCCCTCTCCCTTTGAGAGGCCGGGGCAGAACTTCTGGATGAAGATTACGGAGCTGGGAGGGGTGCACCCACTGGACCAGTCGTGGGCCCAGGGGAGGCAGAGCCTGGCCTGGGAGCAGTGGGTGCTGCGGGCAGGGGGCTGAGAGGGAGAGCTGCGGGAGGTGCTGGCCAGGGTCCACAGTGAGCCCCTTGTACCTCTGGACCCTGGAACGCAGGCCCCACTGAGTCGGTGAGAGGAGAGACTGGTGGGGACCCTGTGCTTCCGACTTCGTCTTCCAGTCAAGGCAGTTCCCAGGAGGGATTCCACAGATGACGATGGCTGAGACGGAGGACAGCAGGCGAGGCAGGTGGGCATGTCTCTGACCCCAGGCAGCCGGGGCACAGCAGACCTGCAGGACCGTTGGCATTGGTGCTAGGCCTGAGTGCTCAAGTTTCCCCTGGCTCTTAGATTTCCTGTTGTGATGAAAGACTTAAGATTTTTGTCTTTCATCCTAAAAGTAATCTGCATAGAGTTAAAAAATCAAGCCATGGAAAAGCTAGAAAACAAAAGTAAAATTCCTTTCCCTCACCCATCCCAGCCCTACTACGCAGAAGTGACTTCTCAAGTGTCTCAGGGTCTCGGAGGTTTCTGCACCCATACACATCCTGTCACCGCTGGCCCTGTCCTAGAAGCATCAGGATTGTAACTCGTGGGTGGGTTTGCCCGTCGGATGTCACGTGCTCCCGGACGCTGTGCAGCGCAACACGACAGCAGACACATCTCTGTGAAGCTGAGGGGACGCGTGTCCCCTGGCTGTGCCTGTGAAAGGGGTGTCCGGGGAGGACTGAGCCTGGGGGACGGGGAGCACGGAGCCGCCGCAGGTGTTTCTTTTCCTAGATGCGGCTCATGGCCGCATCCAGGTTTTGCTTTTCACCTTTGAGTCTGTGAGAAAATGAGCAGGAAAAAGCAAAAGGCGCTGGTGGTGGCACGCCTGGCACTGCTGGGCTGGGGTTCGAGTCCCTGCAGCGTCCCTGCTTCCTTCCGGCTCCCCACTCCAGGCCCTTCCCGCCTCATCAGGCATCATGGTCCCCAAGGAGAGAGGTGTGGGGGTGGGGCACCCAGGGCCTCTCCCAGGAGCCCTCCAGCCCCGCTCGGCCCCTCAACCCCTGGAGGGGCCTGGCTGAGACAGCAGACATGGAAGGTGGCTGGAGCTCAAGGGCTCTACAGGTTGCAGCCCCCCTCCCCCAGGCCACGTGTGGTGGGCGGACGTGGAAAGGGGAGGACAGCCAGGGTGTGCTCCCCACCTGGCCTTATCCACCCAGGGCTCCTGGGATCAACTCACCACTGCCCTCCTCTCTGCTTCTGAGGGCCAGGAAGGGCTGGGTGGACAAGGTAGGCCTGGCCGAAGTGGGCAGGTCGTGGAGTGGCCCTGGGGAGCGGGGCCTCAACAATAAGCAGGCCTCGGTGCAGAAAACGCAAGAGGGGCCTGAGTGGCCCTGAGCCTGCACTCTCCTGGCACCTGGGACTGGACGCAGGACCCCAGGAGACCCCAGCTCAGGACCCAACAGGGGTGGCTATGATCCTAGGCAAGCCCCAACACAAGCTGACATTGGGTGCCTCGTCTCTCAGCCTCAGAGTTTCCCTCTGCCCGTCCCCTAACTTTGACCAGCTTCCCTCATTCCCACCTTGCAAGAGGTCAAGAGGATCACAGCCCATTTTGCTGGACCTGATGCTGACAGTCTGCACCTCGGAGCAGGGCTGCCTGGGCTCCAGTCAAACCCTGCGATTCCCGAGGGAGCCCCTGCCCATCATTGCAATAATCTCTCCCTTTAACAACACGCATCCCATAAAGAACAGCTGGAAGCAGGAGGGGAGGTATGCCAAGTTGGCCTGGGACACAGGGCTCTCGGAGCCCAGTTTGAACACCAGGCCCCTGTAGGTCTTCTCAGCTCAAACTCCAGTCACATGATGGGACAGGTTCTCCCAGGAAGCCGGGCTCCCATACCTGGACAAGCCTGAGGCAGACACAGGCTGCAAGCCTGGAGTGGGGTCGGGGGAGGGATGGGGGGCAGAACTAGGAAAGAGAAGGGTGCGGGCCAGCCAGCCTTGGTTAAAGAATTCCTTAATAAGGGGCCTTGGCTTGGGCCTCCTGAATGAGAACAGTGGCTGCTTTGCCATCATCTGCAATGCCTCAGCCCCTTGGCAAGTTCTGGTGACAGAATCCCTCTTTGGAGATGGTGTTTCTTGAGGGTGGTAAGAGGAGACAGAGGAGGCTATGATCCCAACGAGCAGACTGTCCAGGCCTGGGTGGTGAGATCACCATGTCCACCAAGGTGCCCATCTATCTGAAGCTTGGCAGGCGCAAGGGCAAAAAGAAGCCGTGGGACCTGGCTGACAGGCTTATGCGCATGCATGAGCAAAGGCACAGAGGCACCAGAGTTAATGCCAGAGGGGAGCCAACACATGGCAAAAAGAACCTAGGTCTCCGAGTCCAACCTAGCCTGTGAGAGTCAGTTTCCCCATTTCCAAAATAGAGTCAGTGATACCTGCCTTGCAGGGTTGTTGAGAAAATCAGGGCTAACATTGCTTAATTTGCATGTGTGCGTGCATGGTCAGTCATGTCCGACCCTCTGTGACCCTATGGACTGTAGGCTGCCAAGCTCCTCTGTCCAGGGAATTCTCCAGGCAAGAATACTGCAGTGGGTTGCCATGCTCTTCTCCAGCAGATCTTCCCGACCCAGGGATCAAACCCATGTCTCCAGCATCTCCTGCAATGGCACATTTACCACTGAGCCACCAAGGAAAGTGTAGTGGGATTTAAACTCAGGTCTGTGAGAACCCAAAGCTGCCATGTCTGAGTGAAGAGAGGTTCTGAAGTGGAAGAGACTGGTGGGGGCATCACAGCTGGTCTACCACCCTAGAGTCCTACCACCCAAGGGCACTGTCCTTCAGGCCCATCTCTGGGCCAGCTCTGTAGGGCCCAACACCACCTGGCAGGGCACGGGGCAGGGGCTCAACCATTTTCACAGGGGACTGTAGGGACAGTTGGCCTAGGAGGAAAGCCCACCCCGTCTTGAGTACCACACCCACTTCCAGAGTTTAAGTTGCCTCCTGCTGGAGCTGGGTTAGGATACACGCTCCCACCAAGCAGAAGAGCCAGTGGCCCCACAAGTGAAGCGAGAAGGAAGTGGACACCAGCAGCTTTCCCACACACTGCCTGCCTACTCCTGGTGGGTCTCTATAAATACCCTTCCCTGAAGGTACTCAGAGCCTGTCTTCTGCTGCTGATCCCTCCGTGGGTTCCCACCTCCACCCCTTTCAGGGCAGAGCCTGGTTCCACGGATCCAGTCACTGTGCTCTCTCAGTCACAATTCCAGCATCTCTCCCCAGCTTAGAGGCCCCTTGAGCTTGTCTGTAATACAGGGGACACGAATGCTGGCTGCTTGGCCGAACTTCAGAAGCCCTTCCCTAGGGGCCAGGAGGGAGCCGCCCTTGGCCAGCATGGTCCCCTTTACCTCACTGATGTGGGTGATGGGCATCAAACCCAGCGGGGGAAGCCCTCCACGTCCTGCTGTGGGCCAGGGGTAAGGTCAGGCAGGCCTCGCCAGGGGCACCCTCCAGACAGCAGTCTAGCCTTCTCGGTTCCTAATCCCCTATCCCTGAAAAGGCGGAGACCAAGAAGTCTGACCCACCCACTGGCCGAATGTCTCTCCCTCTCCTCATCTAGAGCTGCTGTGGGAGGCTGCTGGGGGCAGCAGGAGCTCCATAAACTAGCCCTCAACCACAGATCACACCATGACAGCATGATTAGGCAGGCCTTGGGTCTGTGTCTGAAGCAAAGAAACAACCACCTTTCTCTCAGCCACTGGCCTCCAAGGATGGGAAGAAACCCAACATGTGAAAGGAGAGCATTCCAAGTAGGAAGCAAGGCGGCAGGGGCCTGGAGGTAGAAAAGCATTGGGTTCAATTTGCCAGGAGTCGGGGAGACTAGTGGGCTACAAACAAGGTTGGAAAAAGGGTTGGGCTCCGATGTGTCTGCTCCTCCGACCTGTGGGACTCGAGTAAGGAGATGCATTTGAAGAATTCTGAGGCAAGTTTTAATTACAGGTCTAACTCAAGAGGCTACTTATCTAGTCTGTGCCAAACACTGTTCTGAATATTTTATAAATACGTGAACTTGGGACTTCCCTGGTGGTCCAGTGGTTAAGATTCCAGCATCTGCGACGTTCCACAGCCCGGCAGGGTGCCAATTTTCCAGCTCCTCAAGGCCGGACGAGAACTGAGGACGCCATCTTGGGCACGCCCTCCGAAAGCCGTTGTGCGCCCAGGAGGATGCCTGCGCCCCGCTGTGGATCGCAGGGGGCGTGGCGAAGAGGATGGGGGTGTGGCCTCAGTGGAAGGCGTGAGGCAGTGATGCAATGCGCCTCTAGTGGCGGCTGGGTTCGTGCTCCTGCTCTGCCTCCGTTGGATTCCGTTTCCACGGTTACGGCGGCCTTGCGAGACAGTGTCCCAGGTAAGATCTAGGTAGAACTGAAACATGAAACCTGAGAGACTGAAGTCTTCAGGGCTCCGAGGAATGGGAAAGCAGTGCCTCACCCTGGGTCTCAGGAGGCCTGGCTTGCCCGGCACATGCCCCTTCTGTGGCTCTCTAGGATGCTATCTGGTCCACAAACACCCATAAGAGCCACGAACTGTCCTGGATTCCCATACTCCTTCCCCTACCTCGCCCAGCTCCTGACTTCACTATTCTCTATCCTCCAGTCGCCAAGATGCAGCTGTTTGTCTGTGGCCGGGAGCTGCACACTCTTGAAGTGACCGGCCTGGAGACCGTTGTCCAGATCTAGACAAAGATAACAGAGTATCACCGAGCCATCCGCCCTTTGCCAATCCTGTGGCTCCCTAAGAGAATACTCTTGGCTCTCCCTTTCCTTCCTCGTCCCATGTAGCCTCCCTGGAGGGGCTCACTCCTGAGGCTAAGGGTGTGCTTCCGGCAGATTTCCCCTCAGAATGAAGCCCCCCTGGGCCAGTGTGGGTAGAAGCCCTGACTACCCTGGAAGTGGTGGGCCGCATGCTAGGAGGTGAGTGGAGCTACAGAGGCCCCAGACTGGTGCCCAGAGGGTGTTTTTGACCCTTAGGTTTATTTTGTTTGCCCTGCACAGCGTCTAACATTTTTTGTTTTAATTTACAATATCTTAATGAGCCAGCTCATTTTGTGATCAAATGCAGTGCTGCTGCTGCTAAGTCGCTTCAGTCATGTCTGACCCTGTGCGACCCCATAGACAGCAGCCCACCAGGCTCCCCCGTCCCCAGGATTCTCAAGGCAAGAACACTGGAGTGGGTTGCCATTTCCTCCTCCAATGCATGAAAGTGGAAAGTGAAAGTGAAGTCGCTCAGTCGTGTCCGGCTCTTAGCGACCCCATGGACTGCAGCCTACCAGGCTCCTCCGTCCATGGGATTTTCTAGGCAAAAGTACTGGAGTGGGGTGCCATTGCCTTCTCTGGATAAAATGCAATATCTGGCTTCAAAAATTGGGAAGATCTAGTGACAATAACTTGTGTTATCAAATACCAAGAGTCTGCCCTACCTGACTAAGGGCTGCTCCCCTTGGAAGGCTCTCCAGTTTGCTACAGTCCCTCCTCCTCCCTGTTACTCCTCAAAACGGTGTCAGTTACCATTTTTCAGCAGGTTTGTGCTGCTGCTTCTCTCAGAGAAAAGAAAAATGAGCTCTCTTTTTGTATCTCTATCAAAAGTGGGACAATGAAAGATGGATCCAGGGCATTGCATGTTTCAAGAAAAGCGGGAAGGAGCCTATTTTTTTTTTTGGAAGTAAAGAATAGCCCCGTGTGTTTAATATGCAACCAAACCTTGTGTCAAAAGAATCCAACTTAAGACACCATCATGAAACAAACCATAGTAAGAATTTTGACTGGTACACAGAAAAGATACATGATGAAAACCTTCATGAGCTCAAAAAAAAGACTAAACTTTCTACAGCATTTATCATCAAATACAAATAAAACAAGTGATGCTGCTATGAAGTGCAGTTACATAAGCGAAAAAATTGCCCAGGCATCAAAACCTTTCACAGATGGTGAGTTTATAAAAGCATGTCTATCCAGTGCAGCTGAAATCATGTGACCTGAACAGAAGCATTTGCAAACGTAAGTTCTACATGGAAACACTGTTGCTCAGCAAGTAAAAGATATGGCTGAGAACTTACAGGATAAGTTGTGAGAAAAAGTTAAATCATTTGTGACATTTTCTATTGCAGTTGATGACAGCACATACATAAATAATATGAGCCAGTTAATTATATTTATCTGCAGCGTTGAGAATTTTGACATCACTGAAGAACTTTTGGACATGGTACTTTATGACTTACTCAGCATCTGAAGATGACTTATTTTTGCATGTTTAGAAAAGTCTCAAAAAGTTTGATGTTGACTAGTCAAAATTAGTAAGTGTGATCACAATGGTCCCCGTGTGATGGTCTGTAATAACATCGGGCTTGCTGTAAAACTTTAATGCAAGTCAAAATGTTTTTGCAAGGATGCAGAACTTAAATCCATTCACTGCATTATTCCCCAGGAATTGTTTTATACTAAGAAGTTAAAACTAGAACATGTCATGGATGTAGTCATTAACACAGTGAACTGGATACACTCTCATGGCTCCAGTCATAGATAATTCAGTGTTTTGCTTGAGGAATTGAATATACAATATGATAATCTCCTTTACTATACAAAGGTAAGGTGGCTTAGTCTGTCATGGTATTGAAGAGATTTTTTGAATTGATAAAGGAGATAGATTTGTTCATGTCATCCAAGGGCAAATCCCTTCCCCAGCTCACCAGTGAAGATTGGATCAGAGGTCTGGCCTTTTTGGGTGACATTACAAACCATCTAAGCATTTTGAATACTTTTCTGCAAAGACGTTCACCAAATAGTTACACAAATGTATGATAGTTTGCTCTTTCCTAGTAAAACTGAAACCTTGGGCTACTCATTTGGAGTAAACAATCTGGCTCACATTGAGATTAGTTTACAGAAATGAAAGTTATGGTTTAATCTACATCTCCAAAATTGTAGAGTTGAGCATTGCATCCCAAAAAAGATTCTTTTGATTTCAAACATTATGAAAATCAGCTCACATTGTTTAGCTCACCTTTCTTAACTAACGTTGATAGCTTTAACGAAGAATTACAAATGGAAGTTATTGAACTGCGGTGTGATACAGTACTGAAGACTAAATATGATGGCATTGGGGTACCAGAATTCTACAGATACTTGAGCAAGAGTTCCCCTAGATATAGAAACCATTGTGCAAAGATTCTGTCCATGTTTGGAAGCACCTATGTCTGTGAACAGCTATTTTCTGTCATGAAATTGAGTATAACTAAATTTTGCTCCCAGTTAA
The DNA here is from genome assembly GCF_002263795.3 of Bos taurus. Taxonomy (NCBI): domain Eukaryota; kingdom Metazoa; phylum Chordata; class Mammalia; order Artiodactyla; family Bovidae; genus Bos; species Bos taurus. The sequence continues at coordinate 43,640,392 of NC_037356.1, forward strand.
AGGATATAAGATTGAATTCAGTCCTACACACCGAACTTCAAAATATGAGACCAGACCTTGATATCTTGGTGCAGAAAAAAAAGGTGTCAGGTTTCTGGTTCCAAGTCAAAGGAATAACAGATAATGAAAGAAATGTTTAATAATTATAAGATCTCTATTTTTAAATGTGTATTTCTAAATTTTATCTTTGAAATATCTAGTATTATAAATTTTGTATGTTATGTGCTTATACTGTGTTTAATAAAAAAATTAAGTTACCACACTTATTTTTTGTGTTTTTCTACTGGTCTCACACCTTGAGCAAAATGTACCTGAGTTGTAGAATTTCTGTGGCTGTTTGAATGAAATTGTGGCTGTTATTAATTTTTGCCTCTTAGCCCCAGATTTATCCTTCATTGTCTGCTCTCCAAAAACAGATCTGGGCCTTTAAATATCTTTCCTTTGACACCTGGCATGATGTTAAGCTTTGTCGGTAGAGGGCACTGGACACGTATTGCCAAAGAAAGGAGTTTTCCTTTCTGGTCTGCTCACTTGGCAGGTTCCTGCAGTATGGATGACGGATGGCAGGTACCAGGCTCCTGCAGTGCCCAGCAGTCAGCAGCCCCCAGGAACCAGCGGCCTCCCCTGCTTCCAGCAGTTACATAATTGAATCCTTCTGCTGAGACATTTCCCCATGAACAGCTTTCCCTAGTACCCTAGAGGGCAGATTTCCAGCAAATTCTTTCACTGTGACATAGAAGCTATTTCTCTGTTATTCCATAAGCCTGAACCATACCCTATCCAACCAGGTGTGAATTTTAGCCCTGCAGTGGGAAACTTCTTCCTTGGGCACCTATTTCAGCCCCGGGGGTAGTGGCTGCTTCTTGGACCTGCTCTTTCTTTAGAGTTTTCCTTATGCCCATTGTAGTTAATTCTTTATATTAAATTGTCCCTGTTCAAGTTACTGTGTGTTTTCTTTCTCCTGATTGCACCCTGACAGACTCAGACCCTATTTTTTCTTATCTGTCTTGGGATTCCCCCCAAATAAGACTGGGTTCTGGGCAACAAAGAGGCCTTTGCCTTTGTCTTTGCCTTTACTTGAGTCAGCAAGTCACCTAACAAAAAGCAGATGTCCCTGGGACCTGTAACACTTAATTAGGCAGACTCTTAATTATGTTTATAATAGTTGGTTTTATCTGATAACTATTATACCTCAACTTTAAGCTGATTTTTTTTGGGGGGGGGGGCTATGCCACATATCTTTCAGGATTCTAGTTCTCTAATTAGGGAATGAACCCAAGCCATGCCAGTGAAAGCATGAAGTCCTAACCATTGGGCTGCCGGGGAATTCCCTAAACTAATTTGATAACAAGAAAAAAAAAATGATTGAGCCAATTCAACAAATATTTGTTGGCAATATACTATATGCAAGACCCTACTCTGAGTGCAAGTCAGTTCTGTCTTTTGTTCATTCCTTGACCTTGATCTGGTTACCTTGTCCCTTTGAGCTTTACCTTTATTCATAAAATGAGGCTATTACTGCACATATTAGTTTTCTGTTACTGCATTCAAGTTATATCAGTGTGAAATGGCTTAAAACAACAAATATTATCATACTGGTATTTCTAGGTCAGGAATCTGGGAGTGGCTTAGCAGGGTGGTTTCAGCGAGGGTCTCTTAAGAGTTTGCAATCAAATTGTCAGCTGGGCCTGCAGTTCTCTGAAGGCTTCAGCAGGATGAGAGGATCTGCATCCAAGATGGCACACACATGGCTGTTGGCAAGAGGCCTCAGTCCTTGGCCACCTGGGCCTATCTGTAGGGCTGCTCACAGCATGGTGGCTGACTTTCCTGAAGCAAATGGTGTGAAAGAGAAAGACACAGTATCTTTATAACCTGATCTTGAAAGCGACACACCATCGCTTCTGTCTTATTCTGTTAGTCACTGTATTTATCATGTATTTTATTTTCTGTGTTCTGATGCTCTAACATCTGGGGCCGTGCTGACCCTAAGATTAGCCAATCCCAAGGGATATAAACTAACCAATCAGAGCTTATACCCACAACCACCTCCTTTGTCAGGCTCTAACACTCTAGGCCACTGTCCGTATATACTAATCACTTCAAGGCCAGGCATCAGACAGTCCCTGTGACTCAGAGCCTGATGAAATTATTCAGAGTTACCAATACTAAACCCAGCCGTTCTGCCTTGCCCATTCCTTCCTGCAGAAAATACAGTGAAGGCTCTCCCTGTGGTTGCAGTCAGCTATCAGCTGGGGCTGCAGTCAGTCTGAAGGCTTAGCTGGGCTGGATGTTCATGATGGCAAACCAGCTGTGGTCCTGGTTTAAGCTGGGAGCTCCAGTTGGCTATACATGAGCTCTCCAGCATGGCAGTCTTGGGGGGGTTAATAACGGAATCTGACACAGTTGATGTCTCCCTCCTCCAAAAACATATCCAAGTTGCTTCCCTTTCACCACACTGGCAACTGTTTCTCAGCCTCCTTTCTGATTCTTTGTCACTTCCCAAATTCTAAATGTTATAGCTCCTCAGGCTCTGTTGTTTTTCATTTACACTCCCTCCCCTGACGCACATTCCTCTTATTCTCCTGGTTTTAAATGGGTGTTAATGTGCTCCTAACTCCCAAAGTTGTACCTCCTCCTAGACCTCTCTTTCCTAACTCCAAAACAGAGCTGCTGATTTTTCTCTTCAAAATCTCCTGCTGTGGTTGATGGCGGTTCTGGTATTCCTACTGCTCAGACTGAAGACCCTGGCCTTCTCCTTTGTTCCCTTCTTCTCCATAGCCCACAGCCATTGAAACTTGTTCCCTGGGTTTAGAGACTAGAATCCCGAGTGACCTTGGAGAGAGCCCTTTGGTGGTGTTATTAGGGGCAACATCAAAGCTGACACTTTCTCAGAACTTTTAGACTATTTATTCAGTAGGCATTGACTGGTCCACTGCTGTTGTAAGATTGTGCTTGGATCAGGCAGGCGGGCAGGGTACTACATACCCAGTAGGGGGCTTCCTGCATCCCAAAAGGGAGTCTTGAAGGCCGCTGAGCAGTTAAAATTAATAGGGAATTCCCTGGTGGTCCAGAAGTTAGCATATTAAAAAGCAGACATGACTTTGCTGACAAAGGTCTATATAGTCAAAGTTATGGTTTTTCCAGTAGTCACGTAAGGATATGAGAGTTGGACCATAAAGAAGGCTGAGCGTCAAAGAATTGATGCTTTCGAATTATAGTGCTGGAGAAGACTCCTGAGAGTCCCTTGGAGAGCAAGGAGGTCAAACCAGTCAATCCTAAAGGAAATCAACCCTGAATATTCATTGGAAGGACTGATGCTGACGCTGAAACTCCAATCCTTTGGCCACCTGATGCGAAGAGCCCACTTATTGGAAAAGACCCTGATGCTGGGAAAGATTGAGGGCAGGAGGAGAAGAGGATGACAAGGATGAGATGGTTGGATGGCATTACCGACTCAATGGACATGAGTTTGAGCAAACTCCAGCAGATGCTGAAGGACAGGGAAGCCTGGCGTGCTGCGGTCCATAGGGTCACAAAGAATTGGATATGACTGAGTGACTAAGCGATAACAAAAACCAGAAGTTAGGACTCACTGCTTTCACTGCTGTAGCCTGGGTTCAGCCTCTGGTCGGGAACTAAGATCCTGCAAGCTGCATGGTATGGCCAAATAAAGTAAAAATAAAATAAGCAAGAACATAGCTCTTGGAATCCCCACCTCACAGCTTCCTGATTTCTATTTTACGTATATTTGTATCATGTGGGGTCTGATTTCCTCCAAAGCCAGTGCGTGTGTGTGTGTGTGTGTGTGTGTGTGTGCACGCGCTTAGTCACTCAGTCGTATCTGACTCTTTGTAACCCCATGGACTGTAGCCTGCCAGGTACCTCTGTCCATAGGGATTCTCCAGGCAAGAATACTGGAGTGGCTTGCCATGCTTTCTCCAGGGGTTCTTCCGAACCCAGGAATCAAACCAGGGTCTCCTGCATTTTGCAGGCAGATTCTTTACCAGCAGAGCTACCAAGGAAGCCTGCCAGAGCCACTAAGAAACAACAAATTACCATGAGTAGCAGGATTGCTGCAGGTGGGCAACGGGCTGCCAGACTCAAAACAGGGAGAAATTAAAAAGAAGAATTCCAAAGGTCCAACTGCAGAGGCCGCTTAGTGAAGGACAAGCAGCCTGGCACACGTCACCAGGGGCCGATGAGGTCAAGACTGGGGAATCCACAGACCACCACCGGAGGGCCTGGCCTGTCTACTGTCACAGTCTCGCTGTGTGACCTTCAGTGAGTCACTGAACTTGTCCTCAGTCTTTTAGTTTTTGATTAGAAATATTAACCTTTGTCCTGCCTATTTAATTAGAAAAAAAATTCACTGTATATATACAGTTAAAATGCAGCATAAATACAGGGGTTATTATAAGACACTGGACAAGGTACATGAGAAAACAGAAAGAGTCTAATGTTTATTGACCACCTACTTTGTGCCAAGTACTGATGCTTTGCTTCTGTGCTTTCACTCACCCCCAAAAAATACCCCTTAGTGTAGCTATTATTGGTATTGTTGTTGTTCAGTTACTAAGTCGTGTCTGACTCTTTGCAAACCTATGAACTGCAGCACACCAGGCTTCCCTGTCCTTCACTATCTCCCAGAGGTTGCTCATCCATTGAGTCGATGATGCCATCCAACCATCTCATCCTCTGTCATCCCCTTCTCCTCCTGCCTGCAATCTTTGCAGCACTGGGGTCTTTTCCAATGAGTCGGCTCTTGAGAGTCCTCTGGACACCAAGGAGATCAAACCAGTCAACCCTAAAGGAAATCAACCCTGAATATTCACTAGAAGGACTGATGCTGGAGCTGAAGCTCCAATACTTTGGCCACCTGATGCAAAGAGCCATCTCATTTTTGGTATAGTTTTATTTATTAAAGAAAAAAAGAATACAGAGGAAATAACTAGCTTTTTAAAAGTACACTGCCAGAAAAGAGCAGCAACTAGGCCTTCATAAAAGACGAAAGGCAACCTCCATCTTCAGGTTCAGCTGGATCTAGCAACAAATGATAGAATCAGTAGGTCAGGAGTTCCTTGGTGGCCTAGTGGTTAAGCTTCCTGCTTTTACTACCTTGGCCCAGGTAGAATCCCTGATGGGGAAATGAGATCCCACAAGCTGCATTTTGCAGCCAAAAAAAAAATAAATTGGAACGATACCAAGCACAGGCAAACATGTGAAGCCACAAAAATTCTCATGCTCTGCTGGTGAGACTGTAAAATAACACAATGGAGAATGATTTTGCCATTTCTTATAGTTAAACATATAATTACCATATGACTTAGCAATGAAAACATATATCCTCACAAAGAGTTTTACACACAAAGAATGTTCAGAGTGGTCTTATTCATAAAAACCCCCAAATGGACATCCTAAATATCCATCACAGATGAATACATAAACAAATTTCCGTATGTCCATACAATGGAATATTACTCGGCAACAAAAAGGAGAGAACTACTGACACATGTAACAACATGGCTGAATCTCAAAAATATTGAAAACAAGCCAGACACAAAAGACTTGCCTACTTTTTATGATCTTATTTATAGAAATTCTAGAAAGCCGCAGCTAAAGTAACAGAAAGCAGACCCGTGGTTGCCTGGCTGGGTGGTAGTGGGTAGACTGACAGCAAAGGGACACAGGGAACCTCAGGGTACAACAGAAATTTCTCTTTTTAAAATGTTTATTTTAAAAAAATAAATAAAAAATAAATAAATAATAAAATGTTTATTTTATTTATTTATTTGGCTGTACCAGCTCTTAGTTTTGTCCCTTGGGATCTTTGATCTTCATCTTTTTGTTGTGGCATGGGAACTCTTAATTGCCGCATGTGAGATCTAGTTCCCTGACCAGGCATCACATCCAGGCCCCTTGCATTGGGAGCACAGAGTGTCAGCCCCTGGGCCACCAGGGAACTCCCTACATTTATATTTCAGCAGGGCTCAGCAGGAAAATGAACACGCTAGAACCAGGCACACTATACAAACACGAGGCAAATGAACAGAGCCAGCTGCAGAAAAGCCCCCTGCTACCCACACACTGGGTCTGTGTGCTGCCAGCCCTCCTGTTACAGAGCTTGGAAAACAAGTCAAGGTCACTCTGTCCCCATTTCTAGCGACGGCTGAAGGCTGGGCTGGGCCGAGCGCCTGCTTGCTGTTTCCTCCCACTCCAGCCTTCATCTCCTAAACTCACACTGAACTTCAACACCCAGATTCCTGGGGCCTCTCTCCTTGTCCTCTGATCCCCCTCTGCATTTCTTCTGGCCTGGTCTGACTCTGTTTTGCTTTGACCCTGACACCAGCTTTTCATGTATTGATTTACTGACTGCTCTGGATCTCTGCTGCTCCTCGCGGGCTTTCTCTAGCTGTGGTGAGCAGAGGCTACTCTCTAGTCACACTGTGAGAGCTTCTCATTGTGGTTTCTCTTGCTGCCAAGCACGCGCGCTCTGAGCTCAGGCTCAGTAGTGCTGCACGGCCTTAGTTGCCCCGAAGCATGGGGAATCTTCCTGGACCAGGGATTAAACTCGTGTTCTCTGCCTTGGCAGGCAGATTCTTAACCCCTCAACCACCAAAGAAGTCCGACATCAGCTTCTCCCTTCACTGTCCTGGGGTCTGATGAATCCAGTACTTGGATAGCTTTGAAATACCTCCTTTAGCGTCCTTCCAGGTATAGCATTCCACAGCAGGAGGAAATCACAGTGAACATCCTTGTTCAGCCAGTTTAACAAGCATTTTCTGTTCCTTCTGTACAATACAAACCACTGCTAAGTGACATGAGAAGGCTGGTCTGAGAAGGAAGTCTCCTGGAGGACAGCAGAGCCTCACAGTGGGGAGCCTTGGAGAGCCCTGGGGCCAGCTCTGCCCCAGGCGGAGACCACCTGTGCATTTTTCAATAACCTAATACAATAAATACCCTTTTTTGCTTAGCGCCTCTTAAGCTGGTGTGGAAGTTTCAGGTGAAACTCAAGGAGGTCTGGGAGACCTTGACGTGGGCCCTAGTGCGCTAGTGCTGACATGCCTCAGGTATGCGATGTCAGGCAAGTAATAACGGGATGAGGGCATGTCTCTTGAGGGGAGAAAAAAGACCAGTCCTAGACCTGACTCGGAGAAGGCAATGGCACCCCACTCCAGTACTCTTGCCTGGAAAATCCCATGGACGGAGGAGCCTGGTAGGCTGCAGTCCATGGAGTCGTGAAGAGTTGGATACGACTGAGCGACTTCACTTTCACTTTTCACTTTCATGCATTGGAGAAGGAAATGGCAACCCACTCCAGTGTTCTTGCCTGGAGAATCCCAGGGACGGGGGAGCCTGGTGGGCTGCCATCTATGGGGTCGCACAGAGTCGGACCCGACTGAAGCGACTTAGCAGCAGCAGCAGCAGACCTGACCTGCTGTGGGGCAGGAAACGTGAACTCTAGACTGGCTTCTACTTCCTCACTGAGCTGTCTCTGGGCCTGTGTTTCCCAAGGCTGTGGAGAGGCTGAGGGAGTGAAGGCTCGGCCTCCATGTCCCCTGCCCAGGCTGCCAGCTGCACCACAGCCACCCGCTCCTCAGAGGGCAGTGTGCACTCCCCCAGGGGACTCTTGGGGTCAGAACTCGGACTCGTGACTCAGAACAGATACATCCACTGCCAACTGACGCGATGGGAGAGGCAGGGGAGGCCAGGCTGCCTTGCCTACTAGCTCCCACTCATCTCTGTGACTGCCTGTCCCCAGCGCCAGCACACTGGGAAGCCCCTTCAGGGTTCAGACTTTTCCTCTGGGCAGCAAAGAGGGGCTCCTCCGTGGCCCCCGCTCTGAGGAGCACAGGAGATTCACAAACTGGACCTTGCTGGTTCCTTGGGGCTAGAACTTGAGCCACAGTCTGGTGGTTCTGACCATGGCTCCCCGCACCCCCACCCCCCACTCCCCCCAGCCTCCGTGGGCCTCAGTTCTGCTATTTAGACATTATTTTCCCACCAGCAAACCAAGTTCCCTGCCTGCAGTGTCCTGCCCAACTTATCCACCAGCTCATCCTTCCTGGCCTAATTAAAGCACCACCCACTCTCGGAAGCCTCTTCCAAACTCGTGACCATGACTATCTCCCTGACGCAGGTTCCCAATGCGCTGGGTGCCTCAGTTACAGCGTTGGCAGGCCCACGCGCATCACAACTATTTATAGATGTCTTCAACTCCCTGGAAGGAAAGCGACTCAACCCCCAAAAGCAAGTTCTAGAAATATGCTTAGGAAGGTAAAGAAACCTGGGAAAAAACAACGTTGTGGCCTTCGGTAGGGGGTGTGTGTGTACTTTTACTTCTTGCTTCATACATTTCATCGTTTATAAAATTATCAATATTACAAGGCTGTAAATATTACAACCCTTGAATTTGTTAGAAAACAACATCTTTAATAACATTCTACATGAAATGTCACATACTTCTTACATGTATTCCTAGGTATTTTATGGTTTGTGTTGCCATGTTAGCACTTAAAAAGAATAAGGTAGGTCTTATGTGCCAAAAGAGATTTTCAATTCTAGTTTTGAGAAAAAGCAGGCTGCAAAATAATTTCTTCAGAATAATACCTTTTATAGAAGAAAATCTCCAGCCATTAAAATGATATTACATTTGTATATATGTATATGTGATATACACATGTATCAATTAGGGTGTAAACATATTTGTATAGCTATATATACATATATGTGTGTGTGTATATATATACACACAGTACATTAATATATGTATGTCTGTATATATACCCAAACAAGAGTGTATATATATTCTTCACACTGATATATTTGTGTTATATATATGATATCTATGTATCATATATATAAACAGTTGTCAACTTTAGGACAGGTTGAGGGGGACACAATGGTTCAAGGGGTTTTGACAGCACTATTTAAATTTTGTAACAATAAAGTGGTGGATATTTCTAAATAAACAATAATATAAATACATCACAGGATGCAATCAGGAAGCCTGAGGTGGGAGAGGCGTCATTTCAGCTAAGCCCATGAGACACTTCAACAAAGTTTAATTGGCCCTGGCAGCTGAGTCCGGTTGGACATCTTGGTTAGACAGTTTCTGGAAGAGTCACAGTATATAATTTTCAAAGTTAAAAGCATGACTCTTAATATAGGGTATGTGTCAAAGATTACTTAACGCCTTAAGGAAGGTACCCGTATGGGGGAAGAGCTAGTTCAAAGAGAACTGGCGAGACGGAAGTATCGAGAGGCACCAAAAGCGAAAGTGCTGGAGTAAGGCTCTGGGTTACACACAGACTGGCTGATGACCTACAGGGGTCACTGTTACCTTGGGGGTCATCTTCTCTACCTGCCAGAGTTATTCACAGCTTCGCAGTCTGCTTAACACCGAGTTGGAGCTGACAGTCATCCTTTTGCCTTTTCAAATTCTGACTTTTTTTCTTAACTGCAGTGTTGCTGCGAACCTCTGTGGATCGCAAGTTTTCTCAGAGCGACTGGTCTGTGCTGGGTGGAGAGTGAAGTGGCCACACTCGGTGGCAGCACTCTAGGCTACTCTAGGTCTGGGCCACTGGAGCTCCTGTCTTGAGAGAGCAGGAACCAGGCAGCCCTCTGCCTAAGGTCAGGGAGCCCTGCAGCAGGACTCTCACACTCATGTCTTCAAGGAGGCTGCAGGGCTGAGCTGAGACTCAAGGACAAACTAGAATTCACCAGGACTGGGGCAGGGGACAACTGGGTGAGCCAGGAACACAAGGAGAATAAACCGAGAGAAGCCAGGGTTTACTCAGGAAGGCTGGGGTGGGACAGGACCAAAGACTGGTTCATCAAGTTTCCTGAAGGCAGATGACCTGGGGCTCTGGGGAGGAGGTATGCGGCACAAGGGAGAGGCCCTGGCCTGGGGAGGAGGCCGCTTGTGGGTGCGGGGAAGGGGACTGTGGAGGAGGCCGACTCAGCAGGTGAGGCTCAAGTGAGGAAGCAGGGGACCTCAGGCTGACAGAGGGCAGCCCTGCCTCACCCTGGGGCCTTCCTGTACCGCCCAGAAAGAGGCCCAGCTCTAGGGTCCTTCGAGAACCCTTTGGCCCCTGTGCTCCTGCCCCAATCACGTTACCGCGCCTTTGGATCAAGGACCACAGTACCTGCCCGACACTGTGCAGACACCAAGATGGGCCAAGCCGATAGGAAAAGCAGTTCTCAAAGGCCCAGGCCCACCGGGACCCAGGAGTTCCCGCCCCATAAGCCCCTCCTTCCCAGCCAACTCAGACACTGGCCAGGCTTCAGACATGGGGCCACCAGCAAGTGGCAGACCAGGGAACAGAGGCGAGGGGACCATGCAGTTCAGAGGGGGCCCGCCCCGCTGGTGCCTGTCTCAGCCCCAGCTTGCACGGAGGCAGGTTAGACACGACAATAGATTTTCCGGAGGCTCAGAGGTAAAGAATCCGCCTGCAATGCAGGAGATGTGGGTCTGTGGGTTCCATCCCTGGGAAAGATCTCTTGGAGAAGATCCCCTGGCAACCCACTCCAATATTCTTGCCTGGGAAATCCCAGGGACAGGAGCCTGGAAGGCTACAGTCCAAAGGGTCGCAAAGAGTCAGACACGACTTAGCGACTAAACCACCACCACCACCACCACCACCACCAGGGACTCCTAGAAGCCGTCCGGTGGATATTTACTGGGACAGTCAAGGGAGGAGCCACTCTGACTGAACCACCGGAGGATCTGGTGGGGTAGGGGCCTGGCTAATCTGCGGACATTGTGTCTCTCCCCGCCCAGAGATCCCCAGGCTGGGTGGGTGAGAGGAGCCCAGGCCCCTTCTCTGCCCAGGGTCTCTGCCTGGGCCTTACCGATTGGGAAACCTGGTGCCTTTGCACGTGCACTGCCCTCCCCCAAACCCCTCTTCTCGCCTTGGTGAACGCTGGAGCCAGCGCTACACCCAGCTACAAAGCAGCACACCCTCCGGAAAGCCTTCTCTGCGAGCCTCTACCACCAGCTCCACTCTCAGCCTCACTTTCAGACCTCCCTCAGACGGGGGACCCAAGCGCGTGCTCGGGGCCTGTCACTTGTGCGAAAAGGCTTTGGGGCTGGGGAACCGCACAGGGCTCCGGGTGAATGGGCGGGTCACTCGGCCTCTGGAAATCGGGTGTCAAGGGACTCTGGGCAGCGTGGAGGGGGGACAGTGATGGAAGGAAGGAGGGGTGTGGTGCTCTGGGGCTCTGCCCGCCCCAGGTTGGGGTGGGGGGGGTGGTGGTATGCAGAACTGCAAACCAGGCTGGTGCCTGCGCTCCCTCTTCCCCTCCCCTCCTCCTCCCCCTCCTCTTTCCCCCTTCTCTCCCCTCCTCCTCTCCCCCTCCTCCCCTCTCCGGTCCTCCTTCCCCTCCTCTTCCCCCCTTCTCTCCTCTCTCCCCTCCTCCTCTCTCCGGTCTTCCTCCCCCTCCTCTTCCCCCCTTCTCCCCTCCTCCCCTCTCCTCTCCTCCTCCCCTCCTCCCCCTCCACCCTTTCTCCCCTCGGGGCTCGGGTGGCAGCCGTGGGCTGAGCTCACTCGGCTGCAGTGACGCGCGTGCTCCAACTGTGGCCCCCGCGGCCCCGCCTCGGAACCGAGCGGGCGAGGGCGCCCGCAGCTGCGTCAGCTCCGCCGCCCTGCAGACGCGGGTCTTCAGCCTGAGCTCCGCGCCGGGGAGGCGCAGGGGTGGGCGCTTCTCAAGTCTGGGGGCCTGGGAGGCATGACTGCGTGAACGACTCTGGCGGCTGCGGGGACGCAGAGGGGTCTAGGGGACTGAGCCAGCAGTCTCCGTGTGTATTGCTTTGCTGGACTTGACTTCCCACCCCAGGTTATTCAAAGTTAACCTCACACCGCCCTGGGATAGAAGGCTCTCCTAGGTCCTCACCAGTCCCCAAGGTGGGACCCCAGACCAGTGGCCATCCAACAGGGCCAGCAGGTTCCTCCCAGTAATAAGGAGCTCACTAACTATTACTGCTAAGAAAGATCTTAACAACCCCTGCCCATTCATTCACGCCACAGATATTTACCAAGCACCTACTGTGTGGCAGAGGCTGGGCACTGGTTTAGATAATGAGGATTAATTTAGCGCTGATAAAATAGAGCCTTGTGGTTGATGTTCCAGGATTCTTCTGTGTGGATTGCTTCCCCCTGGAAGCCCTCCTAGCTCTGCCCTCTGAGTTAAGCCCCTCTTCTTTGCTCTAGTAGCCCCCAGCCTCCCCCTTCATCAGCACCCACCATACCTCCACCTCATTAATCCGGAGAAGGCAGAGCCTCTTCTGGTTTGGACTTGACCAAGGTGTTTAGTGATGACTGATGCACCAACGCCTGGTGAGAGCTGAATCCTGAGCTTTGAGAAATCCCCACAGCTTCCAGCTTTGTGCTCTGGAGTAGGCTGTCCAGGGGAAACCGGGTCTTGCCTTGAAGCACAGACCCTAGAGCAGGTATCCTGACAAACGTGTGGTACAGGAAGCCAGGATTGCAGGGGTTGCCTGTCTGAGGTGAAGCCCACAGGTCAAAAAGCCTGGGGCCCCTACCCACAAACAAGGAGGTAAGCATGTGTTTTCACACAGGTGGTGGTTGGAATCTAGGAGCAGGGAGGGTGGCTGCATATTTCACATTCATTGGCCAAGGGCAGATAGCTATGTCGTTGTTCAGTCGCTCAGCCATGTCTGACTCTTTGTGACCCCGTGGACCGCAGTATGCCAGGCTTCCCTGTCCTTCACCATCTCCTGCAGTTTGCTCAAATTCATATGCATTGAGTCCGTGGAATCATTCAACCATCTCATCCTCTCTCATCCCCTTCTCTTCCTGCCTTCAATCTTTCCCAGCATCAGGGTCAGGGTCTTGTCCAATGAGTCTGCTGTTGGCATCAGGTGGCCAAAGTACTGGAGCTTCAGATGGCCATGCTGGGAGACTTCCCCAGGGGTGAGGGGAAGGAACCCCCTCTCCCCATTGCGGAACAGCCCATCTCCCAGAGCTACATCTCTGTGAGCCTGACTTCCTCTGTCCACCCTTGTTCTTCCTTATGGCTGAAATTCCTCTCTCTCTCCTCAAGGCTAGTTCATTCTCATCCTTTGACTTGCTGCTCAGATGTCACCTTCCTGGTCTACCCTATCTAAAATTGGTTCCCTCCTCTGGTTCCCTTTATCCCATCACTTTACCTTTTTCAGAACACTTACACTGCTGCTTACTGGGATTGTTGCCTCACTCCTCCGCTAGAAAATAAGCTCCCTAAAGGTAGAAACCTTGCCTTTCATCTGCCTTATTCCCATTAGATGTGCCTTGCATAGAGGGTATTTGTTGAACGAATGAAGTTCTGTTCTAGAATCATAAAAAGAATGAAGCTAGAAGTAGGGAAAACCAAATCCTGTTCTGATACTAATTTTTAAATTTATCTTGGGGACTTCCCTGGTGATCCAGTGGCTAAGATTCTGCACTCCCATTCCGCATACTGCACAATGCAGGAGGCCTGGGTTCGATCCCTGGTCAGGGAACCAGATCCCACATGCCGCAACTAAGAGCGCAGATGCCACAGCTAAAGACCCCTCAGACCACAATAAGGACCGTAGATCCTGAGTGTCACAACTGAGACCCAGCACAGCCAAACAAGGAAATATTTAAAATTTTCTCTTTATACCTACTTTTTACACAAAGGACTGGAGTCAGCTTTTAAATATACAGTGAGCCTGAGATAGGTAGGTAGCTAGATTGAAAAGTCAGGCAGAGAAAGTTCAGGCAGGTTTAAAAGACCAGGGTAAAGGCCTTAGAGTCCTTTATCATTGCCAACTTTGTGCCTCACTTATAGCTTTGAGCTTCCTGAGAGCTAAAGGAAAAGGGAACAGTATTTATTACATGATTTATCTTGTCTATTAAGAGTTTCCCAGTTCCTCAGGGAAAGCAAACTTTTTGTGGGTAGTTAATATCTAAGAAGTTTCTCACATAGGCCTTCAGATGGGGATGCTCTCGACAGCAGCGTTTCGAGCTGAAGGCCTTGTTCGCAGAGCATTGCAGCATCAGCAGTGAGCTGGGTGCCAAGAACGACTCAGCACATGCAGTGCTGCAGTGTGGACAAAGGGGTTTTCTGGGGCTCTGGCTAGACCCGGGCGTTGGGTGGGGGGAGGGGTGTGAGGCCTCGCATCAAAGAGGGATGGAGGGACACAATTCCTTTCTAAACAGTGTGGCTCTCATTTTTGGGCTTACACGGTCAATAATTTTATTTTCAAATTGGATGTTTTCAACACCAATATTGCTACTGATATCAATAAAATATTCCTGTTTAAAAAAAAAGAACCCAAATCGGATCAAGATCTAATCCCCTCTTTACAAAAACTGCAGAAGAGACAGAAGAATATGTCTCACCATACCACAGGGGTATAATCAGCAAAATCTACAACGTGGAAAATTCCAAGGGCCAACAACCTAGATTCCTCACCAAATAAACTACAAGGGGGAAAAAAAAAAGTGGGGAAGGGAAACCTATAGAATATAAAGAGAATCTTAAGAGACATAATCAAAGGAAATGTTTGGACTCTGTTAAGATCTTAATTGAACTCAGTTCAATTCAGTTCAGTCACTCACTCAGTCATGTCTGACTCTTTGTGAACCCATGGACCGCAGCACACCAGGCCTCCCTGTCCATCACCAACTCCCAGAGCCTACTCAAACTCATGTCCATTGAGTTGGTGATGCCATCCAACCGGCTCATCCTCTGTTGTCCCCTTCTCCTCCCGCCTTCAATCCTTCCCAGTATCAGGGTCTTTTCCAATGAGTCAGTTCTTTGCATCAGGTGGCCAAAGTATTGGAGTTTCAGCTTTAGCATCAGTCCTTCCAATGAATATTCAGGACTGAGTCCCTTTAGGATGAACTGGTTGGATCTCCTTGCAGTCCAAGGGACTCTCAAGAGTCTTGAATACCATAGTTCAAAAGCATCAATTCTTTGGTGCTCAGCTTTCTTTATAGTCCAACTCTCACATCCATACATGACCACTGGAAAAGCCATAGCTTTGACTAGACGGACCTTTGTTGGTAAAGTAATGTCTCTGCTTTTTAATATGCTGTCTAGGTTGGTCATAACTTTTCTTCCAAGGAGCAAGTGTCTCTTAATTTCATGGCTGCAGTCACAATTTGCAGTGATTTTGGAGCCCCCCAAAATAAAGTCTGTCACTGTTTCCATTGTTTCCCCATCTATTCGCCATGAAGTAATGGGACCAGATGCCATGATCTTAGTTTTCTGAATGTTGAGCTTTAAGCCAACTTTTTCACTTTCCTCAAGAGGCTCTTTAGTTCTTCGCTTTCTGCCATAAGTGTGGTGTCATCTGCATATCTGAGGTTATTGATATTTCTCCCGGCAATCTTGATTCCAGCTTGTGCTTCTTCCAGCCCAGTGTTTCTCATGATGTACTCTGCATATAAGTTAAATAAGCAGGGTGACAATACACAGCCTCGACGTACTCCTTTCCCAATTTGGAACCAGTCTGTTGTTCCATGTCCGGTTCTAACCTGCTTCTTGACCTGCATACAGATTTCTCAGGGGGCAGGTAAGGTGGTCTGGTATTTCCATCTCTTTAAGAATTTCCCACAGTTTCTGTGTGTGATCCACACAGTCAAAGGCTTTGGCATAGTCAATAAAGAAGAAATAGATGTTTTTCTGGAACTCTCTTACTTTTTCAATGATCCAACAGATGTTGGCAATTTGATCTCTGGTTCCTCTGCCTTTTCTAAATCCAGCTTGAACATCTGGAAATTCACAGTTCACATACTGTTGAAGCCTGGCTTGGAGAATTTTGAGCATTACTTTGCTAGCATGTGAGATGAGTGCAATTATGTGGTAGCTTGAACATTCCTTGGCATTGTCTTTCTTAGGGATTGGAATGAAAACTGACCTTTTCCAGACCTGTGGCCACTGCTGAGTTTTCCAAATTTGCTGCCATATTGAGTATAGCACTTTCAGAGCATCATCTTTCAGGATTTGGAATAGGTCAACTGGAATTCCATCACCTCCACTAGCTTTGTTTGTAGTGATGCTTCCTAAGGCCCACTTGACTTCTCATTCCAGGATGTCTGGCTCTAGGTTGGTGATCACACCATCGTGATTATCTGGTGATGATAATCATCAGATAATCTTTTTTGTATAGTTCTTCTGTGTATTCTAATCATCTCTTCTTAATATCTTCTGCTTCTGTTAGGTCCATGCCATTTCTGTCCTTTATTGTGCCCATCTTTGCATGAAATTTCCCTTGGTATCTCTAATTTTCTTGAAGAGACCTCTAGTCTTTCCCACTCTATTGTTTTCCTCTATTTCTTTGCATTGATCACTGAGGAAGGCTTTCTTATCTCTCCTTGCTATTCTTTGGAACTCTTCATTCAGATGCTTATATCTTTCCTTTTCTCCTTTGCCTCTCGCTTCTCTTCTTTTCACAGCTATTTGTAAGGCCTCCTCAGACAACCATTTTGTCTTTTTGCATTTCTTTTTCTTGGGGATGGTCTTGAATCACTGCCTCCTGTACAATGTGTAACTGAACTAACAAACTGCAAAACAGAGAGAGAGAAATTATATATCTGAAGACTAATATTTAAAAAGCACATTATTTTTTAAAGTGTGGAAATGCTCATCTGGTTATATTAAAAGATCTTTTTTTATTTTTTACATATGAATTTATTTGATGTCTGTGATTTGTTCTAGAATAACCCAGGGTACATGTTTTTGGGAGACAAAAGTGGCAAGCAGTTAGTAATATTGAACCTGCCTAACCCAGGAATTCTTCAAACTATTCATATTAGTTTTTTGCATGTTTGAAATTTTCCATAATGAGACATGTTTAGGGAGTCCCCTGGTGGTCTAGTGGTTTAAATTCTGGGCTTTCACGGCCATGGCCCACCCAGGTTCGATCTCTGGTCAGGGAACTGAGCTCCTGCAAGCTGTGTGGGGCAGCAAAAAAACAAAAAGCTGAAAAACATTTTTAAAAATTGGATATGTTGGGCTTCCCTGGCGGTCCAGTGGTTAAGATTCTGCCTTGCATTGCAGGGGACACCAGTTCAATCCCTGGCCCAGGAAGACCCCACATGCTGTGGGGCAATTAATCTTGGGCGCCACAGCTACTGAGCCGCCTTGCTAACAACCGAAGCCCGAGAGCCCTAGAGCTTGTGCTCAGCAATAAGAGAAGCCCAAGCACTGCGACCAGAGAGTAGCCCCTGCTGCCACAGTTAGAGAAAGCCTGAGCACAGCAACAAAGACCAGAGGAGCCAAAAATTCGGATATGTTGACAAAAGGTTAGCCTTTTGTCAGTTAGCCAACTTTTACCAAATAAGAACATGACAACGAAATAGCTCCCATCTGCTATCATCATCGTTTCATAAGAAGAAGGACTTTATCAAATCAAAGATGCAGGAAAGGCTGGATCTCTGATAAAGGCCAGTCAAGACGGAATGTATTTTGCTTTCTGCAAAAATCACAGCACACTACCATGGGCCAGTGCTGGGCAGTGGGCTCCAGCTCAACCATCCCTCCCAGACCTTGTGTTTTTCAAAAGTTGAGGTCTAAGCCAGTGGCCAGTCCATTGGCGCTGGACTTGTCTGCTCTGTGTCTTGGGAAGGCTGTCACCTGTCTCCTCTTGGTCAATTTCTCAAAGAATCTGTGTATTTAACCTAGAAAGGCCCTCAGAGATCTGGTTTAACCTCTTATTTTTACAGATGGGAAAACTGAGGCCAAGAGAGCAAAAGTGACTTGCTAGAGGTTACACAAGACAGAATGACCTAATAGCAGAGCCCACAGTTGAACCCAGGACTTTTGATTCCTGTGCCAGTGTCCCCTCCACCCACTGTTTTACCTTCTTTGATTGACTCACGTTGTCTTTGTCTTCATTGCAGCTGGTGCCTGGGAAGATAGCTACATGGACTTGCTACCAAACCACCAGGCTTTAAATCTTGCCACCTGCTACTGTGTGACCTTGGGTCTACCTGTCTTCTCAGGGCCTCAGTTTCCTCATCTGAAAATGAGTGGGAACTGTAATAATGATCCTCCCTTCTAAGGCTGCAGTGAGGATGGAACTGGGCATGAGCAGTGCCTGCCACAGAGAACAGTGCTCGGTGTACGGCAGTTGCCTATGTTTTTACTTCCTGCGGGGATGATGAGGTCCACAGATTTAGTGTGGAGAACATGTTGCTGGCCAAAATCTTGGCTTTCTCTACCCACTGAAGCCGAATAAAAAATAGAATTTGGAGGAAATAGAAGGTGGCTTTAATTCTCAGCTGCCAGAGAGAGGAACACAGAAGGGTTCATGCCTCAAGAACTGTGCCCGCCCCCCCCCATAAGGAGTCTGCTGCTGCTGCTGCTAAGTCGCTTCAGTCGTGTCCGACTCTGTGCGACCCCATAGATGGCTGCCCACCAGGCTCCCCCGTCCCTGGGATTCTCCAGGCAAGAACACTGGAGTGGGTTTGGGTTGCCATTTCCTTCTCCAGCGCATGAAAGTGAAAAGTGAAAGTGAAGTTGCTCAGTCGTGTCTGACTCTTAACGACCCCATGGACTGCAGCCCACTAGGCTCCTCCCATGGGATTTTTCCAGGCAAGAGTACTGGAGTGGGGTGCCATTGCCTTCTCCGTATAAGGAGTCTAGGGGCTTATATAAGGCAAGGGCTCGAAGTCAGGGTTCGGTGATGAGGAACAAAGGTGATAAGACCTTGATTTCTTCCCCTTGCATTCTTTCTAAGACAGTCATGGTTTGGCGTCAGTAACCTAGTGATTGAGTCTGGTAGTTCAGTGGCTCTACAGCCTCCTTTCTACAAGGGGAAAGCTGTTTTAAGGGTAAACACCAGATACAGGATGTATTTAGCATGGAGTCAAAGGAAAAACTGAATTATAGCTCCTGCAGAGTTAGGGAGCAGAAAAGCAAACTTAGTTATAGACATGTAGAGTTAGGAGCAGTTAAAGTTAAAAAAAAAAAAAAAAAAAACAACTAGGAATGTTCAGGCCTGCTCACCCTTTTCTTTATCTATTTTGTTCTTGGGAAAGAGAAAGAGAAAAACCCATTCCTCTTTTTTCCTTTTCACTGCAACAAGCAGGCAGGCTTTTAACTTAGATTCGTAAGATGTCAGAGCTAGAATGGGCCTTCCAAGGTCCTCTACAGAATTCTTTTACAGAAAGAGAAAGGGAGTCCCTGGGAAGCTATGTGAACTGCTGATCGTCCCAGTGGCAGAACAGTAAGTGGACTTCCAAGGGGCCCCTGGGTCCAAAGCCCCTGGCCCAAGGCTCTGGGCTTTGCTAAACAAGTCAGTAGGGCCCCCAACTCCACTTCATAGGGTTGTTCCACCCTACACTAATGTCAACGCTCGTCAATTAAAGACACACGGTGAGTGCACAGAGCTTTACAGTTTACAGTGAGCATTTGCAAACTTAAAAAAAAAAGAATCACTAAGTTGTGTCTGACTCTTTGTGACCCCATGGACTGTAGCCTACCAGGCTCCTCTGACCATGGGATGTCCCAGGCAAGAACACAGGAGTGGGTTGCCATTTCAGTCTCCAAGGGATCTTCCTGGACCAAGAATCAAACCCGCATCTCCTGCATTAGCAGGTGGATTCTTTAGCACTGAGCTACCAGGGAAGCCCATTTGCAAACTTACTCCAGCCCTAGAAGATAGGGTGTCCTGAATGAATACTCCATTTCACAAAAAGAAAGCAGGGTGGACTGGTAACCAAAGCCATAAGTAGAGGCTCAGAAATTCCTTGACTACTGGGGATGATGAGAGTATTCCCCTTCAAAGAAGATGCGTAAGTCAGTGTAAAATGGCCGCCACTCCTTCTGCCTTTGGAAAAGTACTTCAACTACAAAGAAGTCAAGTGTCAACTCCTAAGAGAGCAGAAAGGAAAGCAGTTGCTATGGCAATATCTCTGGCAGCCTATTTTCCATCTTCCTCTGGTTCAAAACAACAGCTTCCAGCAGGTTCCAGCAGTGGCGTGGGGAAGGTCTAACTCCAGCCCAGTAACTGCACTTGGCCAATCTCCTGCTAGATTTTGGTGGCAAGAGAATGTGGCAGCCAATGAAAAGGCCTGGAGCTTGTGTCATAGGCCTTGAGCCAGGTTGGAATAATCAGAAAGCAGGCACACGTGACCGTTTCCATGGTGACCACAGTTAGCAACCCAGATGGCCCTGTTTATGAACACTGGAAAATTCCACCCAGTCTCTGGCCTGATTTTGTTATTTTCTCTGCCTCCTTCCTCCTCCAAGGCAAGGATGAAGTCATTGCAGTGTTTAACCCCTTCCTGAGATGTGCCTGGCTCTAGTCAGACCTGGGAGTCTGGGAGGGGGCTACCTACTTAGTACAGGAGTGGGGGGAAGGAAGGTGGTGACGGCCACCATTTACAGGGTGGATCATTTGAGCCAGGCACTATACTAAGCTCTGGACATCCTCACAACTCTGAGAAGGGGGTACTACACAGATCACCCCTATTTCACTGAGGAATAAACTTGATTCAGAGAGGTTAACTTACTTGCCACATAACAGGGCATAGCCAGCAATGGGGGAGCCAGGCTGAGACCAAGTGTGTGGGACTCTCAAGGCCACTCTCTCCATGACCCCTCTATAAAGGCCAACGAGTTTTAGAACCAGATGGGGTGCAGAGGGGGAGAGATTCATGATCTTCTGGGGGACTGAGGGAAGGTGACTTTCGACTGAATGGAAGAACAGGGAGGAGACACCTGCTTGGCTCCAGGACACCCATGTTGCTGGGTTGGGGCTGAGGGCTGGTGGGCATGGCTGCACAGGCCCCAGGGAAGGCTGTGGCCAGGACCCCGGGCTGAGTCCCCATCATTCATCCTCTCTGGGATTCAGATCGGGGTGGGGGTGGAGTGGGGAAAGAGGTCAAGTCTGTAAATATTCGTGCTGGACTCCTGCTGGGGAAGTGCAGGCTTGGGCTGGGGGTGGATCCTGGGGACCAGCAGTTGGAACCTGGGGTGAGCCTCTCAGAGTCTCACCAGCTGGAGGACACACAGGATGGTCTGTGTGGATGCTGTACAAGCTGTGTGCACCACTATTTTGAGCTGAGGCAGGGCTATAGGAAGACTTGGACTGTGCTTTCAAGGACAAGTGATAAACAGCAATAAAAGTCATAGACCATGGCTGAGGGTAACAGATGAGTCACTAAGCAAAGGGCATGATCACAAGAGTGCTGGGGAGGTCACTGGACAATGATGGCCATGGGTGACCGAAGGACGGATGGGCCATTCAGCAGGAAAGGCTTCCCGCAGGAGGCAAGGGGCCTTGATGTGGCTCCTAAAGCAGGGGCTTCCACTGGCCGGGAGGTTGGCCCGTGTCCTTGAGGGAGAGGTGGTAGGATGTCTCATGAAACTAGGAGACTGATATCAAGTGGGGCTGGAATAGAGGGGACACAACTGATTTAGTTTTATGGCCCAGGTTCAGGGTGGGGCAGCTGCTGACAAAGATCTGGGAGAATGAGGAAGGGTGACCCTTTGTGACCTTGATGGTTTCTAGCTCCCAGGTTTGTCTCTGTCTTGGGCCTCAGCTGAAGTCTTTGCTTTGGCAGAAGAGTCATGGAAATTTCCACCCATATACTTTTCCCAGTACTGTTCTTGGCTCCACCTTCTTCCCAAGCTCTGCTGTGTCTAAAGTTCTTGGGTTTTTGCAGGCTGCAGGCTGAAGAGGCCTGAGGCAGCCTGAGACTTGGTGACACCAAGGCCCGTCTGGTGTGGACGTGTCAGAACTGCAGTCATGCTGGGCACTGTGCTGCCATGGGTCGCCAGGGCTGGCCCCCAACCAATGTTCCCAGGAGCCCCAGGATTCCTGCCTTGGGGGAAGGCAAAAGGAGAGAAATGGCAGCTTCTATAACCATTTTATGGTTCTTGAGCCAAGTCACTCTGTCGGGCATGCCCCGCCCCACCCCCGCCCCGCCCCTGTACACCTCCGCCACGCCCCTGGATTACAGGGCAGCGGGGCTGAAACAAGCCCAGGGGCACCTAAGTAGTGGGGGTGCACCACTTCCGCTCCCCAGAAATTATCTGGATGCTCTGATTTCTTAGGGGGAGTATTTTGTTTGTCCATTTGTGGAACTCACAAACAGAAGTGACGACGACGTCTGTGGAGAGTGGGGAAGACACGGGAAGTTCTCTCTTCCTTCTCCCCTCCTCCACTTCCCTCCTCTGGATTCTAAGCTGCGCCCCATCTCAGGTTAGCTGCACCCCAGCAGCAGCAGCTGGGAATGCAGGGGCCAGAATGAGCTCTGGCCTTACAGAAACAAGTTTTCAAAAGAAGCCAAGGGACATCTCTGTGGAGTTCCTGCCCTTTGTCCACAGCCAGGACTTGTAGGAGGGATGGCACAGACCCATCTCTCCTGTATCTATGAAGAATGAGCCTCCAGCAGTGACATTCCATCCTCCCTGCCAACCAGGCTGCAAACCCTGGAGGCCCTTTGACCCTCTGAAGAGAGGGGGACGTGTTACCAAACACATACTCAAGCAGGAAAATATAGGCTGTGTTGTGACAGAGTTACTGCGGGGTGGTGATACAGGATGACTTCAGATGTGCTGGTCAGAGAGGCCCTTTCCCAGGAGTGACGTCTGGGCAGGGTGATGAGAATGTCATCTGAAGAGAGAGGGAGGGGCATCCCAGGCAGATGTGTCACTGAGAGTAGGGAACAGGCGTCTGGACTCACAGATATAGAAACAAACTAGTGGTTACCCGTGGGGAGAGGGAAGGGAGAGGGGCAATACAAAGGTGGAGGGAAAGGGTTATTATGGGATTATATGAAGTCACGTGTGTGAAATTGTTAAAAAATTATTTATTTAGCTGTGTCAGGTCTTAGTTGTGGCTTGTGAGAGCTGTTAGTTGCAGCGTGTGGGATCTAGTTCTCTGACTAGAGATCAAACCTAGGCCCCCTGCATCAGGAACTCGAGTCTTAGCCACTGGACCACCAGGAAAAACCCCATGTGAAACTTGAAAATTGTAAAGCACTATAGAATTTACAGAATCTTTCTTTTAATAAACATCTATTGAGTGCCTGGGCTTCCCTGATAGCTCAGCTGGTAAAGAATCTGCCTGCAATGCAGAAGACCCTGGTTTGATTCCCGGGTCAAGAAGATCCCCTGGAAAGTGGGTACTCCAGTATTCTTGGTGGCTCGGCTGGTAAAGAATCTGCTTGCAATGCGGGAGACCTGGGTTCAGTCCCCCACAAAAATAAATAAGGATGAACATGAATGCTTAAAAAAGTGGGGGGACTTCCCTGGAGGTCCAATGGTTACTGCATTTCCACCATAGGGAGCACAGATTCCATTCCTGGATGGAAAACTAAGATCCCATATGCCACACAGTGTGGCCAAAAAAAGGAGGAAAGAACATGAGTCTGGAAAGGGTGCTGAGGAGGAGGCCAGGGTGGGGAGCCCAGAGAGCCTCTGCAGACCTATACCTGTCTTGTTTCTCTTGTCCCATGCCACCATCCACCCCAATCCAAGCCTCCATGACGTCTGGCCCAGGCTGGGACGATGGACTCTGGTGCCCTCCCCTCTGTGGCCTCTCCCAGCTCAGCCACCTTGCAAAGAGCAGCTACACAATACCACCCAAAGCGAGGGCCTCTCCCAGCTCAAAAGCCATCCTTCTGTGCAAAGAGTCGAGTCTCAACTCCCTCTCCAGGTAACTCAAGTCCTCCCAGACCTCGCTTCTGTCTCCCCGCCTGCTCCTCTTGCTTTCTAGTGAGCTCCCATCACCTAAAGGGCTTTAAGGTCCATTCCGCCTCAATTGCTGCAAGCCTCTACTATTACATCAGCCCTGGATAAAGACCCATGGTGCCGTGGCTTCAGTTTTTATCTGGCATGTGCTGAGGAATACATGACTGAGCATGCACACAGGCACGCAGGCAAGGTTCCTAGAGCTTCGTGACCTCTACCCCTATTTCATGAGACTGGTCTCTGCTGGATGTGGGCCACAGCTGTGTGGAGAAAGAATGGACACCTGTGTGTGTGTGTGAGTGTGAGTGTGTGTGTGTGTGTGTGTGTAGGAGGGGAGGAGTGTTTTCTAGCCTTGTGCTGGGTGTGTGATGCTAACACAGCATCTGTCTGGACCTCAGCGGGTGATTGAACACATGCATGCTGCCCACTGGGAAGCTTCACAGTCCCTCCAGGCTATTTTGGAAGGTCTGCTCTCAGGCCTCAGAGGATGAGTAACCAGAGTGCCCCCAGCACAGGTTAGAGCTAGACACAGCGACTCCTACAGTGAGTCCTCCAGTGAAGCGATAGTGAGACCTGCCCTCCGCTCTGGAGGCCAGAGCTCCATGGACACTGAAGACAGCCTTCCGGTGCCGCCCTCCCCCCACCGCTGTGGATCACTCTGTCTAGAAGTTCTGCAGTTTCTTGCCCAGGACAGCTCAGTGCCATTTTACTCCAGCCTGCTGGGCGATCATGTTTGCGTCACATCTGAAAGCATTTTGTTCCTATCAAAGCACATCAAGCTTTTGTCTAATCACTGCCTTCTTCCTCACCACCACCCTCCAATACTTACACAGTGCAACAAAGTGCTGGAAACTTCAGAGAACCACTGAGCTCACTTTATAAAAGTGTCCCTGGACTGGACATTCCTGGATGGGGGCCAAGTTATCCTTTCACAGCCCCTCCCTGGCTGGGTTACCCATCCCTCTGCACTTACTGGGCATCTACTGTGTTAAAAAAAACTATTCTGTTTTTTTAATTTAAGGATTCCCTGGTGGCTCAGGGGGTAAAGAGTCTGCCTGCAATGTGGGAGACCTGAATTCGATCCCTGGGTCAGGAAGATCCCCTGGAGAAGGAAATGGCAACCCACTACAGTATTCTTGCCTGGAAAATCCCATGGACAGAAGGGCCTGACGGGCTACAGTCCATAGGGTTGCAAAGAGTCAAGACACGACTGAGCGACTTCACTTTCACTTTCAAAAGAGATACTATTCCAATGTATTCATTTAATTATTATTTAATAGACACATTTTGAGCTTCTAGTCTGTGCCAGGCACTAGTGATGCCAAGAGAGACAGCCTTGGCCTCAGTTTTCTCATCCATCCAAGGGGTTAACAACAGCATCTCCCTCACAGGGTGATCGTGAGAACTGAAAAGAGAGGTCCACGGAATGCGTATGGCACAGTGCTCAATAAATATTACAGAAAATAAAGCTGCCACTGGATTTCCTGTCCTGCAGGTGCACCAGGCACAACGAAGGGACTGAAGAAAGCTGGGAGACCCTGTTCTCTGCCTAGGGAGGGGGTCAGTAGACCGTCTCCACTCAAGGCTAGCCAGGACAAGAGCAGAGGCCACAGGGAGGGTGCACAGCCTAGGAAAGGAAGGTCTGGAAGTTCTGGGTGAAGCCGGTGAAGGGCCCTTAAACTGGGGAGAAACAGGGTGAAACAGAGCTGCCTTCTGCCTCTTGTTGTCATTCTGTCCTCCTACACCCCATGATGCTACAGATTGGCCTTCCGGAAAGATCCACAAATAGGCTGCAGGGCCCAGGGCCAAGAACATTATGTGGCAAATAAAGAGGGAACTAGCAGCATGTTCTTGGACTGGAGATGAGAAACCTCTTTTTCAAGATACTTTCGCCTATATTCTCCCCCAGAAAGAGGATTCTATCTACACAGAACTCTTCCACTATGTCCTACACTTAAAGATGGATTCTTTTCTTTTCTTGTTTTAATTATTTATTCGGCTGTGCTGGGCCTGAGTTGCAGCATGTGGGATCTAGTTCCCTGACCAGAGATCAAACTTGAGCCCTCTGTGTTGGGAGCAGAGTCCTAGCCACTGGACCACCCGGGGAGTCCCTGGATTCTTTTTACTAACTTTTATTGAAGTATAATTGCTTTACAACGTGTGTTAGTTTCTGCTGTACAGCAAAGTGAATCAGCTACGTGTTTACATATACATGCCTTCTTTTTTGGATTTCCTTCCCATGTAGTTAGTTCACCACTGAGCACTGAGGAGTTTCCTATGTCATACAATAGTTTATTAGTTATCCATTTTGCACATAGTGTTAACAGTGTATATATGTCAATCCAAACTCCCAGTTTATCCCACTCTCTCGCCCCTCTTTTTCCCTTGGTATCCATACGTTTGTTCTCTACATTTGTGTCTCTATTTCTGCTTTGCAAAAAAGATCATCTGTACCATTTTTCTAGGTTCCACTATATTTCTCTTTTTTACTTCACCCTGTATGACAGTCTGTATGTCCGGTCACATTTCTGCAAATGTCACAATTTTGTTCCTTTAAGATGGCTGCTTTTCTGAGGAAGATAAGAGGAGAATGTTTCCCTTACTCTTCAGCCTAGTTATGTTCAGTGCCTGAGAGAGAGAGGCTCAGGCTGTCTCTTCCCAACAATAGTTTGGGGAAGGCCGATGACACAGCCATTTTTAGTTTCTGTAACTTGTTTTTGCTAGAATTGCCCACAGTTCCCTGTGAGGTAAACTATGTGTCTGGTGGATTTCAGTGGTTGATTTTAGATTTTCTCTGGGTACGTTTTTAGCTGCCCAAAATCCCCTAGAAAACAATGACCTCTCTTTTGCATAATGGAGCTCTGAGCTGCATCCATCTCTGTGGGATTTTCCTACAGTGTGAGTAGTCTGCTGTGCAGAGAGGAGGGAGCTAACTTTTGTGCAGTCATCATTCCAGAGATCAGCTTGGGGAAGGTGGGCAGCAGAATGGCGCTGGGAACTGCAAATTTCTTGAGTCTTTAGAAAACAAGAAAGTTGTTCTCCGGGATGGGGGTTGGGTGGGGATTCCCCTTGCCTTTTATTGCTGACCGCACTTCCCTGGTGGCTCAGATGGTAAAGCGTCTGCCTACAATGCAGGAGACCCAGGTTCAGTCCCTCAGTCGGGAAGATCCCATGGAGAAGGAAATGACAACCCACTCCAGTACTCTTGCCTGGAAAATTCCGTGGACGGAGGAGCCTGGTAGGTTACAGTCCATGGGGTTGCAAAGAGTCGGACACGACGAGCGACTTCACTCTTTACTTTATTGCTGACCAGCATTTCCAAAACTGTCTCTGGCAACAAAGGATTAGCTAAATAGCACGAGCTTAGAGGAAATACAAGAAAAGAGGTGTGGGGGGTTCCCAGATATCCCTGAAGACCCACTCAGACTGGCCTCTGAACCTTAAACCCAGAAAGGAAAGGCCTCAGAAACTTCTCTTGACTAAGCCCCACTGGCCTTATTAAAAAGAGGAGGTGGAGCAGATTCTAGCATTCTTTGGAGGTTTCTGGCCTGACGTGACTCTGGAGGATTAGGTGACAGATGCTGTAGAGGCCTGATTCTAACTTTTCGCTACTTTAGTCCTTTTCAGTGCCCCACCTCCTTGGAGCTACAGCCAGGAGGTCTAAAACCTTCCATGCTCCCGTCTCATCTCTTTGTTTACTGCACTTGATAGACTCCGCATCATCATTCCTTCCTCTCATCTCCTCATTTTACACGTAAGAAAATTGCCACTGAGAAGCTACTTGGGGTAGTACCCAAGGTCACATGCTGCCAGGAGAGTAATGGCCAGAAACCAGAACCAGGAGCCTCCTATTTTTAGCCTGGGCATTTTGAGGGTGCGGTGGGAGCACAAGGTGACCCATCAGCTGAGATGGATTAGCCCTCTTATACCTGTGCCCTTAGGCCCAAATAAAGACCAGGTTTCAGCCTGAGGTAGAGGCGAATAAACAGGGTTTTGAGACCAGCTGCCTTAGAATGTTATGAAGTAAAAGGAACATGAACGAGGGCCAGACAAAAGATGCCTTGAAGAAAATTTAGTTTTGTGTTAAAGAGAGCCTTGGTTCAAAAGAATTGAGAGAAAGGCTCATAATCAAATGTATTATCTATCTCCTCACCAAAGAAAATGGCAAATTTAGGCCATCTTGTTTAAATTATCTTACAGAAAAAGAGACTCACCATATCAAGAAGAAGAAGAAGGAATTAGTATTTTGCTAAGGAGTATTTTGGAGACCACTAATTTTGTGAAGCAAAAGCTAGGAGAGATGAGGGCAGTAAACCTTCAGGCCTAAATAGTAAAAAAGAGGGTCAGAGTTCATAACCTCTAAAATATTTTTTACTTACCAACTGGGGAAAAAAAGGTAAGAATTGTCTCTTTGGCAAGCCATACCTCTCACCGAAGTTTCCTTCATTCAAATCTCTTTCCCCAAATTCAGGGGGAATTAGCCAAATACAACACAGCCATTCTCACAGTATAAGCAAAATGCTACACCTGTGTGTAAGGAGAATGGAAATGACTAGTTAGCTATGTCCAGTTCAGTTCAGTTGCTCAGTCGTGTCCGACTCTTTGCGACCCCATGAATTGCATCAGGCCAGGCCTCCCTGTCCATCACCAACTCTCGGGAGTTCACCCAAACTCATGTCCATCAAGTCGGTGATGTTAGCTATGTTAACAGCTACTTAAAGCACTTCAGGGCTCTTATTTCAGTGGCTCCTGAAGAGAAAGAGTGGGCGAGAGATCGCAGACAAGACGGGGGGCCTAGGTCTCCCATTCCCACCAAGCTCTAGAGAAGGGCAGTCAAGGAGACTGACAGGAGCCCTGGGAGAAGGGGGGTTAGTAGTAAGAGGGAGTGGGAGAGAAAGGCAAGTGCCATGAGATTGGAATTCTTAGATTCAAGAATAACTTCTGATACTAATTAGCTGTGTCTGATTTTAAGCAAATCCCAAACTCCCCAGGCCCCCAAATCCCCATTTGTAAAATGAGGTGACCCAACTCAGTTTTTCCTCCTTCTAGTCCTAAAAATCTACTAAAAATTTTCCAGTCCCTGAGCAAATATCAAAACTGCATCTGAGGGGAACCATCGGCTTCTCTGTAATATTCCACTCTTACAGGGAAAAAGATTGATTTAAAAAGTACAGCTTCACGAACATCATTTTAATTAGCTGCTTAAGCTAGCCCTGCTTTATCGGGGGGGAGGGGGGGCGGCTTAGTAAAGTTATGAGGTTAGCACAGGGTACAGAACTCTCACTTGCTAAAGGCCCCCAAGCTTGCTCCCTCACCCTTTCACAACCAGTGCCGTTTGTAAGAACCAAAGGGGTTTTAAAAATACAGATTAGAGACGTTAAGAGGCCATCCTAAGCTATACCGTGCCAATGGACTCCGTTTACCCCTTTTGGAATGTACTGCGTAAACATCTGCACACGTTCTGGAATTAAAAACTCTGGAGTTAAGAGAGGGTCAAAGAGTGGGGTCACCCTGTCCTGGGGTCTAGGTTTTAAATCACCATGTGCCCTGCAGCGTTCCACTTTATCTCACCACTGCTCTCCTCAAAAACAACCAACACCCTCTTCCAAAAAAAACAAACAAAAACAGGCAGCTGTTAGGTCAATCTCTGAGACCCCTTCTGTTTCAAGCAACCCAGATTAACAAAATCTGGTGACAAACACTCAAGGGCTGTTACAATAAACAATTAAAGAGGAAGGATGATGTGCCAAAATTTTTAGTTAATGGATGACTTTGCGATAATGGAATGACAAAAGACGGAGGACGTGAAAGATAGGCCATCTGGGCTGAAAAGGAAGGCAGGATCTCCTGGAACAGAAGAGGAGCCCACGCGTGGTGAAAAGTTGGAGCGGCGGCCAATAAACCCCCAACCAGGGACAGCTGCCACCCTCCCCCACGCATTTCTCTAGGCTAGGCATTGGCCTTGGGGGTGGGGCGCGCGTGCGCAGTGGCGCGCTGCGTCAACAGCCACCGCCACCGCCACCGCCCCGGGAGGCGGCCGGGACCGGTTGGAGCCGGTTAGAACCGGCAACACCGCCCGCGAGTCGACGCCTCACAAAGGGAGGCGGCTCACGGCCAGCATATCCCTGCGCCGTGCCGGCGTGGGGTGTGGGGATCGAGCCCCACCCCTGGACTCACTGGCCGAGGGTTTTGGAGGTTATACTTATCCCGCTTGGCCTCTCCCTGGTTTCTTGTCGCCGCAGTCGCTTTAGCTGCGTGGAAGGCGTGTCTGGAAACCACCGGCGCCATTGTCTTTTCTAAATCCTCAGCCCTCGCCCGCGAGACAGGTCCCCCTTGCAGTCGGGAGAACTGAGGCATGTCTTCAAACGTCGGAGACGCAGCAGTTCTCCTTTCCCGGTGCTTCCCTCGGATTTCCCTTTTGGTAGGACAGAGAACGTGTTTTTAAAATGGACTACTGATTAACCTGGACAAAGAAAAGGCTTTGGGTTTGGGAAAAAGTTATTTCTCTTTGTGCTCTACTTTTAAAAGTCTTAAGGGAATCAAAATGGAGATAATACAAAATTTGGGGAGGGGGGAAAACCACAAAAACCTAGTAAACCCTTAACTAAAGGTTCACAACATTTTAGAACACGTTCCTTCCGCGAGTGGCAGCCGAAGGTCTGTCTTTGACAGTGAAACCATTGGCTTTTCCGGATACTTGAAACAGCACACGTTTGGAAAGAACAGAAAGTCCAGGCCATGTCTAAACAGGCTACCAAAAGTGTAGGAGTCTAGCTGGTATTTAGTAAATACAAAATCAACAACAAAAGCCAAGTAACAAGCCCACCATTGTGTTAAGCCCTTCAGATGGGTCCAGCTCTATTGCAGGGGACAACAGTAAACGGTGACTGTTGAGAGATTTTCCGGAAGTGGATTTCTACAATTAGTAGAATTCTTAAGTGGATAACCCGGAGTAGCTGTATTTTACGAATAAAAGGCCAAATGAGCCGGGTGAGGTATAAACATCAAAACCACCTCGCAGGACCTGAGACCGTTTTTGTGTTTTTTTTTTTGGGGGGGGGGGTGCCTCCCAAAACTTTACGGCTTCTAAAATGGCTGCGGTCTGTAGTTGTGAGGCTGAAGTTCGGTTGCATAATGGAAAGGAAGGCCGTCAGGAAACTTAACCTTCTTTCCAAAACCACTGACTTGTACCCAATGTACTCCAAGGAAACACGAAAAGTATTTTAAAACCTACTAGAAACATTCCCACGTAACGGCGCTTAGTTTTTATGAGCTATTCGATGTTTATTTAGATGTGCTTTTCATTGTTTTTGCCCAAATTTTCAGCTCAAATCTATTTGCTAATAAGTACAAGGTACAGGGCTTGCAAGCAAGTTGGATAAACTGTTAGGAAAAATCCAGAAAGTTTTGTAAATGAGATTCTATTTTTACCTCTTCAGAGGAACTATTTTTGCTTTCCTCACAAAGGCGGCGGAGGAGTATTGAATACCGGAGGTGTGAGCTGTACTTGTTCTATAAATACTCCGCTGCGGACTGTGCGACAGGCATTGAGGCAGCGAGCGCAGAGATGGCTTTAGGGATGGAGATGCTGCTTGAGGAGCCCGCAGATAAGTTTTTCTATTAAAAAAGATAGGCGTTAGTGTATTTCTTTAGGGATTATAAGTAGTGAAAATACGGAGATACTGCTTTGCATTAAGTTCTTAGATAAATTTTAGGGAAAATATGAAGACTTAAAGAGTAGTTGGAGAAAGGAAGAGGGAAGAAAAAAGATAATTTTAGAACCTGAGGGAGGTTAAGAGCTGAAATTTTTTCATGGAGTGAAAAATTTAAAAGAATTGATGAGCTAGGACTGCAATGTCTGGATTTTTTTTTTAAAGCCTTAACTTGAAGGGCAACCTTTTACCTTAACATTAAAACGTTGGGTTACGTAAATCGAACCTAAACGTTTTAAAAGGTTGAGTTGTAGGTGATTAAAATACTACAAAGGCCATCTTAAGATTTAACTGAAGGTGGTTTCAGAAATAATGCCTTCAGATTCACGGCGCAGTAAAAATGGCGTCATTTGAAGCCTGCTTGATACTAAGGCTTTGTTTGGCTAAAGTTGACGGAAATATTAGGAATGGTAGGAAAGAAAATTGGAAGTTTGAAGTGGAAAATTCGGAAGACAGAAGTACAGGAAGGTGAAGAAAAAACTAGAGAAGATAAGAGATACACGTTTTAGAAGATAAAACCTGAGCCTAGTAAGTAGGCAGAAAAAGACAAATCTAGGAGAAAATTGAAAATACGGTCGAGTGCTTAAGATAGAATGAAAAGAAAGCTATTGGACGCAAACATACAAGATAGACGTCCAAAAATTTAGATAGTTCAAAATCAATAATGTTGGATAAATTACAGGAACAAAAACTAAGGAAATTTTTATAGCCAATAAGAATTTATTGTAAAAGCCCATCAACTTATTTCTGGTGGTGCAAAAGTTAGATCTCAGAAGATGAGGGTTTTTTTTTTTAAAACTACTGTAGACCAGGACCAACTTAGAAGAAAATCCGGAAACTAGGAGAGTCAATTTAAAATCTCAGCAAAAAGTTACTGAAGGGGACTGAAGTAACTTAAAAGTTAAGAATGTATTTGGGAGAGTTAAAAATCTGAAAGGCCTTAAATGCGGTAGCGTAGTTTCCTTTGGAAAATGTAAAGGACTTTATAAGTGAATTAAATTGAAGAGCAAGAATAACCATCGAGTTATTGGACTTTGAGCTAAGATGAATGTTTAAATCCTGAGGACTAGGCGCTAAATAACAGCTGACGCAGGTGCTACGCAGAAGTGGATTCAGTGAAGCTAGGAAGACAGGAGCGGCAGACAGGATTCGGAGCCAGTGTTGGTGAAAACTAGGACTGAGGAGCCAGCGGCAGTTCGTGAAGATAGGAAAGAGAAGCCCGGGAGCCAGTGCGACTTGGTGAAGGAAGCTAGGAAGAAGGAGCGAGTCCTAACGATTTGGAGGTGAAGCTAGGAGAGGATTCCAGGAAGGAGGAAGCCAGTGCGGTGTGGTGAAGCTAGCGTGCGGCTTGGCTTGGCAACCACGCGGAGGCGGCGAGCAGGCGGAGTGGAGGATAGATAGAGGATCCTAGAGCAGCAGACCAGTGTACGAGCCCCGCAGGGAGAGCCAGTGGTGTGGTAAAAATCCGTGAAGTCGGCACTATCGTGGGTTTTTTTTCCTCCTGTAACTCAGTATGGTAATATCTCTTATTAAATTTTCCTAATAGTAATGGGGGAGTTGTGTACTTAAGCATAAAGGGGATTTTATTACGGGGATGTAGGCCGGTTTTCGGGTGTCGTAGGTTTCTCTTTTTCAGGCCTATTTTCTCATGCATCTTGTCTGGAGCTTTTGAGGGCAGACTTCAAGGCCCGGAGGAATGGTAGATGGCAAGTGTTCTTGTTTTTAACCAATATGAGGGATGTCCTGAATTTGGTAGAACAACTGTGAGACAACTTCAGCAAGCTTTGTAAACAGGTTTTATATTCAGTTTGGGGGTAATGAAGCATTTCAGTTTCGTGAGTAGAGGGCCTACTTTTCTTTCCTCACCCTGTATTTTAAAAGTCTTCTAAATATGTAGTTTCGGTGTATAATTCTGGGCGGGGGGAGTTTTTTTGGGGGGGGAGCAAAATATGTTTTGAGTTCTTTTCCCTTTAGGTCTGTCTAGAATTCCAAAGGCAAATGACTCGAGGTAACAGGCGAAAAGAAAATCCAATATCAGGATAATCAGAACACTGCAGGTTTACAGTTATAGAAACTCTAGCACAAGCAGCTTTCACTTTGAGGTCTGTGGCGCAGCTGTCCATTGGAGTAATGGCTGGTAGTTTATTCTTTTTTTCCCCACCCCTTTATTAAATATTTTTATAAAGTACGTAACTGGTTATTTTTACTTAAATATTTTGGGGTGGTGTGAACAGGGAAGAGGGTGGGGGAGAAACTTTTTTTTTCTAAGATTTTCCACAGATTCTATAGTACTATTGACAATCTGAGTTAGAGAAGGATTGTACTGCTACGCTGTTTGGCACCAACACCTTCAGGGATTGGAGCAGCTTTTTTCCTTGGAAGAGTATTCCCAGTGAAGCTGAAATGTACAGCCCAGTGCAGCTTTGGTTCATATTCAGTCATCTCAGGAGAACTTCAGAAGAGCTTGACTAGGCCAAATGTTGAAGTTAAGTTTTCAAATAACGACTTTTAAGATACCTTTATTAAAGGGGAGGGGCAAATTTTGGCGATTTGTAGTTGGCAGTGGCTTGTAATGATTGGGATGGGGGGGGCGTGGGTTTAGGTAATTGTTTAGTTTTTGATTACAGATAAACTCATGCCAGAGAACTTAAATACTTAAGGTGGAAAAACTAAAGAAATCTCAACTTCCAAGTTGGCAAGTAACTCGAAATCCTCTGGTTCTGTTTTGCCCCAATTTTTGAATTTAACAGATGGGGAAGTTGATGACGATTCACTGGATTTAAAAGAGTAGGGCTTGGGAAAGGAAAATGACTGGGGGTTGGTCTGGCCCTCTGCGCTGACTTAGATAAAAACTTGGGGAATTTTTTTTTAAATGGTAAAGTTCGGATATAGTGTGTGGTTCTCTCTTGGAATATTTTTCAGGTGATTTAATAAAACTTAATACTACTATAGGAGCTTCAGAGCAAAGGAGGTGGCTTAATGATCCTGAAGGGATTTCTTCTGGTGGTAGCTTTTGTATTATCAAGTAAGATTCTTTTTTCGGCTGTATATAAGCAAGATTGTTTGGTTTATTCTTTTCTTTTTTAGCGTAGGAAAAGTTTGTTGTTAAGGTATGCTTCAAAATTATTGTTAATTGTATTTTGAATTTACATCTAAGCCTTGTAAATCATAACTGATAAGAGGGGGTGGGCTTTTGTTGATGAGGGAGGGGAAACCTTTTTTTTTTGTAGACTTTTTTCAGATAACATCTTCTGAGTCATAACCAGCCTGGCAATCTGATGGCCTAGATGGAGAGGGGAACAGCTCCTTGGTGAATGATAAGTAAAGGCAGAAAAGATTGTATTTCATACCTACATTGGGGAAAAAAGCATAACCCTGAGATTTTCTTCTGATGAACACATTGTCTGCACATGCAAAAAAAAAAGCAAATGAAAACTACCAATTTAAAGTTAATGGAATCTACTACTATAAAGTTAATGGCTTATCAAGCTGTATCCACAAAAATAATGAATTGATGAAAAATAAAAATAACGATACAATGAAGATCAAAATGTCAATCTCAATACTGCTTTTACAAAAGCAGAATTAAAAAAGCGAAATGAAAATAGCGCTACATATTAATCCTGGAAAAAAAAGAAGCTGAAATAATTGAAATGAGTGGGATCAAGTGAATTGAGAGGAGGAAGAGGCTGTGCTGTTTGCCAATCTTTCGTTTGCCTCAGACAGGTTTTTCTTCATTATCAGAAGAGTTGCTTCATTTCATCTGGGAGCAGAAAACAGCAGGCAGCTGTTAACAGATAAGTTTAACTTGCATCTGCAGTATTGCATGTTAGGAATAAGTGCTTACCTTTGTGAAGAGCTGTGGAAGTCCTAGGTCCCTTACCTAAGGGATTCCAGGATTGTGAGGCATCGTCCCATCCAGCCTTTTAAAATTAGACAGGACAGCGTTCCTGTGGGCTTTGATGATGGGACAGCACATTTCATTCAAGAGGCAAGTAATTCCTTAAAGCCTCTTGAGATTAGCAAAGATAATGTTTATAAAACTAAGAACATTTGTTTAGCCTTGAATCTGACAGCCCTATTTAAGGGATAGTATTGTACTGTTAAGAATTCAGATTTTGTTAATCTTGCTAAAATTCAAATGTTACGTGTATTGTGCAGAAAACCATTAAATCATTCAAAATAAAATACTTTTATTTTTAGAGAATGTATGCTTTTAGGAAGCTGTCTCCTTATTTAAATAAAACATTGTTTGTCTGTAGTTAGTGTTGGGGCAATCTGGGGGGGGTTTCTTCTCATCTTTCAGAAACTTTGTCTGCGAACACTCTTTAATGGACAAGATCAGGAAATTGAGCAGAAGAACGAATTTAATTTAAGGCAGGAAAAAATTTTGTCCTTCGTAAAAGTGATGAGCATTTAATAATTCCAGGCACATGGCAATAGAGGCCCTCTAAATAAGGAATAAATACCTCTTAGACAGGTGGGAGATTATGATCAGAAGAACAGGTAACTTAACTCCTACAATGTTTGCAGAAAGTCAGGAGTCTGTCTAGTGGTTAAACTAGAGTAATGGAATGTACTGTCCACATTTCCAGTTTGCATGTTAACTTTGCTTAGTCATCTCATCTGGTGTTAGCCAGTGTTCACACTGTTGGCCTACTTTTTAGATACCTGGTGGGGGGGTGGTTGGTTTTTTTTTTTTTTTTTAAAGAATTTTCCTTTGCAGAGGCTTCATTTCATCCTTCGTGAAGCTTTTCAGGATTTTGGCTTTCATGTAAACGCTTGGCTCTGCCTTCTGTTCTCCTAGGGAGTGTTTCAGACCTTGCAGTGAGTTTATCGGCATATTTAAGTATAAACATTTTTCCCCTTGAATTTGGAGGGAAGGGAGGAGAGGGTGGGGCTTACTTGTTTTAGCTTTTTTTTTTACAGACTACACAGAATGCAGTTGTCTTGACCTCAGGTCTGTGTGTTCTCTTGGCAAGTAATACAGTACTGTTCTGATCCGCTGCTATTAGAATGCATTTTGAAACGACTGGAGTATGAGTCAAAGTTGTGTTTCCCCCAATGCTTGGAGTGGAGTAGTGATTGTTAAAAGAAAATCCAGCTGAGTGATAAAAGGCTGAGTGTTGAGGAAATTTCTGCAGCTTTTTAAGCATTCATGTTTGTGATTGGAGCGGAGTCCCTTTTGCTGTGCTTTTTTTTAGGTAAAATGCTTTTTGTTCACTTCTGGTAAGGGGGTGGGGAGGGCACTGAAGCCTTTAGTCTTTTCCAGATGCAACTTTAAAATCAGTGACAAGAAATAATTCCAAACGAGCAGCACTCTTGAAGAAATTTAACTGGCAAGTGGAAATGTTTACCAACAGTTCAGTGGTCTTAGTGCATTTGTTTTTGTTTGGGTGTCTCTCTCTCCTCCCCTGGTCTTAATTTCATATACAGGAACATTCAAAACAACAGACAGACGTATGCGAAAGGCCAGAGAAGCCAGACCCAGTAAGGAAAAATAGCTTACTTACTTTTAAAATAATAAACCAAAAAACACTGCATTTTAAATGTGGGGATTGGGAACCACTAGTTCTTGCAGATGGTATTCTTCAGACTATAGAAGGAGCTTCCAGTTGAATTCACCAGTGGACAAAATGAGGACAACAGGTGAACAAGTTTTTTCTATGTCTACATACCAAGTCAGATCTGTATGAGTAAACAACAATTCAGTGTTAAATGACCTTTCAGCTTTACGCTGGAGTCAACAGCATGAGCAAGTTGTTTGTTGGCCTGGGGGTGGAGGGGTGAGGTGGGCGCTAAGCCTTTTTTTTAAGATTTTTCAGGTACCCCTCACTAAAGGCACCAAAGGCTTAAAGTAGGACAACCATGGAGTCTTCCTGTGGCAAGAGAGACAACAAAGCGCTATTAACTAAGGTCAATCAAAATGGTGTCGGCCTCACAGCCCCATCTTCTGTTAGAAATGAGGACTTGACTCAACCCCCTTGACAATGTGCATTGAGGCTCTCTGGGGGAGCGAGCATTTAAAGGAATGCTTGAGTACCTTGTATATATATCCCTGTGCTTGTCCTAATATTTAATTTGGCTGTTTTCATAGCAGCTGTTAATGAAGCCTGAACTTCAAGTGATGCTTGAAGGGGAGGGAAAGGGGGAAAGCGGGCAACCACTTTTCCCTAGCTTTTCCAGAAGCCTGTTAAAAAGCAAGGTCTCCCCACAAGTGACTTCTCTGCCACATCGCCACCCTGTGCCTTTGGCCTAGCGCAGACCCTTCACCCCTCACCTCGATGCTGCTGGTAGCTTGGATCCTTGTGGGCATGATCCATAATCGCTTTTAAGGTAATTGCCAAGGTCTTCCGGTGGGTTGCACTACTAGAAAAGACCATTAATTTACCTGTCAACAGGTAATATTTAGACCACAACTAAAAAGCTCTTAAAGTGTTGTAAATGTGTGGCATTATCCAATGACTTTAAAAAAACATTTCAAACCAGTAAGTGGAGAAATAGCATCTAAGAACTGTCATATTGGGTGGGAGAGTACATTTATGAACTGAAAAGTGTTTTGGCAGTTGAGAGGGCTGTTGGGTGGGATTGCAAAAATTCTCTGCTAAGACTTTTTCAGGTGAACATAACAGACTTGACCAAGCTAGCACCTTAGCTGAAGCAGATTCTCCAGTGCTCTTCAATAGGGTTATTGATAAAGGTTTTTCTTTTCCTGAGAAAACAAAATCTTTTTTGTTTTCTCAGGTTTTGCTTTTTTGCCTTTTCTTATCTTAAAAAAAAAAGCAAAAGATGCTGGTGGTTGGCACTCCTGGTTTCCAGGACGGGGTTCAAATCCCTGTGGCGTCTTTGCTTGACTTTTACTCTCCAGACTCTACTTCCTGTCTCTCAGGTGCTAGGCCTTAGAATTAGGGGAGGTGGAAGATAATAGTGTGAAACTCTGCATTTGTGTTTACATGACAACGTAATGTAACTACCATGCATCTAATTTGCAGATATTCCTCATGCAACTAGTGATTGGAGAAGCCTGTTTTGAAAAATTGATTACACATATC
The DNA here is from genome assembly GCF_002263795.3 of Bos taurus. Taxonomy (NCBI): domain Eukaryota; kingdom Metazoa; phylum Chordata; class Mammalia; order Artiodactyla; family Bovidae; genus Bos; species Bos taurus. Next base: position 43,678,832 of record NC_037356.1, read on the forward strand.
AATAAAAATTGAAAAAACTTCACTGGTGTGATTCATTTATGTATATACCAAACTTCTGTTCGTGAATAGAAAATGGATGTTTTGTGAGTGTTCTGCCTGGTTCCTGTATAAGTATATGGTTCTGTCATGCAGCCCCATCTCCAGGAAGAGCAGGGATCTACAGAGGAAAGGGGTGAAATGGGTGAGTGACCTGAAAGACACTTGTTTAAAGAAACCTACTTTCTGCTGCTTAGCAGTTGCCTGTAAGCTGGATTGGGATAAAGAGAAACAACTGGGGAACATGGGGAGGAGAGGTGTTACATTGATTCTATCTAAGTAAGGCCAGTCTAAGAGCTCTGACAGTAGGTGACTCGCACACAATCTTTTAAAGTTGTCAATTCCCAAGCTACAAGTTGAGTATGTGGTCACGTGTCCTGTGGAATTCCTGTATGTTCAATTGCCAAGTCGTCCCCAACTCTTAGCAACGCCATGGACTGCAGCACGCCAGGCTTCTCTGTTACTGTTTCCCAGAGTTTGCTCAAAAATTCCATCGAGTCAGTGATGCCATCCAACCATCTCGTCCTCTCCCCTTCTGCCTTCATTTTTTGCCAGTATCAGGGTCTTTCTAGTGAGCTCGCTCTTCATATCAGGTGGCCAAAAATGGCCTGTATACCAGCAGATAATGCCTCATTTGCAAGTGAAATACCCTCATGGTCCCACCCATTCTCTAAATCCCTAAAATGTCCTAGCTCAGATTGTATTCCCTGCATAGGTAGGTAAAAGGCTCCCAGTAAATCTGGCCAGTGAAACCGGGTTATAGGTCTACAGGTCTCCCAGCCTTGGCTATACCCTTGGCCCAGTGGAGGGCAGTGTTAAGTTACTTGGTTGTTTCTGACTGCACTAGCCCACCAGGCATCTCTGTCCACGGAATTCTCCAGGCAAGGATACTGAAGTGGGCAGAGGCTTTAGCAAATGAATTTCTGTCCTGTACTTCTGAACTCAAGTTATGTGTTGCAAATGGAGAAGCAAGCTCTGGGACACTGGCAAGGCGGGAGTGCTGGAATTTGAACCCTAACCTTCAACACTTCAACTCTATGGTCTACTTAAGTGCACGAATGTCCTCACATAATTATCCAGGGACTTGCCTGGTGGTGCAGTGGATATAAATTGGTCGGCCAATGCAGGGGTCATGGGTTCAATCCCTGGTGCAGGGAGATTCCACATGCTGCGGAGAGCAACAACCTACACTCTAGAGCCCAAAAGTCACAACTGCAGAAGCCTGTGCACCTAGAGCCCACTGTAAGAAGCAGCTCATGCACCTCAAAGAACAGTAGCCCCTGCTGGCTGCAACTAGAGAAAGCCAGTGGGTAGCAATGAAGACTCAGCACAACCAAAAATAATTTTTTTTTAAAGAATCAACTGTCCAACTATATGTAACAAGGACCTAGCTTATATAGCACAGGGAATATCTTGCACAGGCAATATCTTATAATAACCTATAATGGAAAAGAATCTGAAAAGTATATAATGTATATGCAATTTATATACACATATATATAATCTTCACTTGCTGTTCACCTGAAGCACAACATTGTAAACCAAATACACTTGAATTAAAAAAATAACTGTCCAGTGGGTCAGCAGCAATCTAATCTCCAACACGGTCCCTGGGCTTGGTTAAGTACCTATTCTGAATTGATGCCATTCCAGTACCTTATGGAGAAGTCTTTGTTCTTCCAGAGCTGTATTACTCCCTGGAAGGACTTCCCCGGAGAGCAAAGGAGAAGAGCGGCTAGGGATTCACCAGGGGCTACATGGTTCCTGGCACTGCTTAGGCTCAAAATTGGCCAGGATCGGGAAATGTCAGTGCCAGGGTCAGCAATAAGAAGGGCCAGAGAAGCAGGCCGGAAGTCATTTCCTCCTTGGCACAAAAAGAGAATACAGAAGGAGGCCAGCATAAAACTTCTGAAGGCTATATCCAAGTCAAGGGGCTAGGTCTCAATAATATAAATGAACCCCCAGGCAAGTCTTTTATATACCCCTTCAGCTTTACCAAGGGCTTTCACACTGGGCTTTTTGGTATTTCATTATCCTGATAATTTCAGTAGTTCTGTGGGTGCCTAATAAACATGAGTATTGGAGAAGAAAATGGCAACCCACTCCAGTGTTCTTGCCTGGAGAATCCCAGGGACGGGGGAGCCTGGTGGGCTGCCGTCTATGGGGTAGCACAGAGTTGGACACAACTGAAGCGACTTAGCAGCAGCAGCAGCAGCAGCGAGTGAGATAGCTCCATTTTGTAACCTCTCCAAACTTGTCCTGAAGTCTCCCAGGCCCAGGGATAGTTGGTTTGGACTTGGGAAATAGATTTCTGACCTCAGTCAAAGGGTGCAACTAGGAGAATGAGACTTGGAGAGAGGGCAGGGTATACGGAAAGTGAAAAATGGGGGTATCTAGCTGGGTTGCTGATTCAGATGCTCTGAAAATCTAGGAGATGTGTCAGATCCTGGTGTCTTGGCTGGCTCTGACAAGTTGGCAAACCGGGATGTCATGTGTCCTTTCCAGGTCCTTGCTTTCCTGCTGGTTAAATGGAGATAATGTCCTGTCTACCTGCTATGGTAAGGACAGCTAGCCACAGGAGATGCAAATTTATGAAACTGGAAATGAGTGTGCTTTGCCACCATCTAGTGGACTATAACAGTATTGCACATCCTGTCCGTGGAGTGTTTCTTAATGCTACCCTTGTTCGTTCAACAAATGTTTATTTTTATTGCTGACCATTTAGGTATGACCTAAATCAACTCCCTTACGATTATACAGTGGAAGTGACAAATAGATTCAAAGGATTAGATCTGATAGAGTGCCTGAAGAACTATGACCAAAAATTCAGGACATTGTACAGGACGTGGTGATCAAAACCATCCGCAAGAAAAAGGAATGCAAAAAGGCAAAATGGTTGTCCGAGGAGGCCTTACAAATATCTGAGAAAAGAAGAGAAGTGAAAAGGGAAGATATACCCATCTGAATGCAGAGTTCCAAAGAATAGCAAGGAGAGATAAAGTGAAAGTGAAGTCGCTCAGTCGTGTCTGACACTTTGCGAACCCATGGATTGTAGCCCGTGGAATTTTCCAGGCAAGAGGACTAGAGTGGGTTGCCATTTCCTTTTCCAGGGAATCTTCCTGACCCAGGGATCAAACCTGGTCTCCCACATTGCAGGCAGAGGCTTTACCTCTGAGCCACCAGGGAAGCAAGAACACACATAGAACTATACAAAAAAGATCTTCACGACCCAGATAACCACGGTGGTGTGATCACTCACCTAGAGTCAGACATCCTGGAGTGTGAAGTCAAATGGGCCTTAGGAAGCATCACTACGAACAAAGCTAGTGGAGGTGATGGAATTCTAGCTGAGCTATTTCAAATCCTAAAAGATGATGCTGTTTAAGTGCTGCACTCAATATGCCAGCAAATTTGGAAAACTCAACTGGGGCCACAGGTCTGAAAAAGGTCAGTTTTCATCCCAATCCCTAAGAAGGGCAATGCCAAGGAATGTTCAAACAAGTGCACAATTGTACTCATTTCACATGCTAGCAAGGTAATGCTCAAAAATCTTTCAAGCTAGGCTTTAACAGTATGTGAACCAAGAACTTCCAGATGTACAAGCTGGATTTAGAAAACGCAGAGGAACCAGAGATAAAATTGCCAACATCCATTGGCTCACAGAAAAAACAAGAGAATTCCAGACAAACATTTACTTCTGCTTCATTGACTACGCTAAAACCTTTGACTGTGTGGCTCACAACAAACTGTGGAAGATTCTTAAAGAGATGGGAATACCAGACCACCTTACCTGCCTCCTGAGAAACCTGTATGCAGGGCAAGAAGCAACGGTTAGAACCAGACATGGAATAACAGACTGGTTCAGAATTGGAAAAGTAGTACGTCAAGGCTGTATATTGTGACCCTGCTTATTTAACTTAAGTGCAGAGTACATCACGTGAAATGCTGGGCTGGAAGAAGCACAAGCCGGAATCAAGATTGCCGGGAGAAATATCAATAACCTCAGATATGCAGATGACACCACCCTTATGGCAGAAAGTGAAGATGAGCTACAGCCTCTTGATGAAAGTGAAAGAGGAAAGTGAAAAAGCGGGCTTAAAACTCTACATTCAAAAAATGAAGATCATGGCATGTAATTCCATCGCTTCATGGCAAATAGATGGGGAAACAATGGAAACAGTGACAGATTTTCTTCTGTTGGGCTCCAAGATCACTGCAGATGGTGACTGCAGCCATGAAATTAAAAGATGCTTGGTCCTTGGAAGAAAAGTATGACAAACTTAGACAGTGTATTTAAAAGCAGAGACATTCATTACTTTGCAAAAAAGATCTGTATAGTCAAATGCCAGGGTCCAGCCCCAGCAGGATCCAAGGATACCCTCAGGATGGATGGCGTGGCGAGAGAGATGACACGGGTCTTATAATGGACTGGAACCTGATGGTCCGGGGTTGAACAATAGAGAAGAAAGAAGAAAGAAAGAGGTTGATATTCCTTGGTTTACACAGAAAGCCAATAAAGTCCCTGACACGGGACTTGCTCTGTTCACAGAGGCCTCAGGCGCCCTCTCGATGGGGCGAAGACACAGAGCGCTTTCTCGATTGGGTCTTAGAAGCCCAGGCAAAAAAGTGAACTCAGAGAGCCTCTGTGCTCCAGGGAATCAGCCTGAAAAAAAAAGGAGAAAGAGAGAAAGAAAGACACAGAGAGGAGAGCTCTGGTGAAATGGGATCCACAGCTTTATTTTCAAAAGGAGCTTTTATGCCCTGAGTTACACATTTCCAGAAGTGAAAGATACAAAGTCATGCAGAGTCAGCTCAACATTACATCAGTTTCACCTTCTTTGGGACCAGGATGTTTTCTGCATACCTTTTCATTTACAAGGGCCTTTGTGTTATGTGGGAGAAGGCAATGGCACCCCACTCCAGTACTGCTGCCTGGAAAATCCCATGGATGGAGGAGCCTGGTAGGCTGCAGTCCATGGGGTCGCTGGGAGTCGGACACGACTGAGCGACTTCACTTTCACTTTTCACTTTCATGCATTGGAGAAGGAAATGGCAACCCACTCCAGTGTTCTTGTCTGGAGAATCCCATGGATGGAGAAGCCTGGTGGGCTGCAGTCCATGGGGTTGCACAGAGTCGGACACGACTGAAGCGACTTAGTAGTAGTAGTAGTTGTGTTATGTACATTATCTTCTGGCCCTGTGGCCTGCCAACATTTTATGACTCTTTCCTGATAAAGGTTGGTCAACCAGAAAACTTGTTTTCTCTTTTAAAGTGTTTTTTCTTTATTTTTCCAATCTGCATCACCCTCAAAAAAGTACTAAATAAAGTTACATTTCATAGAGCAAAGGTATAATGGGTTACAACAAAGAAAGAGCTCATTAACTCAGGGTCTTATGTTGCTAATGTCAAGGCTACTACTTGTTTTTCCTACATTTCAACTATATTAATTAATGCACTCTCAGGCACACAGTGGGTAAGGGATGTGGAGACTTGGCAGCAAGCATTGGCTCAACAATGAAACCCTTCATGAGTACTATCTAATAATTTTTCATCTCTCAAAGGACTCTATGCTCATTAGGACTTTTAGAATGCTTAGGCTTCCCGTGCCTTTCATGGTTGGGGAGTTGTGAGCAATTATTTGCGTTAGTTGCAAGAGTATGGATAAACCTGTCAAGCAAGCTAAAATGAATTGAGATACTCCTTTCATGCCCAGGAGACTTATTAATTAGAGCCCTAAGTTGATTTTTTTCAGAGAAAGGTGGTCGGGGACAGCCCCCTGCTAATGTCAGAAGAGTTGGTGAAAGGCATAATATAGTAAACAGTAGACAGACAGACTTTGGTTTTGGGGTAGATGCTCAAGCAGGTCCAGGGAGTCCCTCGAGTCCTGATCCACCTTGCCTGTCAGGTCTCTTCCGCATGACCTTGTCATGGGTGGGATCTCCCATGCTGGCTCCCGGCAGTCAAAGCTATTGTTTTCCCAGTAGTCATGTATGGATGTGACAGTTGGACCATAAAGGCTGAGCACCAAAGAATTGATGCTTTTGAACTGTGGTGCTGGAGAAGACTCTTAAAGAGTCCCTTGGACTGCAAGGAGATCCAACCAGTCAATCCTAAAGGAAATCACTCCTGAATATTCATTGGAAGGACTGATGCTGAAGTTGAAACTCCAATACTTTGGCCACCTGATGCAAAGAGCCAATTCATTGGAAAAGACCTTGATGCTGGGAAAGACTGAAGGCAGGAGGAGAAGGGGACGACAGAGGATGAGATGGTTGGGTAGCATCACAGACTCAATGGACATGAGTTTGAGCAAGCTCCAGGAGATGGTGAAGGACAGTGAAGCCTGGCATGCAGCAGTCCATGGGGTCACAAAGAGTTGGACATGATGGAGCGACTGAACAATAGCAACAGTATTCCATTGCATGGATATCATCATTTGAGTCTTTTCCCATTTTTTCTAATTATGACTAAAGGTGTTATGAACGCTGCTTACAAGTCTCTGTGGATATAAATTTTCCTTTTTCTTGGTATGTTGTATGGTAGGTATATAAGTAGTTTTTAAGAGATTTCCAAACTATTTTCCAAAGTGGTTGTACCGTTTTGGATCCTCACCAGTAGTGTATGAAAGTTCCAGTTGCTCGATATTCACCATCATATGGTTTGATCATATCTTTAAATTTTAGCTATTCTCATGAATACGTAGCGATATCTCATTGTGATTTTAATTTGCATTCTGACTCTTGCTCATTGGAAGGGATGCTATGGCAAACCTAGACAGCATATTAAAATGCAGAGACATCATTTTGCCAACAGAGAACATATAGTCAAAGCTAGGGTTTTTCCAGTAGCTGTGTACAGATGTGAGAGTTGGACCATAAAGAAGGCTGAGCACCAAAGAGTTTATGGTTTTGAACTGTGGTGCTGAAGAAGATTCTTGAAAGTCCCTTGGACTGAAAGGAGATCAAATCAGTCAATCCTAAACGAAATCACTCCTGAATATTCATTGGAAGGACTGATGCTGAAGCTGAAACTCCAATACTTTGGTCACCTGATGCAAAGAACTGGCTCATCGGAAAAGACTCTAATGCTGGGAAAGATTGAAGCAGGAGGAGAAGGGGACGACAGAGGATGAGATGGTTGGATAGCATCACCGACTCAATGCACATGAATTTGAACAAATTCTGGGAGATAGTGGAGGACACAGGAGCCTGGTGTGCTGTAGTGCATGGTGTAGCAAAGAGTTGGACATGAGTTAGCACTGAACGACAGCATGACTAATGATGTTTAGAATCTTTTCGTGTGCTTACTTGCCATTTATATATTTTCTTAGGTGTAGTGTCTATTCATGGAGAAGGCAATGGCACCCCACTCCAGCACTCTTGCCTGGAAAATCCCATGGACGGAGGAGCCTGGTGGGCTGCAGTCCATGGGGTCGCTAGGAGTCAGACACGACTGAGCGACTTCACTTTCACTTTTCACTTTCATGCATTGGAGAAGGAAATGGCAACCCACTTCAGTGTTCTTGCCTGGAGAATCCCAGGGATGGGGGAGCCTGGTGGCCTGCCGTCTATGGGGTCGCACAGAGTTGGACACGACTGAAGCAACTTAGCAGCAGCAGCAGTGTCTATTCAGGGTTTTTGGCCAGTGTTATTGGGATGTTTATCTTTTTATTGCTGAATTGTAAGAGCTTTTACATTTATCAGGTTTAAGTTCTTTGTCAATGTATATTTTCAATATATTTTCTTTCAGTATGTGCCTTGACTTTTCATTTTTTTGTAACTGTCTTTTCAGAGTGGTGGTGGTTTAGTTGCTAAGTTGTGTCCAACTCTTGGAACTCCATGCACTGGAGCCGGCCGTGCTCCTCTGTCCGTGGAATTTTCCAGGCAAGAACACTGAAGTGGGTTGCCATTTCCTTCTCCAGGGGATCTTCCTGACCCAGGAATTGAACCCAGGTCTCCTGCATTGCAGGCAGATTCTTTACGAACTGAGCTACGAGGGAAGCCTGTGTTTTCAGAGTAGAAGTTTTAAATCTTCAACAAATCACTAATGTGTACAGTAACATGGAGAAATTTCAAAATAATTACATTGTGAAGAAGAAGCCAGTTTTAAAAAAATACATACAGGGAATTCCCTGGCAGTCCACTGGTTATGACCTTTCACTGCCAAGGGTGCAGTTTCAATCGCTGGTTGGGAAACTGAGATCCTGCAAAGTCAGTGACACTGTCAAAAAAAAAAGTACATACAGTCCGGTTCCATGTATACAAAATTTTTCAAAAATAAAAACTAATCTAAAATAACAGCCAAGGAATTCCCTGGTGGTACAGTGGGTAAGAATCTGCCTGCCAATGCAGGGGGCACAGTTTCAATCTCTGGTTCGGGAAGATCCCACATGCCTCTGAGCAATGAAGCCCATGTGCCACAACTACTGAGCCCAGGGGCTGCGACTACTAAAGCCCGTGAGCCCAGAGCCTGTGCCCCGTAAGGAGAGAAGCCCCCACGGTGAGAAGCCTGCACCACAATGAAGAGTGGCCTCCACTTATGCAGCTGGACAAAGCCCTCACATAGCAACAAACATCCAGTGCAACCGAAAAGCATAAGAGAAATGATTAAAAAAATAAAACAGCTGACTAGGAGTTACAAAGGAGCACAGGGAAACCCTGGGAGTAATGAAGATGTTCATGGCCTGGATCGTGGGTTTCAAGGATGTACATTTATGTCAGAAGTTATCCAATTACGTACTTCAGTTACTTGCACTTTATTGTACATTGATAAACTGTAAAATAAAGTGCACACACATGAACTAGCATTTCTCGTTCACTTACTGTGTGCCAAACACTGACCAGATGCTGGGGATGCAAAGAGAAAGAGTGGACTGTCTTGAGCAGCTCAAGACTTGAAGTAGAGCCCTCCTTGTCACTTCCCCAAGGTTGGGCTGACGGGGTGTGTTCCAGACCCATCTCTGCTCCTTGATCCTGTTTTCACAGATTCCCTGTTAGGGTTCCCTTGCCGATTCCAGCTGTGCCCTCCTCACCGGCCTCCACCCAACCTCTGATACCCACACCCCACTTGACCGGCAGTCTTTCCTTCCCCCTACAGGAGCCACTCACACCCACACACATCTTCTCCTGTCCTGTCTCTGGCCTTCCCTCATGCCTTTCCCCCTTTCTAGAATACTCTCTGTCCTCACCAATCTCCAGGGTGAATCCCACTCCTTCGAGGTTCAGCCCCCTCCCTCAGCCCTCATCTGGGCCGTCTTGCCTGGAGCCCCCATCGTGCATGATCCCCAACCTCCTGGAGCCTGTGTCTTGGTTCCCATCCAAGCCCTACCTGGGCACCGACCCACGACCATGCTCTGGCTCACTCCACTAAAACAGGAGGACCATATCGTCCTGAACAGATGTGCATGTACACGTGTGCATGTGAGAGCCCTGGTCACAGCCCCTGGTGTTGTTGCACACTTGCCAGAGCAGCTCTTACAAAATTAAGGAAGTTTTTGACAGTGACTATTTTTTGGCTGCACCATGCAGCTTGTGGGATCTCAGTTCCCCCATCGGGGCTTGAACCCAGGCTCCTGGCATTGACAGCGTGGGGTCCTAACCATGGGGCCGCCAGCAAACCCCCTTTCTTTTGTATCTTCATAACCTTTTTTATACTGCTTTTAGACTTATAGAAAAATTGCAAAAATAGTACAGCGAGATATAGTGACTTTTTTTTTTAACCAAGAAACACATCAAATCGACACACTCTTACGTTACAACATCAACAACTAATTCAACATCCAGGGAAAGAGATTCATTACTGAACTCAACACAACAGTTGGGAACAATCTGGAACAAATGGAATCATGGATCAGATTTGGTTGAGCCAAGAGCACTCAGCTTTGGACGGCAGTCCTGCCAAGCCTGAGAGTGGGCAGAGTGGAAACAGAACGGGTGGTCCTAGACTTGCAGGCCTAAGGCAGGATGCTAAGTGAAGTGGGAACTGTTGGAGGGTCTTGAGCAGTGGAGCCAGGTGACCTGCCTTACCTTCTCTAAAGATCTCTCTAGGGGCTGGAGAACAGGGGCTTGCAGGGGACATCAGTTGCCTTAGGACCCAGCAACAGAGGCTGGTGGCCTGTGGCTGGGGGAGGGGCAGCGGAGGTGGTGGTGCCAGGTGACTGGAGGCCCAGTCCCCATGCTGGTGGCCTTCGGGGATGGGAGCGGAAGCGTTGGGGTTACCTTGGCTTCTGGTCTGGAAAGGGTGGAGTTGCTGAGCTAGCTGGGGACATGGAGAGCTGTTTGAGTCTGTTAGACATCTGGGCTGGGCAAAGGGGAGGGTCCCCACTGTGGTGAGGGATGCAGATGGCATTTAAAACCCCAAACTCCATGAGATGACCTGGGATGACTTGCCCTGGCCAGACCAGCTGCCTGGCCTTAGTTCCTCAGCCTAAAATTCTTCCCTGGAAGCCACCCTCCCCCCTAGCCCACCTTGGCGCCTGTGACCAGGGATTGGAACTCTGAAGGCACCACTGGGATTCAGCATCACAAACCTGTCATACGGACACTGCCAATACCCAGCAAACAGTGTGGTCGTCCCCTCCTCTTCCCACCAGGGAAAGAAACCACACCAGGCCTCCTGGCAGCCCAAGTGCCCCTTTCGAAAGGGCATCATTAGTCGCTCAGTCATGTCCAACTCTTTGTGACCCTGTGGACTGTAGCTTGCCAGGCTCCTCTGTCCATGGGATTTTCCAGGCAAGAATACTGGAGTGGGTTGTCTTTTCCTTTTTCCGGGGATCTTCCCAACCCAGGGATTGAACACCAGTCTCCTGTGTTGCAGGCAGATTCTTTACCGTCTGAGCCACCAGGGAAGGTGGAGTCAAAAGGGCTCTACCTGGAACCTGGAACAATGGCAGTAGGGGTGCAGGGGGGTAGGCGGCCAACAAACCTGGGAAGGAAGATGCGAGCATGTAGAGCAGAGGGGGATGGGGGTGTCTCACCCTCATCTGACCTGGGCCACTTTCCCCAGAGAAGTGATGCTAGGGGAGGGCGAGGGTGGTGGCAGAAGCTGACAGGTTCCCAGGCCAGTGCTGAAATGGTGTTACTGGGAACCAGGCATTCCCTGGCTCAAGCAACTGACAGTCAAACAGGTGGCTCAAGCTGCACTCATTTCTGCCCATGTGGAGCCAGGCCACCTGGAGACAGTGCAATCCCTTCATCCCTTTGCCTCACTAGGCTGTCCCATCCTGCCTGCACTCACCCGCTCATAACAGTCATCCACACACCATCAGTAGTCACTGCACTGAGGTTTGAACCCAGGCAGCCTGGCACACACCCAACTTACATTCTCAGCACATTCGCCAGCCAGCTGGGCCTGGGCCTGGTGACACAGTAGGCATGGGCCCTAACACCATCAGCCCTGACATGCTCACTAACGCTGGGTGCACAGGCCCTTAGGGTCAGGCCAGAAGCCTCAGGGCTGGGAGGAGGGTAGGCTTCCTGGAGAAGCAGGCATCTGAATTCAATCTTGACAAAATGTTGGGACTCACTCATGCAAGGACAGGGGGAACGTCAGGCCAAGGGAGAGCCAAGACAGGAGGCTGAAAGTGTCCGTCCGTGGAGTTACACCCTCAATTCCAGGTGATCATGGTTCCCAACCTACTCTATGTCACCCCTGAGCTGTGGGGACCGCCCCACCCCAATCCCCACTCCAGATCTTTTCTTGGGCCTCCCCAACTTTCACTTTCTCTTGATTTCTTTTTTCCTCTCCTTCCAAAGCTTCCCTGGTGGCTCAGATGGTAAAGAATCTGCCTGCAATTCAGGAGACCCGGGTTCGATCCCTGGGTTGGGAAGATCCCCTGGAGAAGAGAATGGCAACCCATTCCGGGATTCTTGCCTGGAGAATTCCATGGACAGAGGGGCTAGGTGGGCTACAATCCATGGGGTCACAAAGACATGGGCATGACTGAGCGACTAACACTTTCACTTTTCACGACTTGCACTTATTTCTAATCTTTTGGTGTCATTCATACAAGGGCTTGGAGAAGGCAATGGCACCCCACTCCAGTACTCTTGCCTGGAGAATCCCAGGGATGGCGGAGCCTGGTGGGCTGCTGTCTATGGGGTCGCACAGAGTCAGTCACGACTAAAGCGACTTAGCAGCAGCAGCAGCAGCATACAAGGGCTTCCCTGGTAGGTCAGCTGGTAAAGAATCTGCCTGCAATGCAGGAGAGACCAGTTCAATTCCCAGGTTGGGAAGATTTGCTAGAGAAGGGATCTGCTGGAGTAGGCTACCCTTGTGGCTCAGCTGGTAAAGAATCCACCTGCAACAACAAAAAAAATTATTTAAAAAAGACAAAAAAAAAAAAGAATCTGCCTGCAATTCGGGAGACCTGGGTTTGATCCCTATGTTGGGAAGATCCCCTAGAGAATGGGAATAGCTACCCACTCCAGTATTCTGGCCTGGAGAATTCCATGGACTGTAGAGTCCAGAGGGTTGCAAAGAGTTGGACACAACTGAGCGACTTTCACTTCACTTCATACATTTGTACCCAGGACACTGATTTTTCACAATGGCCTACTTGTGCCCCAGCTGCTCAGCTCCCCATTGCTTTCTTGGATCCTATTTCTTCCTTCTGGACTCAAGGTCCTTTTTTAAAAAATATTTATTTGGCTACATGAGGTCTGCCCTAGTTGTGGCATGCAAACTCTGAGTTGTGGCTTGTGGGATCTAGTTCCCTGACCAGGGATTGAACCCAGGACCCCTGCCTTGGGAGCATGGAGTCTTAGCCACTAAACCACCAAGTCCCAAGGTCCTGCTTCCTAAGGTTCTGGAAGTTCTCTCAGCAAGGATTTCTGAGTGGTAAATACTTAGAGCCTTTGTTTGAAATATCTTTATTTCACTGTCTGCTTTCACAGCCAGTTGAGCTGGTATGGCACTTTCAGTAGCCCTCACTTCTCAGCATCTGAAGATGTTGTCTGGATTCAGTTGTTGCTTTTCAGAAACTGCCTCTGTCCCACATTCTGCCTTCTTGGACCCTGAGTCCTCACAAGTTGCTTCTGGTTCCTCTGGGCCATTTGAGGAATCTCCAGATGGGAATCTCCCAAGGATGAAGCTCTTGGCATCCTACATTGCCCCAATTTCAGTCCTCAGAGCTGTCTGCCATTGAAGGAGGAGACAGGCAGAACAGGCTCCATCTTGAAAGCAGGACTCCTTCTTGGGCCGGACTGTGGACTTTGAGCTATATGCCCAGTATCTATGGAAATGATGTACTGTCACGCGAATGTATGTTCCTTGGTTCTTTGGTCACAACAAAGATTCGGAGTGACGGACATTAAAGCCCCCTCATCGTGTCACAGCTCTCAGGTCTCGAAAGGACCATGTTATAGCTCTTAGACATATCAGTGTTACAGCTCTATTTTATTTAGAAGAGAGCAGGAAAATCCATCTCTGAGGTGTGAGGGCACGTAGATCCTAAGACGTGAAGAGAAGAACGCCCCAGGGCAACGAGTGAGCTCGAGTGCTACCTTTGTCTCCTCTTTTTATATGTTTATCTCTCCCTGGGCCTGTCCTATGTAAATTGGGCCAGCCAGGAGTGTTGTTTGTTTTACCTGAGGTCCTCACTCCGGTCCTCGGACCTTCTTTTGTTCTATTTTCAAGGGTTTTTCCCTTCCTTGTCTTTTAGCCACCGCCATTTTGGACTCCTTGTCCCTATTCTGCGTACCTAACAATACCAACTGGAAAACCAGACCCCCCCGGATGGAAGAGCCCCAGGGCTCGTACATCTGTGTAACCCAATAGAATCATAAATTTTATTATGCTTATTGGGGTATGACCACAGGCCTGTTGATAACTGTCCACTGTTAACTACCTAGGCTTAAGGCATATGAATCACGGGTTTAACTTTGATTGTATCTTTTCCTTTGTTCAGACTAGTTTCAGGGAATTTGGGGAAGTGGGTTTGGGCATGTACACTTTGGGTACATAAGGTTTTCACAAAAACTGGTCGGGCTCCTTGGCTAAGAGGAGACTCTGCCTTGGGCCCGTCGGTGTAATAAACTGCACTCCACTATCTGCATTGTCCTTCTGAGTGAGTTTGTTTCCCAGAACATGTGGCTACAATACCATTACCCTGCTCACAAAGTACCCTACCTCTCTGCCCCATGCGGTCCTTGGGCCTCTCTCCTTCTGTGTGACTCTCCCCTCTCCTGCTCCCCACCCCAGATTCTCTTCTTCCTCCTGACTCTCCACCTCCTGCCCAGCTTCAGCATCACCCATGCCTCCCACTGCCCACTGCCTCTGCCCTGGTCCAGCCACCAGCTCCCTGTACTGCACATCTACAACCCTTCCTGAGAGTTCTCTACATGATAATTTTACCCCTTCCAGTCCTTTCCCAGGCTGTGGCCTGATAGACGCTTCTAATGTGCAAATCTGATCCTGCCACCCACCTCGTTTTCTCCCAGAGTCGAGCTCCATCACCTGACTGAGGGGCCTTCCGTGATTGCCCGATCTCACTTCCTGGTTCCATCTTCCCCACCTCAAACCAAGGACTCCTTCCAAGACTCCCACAGGAAGCAGTTGGGAAACAATTTTATCTACAAACAAACAGCATCAGATAAGCCAAAAGCAGCTACAATGGCACTTTGTCAAACACCACAGTCTATTGTGGGTAAATGTAAAACCCCTCTGGCTGGGTGAAATGCTGAACATTGTATTGTATTTTGGTTTCTTCTTTGAACCAGGAGGCATTTTTTTTTTTAACTCAACTCTATGTTTACATACAATAAAATTCATGTCTTTTAAGGATGTAGGTTGATGAGCTCTGACAAATTACCTGTGTAACTACCACCACATTCAAGGTTTTTCAGAACTCTTAATTCTATTCCATTTCTCTGTATGTTTATCCTTATGACACCACACTTTCTTGCTTACTATTGCCTTGGAGTAAGTTCTGAAATCAGGAAGAGTGAATCCTCCAACTTTGTTCTTTTTCAGGATTGTTTTGGCTACTTTGAATCCCTTGCAATCACATGTGAATTTTAAAATCAGCTTGTTAATTTCTGCAAAGAAGCCCTATGGAATTCTGGTTGAGATTGTGTATTTGTGAAGAATTGATATTCTTTTTTAAATGTTTGGTGAAAGTTACCATCTAAATCATCTGGGCCTGGATTTTTCTGTGTGTGCAGGGTTTTTTTTTTTTTTTTTGACCACACCACGCAGGCAGCTTGTGGGATCTTAGTTCCCTGATCAGGATCAAACCTGGGACCTCAGCAGTGAAAGTGTGGAGTCCTACCCACTGGACTGCCAGGGAATTGGTTTTGATTATTAATTCAATCTCTACTTGTTATAGATCTATTCACATTGTTTATTTTGTCTTGGGGGTTTCCCAGGTGGCACTAATGGTAAAGAACCCACCTGCCAGTGCAGGAGAGACAGAGATTTGGGTTCAATCTCTGGGTCGGGAAGATCCCCGGAGGAGGATAGCAACCCAGTATTCTTGCCTGAAGAATCCCACGGACAGAGGAGCCTGGTGGGTCCATAGGCTCGCAGAGTTGGATGTAACTGAAGCAACTTAGCATGCGTGCACACATTTCTTCTTGAGTCAATTTTGGGAGTTTGTATCATCTAAAAATTTGTCCATTTCACCTAAGTTATCTAGTCTATTGACATAAATTACTTATAGTATTCCTTTATAATCTTTTTTTAATTTCTATAAAGTCATTAATACAGTCCCTTTTTCCACTTTTGATTCTATTAATTTGAATCTTCTTTTTCCTTAGTCAACCCAGCTAAAGGTTTTTCAAATTTACTGATATCTTCAAAGAACTAGATTTTGGTTTTGTTAATTTTTCTCTTTTGTTTTTCTATTTTCTATTTCATTCATTTTATGTTTTTCTATTTTCTATTTCATTAATTTCAAATAAAGTTAAAATTTTTAAATTTTTCTATTTTACTGAGAAATAGACTTAATTTTTTGTTTCAGATGTACAACATAACAATTATATACAGATAGAGAGCAAAATGATCACCAAAATAGTTCAGTTATCATCCATTACCATTGTTATTCAGTCGCTAAGTCGTGTCTGACTCTGTGACCCCATGGACTTTGGCGCACCAGGTTCCTCTGTCCTCCACTGTCTCCTGGAATTTGCTCAAATTCAAGTCCATTGAGTTGGTGATACCATCCATCTCATTCTCTGCTGCTCCCTGCTCCTCCTGCCTTCAATACTTCCCAGGATCAGGATCTTTTCCAATGAATTGACTCTCCACATCAAGTGACCAAAGTATTGGAGCTTCAGCTTCAGCATCAGTCCTTCTAATGAATATTCAGGGTTGATTTCCTTTAGGATTGTCTGGTTTGATCTCCTTTGCTGTCCAAAGGACTCTCAAGCATCTCTTCCAGCCCCACAATTTGAAAGCATCAATTCTTTGCTGCTCAGCCTTCTTTAGGGCCCAACTCTCACATCTGTACATGACTACCGGAAAAACCACAGCTTTGAGCATATGGACTTTTGTCCGCAAAGCGACGTCTCTGCTTTTTAACATGTTGTTTAGGTTTGTCGTCACTTCCCTTCCAAGGAGCAGGCGTCTTTTAATTTCATTGCTGGAGTCACTGTCCCCAGTGATTTTGGTGCCCAAGAAAATAACATCTGTCACTGCTTCCACTTTTACTCCTTCTATTTGCCACAAAATGATGGGACTGAATGCCATGATCTTTGTTTCTTTAATGTTGAGTTTCAAGGAAGCTTTTTCATTCTCCTCTTTCCCCCTCATCAAGAGGCACTTAGTTCCTCTTCACATTCTGTCTTTAAAGTGGTATCAGCTATTTGTAAAGAGTGCTCAGACAACCAATTTACCTTCTTGCATTTATTTTTCATTGGGATTGCAAACCATTTTTGTCTTGAGACAAGAAGTTTCAAGATCCATTCTCTTACCGACTTTCAAATATGCCATACAGTATTATAAACTATAGTCACCATGCTCTACAGTATCTCCCCACAGCTTGTTAATTTTATAACTGGAAATTTGTACCTTTTGACCCCCTTCAATCAATTTTCCCACTCCCCACTCCCAATTCCCACTTTCATCTTTATTATTTCCTTCCTTCCACTTGCTGTAGGCTTAGTTTTCTCTTTTTCTGATGTCTTAAGATAGACATTGAAGTTATTGATATGAGGTATTTCTTCTTCTTCTTCTCTTTTGAGTGAGTAAATTAACTTTTTTTTTTTTTGGCTATGCCACATGGCATGTTTGGAGAAGGCAATGGCAATCCACTCCAGCACTCTTGCCTGGAAAATCCCACGGACGGAGGAGCCTGGTGGGCTGCAGTCCATGGGGTCGCTAAGAGTCGGGCACGACTGAGCGACTTTACTTTTACTTTTCACTTTCATGCTTTGGAGAAGGAAATGGCAACCCACTCCAGTGTTCTTGCCTGGAGAATCCCAGGGATGGGGGAGCCTGGTGGGCTGCAGTCCATGGGGTCGCACAGAGTCGGACACAACTGAAGTGACTTAGAAGCAGCAGCAGCATGGCATGTGGGTTCTTTAGTTCCCCATCCATGGATCAAACCTATGCTTCCTGCAGTAGAAGCATGGAGTCTTAACCAGTGAACCACCAGTGAAGTCCCTAAATGCTTTCTTTAATTATCAATTTTTAGACTTAATACAAAGCACAATTGAAATACTTTCTAAAATGACATTTGGGTAACTGCCACAAAAAACCCACCATTATTTAATAGCATTTTTTTTTCTGTTTCATGACTTAAATCTCATAAAATAAGTAGAAAAAACACAACTGATGGTTTTATCCTGTGGTAAGTCATCAAGAAACAAAGCATGGACCATTAGCAAGTAGCTCTTGGGATCTTGCAGTGAGCTAAATGAGAAATAGTTTCCTCTGAAGTCTTTGGATCTCTGTTAGTTAAAGTTTCTATTGTATTGTAGGGGAAGATACTACTGCTGGCAAAAGACAGTTAGATTTCCCTGGTGGTGCAGCACATAGCAATCTGCCTGCCAATGCAGGGGACATGGGTTCGGTCCCTGATCTGGGAAAATCCTACATGTCTGTGGAGCAATTAAGCCCATGCAGCACAGCTACTGAAGCCGCGCTCTAGAGCCTGTGCTCCACTACAGGAGAAACCAGTTCAATGAGAAGTCCACACACCACGACAAAGGGTAGCCCCCGCTAGCTGCAACTAGAGAAAGCTCACGCACAGGAATGAAGGCCCCATGCAACCAAAACTAAATAAATAAATACATTTTTAAAATTAAAAACAAACAAAAAAAATAATAAAATTAAAAAAAAAGAAAAGAGAGAGACAGTTGGAGGGGAGACTTTCCAAAACCTACATGTATGCATAATATGTTCTTTTACATCAGCTGGTAAAGAATCCACCTGCAATGTGGTAGACCTGGGTTCCATCCCTGGGTGGGGAAGATCCCCTGGAGACGGGAAAGGCTACCCACTCCAGTATTCTGGCATGGAGAATTCCATGGACTGTATAGTCCATGGGGTCGCAGAGAGTCAGATACAACTGAGCGACTTTCACTTTCACATTATATATGTTTTTATAATGAAAAATATATAATTACACATATACAATGAAATTATATGTATACACATATGTATACATACACATATATGTAAGTATAAATGTATATATACATATATACATAATTTCCGGTTTACAAAAGGAATTCACACATTGTGAAAACTTCAAACATCACATCTCAGAAATAAATATTATGTTGCACTTATAAATTTGCCAATATTTCACTATTTTTTGATAAATTCAGTTCAGTTCAGTCACTCAGTAGCGTCCGACTCTGCAACCCCATGAACCGCAGCATGCCAGGCCTCCCTGTCTATCACCAACTCCTGGAGTCCACCCAAACCCATGTCCATCAAGTTGATGATGTCATCCAACCATCTCATTCTCTGTCGTCCCCTTCTCCTCCTGCCCTCAATCTTTCCCAGCATCAGGGTCTTTTCCAATGAGTTAGCTCTTTGCATCAGGTGGCCAAAGTATTGGAGTTTCAGCCTCAACATCAGTCCTTCCAATGAACACCCAGGACTGATCTCCTTTAGGATGGACTGGTTGGATCTCCTTGCAGTCCAAGGGACTCTCAAGAGTCTTCTCCAACACTACAGTTCAAAAGCATCAATTCTTCAGCACTCAGCTTTCTTTATAGTCCAACTCTCACATCCATACATGACCACTGGAAAAACCATAGCCTTGACTAGACGGACCTTTGTTGGCAAAGTAATGTCTCTGCTTTTGAATATACTGTCTAGGTTGGTCATAACTTTCCTTCCACGGTGTAAGCGTCTTTTAATTTCATTGCTGCAATCGCCATCTACAGTGATTCTGGAGCCCAGAAAAATAAAGTCAGCCACTTTTCCCACTGTTTCCCCATCTATCTGCCATGAAGTGATGGGACTGGATGCCATGATCTTAGTTTTCTGAATGTTGAGGTTTAAGCCAACTTTTTCACTCTCCTCTTTCACTTTCATCAAGAGGCTCTTTAGTTCTTCTAAAGACATCAATTTTCTACCGTCAACCTAGGAATATATAGGAGGACTCCCTGTAATCCTTGCATCCTAGAGGAAACCACTGACATTCAGTATACATTCCTTCATGCTGGAGAGTATGTCTGTGCACGTTTAAGGTTAGTGGAGTTATCACCACAATGATATAACGTGGATAATTTTGCAACCTGCTTTTTAATCACCTTGTAGAACAAAGCAATATTCATTGCAAGGACTGTAGGTGATGTTGAAGCTCCAATACTTTGGCCACCTGATGCAAAGAGCCAACTCATTGGAAAAGACCCTAATACTGGGAAAGTTTGAAGGCAAAAAGAAAAGGGGGTGGCAGAGAATGAGATGGTTAGGCAGCATCACCCACTCAATGGATATGAATTTGAGCAATCTCTGGGAGATAGTGGAGAACAGAGAAGCCTGGTGGGATACAGTCCTTGGGGTCGCAAAGAGTCAGACACGACTTCGCCACTGAACAAGAGCAAAGCAAATCCTAGCACTGGTTGTGCCGTTTCCCTTCGCTGGAGCCTCAGTTTCCTTACTTGTAAAAGTCAAACTAGTGATTCCGTTCCAGTTATTAATTTATTGACTCTCAGCTCCAAATTTATCATGTTTGCCTTCTCTGTGAGTGTGAATCCAGGCCCTTTACCTTTTTTTTTTCCTTTGCCAGATGGCAGAGTGTTAAATTTTGCCAGTAGAGGGCGCTAACAGACACTGCTTGAGGAAAAGGTTTTACTTCCGGGTTTTGATGAGCATCTCGGCGGACTTCCGCAGGGGGCCCAGCCTCCCCAGCTCAGCTTCCTGAGGCGGCTTTTACAGCACTGGGTCTCTGCAGTGCAGGTGGCCAGCAGCCCTTAGCCCGCAACCTGGGAGGAGTGGAACGCCTCTAGGGAGACTCTTCATGAACAGTTTTTCCCAGCATCGTAGGGGGTGGTTTTCCAGCAAGTTTCACGGGGCGTGCACAGCATTTGAGTAACTTCTCTACCATCCAATGAGCCCCAGCCATTTCCTCTCCAACAGGTCTGGATCTCAGCCCAGCCCTGGGGATGGGAGCTGCTACTTATATTTGCTATTCCTGTGCCCTTTAGAGTTCTCTTTACTTCTTACTAGTCAGTTCCTGGTTATCCCAACCCCCTGTAAATAATTTTTATATTAGACTTTAATATAAGTCTTACACGGGCTTCCCTTGTGGCTCAGGTGGTAAAGAATCAGCCTGCAATGTGTGAGACCTGGGTTCGATCCCTGGGTTGGGAAGATCCCCTGGAGAAGGGACAGTCTACTCCAGTATTCTGGCCTGGAGAATTCCATGGATTGTATAGTCCATGGTGTCACAGGGTATAAATAATATACATTTATAAAAATATAAATATAATATATTTATTTAAAATAAATATATTTATAAAGTATAAGTAATTCTTATATTAGACTTTAATATGTATAATATAAACAGTTAATAATTCTTTATATTAGACTTTTCCTGTTCAAATCACTTTGTGGTTTTTCTCTGGCACAGATCCCCTACACTGTTATAAAGATCCAATTGCAGGCAGATTCTTTACCAGCTGAGCCACCAGGGAAGCCCCAAAATATTGGAGTGGGTAGCCTATCCCTTCTCCAGCAGATCTTCCCAACCTAAGAGTTGAACTGGGGTCTCCTGCATTGCAAGCAGATTCTTAACCAGCTGAGCTACCAGGGAAGCCCAAATAATTCTTATATTAGACTTTAAGGCTAATATAAACAGTTAATGATTCTTTATATTAGACTTTCCCTATTAAAGTCACTTTTTTTTTCCCCTCTGACTGGCACAGATCCCATACATTGTTACAAAGATCAGACGAGATCCTGCAGGGAGAGCTCCTAGTTCAGTGCCTGTGGGGCAGTGAGCACTCAGAAAACAGTTGTAATATCTCTACCACAATCATCATTTCTCCATGTCAGTACCTGTAGAGCAGCCTCTTTCTTAGCAACTATTGTTCTGCTTCTATAGTATGGATGGAGTTGTGAATCACACTATTCCTGATGGAATTTGGATTATTCCAGTTTTCCATGACTACAAACAGCCCTGTGATTGCTGCACAGAAGAGCTATCTTTTATTGAGCTGCAGTAGTTACACATATTAACTCAGGAATCCTCACAACATGCCTAGTGTATTAGCTCCCATGGCTGCTGTAACGAATTGCCACAATCTTCGTGGCTTAAAACAACACATATTTATTATCTTACAGTCTGGATGTCAGAAATCTAAAATGAAGGTGTGGGTAGGGCTGTGTCCTTCTGAAAGCTGCACAAGAGAATCTGTTTCCTTGTCTTTTTCAGCTTCTAGAGGCCACCTGCCTTCCTTGGCTCATGACCTCTTCCTCCCATCACTTCACCTTCTTGATCCAACTACTCACTGTGATCCTCCTGCCTCCCTCTTACAAGAACCCTTGTAACTGCATCAGGCTGGCCCAGATAATCCAGTATACTCTCGCCATCGCAAGGCCCTTAACTTAATCAAAACAGTAAAGTCCCTTTGATTGTATAAGGGAACATATTCATAGGTTCCAGGGATCAGGACGTGGATATCTTTGAGTGGGCATTATTCAGCCTCCCACACCTATGAACTTGAAACTACTATTCCACTCATTTGACAGGTGAGAAAACCGAGGAACAAGGAGAGTAATTAACTTGCCCAAAGTCACACAGCTCATAAGCAGCAGAGTTAGGATACAGGCAATCTGGCTTGATAATCCAAGCTCTAAGGATTACATAGCGTTGTTATAAATCTTCGCATACCTGTATAAGCACTTGTGTAGAATATATTTCTAGAAGTGGAGTGACTGGGCAAATTGTTTAACAGTTATTTCCAATTCTTCCTTCATGACAGCTGTGCCAATTATTTCCCACCAGCAGTGCCTGAAATCCTGAACTGTTACCCCAACTCTTGATGCTCTAGGGTCAGAATGTTACTTGAACACACAAAATCAAAAGATTTTTACTGCTTCTTATCAACTTAGGGACTGAAAAGTGTTTCTCTTCATGAGAGGAGAGGAACAGTTCCTTAGATAATAGTAACCAAAAAATTACAGTTGGAATAAAGAAGCATTGATTTCCTGGAGAAAAGAAAATCATTTCGTTGCCTTAACATACTGTAAGACCGCAAACATTGTCCTAACACTGATCATGAAGACCAGCTTCCTGTCTTCACCAAGACTTGAACGTTCTACCTTGTCAGAAGCACTGCTTCTGAGAGTTTTATTTTCCACCTAAATGGGCTGTTTTCATCTCCCATGTCATCTCCTGAAGATCTCTGGGTAATAAATCACTTCCTTCACTGAGCCTTTTCAATCACTCCCTTTTGGGGGGCGGGGTCACACTGGTGGCATGGAGGATCTTAGTTACCTGGAGGATGGAACCTGTGGCTCCTGAAGTTGAAACACGGAATTTTAACCCCTTGACCACCAGGGAAGTCCAATCACCCTTCTTTATCTTGCAACCATGCCACATGTGTTATTTATAGCTTGCTTTTCAAGGTTTTCCATTTTCCTTCCCAGTGTATGAGACCAAATACTTCACTAACCCCAAAGGCAAACACTTAATATAGTTACTTTTAGAGTCTTCATTTTACAGATGAGGAAAAGGAGTGAAGTGACAGGTTCAAGTTCCCACAGAAATGGGATTCAAACAGGCATCTGCCTAAAGATGCTCCTGATCCTACTGTGTCTCCTCGGGAGCAAATGGCCTCCTGGTGTGCCCTTGAACCCCAGGCCTGCCTGCCCTGGGACTTCCCTGGGTCTTGGCCAAGCTTGCAGGGCTGCTTGCACTCGTCCTGGCAGGTGACGAAGGCAGCCAGCAACACTCAGGCCCTGCTACTTCCTACTGCGTGAGCCTTCAGAGCCTCAGTTTCCTCATCTGTAAGATGGGAACAACACTGGTCCCCCTCATAGGCCAGTAATGAGGAGCTGGTATTATCCCCAGTTTGTAATGGATGAAATGGAGGGTCACACTGTGAGGTCAGGCTGTTCCCTTCCTAGGCTGCTAGCCTCTGTGTGCCAAGCTCAGCTGGAGAAGCAGAGTTACAGAATCTGGGAGGCCAACCCTTTATCTGGCTCTTCTTTTGTAACTCTTCCTGGTGTCCCCTGTCCATCCTGTTGTATCTCCTCGCTGTTCTTCTGTGCACTGGGACTTTCAGATGCCCCCCACCCCTGCCCCAGCTCAGGGGCCCTGCCCTTTCTGCTCTGGTTTCCTCTCTAGGTGAGGCCCCATGCATGGCACAGGACTGATGTTTGGCAGGTGCTAAGAGAATGTGCCACTAACTAAACAACACCGCCGACCCCCTGTGTTGTTAAACCCTCCTCTCCAACTGTGATCTCTACCCCAAAGCATCACTCCAGCCCAGCCTGCCACACTCCATCATCCCACAAACACAGTTCAGGCTTAAGTGGGGCAAAGTTCCAGACTCTGTATTCTGGTATTCAAGCCCCCTACTTTCTCCCTTTTCATGACAAGATGCTCCCCACCCCCAACACTGCCAAGTCCATATTCACAATGTTGTCCCCATCTTCCCAGGGAAGTCAGAAGAATCTCTAGTTAATATTTCTATTCTGCCCCAAGCGGCCAGCACTGTCTGATCGTCCCTCTGAGTGCCCTGCACAAGTAGTTGGATGAGAAAAGGGACAAGTCTCTGCTGAGCAGCGGCTCTGTGTCAGGTAAGGCACCCTAGTTTATAGATGGGGGAACTGAGGCTCCCAGATAATGTGAGTTCCCACAGGCAGTGATGGGGGCTGGGCCAGGATTTGAACCCAGGAAATGGCGATCCACTCCAGTACTCTTGCCTGGAGAATTCCACAGACAGTGGAAGTTGGTGGGCTACAGTCCATGGGTTCATAAAGAGCCATACACGACTAAGTGACTAATTTTGATCCGGTTTTTTTTTTTTTTAAATCTACTGACTTTAAGGGGTGTGTCCCTGGTGGCTCAGAGGGTAAAGAACCTGTCCGCAATGCAGGAGACCTGGGTTCAATCCCTGGGTTGGGAAGATCCCCTGGAGAAGAGATGGCAACCCACTCCAGTATTCTTGCCTGGAGAATTCCATGGACAGGCAGGCTGTAGTCCACGGGGTTGAAAAGAGTCAGACACGGCTTACCATCTGAGCAACACCTACTGACTCTGGCATCCCTTCCCCTTGAATCTGCTCCCAAGGGCATCCCAACCAGACATTTCATAATCACTCTCAGAACTCTCGTCCAGGCTCCATAGGGTGTGGCTGCGGGTCTGTCCCCAACCTTGAGTCCCCTGAGACCTTACCTTTGGAGGAGCCCCTTGCCAGCCCAGTCACTCCTGGACACTGGACTCTGTCCAGCTAAGGGGCCAGGTTTCCATCAGTGTGAAAGGCATTTGAGCTGCTGACAGACCCTCTCCGCACAGACACTGGGGGACCTGGAGGCGATGCTGGCCCTAGAGACAGAGAGCCAAGTCTGCTGGGCTCAAGGGAGGAGGGGGCCCTCTTGACCTCTTGGCTTCTTCTGGACGTGCTGGGTTGTCCCTCCTCTGCCCTTCTCCTTTCCTAGGTTCACTGCCTTTTCCCTCCCCAGGCTCCCTCCCTTGTCCCAGGGTTCCTAGACCTTCCCAGGACCTTTGTTTCACTCTGCTCCCCAAACACACTCCTTTTCAGAGGTTCTGCTTCCTTATGCCTCTCTCCCCTGGTCACTCCATCATTCCACCAACACGATGCCTCACTGGATCCTTGAGATGCCCACCGGCAGGTGGGTGCAAGAGTCTGGCTTGGGGACAGTTGCCCTCCCCAAGTTTTTTCCCACTGAACACTGCATCCTTTCATATCTTTCTATCGACTTCCTCTTCCATTTGTCTCTCTCTCTGCTTCCTTGCCTCGGTTTCCCTATCCTCTGTTTCTTCTCAAGGTCTCATCCTTATATAACGCTGGGAGGTGGACTCTATTACCATCCACATGTTAGACATAAGGACACAGAGGGGCTGAGAGTTTAGGGGACCTGACAGAGGGGCAGACCTGGTAACTGGCTGGGCCCGAGCAGTTGCGCCAAAGGTTGGTCTCCCAGTCACCCTCCGACTCCTACTCCGCCCGCCGACCACGCCCACCGACCAAAACCACGCCCATCCGGTTATGCCCCGCCCTCGCCCCGCCCCGCCCCGGCTCGGGCTGCCGGAGGACCAGGAGCTCAGGCGCCCGAGGCCGCCGCGGCGGCGGGGACGATGTGGTTCTTTGCCCGGGACCCGGTCCGGGATTTCCCGTTCGAGCTCAGCCCGGAACCCCCCGAGGGCAGCCCGCCGGGACCCTGGGTCCTGCACCGCGGCCGCAAGAAGGTGAGAGCGGCCCCTGCTCTGCAGGCCGCGGTCGACCTCGGTCTCGCCTAACTAGCGCCGCCGGCTCCGCCGCGTCGCGCCCGCCTGACGTGGCTGCGGAGCCTCTAGGACTACGGGCCGAGGGAGGGGGACGGGCAGTGTCGACGTGGCGGGCGGAAGGACCGAGGGACCCACAGGCGGACCCAACCAGGGTTACGTGGGCCGGGTTCAATCTCCGAGGGGACTTGGGGAGAGACCCGGCCGGCGGCCCTTCTCTTCCGGCACTGAACCAACTCCGGGGACTTATCTCGGAGGTGGAGTGGTCAGCAACCTGAGGCCACAACCTGAGGCCCCTCTGCCCTCCCCCAGGCCACAGGGAGCCCGGTGTCCATCTTCGTGTATGACGTGAAGCCCGGTGCCGAAGAGCAGACCCAGGTGGCCAAAGCTGCCTTCAAGCGCCTCAAAACTCTCCGGCACCCCAATATCCTTGCCTACATCGATGGGCTGGAGGTACCTACCAGCTGCTCAGTCTACCCCACCTCTGTCCCTCACTTTCTTCCAGTCCTGTCTTCTGTCTTCCTGTGGATTTCCAGCCCTTCTGCGCCAGCGCCCCACCCGCCCAGATTTGACTTCCCCTTCTTTGCTCCTATCGCCATGTCTCTCATCGCTTCTTGCTCTCCCCCATCCCTCCCTGATACCCCGTGTTCCCTTCTTCAGACAGACAAATGCCTCCACGTAGTGACAGAGGCTGTGACCCCGCTGGGAGTATACCTCAAGGCGCGAGCGGAGGCCGGTGGCCTGAAGGAGCTGGAGCTCTCCTGGGGGCTACACCAGATTGTGGTGAGGTGGGGGGGCAGTGGGGATGAGAGCAGGGGTGGAGGGGCTGCAGCTACTGGGCTGTGATGGGTCCTTCTGCCCCTAGAAAGCCCTCAGCTTCCTGGTCAACGACTGCAGCCTCATCCACAACAATGTCTGCATGGCCGCTGTGTTCGTGGACCGTGCTGGCGAGTGGAAGCTTGGGGGCCTGGACTACATGTATTCAGCCCAGGGCAATGGTGGGGGACCTCCCCGCAAGGGGATCCCTGAGCTTGAGCAGTATGATCCCCCGGAGTTGGCTGATGGTAGCGGCAGAGCGGTCAGAGAGAAATGGTGGGTGACTAGGGGGAGTATGTCCCATCCTGCCCTATTCTGGAAGCCTCCTGTAGTCTCAGGACCCCTAGACTAGCTGGCACTCCCTCCATCCCCTGCTGCTTGGCTGGGGAGGGAACCAGGGTCCTCAGGGTGGAGCCCACTCCTCGCTCCCAGGATCCTCAGGGAGGAAGGGCAGGAGAAACACAGGCTTTGGGGTTAGGTGGTTCTGAATTTGAATGTTATGTCACCTGGGATGGATGTCCTTGTTTCTCTGAGCCTCAGTTTCCTGATCTGTCCATTGGGGCTAATGAAACCTGCTTCTTGAGGCTGATGGGATGATCAGCTAAGGAACACAGCCCAGGGTTTGCCATGCAGTGACTGCCTGGTGCCCAGGGTAGGTTGGAGGCCTATGCAGGCAGGTGGCAGAGTCTTGAGCAGCTCTGGTCACTGTCTCAGGTCAGCTGACATGTGGCGTTTGGGCTGCCTCATCTGGGAAGTCTTCAATGGGCCCCTACCTCGAGCGGCAGCCCTGCGAAACCCTGGGAAGGTGAGTGTCCGACTCCACCTGCACCCCAGCCCCTCTCCCCCAGCCCACCAGCCACTGCCCTGACCCTGAC
This sequence comes from Bos taurus, assembly GCF_002263795.3. Classification (NCBI taxonomy): domain Eukaryota; kingdom Metazoa; phylum Chordata; class Mammalia; order Artiodactyla; family Bovidae; genus Bos; species Bos taurus. The sequence goes on from NC_037356.1 coordinate 43,706,433, forward strand.
ACTTCTCCCGCAGATCCCCAAATCACTGGTGCCCCATTACTGCGAACTGGTCGGAGCCAACCCCAAGGTGCGTCCCAACCCAGCCCGCTTCCTGCAGAACTGCCGGGCGCCTGGTGGCTTCATGAACAACCGCTTCGTGGAGACCAACCTCTTCCTGGAAGAGATTCAGGTGAGCCCCTTGCACCACCCTGGGCTCTGGCCCTACATTCCTCACCTCTGTGCGCAGATGATGGAGCTAGGCTCTTTGAGTTCATACCCTGGCTCCAACTATTGCTTATTTAAAATATTGATCTATCTATTTGGCTGGGCCAGGTCTCAGTTGTATCTTGCAGGATCTTCCATCTTCATTGTGGCATGCCAGATCTTTAGTTGTGGCATGTGGGATATCGTTCCTTGACCAGGGATCAAACTCTGGCCCCCTGCATTGGGAGCTCAGAGTCTTAGCCACTGGACCATCAGGAAAGTCCCTCTAGTTATTATTTATGTGCGACTTTCCTCGGCTGAAGTTCAGTCCTATTAATAGTACCTGCTTCAGAGGAGCCGGATGAGGAGTCAGTGAGTCTGAAGTGCACAGTACAGTGTCTGGCACATAGTGGGTGCTTCGTGAGTGCGCCTGGCACTCTGTTAACTGCACACATACATTCCAGCCCTGGCCCTGATGTTGGCTGCAGGGTGGGGAGGAAGAGTCAGACCCAGACCCCTGCCCTCGAGGCTCTAGCATGGGTGAATGATCCAGGTGTCCACCCTTGGGGACTCTCACTGGGGAAAAGGGACAGAAAACACGTAAATGAGGAAACGTGCTTCCCGGTTGCAGATAAGTGCCGGAAGGAAAAGAGTGAGGGTGGGGCCTGGGGAAGAGTTCTCAAGGGTGACGTCTGAGCTGTGACCTGAAGGGTGTGAAGGTGGGAGTCATGGGGATGGTAACTGGGGAAGAAAGTTCCAGGCAGAGGGAACCTCTTTGCGAGGAGGGAGCCCGCAGCTTAACCTCACTGAACCTCAGTTTCCTTATCTGTGTGGTGAGGATAATGGCGGTGTCTGCTGACCCACAGGGTTGTTGTAGGGGATGCAGAAGGGAGGCTCTGTCCCCTGCCCCGGCCTTGTGTGGGGCACAGAGAGGTGATGAGAGTGGAATGGGAGGAGTGACAGGGCTTTCATGGCCCTCCTTGGTCAGTGGAGTCTTGACTCAGATGGGGCTAGGGGGCCGTCAGAAGATGGGAACCTGCGCCGAAGGAGAAGGTGCTGGAGAAGTTGAGCCTTGCGGCCCCCGGGCAGTATGGGCAGCAGGAGCTCTGTTACATGGCGTTCTCACATGGCTGGCTCCGCCGGGCTGCCCTTCTCCTTAATGTGCGCCCCATAGGAAACAAGCTGTTTCTGGAGGGTCCCGAGGAGAATGTGGGAGGGCCGCGCCTGGAGGCCTCCCTTCCCATCGGAGAGCAGAGCGGTGGAGGAGCCCAGCTGTGACTGTCAGGGGGCAGCCTTGGATGCGGCTTGGCCTCTCTCTGGGACTGTGCTTCCCCAAACCCTGTGTCAGAGCACTAAGCCTGCCTGCCACGTCAGACTGAGCTGCTACAGCCCAATCAGGTCCTCCCCAATCCGGGTTAGAGGTCACTTCTGGGTCAGGCAGCGGCTGTGGCCATGAGGGTACAACCAAGAGCACAGGGACTATGGAAGCGTACTGGACGGGGCTGTAACACATGTCCGGACTCTCTTGCCTGGTGACCTTGAACCTCAAGCCTCTTCCTTTGTAAATGGGGGAATGAGAGCACTTCTTCACAGGGCGCAACACAGCAGAAGTGCCACACCACTGGGCCACGCCCTTCCTTTTTATTTATTTCTCTGTTTATTTGGCTGTGTCCAGTCTTAGTTGCGATATACAGGATCTTCATTGCATCATGCAGGATCTTTGGTTGAGGAGCACAGACTCTCTAGTTGTGCGTGAGCTCAGTTGCTTCACAGCATGTGGGATCTTAGTTTCCCAACCAGGAATCAAACCTGCATCCCCTGCATTACAAGGTGGATTCTTAACCAGCAGACCACCAGAGAAGTCCCCACACCCTTCCTTGACTGCTGCTTAGCTGTGTGACTTTGGATAAGCTCCTTGCCCTTTCTGTGCCTCAGCTTCCTTGGATTATTTCATCTGTGTAATGGTTTAAGAATATAATCCTGCCTGGCCATGTGGTCTATGCTCAGGAAGTGTGAGTTGTGGATAGGACAGCCTCGGGGAGGTTAGAAGGATGGAGGGAGACCATTGAGCTGACGGTGTGGCCTGTCTCAGCTCAGTGAGAGGACCAGATCTAGGGGTAAATGCACCTCATCCCTGCCTTCTGACAGCCTGCCCCGGCCTCTACCGCAGAGCTGCCGGTGAGCCCAAGCCAACAGGGCCAGGTGGCGGAGTAAGCCCTTATTCCCTGCTTCCTTGTACCATATGTTTAATGGTGCTCCTGGGATAGTGGTCTCTTCTGTGGTCCTCAGGAGCTAAGGCGATACTGATAAAGGGCTTGATCCCCCTAGTGGCCGCTTTCGTAGCGGCAGGTCAGGTGGCAGTGCCACTGACTGACTGGGCGCCTGCAGTGTGCCAGGCGCTGCGCTAGCAGCATTAGTGTGCCTTTTCTGGTTGAATCCTCAGAACAGTTATGAGGCAGTACAGTTATTACCCCATTTCACTCGTGGAGGAACTTGCCTAAGGTCACGTTTGGTTGCTCAGTCTCACACTCGCTAGTGAAAGTGAAACTGTCGGTCACTCAGTCCTGTCCGGTGGACTGTGGCCCACCGGGCTCCTCCGTCCATGGGATTTTCCAGGCAGGAATACTGGAGCAGATTGCCATTTCTTTCTCCAGGGGACCTTCCCAACCCAGGGATCGAACCCACGTCTCCTGCATTGGCAGGAGGATTCCTTACCACTTAAAGCCCCCTAAAGTCACATGGCTAATAAGTGGGAGAGTTGGGCTTTGAACCCAGGCAGTCTGGCTCCGCAAGCTTGTTTTCCTTCGGGTTGGAGGTGACCCCGTGTCCTGGCCCTTGGCTGAAGGGACCGCGACCAGGCTAATTTCTTGTTCCCTGCCTCCTGCCCACTCTCCCCCAGATTAAAGAGCCAGCTGAGAAGCAAAAGTTCTTCCAAGAGCTGAGCAAAAGCCTGGACTCGTTCCCTGAGGATTTCTGCCGGCACAAGGTGCTGCCCCAGCTGCTGACTGCCTTCGAGTTTGGCAGTGCGGGGGCCGTGGTCCTCACACCCCTATTCAAGGTGAGTGGGGCCTGGAGCCTCAGTACCTGTGGGGCCCAGAGACTGGCTGAGTGGCCTGAAGGGCAGAAGAGAGGGCCGTGGGTGGGGCCAGCCTTGCCAGCGTCCTGGGAGGGGAGCCTGGTCAGGGGGCCCCAAGCCCACTTGAGGAGCTCTGACATCCAGCGGTTCAGCAGGCCATGGCCATGTGACCAGCTGTCAGGGAGACATGGGGACCTCCTGTCCTTGGTGAAGGGAAAATCTATGCCTCCAAAATTCTTTTTCCAAAGACCCCTTGCTTCACAGCCTACAGCCCTTCCTCCATTTCCTCAGGACAGTCTCCCTGGTCTGACCCGGACACTCTGGTGCCCAGGGGTCAGCTGCTCACCGCCTCGCTTTCCTTCCTCCCTCCTGACTGTTCAGCACTTAGCTGTCTTGGCTTCTTGGGGCTGGATCCTCTCTCCCTCTTCAGATCCCAGCCTGCCAGTAGCTGGACATCTACCATTCCCTGCTCAGTGGGAGAACCCCTTCCCCAAAGGAACTTGGTGTGGGGGGAGGTGGGGAGGACAGCAAGTACATCCTGTATACATCCTGTGTAGCTGGGAACCCCCAGAACTTACAGGCAGAATCCTGTGTGCACATGGGATCTAGTGCCTGATTACAGGGAAAGGCCCAGAGCTTTTGAGCCTCCTAAGAGAGGCCTGACTTAGAAAGGGCAAGGGTAGGGCTAACTTGACATGGAGTCTGGGCAGAGGGGCTGCTGAGGAAATGCCCGCCTCATCCCACCACGATCACCCTGTTCCCACCCCGAGAAATCAGCAGGGAGCCTGAGGAAGTTCACTGAGCCCAGGGACATCATCCCACTCGTGTGGACGTGGCTGAGCCCCTCTTCCTGCTCCTTCTCAGGTGGGTAAGTTCCTCAACGCCGAGGAGTATCAGCAGAAGATCATCCCTGTCGTGGTCAAAATGTTCTCCTCGACTGACCGGGCCATGCGCATTCGCCTCCTGCAGCAGGTAGGGGCCGTGGGGAGAGCCTGCCCGCTTCTACTCCACCCAGACCTCACCCTTGCTGCAGGGTAGGCCCCTGTCTCACCTCTAGCCCCAGGCAGATAACTTGAGCCGTTGCTTTGGCTGCATGGGGGCCCCAGAAACCCCTCCTCGAAACATACACACAGGTGAGGGACCAGTGAGGCTGTGCTCTCAGGAAGTCAAGATAATCACTGGGCTCATTGGAGGCTTAGGGAACGCCCCCACCCAGGCCGCATGGCTCAAACGCTTCTCCCTGTGCCGCCCAGTCTCCCGGGTTGAGCCTGTTGTTCTGTTGTTCAGTCGCTAAGTCACATCCAACGCTGACCCCATGGACTGCAGCATGCCAGACTTCTCTGTCTTTCACTATCTCACAGAGTTTTCTCAAACTCATGTCCATTGAGTCAGTGATGCCATTCAACCACCTCATCCTCTGCCACCCACTTTTCCTCCTGCCCTCAATCTTTCCCAGCATCAGGGTCTTTTCCAAAGAGTCGGTGCTTCACATTAGGTGGCCAAAGTATTGGAGCTTCAGGATCAGTCCTTCCAATGACTATTCAGGGTTGATTTCCTCTTGAGGGGGGATAGCGTCTCTCTTGCCAACCCCCAGGCAGTTGGGAGCATCAGACAGGGTTGATGGGATCGGGGATGGGGGGCCGCTGCGTTAGGTATCCAGGTATCAGTCCTTCTCCAACTCCAAACACTCCAGCCTCCTCCCAGCACTCCTCTAGGCAGAGGTTATACGCTTTTTATAGAAAAGGTTGGGAGGCTCCGAGAGGGGTTGTGACCATTCCAGCTCTCCAGCACCCAGTCCCTGGTTCTTCTCAGTCCCCTCCCTCGCCCCCAGTACCCTCTTCATTCCATGTGGGCCTGAGGCCAGAGGCACGGTGCGGGGCTCAGGAGACTCCCTGGCCAGCCAGTGCCTGCTGGGTAGAGAAACCATGCCAAGGGTGGCCCCCTGGCTCTGGTGAGGGGTGGAAGGCCTCACCGTGTTCTCATGCCCCAACCCGGGCCGCAGATGGAGCAGTTCATCCAGTACCTTGATGAGCCAACAGTCAACACCCAGATCTTTCCCCACGTTGTGCACGGTTTCCTGGACACCAACCCTGCCATCCGGGAGCAGACAGTCAAGGTGGGTGTGGCCAGGCCCAAAGGGGCCACCCCTGGTTTTCTAAGGCTCAGAGGCGGCTCATCAGAGGACACAGAGGCCTTGGTTTTGGTCTGTGGCTCAAACAGGGTATGGGAGGGGCAGGCAGGCTGTTCTGCACGTGGGTCCTGGCTGTGGGTATAGCACTGCAGGTGGTCGGGGGAAGGGTGGGTATGGCTAATAGTCCTGAGTGCAACAGACATTCATGAGACTGGAGTGCAGACGGGGGTTCCCCTTCCAAAGCCTTCTGGGTAAGGCCCAGGAGCAGGTTGGAGGGCTCTGGCGGGTCTCCTCAGCACTCAGGGTCACTGGTGCCCTCCCAGGAGGCCCCTCCCATGTGTGGTACCCTGCCCACTCCGGCCCACACTGTCCGGTCTCCCGCCCTGCAGTCCATGCTGCTTCTGGCCCCAAAGCTGAATGAGACCAACCTCAATGTGGAGCTGATGAAGCACTTCGCGCGGCTGCAGGCCAAGGACGAGCAGGGCCCCATCCGTTGCAACACCACCGTGTGCCTGGGCAAGATCGGCTCCTACCTCAGTGCCAGTGTGAGTGCCCCGCACACGTGGCAGGAGTTCTGTCAGCATCACAGCCACATCCCCCAGGGTCAGGTCCCCTTGTGTGGGGTCTGTCACCCCACACATACACACACACACAGACCCAGGCCCTGGGTGCTCCAGTCCCCATGTCTGAGGGACAGAGTAAGTTGTGTCAGGTCACACAGCCAGTAGGTGGTGGCTGCTGGAACCGAACCTAGGTCTGCCTGCCCCCTCAGGGTCTGTGAACGCAGACACTGCAGCCCCCGGGCACTTAGCAGGAATGATTGAATGGGTCAGCAGGGCAGGCAGGCAGGGAGGCGTGGCCCGGCCCCAGGGCAGCTTCTGCTCTGGCCCCTGTCACTCTGAGCCGTGGGCCAGTGATCTGGAAGGACAAGCCAAGATCCAGAGTTGTCGTTAGTGATTAACTCACACTTGTTAGACTCTGGAGGCCCTGTGGTTGGCCTCTGTTGTGGCAGTTCTGGACCCCAGGACGGACCCTATACCCAGGAGCCCTCTTCCTGCCCCAGACCAGACACAGGGTCCTCACCTCCGCCTTTAGCCGGGCCACAAAGGACCCATTTGCACCATCCCGGGTCGCGGGCGTTTTGGGTTTTGCCGCTACCCACAACCTCTACTCGATGAACGACTGCGCCCACAAGATCCTGCCTGTGCTCTGTGGCCTCACTGTGGATCCTGAGAAATCCGTGCGAGACCAGGTGAGGCGTTACTGGGGCTGGGCCCTGGGGCTGGGGGTCCGGGGGTACCTGGGCCCCAGCTGGCCTGGCGGGCTCACAGGAACCTTGGAGGCTCCAGCTCTACCCCTTGCTGCCCCACAGGCCTTCAAGGCCATTCGAAGCTTCCTGTCCAAACTGGAGTCTGTGTCAGAGGACCCCACACAGCTGGCCGAAGTGGGTGAGTGGCCCACGCTCACGTTCCCTGTTCCTCTTGCCACTTTCTTGACTGGCCTGTTGTGGCCCCCGTCTGCCTCGCTGGAGTGTCTGCAGAGCCCCAGGGGACAGATTGTTGCGCACTCTTCAACCTCCCATTTCACAGCTGGGAGAGCGCAGGCCTGGGGAGGAGGGCGCCCACTCTAGGTTGCTCTGCTTCAGTTAGTGCCGTCCTGTCGCCCTCCCCACGGAGGCCTGAGGTGTCTGTACTTGTCGCTCCTGTCCCTGCCCAGAGAAGGATGTCCACGCAGCCTCCAGCCCCGGGATGGGAGGAGCCGCAGCCAGCTGGGCAGGCTGGGCCGTGACGGGGGTCTCCTCGCTCACATCTAAGCTGATCCGGGCACATCCCACGGCTGCCCTGGCCGAGACCAACGTCCCCCAGAGACCTGCGCCTGAGGGTGAGAGTCCTGGACTGAGAGGGCTTGGAGTCCCCCCCAGGATGGTGATGGGGACACCCCCAGCCCCAGCAACCTCTGCCCTGTGCTGAGGCCTTCCTGGGGCTTAGTGGGCGGAAACTCAGTGAGCCTCTGCTCCCCAGGACTTCCTGCCCCAGCCCCTACCCCTGTGCCTGCCACGCCTACGACCTCAGGCCCCTGGGAGACCCAGGAGGAGAGCAAGGACACGGAAGAGGACAGCAGTGCCGCTGACAGATGGGATGATGAGGACTGGGGAAGCCTGGAGGTGAGGGGCCAAGGACTCCCGCGGGGACCCAGCTGCAGGGCCACAGACTGCCATTCGGGGAGCTCTCGTGGGCTTGGCCGGAGTCAGATCTTTCCTCATCTGCAAGTATCCTAAGCAGGAGTCGTGGAGCAGCCATTGTGGGTCGGAGCCGACAGCTAAGCCCCATCTCAACTCCAGAAATGAGAGGCCAAGCTGATGGTGGTTGGGTCTGCCCATCCCTCTTCCTCGCTCCCCTCCACGGCCCATCCCTCCTATGGCCTTTCTGGGGCCCGCCCTGCCCTGTGATCAGCAGAGAGAGGTTACGCCCAGGCCTACAACCAACCTGTCCTCCCTGAGGGTGGGCTCAGGATGCGCTGAGGCCAGAGTGGGGCTGTCCTAAGGGGAACGGGGTGGGCAGAGCTCCGGCTGCCAGCAGTCTCTGCCCCTGAGGCCGCAGGCAGGGGTGTGGAACTCAGGATCTCGTTCCCCACCTCACAGAGGAGTGACAACAGGCCTGGTTCAGCGTGTCCAGTTTATTGATGGGACACAGGGCTGAGGAGAAAATGAGATGGAAGACAAAAGAAGAAAGGGTGGAGCCCATAGCTAGGCGGAGACTGGGGGCTTCCTTGGCCTTTCGGGTGGAGCAAGAGGGCTCTATGGTCGTGCTTTCCTCCCCATCCTGCAGCAGGAGGCCGAATCTGTGTTGGCTCAGCGGGATGACTGGAGTACTGGGAACCAAGCCAGCCGGGCTGGGCAGGTGAGCTGGGCGGGACAGAGCGTGTGTACGGGGGAGCGGGGTGCCCCTGCTCCTCCCTCCCCTTCTCTAGCACTGTCTCCGCTGCCTCTTCTACAGGCCAGCAACCCTGGCCACAGATCCCAGGAGTCAGACTGGAGCAGTTGGGAAGCTGAGGGCTCGTGGGAGCAAGACTGGCAGGAGCCAAGCCCCCCGGCGCCACCCCCTGAGGGCACACGGCTGGCCAGCGAGTATAACTGGGGTGGACCGGAGCCTAGTGACAAAGGCGACCCTTTTGCTGCCCTGTCAGTGCATCGGGAGGCTGGGGCGCAGGTACTGGTGCCTTTCCAGTGGGAGGGTGCAGACCTGGGGTGGACCTCAGCTGAGAGTAGGTCTCCACTCCAGCCCACACCTCCCTTTTCAGTCGAGGCGAGACTCATGGGGTGATGACAACTGGGAAGGCCTGGAGACCGAGAGCAGTAAGTGTTTCTCCCCAGCCAGCTGGTTGATGGCCTGGGCCTACCTTCCACCGGGGCAGGCATGGGAAGGGAAGCCGAGACCCAGGTTGTCCTGACACCTTCAGCCCTCCCTTTCTTGTTTCCAGGACAGGCGAAGGCGGAGCTAGCCCGGAAGAAGCGCGAGGAGCGAAGGAGGGAGATGGAGGCAAAACGCGCTGAGAAAAAGGCAGCCAAGGGTCCCATGAAGCTGGGAACCCGGAAGCTGGACTGAACTGCAGGTGTGGGCCCTTCCCAGTCTCGGAGGCCCCACAGATGTATTTATTGTACAAACCATGCGAGCCCGGTCAGCCTGGCCAGGCACATCTCACATGTACATAATCAGAGCCACAATAAATTCTATTTCACACCTGTTGTGCTGGGCTCAGTCCAGCGCCTCCAAGGAGGCTAGAGTCTGGCGCTGCCCTTTGGAGTCTGCGCCCATCACGGACATGAACATCAATTTACTTCGAAAACCAAGAGTAAAGAGAAACGATCTGATTTATCAGTTTCTGGGGAAATGCCCTCTGGAAGGAAGGCCGGCAGCGCCAGACAGACCCAACATCTGCCTGTGAGCCAGGCGGAACCGGCAGGGGCGCCCTTGGAACATGGGGCGCGGGGAAGGGGTCTACGGGCCCGAAGGGTCCCTGGGTCCGAGCCCCGAGTCGGGGCACCAGCGAGAGGCCGAGCTCGCCCCAATTGCTGGGCAGAAACCCCTCGGTGATTGCGAAGGTCCAGACCGAGGGTGGTGTCAGCGGCGTCGCTGGGGCACGCAGGCTCCATGCGTGCGGCTGCGCGCGAAGCCAGCTTTGCAGACGCAGCGGTAGGAACCGCTCGTGTTCACGCAGCGCTCGGTCTTACATAGTAACCCGCGCTGGTTCAGCTCTCGGCACTCATCGATGTCTGGAAGTGGGGGTGACAAGTGAGGACTTTAAGAGGGCGCCAAAGCTGTGCGACCCCTTGGTTTCTGGTCCGAGCCGAGCTTCTGCAGGGCCTGACCCCGCCCCGCCACGCCCACATGCCCTCTGGCCCCGCCCCCTCGGCGCGGCTCACCGACACAGCGGGCGCGGGACGCGTCCAGCTGGAAACCGCCAGGACACTCGCACACTGCGCCGCCCGGCCGCGGCACACAGCGACCGCTCACGCAGCGACACTCGTCCGAATCCTCCTCTGAGCTGTCCTCTTCTGCGCGGGCCGAGAGAATGAGACGTCAACACTGCCCCCGGCGATGGCCGCGGACCCGCCTCTGTCCCTCCAGCTACACTCACCTCTGGCGGGCTTCCCCAGCAGCAGGGGGCTCGTGTCCCAGAAAGAATTACTTTCACTCTGCGACGTCGGGCACTGGGACCCTGAGAGGGGCAGGGGGGCGATCAGCAGTCAATGGCTTTGATTCACTTCGGCTCGGCCCCCAAATTCCCTCCGGGCCAACCCCTCTCAGGCATGCTCACCAGCGCCGCGCGGCGGGCACGGACGGCACTGGGCTCCCCAACCTCGACCCTGGCGACAGCAGCAGTCATCGAAGGTGAGGGCGGGCCCGGCCAGGGGCCCCGCACACATGCCGTCATCTCCGCGCTGGCCCCAGCACACGTCCCGCCGCTCCGGGGCACGCTCTGCGGAGGGGGACCCGGCGTCAGGGAGGAGCCCAAAGCAGGGGCCGCCCTCCCCCGCTCCAATCCACCCTCGTGGGAACGACGGCCCCGGGCCTCCACGGGGCACACAGTGTTCTGGAGAGCCCAAGATGACCCTCGCCCTTACCGGCCGGGCTCTCGGGGCGCTGGCAGTCGCGGCCTGAGGGTCCGGGTACCCAGGGCGGGCGGCACTCGCAGCGGTAGGAGCCGGGCAGGTTGACACACCGGCCAGGGCGGCAGGCTGTGGGGTCCTGGCACTCGTCCACGTCTGCGGGCAGCAAGTGGATGGGTCGGGGTGGAAATCACAGCTTGGCTCGGCTAGCCTCTCTCCCGTTTCCCCAGAGGACCGACCCGGGCCTCACCCATCTCTTCTGGGCTCAGACACTGGCGCTGCACCGGGCTGTACTCGGCCGGGGGAGTGCAGGCACAGCGGTAACCACCGCGCGTATTCTCACACACTCCGTTCCGGCAATTAGACTCGTCCAAACACTCGTCCACGTCTGAGGGGAGGAAAAGCGCGAGTGGTAGGAACCGGCCTGCAGTCGGGTGGTTTTGCGTGTCTCCTGGCTGCTTTCCCACGGCCACGGGGGCAGCTGCACTCACCCACGCATTCCAGCAGGTTCGAGTCGTAGTAGAATCCGTGCTGGCAATAGCACTCGTAGCCGGGCTGCGTGTTCACGCACTTGCCCTCCTTGCATATCTCCGCCCCAAACAATATGCATTCATCGATGTCTGCAGAGCGACAGGCCGTGGGCGACCGCACCCTCTACCTGCCGGGCCTCTGAGGCCCCGCAGCAGAGGACGTGGGGGTGGCGCTTACCGTGGAAAGGCGAAAAGTCTGCTATGGCCTTTTCCCAACGCCTACTTAAGGCGATAGGGCGGGGCTTGGGAGAGGGGCGGGGCAGTCGGTGAGAGAGTGGGCGGGCCTTATCCCAGTACCCGCAATTGACAAGCAAGCACTGGAGGGATCGGGGTGGTCCAAACCGGAGGGCAGAGCGGGCGAGCCAAGTGGGCGGAGCCATGTTGGGGCTTACCACGGTGGGCTGGGATGCCATAGTTGACAATGTTGTTGTCCTGGGTATAGCCCTTCCCGTCTGGGCAGAGGCTGTGGAACTCAGCTACAGGGAGACAGTGGCCATGGGGAAGGAAAAGAGCAGGATTGAGCACGTACGTCCTGGCCATAGGGCCAGAGCTCTGGCCTCATTTCCCACCAACTCAGGAAGGGGCCCTCTTCCCCAGTCCGGTCCCAAATGAAGAAACTGAGGTTCTGGAAAGGGGAAAGGCCTGCCCGGCTCCTGACCTGAGCTGTAGACTGGGCAGGGATAGATCTCGCAGTGGTCTCCCCAGCCAGCCCCCAGCGAGCAGCAGCACTCCTGCTGGGTGACGTTGGTGGCCAGAACACTGTCACAGAACACGGTATCATCGAAGTTAAGGTAGCACTCCTTCTTGTGGTGGGGCTGCTCCACCTCTGAGGGGAGGGGAGAGCAGCTCAGGGTCTGGCACTGTGTCTTTGCCTGTCCACACTGCCCACCAACCTCTGCCCTCTGTGCCCCCACATCGCCTGGCTCCTGGAGCTGCCACGTGAAAGCCAAGCTCCATCCTCAGTGTGGCATTCAGGGGCCGCCTGACAGGTCTGGTCCCGCCAGGGTCTCCCAGGCAAAAGAAATTTCTTCCTGTTCCTCATATTCCAGAGGGTGGGACCAGGTCCAACTCTGAGTCCCAACGGCAGCGTCTAGATTGAGGAGGGAGCCGAGAGGGCACTCACCCTCACAGCCATGTTGGTCCTGGGTGGGTGTGAAGCCCTCATCACAGATGCAAACGTAGGAGCCCTGCAGGTTCTCGCAGGCCCCATGGGGAAGGCACAGGCCTGGGTCCTGGCTGCACTCATCTATGTCTTCAGGGGGGAGAAGAGCAGAAAGAATCACTCAGAGGGAAACCAGCCCCTCTCTCCCTGGGGGTGGGCCTCAAGGGCCTCACACAAGCCGAGAACCTGAATTTCCACTTTGACTTCAAAGCACACACAACAGGAAAGCCACTCGTGTGGGTCTGTGCACAGGGGTCGATGTATACACATTCAGTGCACTGTTCTTCACAAGCGCTAACAGAATGAAGCCCTAGCTCTCAGCTCAGCATCTGGGGGTTCAGTTTGCTCTCCCAGTATCTTTGTCTCATCACCCTTTGCTCTAAACCACTAAGACCCTCAGCTCTATGTCTAGGCCAAGGTATCTACTCTCCCTAAAAACACAACTAGCTCTGCTTCCTGATCTCTGTGCTTTGCAAATACTCTTCTTTGGGCCTGGTAAATACCATCCTTTGTTTTTCTCTGCTTAGGGAATCTACTTATGCTTTAGGGAAGCCTGTTTATACTTCAAGTTCCAATACAACTGTCACTTCTTGGTTGCAATTAATCACTAGTCCAGACCTCTTTTGGCGCTTAGCACTCTGAATTGTAAGAATCAATTTACCCAGGGCTCCTTCCTAGGGGAGACTGTCTTCCTAGCAAGGAACCCTGGGTTATTGCTCAGTATCTAGCATATAGCATAGAACCTGGCAAATATTAGGTGTTCAGTAAATTGGTCATAGCAAACACCCTCTTCCAACAACACAAGAGAAGACTCTACACATGGACATCACCAGATGGTCAACACCGAAATCAGATTGATTATATTCTTTGCAGCCAAAGATGGAGAAGCTCTACACAGTCAGCAAAAACAAGACCGGGAGCTGACTGTGTCTCAGATCATGAACTCCTTATTGCCAAATTCAGACTTACATTGAAGAAAATAGGGAAAACCACTATACCATTCAGGTATGACCTACATCAAATCCCTTATGATTATACAATGGAAATGAGAAATAGATTTAAGCGACTAGATGTGATAGAGTGCCTGATGAACTATGGATGGAGATTCGTGACATTGTACAGGAGACAGGGATCAAGACCATCCCCATGGAAAAGAAATGCAAAAAAGCAAAATGACTGTCTGGGGAGGCCTTACAAATAGCTGTGAAAAGAAGAGAAGCGAAAAGCAAAGGAGAAAAGGAAAGATATAAGCATCTGAATGCAGAGTTCCAAAGAATAGCAAGGAGAGATAAGAAAGCCTTCCTCAGCCATCAATGCAAAGAAATAGAGGAAAACAACAGAATGGGAAAGACTAGAGATCTCTTCAAGAAAATTAGAGATACCAAGGGAACATTTCATGCAAAGATGGGCTCAATAAAGGACAGAAATGGTATGGACCTAACAGAAGCAGAAGATATTAAGAAGAGGTGGCAAGAATACACAGAAGAACTGTACGAAAAAGATCTTCATGACCAAGATAATCATGATGGTGTGATCACTCACCTAGAGCCAGATATCCTGGAATGTGAAGTCAAGTGGGCCTTAGAAAGCATCACTACAAAGCTAGTGGAGGTGATGGAATTCCAGTTGAGCTATTTCAAATCCTGAAAGATGATGCTGTGAAAGTGCTGCACTCAATATGCCAGCAAATTTGGAAAACTCAGCAGTGGCCACAGGACTGGAAAAGGTCAGTTTTCATTCCAATCCCAAAGAAAGGCAATGCCAAAGAATGCTCAAACTGCCGCACAATTGTATTCATCTCACACGCTAGTAATGTAATGCTCAAAATTCTCCAAGCCAGGCTTCAGCAATAGGTGAACCGTGAACTTCCAGACGTTCAAGCCGGTTTTAGAAAAGGCAGAGGAACCAGAGATCAAATTGCCAACATGTGCTGGATCATGGAAAAAGGAAGAGAGTTCCAGAAAAACATCTATTTCTGCTTTATTGACTATGCCAAAGCCTTTGACTGTGTGGATCACAATAAACTGTGGAAAATTCTGAAAGAGATGGGAATACCAGACCACCTGACCTGCTTCTTGAGAAACCTATATGCAGGTCAGGAAGCAGTAGTTAGAACTGGACATGGAACAACAGACTGGTTCCAAATAGGAAAAGGAGTACGTCAAGGCTGTATATTGTCACCCTGCTTATTTAACTTATATGCAGAGTACATCATGAGAAGTGCTGGGCTGGAAGAAGCACAAGCTGGAATCAAGATTGCCAGGAGAAGTATCAATAACCTCAGATATGCAGATGACACCACCCTTATGGCAGAAAGTGAAGAGGAACTCAAAAGCCTCTTGATGAAGGTGAAAGTGGAGAGTGAAAAAGTTGGCTTAAAGCTCAACATTCAGAAAACAAACATCATGGCATCTGGTCCCATCGCTTCTTGGGAAATAGATGGGGAAACAGTGTCAGACTTTATTTTTGGGGGCTCCAAAATCACTACAGATGGTGACTGCAGCCATGAAATTAAAAGACGCTTACTCCTTGGAAGGAAAGTTATGACCAACCTAGATAGCATATTCAAAAGCAGAGACATTACTTTGCCAACAAAGGTCCATCTAGTCAAGGCTACGGTTTTTCCAGTAGTCATGTATGGATGTGAGAGTTGGACTGTGAAGAAAGCTGAACGCTGAAGAACTGATGCTTTTGAACTGTGGTGTCGGAGAAGACTCTTGAGAGTCCCTTGGACTGTGAGGAGATCCAACCAGTCCATTGTGAAGGAGATCAGTCCTGGGATTTCTTTGGAAGGAATGATGCTAAAGCTGAAACTCCAATACTTTGGCCACCTCATGCGAAGAGCTGACTCATTGGGAAAGACTCTGATGCTGGGAGGGATTGGGGGCAGGAGGAGAATGGGACAACAGAGGATGAGATGGCTGGATGGCATCACCAACTCGATGGACATGAGTCTGGGTGAACTCCGGGAGTTGGTGATGGACAGGGAGGCCTGGCGTGCTGCGATTCATGGGGTTGCAAAGAGTCGGACACGACTGAGCAACTGAACTGAAACTCTTATTGGATGAATGCATTGAGGGGTGAGTTGGCACATAGTAATAAGCATCATCTAATTACTGTCATTATTACTGTTATATTATTTTCTGTGAAAGAGTAAGATGAATGAGTGGGTGGATGGATGGATGGAAAGACAAATCAACAGTGTGTCTAGGAGATGACTGCTTGCTGCCATTGCTCCTTGGGAGTTCTCAGCCAATCCCCCCATACCTTGGCATTTCCGGCCGCCTACCAGCCGATGCCCCTGGGGACAGAGACATCGATAGGAGCCATTGGTGTTGATGCAATCACCCCCAATGCAGGCTGCAGGGAAGTCACACTCATTGATGTCTGTAGGGAATCAAAGGGGTGGAGAATCTCAGGGACAAAGCCCACTCTCACAGCCTAAGGCTTCCGAAGAGCCCTGGGTAGGGCCCACACCCCATGGCCTATCTTGGATCTGGATGGGGGCTGGCCATGGAGTGGTGGGCTTGCTCACAGCCCCTGGGGTTGGGGCCTGGGCAGTGAAGGTCTGGGACAGGGGGGAACAGGTCAGCCCCCCAGCTTGAGGTCTCCCCTCACCCTCGCAGCGGCTCCGGTCCCTTGACAGATGGTAGCCAGAGAGGCACTGACACTGGAAGGAGCCTGGAGTGTTGGCACAGATGCCGTTGTCGCACACGTCCCCAGCCTCACACTCGTCCACATCTGTGGGGCACAGGGGCCATCAGAGGGCTAGGACAGGGTGGTGCTGTGTCTCTGCTCCCCTCTTCCCACTCCTGCCCACGGCCTGGAGCACCAGAGCTGAGGCAGGTGGAGCTGGAGACAAGCATGGGCCCCTCACCCCGCCCCTGTGTGGCACACCGTGCCCTAATGACCAGGCCAGGTGCTGGCAGGAACCCTGGGCCATTTCTGGTTCCAAAGAGCTCAGGCCTCCCTATCCTTCGTCCACCCTCACCAAACAATCCTCGCCTTCTGCCCCGGGTTCATGGCCCCAGCTGCTCTGGTGGCTGCTCCCGCCCCTCCCCCACTGCCAGGGCTCCCTTTATAAGTAAGCTCCCCTATATCTTCAGTCTCACAGAATAATTTCTCCCGCTTGTGCAGTAAAGGGACTTGGCTCTGAGAGCACGCTTCTGTGCAGTCCTTTCTAGGGGGAGCTGGTAGTCACCCACACCCCAGACCCCTTCCAAACCCCGCACTTCCTGAAGGACACCTGAACCCCACCCCGGCCTCCCACCTCTCTATTGCCATCAGCACCCACCTCCCTAGTGCTCTCCCTTTCCCTTTCTCTCCCTCTCCATCCTGGGCGTTTTCAACATCCATTTGGCCAGCCAGGCCCAGCCTCTGATCCAACAGTCCTTCCCTCAGTGTCTGCGACCTCCACTTCAACGCCAGCCACTTGCTCTCAGTACAAGGGACTGGGAGCTGCCCCGCCATCTCCAGGCCCCGGCGTCTCAGACTCGGCTCCTTTCGCACTGCCTCCGCTGCTGCTCTCCAGGCCCCTCCTCACCTCCTCTCCCCAAGGGCCCCTGAACACCTCTCCTGCCTCCCCTCTGCTGTGGCAAAGCCAGAGCCCTCGCCTGCTTCTCAGGATGCCGGGTGCTGAGTGCGGCTGAGGCTGGCCACCACGCGGAGCACCCCAGGCCACTCCACTCCCTGTGGCCTTCAGCTGGGCTAGATCCTCTGCATGGCTGCACCACTCTCTCCTCCTCCTCTCAGGCCTTGACACCGGGGAGGCCTAGGGAGCCCCATGCCCTTCAGCAGGTCCAAACTTGTGCCGTTCTCCTCAGCCCACAGCCTCCACCCCACTCGCTCTTCCTCACCTGCTGCCTCCGTCTTCTGGCCTCTCCTCAGGACACAGAAGCTACCCTGCTAAGGCCGCCTTCTCATCTCCCTGGTTAGTTCTTAGTTACAAGGACCTCTCTACTGCATTTAGCACATCCTCCTCTGCCCTCGATGCCTGCCCTCCCCAACCGGCCCCCCAGGCCCCCCGTTCCCCCGTCTCCCGCTCCTATCCCCCTGCCTTCTGCCGACCTGGCAGTGTCCACCATGCTCCGCTCACTGGACTCACCCTCCTTGACTGCACCCCACGGCTCCACAGCTCCCCTAGTGTGCACCCCACGGCTCCACAGCTCCCCTAGTGTGCACCCCGAGGCTCCACAGCTCCCCTAGTGTGCACCCCGAGGCTCCACAGCTCCCCTAGTGTGCACCCCGAGGCTCCACAGCTCCCCTAGTGTGCACCCCGAGGCTCCACATCTCCCCCAGTGTGCACCCCGAGGCTCCACAGCTCCCCTAGTGTGCACCCCACGGCTCCACAGCTCCCCTAGTGTGCACCCCCCAGCTCTACAGCCCACAGTCGCAACTGGGTGTGTCTGGCCCAAGGCTTCCAATCTATACCGCCGGCCCTCTGTGGGAATCACCAGCTGAGAGACCCACAGGGACCACACACTCAGCTGTCCAACAGGAAACTTAATGTCTTCCTTCTCAAACACGCCTCACCCCAGGGACCCTATCCCAGTGAACAGCACCCACTGAGTCACCCAAACTAGAAACCTGGAGACCCCTTACTCCTCTCTCTCCTTCGCCTTGACATCCAGTTAACAAGCCCAGGTAACTCGTTTTAATATTTCTCTAATATCACACTGTCTCATGACCATCTTTGAGGCCACTATTATCACATCCACCACTGTCTCTGTCCTGAGTCTCCACCAGACCTCCAGTCCTCTGCACAATGGGCATCAGGGAACTTTCTAGAACAAACAGCAAATGTCATTCTTCCCCTTAAAATGCTTCAGGTGCCTCCTAATACCTTCAGGGCGAAGCTCAACCTCCTTAGGTGGGCCCTTCAGGAGGTGGGGGCCTGCCCCTCACCAGCCAGCCTCAGCCCCACCCCCTACTTACACCTTACTTTCCCTGTACACTCTGTGCTGGTGTTCACAGAGCCTGGCATACTCTTCCCTCTCTCCTTTCTTTGCTTGGCTAACTCCTGTTGATCCTTTAAGACAACTCACGCCTCCTCTTCTCCCAGTCCCCCTGAGGTTTCCCAGAAACACCCAGACTCCATTGAGGCCGACAGCCCTGCGCTCCACAGTCGGTGTCCATGGTTCTCCAGTTTCTCTGACTCTCATCCCTCAGCCCGTCTCCTGATGCATAAGAAACATTATTGTCGGTGGGGGGAGAGGACTACTGACACCCCCTTTCTTTTATATCTCTTCCACTCCATATTCAAGTAACTGCTTTGCAAACGCAGCTCCAAGCCTTGCCTCCTAAGATCCTTCCTACCTAGAAATTCCGCGGCCCCCTCCTCCGTCAGGTTGTGGAGAAAGTGAGTGAGTGGGTCAGTGAAAGGAAGGTGCCTGCGAATTAGCTGTTTCCCGGCCGACAGATGGAGTAACCCGGTCCCCAACTTCGACGCTCGAGTAGGTGGAGGGACGCAGGGCGGGGAGGGCTGTCGCTCACCCAGGCAACTGCGGCCGTCCTGCGCGGGCGCATAGCCCTGGGCGCACGTGCAGCGGAAGGAGCCCGGAAGGTTCTCGCACCAGCCCGGAGAGCAGGGGTTGCCCTCAGCGCACTCGTTTACATCTGCGGCGGAGAAGGCTCGCCTCGGACCCCGCCCCACTGGACGAGGTACTGTGAGGGGATGGGAGACCCTCCTTCCAGAATTGGGGGAGGGTGTGGAAGCCGGGTTCTGGAGCCGACTCCCACGCCAATAGCCCCGCCCCATCACCGGGGCAACTCCCGAAGGGCCCCGTCCTCTTGTGATCGAAGCCCCGCCCCACCCGGGCCCCAGCCTCATGCTCACCGCGGCAGGCCCCGCCCCCCTGGCTGCGGTAGCCTGGCAGACAGGCAATGCACTTGAAGCTCCCAGGTTTGTTCTCGCATTTGCTATCCGGGCAGGTGCTAGGGTCTCGGCACTCGTCGATGTCTGCGCAGTAGGAAGGAAGAAGACTTGTCTGGGGACAACATTGCCGGCCAGGTGCTCAGGGGCCTCGGCAGGGCCTCCCTCTGTCACGGATCGACCAGGCGAAGCGGGCCCTCTGGGTTCCAGTCCGAAACCTCCGAGAGGCCCAGGGGTGGGCAGAGACGGGAGTGAGGCCCTCCGCCCCCACCCTAGGCCGAGGCACCGTTGAGGACCCGCGTCGGTCCGGATGGGTCTTCCCCACCTTCGCACACGGGCGGTCTGGAGGCTTTAAGCCGGTAGCCGGGGTAGCAGTTGCACTTGTAGTGTCCCGGAAAGTTGATGCAGAAGCCGCCGTCGCCGCACAGGTGGGGCTTTGCGCACTCGTTCAGGTCTGAGCGGGAGGAAGGGGGCGCGAGGGGAATGCAAGGCGGCGGAGGGGGTGACATGCGGTCGGGAGAGCCCCTCGGGTCCGCCGATCCCCGGGCCCGCCCCCGGCCCCGGCCACGCCCCCGGCCACTCCGTGCTCACCCACGCAAGAGCGCCCCCCGGCGCCGACGTGCAGGCGGTAGCCTCGGTTGCAGTGGCAGTTGTAGGAACCGCCGGTGTTCATGCAGATGCCCCGCCCGGCGCCGCAAGGCTCCGCCTCGCATTCGTTCACGTCTGAGAAGGGCGCGCAGGTGGGGAGACGTCACACGACGGTCGGGAGCCAGGGCCGCCGCCGCGCTACCCACTCTCCACGCTCACCCACGCAATAGCGGTGCTGCGGATGCGACCGGTAGCCGGGATTGCAATGGCAGGAATAGTCCGAGGGTCCCGGGACGCACTCTCCGTGGCCACAGATGTTCTGGTTCAGTCGGCACTCGTCCGTCTCTGCGGGGGGCGCCCGGGGGAAAAGGGCGGCAGGTCAGAGGGGGCAGGCAGGGAGCAGTCACTTTCTGCCACATTCCCAGGGAAGAACTGGACACCCCATCACTCTCGACGCCGATAACTGAGCCTGGTCGCACTATGAGTTCAGATCTCCATACAGCCATGCCCCCCATCCTAGGATTCCCTACACCTCCATCACAGATAACCGCAAAATCACAACCCCAAGTAGCCCCAAACCATGATCCCAGGTCCCTGGCATCCCCACCTCCTCAAGTTCAGGACCCTTGATACTTCTGTCTCCACTTACTATACTCTGACTCCAGTCACCTCAACACCTCAAACTCTGTCGCCTCAATCACACCAATATCCTCCAGACAAGTGAACCAACACCCCTTGCCTTAGAGACCTGCCCACCTCCCCCCAATTCCAGAAGTTTTCCTCCCCCTCTCAAGGCAGGCAGGAGCTAGTTTCCTGGGAACCCTGGCTGGAACAGGTGATCAGACTCAGGAAGCCTCCTTACCTTCTTTCCTAGTATTCACAGTACTCCCTGCCTCCCACCTCTTCCTCCTTGTGGCCCCTCCCCTGAACCCTGCCCTAGGAAGCCCCAGGAAGCCCTGGCGGCTGAACTCCACTCCCTCCCAAACACACCTGGCCAGTGGGCTCTTGCAGGCTGTTCTCTCTGCTTAGAGTGACTCTCCCTAGTCTCCTTAACACCCCATCCTCTGATAAGTGTCCCCAAGTGCCTCTTTCTCCACATTCCCACAGCCCCCAGGCTGTCACTGGGTTATCCCAGCCTGTGCAGATTTCCTGGGCAGCCATCTTCCACTAGGAGCTCATCTAGCCTCCAGTTTTCAATTGGGTTGGTGGCTTCCTTGTGGCTGGAGTCCAACCAGACATGGGCTTGAATCCGGCTCAACTGTGTGACCTGGGATCAGCTACTGAACCTCTCTTAGCCTCAGTTTTCTCATCTGGAAAATGAGGCTAGCCGTGCCCACTTCACAGAGGTCAAGAAAGTTAAATGGTATTTAGTATGTAAAACTCTCCAGTCAGTGCCTGGCCCAGGGCAACTGTTCAGCCATAGCTAGCAATTATTATGATGCCCCAAACCATGCAGACACTTCCCACAGCCTTTGGGATCAAATCCAAGCCTCTTAAAGCTCCCTGAGCTGGCCCTCTCCTAGTTCAGAAACACTGATCTATGTGTGGTTTCTCTCTTCTCCATGAAACCAGGGTTTCATGTTTCCATGCCTTTGCCCAAACTTCTGCCCAAACTGGAATGTCCTTTTCCCCAACCTGCTAGCCCATTTCTTTCCCACATTTTGTCGTTAATTTCTAACACTCTTAAAAGCTCTGTTCAGAAAGGCTTCTCTCATCGCCATTCTACATATGATCACAACACCCAGACTTCCTTCCTTCTTCTCTGATTTACTTTTGCACAGCCCTTATGAGACACACTAGATTTGGACTCATTGATCTGTTTGCTGTCTGTCTATTCCACAAGGACAGGGAATTTTTGTCTGTTTTGTTTATTACTGTGTCCCCAGCACCTAAACAGTGCCTGTGCATAGTAGGTGCTCCATAAATATTCATTGACTGTGAATGCCTTCAGACTGGCCTGACCATCACACCACCCGGATCAGCTGAGGGCAGAGTGGCGTCTCAGAGTGTTGCACGCCGAGGCTTCCCCAGCCCCCAGCCCAGGGTCTGGCATACAGTAAGCCCTTGAGGGTGTCAGCCCTCCGGAAGGATTGGAAGGGGTGAGGGAGGAGAAACTCTAAGTTGGAGGCGTGGCTTACCTGGGTCGTGACCTAGGTGGGCGGGTCTTACCTGTGACTTGAGTAGGGGCGATTTCCACCGCACTGCGGGACGGGGGCAAGTCGGGCAGGAACTGGGGCGGCGGGGGCCAGGAGATCAGCTCTGCGGGCAGCAGCACACGACCATCAGCGGGTGAGGAGGCTGAGAGAGCCGCCCCTCTCCCCGCAGGTCAGGGGGCCGGCAACTCCACACCCAGCTGCACCGCCCCCTGGTGCCTAAGCTGTGAACTTCCCCGTCAGTGACAGCCCTTGAGGACTGGTCCCTACAGGGCCCAGCTCACCCGGGTAGGGCCGGGCAGGAGATACGGTGACAGTCGGGTGGCTCTGCTGCGCTGACTGCTCTTCAATCACTGGCTGCGGGCGACAGCAGCGTGAACCCTCTGTGTCTCCTTGGCCTCCCCGCCCCTCCCACCTGAGTTCTCATACTCACTGAGTCTGTGCTCACCCCTAGAAGGGAAGAAGATGGGGCCATTAAGTGTTGGGCTGGGAGAAGGGAGTCAAGTCTGGGATTGGCAGTTGGACATGTGTGGTCAGAGTCCCTAAGAGTTCAACGATCATGTCTCTGGGTCAAGCATCAAGGATTAGATCCTGATGTCTGGGAATGTTTTCATCACAGGTCAGTGAAGCGATGGCTGGACAAGGTCCTCAGCTTGGGAGCTTATAGCCAGGGTCAAATCCCTGAGTCAGGGGTCAGAGGGTCAGATCTAGAGGCAGCATTTGAGCTGCATTAGTGTCCTGATCTGGAAATCAAAAGTGTCTTGGTGTCAGAGGATTGAACCTGGAGGGCAATAAATGATCAAATCCCGTGGCTCAGGGGTGACATCCTGGGCTTAGTTACAACACTGGTTAGGGGTCAGAGTGTCAGCTCCGGGGGCCAATGCTAGTCTGGGATTAGGAGCTAGAGGTTAGACTTGGGTCCTGTGGGTCAAAGGTCAAGGTGTCAGACCTAGGGGTTCTGCAACTGTCAGGAAACAGGAGGGATCGGGCCAGACCTCTCTCTTCCTCTGTGTCCTCAGGTGGTGGTGCCCGGCTGGGGCTCTCGGGCAGCTGCTGGGGCTTGGGTGGCCCATCGGGGTGCAGGAAAAGGGAAAAGTCACTTTCGCCCTGAATGGTGAGCGTCTGGTGGGAGGTGAGGATGTGGTACCCCTTCCCAGCTGGGCAGATCTCCTTGAAGGCAGCTGTGGCCAGAGCAAGAGGCAGGCAAGTGAGCCCTTCCTGGAGAAGCAGGCTCACAGACAGCCCCCCAGCCTCAAAGGCCCCTGGCTCACCAGTGCCATCAGCTGGGCAGCGCTGGCACCTGGCACCCCAGGCCTTGCCGACACTGCAGCAGCAGAGTTGGCGGGTGAGGCGTGTGGTCAGGGGGTGCTGGCACTGGTGTTCAGGGCTCACCAGGCGGAAACACAGGCTCTTCTCCTCCGGCTTGTCCGCTGCAGGGGCCAGTGATGGGCATGGGCATCTGGGCCTGAACGCTGCCCACGCCCCTCTTCCCAGCTGCCCCAGACCTCACCTCTTTGGCACAGGAGGCCTTGATTCTCGTGTTGTCCCTGACCCTGAATTCATTTGACCCCTGAAACCTGTATTATTCTGACCTCATGTAATACCTGAAACTTCTGTGACCTCTGAACCCATTGAGCCCTGATTCTAGCTGCTCTAGACTTGATCCCTCCCACTCATCAAGCCCCTGGTCTCATATGACACTGCCTTCTCATAACCCCTGACCCCATGTGACCTCTTACTCCAGATCTCATGCAACTCCTGAACCCACTGATCCCTGACCCCATCTGTTTTAGATCTTGCTCCTCTAGCAGTCAACCCTTGACCCCACTCTGACCTCTGTGATCTCTGATCCTTACTGTTTGGAGCCTTACCCTCCACCCATACTTGGTGACCTCCAAGGACCCCCGAGTCTCACCAATGCACTGTGTGCGGGAGGGGCCCAAGCTATGGCCAGGTGGGCAGACACAGCGATAGGAACCAGGGTTGTTGAGGCAGTCACCATGGCGACACATGCCTGGCATCGCGCACTCATTGATGTCTGCGGTAATAAGTGAGAGTTTGGTCCCTCCAGGCTGGGGCCACAAGGTGACAGCGATCTGCTCCAGGAACCTCAGGGTTCTACCCCAGCCCCGCCTCCTTCCTTCCCCCCCCCCCCCCCAGTGACAACTGGCCCATACCCTGGCAGTGTGTGCTGTTGAGCCTCTTGTAGCCCTGGGGGCAGTCAGTGCCCATCTCCCCACGTACAGGCCCTGGCTTCTGCACCCCTGTGTCTGTGGAGAGAGGAGAGCATGGCAGGAGAGGACACGGGGGCTGCAGAGAGGGAAGAGACCGCACTGGGTGGGGGAGTGGGGTACTGAGGGGATCCGGGTGGCATCCAGCTGCAGGGATGGGAGGGGCTGGGTGAGGGTGTGCCCCGTGGGGAGGGCAGAGATCTCACCGAGCCAGGGCACTCACACTGCAGCTGGGGGCACTTGTGGCACTTGCTCTGGCCCCAAGCGGTGCCGATGCTCCCGCAGCAGTCTTCCTGCTTGGTGAGGCCCGGGAGGGGGTTGCTGCCACACTAGGGAGAGGAGTGTGGACAGGGGTGACAGGCTGCCCAGCCCTCACCTGGCCTCCCTCCTCGGGCCCTTTTCCTCCTCCCCCCACTCAACCTGCAGGACACCCTCCAGTTTTGAGCAAACCCGGTGGATTGGAACAGGGCGGCCCTGAGAGGCGTCTATGGGTTCACTCACTGGTTGCTTGGGCAGCGTGTCCTGGAAGCAACGGCCCAGGGGCTTCTGGGTGGGTGGCCGGGGATGCGCGGGCTTGGGGTGCGGCAGCAGGTGCTGGGAGGGGGCCGGGCCCTCGGCGTTGGGCCCTTCAATGCGGTGCACTTGGACTGAGGCCTCGGCCGGGTGGTGGACGCGCACGTTCACCACGGGGGGCGGGGCCTGCACTGGGGGGCGGGGCACGGCGGCTTCAGGGCTGCCCCGCAGCGCCGGATGGCAGGTGGTGGCGAGGAGCTCCTCCAGGGCTGGCCCCGCCCGGGTCCTGCCCACCCCGGCCAGTGCCCGCCCACCTCGGCCTCCCGGGGTCTGCCCGTTGCCTGGTACCTTCCGCTGAGATCTGTCCTGGCCCGAGGGGCACCAGGAACGTCGCATGCTGGGCAGGAGGCCCCTCCCCGGGCCCTGGTGGATCGGCGATCACCTGGACCGCGTACATGGCGTGCTTGCTGGCCACAGACTCGCCTTCTGGAGCCAGGGGCGGCAGCGCGCCCGTGGACAGGGCCCCGGCCCGGCCAAGCCCAGGGCCTGAGCCGCCAGCGCCTCCGCCAGCTCCTCCAGCCGGCACCTGGCAGAAGCGACCCGTGAAGTCCGGGGGACACAGGCACTGGTTTCGCGAGGAGCACTGGCCGCCGTTCATACAGGGCAGGGGGCACACCACTGGGGAGGAGAGGTGGGTCAGGGCCCAGGCAGACCCCTGTGGCCAGCGCCCAGACCCAGTCCCTCACCCACATCCTGTCTCTTCTTTCCCCTCCTCCCTACTTCCAAGCCACCCACTGGTTCTGTCCTCCCTGGGAAGCTGGCCTTAGTAACACATCAGATACACACACATGCTACCCTCTAGGTCCCCCAACATCCTTATACCCTAGGGGCCACTGGCATCTTGAACTTGCATCCTAGCTAGGAGACCCTGTGCCAGCTGCGTGACCCTGAGCGACTGACTTCCCCTCCCAGGCCTGTGTCCTCATCTGTAGGGCGGTCCCATCTATTAAATGAAGCAAGGCCTGTCCAAAACTCTGCACAGTGCCCAGTGCACAGAGCGTGTTTAATAAGCAGCAGCAGCAGCTGATGATGGTGATGGACTAGCCTTTCCCTCCCCTTGGGCCTTTCCTGGACACCCAGTCTCTATCTGGTGCCTCCTCCTTGCCCCTCAGTCCTTCCCCTGACTCAGCCCCCTCTGGGCTCTCCCTCCCTCTGTTCAGCCATCCCAGGGCCTGCACCTCACCACTGCCAACTTGAGCTGTACTCCGCTGGGACCTCTCTTAAGCAACTCCACCCAGGGGACCCTGTCAGAAATCAGCATTCTGCCTCCCCACCTCTTCTTGGCCTTGGACCACCACTGGGATCCCTGCCTGCCCGGTCATTCATAACTGAGTCTTGAGGCTCCAGTCTCCCCTGCTCCCACCCCAGCCAGTTCTGGCCTCTGTAATGTCTCATAATCCATCTTCCCTCCTCCCCATGCCCCCTGCCCCTCCCCTGCCTGTCCACGTCCCAAGCACCCTCAGAGAAACTTGCCTCGGGTAAAGCTCCGGCTCAGTCACAGCCCTGCTCCCAGCTAGCTTCCCTGCTTGCTCTCCGTGGCCCAGAAGGAACCGTCTTTCGGCCCATCCCCGTCTGCTCTTTCCATGTGCACCCTACGCTCCAGGACTCATCTCCTGTTTCCTACAAACGTGCCACGTCTTCTGCTTCCCTGCCTTGACCCATGCCATTTCTGCCCACTCAGAGCCTAGTCCCCATCTGTGCATATTCACATCATATCCTTCCAGCCCCTCCCCCAGGAGGAGAGCCCTTCCTCACATCCCACCCACCCTCTGCCTCAGCTCTGGGTGCCAGAGGAGGTGCTGGGGGAATGAATGAAGGAGTGAATTCAGGGAGCTGATGGGATGTCTGTCTGTCTGTCTGTCACACACTCACATCTGAAATCCAGCCTTGGGGACCTGTGCTTGTGCACCAAGCCCAGCCCCTCTCCGGCCCCTCCCCCAGGACTGCCCTCACTTGCCAGGATGGGGAAGTAGGGGTGCTGCCCCCTGGACACCTGGAGGGCCTCAGAGGGATGGCCCACATGCAAGGCCACCGGGGCCTGGCTACGAGCATCCCAGCCCAGCCCAGCCCAGCCCATCCTGCTTGGCCTCTGGGGGCCAGATTCTCAGGGCAGAAGGGGTGTGTCCTGGGCTGGGGGAGGCAGGATCCTCTCCTTCCTGCCTCCCAGTGAGTCACCCACAGCGGTGAGGGTGACCTCCCAGTGACACCCGCCCACTGTGGCCTGGGCACCGAGCCTGAGGGATGTGGGCAGCACGGATGGAGACAGCAGCCTGGGCAGGATGGCCGGGGGCTTGGGAGGCCGGGCCCAGGGACACTCACATGCACAGTCATCTCATCACACACACACATGCACAGACTCATTCTGACACCAACACAGGCTTACATAAACACTCCCATAGTCACTGCAGACGTGCACCCAAGATAACACAAAGAAACCTGTACTTGAGCCCAGTGTGCCAGCCCAAAGCCCGGGCATACCCCTGCGTGTATGCCATGTGTAAGCACGCATGCACACATCTTATGAGAAGCGTGAGCCACATCTGTGGGGTTCCTCAGATCTGTAGTGGCTATGTGAGTATAGGAGTGTGTGAGAGGGGCTGTTTTGCTGGTGCCATCGTGGGCCTAGCCTAATTACCCTGTCCAGGAGGGTAATTACTGCTGGGACACCTCCCCCAGCCTGGCCCACAGGGCCCTGGGGGAGGAGCGCCGAGCCCCAGGCCTGGCCCTTTGAAGAGCGATGTTGGGAGAAGGGTGGGCTCCAGGACCAGGGGGAGTTTTCAGGGTTTGGGGAGTTGGGGGTAGACTCTGAGGCGGAACTGTTCAGAGCTTCTGGGGGAAGCACAGATGGGGCATCAGGAAAAGGAGAGACCGAGGATCCAAGCCAGCCCCTACCTCCAGGCCTGTGCCCCACTTGTTAGGCCTCAACGCCCCTCCCCTCTAAGACCTCGCCAGTAACTAATTCCCTCACTCCCAGCCTGAGCTTGGCTCCTCCTCCCAGGGAATGCAGGTGTCTACCGCTGGCAGGCCCTACTTGAGACATTTTTTAAAGACTTTTCCTGTTTCTTTCACCGAGTCTGTTTCTAGGGGGAATACTTAACCCTTCTCTGAGACCTGGGCCAGCTGGCATCCCCGCAAAAGCCCCTGCCTGTCGACCTCGACTCCCTCTCAGAACCCAGCACTTTCCTAGAAGCCTGTGCCATCCAGGGCACCAGCATGACCCCACACCTTAGGCCTCAACCCCAACCCAAAGCTGTGAAGTCCAGGCTTCCACGCAGCCCTCCCAACCGCGACCCCAGCACTCCAGCCTCCCAAGACCCCTGAAGCCCCTGGGGCCCGCGGCCCTCCGGTTCCGCTCTCTGAACCCACGGTCGCCAGGGTCACAAGGCCTCCGCTGCCATGTCTCCCACGTGGGCTCCGGGAGCTGGCCTTCCCCGCGCCCCCCGCCCGCGCCCCCGGCCCTCACCCACGCGGAAGCCGGAGCCCGTGAGCGTGTCGGTGCTGTGGCCGTTCTCTCCGATGAGCGTCATGTTGGAGCCCTTCTGACAACTGTCCCGACACTGGCCCTTGAGACAGGTCCGCTTGCAGATCACCGGCGCAAAGACCACCTTGAAGCGCTCGCGGGCCAGCGCCCCGCCCCCGCCAGCGCCCCTCTCGCCCGCCGGCCCCCCCTCGGCCCCGCCGCCCGGGCCCAGCAGCAGCAGCAGCAGCAGCGCCAGCAGCCCCGCCGCCCCCGCCCCGCGCATCTCAGGGGCCAGGCCGCCAGCAGCCCCACGGGGCCCGGGCATCCGGGGCCGCAGGACCCGGGGGGGCGCGCCCGGGCGGGGGCGATGGTCCCGACGCCCGAGGGGGATAAGCAAGCCGGGAGCCCCGGGAGAGGCGCAGAGAGGGCAGCGAGGGACAGGATGGGAGGAAGCGCGCGTGGAGGGGACTGCAGGCGCGGGCGCGGGCCCAGTGAGAGGCAGAGAGATGGAGGCTGGACCGCGGGGAGCCCAGAAACTTCCACCGCCCCGGGAAGGAGCCCAGCCACGAGCCGGGGCCGGGGGCCTGCGGAGGCCCAAACGTGAGGCCGGAGCGAGGAGGCCGGAGCAAGTTGAGGCGGAGAGGAGGAGCGAGGGGAGAGGAAGGCCGGGCGGCCGGCCCGCTCCGCGCCTCCCCCGGCCGGGCTGGGCTCCCGCGGCCGCCGGGAAGCAGGGAGCGCGCGGGGCGGACGCAGGGAGAAGTGAGCAGTTGTTTTCCCTGGCTGGAGCGCGGCGCGGCGGCGGCGAGGGGGGCTGGGACGCTGGCCCCGGGCCAGGGAGACAGTTTTTTTCTGTTTAAAGCGTCGTCGCTGCCGCCTGGGGGAGCGAGGGTGTGCGGGCGGGTGGAGGCTAGGGGGGGCGGTCCCTGCCCCAGATGCCCGCCCCGCCGGAACCCGCCGCCGCCGCGCTGGGCCCGCTCCAGCGAGCCCTCACCTGGGACCGCTGGCCGCCCCGCCGGATTCCTCCGGGCGGGGCCAGGAGGCCCGCGCCCACCTCCGCCCCGTAGCATCCAAGTGGGAAACCGAGGCTGGAGGCGGAAGATGGGCCGGGCCCGGGGGTCGCGCGGCTGGTAGGAGGCCAGGTGGGGCTGGAACCCAGGGCTCCCAGCCCTGGCCCAGCCTCCTTTGCACATGCGGGGGTCTCACCACCCCTCAGTCACTTCTCATGAGTACCGGTCCACCCCTGCCCACTAGGACTCGAGGAGGGAGTACCCCTTCACCATGCCCTCCGTGGGAGTCCCAGGAAGAAGTCCTTGGGGTCCTGAAGAAGAGTAGATAGAGCAAAGTTTGAAATCCAGCTTGCCTGCCAACCCCCAGTAAATGGCTTCCCGGTGCCCACCCTGCCCCCGCCCCTCCGCCTTGTCTGGCCGGGCTGGCTGGGCTGGCTCTGGGCCTCAGACACTCTGGAATCGCCAAGGTCTGAGCTCAGGGCCTGGCCCCCTTCCCAGGCTAACAGCCGGGAGGAGGGGAGTGATGCCTGAGGGCCTGGGGCTGGGGAGGGGCACAGCCGGGCCCCAGGGCAGGGTCTGGCAGGGACTGGGGAAGGGCCCTGAGTTGGGTCAAGGCTGGAGAGAAGCCAGGCCTGCCCACTGGTCTGGAAGGGAGGCCCTTGAGGGCTGCAGTGGCCTGGTGCCCAGGCCATATCACCGGGTACCTGGCCAGGGGAGACCCCCGATTCAGTCTCTGACTCACAGAACTCAGCAGGGGGTGAGTATGACCAGGGTACCTCCAGAGCGGGTCACAGCCAAGACAGGGTGATACCCTCTCTCCAGGGGGAACAGGGGTTGCAGTCTGAAGGAAAAGGGGTTCAGGTACATGACTTGAGGTACACCTGTGTAAGTAACTCATGGCTTTAACTTTGAGGGTGGGCTTATTTGGGGTGACCGAGGGAGACTTTTTAGTGGACCCCTGCCCAAATTGCTCAGTGGGCTCAGGCCCTGTTCAGATAGACAGGTATTGGAGGAGTAAGATGCGGGGGGCAGTCCCGTGTCCCCAGGGGAGATAGGAGGGTATGTAGTATGGACAGCCCCCACACTCCCTCAGGGGGGTCTCTGGTCACACACTGAGGCCGGGAGTGGTACTGATGCTCACCACCTGCCAGGCATAGGGCTAAGCATTTTCCGGTCATTTTTCCCTCATACTCATCTGAACCTAACCCTCCTCTGCCTACAGTAAGATGTGACTCACCTTGGAACACAGCATAAACAAACTAGGGTTAGAGTCCTCATCTCTGAGCCTGTTTTTTGACCTGTAAATGGGGATCTAGTCATTCGACAAACAAGGAACCTCTTGCATGCTCTTTTTAAAAAATTAATTAGGCTTCGCCGGGTCCTAGTTGCGGCAGGGAACTTTGAGTTGCGGCATGTGGGGTCTAGTTCCCTGACCAGGCATCAAACTCAGGCCCTGAGCATTGGGAGCGTGGAATCTTAACAACTGAACCACGGAAGTCCTCAACATGCACTTGTTAAAAGGTAGAACCAATCGCTGCTTTCCTGGAGCTTCTGTCCTGGAGGAGACAGATACTCGACAGATCAACCCACACCTGACTGAGGCTGTGCCAGAGGTCAGTGCTAAGACAGAGAAGAAGAGGGAGCTGGGAGCGAGAGCAGTGATGAGACCCGAAGTCCAGGAAGCCCCTCTGACAAAGGGACTTTTAAGCCAGGAGCTGAAGGAGGAGCAGGAGTTAACGGGTGTACAGTCCACCCAGCGTGGGGGGAAGGCTGGAGGAGGCCTGAGGGATTGAGGGGAATTTCGGAGGGGACAGTTGACACTGTCATGCCGGGATGGGGGTTAGGAAGAAGATTCATTTCTTCCAGGAGCTGAGACAGGGCCAGCGGAGCAACAGGGTGGGGAGGTAGAGAGAGAGAGAGCATCCGGAGGCGGAGGCGGGAGGCCTCGGTGAGGAGTCTTGAGTTTTATTTTCATCGCAGTGGAACTGTATCAGAGCAAGAAGGGTGTTCTTGCTATCTTCCCAGGAGAGACGTGGTGGAGATGTGTTTGGGGGTGGAATCCAGAGACTAGGTGAAGTGGAGGGTACCGGAGAGGCAAGTGGTATGAATGCTTCCCAGGTGTCTGCCTGAGCCCCCAGGTGGGTGAGGAATGTGACAGGGGAGAGGGAGACCCACAAAGGAGTGTGGGTTCTGTTTGCAACTTGCTGAGTTTGAGATAGAGCCTCCCTGGTGGCTCAGATGGTAAAGCGTCTGCCTGCAATGCAGGAGACCGGGGTTCGATCCCTGAGTCGGGAAGATCCCCTGGAGAAGGAAATGGCAATCCGCTCCAGTATTCTTGCCTGGAAAATCCCATGGATGGAGGAGCCTGGTAGGCTATAGTCCATGGGCTCACAAAGAGTTGGACATGACTGAGCGTTTTAGATTGGACATGACTGAGAGTTTGAGATGCTTGTGTCATCCAAGTGGAGACGTCTCAATCCAGATATGTGGAGCTCAGCCAGGATGCCCGCCCTGGAGACATGGGCTTGGTGTCCTCAGCACACACGGGCATTTATAGCCACGGGAAAGGAGGGGCTCTGCTGGGGAGAAGAGGGTCGGGGAGAAGAGGGTCAGGGAGAACCAGGGAGGTCTCCTCCCCCAGGTCACAGAGAGGAGGCAGAGTCTGATGTGACTCAGAGGAAGGAGCAGCTGGAGGAAGCTGAGGAAAGAAAACCAGGAGTGTGATGTCAGAGAGCCCAGAGAAGCAAGTGTTTTGGGAGGAGAGCATGGCCAAGGGTGTTTAATGCTGCTGACAGGAGGATGGAGGTAAGGCAGCCTCTGTTCCGGGACCGCTGAGGGGGCTGAGTGACCGGGAGCCATGAGGGCCAGCACCCAGCCCCATGCTTGGCATGCAGTGAGTACTCCATACATTTACTTACTGTCATTACCAGACTCCTTAAGCTCATCAGGGCTTCCCTGATAGCTCAGTCGGTAAAGAATCTGCCTGCAATGCAGGAGACCCCGGTTTGATTCCTGAGTCAGGAAGATCCGCTGGAGAAGGGATAGGCTACCCACTCCAGTATTCTTGGCTTCCCTGATAGCTCAGTTGGTAAA
Organism: Bos taurus; assembly: GCF_002263795.3. NCBI lineage: Eukaryota > Metazoa > Chordata > Mammalia > Artiodactyla > Bovidae > Bos > Bos taurus. The sequence goes on from NC_037356.1 coordinate 43,738,601, forward strand.
GAATCCACCTGCAATGCAGGAGACCTGGGTTTGATCCCTGGGTTGGGAAGATCCCCTGGAGAAGGGAAAGGCTACCCACTCCATTATTCTGGCCTGGAGAATTCCATGGACTGTTACAGTCCATGGGGTCACAAAGAGTTGGACACGACTGAGCAACTTTCAGTTTCACTTAAGCTTATCAGAGGCCCAGCTGGAAGCAGTCGGCACTGTTACGTGGGTTATGAACATTAACCGAAGCCTGGAGCCGCAGAAGCTGGAGCTGGAGCTGAAACGCGGGGTGGGGGGGCCTGCTCTCGGGAGCCTTGGCTTTCTATAGACACTGACAGTACTTGTCCTCCTGCAGCCAGCAGGGAGGGAGCTCTGGAAATCATATTCCTCCTGTCCAGCCCAGCCTCCCAGGGGCCAAACCCCAAAGGAAGTCTGTGGGCAGCGGGGCTGGGGAGGGCACAGGGCAGGCAGGGTTGGCCTCGGGGCGTGAGGCCTGGAGGACACAGATGCAGAGTGGATCCGCAGGGCTCACTGCAACGGCCCAACCAGGGAGTGTCCGTAGCTTGTCCTCCTTTTCTGTCTGCATCTCCTGTGTCACCACACCCAGGCAGCCCAGGTTCTTGGAATCTACCAGCATGTCTCCCAGATGGAAGTTCTTCTATAAGTCCAAGGAGGCCATGACCTCTGTGCTCAGTGCAGATCACTTCGGCCACCTAATGGGTCTCCACACTGCCATTGCTTCCCAGTCCCATCCCTCCTCCACCTGATACAGGACTCACCTTTTAAAACCTCATTCCAGGACTTCCCTGCTGGTCCAGTGGTTAAGACTCCACCTGCCTGTACTCCAGTATTCTTGCCTGAAAAATCCGATGCGCAGAGGAGTCTGGTGGGCTTCCTATCTTATCCAGACTGGGAAAAAAAAAAGGATCCACCTGCCAATGCGGGGGACACAGTTTCGATCTGTGGTCTGGGAAGATTCCTCATGCCACTGAGCAACTAAGCCCGTGGGCCACAATTACTGAGCCCGTGCTCTTGAGCCTGAGAGCCACAACTACTGAAGCCCACGCAGTTAGAGCCCGTGTGGGAAGCCCACATGCGGCAGTGAAAACACAGCACAGCCAAAAAAAAAACTGATTTCAGAGGGCTTCCCTGGCAGCCCACTGGTAAAGACTCCGTACTTCCACCCCAGGAGATCGGGTTTAATCCCTGGTCAGGGAACTAAGATCCTACACAATGCAAGGCGTGGCCAAAAGCAAAAACAAAAACCTAATTGCAACCGAGCTCCTTCTCAGTTTACAAAACCTCCAGCAGCTTCCCTCTGCTCACCTGGCCTGCAAGGTCCTCTGTGCCTCCCCGTGGACCTAGTCCTGCGCGTCTCTAGTTCCTGCCTCCAGGAGGCATTTCTCTAAAACAGCTACCCCCAGCCCTTTGAGTCACATCCCGTGTTTATCTCCTGCTGGTCCTCCTCACAGCCTGAAGCATTCTTCTCTATGGGTTTGATTACATATTGTCCCTCTCACCGCCCTCCCAGGAAGCACAACCTCGCCTCCAGCTCTTAGCACATCGTGACCTGGCGGGCAGAGGGCACTGACATTTGTTGACTGATTGGATGGACTGAGACTACAAGGCTGTGAAAGATGAAACAGTTAGACTCGCTCATCTGGCGAGTAAGATGTGGGGATTGAATGTAGGCTGGCCTGATCCAAAACCCACAGGGCGTTCCTGGGAGGAGGAAGGAGACGAGTCCCACAGATAGTCTACAAACAGGAGGGCGGGGCCCTGAGGGCAATAAGGGGCTTTTAGCCCGAGGAATGGTCTGTCTGCCACAACCTCAGGGAAGGGCGCCTTTGTGTAGAGAGGTTCTTGAGGCCCAGAGATGGCAGGGACTTGGCCAAGGTTACGTTATTGGGTCTTCCCAGGCACTGGTGGTAAAGAACCTGCCTGCCAATGCAGGAGACACAAGAGATGCGGGTTTGATCCCTGGGTCGGAAAGATCCCCTGGAGCAAGGTATGGCAACCCACTCCAGTATTCTTCCCTGGAGAATCCCATGGACAGAGCGGCCTGGTGGGCTGCAGTCCATAGAGTCATGAAGAGCCGGATATCCCAGGACTCAAACCTAGGGTTCCTGATGCTTCCTTAGGGACATTGGCTGGACGGGGTGGCCCCAGCCTGTGTAACGGAAGTTAGGTTTCAGGAGGCAGCATACCACAGTGGTAGTTTTCTGGAATACCTGCTGTGAGCATTGGGAAAATTCTTCATCTTCTGTATGCCTCCTTCCTCATTTTCAGACAAGGAAGTAAAGCAGCCGACATTCATGAAACCCTCGGTGGATGCTGGCCGCACTGTAAGCCCTCAGTATATATTACCCCTATTTTCTTTTCTTTCTGTCTTTTTAAAAAGATACTCATTTTTTTATTTGGCTGCACTAGGTCTTAGTTGCGGCACATGGGATCTTTTTTAGTTTTGGCATGAAAACTCTTAGTTGCAGCACGTGGGATCTAGTTCCCTGACTAGGAATCCAACCCGGACCCCCTGCATTGGGAACGTGGAGTTTCAACCACTGGACCACCAGGGAAGTCCCTATATTAGCTCTTTTCATTATTATCTGGGCCTGGGGTCCAAAATGGGCTTGCTGGGAAAATCCCATGGACAGAGGAGCCTGGTGGGCTGCAGTCCATGGGGTCGCAAAGAGTTGGACACGACTGAAGCAACTGAGCGCACACACTGGGCTCCAAAATGGGCTGCAGGTGGGAGCTGGCTTCCTGGAGGACGGGGAGAATACCTCTGAAAGAGGGCTGACTGTGTGTCAGGCTCTGTGACACCTCCCTGAGTTCTGAATGTCTTTGGGAAGCTTCTAGGCTCTGAAGAAAAGAAACGGCTCTAGGGGTGGTAGGTTCTAAAGGTGATGGTTGGAAGTTTCAGAGGCCTGGAGGGGACAGTTCTGCCCTGAAGCATCTCTCTCCAAGAGATGTGAAGTGGCCGTCCCTGAGTCCCTCTGATGTGTCCCCATGGTGATGAAGAGCATGAGAGATGGGACTGGAAAACGAAATGAATCTGTCTTCATGCTTCATGGAGCAGCTGGTATATCCAAATTGTTGGAGTAAAATGTTTGAGTTTGGGATTTCTTCTTACCTTGAACAGAACTTTTAGATTCTCTCTCACGTTTTCTTGGAGATGGGGTTTGAGTAGGAACCAGATGATGTTTGCTGCTGAAATTCCATAATACTTTCCTTTAAGGGGAAGTCAAGGATCAGGCGAGAAGGCAATGGTACCCCACTCCAGTACTCTTGCCTGGAAAATCCCATGGATGGAGGAGCCTGATAGGCTGCAGTCCATGGGGTCGCTAAGAGTCGGGCACGACTGAGCAACTTCACTTTCACTTTCATGCTTGATCAGCCAGAGGATCTTCAGCCCCGACCCTTGTCTCCACCTTCCGAACCCAGGAAAAGTCCACCGGGGAGAATCTGACCGGAGACAAGCGCGGCCTGGGTGGAGGCCCAGCCCTGCCACCTCCCAGCAGGGTGATTGTGAAGAAATCTCTTAACCTGTCCAGGCTTCAGCTTCTCCATCTGCACTTTGGGGATGATAAGACACAATTCACGGCACTGTCCTGAGGCTTAAAGGAGGGTAATTCAAGCTGTTCGCGCAGTGCCTGGCCCCAAGATAAAATACACCAAAATTCCTCTGAGGGGCTGCTGACACCGACTGCCCTTTGAGCATCCCCCTGTGATGATGGTACTAAAACAGGGACTAGGAGTTACTTGTCAACAGTGTGTATGTTGGACTTGCATTTGTGTTTATTTACATGTCAGTTACAGGCCTGAGAGAAAAGGTCTTGTCTTGCCTCTTTGGCACAGGTTCAGAAATCTCACATGGATTGTGGAAATAAAGTTTCTGTTGTGTTTGAAAAAAAATACACCAAAAGTTGAGTATTATTATTTTTTATTAGGCTATTTCATTCATCTTAACTCAATTAAATTATATATATATTTACATTTTTATTTATGTATTATTTATTTCTTTTTCGCTGCACTGGGTCTTCATTGCTGCACTCGGGGTTTTGCTAGTTGCAGTGAGCTGGAGCTACTCCTTCTTGTGGTGTGTGGACTTCTCACTGCGGTGGCTTCTCCTGTTGCGGATCACGGGCTCTAGAGCTTGGGCTCAGTAGTTGTGATACACAAGCTTAGTTGCCCCATAGCACGTGGGATCTTCCTGGTGTGCGTGTGTGCGAAGTCACTTCAGTCATGTCCAACTGTGCGACTCCATGAACTGTAGCCTGCCAGGCTCCTCTGTCCATGGGATTCTCCAGGCAAGAATGGAGTGGGTTGCCATGCCCTCCTTCAGAGGATCTTCCCGACCCAGGGATCGATCCCACGTCTCTTACTTCTCCTGCACTGGCAGGCAGGTTCTTTACCACTGGCGCCACTGGGAGGCCCAGGATCTTCCTGGACCAGGGATCAAATCCATGTCCCCTGCACTGGCAGGTGGATTCTTAATCCCTGGACCACCAGGAAAGTCCGAGTATTATTAGTTTTATTACTGTATCATCTAGCCGTTTCTTCTTGCTCCGGAAATGTCAGGCCAATTCACACCGCAGTGAAAAACAAGAAGAAAAGCCAACGCCTTTTGGATGCCTGTTAGCCTGATGATACAATAACGCCAGTTACAGTGCTCAGAGCCGTGGCTACAAAACATAGGCCACCTGTTGCCACGAGAACCTGATCCATCAAATGCGGCGGTTGAGGAGCTTATAACTGAGCTGTGTGTGAATGTGCCCTGGTGGGGTGTGCTGTCACTCAGGGTCAGGCCTAGCTACTGCCATGCCCACTGTGCCACAGAAAGGACAAATGCTGGGCTCGGCCACGAGAGGGTAGGAAAGGGTCCCACTGCTTCCCAAACAGCTGGGCTGCCCACCGTGCCTGCTCTAAATTGGCTTTACCACCAGCACTCCTGAGACCTGAGTGCTTTCCTCGTGTCAAGGACTGCGATGGGTCTGCGGTTCTACCGTACCAGCAAATACAAGTGAGCCTGCCACAGGTTCATGGATGCTGGCAGAAGACAGGAGATTCCTGGGTCAGAGACAAAGGACCTCGTTATTCATGGCATAGTAAATAGCACAATCATCAGCATATTGACATCAGTCCTCTGGTCCCCAAGTCCTGTGGGGTGGCGCCAGTGGCCTGGGTAGATGACTGCATGCAGTGGATTGTGGTATGGGAGCAGGCCCTAAATTTAAGGACTTATGTCTTTTTTGTTTTTTTCAAGTTTTTTTTTTTTTTTTTTTAACAATTCTTGTTTGTTTGTTTCTGTATTTTTATGTATTTGGTTACTTTTTGGGTCTCAGTTGCGGTATGCAGGATCTTCATTGCATCATGTGGTACCTTCCGCTGGGGCACATACTCTCTAGTTGCGGCACGTGGGCTCCAGAGTGCGCAGGCTCCGTAGCTGTGTGGCATGAGCTTAGCTGCTCTATGGCATGTGGGGTCTTAGTTCCCTGACGGGGATTGCATCTGAGTCCTCAGCCCTGCAAGGTGGGATCTTAACCACTCAACCACCAGGGAAGTCCTCCCAGGTCTTTGCTGATGGGTGCTCTTTGCTCTAGAGGGAACGTCTATCTCAGTCTTTCATGGCTGTTCACAACATCCTTAAGAAGAGAGTCCAGGACAAAGGCAGTCAGTGCCTCTCTTGCAAAACGTGCATAAACTCAAAAGGATCCCTGGAGAATTGTGTTACAATAATATCCACCCCCCATTTCTACACTGTCTTGGCTTTTGGTGAATTTTCCCATGAGTTCACCACTCTGTTGGCAAATCTGATCGACAGAAGCTAGGACCAAGCCTGTTCAATTTGTCACATACAGCATTTAATTAAAGCTACTATCAATAAGACTGCAAGCAGCAGGATAAAGCCAACTTGCTCTTCTGACCTCAGCCATGCTTCCCAGCTGAACAAATCCAGAAAACAATAGGTCTACCTCAGAAAGCAGGTGGCTCGCTCCTTAGTTCTTTGCATTACCCTTTCCACCTTGGCCCAGAAGGCATTCAGGACAGTCCCACTCAGTTCACCGAGCAAGATTGCTATGGATGATAGATTTCTTCCGGACTTCTCCCCTGAAGGCCAGAATCTGTGCAATTAATATATCTTCTGGAGGACTTTGCTGGTGGTCCAGTGGCTAAGACTCCACACTCCCAAGGCAGGGGGCCCAGGTTCAATCCCTGGTCAGGGAACTAGATCCCACATGCTGCAACTAAGATTCCCGCATGCCACCATGAAGACTGAAGATCAGAATGCTGCAGCTAAGACCTGGCACCGCCAAATAAGTAAGTATTGAGTGTTAGTCGCTCAGTCGTGTCTGACTCTTCGTGATCCCATGGACTGTGGCCCACTAGGCTCCTCTGTCCATAGGGTTCTCCAGGCAAGAATTCTGGAGTGGGCTGCCATTTCCTTCTCCAGGGGATCTTAGTGACCCAGGGATTGAGCCCAGGTCTCCTGCATTGCAGGCAAACTCTTTACCATTTGAGCCACCAGGGAAGCCCGAATAAGTATTAGAGGAAAAAAAAAAAAAAAATATATATATATATATATATATATCCTCTGTACCTGGATTAATGCTTTCAGTCATGAGTGAGACAGTTCTTTGTCTTTGACCCCCAGGAGTCTTCTGTCTTCTGCTAGCAAGCAAGAACCTGTGGCAGGCTCACATGTTAATTTGCAAGTAGGCTAAAGTCAAGGAGAAATTTCAAATCACTGTTTTCTAGAGAGAGGCACATTAATATATGACTTCCACATCAGTCATGTAGTCTCAAGGGTACACATGGTACTTCTGGGAAGAAACATGGTGCCCCCCAGTTGGACCTACATCAGTTAGGGGGTCCCAGGTTGACAGTGCCTCCTCTCGGGTTGGTAGGCCTTAGGACTCCCAGCCCAATTCAAATAACTGAGTCTAGTCTTTTCTTTTGGAAGGCTTGGCTCAGGGCAGTTAGTCCTGTTTGTCTAGGCCACCGGCCAGATGGCATTTATCCACTTGATGGCATGACTGAGTGGTGATGGCTACAGGATTGGGCCTGGGGACTTTATGGAGGTGATGGTGTTGACAGGTATTTTATGTGGGAAGTACTTGAGGGCAGGAGGAGAAGGGGGAGACAGGATGAGATGGTTGGATGTCATCACCGACTCAATGAACATGCGTTTGAGCAAACTCCAGGAGATGGTGAAGGACAGGGAAACCTGGTGCGCTGCAGTCCATGGGGTCACAAAGAGTTGGACACGACTTAGCAACTGAACAACAAGAAGAGCTGAGGCTACCTCCTGCTCTTTCCTATCTCTTGGTAAAGTTAAGCAGAATGGCAGTCAAGTCAAGGTCAGAACTGTCTAGTGGAGTATGGCAGAGCTACCAGTCAGTCAAATTTAAACCACTTGAAAGAGTTTGACCAAGATGTTATCCTCAGTGCAGAAGGTTCCAGGTGGTTTAGAAAGACAGGAATGTTAGTGTCTTTCTTCCCCCCTCTCTCCCAGGGTCTGAGGTGTCCCCTCCCCAGGTGCCAAGCTTGCTATTCTCCCTCCACTATCACAAAGTCAGCGTGCTCTACTCCCCTAGTAGATCAGCCATGACTTGTTTCCACAATTAGCTGAGAAGACTGCAGTCCAAAGCCCTCTACAGGCAGCAGCATTGTGACATTATCTGTTTCACATCTGGGGACTCCTTGACTGCGCCACCTTTTCCACAGTCTCTCCTGCCTGTACTTTTCATCTGGAATATTGTGTGCAAGAAGGACCGGGACATTTTTATAAAATATACAGAGACCCACAATGTCTACCACTCCACATGTGGGCCACTGTCAGGGGGACTCACGGAGAGAGGGAAGTGCACACCAAGCCCTCTAGGGATTCTCATGATCTAGACCCATGTCAGTCAAACAAGAGAATCCAGGTGGTTGAACCATAATATAGTGAGAATCCCCGCAGTCCCCTCCTTTATTTATTTTTAGTTTTTAGAATGTATTTTTTTGGCCGCACTGGGTCTTAGTTATGGCACACGAGATCTTCATTACAGCATGCGGGCTCTTCATTGCAGTGCGCAGGCTTCTCTCTAGTTGTAGTGTGCAGATTCTGTAGCTGCAACGTGTGAAGTTAGTTTGCATGTACGATCTTAGTTCCCAGAGCAGGTATCGAACCACACTGGAAGGCGGATTCTTAATCACTGGACCACCAGGGAAGTCTCGAGTCCCCTTTCTGACCGGGCTGTAACCCAGCGTTCACCAACCCCGCTGACCTGGAGTTTCTGTTAAGGGAAAGAAAGAAGCATTATGTCCAGGAATGGTGAACGGTGAGCCCTAAAATTCCAAAGCTGGTCTATATAAACCCCACCCCTCTCATCTTGATCATTATGAAGGACATGGCCTAGAGGAGGTGGTCCCATAGTGACTAAACCGCTGTACTGAGGTATGTGGACCAGGAGGAGGAGCCAGAAACCTCTTTGAGCTAATTTTTGAGGAGCTGTTTCAACATTCAACAGTACTTCATGCTTGTGGATGATTAGGGAGAACGTAAGGACCGCAGATACCTAGACTATCAGCCCATTGTTGGGTGGCTTTTGAGATGAAGGGTACACCATTGTTAGACTTCAGTTGGTCCAGAAAGCCAAGAACATTACACGGATTAGTCTCAAGAACCACAATGGTGTGACCAAACTTGACTGATTGATCTGAAAGAGTACCACTGTAAACTGAAAAAGTATGAAGCACCATCCACAGCCCCAAGAAGGAATCAAGGTCCTGTGCCTTCAATCTCTCAGGAGTGGGCAGCGACAATGCCATATACACTGTAGCCTCCCTCTTTGCAGGACGAAGAATTTTGGCTGGAATCACAAATCTGGCATGAAGTGGTGGCCTCTGCATCAGAGGCACAGAGTCCTACACTTTGTGTCCACTCTGTGATGGTGGACGTGCTGCTGTATCTGGTATGATGATGGGTCCGGGCAGAAGTGGAGACAATCCGGGCATTGTGGGCTCGATCCACAGCTTGATTCCTGTCATCTCATCAGAGAATGGATCCTCAGCAGGGGTATCTGCGTAAGTGATCTAGATGGTTTGATCAGCCATGACTTGTTTCCACAATTAGCTGAGAACTCTGTGGTCCAAAGCCCTCTACAGGCAGCAGGATCGTGACATTATCTGTTTCATGTCTGGGGACTCCTTGACTCAGCAACCACAGCCACACTGCATTCCAGCTGGAGCTGCAAGGTTCACACCATTTGGCTGACCTGGTCTTGAGTTGGTCAGTCTCGCTAAAGGTTTGGCAATTTTGTTGATCTTCTAAAGCAGTGGTCCCCAACCTTTCTGGCACTGGGAACCAGTTTTGTGGAAGACAATTTTTCCACAGCCAGGGGTGGTTGAGGTGGTTTGGGGATGATTTAAGAGCATTACATTTATTGTGCTAATGATCATCTATATTTGCAGCTGATCCCCAATGCTAGCATCACAACCTCAGCTCCACTTCAGATCGTCAGGCACTAGATTCTCATAAGGAGTGAGCAGCTTAGATCCTTTCTATGTGCAGTCCATAGAAGGCTTCGTGCTCCTATGAGAATGTCACACTGCCAGTGATCTGACAGGAGCTGGAGCTCAGGCAGTAATGGGAATGATGGGGAGCCATTTGTAAGTACAGATGAAGCTTCACTGGCTCGCCTGCCGCTCACCTTTGGCCATGCAGCCCGATTTCTAACAGGCCGTGGACAGGGAGTCGGGACCCCTGTTCTAAAGAACTAAATTGTAGGTGAGTTGATTTTCTCTAATCTTTGGCTTAAAGCTCAACCTTCAGAAAATGAAGATCATGGCATCTGGTCCCATCACTTCATGGGAAATAGATGGGGAAACAGTGTCAGACTTTATTTTTTGGGGCTCCAAAATCACTGCAGATGGTGACTGCAGCCATGAAATTAAAAGACGCTTACTCCTTGGAAGGAAAGTTATGACCAACCTAGATAGCATATTCAAAAGCAGAGACATTACTTTGCCAACAAAGGTCCGTCTGGTCAAGGCTATGGTTTTTCCTGTGGTCATGTATGGATTTGAGAGTTGGACTGTGAAGAAGGCTGAGTGCCGAAGAATTGATGTTTTTGAACTGTGGTGTTGGAGAAGACTCTTGAGAGTCCCTTGGACTGCAAGGAGATCCAACCAGTCCATTCTGAAGGAGATCAGCCCTGGGATTTCTTTGGAAGGAATGATGCTAAAGCTGAAACTCCAGTACTTTGGCCACCTCATGTGAAGAGTTGACTCATTGGAAAAGACTCTGATTCTGGGAGGGATTGGGGGCAAGAGGAGAAGGGGACGACAGAGGATGAGATGGCTGGATGGCATCACTGACTCGATGGACATGAGTCTGGGTGAACTCCGGGAGTTGGTGATGGACAGGGAGGCCTGGCGTGCTGCGATTCATGGGGTCGCAAAGAGTCGGACACGACTGAGGGACTGAACTGAACTGAATCTTTTTTCTAGCTTTCCTTCTGTTTTCTTTGGATTTAGTTTGCTCTACTTTTTCTAGTTTCTTAAGGTAGTAGATTACATTACTGACTTTAGACTTTTTTTTCTTTTAAATATAAGAATGTACAGGGAATTCCCTGGCGGTCCAGTGGTTAGGACTTGCTGCTCTCATTGCTGAAGCCTCGGGTTTGAGGTTCAATCCTGGGTTGGAGAATTAAGATCATATGAGCCCTACAGTGCATCCAAAAGAAAAAAAGAAGAAAAAAAAGTAACACACAACTATAAATTTACCTCTAAGCACTGCTGTGGCTCTAGCTCACAAGTTTGGGTACGCTGTGTTTTCATTAATCTCAAAGTAGTTTCTAACTTCCTGTGTGATTTCTTCTATGACCCATTAGTTATTCAAGAGGGTGTTAATGTCCACATATTTGTGAATTTCCCAAATTTCCTTGTTATTGATTGCTAATTTCATTCCAGTGTGATCTGAGAACATATTTTGTATGATTTTCACCCTTTTTAAAAAGTGTTTTCAGGGACATCCCTGGTGGTCGAGTGGATAAGAGTCTGCCTTGCAGTGCAGGGGCTCAGGTTTGATCCCTGGTCAGGGGACTAAGGTCCCACATGCTGCAGAGCAACTAAGCCACACACAACTGGAGAGTCTGAGGCCACAGTGAAAGATCCCATGTGCCACAGCTAAGACCTAATACAGCTGAATAAACAAATAAAATTTTAAAATAAGTGTATTAAGACTTGTTTTATGGTCTAACCTACAGTCTATCCTGGAGAATGTTCCAAGTATATTTAAGAATATGACTTCTGCTGTTGTTGGCAAGAGTGTTTTATAGATGTCTGTCAGGACTTGGGCTTGACAGCTGTGATTTTTCTTTTAAAGGAGACTGCCTTAATAGGGGGTATTTCTGTCCCACTCTCATAATAACATGTTATTTCTGCCTTGTTTTAATAGAAGGACTAGGAGAGTTTTCCAGCGGGAGCTGATCACAAGAATTTATCTAGATTTCTTTGTGTCACCTGTAGCAGTCAGTACTATAAACTCAAACAATACGAGCCCAAGCAGTAATCACTGCCTCATCTCTAGTTTGCTATGGGAGTTTGTCTGTCTCAAGGAAATTCCCCTAAGAGGGACAAAGCTCCCTTATAGCAGCCAGGACCCACTGTGGGGTGCGGGGTGGGGATGGAGGAGCTGAGACCTTGTGTTGTCATCTCAGAATGGATTTAAGATTGGCAGATAGCCTATAGAAAGGGCTGAGCTGTAAGATGGCCCAGCTGTTGCCATTCTATCTTACCAAGTATCACTTGCCCTACCCCTCATCTCCCAAGTGAGCCAGCCAAGTTCTAGTGGTTCATCTATTTGTTTTTGTCCATAGCAGTAGTGAATTTCTGTGAGCTGTTTCTACTCCTCAACCCCACCCAGGAGAGAGGAGTTGTCATGAGGAATAAATTAAAGGGAGTAAATGGGAAGATGAATGTAAGGGTCTTAGTTGAGGCCTGGTAGGATAAGCTGTCAAGTGGATATCGGTCATTATGATGACACAGAAGGATGCATCGAAGAATCTGGAGGTAAGGAGGAGCTGAGAGCTGAAGATAGTAAGGACCTGGAGGGACTGTGCCTATAGGCTAGAGTCCAGGAGTCCCTCTAGTCAGTTTGGCAGAACCAACCTGGTGTCAGGCCCTGAGTCAGGTACACTGCTGCCCAAGAGCCTGCTGGTAGTTGGACAGAGTGACTCAAGGCCCAGGGCCCTCCAAGGAAGCAGGAGGCAGCAAGTGTCCAAAAATGGAAGGTCCAGGGAGTCTCTGTAGGAGGAAGATGGGGCCACGAGGAGGCCATACTAGCTGCAGGTAAAACATGAAAGCACGTTCTGCCAGTCAGAGACAGACTGCTGAAGTGGGAATCTAAGTCCTTGTGCCTCCACTTCCCTGGAATACAGCCTTGAGGCACTGCAGGCTGCACATCAGGGGGACTACTGCCTGCTCCACCTGGCTTCTCCAAACCTACTAAGGCAGAGAATGTGTGTGGGGCAAAAAAGAGAGGAGAAACCAAACAAAAACCCCACTGGGGCCAATGTTTAGGAAGCCCGAGTTCTTTTAACAGCAACCCACTCAAGAAGAGCATGACGGTCATGTGCGTGCTGTCATGTCTGACTCTTTGCAACCCCACAGGCTGTAGTTTACCAGGCTCTTCTGTCCGTGGGATTTTTCAGGCAAGAATCCTGGAGTGGATTGTCATTTCCTCCTTTAGGGGATTTACCCCACCTAGAGACCGAATCCTGGAGAAGGCAATGGCACCCCACTCTAGTACTCTTGCCTGGAAACTCCCATGGACGGAGGAGCCTGGTAGGCTATACAGTCCATGCAGTCGGACACGACTGAGCGACTTGACTTTCATTTTTCACTTTCATGCATTGGAGAAGGAAATGGTAACCCACTCCAGTGTTCTTGCCTGGAGAATCCCAGGGACGGGGGAGCCTGGTGGGCTGCTGTCTATGGGGTCTCACTGAGTCAGACACAACTGAAACGACTTAGCAGCAGCGGCAAGCAGAGATCGAATCCACTCTCCCCTGTGTTGCCTAAAGATTCTTTACCACTTTACCACCTGGGAACCCCCATAAGGGTCACAGGCATGCATAACAAACCCCTCACCCCTACTCTCCAGCATGCGGCTGGGACCGAAACAGCACATGCCCAGCACAGCGATTGCCACCACCATCCCACCCGACCCCCGCCTCCATCAGCTGGCTTTTTGAGTGTGCCAACTTCAACAAAATAAAAAAACCTGCTTAGGTGCTGACTTTGCATCAGTCCCAGGCCTTTGGATGGGGATGGAGGGGGTAGTGGGGTGGGCACACTGGAACACCGAACATGCAGAAGGGGAGGGGTCTTGAAATAAGCTGAAAGGTATAGACTTTGCAGACAAAGGTCCGTAGGTGTAGTCAAAGCTATGGTTTTCCCATAGTCACGTAGGGATATGAGAGTTGGACCATAAAAAAGGCTAAGCGCGGAATTGATGCTTTTGAACTGTGGTCCTTTGGACAGCAAGGAGATCAAACCATTTAATCCTAAAGGAAATCAACCCTGAATATTCATTGGAAGAATTGATGCTGAAGCTCCAGTACTTTGGCCACCTGATGCAAAAAGTCGACTCATTCGAAAAGACCCTGACGCCGGGAAAATATTGAAGGCAAAAGGAGAAGCGGGCAACAGAGCATGAGATGGTTGGACGGCATCACTGACTCAATGGACATGAGTTTCAGAAAACTCTGGGAGATAGTGAAGGACAGGGGAGCCTAGCGTGCTGCAGTCCCTGGGGTCCTAAAGAGTCGGACACGACTTGGAGACTGAACAACTGACGGGGAGAACTTTCGTTGCCTGGACTGCTTTCCCAGTTGAATGGCGAACGAGTGAGGCCCGAGGAGGCTCCACGCACGCGGAAGGGGCCGTTTGTTATTATCAAGAGTGGTGTTGTGATGATGCCAACCGCCCCGCCTGTCCCGGATCCTGCCAGTGCGGAAAGGGAAACACCAGGCAGGCGGAGGCCAGCGGAGATTTCTCAAGCCAAGCGATCCCCTCCAACTGCGGCGGGAAGAGAGACCCTGTACTGTCACTTTCGGGTCCAGAGACCTGAGTGGCATTATCACGGAGACGCCCCTCCTGACGCCCAGCCAGTCGAAAAGTTTTTGTCCACAGAATCCCACCGAGGGGCGTGCCAGTGGGACAGGGTCCAGACTGCAGGAGACACGCCCCACTCTGGGCATCGCGACGTCGGAAGAGCAGAGATAGCGTCATTTCCGCCCTCACTCTCGGCCCGACAGGGAAAGGCGGGGCAAGCAGAAGGCGCGCTGCTTGTGCGTCACTTCCGGTGAGTCTAGCGGCGACAACGGCAACATGGCCCTAAACGGCGCTGGTGAGGACATGGATTGCGGGGGCCTGTGGCTTCGCGGTTCGGGCGGCACCTTGCTTCAGCAAGACCTTCCGGCCCCTTGTGCCTCTCTTCCCCCAGAAGTCGACGACTTCTCCTGGGAGCCCCCGACCGAAGCGGAGACGAAGGTGCTGCAAGCGCGGCGGGAGCGACAGGATCGCATCTCCCGGCTCATGGGCGACTACCTGCTGCGTGGTTACCGCATGCTGGGCGAGACCTGCGCTGACTGCGGGGTGAGGAGATAACTCGGGACGTGGGATCCAGTATGGGGCCGCGGACCAGGCCACACGGCCCTTTCCCCATCTCTCCCCTCTGAACCCCATCGCCCGTCTCACCCCTGCTCCCTGTGCTTTCTGGGCCCTAGACGATCCTCCTCCAAGACAAACAGCGGAAAATCTACTGCGTGGCTTGTCAGGAGCTCGACTCAGACGTGGATAAAGATAACCCGGGTGAGGGGTCGAGGGTGCTTAGTGATAGAGGCTCAGGAACAGTAGTTGGGAGGTGAGACTGGTATTTGTGGGTGGGGCAAGGGTGAGTTGCGTTCTCCTTTCTCCTAGAAAGGACCATTCATTCAGTAAGAGCACTAAGCACCTACTGTGTGCCAGACACCAGAGCCTGAGCTTATTAGGCATAGTTCTGATGAGAGAAGGCCTTATGCTGTTTGAGCAAGGGCGTAAATACCTCTGATACAAAAAAGAAAATGGATGTGTTCCCCTGTACTGGGGCAGAGAATACATCTCAAGTACAGAACAGTGAAGGGTAGGGAAGTGTCTCAGGGCTGAGGTGGGGCTAGGTATATCCTGATCATTCCACTGGCTTTCTCCTTTTTTAGCTCTGAATGCGCAGGCTGCCCTCTCCCAAGCTCGGGAGCACCAGCTGGCCTCTGCCTCGGAGCCCCCCTTGAGCTCTCGGCCTGCACCTCAGCCCCCAGTACCCCGTCCGGAACACTGTGAGGGAGCCGCGGCAGGGCTTAAGGCAGTCCAGGGGCCACCCCCTCCTGCTGTGCTTCCAAATGCAGATGTGGTGGCCTGCACACAGGAGGCTCTCCTGCAGAAGCTGACCTGGGCCTCAGCTGAGCTGGGCTCTAGCACCTCCCTGGAGACTAGCATCCAGCTGTGTAGCCTTATCCGGGCGTGTGCTGAAGCCCTGCGTAGTCTGCAGCAGCTGCAACACTAAAAAACCCCTCCTGAGAAAAACCCTGTAGAAAAACAGCTGTTCCTCTTGTGTGGTTTGTTCTTTTTTTGGTTCTGAGTGTGCATGCAAGTCCCAGCTCCACTCGTCTTTTCCCTACTTTTGGTCTTTCATGGTATCACAGTGTGGTCTCCTTGATGCCCTGAGAAATGAGTGGGGCTTGTTTCTGCTCAGTATCCCCACTCAAAGGATGAGGTGGCAGAGGACTATGTGCTATTTTTTTTTTTTTTTTTTCTGGTGAGGAGGCCCCAACCTCAAAAGCAGAAACAGGAGGTGTGGATCTCTGAAGGAATCCTGGAACCTCCCCAGCCATCCAGCCTGTTCCCCACCCTTGAGAGAGATTTGGGGTTCCAGTCCCCTCGGTAGCTTCCCTTTCTTCCCCCAAGCATCCAGACAAGCATCCTGTCCCACCTCAGGCCCAGACCAGGTACTCAGATACTGACAGGATGTAGTCAGGTAGGGATCAAGGATGGTCTTAACCTGTCTCCTGACCACACCCCATCCCTTTTAGATCCTTTTCCTTGAGAGTTGTAATTGGCCAGAATAAACAAACAGTGTTGGGGAGGGGGAGGAACCGCACCCTCCGCTTTTAACCTCTTCCCTCCTCCTTTTTGCCTGCTTCCCTTCTATCGGTGGCCAATGCCCTGTTCTCTGGTCTCCTGGGGCAACGTGGTCGCACAGAGCCGTTGCCCTTTTAAGACAGGCCCCGCCCAGGCGGAGGGGGTGGGGCAGGGGCGGAGTCGGAGGAGTCCGGGTGGGAACAAAGCGCGGCCTGCGGGCGGCGGCTGGGCTCTGCTGGCGGGGCCACGGGGTACGGGGCCTGCGGGCGGCGGCCCGGGCGGAGCGTTGGAGAAAAAGAGGCGGCATCATCCTCTGGTACCCGCCCGGCCATGAATGGGCTGCCCTCTGCCGAGGCGCCGAACGGCGCGGGCTGCGCCCTGGCTGGTCTCCCGCCGTTACCGCGCGGCCTCAGCGGTCTTCTCAACGCGAGCGGGGGCTCGTGGAGGGAGCTAGAGCGCGTCTACAGTCAGCGCAGCCGCATCCACGATGAGCTGAGCCGAGCCGCCCGCGTCCCGGACGGGCCCCGCCAAGCCACCGGCGCCGCCAACGCGGGAACTGCCGCGGGTCCTCCTGGCTCGCGTCGCCCTGTCAACCTCGACTCGGCGCTAGCGGCGCTGCGCAAGGAAATGGTGAGTAGCTGGGCCTCGGTCAGCTAGGCGTTGGGGGGCGACGGGGCAGCCACCAAGCTAGAGTCCAGGCGCGGGCGGGGCGGGGTCCACAGGCAACGCGGTCTGGGTCTAGAGGAACGACAGAAGCCAGCTGGGTCAGAGGGGATATGGTAATAATTACAGCTATGTTTATTGGCAATAGTTCCCATATATTTTTAAATGCTTTACTAGTGTTATTTCTTTCCATTCTGCTGTCTTGTCCCTGTCTTGCAGATAGGGGTTACTGACTTGCCTAAAGATTCAAAGCTGTCCACAGAAACCTGTGCTTGGGAAGATTGGCTTGGGCGGAGGGGTGGCTGGCACTGCAACCCCAGCCCACTTTCAGTCTTTTGCAGGTGGGCCTGCGGCAGCTGGACATGTCCCTGCTGTGCCAGCTGTGGGGCCTGTATGAGTCGATCCAGGACTATAAGCACCTGTGCCAAGACTTGAGCCTGTGCCAGGACCTGTCGTCCTCCCTGCACTCAGACAGCTCCTACCCACCCGACGCTGGCCTGTCTGATGACGAGGAGCCTCCAGATGCTAGCCTGCCCCCAGACCCGCCACCCCTCACTGTGCCCCAGACACACAATGTCCGGGACCAGTGGCTGCAGGATGCCTTCCACATCAGCCTCTGAGAGCTGGGAGGGTGGGGGCATGCACCCATGAAAAAGGCTCAGAAACTCACCCCTCAGCAAGTACTCAGACTATAGTGCCTGCTTTCCCCCATACCACCTCACCTCACAGGAGGGCAAGGTCTGGGCCCCACGGAGGCAAAGATGCCTACCTTCTCGTGTCTTGGGTTAGCTGGCACTGCGGCGGGTACCTGGGCTCTAGCCTCTGCCCATGGCACTGGTCCTCCACTTGTCCCACCTGTGGGACCTCCAGCGTGGCTGACCTTCAGTCTGGCAGTGGGGTCCAAAGCACTTCCCTTGGCATCTCTGGGACTGGGATTGAGTGGCCTGGCTCCTGTCTCTTCACCTTCGCTGCTGTTGGCAGCTGCTGGCTCAGGGGCATCCCACCTCTGGCCCCTGGGTTCCACTGCCCTAGACAGGGGCTCTCCAGGACCCATTCCTGCACCATCCAAGGTCAGGAGGGCCAAGGCTCCGTGCTAGATATTTAAGTTTAGGGGTCAGCCTCTTTGGCTCATAGATAAATAAATACTGTCTTAGCATTGGTGTGTTCTGACTGCTTGGCTCTGGGGCGGGAAGATAGCGGTGATTCTGACAGATGCTGCCCCGCGCTCCGCCAGCGGGTGGCGCCCGAGACCCCGAGTTTGAAGAGGCTCGGCTGCGGCCGGGTGCGAAACGTCGGTCCCCGGGCAGAGTTGCCAGCCCATCGTTCCAAGCTGGCTCGGCGTGGTCTCGCGGTTGTGTGATTGCGGCCGAGTCACTTCCCCCCTCTGGCTGGAGGCCTGGAGCCCAACCAGCCTACCCACTCGCTTCGGGCTTTCCTGGCCGGCCGGGAAGGAAGGAGAAGCAGCCGCCCATCTCGAGGAGAGAAACTTTCCACCCCAAGTTGGGGCGGAGTTGAAGCGGCACAGGAAATGGGTGGGCCCGGGCAGGCGGGCCAGGCCGAGGGGCCCTGGGCGTGAGAGGGGAAAGCGCCTCCTGGAAGGGCCGGGAACGAGTGACCAATGGGCGGGAGGAAAGAGTTGCAGAGGCAGAAAGGGATGGAGCCCCAGTGCCCGAGGCCCCCCTAGAGTCCAGGCAAGCCCTGGAGGGGTGATGGGGCTCTGGGTTTCCATGCCTGAGACATATTCCCAGCGGCCAAACACCCCCATTCTCTGCCTGGCTCCCCCTCTACAGCACCTGAGACCTTTAGAGTTGTACATAAAAGGCTTTCTTTTACAGTGGAGAGCCACAAGGCTGGGTCTTGCAGCTAAACCGGGGTGTCAGCTTCTTTACCTCGTCCCCCAGTTAAGTCTGCACATTTGCGAGTGGTGGGTGCTAAGGCTTTCGCGCACACAATACCCCACAACTTCCTGAAACAAAGAGGAGAGGACCTCGAAGTTGCGCAGTTAGGCTTACCGGCTGGCTGCCTGTCCCCACGTCCGCTGCACAGTCACTTGCGCCCTGGAAAGAACTCAGCTGACACTCCTGGCAGTCAGACGTCCTGTTCAGACCGAGCATTTATCAAGAACCAGGCTTCTGTCCATTCACAAACCTAGCAGAGCGTTTGCACTGACAGAGAGGGAACAGGCCAGTGTGCTGCTCTACGGCTCTCTCCTAACTCGGCCTGACACCTGCAGCGGTTCACGACCCAGCAGGCGGGCTGGCGATAAGGGCTCTAATCTAGGTGTGAACGCAGCGGTTAACGCCCCGAGGCAGGCTTTCCAGGGGAGGGAGAGTAAACACACACTTTTACTCTCCACGATAACGGATTTCATTTAGTAAGACCTGGCAAAAATCAGCCAGGTTCCACACTAAATGCTTTCCAAGGTTTCATTCTCAATGATGTTGTAAAAGGTGCAACTATAATTATCCCTATTTTGCAGAGGTAAAAACTGAGGCTCAGAGCGTTGGTACTTTGCCCAAGGTCACACACTTGTGGAGGTCAGCTGCTTGTGGGGTTTTGGGACTGCCTTCCCACTTGACAGCTGGAGAGCCAGGTCTGGAGGCTGGCAAGTGGGTGCTGCTCACCGTAGGGCCACTGGGGTTGGCCCCTAACCCTGCTCCTTCCTCCTCTGGTTAACACGTGGGTCGCAACAGGAGTCTCTCCCCAGCTGGCTCTGGCTCAGCGCACTGAGACCCTTCACGTCTCTTCTCCTTTCTGGTCTCTATTTCCCCAGCCTGTGAAATGGGGCCACCAGTACGTACCTCGCAGGGCTGCGGGCAGGAAGGGAGGCGGCTGGGCAGCGCTTTCGCGGGCGGCACCAATTGCTGGTGGCCCCCTGCCCCGGCCCGCGCGCCCCCTTACCCCGCCCGCGCCTCCTCACCGCCTCGGCTCGCAACAGGCGGACGCTGCGGTCTAGACGTCCCCCTAGACCCCGCTCTCCCTCCCGCGCGAGGCCCCGGAAGCCGGGCCGCCCCGCCCCCGCGCTCCGGCCCCGGCCCCCGCCTCCCGCCGGAGCCCCGCCCGCCTTCCGACGGGGGTGCGGCTCCAGGAAACGGCGCGCTCGCCGCTCAGCGCTCCAGCGACCCGACGCGCCCCAGACGACCCCGCCGAGGCGGCCAGATCACCGGCGGGCCCCCGCAGCGGCCGCGGCGGAAAGAGCGGCCCCCGATCCTGCGCCTCGGACCCCTCCGCACGGACGGGGCGGGCGGCGCGGATAGGATCCTGGAGGCCATGGGGACCTGGGCCGGGCCAGCGGTCGCGGACTAGCGGGAGTCCCGGGTCTGAGGAGCGGGCGGCGGAGGCGGCGGGGCCATGACCTCGGTGTGGAAGCGCTTGCAGCGCGTGGGCAAGCGGGCCGCCAAATTCCAGTTTGTGGCCTGTTACCACGAGCTGGTGGTGGAGTGCACCAAGAAATGGTGAGTGGGAGGGAAGCCTGGGGGACTCCCCAGACTGGCTGGGACCCCATCCGGGGGCCTGAGAACCCTGACCTCCGTCCAGTGGCCAAAGAGACCGCCCACTCCAGCCAGGGCCCTGGGGACCCAGACACAGAGAAGGGTCCTGGCGACTCTGGGGGATCCCCAGAGTTGGGGGACTGTGGGCAGCCTTTGGGGAGTGGAGGTCAGGAGTTCCAGGCCTGAGGATCTGTGTGGGCCCACACTTTTCTTAGCTGCGCTCAGAGCTGGGGAAAGGGAGGCCTCATATTTCTGGCCAGAGGGGTGGTTCAAGGTGGAACATCAGAAAACGGGGCAAGTTTTCAGATCCGCGGGTGGAGGGCCTGGGACAACCAACTCCATGACCTCAGTACAGCTCAGAACAAGGATGGTGCCCTCTCCTCCCCTGCCTGTTTGTTGAACCAGAGGAACCACCCGCCCCTTCAGCTGGAGTGGGCCCTGGGCGGCTGGACTCATTTCCATAATATCCTTAAAAGGGGAAACTGAGCGCTGGGAGTGATGAGGAGGGAGGCAAGCAGCAGCTTAAAGGGGCCCGAGGGTTTAAGAGGTTGTGGGTCCCAGAGGAGAGAGCCTGGAGAAGGCAAGGTGGTGGGCTGGGGGGAGATGTGTCAGGGGATGCAGGACCCTGACCTGGACTACCAAAGAGCCTGGGGGCGTCTGGTTCACATGCCCCCACCCGCAGCTGCCCGGGCCCCTGCGTCACACCCTAAATATACGTGCTCCTTGGTGTCAGCTTCCCTTGGCTGGATTAGAGCACAGCTGTGGGGGCCTCACCCAGCCAGGCGGGGCTAAATTTAGGCTCCCAAGAGGAGGGACAGGAAGGGACCGGAGGGTCCAAAGGGAGGGGAGTGAGCAGGAGGCCTGGGGTCCCTTGGGCAGCTGTCAATCCCTGATCTTAACCGGGCCAGCCAGAGTGTGGTTCACACCATTCAGTGAGGCCCAGAAAGGCCCAGGAGCTGGCTGAGGTAACACAGCACCGGGCTGGGACTTGAACTCTGACCTGTGGCTTCTGTCTTCTGCCCCAGCATCCTGGGTGAAGCCAGGGGGATGCTGGGCATTATGGCAGAGAGCTGGCTGAGGGTGTGCGCAGTGTCAGTGTGTCTGAGTCACAACAGGCGGGCAGGGCCTCCTGGACTTTCTTGCCTGGAGCCCCAGCTGGGAAGCTGCCCCTGCCCGGGTCACAGCTCCCCGGGAGGGTGTGCCCCACCTGAGTCAGGCTGCCCGGCCAGGCCCCGCCCTCCCCAGGCTCCCACAGTCCGCTTCCCCTTTCTGGGAAGGCCCCATGGCTGCCCTTGGCCGAGGCCTGCAGTGTCGGGTGCAGGAGGGCCACTAGACTCAGGTGTGTGCCCTTGCCCGGCCCCTAAGCTCTCTGGTCTCAGCATCCCCTGAAGATGACTGGAGAACCAGTTATCCTGGCTCAGCCTCCAGAGGGTCTGTGAGCTGGGTGAACCTGAGCGTCCTGGCACGGGACTGGGTGCAGGCACGGAGGGCTCTTGTGTTGCCCCCTCTGCCTGATGACCCCCGAGCCCTCCCCACCCTCTTGGGCAGCACTCGGCCCCTCCCTCCCAGGCCCAGCCACGTGCCTGGTGACTCTCTCCTCTGGCTTTGTCTCTGTCCCCCCGCATCTCTTTGCCTCTGCCCCAGCTTATGCTGTTCAGATGTCACCTTCTAGAAGTCCCCCCTGATGTCCCTTGTGGGAATGGGGGTCCCTGCAAAGAGAAGGGCTGGGCGTGGAAGGTCCTGGGAGGGTATCCAATGACAAGCTGACCCTATGCCTCTCTGTTTCCCAGCCTCTGCCCCCCTACCCGACCCTACACCTACCCCCATCCTCGGACCCTGGCACTTGCCGTCCCCTCTGCCTGGAGCCTGCCTTCTCCAGGCCCTCACACGACCCATTTCCTGCTCCAGCAGGGTCTGGGCTCTCCCTGGCGTGGACTGGGGTTATAGTGTGCACTCTCCAGATATTTGTGAGTGAATGGACTCCTTTTACTCCAAGTTTGTCTCTTCCGCTGTCTCAGAGTCTGTGTCTTACAGGTCCTTGTTGGGTTGCTGTCTTTGTCCCTGTATGTGCCCGTCTCTCTGTATGACTTTCTTCATAATCCTTGTTAACCCACAGGCCTTTGCCCTCTGGCCCAGGCCTCACCCTGCCTTGGCAGCCCCACCCTGCTCCTTGTGGCCCCAGATAAGGGGGCTGTTCAGCCCCTGTCCTGGGGGAGGGGGATGCGGGCAGAAGGAAGACTGTGGAAGAGATGGAGAGGCTGGGTGGGCCTGACTGAGTGGCCCCCTCTCCCCCGCCCCTCGCCTCCCAGGCAACCGGATAAGCTGGTGGTAGTGTGGACCCGGCGGAACCGACGCATCTGCTCCAAGGTGGGGAGGATGTCAGCTGGGGGTCCAGATTGGGGGTGGGGCCAGTTGGGGGATGGGGCGAGTGGGGGAGGGCTGTTGGGGGACTGGAGTTGGATTCAGATCAGAATCTATCGAAGAGAGTAAAAGATGGGGTCAAGGTTGGAGACGAGGACAAGGAGTGAAGGGGAGCGTTAGGATGGAGGGAGGACTCAAATGGCTCCTGTAGGCCCACAGCTGGCAGCCGGGCATCCAGAACCCATACCGGGGCACCGTGGTGTGGATGGTACCTGAGAATGTGGACATCTCTGTGACCCTGTACCGGGTGAGTCTCTAGCCCTCCTGCACAGAGGGGCAGTGAGCGGGCGATTGCAACCCCAGGGGCCACGGGAGATGGGTTATCCATCCAAATAGAAAAGAACAGAGGGTGAGACCAAGAATCATGGCAGGGGGCCTACCCAGCCTGAGTGGCCCAGGAAGTCTCCTTGGAGGAGGTGGCACTTACCCACCGCGTGAGGGAGAGCTGGGATCAGGAGCTGAAGCGCATACCTGCCAGGAGGGGCCAGCCTGTCTGAAGGCCCCAAACAAACACCTCCTCCTGAACTAGCGCAAGCTCTCCTCCCTGCCCTGCCCCCAACCCAGCAGCCCCTGTACTCACTGGTGCCCCTCCTCCGCAGGACCCCCATGTGGATCAGTATGAGGCCAAAGAGTGGACGTTCATCATTGAGAATGTGAGTGGCCGGGGTGGGCGGGAGCCTGGGGTCTCGGGGACTCTGGGGCAGCACTGATGCTCCTTCCCCTGCCCCCAGGAGTCCAAGGGGCAGCGGAAGGTGCTGGCCACGGCCGAGGTGGACCTGGCCCGCCACGCAGGGCCCGTGCCTACCCAGGTCCCGCTGCGGCTGCGGCTGAAGCCCAAGTCGGTGAAGGTGGTACAGGCCGAGCTAAGCCTCACTCTGTCCGGGGTGCTGCTGCGGGAGGGCCGTGCCACGTGAGTGCCTGCCCGCCCTCCTGGGTCCTAGTCCACAACCTCTGACGCCAGCCCTTACCCCTGGTCTCCAATCCGCAGGGATGATGACATGCAGAGCCTTGCGAGCCTCATGAGCATGAAACCCAGTGACGTGGGCAACTTGGATGACTTTGCCGAGAGCGATGAGGAGGAGGCCAATGGTCCAGGAGCCCTGGAGGCACGGACACGTGTGCCCCAGCCAGGTGGGCTCCCAGCTGGAGGTTGAGATCACCAAGACCTCGAGAGGGTGGGGGATCACCCAGGCCAAAAATCCTCTTGCTGTTTTGGGGCAGGGCCAGTGGAGGGAGCTCACTGCTGCCAGGGATCCCAGCCTGCCCAGCAGCCCTGAGTGTCCTGCAAGATGGGTTCCCAGTGCCCCCCGCCGCCGTGCCCCTGCCCTCTTCTCACCCTGAGTGTGCACCTGCCCACAAACCTGCTGGGAGACAGCTGGGCCAAAAGCACAGAGAGGGGCTGCGGTCTGGGCTTTCCACCCCTCACCACACAACCTCGTCCCTCTCTTTTGGTTGTTAAGGCTTTTTTTTTTTTCTGTCTGTCCATTTCTCTCTCTTTTTCTCTGCATCTGTGGGCCTGTCTCTTCTCCTAGGCCGGGGCGGTGCCCTGAGGCTGGGGCATTTCCCAGGTAGGCCCAGCATTCTAGTTGGGGGAAGGAGGGGGGTCAGACCTGCAGGGCCCTTCCTGGCGCTGACTGTGCCCCCAACACCCCACCCCCAGAGACCCCTCGGGAGCTGAAGACACTCTGTGAGGAGGAGGAAGAGGGCCGATTGCAGCCCCGGCAGGCAGGTGAGGCCCAGGCTGGGGTTGGGGCGGGCCCGGGGCGGGGGGGACTGTGACTTCCAGTCCCAGGTCCCAAGCCTCAGCATCCTCTCCCTTCCTCCTCCCTGCAGCTGCCAGCCCTTCTAGTGCTGAGGATACCAGCCCAGCCCCTGTGAGTGCCCCTGCGCCCCCAGCCAGGGCCTCCCGGGGCCAGGGCTCAGAACCAGCTACTGTAGCAGGGGGCCAGGTGGGGCTCAAGGCCTCAAGGCCCCCCGGAACCCTGCCAGAGACAAGGTGAGCTTTAGAATCAGCTCCAGCCCCTCTCACCCGTCTGCTCTTCAGAAGTTGTACACCCCGAGTCAACGTGCCTTTCCAGGGTCCCAGGAGTCTGGCAGGTGGGGAGGGAAGCTGGGATGGGGGGACAACTGAGCTCCTGCAGTGCATCCTTCTCTGCTCTCTCCGCAGGCCCTCAAGACAGCCAGGCCAGGACATGGCCCCCACTCCAGCCCCTCGGCTCCAGAAAGGCTCTGATGCCCCCTGGCCCCCAGTCCACCAAGGAGAGGATGAGGCCCCCAAAGCCTCCGGGGCTCCCCCAGCAGGAGTGGATTCTGCTGTGGAGACCCAGGCGCGGGCAAGCCCTCAGGAAGGGACAGAGGCCCAGGGAGCTGGGCTGGGCCCAGGAATTGAGAACAGAGACTCCAGCAACTCTTTGGAAGGGCAGAAACCCAAGGTTGAGGAGGGGGGCGCTGGAGACAGGGCAGAGGCTAGTGGGGTGGACACTGGGCATGGGCCAGGAGTCAGAGAGGTGAACAGTCAGAGGTCAGTGGTCAGAGCTGGGGAGGCTGAAGAGAGTTTAGAGATCGATCACGTGGATGTGGAGCAGAGGTCAAAGGTGAAACCTGTGGACACTAAGGGACCAGAGGCCACAGAGGTGACATCTGAGGCAAGATTCAAGGGTACTCCTGAGGCTCCTCCAAGGGGCTCTCAGGGGAGGACAGGGGTCAAGACCAGGGATGAAGCTCCCACAGTCCTGAGCCCAACACCAGAAGAGCCTGTGGGGCATTCTGGGCATCTTGGTGACCTCAAGGTGGCCAGGGCTGCTGCAGGCCAGGAGAGAGAGTGTGCAGAGGTGAGGGGCGGAGCCCCTGGTGTTGGGGGGACAGGCCTGGAGCAGGGGCCCTCTGCTGGAGCACCAAGCGCTGGGCCCCAGGTGAGCTGGTATGAGGGGGCCCCACCAGCAGCTGAACAAGGGGTGATGTCCAGGGATCTGAGGGTCTGGGAGGTAGAAACTGGGGATTCGAGCGTCCTGGGAACAGAACCTGGGGTGGCAGAGTCAGAGTTATTGGGAACCCAGGAGATCTCAGGGTCCCCAGAGATAGTGTCTGAGGTAGCAGAAGCGAAGACCTTGGGGACCCAGGAGACAGAGGCAGTGAGATCGGGGGTCCTGGAGTCAGAGGCTGCTGAGATGGCAGAGTCTGAGGATCTAGGGACCCAGAAAACAGGGGTAAGCATTTCAGGGGCCTCAGGGACAGAGGGTGGGATGGCAGAGTGTAAGGAACTGGGGACCCAGGAAACAGAGGCTGGGGGTTCAGGAGTTCTGAGGACAAAGACTGGGATGTTGGAAATTAAGATGTTAGGGACCCAGGAGATATCTGGGTGCTCAGGGATACTGAGAAGGGAAGCTGAGACAGCAGAGTCTGAAATACTTGGGGCCCAGGACACAGAAGTGGGATGTTCAGGGGTCTCAGAGATAAAATCCAAGATAACAGGGAGCCAGGAGACAGAGGTAGGGAGTTCAGGGGTCCCAGGGACAGAGACTGAGGTAGCAGAAGCTGAGATACTGGGGATCCAGGAGATCGAAGCTGGGGGCTCAGGGGCCCCAGAGATGGAGGCTGAGACCCTGAGGACCCAGGAGACAGAGGTGGGAGATTCAGGGTTCGCAGGGTCAGAGGCTGGAATGGCAGAGGCTGAGGGACTAGGGAATCAACAGACAGAAACTACAGTTTTAGAGGCTGAGAAGGGAAAGGCTCAGACTTCCGGGGTCCAGGAGGCAGAGACTGGACTTGGGGAGACCCTCAAATATGAGGCTTTAGGGGTCCCAGTCGTAAAGCATGAAGTTTTAGAATCCCAGGGAACAGAGGCAGAAACTACAGTTTCAAGGGGCCAGGAGGCGGATACTGGGATTTGGGGGGTTTCAGAGGCCAAGTCTGGGGTTTGGGGGGCCAGGGAAGCAGAGATGGAAGTTTCAGGGGCTTCAGAGAACCCATCTGGTATTTTTGAGGCCCAGGAAGCAGAGGCTGGGGTCTCAGGAGCCGAGAAGGGAAAAGAAGCTGAGGGAAACCTCCCAGAGGCCAGCCTGATGGAGGTGCAGGTGGCCAGTGGGGCAGGGGCTGGGGTGTCCAGGCCCTCCGGGGCCTCTTCCCCAGAGGAGCCTGAAGAGGACAGGAGGCTGCCGGGCAGCCAGGTAGGAATGGGGGCCGCCGAGGGCCCAGTCTGCTGCTTCCCACTAACCTGGGTTGAGCGAACGGCGGCTCTGCATGGACCCACCTGGCCTACTGGGGTGGGGTGGGACAGGGGCTCAGCTTCCAGGAGCCCCTCGCCTCCTCCCCTCTCAGGATGCCCTGGCTCCCCAACCCTGTCTTCCCTGGGCTGCATGGAGTAGGACCCCCACCCCCGCCAAAGCTGATTTTCTAGGCTGACCTGGAGGTGTGGCTGCTGATGACTTCTGTTCTTGCCTGGGGGCCACTGACCTTTTAGGTGACCTTGATAGATAACCCTGGAGCTGGAAACCCTTTGCCTGATGCTAAGGCCCTGGCCAGTGGTGTGCGGTGATTCCTGCAGACCCAGAGCTGGAGCTGTTTTGTGCCCAAGGGGCAGAGGGCACAGGTCCCACCTCCGCATTCCCTGAGCCCATCCCTGTGTCCCCAGGCACCACCTGCCCAGGTCAGCTTCAGCCAGTCCCTGCTGGAGTGGTGCCAGGAAGTCACTGCCGGCTACCGCGGCGTGCGCATCACCAACTTCACCACGTCCTGGCGCAACGGTTTGGCCTTCTGTGCCATCCTGCATCGATTCTACCCAGACAAGATGTGAGTGGCTGGAGGGGGTGGCAGTGAATGGGGAAGCCTGCGGAGGAGGGGAGGGTGGTGGGAATCCAGCCTCTGATCAGTGCTCTCCCTGCAGAGACTTTGCCTCCCTTGATCCCCTGAACATCAAACAGAACAACAAGCAGGTGAGAAGGGGCAGGGCTGGTGCTTGGAGGGAAGAAGGGTCCCCGGCTAGGCCCAAGCTGAGATCTGGGATCCTATCTGTGTGTAGGAGAGTAATCTGTGGGCTTCAGGCCCCCAGCACTGGCTTTTGGAGGTTCTGCCACTTACCCTTTTGGTCTTTAAACTGTTCGTTTTTCTGAGTTTAGTTATGTTTTTTTTTAAAGCATATTTCCACCAGATGGTTTTCCCTGAAACCACCCTTTTGGTGTGCTGTTGCTGGGTAACGCGGGGGCGGATCCTGTTGCTAGATTTCTCCCAATAGGAGGGTGAGGGCGCTGCGGGCAAACCCGGGCGTGCCAGTCGCGGGGACCCCCGCGGCGGGCCGGGGCGGGGCGGCCGCGTCGCTGGGTAACCCTCCCGCATGCTCCTTAGGCCTTCGATGGCTTCGCGGCCCTGGGCGTGTCGCGGCTGCTGGAGCCGGCGGACATGGTGCTGCTGTCGGTGCCCGACAAGCTGATCGTCATGACCTACCTGTGCCAGATCCGCGCCTTCTGCACGGGGCAGGAGCTGCAGCTGGTGCAGCTGGAGGGCGGCGGCGGCACGGGCACGTACCGCGTGGCCAGCGCCCAGCCGAGCCCGCCCGACGACCTGGACACCGGGGGCCTGGCGCAGCGGCTGCGCGAGCACCGGGCCGAGGCGCCCCAGCAGCCCCAGGAGGCCGCGACCCGCGTGGACGGGGCGGCCTCCGAGGCGGCCTCCAAGGACCGCGGGGCCGTAGCCGCCCAGGAGGCGCGCTCCACCGAGGCCCCGGCCGACGGCCCCGGAGCCCGGGCGTCCGTGCCCCCGGCAGAAGGGCTGGTGAACGGGGTGGGGACCCCGGGCGCCGCGGGCGGCGTGAGGCTGCGGCGGCCGTCGGTCAACGCGGAGGCCGGGCCGGTGCCCCCGCCCCGCGCGCACGGCTCCTTCTCGCACGTGCGCGACGCAGACCTGCTGAAGAAGAGGCGCTCGCGGCTCCGGAACAGCAGCTCCTTCTCCGGGGACGAGCCCGACTCGGGAGCGGCGGGAGCAGCGGCGGTGAGTGCCCTCCAGCGCCTCGGGGTCGAGAGAGCGAAGCGGCGCGGGGGTGAGGGGCGACCGGCCTCTGCTGGACGCCGAGGCACCGGTGCCACGGAGGAGTCCCCTGCGAGCTCCTCAACAGGGGCGCCCGTGCCCAAGGCCCGCCCGGCCCGGAGCCGCTGACTTTTGCTGCCAGCCTTGGGATGTCACTCAGTGGAGTCAGGCTGTAATAGGAAGTTCCCAGAAGGCTCCGGGAGTCAGCACTCAGCGCAGGCTCTTCATCAACTGTCAAGTGGGCTGGGGTATTTCTTTGGCTGGAGGTGCCCTGTAAGCTGGGAACAGGGTTTCTGTACTCAAGGGAGCTCTCCAGGGCCTCCCTGCTCCAAGACTCTCCGACTTGGATCTTTAACTCCAGACGCTGGAGACCAGTTTCCTCTCTATTCTGATGAGGGAAAGTTGGAGATGGGAGACCCTGGTGGGTGCCCATGTTCCCCCCCATCCCTTGCAGGTCTCAGGTCAGCTTCCCAGGGTGTCTTGCAGTGGTGGTTTGGTTGCTCAGTTGTGTTTGACTGTTTGTTACCCCATGGACTGTAACCTGCCAGACTCCTCTGTCCGAGATTTACCAGGCAAGATTGCTGGAGTGGGTTGCCATTCCCTTCTCCAGGGGATCTTCTCAACTCAGGGATGGAACCCGGGTCTCCTGCCTTGCAGGAGGATTCTTTACCAACTGAGCCACCAGGGAGTCTTGTGGTCAGTACGCTAAAAGGGAGACTGTTTCAGAGCGGTCAAGGGTTTGCTCAGGGACTCACAGCTGCCAACGTCCAGGCCCTGGACTCTCCAGCAGCACCATCCTGGACAGCAGGGGCAGCTCTGTCAGGCTGCTTCAAGCCTTCAGCTGCCCGGGGATGACCCCTGAGTTCTAAGGAAAAGAGGGAACAAACTGAGAAAGACTTTTTGGAAGAAGCAGCCACTTGAGCCAGGCTAATAAAATGGGCAGCTTTTCCCAGGTGAAGAATCTGAGGGGTGGTTCTCAAGAGGTGGGACCTCACAAGTAAACATGTGGTTGCAGGAAAGCTTGGGTCTAACTTAGGGAACTGCCAGTCACCTTCCGTAAGTCACCTCCTGTAAGGTCACCTCCCGTGGGCAGTGATGAGGCTGGCCTGGAGAACAGGAGCCCTGAGTGTGGGGTCGGAGGTGCAGCATTGACCCTATGAATGAGAAACAGGGAGAGCATCAGAAACACCCAGAGGAGCTGTGCTGGACAGCTATCCTGGGCTGTGTTGGCCTGTGGCCAAAGCCCCCTCAGTGTGCGTCAATGGCTCTTTATATCTTAAAAGGGAAGGCTCTGTTACATTGTACTTGAGAGATGAAAAACTCCTGTTGTATTTGGACACAATTATTCTTATTAAAATACACATCCATGAGCAGTGGAAAAAGAAAAAAGGAAAGCTCGATTTTTCTGGGCCCAAGTCCCAGTGTCTGGTCCTTCCAAGCCAGGCCCCCCCTCCAGCCCTTGTCCCACAGGAGATATTTGGGGCTGCAGGGGCCCGCTTCCTTCTTGGCCACTCCCATCCCCCACCCTGTGTATGCTGTAGAGGAGGAAAGGCCTGCCCCCGGATAGGATGAAGTCAGGCAGCTTGAAGCTGGGGCAAGGCTGAAGCCAGGAGGCCCGAGTGCCTCTGGTGTGGCTCTGCAAGGGCTTTCTGGAGGAGGGGGCCACACAGGAGACTGCAGAAAGGGGAATTTGGGTCAGACGTGAGGAAGTGCTGGAATTCCCATCAGAGCAGCTGTGAGTAAGCTCAGTTGCTGCTGAGGTTGGGGTTTCTCCACTTGCCCGCCTCTGCCTGCCCTGTTGGTTGAGCACTTGCTTCCTGCCTGGCCTGCCCTGCTCCACATCATCAACTCCTCATCGACTCCTACAGTTCCCCTTCTGGGGGGGCAACTGATACCCCGTTTTGCAAGTAGGAATGTCGAGGCTCGGATGTGAAGTGTAAAGGGAGTTGGTTCTGGGTGTGAACCCCCAGGTCCACTGAGTCGGAACTCTCCAATGGCGCCCTCTACTGGGCCCAGCAGTCTGCACTGGCTGCGTGACCTTGGACAAGCCACATCGCTGTTCTCTTTTCCTGAAGATGAGAAGCAAAGACATGAAAGTTTTTTTGCAAAGTGGTTTAAGGGACCACTGCAGGGTGTTGTCAAAAAAGGGGGGAACTGTGTTTTTTCCTCACATGCCGGTCTGGAGCCCTGCAACCCCCATGGGGCTTGTATGTCCTTTACGTACAAGGACACAAACAGGCCAGGTGGGTATGACTGGCCCAGAGGCAGACAGCAAATTGGTGGCCAAGCCTGGGAACAGACTGTTGGATTAGACAGTGGGGCCCAAGCCAGGCCCTGTTTGAGTGTCATCTCTGACCCTTAGTTTCCTCATCTGTAAAATGGGGAAGGTAAGGGCCCCTGCCTCACAGCGCTGATGGGAAGATGAAATGAGTCAGGGCACCCACAGCATCCAACACACAGATGCTTAATGCACAGCCTGCCATTACTGTTACGCGCTGTGCCCTGAGTGTGTCCTCCTGACCCCAGCCTCTGCCTAAGGAGACAGGAGTAGCCAGCAGCCATGGTGGGGTGGGAACGGCGTCGGAGCTGTAATGGGAGAGGCCCTGGGGGCCGTGCTGGGGTTTGAGGAGGCTTCAGGAGGCATGAAAGTCAGGGAGGGAGGAAGAAGGCGGGTGAAGGAGCCTCTAGAGGAGGTGGGGCTGAGCTGGGTCATGAAGGGAGAGTTGACATCCAGCCGCCCAAGAGAGAGGCTGCTCCAGACTGAGGAAACGATTTGGGGAAGTGAAAGTCCACCCCTGGGGCTGGCGCATGGTGTCCGGATGGGGTTCGGGGCAGTAGGAGTTACTGTTGGAACTGCCAACAGGCCTTGGCAGCGAGACTGGGGACTGAGAAGGCGAGTGAGGAGACTGACACTATCGGGGTGAAGGTTTAGGGAGACCCCCCTCAGCTGTGGCCTGAGGGTAAGGTCAGCAGGCAGGGCGTGTGGCAGGGAGGGGGCAGCTGGTAAGGAGGCTGCCACCTACCCAGGCCAGAGAGGATGTCCCCTGAGCAGGGCACTTCCAGGGCTACGTCTCAGAGAGGTGCCGGGTCGGGTGGACAGCGGGTTGGCTCAGCGCTTTCTCCTCACCTTGTGACTTGGAAAGGTGGCCAGAGCAGGAGCCCTCGAGGGGGCCAGGCTATCAGCTGAGCTGAAAGTTGGGGGCCCCCAGGGCTGACAGTGCCAGCAAGTTGCTGGGGCAGGGCACCTGAGGGGCCAGCTGCCCTTCCGGGCTAAAATCGGTCGGTCCTGCCGTCTGTTCTGTACTGACAGTCATGTGACACATCCTTCAGGTGTGGGGATTGAGAAGGTGGGAGAGGAACCTGTTTTGGCCGGGAGTTGGAGGCGCTGGCTCATAATGGCCATGTTCAGCCTGTGTGGGGCCCCAGCCATGATCGGAGATGCTGGCGCTAGGTGACGGAGTCTGAGGAGGCCTGAGACAGCTCCACGGAGGAGGGGGCAGGAGGGGGAAGGAGAGGCCCCAGCTGCACCCCTCACAGCCTTTCACCTCCAACTCACAAAAGCCCTGTGGGGCCCCAGGAACGGGGACTAGGAGGCTCGGCCAGCGGAAGTGGACTGGCCCGACCACAGGGCCCAGGGTGGTGAAGGCCACGGCCTTCGCTCTAGGAGGCGCTTCTCCAGAAGGGGTGGAGGTGGGGTTCTGTGCGTGCTGGACTGAGAAGCTACTGGGGCAGGGAGGTTCCCCCTCCCCATGTGAGTGGCCCTTGGGCCTGCTGTCAGGGGAGCCCCTCCAAGCTCTTACTGGCCTCTTCCTCCACAGGAAGGCACAAGCCCTGACCCCAGCCCTGCTCCTGGCCTTCCCGCAGCCTCAGCCCCACAGCAGCCCTCTGGTGAGTAGCTTTGAAGGGGTGGTGACTCAGCTCAACTCAGCCAGCTCACAGATCCTGAGCTGGGGCCCCTCTGGAGGCAGCTGTCAGTTGTGGGGTCCCTCAGCCTGGTCTCTCTCCGCAGGTGGGACTCCTCCAGCGGAAGAACCGCCCCCAAGCCCAGGGGAGGATTCTGGGCTGGTAAGGAGGGAGGAGTGATGGGTGGGAAGTGGGAGTGGGAGGAGCTGATGGGTGGGCTTCCTAGGCAGGGCTTGGGCCAAACCCACCCTGTCCCTTGCCCCCGCTTTGCACCCCAGCAACGGTTCCAGGACACAAGTCAGTACGTGTGCGCAGAGCTTCAGGCCTTGGAACAGGAACAGAGGCAGATAGATGGGCGGGCAGCCGAGGTGGAGAAGCAGCTAAGGAGCCTCATGGAGTCAGGTGGGACAGGCGTCCGGAGTCCACTCGCCAGCACATGCCACCGCATCTGGCCTGCTCTGCAGCTCTTTCTGACCCTGGGAGGAGTTGGGAGGACGGAGGCTGGGGTCACCATCCCCATTTACAGCTGGGCACGCTGAGGCCTGCAGCCCGGAAGCAGCTTGCTGGAGGCACACAGCTCTGGTTTCTGGGATACTCAAGGGAAACCACGCCCAAACCCCCCACCCCACCCCCTGCCGCCACCTCCCTGCTCCTGACATAGGGGTCAGGGGCTGGCCTGGTGACTGTCCTGGCCTGATTTAGGTACCGACAGGCTGCAGGAGGAGGTACTGATCCAAGAGTGGTTCACTCTGGTCAACAAGAAGAACGCTCTCATCCGGAGGCAGGATCAGCTGCAGCTGCTGTGAGTGCTGGTCCTCCCCATTCAGGCCCTGCCTCTGCCCACCCAGGGCTGGCAGAGCAGTGTGTGCGTGCTAAGTTGCTTCTGTCCTGTTTGACTCTTTTTGACCCCATGGACTGTAGCCTGCCAGGCTCCTCTGTCCATGGGATTCTCAAGGCAAGAATACTGGAGTGGGTTGCCATGCCCTGCTCCAGGGGTTCTTCCTGATCCAGGGAGTGAACCCATGTTTTTTATGTCTTCTGCATTGACAGGAGGGATTTTTTACCACTAGTGTCAACCTGGGCAGAGCAAATGCAAACATAATTACCTTGATTAGAACTCTTCACTGCTTTTTTCTTTCCACAAAGTTGTGGTTTCTTTCCTTACTTTTTTTTTTTTTTGAGAAATTGCTCAGCCATCTTAATGTTTTTTCATAATTTCCTGTGTAAAGTGTATACTTCTTAAATTGATACTGTTTTTATGAATGAGAAAATCGAGGCCCAAAGAAAACTGTGGCAGGTCAGTGCTGAGCGCCCCAGTTTGACCCCGTTCCTTTACAGTAAGGAACACTGAGGCCTAGAGACAGCTGAGCTGAGTTCCTGAGTGGGGTCAGAAGCAATTCCCCGGGCATCATTGCCTTTATAGTCCTGCATGGTGAAGGTGGTTTTGCCTCCTTTTTGCATCTTGGGTCACTTTTCAGAATAAATTTTAATCTAATATTTGCCATTTATGAATAATATTCATCCAAACAATTCTGAGTTGTTTCTTATTTTTTAAAAAGGGGTGGGGTGGGGGGAGGAGACAATATGATGGGGAACAGTTGAAACAGAAGAGGTACTTCCCTGGCCGTCCAGTGGTTAAGACTCCCTGCTTCCTCTAAGGTGTGCAGGTTCCATATCCCTGGTGGGGGAACTAAAATCCTATATGCCGCTTAAAAAAAAAAAAAAAAAAACAGAAACGAAGGAGATAATTCCAAGCGGGGACTGGGGTATAGCTCTGCCTGCCTATGGCTTTGTGGGAACTGATGGTGAGGTGGGGTGGGGGCCAGGGAGTGGTCAGAACCCTGGACACTCCCGGCCATTCCCCTTTCCCTGACCTGGCACCCCACCCCCCAGCATCGAAGAGCAGGACTTGGAGCGGAGATTTGAGCTACTGAGCCGGGAGCTACGGGCGATGCTGGCCATTGAAGGTGGGAGATGGGGCCGTGGGACCGGGGACCAGGATGGGACAGGGGCTGGCGCCTCCTGACCCTCAGCCTCCTCTGCTCGCAGACTGGCTGAAAACGGCTGCGCAGCAGCGCCGAGAGCAACTCTTGCTGGAGGAGCTGGTGTCGCTGGTGAACCAGAGAGACGAGCTGGTCCGGAACCTGGACCAGAAGGAGCGGACGTGAGTGGGGCCGGGATGCTCCGGGAGCTGGGGAGGCGCTGTGGGGGAGGTCAAGGAGGAGTGCTCGGTCTCGGCCCCGGGCGGCGGCCAGCGTGTGGGCCCTGACGCTGCTGGGGCTGACCGGAACCCGTTCCCTCCCAGCGCCCTGGAGGAGGATGAGCGCCTGGAGCGCGGCCTGGAGCAGCGGCGCCGCAAGCTGAGCCGGCAGCTGGGCCGGCGCGAACGCTGCGTGCTGAGCTGAGGCCACGCGGGCCCAGACGCCTTCGTCCCTCCCGGTCCGCCCAGACCGCAGCCTTTCTCGCCGCCGCGCCGGATCGCCGCTTTGGGCCTGCGCTCGGGAGGACCGGACCCGACGCGACCAGTAGGGGCCGCCGTGACCCTTTGCCAGGAAAGGAAGCGCAGCCTTTCGGGCCCCGACGGACAAGGGCGGCTGGCTGGGCGGCCGCGCCGTCCGGGCCGTATTTATTAGTCCGTGTGAGTGAGTGTGCGTGTGTGTTCGTGGTGGACTGAGGGTCCCAGGCGTGCCCACCCCGAGCCCGTACCCGATGGCCGGATCCGGCCGGCGAGCTCCAGCGGGTGGGAGGGACGCCTGGTGATCTGCCGCGCTCAACACCCCGCCCTCCTTCCTGTTCCTCGCGGGCAATAAAGTTGGAAAAGGCCACGCCAGGGCGCCTGGGCTTTCTCAGGGTGACCGGGGCTTTCAATAGACGGAAGGGGGTGGGGCCTCGGCCGATAAGGCGGTGTGCGATCCGCACTAGGACTGTGCAGGAATGGGGAGGTTTTCAGATGCCAGCCTAGGCGGGACCAGAGGCCTGACCTCTGCCTTTAAAGGATGATGGAGTTTGGGTTGTTGATGGCTGTAGGGAAGTCCCGTTTCGACAGAAGAGAGGAGAACAGCTGGCTCTGTTGCCTGTTTTTTTATTAACACATTATTTCCCGAGGTTCTCACATCCATGCCTTCCCTTCCCTCCTCCGGATCCTTCCCCAGCCACTCCGTAGGGCTCCCTCCTCAGGCTTCTCCACCTGCAAGGAGCGCAGCTCCATGACCGACACCTGTCAGCAAGCTGGGGCCTGTGCTGGGGCCGCTGCTGAGGGTGGCATGTTGCTCAGAGCCAGTTCGTCCTGGCCTAGGATGGCACCTTCGTCCTCAGCGTTCACAGGGCCGCTGGACCCGAAGAACTTCACCATGGCACGGACCTGGGGCAGCTCCGAAAAGGTCTCCACAGTCAGCAGCATGGCCAGGAGCCCCAGGAGCAAGTAACCTGGGGAGGAGAGGTTACTAGGGCAGCTCTCATGCTCCCATCCACCTCCCACCCACACAATTCTCTTCCCACTGCCAACTAAGACTCTGCACCATGCCCTGGGGCAGGGGCCTTCCAACCTGTGAGGCTCAGCCTCCCCCAGGGGCTTATGGGAGTTGTAGTCCAGGGTCTTCTTCCCTTCTCTCCTCCCCTCTACCCCATCCTCCTTAGCAGCTGGACTCACCCAGAAGCGCAAACTGGCAGAGGTGGTAAAGCACTGGATGCAGGCCACTGCCGTGGCCCGGCAGCAGGTCCCCCAGGCCGATGGTGCTGAGGGAGCTGAAGCAGAAGTAGATGGCCTCCAGCAGGCTGCAGTTGCCCTGCACATCCCACAGCACCAGTGCTGGCAGCAGCACGAAGACGCCAACCACTAGCAGGCCCAGTGCAACTGCCTGCAGCAGTGCAGCCCTGGGCGGCGTCAGCTGCCAGCAGGTGGCTACCCAGGCCCCGGGGCGGCTGAGCAAAGGCACCAGGCAGTGGCGCAGGGCAGCCACAAGGGCTAAGGAGGCCGGCAGCCCCAGGGCCGCGTAGGCCACACAGAAGGCCTTTCCACCAGCTGATAGCGGGGCCATGTGGCCGTAACCTGGAGAGGAGAGAGCCACGGGTAATGACCCTGGTGGGGCGGCTGGTGCCCACTTCCCCGAGCCTCGCTCCTGCAGAAGGCTGCCCTCTGGTGGCCAACACAGCCAGAACTATTCAGGGCCTGTTCTCTGTGGGCTCTTCCCCTTGTTCACTGGGGGTGTTGGTAAAGTCCCTGAACCTCTCTGGGTCACTCTTTTACATTCTGGAACATGAAAGGATGAAAAGAGAAGAGTCCCCCTCAGGCCTCTTGTAGCTGGGGTACTTCTGAGAGCTGCCGTCCTACCCCGAGGCAGCCTGACCTGAGAGATTCCTCAGTCTGTCTTTGATCCACACTTCCCAGTTCACCAGGTGAAATGTTACCCAGTCTTTCATTCATTCCCCAAAGGCATATCAAGTTACCCTGGGTGCCAGGCCCTGTGCTGGAACCTGAGTCTGCTCAGGTTCAGATGGGAGGCGGGCAGGAAAATCAGTCAAGACACCAGACATGGAGGGTTGCAAAAGAGGCAGTGTGCTTTTCAAGGGTGGAAAGGCATGTGCAAAGGCAGGGCAGGTGAAAGATCAGGGCCTGCTGGGGGAACAGGATCAGCTGGTCCAGGGCTGTAAAACACAGATGCCTCCAGGAGTCAGAAGTGAGCCAAAAGGGAGTGGTGGGGACAGAGGTTGGGGGGAGAGCACACACACTGTCCCAAGGGCGGGCCCTGTTCTCCAACAGGGGCTTCTGGCTCAGCGCAAGTAGGTTTACAAGTTTCTCCAAAAGAAGGTGGAAAATGGGACTTCAAAAAATATTCAGGACTTCATTCGTGGTCTGATGACTAAGACTCTGTGATCCCAATGCAGGGGGCCGGGTTCAATCCCTGGTCAGGGACCCAGACCCCATGTGCCACAACTAAAGATACCAGGATGAAGATCCAAGATCCTCCTGGGTGTTGCAACTAAGACCCGGTGCAGCCTAGATAAATAAATGAATTTCACACACTTTACAGGGCAAACACCTCACTCCCACCCCCCACCCCCACTTCCTGGGCTCTGGGCCCTCACACTTGTTGTCTCCTCTCCCAGGAATTTCTTCGTGTCTGTCTCTGTGCCCTCTTGCCTGGGCTAACGTCTCATTAGCTGACATCCTCCCCCACACTCCTCCTGGGTTGGTGGTACCTGGGTTCACTCCATTTCCCTCCATCCAAGAATCCATCCCACCGCACAGGCTCCCCAGTCTCGCCTCAGGCCAGTGGGGTCTGGGCACCTCCCCTGGGTCTCACAGCTGCCTGGGGGTGGGGCTGAGAAGGCCACGCCCCCTGGCACCTGAAGTTGAGGCACCAGTTGGGGTGTGTTGGTGGGGGGAGCCCCAGCCCTGATGACAGGCCTAATGAGGCCTGGGTTCTGTCTAGCAGTTTGGGGCTGGGGGAGGGCTGCACCCTCAGGAACCCTGGGTAGGGACTGCCTTGAGAGCGCCTTCCTGCCGCCCCGCCGGCCGCCTTACCCGTGGTGGTGAGGAGGCTGGCGGTGAAGAGCAGGGCTGAGGGCAGATCCCAGTTCCTGGCCTCAGAGCCATTGCCCAGGCTGGAAACCCCATGGGCCTGGGCTACCAGGGCGGTGCCCAGCAGCTCTTCCAGCGCCCCAGCTGGCAGGCAGGCCCCGAACTCTGCCTGAAAGGTGGCCAGCTCGGCCCTGAGGTTGGCCTGGAGCCGAAGGGCTGGAGGCCCCTCCAGGGCCTGGAGCACTGTGGCCCCAAGGCCCAGGGCCAGCAGGTGGGCCACAGCCAGTAGCCCGTATCGGGCCCAGGGCCTTAGAGCCCCCATGGTATGCCACCAGAGTCTGTCAGAGGTGCCCGGGGAGCCAACTCTCCACCACAGGCACCTGGGAGGGGCTGGGCAGGGTGGGGCTGGGGGGAGGGGCTGCGTGGGTGGCTGGAGAGGGAAGGAAGCCTGGGATGGAGCTGGGGTGAGTGGAGCCAGGAGGGCAAGGCGAGGCGGCTCAGGCTTGGGAGGGAGCTGGGGTCACTCCTCTGTTTCTGGGGGCAACAAGTTTCCCACCCAGGTCCCCAAAGCTGGGTGGTTGAGTGATGGGCGGTGAGGATCAGGTGAAAGCAAGGCGATTGACCAGTTCCCCCTCCCACAGTGGTGGTTCATGTGAGCTCACCCAGTCACAGACCCCATTCACTAGTCAGCAGGTCCCCAGACCCTGAGGACCCTAGGGGAGAGGACAGAGGCAGGTCCCTGCCCTCCCAGTGTTCCCAGGAGAAACCTGTTAGCAAGAAGGCAGGGCGAGTTCACATTGTCATAAACTCCCTGAAGGAAACGCCCTGGATGATGGGAGAGTGTTCTGGGGGAGGGGAACTTGGCCTGAAAAGCTCCCTTTGGAGAGCGACAGTTCAGCTGGGGAAGAGAAGAGGCCAGGCCAGGTGGGAAGGAGGTTGGGTGGTGAGAAAAATGGGGACCTATGGACAGGGCTACGGCCGGTACCCCAGATGAGAAGGTGGTGGCCTGGGCAGAAGAATGGGAAGAAGGATGGTAGGACTTGGGATGGGGCAGGCAGGACAGATGTGGAGGATGCTGGGTGCTCTGGAGAGGTGAGGCTTCCGCCATTCCCAATCCTTCCTGAGAAACTTTTGTGCTCTCCCGAGTCCCCGCCCTGCTGAACACAGTAGACCTGGCTGTGGTGAGGTGCAAAGGGGAGGGGGAGAGGGAGCCTGGACCACGACTCCCACAAACCACTGGAGGTTGAGCCCAGGGGCCCCTGTCCTAGGGCGTGGCATGGGAGGGGTGGTCTGTAGAACCCCCGTGCCTTCTTAAGAGAAGTGTGAGTGAAGCCAGGTGTCAGGGTGGATGACCCTCTTCTGTGTCCAGGCCTCAGGATAAAAACAAACCCTGGACAAACGCCTAAGATACCACCCAGAGAACTGTGGGCTCCTGAGTTCAGCAAGCTGCCTGGAATGGGTGCAGCATGGCCAGGAAGGGGCCCCAGGGGAGGTGGTGTTGTTGTGGGCCCTGAGAATAAGTGGGAACCACCCCGAAACAGGAACAATCAGGGCAAACAGTTGCTTGAAATGGTGGGAAAGGCCCAGCCAGGGTGGGAACAGGCAAGTAAGGCCCAAGTGTGTGGATGTCAGGGAGGCTAACAAGGGCCTTGTAACACCTGATGATCAGTTGAACTTGATCCCGGGAGAGAGATGCGGTCCAGAGGATCCCAACCTTGGCCCAGGCCACCTGCCATTCTGCTGGGGGCCTGAGGTCACCAGGGTCATGGGATGGTCTGGATCCCCCAGTTATCTCGAAGAACGCTGACAGGCTGTGCTTGGGGAGACAGCTTGGGGAGTTTATTTGGCTTCATTGGATCCTGAGGCCATGGCCCCAGCCCTGGCCAGGGCAGCAGGAAGGCACCCAGAGAGCCCTGGCCCCAGATGACCCCCAGGGCAGGGGGGCCCAGGCACTAAGCCCAGGGGCAGGGGACACAGTAGTAGGATTTGGTCAAAAGTGCTGGTGACAGCTAAGGCTGGCCCCTCTCCCCTGCACCTCCCTGCTTCCCTGCACCGCCCCCGGGGGGCAATTCCCTGAGACAGGCCCTGGTCCTCCCAACCAGCTGGGTACAGTGTCGGGCCCCAGTGGGGCGGGTAAGTCGGGGGACCCACCCATTGCAGGTGTGTGTCGGGGGTGCAGGCCCCCCCATCCAGTGTGAAGGCTTCCTGTGCAGTGTAGTGTTCCTGACCCCCAGAGGGGGCGGCGTCCCTGGGCGAGACCAAGGCAGCTGGAGAGACTGGCCTGGCTCCTATTCCAGTGTATGCTGAGGCTCCTCCAGGGTGGTGGGCGAGCAGCCAGCCGGCTCAGGGCCCTGCCTCTGGTGCCCACGGGGCCTGGGCACCCACGTCTTTGGTCTGTGCCCTGCAGTCCTGAGGGGCCCCTCGGAAGGGGTTGGCAGGCGGAGAGTCCCAGAAGGGGTCTGAGTCTGGGAACAAGGTCCAGGGTGCCCGTCGGGGCGCAGGCTGTGGCGAGGGCAGGGGTGAAGGCCGTGGCCCAGCGGACACAAAGCTCCATGGGTCGATGCGGCTGCGGAGGGGTGAGGGCCGAGGTCGACTGATGAGGCCCAGAGGCGGCGAGCGCGGGGTCCCTGGGGTGCCAGGAGCAGAGCGTGATATCCCCGGCGGCGGTGAGACGGCGCTGGCTATTCAATGAAGGGGAGGGGGCCCAGGTCAGGCAGTCACCGGCTCCTGGGTGTCCCCAGGGGGCACTGCCCTGCTCTGGGCCTCAGTTTGCTCATGGCAGTGAGCTCTGGGATTCAAGACTTCCATAACCCTTCCTGCTCCATGGTGCTGCGATTTAGCAGTTAAGAGTGAGGAAGCCTCAGGAGCAGGTCTTGATCAACCCAGCTCAGCAGCTGGTTAGTTTGAGTCCCTTCATTTCTCTGTGCCTTACATGTCAACCAAAAAATGGGTCTAACCGGAGTGCCTAGTTCATAGCACTGTTATCAGAATTGAATGAAGCGACCTTTCTAAAGGACTAGAAATAGTACCTGACCCAGGTAAACAGCCAGTAGGAGTTTGCTAAGAAGTGAAGTTGTTCAGTCCTGTCCGACTCTTTGTGACCCCATGGGGCCCATGGACTGTAGCCTATCAGGCTCCTCCGGCCATGGGATTTTCTAGGCAAGAGTGCTGGAGTGGATTGTCAGAACCTTCTCCAAGGGATCTTCCCGACTCAGGAATCGAACCCGAGTCTCCCACATTGCGGGCAGACGCTTTACCGTCTGAGCCACCAGGGAGTTTGCTAGGGAGATCCTTAATACTTCTATTATTTCACAACCGGCCTGGCCCGCCCCGATGGCTGAACATAGAACTCAGCTCCCCACACCCCAGGGCGCAGCTGGAGGTCCAGCAGACAGCTGCAGCCCTGCTCACTGCCCTGCGGGTCCCCACCAGCCCCTCCTCCCCCGTCACCAGGCAGTAGGCCGCTTACCGCGCCTCTCCTCTTCGCGCCGGCGGCTCTTGGCTGAGGGCTGCCCCGCAGCAGGGACACCCAGCTCCAGCAGCAGGGGCGGCGCGGGGGCGGCCGGGCCAGAGGCGTCGGGGCTCAGCGGGGAGGCTGGGGTTTCGGGCGTCTCGGAGGAGAAGCGGATGAGCGGGGATGGGGGCGGCTCGGTGGGGGACGGGGTGGGCAGCGGCAGCGACGAGCGGGGCGGTGTTGGCGAGGGCTGTTCCACGCGCTCTCGGCCCGAGCCCCCCGGGGGTTGCAGGTCCCGGCCGAGGCCCAGCGAGGCGAGCAGGGCGGTGCCGCGCAACAGCGCGCGTTGGATCAGTTTGGGCGTCCCGGAGCCACTGCCGCGTTCGGTCGGGCCCGGCCGCCGGGGCTCCTCGGGCTCCGGGCTCGGCCGCGGGAGGTTACCTGGCGGCGGGTACACAGGTTAGGCCGACTTCCGGCGGCCCTGGAGCAAGGGCTGACTTCTGCTCCCCTGACTCCCCCAGTCCAAGTCCTCCCTCCGCATCCCCATTCTGGCTTTTCAGAAGTGTTGGGGGTGGAGGAGGGCAGTGCAACCTTTGAAAGCAGCAGGAGCTAAGCCAGGTGGCCTGGGGCCCACGAAAGGAGGGCTGGCTGGAGGGAAGGCCGAGGGTCCACCAAGAAGCAAGCTCAAGCCAGAGCAGGGCCGGCCTCAGTGCCCTCAATGGGCAGCAGAAGATATCCACAGGGGCCAGAGTCACAGCTGGGACCCGTGCGGTGCCCATCTCCTCCCTGGTTGGGCAGCCCTGGTCCTTCTACTTGCCTGCTCTGGCCTCCAGTGGTAACCTGTATAAGGCACACAGGCCAATTCCAATGTACACAACAGCTCTAAAGGGATACAACACTGTCCCTATTCCAGAAATGAGGAAATCAAGGCTCGGAGAGGTCAGTTGTTTGTGTCAGGCCTGAGCTGAGTGATTTAGGGGCATTGCGTTGTCTGAGCCTCATGCCCCAGGGGTTCCCAGGCTTAGCTAAGGCTACCCTGCCCTGGATTAAAGGACATATGTCCTAACCTGTGGGCCTAGGGTTAATCTGATTCCGTTCTAGACCAAATGGGTGGGTCTGGAGAACCAGTCATTGAGGTAGGGCAGCCTGTGATGGCCCCCCACAAACCCCAATTTTGTCAAGTCCTCCTCAGCTCTAGAACCTACCATGGCTCTCCACAGCTGCTAGAAAAAAGCCTAAGCTCCTTGGTTGGGCTTTCAGGGCCTCTCTGTCTTCCTTGGGCCTGCCTGGCGTGGAGCAGTGGGTGGGGGTCCAGAGGAAGGAATGCAAAGCTGGGAAAAACGTGAGCTTCTGCAGTGAACCAGGACTTTGCTTGGGGTCAATCCTCAGCCACAACCCTTACCTCATCTCTCTCTTTTTTGGCTCGGCCCCAAGGCCTGTGCGATCTTAGTTCCCCCACAAGGGATTTAACCCGCGCCCTCAACAGTGAGAACATGAAGTCCTAACCACCAGAAAGCCAGGGAATTCCACCCCCCACCTCCACCCCATCTCTCTCTTATCTCCTACCCAACCCCACCCCTGCAGTGGCCATTGCCTTCTAAAATGTAAACCTGCTAAAGACAAGTCTCTGCTTAAACCTGCCCGCCCCCCTCCCCCCCAACTTCCAGATCCTTCCTGAACTGGCCCCAGCCTGCTGTTTCAGGCCTGTGAGTCCCTGGCTCTCAACTCCTTCAGTGAATTCCAACCAGGATTCCTCTTCCTTAGGTCTGGTGAGCCCCATGGTTGCACACACACTGTTCCCTTCACTCAGCACACCTTTCCCACCTCGCGCTCAGTAGTCCCTTACTTAACATTTAAGACCCAGCTGAGAGATCACAGCTTCTATGAAGCCGTGACAGTGGTTTATAAAAAAGTACATATTTGGCTTTCATCTCATTCCTGGTACAGAACTCCCCAAACCCTTGGAATTTCCATATGAGAGTTCATATTGATGTCTTTTTATTTTGGCAGCCTTGTGCAGCATGAGGGATCTTGGTTCCCCGACCAGGGATCAAACTTATAACCCCTGCATTAGGAGCATGGAGTCTTAACCACTGGACCACAAGGGAAGTCCCTGATGCGGTCATTGTTGGAGGATGGGGTCTGCCAGGGGAACGGACTGTGTGATTAGAGGGTTGGAACTTTCAACTTCTACTTGCATCAGGGTAAGAGAGGGGCTGGAGATTGACTCCTGTCACCAATGGCCAATGATTAATCAATCACATCCACGTAATGAAGCCTCCATAAAAACCCAGCCAAAGGGTTTGGAGAACTTCTGGGTTGGTGAACCAGCAGAGGTGTGTGCCTAGAGGGGGCATGGAAGCTGTGTGCCCCTCCCACATACCCTGCCCTCCACATGTCTTCCATCTGTATGTCCTTGACCTGTATCCTTTATAATAATCTAGTAGTCTAGGAAGTAGACGGTTTTCCTGAGTTCTGTGACCTCTTCAAGGACATTATCAAATCTGAGGCGGGGGTCGTAGGAACCTCAGATGTAGAGCTGGTTGGAGAGGAGCACCGGTGACAAC
This sequence comes from Bos taurus, assembly GCF_002263795.3. NCBI lineage: Eukaryota > Metazoa > Chordata > Mammalia > Artiodactyla > Bovidae > Bos > Bos taurus. The sequence goes on from NC_037356.1 coordinate 43,782,794, forward strand.
CTGGACTTACAACTGGTGTCTGCAGAACAGAGGAGCCTTGGAGTCCTGAGCCCTTAGCCTGTGGGGTCTGACGCTAATTCCAGGTACACGGTGTCAGAACTGGATTGGATTGTAGGACTTCCAGCTGGTGGCCCAGAACTGGCCGGTGTGGGAAAAGCTCCACACATATGGTGTCAGAAGTGAAGCAATAGAATGTAGAGGAAAACAAGAACTTTTCCTCTTTTAGAAGCTTTGCCAGGGACTTCCCTGGTGGTCCAGTGGTTAAGAATTTGCCTTCCAATGTAGGGGATGGGAGTTTGATCCTGGCAGAGGAACTAAGGTCCCACATGCTGTGGGTCAACTAAGCCTGCACACAATGAGAAGCCCGTGTGCCACGATGATGACCCAGTGCAACCAAAAGAAAAGTTTAAAAAACAAAACAGAAGCTTTTTCAGAATCCCCTGTTAACCTATGTAGTTCTTGCTCATGCTATGCCTTGTATAGTCCTTCAGCCAGCCACATGCTACTCTCTACTGTACTTGTTTATTTCTGAGCCTGCCTCCTCTACCAGACTAGGCCCGCCCAGAGGTCAAGGCACTGCTGATCTCTAGCACGATGATGCCTGGCTCATTATATGTGTCAGTACATGTTTGATGGAAGAATCCATTCTTAGAATCCCTGTGACAACCACGTAAGGTGATCGCTGTTCCCCACTTTATAGGTGAGGAAACTGATCATTTACAGTGAGTTTAAAACAGAACAGGGGAAAAACATGTTTAAAACAAGCAAAAAAAAAAAGAACAAAGTGACGCTGGAGATCAGCACACCAACTAAGAATGGAAAGAAGTTACTGAGGTTGATATCCTGAGAAACTGAGATTCCCAGAAGTCAGAAACTTGCCCCAGGTTACTTGGCAGTAATTTTAATTTACCTCTAAACTCCCTGGCAGTAAGAGGTGGCAACCCTGTTGTTACGGAGAAAGCAGAAAAACCATTCTTGACTCAGAGATGAAGGTGAAATCACTTCTACAGGGCCTCATGGAAAGGACATGGCCATGTGGTAGTTGGTGGCTCCAGGGCAAAAGCTTCATGGAGCAGTTGCTGGCAGACCGTGCCCACCAATCTGTAACAACCAGTTCCCCAGGGGCCAGCACACCCAGGCAGGGACAAGGGGTGGGAGATGGGACTCCCCAGTGGTGTGGCTAACACCTGGGACAATCTCTCAGGGACATCTTTGATTCTTAGCTAGGTTTTTGACTCTGTAGGTGGTTGGGAGGTCAAGATCACTCACTTGTGGGTGGGCCAAGACAGCTGGCTGAAGGCTTGCACAGGTGCAAACAGATGCTCAGCCAGCAGCTGGGCTGGGACAAGGGATACCCTTTCAGGTAAGGGGGCAAGCTGGAGAAAGATGAGGTCCCTGCTCCTGGGAGCCCAGGGAAGATAAGGCCAAAGGGATCTGAAGGGATCTGTAGACCATGGTCAGGGGCTGCTTCTGCCTGCACATCCAGCTTGACAGGACCTCATGTTCTCCATTGAACTTTCTGGCCTGGGGCATTCTAGAGCAGGTGACTCCAAGCAGCCCCCTTGGCCTTCCAATTCTCAGTTCGGTCCCTGTAGCACAGCCTGCTTAGGGCAATGCAACTGCTGGAGCAAGAAATGGCATGGCAGATGGGGGTCCAGGGCCCTGCCTCTGGAGTCAGTGAAAGTTTTGCAACTCCATGGACTATACAATTCTCCAGGCCAGAATACTGGAGTGGGTAGCCTTTCCCGTCTCCAGGGGACTTCCCCAACCCAGGGATCGAACCCAGGTCTCCCGCATTGCAGGTGGATTCTTTACCAGCTGAGCCACCAGGGAAGCCCTGGGCTCAAATCCCTGTTCTGCTATGCGTCCTACTTCAAATCACTTTACCTGTCTGTGCCTCAGTTTTCTCCGCTATAAAATGGCACACGAGGGACCCAATAAACGTTTGCTGTTGTTATTACTGTGAATCCTAGCTTAGGTAATGGTGGAGGTGATGCATTGGGTGGGGTGAGAGGAGTGAGTCTAACTTGTTTGCTGAATGGGACTCTGGTCTGATGACAGCTGGGTCCTATATTCTGACTTTGAGAAGCAGGTGCAGCTGGGGGCTGTAAAAGGACCCTTGGGCAAGGGAGGCTGCAACTTTCTAGTCCCTGCCAATGCTGGGCAGTGCTGAGATGAGCCATGCCCCTCTGACCCAGGATCCCTGCTTTCTGCTGATCCCCTAGCTTCCCAAGCAGCTTGCAGGTGAGAAACCCCTTCTTTAAATGAAAGCTTCTGGGGAAGCTCACTATGAGCATGAGTGTCAATATTTTCCTGGGTTCAGATCCTTAGCTGGGGGACTTAGGTAGATTACATTATGTCTCAGAGCCTCAGATAGGTATAATAATCCCTCATGGGGTTGTTGCTTGGATGGAATACCTGATACACAGCAAGTGCTGTTGCCATTATGGAAAACAGAAGACCCCAGAACTGCCCCAGATGCAGTGAGGGGGCCCTGGATGCCCACCCATTCAGCTTTCTTATCCTCTTTTCCACCTCCAAGCTCCCCAGAAAGGACTCTGAGAAGCACAGTGCAGTAGCCACTTTTCTAACCCCACCCCACATGCACAATTTCCTTTCCCTCTCTGCACCCAACTTCCTTTGGGTCCCAAACAGGGGCCACTGTTTCTTGTCTTCCTTTGCTCCCTAGAGCTTGCTGAGGGCACAGCAGCTGATGGAGGCCAGCCCTGCACAATGGGACCACTCTGGGCCCCCTGAGGCGTAGGCGGGATCTCCCTCAGTTGTGGGCTTATACGTCAGACCTGGGTTCTAGCAATGGCCTGCCTTGCCATAGTACCCATAGGAGTGCAGCAACAGTTGGCTGGGGGCAGACAAGGCCACTCACCATTGAGCATTGGGGGTGTGGAAGGAGATCCTAGGGGGGATGAGTCATCTGAATCCAGGTACCACGTGGCTTCATCCATGCGGGACCTTCTCCTAGTGAGGGAATGAGAAGGAGTCGTGCTTCGTGAATCTCAGGACTGCTGGGAGGCAGGAGCTGCTGGGTAGGTGGCAGTCAGGCACTCACCTCCCGTTCTGGGCTTCTCCAGGCTTGGGGGAGCTGGGACCCCAGGCCCAGCATGCTCGGCGCTCTCCATTGCTTGAGTCCTCTAGACGTCTTGGGGACTGTCGGCCCCATGCCTGCCCTGGCTCTGCAGGCTCCACTGTGGTGGGTAGGGTGAGGGGGGGAACCGAAGGAGTCTGAGTCAAGATCAAGGACCCTGATCCTTGTCCTCCCATCGTAAGAACTGGGCTCCAGGGGCAACTTCTTGGAGGATGGGGAGCGGATAGTCAGGCTGGGCCCCATCCCATTCCCATGGTAAGCTTTGGGCTTACAGAGAAATTGCACAAACTGGGGTGGGGTAGGTGAGTGTGGGTCCTGAGACTGGCAGTGGGGCATCTCTTCTAGTCCTTCAGCTGGCATTTGCTGCTTAGGAGTTAGCACAGACACTGCAGCAAACTGGGTCTGAATTCTGACCCTGCCACTTATCAGCTATGCAGTATTAGGAGTTACTTCTTTCACTTTTCTCATCAGTAAAACCTAGGTAATAATAAAGACATCTACCTCACAGGGTCATTGTGAGGAATTAATATTAGCAACTGTTAGTCACTCAGTCGTGTCTGACTCTTTGTGACCCCATGGTAGCCTATCAGGCTCCTCTGTCCATGGGATTCTTCAAGTGAGAATACTGGAGTGGGTTGCCATTCCCTTCTTGCTGCTGCTGCTGCTAAGTCGCTTTAGTCGTGTTCAACTCTGTGCAACCCCATAGACGGCAGCCCACCAGGCTCCCCCGTCCCTGGGATTCTCCAGGCAAGAACACTGGAGTGGGTTGCCATTTCCTTCTCCAATGCATGAAAGTGAAAAGTGAAAGTGAAGTCGCTCAGTCGTGTCCAACTCCTAGCGACCCCATGGACTGCAGCCTAACAGGTTCCTCCGTCCATGGGATTTTCCAGGCAAGAGTACTGGAGTGGGTTGCCATTGCCTTCTCCAATTCCCTTCTTGGATCTTCCCAATTCAGGGATCAAACCTGGGTCTCCTGCATTATGGGCAGATTCTTTTTATGCTCTGAGCCACCGAGGACACCCTAATAATTAGCAAAGCACTTAGGAAAGTGGATGGTACATAGCATCATACAATTGTTAGAAAAAAAAAAGTTGTAAAATGACTGATGCTTGGGGAACTCAGATACCAGTTTAGATGGATGGGGAGGGAACCTGGGAGCAGGGAGGAAGAGGAGGAGGCAGTGCAAGGGATCCACTTCCAAGGATAAGGTTTGACGAAAGGGTAAGATCTGGGGAGAAGGACGTGGGCAAGAGGAGAAGCTGCTTACACTGGATGGCCCGGAACCGGGGAAAGGTGGGAGAGTCCCCAGCCCCGACCTCGAAGACGTTCCTCCTCCTGTCCAAGCCAGGCGAGGCCTGCACGGTGATGCGGTGTTTGAAGTCTAGAGTTGGGGGAGAGAAGCAGAGTGCAAGTTTGTGGTGAAGGAGAGACAGGATCCTAACCCGCAGGGCCCCTCGGCAGCGCGGAGGCCACGCAGGCAGTGCTGGAATCCGGCCTAACACGGAGGCTAGGTGACTGGGGCCGGCCTCACTGGCTTCCTGAGATCCTGGATCAAGGAAATCCCCAACCCCGGCAAGCGCGGCGAAGTCGGAGAGGGCCCACCCCGTGCCCTCGGCCTTCCCAAACATTCATGAGCCCCGCCCCTTCCCGGCCGCAGCCACTCCCAGGCCGACATGCAAATATTCCCGCCAGAACCCGCCCACAGACAAGAACACACTCCCGATCCCACCTCTTGCAGCCTCCGCTCACAGGCCCACCCACCGACGCCCTAGACCAATCCCAGCGCGGTCAGCCACCCGCCTGGCCCCGCCCCACCGCCCGCGAAGCCAATGGCGGGCGGCGCGCTGGGGCCCCGCCCCTTACCGAGTGGCATGCTGATACGCTCCCCGCCGTCGCGCGCGCGGAGTTTGCTGCGCTTGAAGGTTCCGCGTCGGCGGCGAACGTGCGGCCGCTCGCGGTCGACTTGCTGCAGTAACAGCGTCAACTCACGCTCAAACACCTCCAGCTCCCACTGAGCCAGCAGGTGCTCGCGCCGCCGCAGCTGCTCTGCCTGTGAGCGCTGCTCACGCGCCGCGCGGGTCAGCTCCTCCTCGCGGCTCAGTAGTTCCTGTGCCCAGGACAGCGAAGGCCGTGGCGTCAGGCGGGTACGGTCCCAGGCGCTCATCCCCACTCCGTGAGACGTCCCTTCCCGGCGTCTCCTTCCACCCCTGGGACCGCGACTCCTCCCACCTTTTCTTTGGCCCGCAGCTCGTCGAAGAGGCCTTGGATCTCGCGCTTCCAGCCTTCCTGCATGGAATGGAAGGAGTCCCGCGGCATTTCCCGTAGCACCTGTGCCTCCAGCGCCTCCAACTGCTGAAGGATGGAGGCGAAGTCGGGCCTGCGGTGGGGGTCCTGCGCCCAGCAGTCTAGGGAAACGGAGTGGGGACGGGGGTGGGGGTGGGGGGACAGGGGAAGGGGTCTGTGAGTGGATATGTCCTGTTGGGCCAAGGAGCTCTACCCTTCACCCTCCTGCCCCATCCCCTTACCAGCCATAAGCTGTGCGAAGGGCTCCGGGCAGGTGGATGGAATGGGCAGTGTGAGCTTGTTCACGGCCACACCATAGGCTACAGCAAGGCAGTCGATGCCACGATAGGGTACCTCCCCGGTCAGCAGTTCCCACAGCAAGACCCCAAAGCTGTAGGTGAGACAAAGGGTCTGTGTTCCCGCCTCGACTCATTCATTGCCATTTCACCCCAAAGCAACCAAGAGTAAGTGGTCTGTGTCCCTCCCTTGGCCTCTGCTTATCCATCCAGCCCTAGATTTTGGCTGCCACCTCTCCCACCCCCACGACCTCATATCTGTCTAGACTCCACCCAGCCGCACCTCCAGACATCGCTGCCTTTGGAGAAGGTGGAGGCCTTGATAACCTCAGGAGCCATCCAGGCATAGGTGCCCGCAGCACTCATTTGCGTGGTTTTGTGCCACTCACGGGCCAGACCGAAGTCCGTGATCTTCAGGGTCTTGTGCTCCATGTCGTCACCTTCAATGGGCTGCAGCAGCAGAACTGGGGAAGAGAGGCTGGACTGTGGTTCCAGGCTCAGGGGGTGGGGATAGGGGAGGAGCTGGGAGCAAACTGTCATCGGACAGACATCCTGGCTAGGTAATGGGGGCAGTGAGGTGACTTGGTCTCAACCTTGCCAGAGCTCGTATCTGGGGTTGGGATAGAATGAGACAATAAACACAAGGCTGGGACATATTTACCAAGGGGCTCCTAGAGGTTAGGCATTTATACTCAGTGTTAGCACACACACACACACATACACAAATCTGTGAGGTAAACATCATGGGATTCCCTGGTGGCTCAGTGGTAAAGAATTCACCTGCCAGTGCAGGAGACACAGGTTCGATCCCTGGGACAGGAAGATCCCCTGGAGAAGGAAATGGCAACCCACTCCAGTATTCTTGCCTGGAAAATCCTATGGACAGAGGAGCCTGGTGGGCTCCAGTCCTTGGCGTTGCAGAGGGTCAGACACGATTTAGCGACTAACAGTTTACTTCACTTCAGTAATTAGGACTCTGTACTTCCACTGCAGGGGAAACAGGTTCAATCCCTGGTCAGGGAACTACGATCCCACATGCCCTTGGCTCAGCCAATAAGTAAATTGTAAGATTTGGGAAGATTTCCCAGAGGAAGTACCATTTAAGCTGAGACCAGAGTGAGGAGTTGGCCTCAGCTAGGTGATGGTAGGGGTTCAATCCCATGGACAGAGGAGCCTGGAGGCTCTAATCCTTGGGGTTGCAGAGGGTTAGACACAACTTAGCGACTAAACAGCAATAACAAAGACATCATTATCCTCATTTTGCAGAAGAGGAAACTGAGCAACAATTTGACTTAACCAAGGTCATAAGCAAACAAAGCAGGTATCACCCACAACCTGGTATGCGTGGTTCCAAAGCCAGTGTTCTAACTTTCCCCTAACCCTGCACAGAACAGAAATAAGCAATATGGCAGCCTCTCAGCATTTGTGACTTTGATTTCAAAAGAAACCTGTGTGTTGCCATTTTGTCGAGGCAAGAGTGTGATTTAGAACCTCCCTGGGGGTGGGGAGCAGGAGGGAACTGCCTGGTGAGAAAGGAAGCCCAGCGGGCACTATAGACCCCTGGTGCCCATGTCCCACTGTGGCTAGCACAGCCATTTCCAGAAGAGAGAAAGATTCCAAAAGATATCCACTGATGTGGCTAGATGTGATGAGAGACGAAGGGGTCTAAGGGTGGTTGTTGACTAGAAAGGAGTTTGGGAAAAATGTAGGAGTGGATGGACACGGCAAGGGTTCCTGGCTTTGTCCCTCATGGGACCACCATACCCTGTATACACAGGAAAGCCAACAACTTGCAAATGTCTCACCAGGACAAGCACGGCTCAAAGGAGAGAGGTTTTAAAGGAAAAATGTAAGGCAAAGTCAGAGAATCTTCGAGGGTCTGAAGAGGACTCTCTACTTTTCTGGTTATAGTCAACTGTTTTGTACAGAAGGGACATCCAAGCCAACGACATTTCTGAACACATATCCTTTCAGGGCACTGCTGCTGCTGCTAAGTCGCTTCAGTCGTGTCCGACTCTGTGTGACCCCATAGACGGCAGCCCACCAGGCTCCTCCGTCCCTGGGATTCTCTAGGCAAGAATACTGGAGTCGGTTGCCATTTCAGGGCACATCTCTCAGCAATCCTGCCCAGGGTGACAGCACCACGGAGGGGGCAGCGCAGAGTTCTGGGGTTGGGTCAGAGGAGACAGGCACCTTGTACAGGTGAGTCAGGGAAGACTTCTCAGAGGAGGTGGCACAACCAGGGTATTCACTCGTTTAGGCCTAAAGCCACAACTCCTGATCCTGCTGCTGGCCAAGCTCCCTGGGCCTCATGGGGGCATCTGGCACTGCTACTCAGCCCCTCCCTGCTGTCCTTGGCTCCCAGGGCCTCTGGCTGCTTGTGCTGTTTCCTTCAGGCCTCCCCACCCTTAGCCTTTTCAATGCCGGTGTTTCTCAGAGACTGGCCTCCCCTTGACCTCGGCCTACTGCCTCCAGGCTGTCCTGGCCTCTCCCAGGTGCCAGCTGCTCCCTCCTCACTGGCATCTCCCGTATGTGGAGCCCTCATTCAGAAGTGGGTCCAGCTGCCCAGCTGTCACCCTACCTGGTCTCCATGCCCTCAACAACCACCTACATCCTCCCACTGTGCCTGGCAAACCTTCCTGCCTTGTCTCCAAATTCAGAGAACGGTCCTGCAACCTACCCTCTCCTCTGAGCTAAACTGGGGCTGACTCCTGAACAGTTAAAGCTGAGGATAACAACAAAAGCCAGAGGGTTATCATGAGTATTAAACAAGATCACCCTTTTTAAAGCTTTCACACAAGGATCTGACAGTTGTTCCAGAGATGCTGCCATGAATCTCAAGTTGACTCTCCTCTCCATCCGCTACCACATCTTATTCGCAGCTTCACAACAGCCTCTGGCCTGGCTGCTGGAGTCTCAGAACAAGACCATTTAGTAAGCTCTGTGAATATCCGTTTCAAACAAGAATCGCAGCAGGCTGGGGCGGGTGGCTGGGGAGGGACCAGGCAAAGGGGTCCATGTGCTGGGGTTGGGGAGGGACTCCCACTTCCTCTGGTGCCAGGACCAACCCATCCTCTTGAAGACCAACCCCTGCTACTTCTTGGTCAGGTCTCTAGCCACCTGTGGTACCTCACGGACTGGTGAAGCACTTTCTGCACCAGTATCTCAAGCTGGGAGTCCAGCCTCCTTTTTTCAATTAGATCATCTGAAGCCCAGACAGGGGTGGCAACCCACTCAGTCTCAGGACTCCTTTGTACTGGTGACTTTTCTGCCAACCCCGTCCCCAGCTTGACCTCACACCTGTGAAGCCTTAGCCTCCCCTCCGTGAGCCCTGCTTTTCTCCAATGGCCTTGAATTTGTTCCAACCCAAGCTGCTCTTCTGGTGTCTGATATAGACCTTAGGGATGGGGTGATCAGGGGTCACTCAGAGAAGGAGCTAGAGATCCCCCTCCCAGCACCCCCTGTTAGGGCTCCCTGGCTCTGAAAAGGGACCTGGCCCCCAGCCCCCTCCCTAGACTGCCTCTGGGGAGCCCGGGAGTGGCCTCAGCAGCTCACACCTCTTCCGCTTCCCTCCCATGGTCCCTACTTCTCCTTTCTGGGAGGCCTGGCCCAGGTCTCCAATGGAGGGGGGAGTCCTTTGGGGGAGAATTGGGGGAGGTCAGGCCCAGGCCGGGCTGGCTGGTCAGTCCTGTGACTCGTGGGCCTGGAGAATTCCCCCTCCTCTCCCCTCCAGGCTTCCTCACAAGGCCCCCATTGTCCAGGAAAATCACGCCATTGTTTCCTGCCTGAGCCCCCCCAGCCCAGGGACTCCCCCCTGCCACAACGCCGCAGACAGCACCCCGGGCCTAGAACTGGGGTCTGTGAGGTGGGAGCCCAGGCTCAGGGAGGCTAAGGGCACCCTGCCTGCCCTTCACCACCACCCAGACTCAGGGTGAAAGCAGGGAACTGGGGGTAGTGGGGGTGCCATCCCTGGCTCCTTCCTCTCCCACAAACCCCCCCACCCCCAACTCTTTCCTCCCCTGCAGGCAGCTGGGCTGGGGAGAGAGCAGAGGCTGGAGCAGGGGCAGGAAGCCGGCTCAGGGGCAGCAGGAAACGCAGGAAGCGGTGGGGAGGGTGGGGAGCAGGGGCCTGGGCTATTGTTCCATTTTTTCTGGAAAGAAAACTGGAGGAAAAACAGTAGACGGGAGTCCCCTCCCCCCAGGCCTTCGGGGAATCCCCCTCAGGCTGGGGCAGGGAGTGAGGGTCCCTAGATGGCTGGGGCTCAGCAGCGCAGCTGAGTGCTGGGACCTGCACCGTATTGTGGATGAGAGGAGTGGGTGGGGTGGCTGGCAGACCTCCTGAGGCCCCTCCGGCCCAGGAAGGGACTTGGGTATCACTGGGCCCTGGTGTTCTGCTCCCCACAAGCCTCTGATCCATGGTCAGCCCAGGCCGGGAGGCTCAAAGTATCCATGCTCACCCCTCCGCGGGCCACCCGTGGCTCTCCAGTGGTCCTGCGGGCCCTTCCTCTTGCTCTTCGGTCTGCACCTTGGGCCCCAGCAGGCCCACCCACATCCCTACTACCGTGCCGGGTGCTGCCTCCTTGACTTTGCTCTCATCAGGCCCTGCCAGGACATCCAGCTGGGTGCCTCTCTGAACATGCCCTGCTCTGGGCCAGGTGTGAAGCTTGCCTGCTTCAGGAAGCCCTCTGAACCTGTCACTTGCTTGTCTCGGGCCCATGCTAGGCCACGCGTAGACCCGAAATGGCTGGAGATAGAGTGCCTCAAGTCTTCTTAGCCCTGCCACGCCCACTCCAAGTGCTGATTCCAGGCAAAGCCCTCCTGGCAATCCAGCCTTCAAACGTCCACACCCATGGCTGACGACCCACTGATGCCGGGCATTGGGTGCCCAACGATTAAGCCCTTTCATTCTCCCAATCACTCCCTTTTTACAGAGTGAAATCGATGCTCTGAGTTGAAATAACCAGCTAGAGAGAGTGCAGCCAGGGAAAGGAGTGGGGTTAGAATTCCATCCCTGACCCCAGCTTTGACCACCGAGGGTGGGGAGGAGGGGAGGGGCTTTTCCCTTTGAGATGTCTATTCTGGAGGAGCTGCCCACCACAAGCGGAGGAGACAGGAGGCACCCGCAGGACAAGTGGGCGCTCCCTGAAGATGAGGGGTGCCAGGATCCAGCATGCCCTTCCTTGACGTAGTGGCCATGGTAGGCAGGTTGCTTACAATTCTGAGAGATTCCAATTTTTTAACTTGGCACCTGTGAGTTGGGGTAAAGGCCTCCTCCTGGGGCTGGGGCGTAAAGGACTCTTGGGTGCCTGGGACTCTTGCTTTGGGGCTAGTGTGAGCCCAGGGGCACCCCTGGTCAACTGAGATGCTCCTAGAACAGTAGCTCCTGTCTCTAGTAGATCCCCAGGTAGGCTCAGCTGCGAGCTGGCAGTAGATGTGTGCTCAGGCCATGCCACCCTCCAACCACACTCCCCAGAACTCACTGTTGTTGGACTTGAGGTCTCGGTGGATGACAGGCACCAGGGCCTCGCAGTGCAGGTAGTGCATCCCACGGGCAATTTGCACGGCCCAGTTGACGAGCACATGGGGGGGCACACGCCGGCCAGCCAGGGCACGGCTGAGGGGCCCACCGGCAGCGTACTCCATCACCAGGCACAGGTTGGGCTCCTCCAGGCACACGGCCTTTAGGGCAATGATGTTGGGGTGCGCCAGCATGGCGAAAAGCCGGGCCTCCTGTCGCACGCTCTCAGTTGTCACGCTGATGTCTTCGTCGGGGTCCTGGCGAGCAGCCTTCACAGCCACCAGCTCGCCTCTCCAGCTGCCCCGGTAGACCTTGCCAAAGCCACCGATGCCAATCACCTCCTCCAGCCGCAGCTCCTGGAAGCTGGCCATCTCGCAGGGGGGCGGACCGCCGCCCCGAGATACATAGTTGGACGGAAAGATGCCCACCTGGCCGCCCACCTGGCCCGCCCACCAGCCCTCATCGCCTGAGATAGCTGCATCCCGGGATAGCACCTCCACACGGTCGCCCTTCCGCAGGGCCAGCTCGTCCTGCCCGCTGGGCTCGTAGTCAAACAGGGCTGTCCACACAGGGTTAGCATAAGCTGCCGCCTTCGGGGACCCCTCTGGCCAGCCTCCGCCGCCGCCCCCGCCGCCCCCACTGCCACTGCTGTTCCATGACCCCAGTGGGCTCTTGAGGAAGAGGTTCTTCAAGGGCTCCATGGCTGGGAGCTGCGTTGGTGGGTGTGGGGGACCTTCCCTGGGTGCCCCTGGTCCCCACCCCTGCTGACTGTCGAGGCCCTAGTCCCGGAACCTGGGCATCCGGGCCCTGGCCCTCAGCCCCAGACCCACGCCTCTCTGGGGATCCAGGAGTGTCGCCTCCCGGCCCCCTGCATCTCGGGCTTCCGGAGGAAGGCCACCCAGGGTAGTGTGGTCAGGCTTGGGGGGTGAGCCCTTGGGGCCTCTGGCGTCTCACCATGGCTAGCAAAGAGGGGCCCCGGCGTCCCTCAGTCTGGAGCAGTCCTGGGAGCCTGGCTCCAGCACCCCGCGAAGTGTAAGCTGGGCCAGCAAGGGGCAGCGCCTGGACTCTGTTTGGGTCTCCTTGCGAAGGGGGTGGCTGGAGTGTCTCTTGCTGGGGCTAGCTGTCTCTTCCTGGCTGGGCTCTCTCGACCCGATGGCTCCAACCCCGTTCCCTTCTTCCTCCTCCCTTTGTACTTTGGCCCCGGGGGCGGGAGGCAGAGGTGGAGGGTGGAGTTTCACTTTTTTCCGCTGTTCTCCCTCCCGCAGGAAACAGCATCAGATGACGCGGGCGGGTAGCACCGCTCCCCTCCCAGAGGCTGCGGGGCGACTGGGCCGGGGAGTTCCTGGGTAGGCGGGCAATGAGAGGCCGACGGAGGGGAAGGGTAGCCCCCACCTCCCATGACAGCAGGTTCAGGGTCGAGTTGGTTTCTGCTAACGACGGGCCATCTCTCCCCTCTACATCCGCATCAGGAAAACTCGGGCAAAGAACCTGGCTTGGGAAGGGGACAAACCCGAGTTTGGTCTTGGCCCCGATGCTGCAGGGCTGTGTGATCCATCCTCTCTGCGCCTCATTCGCTTTGCATCTGAAATTGGGGCCAGAAGCTCAGCTTTGCAGACCTAGTGGGATGGGCGGGCGTTGGGGGGGGGGGTGTGTTAAGACGAGGAGGACGGAACTGGCTGCACCTCGAGCTCTTGGAACGAGTTGTCAGGTCCTCCTTTCCCTCACCTGGAAAACCACTTATTCATGCCTCTTCCCCGTGAAGGGGAGGAAACCTGAGACTGTGGTCCTGAAATGTGCGTAGTGACTGATTTCAGAATAGCTAAACCGCGCTCGCAACCGCAGGATTGACCCCTTGATTGCCTTGAGCCTGTCACTTTAAGAAAAACGACGCTATCCTACTTCGACTATTTCTGCCTTTTTGAAGGAGCGCTCTCTACAATCTCTGACCCGGAAGTAGAGGCCACTCATGACGTCTCGCACTGAATAGGTTGGACCTAGAGGGGGTGTGCCCCCGTAGCGCCGAACTGTAGCTTTAGCTCAGGCAGGTCCACGCCTCCATCCTTTTCCCCGCCTCTTGTAACTCACTGGGAGAATTTTGCGCCAATTAACTCCGCCGTTACTCGATGGCCACTCAACTATCCCTTGGGTTCCGCCCAGTCGTCTCCGCTAGGCTGGCAACTTTCAGGTGTGCGCATGCGCCCAAGGGGTTTTGCCTTTCGGCTCGTCCCTTCCCTTAGACCCGGACTCTGCGCAAGCCCGTAGGTCCCCGCTTCTTATCGCTCTACCACCTCCCTGCGCTTGCGCATTCAAGCCTCCAGGTTTTCCTTTTCCGGGTCCCAACTTGGCTTGTTGGGCGCATGCGCCACTGCAGGTTGGCGGCTCGCGGCTCCTTCTTCCGGCCTCCCCCTTGGGCCGGCTCCCGCAGAAGCGGGGCGAGCGCGGAGCCCAAAGCGAGTGACCTGTGACCCCGGAAGTGGACCTCAGGGTCCCGGGGCTTTCCCCGGGCCGGAACCGAGGGAGCCGTCGCTGCATCCCCGGAGCACCCACCCCACGCCCACCTCTGGATGCCGCCGACGGGTGCCTGGCCCGTGCCCCGCGCCTGCCTGCCGACCCGGCCTTCGGGAGCAGTTCTGGGGCGGGAGTGGGTGCCAGGACCCCGCCTCTGATGCGGCTCCACCCCCGCGCCTGGGTCTCACACCGCTGACTTCCGGGCCGGCCCCGCCCCCTGCTCGCACCCTCGCCCCTCCGATCTCTCTCCCCAGTTGGGGGAGACCATGGCGTGAGCGCGAGGCCGGGCCCCGGGGCCCTCGGGCGCCAGGCGGGGCATGGGCCAGGGGCCGCCCCCATGAGGGTCCCGGGAGGAGGGCGCGCGCAGCAGCGGCGGGGCCATGGGGTCGCAGGTATTGCAGATCCTACGCCAGGGGGTGTGGGCCTCGCTCACCGGCGGTTGGTTCTTCGACCCGCACCAGAGCACCTTTTCCAACTGCTTCCACCTCTATGTCTGGATCTTCCTGCTCACCTTCCCTTTCTTGCTGTACATGGTGAGACGCTGCCGCCACCTGTAACTCCCGCCGGGGAAAGGGAGGGCAGATGTCACCGAGGGGTGCAAACTGACAGGGACTCCGGGCTGTGGGAAGGGGACTCAAAGCAGAGTTCGGAGTGTGTGGAGGAGAGGCCAGAATTTTCTGGCCAGGGTGACCTTGAGCCCCTCACTTAATCTTTGTCCAGTTAGTTAAGTAAAGGCAGGGTCTTCGTACTGGTTGTATGCAGGGGTCAGGAAGTCTTCTTGTGAACTTGTGAATCCTAACCTTGATGGCGGTGGCAGGTCCACCCCTTGTGGGAGCAGGGCTCTATGAGGAAGGACCTGACTTGCTGCCACCTCCAGGTCCTGCCCCCCAGCTTGATGGTGGCTGGTGTGTACTGCCTTGTGGTGGCTGTCATCTTCGCTACCATCAAGACTGTGAACTATCGGCTGCATGCTATGTTCGACCAGGGCGAGATTGTGGAGAAGCGCAACTCTACCATGGGGGAACCAGAGGAAGAGCCTGCCCAGGGGGACAACAATCTGCCCAGGTGGGCGAGGCAGGGCCTGTGCTGGAAATGGAGGGTTCTTGGTGCTTGGGCCTTGGCATTGGAGGATGGAGAGGGGGCTTGGGGAACATTGCCTCCAAGAGTGGTTGAATATTCCTTGATTGGCTCTGGATTTGTCAGGAGAATCGACGTGGAGGGAGGAGTGATGGGGATGGTGGGAGAGGTGCTGCGTGAAGAGGGAAGGTTAGCTTAAAGCTGATGTTTCTGTGCACTGCTAGAGATCCTGGAGTGGAAATGACCGTATTTCGAAAAGTGAGTTCCACGCCCCCTGTGCGCTGTAGCTCTCAGCATTCCGTGTTTGGCTTCAACCAGGTCTCGGTGAGTGGTCCCGGCCCTCAGCCTCCCCTACTCCTCTCCTGGGAGCCTGTCCCCATGTGGGTATGTCCTACACCTACTTTTTTGCTCTCTTGGCCCCTTCAAACTTTTCTCTTACCTGCTCAGGAGTTGCTGCCCCGGATAGAGGACTCTGGGCCCCTCAGAGGTAGGTGGTTGCTGTTGAGAACTGAGGTGGCGGTGCAGAGCGGGGCCCAGCACATCGATGCCTTGAGGTACTGCTAATGCGTTTGGGGCTGTGCTTGTAGACATCAAGGAGCTGGTGCGGGAGCAGGGCAGCAACAACGTGATCGTGACCTCGGCCGATCGAGAGATGCTGAAGCTAAGCTCACAGGAGAAGCTGAGTGAGTGGGCATGATTGGCAAGGGCTTGGGGAGAAATCTAGCCGCCATGTCTTTGAGTCACCCTAACCTTTGCTTCCTGGGGCTCTCTTAGTTCTCTGAGATAGGACTTCAGTGTCCCGCCCCCCTGGGCTTTCAGAACTCGGGGCCGTAGGACCCTCTCAGCCATCAGCTCCTGATATAGAACACCTTTTTCTAGTCTCGTGTCTTCTTCTCTTCTGACAGTTGGAGACCTTCCCCAGACGCCTCCAGGGGCCGCCCCGGACCCTTCTCTCCCCAGCACGGACTCCTCAGAACGTTCTCCCCTGGCTGGAGATGGAGCCCCGTGGAGTGGTGGCAGTGTGGCTGACACTCCCATGAGCCCCCTCCTGAAGGGCAGCCTCAGCCAGGAGCTTAGCAAGAGCTTCCTGACCCTGACCCGGCCCGAGCGGGCCCTGGTGAGGACCAGCAGTCGACGGGAACAGCGCCGGGGAGCAGGAGGCTACCAGCCCCTGGACCGGCGGGGCTCAGGGGACCCCACACCCCAGAAAGCTGGCTCCTCAGATTCCTGCTTCAGTGGCACTGACAGGGAGACGTTGAGCAGCTTCAAGAGTGAGAAGACCAATTCTACCCACCTGGACAGCCCCCCTGGAGGGCAAGCCCCCGAGGGCAGCGACACAGACCCCCCCTCGGAGGCAGAGCTGCCCGCCTCCCCTGATGCCGGAGTCCCCTCAGATGACACGCTGCGCTCCTTCGACACGGTTGTAGGAGCAGGGACGCCGCCGGGCCCGGCCGAGCCTCTCCTGGTTGTGCGGCCCAAGGACTTGGCGCTGCTCCGGCCCAGCAAACGGCGGCCGCCTGTGCGGAGACACTCCCCTGCCACCGGCCGTGCCCCTCGGCGGCCGCTGCTGGAAGGCCGGGGCTTCTTCGAGGATGACGACACCAGCGAGGGCAGTGAACTGAGCCCAGCCTCCAGCCTCCGGTCCCAGCGCCGCTACAGCACCGACAGCTCCTCTTCCACTTCATGCTATTCCCCCGCGAGTTCTCGGGGGGCTGCTGGGGGAGCCCGAAAACGACGGGCCCCCCACGGGGCTGAGGAGGGGATGGCTGTGCCCCCCAAGCGGCCCTATGGGACCCAGCGGACGCCTAGTACTGCCAGCGCCAAAACGCACGCCCGCGTGCTGAGCATGGACGGGGCAGGGGGGGATGCCCTGCGGGGTCCCCCGGCAGGCTCCAAGGCTGAGCTGGAGGCCCAGGCGGGGGTGGAGCTGGCTGCCGCTGAGCCCACTGTGCTGGCTGCCGAGGCCCGCAGGGGACCTGCTGCCAACCAGCCTGGCTGGCGCGGGGAGCTGCGGGAGGAAGGTGCGCTGGGGGGAGGTGAGTGCCGGCTGGGGAGGGGCGGGGGTCGAGGCAAGGGGCAGCTGGAGGGGGGCCTGCTCAGCCTCCGACAGCAGGTGGACGTGAACACTGCTGTCTGGTGACGGTCATCTGCTGGCGCTTCAGATAAGCAGGGCTGAGCAGAGAGGAGGCCTTTAAGGCAGAGACCTCCGGCACCTGGCTCCAGTCCTAAAGCTAGCACTTGAGTCCTTTTTCTTCGAGGTCTCTCGAGCCACGCTCGTCCTCCTGGGCCACCAGCGGAGCAGAACAAGTCACGTACTTATTCCCAGATTTAGAAATCATGGCCCAAGTGGTTAGGTCACCTGGCAGGGTCACAGAGCCTGGATATGGTTGGACTAGACCTGATCTTTAGCTCCACACAGGAGCACCTGCATCTCCTTGCCACCCGCCCCCAGGCTCTGTCCACTTTCTTGTCACTTAAAATCGCGGTGGGGGACCTCTCTTTGGACAGCTGCCGAGGAGACTGGCAAGCGGGACCACTCAAGCAACGTGAGGCGGGCACAGGCCATCCGGAGGCGGCACAACGCCGGCAGCAACCCCACCCCCCCAGCCTCGGTCATGGGCTCGCCCCCCAGGTGAGCACCAGCTGGCTGCCTGGGGTTGGGGGGTGGGGGCCCACTGGCTCTGAGTGCTGCTGACAGCCCGTGGGCTGCCCCCTCCCCAGCAGCCTGCAGGAGGCTCAGCGGGGCCGTGCGGCCTCCCACTCCCGGGCTCTGACGCTGCCCTCGGCCCTGCACTTCGCCTCCTCGCTGCTGCTCACCCGGGCCGGTGCCAACGTGCACGAGGCCTGCACCTTCGATGACACCTCCGAGGGTGCTGTGCACTACTTCTACGACGAGAGCGGTGAGCCCCTCCCTGCGTCCAGTGGCCAAGCCTGTGGCCCAGCCTCTCCCCCCTCACTGAGAGTCATCGTCCCTGAAATTACATCCTTGGTGCCCTGGGGCTGGGCTGCCATCTGGAGAACCCAGCACAGGGTTTTTCTCAGGTGGGTTGGGCCTCGGTGCTCCTGTCCCTGACAGGCTGCCTTGTGTCCCACACCTGTCTGTGCTCCAGGTGTGCGGCGTTCCTACACCTTTGGCCTGGCTGGAGGTGGCTATGAGAACCCCGTGGGGCAGCAGGGGGAGCAGGCAGCCAATGGAGCCTGGTGAGTCTCCAAGCTCAGGCTCTCCCAGCCCTGTGGCTAGTGGGCTGTCATTTCTGGGGGGTTTTATCCCTTCCTTCTTTGGGCAGGAGCAAAGACCTCCAGGAGGTAGCTCAGACCTCCAGGAGGAGAGGAGGGTGCGCGGCAGCGAGGGGCATGGAGGGGAGAGGGGCAAGCCTGCAGGGATCCCTTGGTTCCCTGGCTCCACGGGACTTCCAAGCACGAGGCTCCAGGGTCTTCTTGGATGCCTAGGGTCTGGGAGGGAGGCCCTCTGTGACCTGTCTCCTCTTGACACCCCTGTACATCTTCTGGGTACTCGAGTAGCCCCCCTCGGGCCCCCAGTTGTGGCCTGGCCTTGGCCTCAACCCTGTTTCATTCCTGGGCTCGCCCACAGCCCCGACCCTCACCTCTGCTGTTCCCACAGGGACCGCCACTCACATTCCTCCAGCTTCCATTCAGCCGACGTCCCAGAGGCCACCGGCGGCCTGAACCTGCTGCAGCCGCGGCCCGTCGTCCTGCAGGGCATGCAGGTGCGCCGAGTGCCCCTGGAGATCCCGGAGGTGAGAAGCCAGCATTGGGGAAGGACCTGCAGGAAGGGGTGGGGGATGCAGAGCACCAAGCGCTTGTGCGGGCCCCAGGAGGGCCAGGTGGTTCCGAGTGAGGGCTCCAGGGGCCCTAAGGTGGCTGTCCTGACCTTTGATGGCCAGCACGGTGCACAGAACATGAAGGACTCAAGTTGCTTATTTATTTACTCAGTAAGCTTGTCTGGAGTAGCTTCGTTACCCTGGCAGGGTCCGCAGTTAGTGGGGAGGGTGCAGTGGCACCCGCGAAGGGGACAGCTGAGATCACTGGACAGTGGCGACGGGTCGCTTGAGGCATGCTGGTCGAGCTTGTCTGTTTCAGTAGGGTTAGTAAGAGCACCTTTTCTTGTTCCTGAAAGTGTCTTGGTGTGGACAACAACTTATGTAATCGGTCAGGAAGTGACAAAAACACTAGGATTGTGTAAGGCACAGATTCAGAGCTTAAAGAACAATCATGAGAGTAGTGCCCACGCAGCCAGGGCCACTGAGAGACCAAGGGCAGCACCCAGAAGCTGTGCGTGCCCCTTCCCTACGTGCTTGTTCTCCTTCCCCGTCCCGTGGGAGAGCAGTGCGGTCCTCACATGGGCGAGGGCTCCTCCAGAGGCAGAGGCTGTGCTGTGGTGGCTCTCCTTGTGTCCCTGGAGTCTGGCACAGGACAGGCTCATGAATGCGTCCCGTAAACACTTGTTGACTTAAAGACCCACAAGCCCAGAGAGGTTAAGTAGGCAGCCCAGGGCCTCACAGCAGTGGCATTGGCACCCAGGCCTGCCCTCAGGGCCAGGCCTCCTTGTGCTCCAGGGTAGAGTGGTCAAAGTGACCCTGATGGCCACATCTGGGCAAAGGGTGGCATTTTTACTGGCTCCCGAATGGTAAGGTGGATTTCGCTGACCCCAGAAAGGGGCCAGAGATGCCTCCTGAGTGGGGAAGACAGACACAGGAGCTGGTAACCCTGGCCCTTGGCAGCTCCCGCAGCCGTTGAGCCATATCTTGGGAAGCTGGAGAAAGGAGCAGGCCCTGGGGTGGAGGGTCAGGGCAGGCTGTGGGGCTGCTAGATGGTAGGGACTTTCTGTATAGACCAGCTCGTGTGTGCCGGGGGTGGCATGGACGGGAGTGGATCAGAGCTAATGGCCAATGTGTGCCGGGGGTGGCGTGGACCGCGGTGGTGGGGGATGGGGCTGATGGCCAGTGTGTGCCAGGGGGTGGCGTGGACCACTGTGGTGGGAGGGCGGGGCTGATGGCCGCGGCCGTGGGGACCGCAGTTTGACCTACTGGACCAGGACTCCCTGCACGAATCCCAGGAGCAGACGCTGATGGAGGAGGCGCCACCCCGGGCCCAGCACAGTTACAAGTACTGGCTTCTTCCTGGCCGCTGGACCTCTGTGCGCTACGAGCGGCTCGCCCTGCTGGCGCTGCTGGACCGGTGAGCACTCAGCCCCTCGGCTCCCAGGCCTCTGTCATTCCTGGCCCCAGGGCTTCCAGACTCTGGGAACGTGTGGAGGCCGTCATGGCCACAGAGAGCCTAACCGCTGGGTCACTGCGGGTGCGTGGAGGGCTGGAATTTGCAGTGGGATTGCTTCAGGTTCTTCTAGGGGCAAATGGTTGGCCTAGTTGGGGGTGCTCTGGTCATTTTTCTCTCAAAATTTTGCTGGAGGGAGACATGGCTTCTTCGTGTTGTGTTTCTATTTTTTTTATTTGCTTCTGTGTTGGATTCAATTAAATTGAATCCTGTATAGCCTAAAAAGCCAGCAAATCATCTGTCTGAGCTCTCCGTTTTTTCTGGGAGGAAACTGAGGCCCAGAAAGACAGAGAGGTCAGGTGACGTTTGTTGTCTGGGTGGCTTCCTGCGCTCTGGATTTCTCCCGGCACTGAGAGCGGTGCTTTGGGGAAGCGGGAGGCAGATCGGCCAGATCCCAGGGTGGTGGCCCCTGAGGTCTCCGGGTCTAGAGGGGACAGAGCCTGGGGTTGGGTGCAGGGTAGCGGTGGGCTGGCTTCCTGGAGCAGGTGCAGCCTGGCCCTGCCCAAGGTTATAGCTCCAGATACTCAAGATGATGGCTGGCATGGGCGCCACCCCGGATGTGGGTCTTTGTGGCTGGGTCCTGTCCCCCACACCCCCACCCCCTAATCCCTTGCCCCGCCAGTACGGGAGGAGGTAGGCGTGCTCTGACCCGGCGGTCTCTCCAGGACGCGCGGGCTGCTGGAGAACATCCTCGGCGTCGGCCTGAGCAGCCTCGTCGCCTTCCTGGGCTACCTGCTGCTGCTCAAGGGCTTCTTCACGGACATCTGGGTCTTCCAGTTCTGCCTGGTCATCGCCTCCTGCCAGTATTCCCTGCTGAAGGTCAGGCCTGGCTTCCGGGGTCTCCTCCCCCTCCTCCCACGACCCCTCTTGAGGGGGTCGAGCTAGAAGACAGATAAGATGCTTCAGGTCCCCTGTTCACCACCATCCCCCATCCAACAAATGAAGGAACTGAAGCTCAGGACAGTTGAAGGGGGAGTCCTGCCCTGGTCCCTCACAACGCCCCAGAAGTGGAATTGAACAGGTCCCAGGCCTCTGACGCCCCCTTGGGCGAGGCTCTCGTCACCATGTAGCTCCTGTCTCTTGCAGAGTGTGCAGCCGGACGCCGCCTCCCCCATGCACGTGAGTACAGGGGAGCATGCCTCCCGTGAGGCCCGGGCCTGGGCGGGGCTGTGACCCTCACCCTTCCCCGTTGCCCCCAGACCCCTGGTCCTTTTGCCCCGACCCTGCCAAGCTCTCTTGGACCCAGGGCCGGGCCCGGGGCACGTGAGCATGCGTTCGCGAGTAGGGCGTTCAGTGAGGGAGGTGCGGCGCCTCACAGGCCCCCTCCCCAGGGCCACAACTGGGTCATCGCGTACAGCCGGCCCGTCTACTTCTGCATCTGCTGTCTGCTCATCTGGCTGCTGGACGCTCTGGGCTCCGCGCAGCCCTTCCCGCCTGTCTCCCTCTATGGCCTCACGCTGTTCTCCGCCTCTTTCTTCTTTTGTGCCCGTGACGTGGCCACTGGTAAGGCCGGGTAGGGTTGAGGTTGCAAGGGGGTGGGGGGGAGCGAGGCCCTACGGGTGGGCCGGGGGTGCAGCCGGCAGACTGACCAGGCCTCCGCTCCCCCTCCCTGCCAGTGTTCACCTTGTGCTTCCCGTTCGTCTTCCTCCTGGGCCTCTTGCCCCAGGTGAACACCTGCCTCATGTACCTGCTGGAGCAGATAGACATGCACGGCTTTGGGGGCACAGGTATGACACCCAGGGCGGGGCTCCTGGGTAAGGAGGACGTGCAGGCCTGTGGGTCTGTGAGGCTATGAGGGTGTACGACTGTGGGTCTAGCACTTTGCTGAGGCTTTTCCTGGTCTACATGGAAGATTCTAAGAGCCCATCTCTTCCCTTCCCTTCCCCACCCCTCCCGTCTCCTCCCCAGGCAAGTGGTTTAAACCTGAGAATGCAAGAGGCCCTGCAGGCCTCTCTGGGCTGGGGGAGCAGAGAACAGTGGGCCGGGCCCCGAGTCCAGGGGAGGTTAGCCCCTGGAAGTTGAGGGGCAGCGGGGCCAGTGCCACGGGGGCTGGCGGGTGGGCTCTGGGCTTTACTTGCCTCCGCTCGCCTCGCAGCCGCCACCAGCCCCTTGACAGCCGTCTTCAGCCTCTCCCGCAGCCTGCTGGCCGCTGCCCTGCTCTACGGCTTCTGCCTCGGGGCCATCAAGGTAGGGATGACCTGGGAGGGGCCGGGAGGCGTCCAGAGCGGGGGGCTGCGGGATGGGGCTGTGAGTTGCGCCCGCAGTAGCCTCTGCCCCGGGTGAGGGTGCCCGCAGCCCTGACTGGCGCGGGCTCCCTCTCCAGAGCCCTTGGCCGGAGCAGCACGTCCCTGTCATCTTCTCCGTCTTCTGTGGCCTCCTGGTCGCGCTGTCCTACCACCTGAGCCGGCAGAGCAGCGACCCCACCGTGCTCTGGTGGGTGCCTGCGCGGACTGTCTGTGTGTGTCTGTGCCTGGCAAGGGTTGGGGGCGGGGTCTGCACATGTGCCTGTCACCGCCTGACCCCAGGGCCTGTGGGAGGAGGGGCAGCCTCCCAGACCCAGGCCCCTGACTTCTCACGGCCCAACCCCCCAGGTCTCTGGTCCGGAGCAAGCTCTTCCCTGAGCTGGAGGAGCGGAGCTTGGAGACCGCCCGTGCTGAGCCCCCAGACCCACTGCCAGAAAAGATGCGCCAGTCAGTGGTAAGCGCCCGGAGTCTCGGGGTCCTGTCTTGTGGGGAAGGGTGTGTTCAGCCGCCGGTGGCAGCAGCACCCACACTGGTGTTTCCCGACCCTGCAGCGCGAGGTTCTCCATTCCGACCTGGTGATGTGTGTGGTGATCGCCGTGCTCACCTTTGCCATCAGCGCCAGCACCGTCTTCATTGCCCTGAAGGTTCGTGGGGCACAGGCCAGTCCTTTCGCCCAGGTCTTTGCCAGAGCGCACATGCCCCGAGGGCCGGGCGGCCGTGGCCTCACATCCTTCTCGGGCCCTGGTCGCTGTGCGCCGGGCAGCCCGTGGCTGAGCCTCCCCTCCTCCTTGCAGTCCGTGCTAGGTTTTGTGTTGTACGCGCTGGCGGGGGCCGTAGGCTTCTTCACACATTACCTGCTGCCTCAGCTCCGCAAGCAGCTGCCCTGGTTCTGCCTGTCGCAGCCCGTGCTGAAGCCGCTGGAGTACAGCCAGTACGAAGTGCGAGGTGAGTGCCTCCGGCCAGTCTGGGGCCCTCCACCGACCTGCCTTTACGAGCTCGGACCTCTCAGCTTAGGGTGCCAGCAGGGGGCAGCCTCTGTCCACACCGCCCTGTCTGCGATGGCATGGGCCCTCCGGCCCCTTCACTGCCCTCTGTACCCTCTCCTGTGCCACCCTCAGCCCCTGCCTCACTCTCGCCCTGCCTGCTCTGCCCTTTCCCTGCCCGCCTTGTGGACCCTGACGAGATAGAAGTAGAACTCCAGGAGGTGTTGTTGAGAGATACAGACCGGTTCTTAGTGAACTAGGTCAGTGTAGTGCACACTGAACTGTGCAGCACAGAGTCCTTGCAGCTTGTACTTAAATCCCCGCATCTGTGGTGCGAAGGTCTGTGTGCTTGTTTTTCTTAGACAGTGAAGGACCTTGTTTACTGGGCCAGCATCTCCATGTGGCTACGTCACCTTGAGCCAGTGATGGGCCCGGTCCAAAGGTCCCCGTGACTGAGGGTCACTGTGAACTTGGGCCTCACCCAACCTGTCCTGACTCTGGTGGACACCAGGGGTGTTGTCATCACCCTTTATTTCAGACAGCCGAATGGGCAGAGCACCTGCCCTGAGCCCCCAACACGCCCTGCCTGGGCCTCATCGCCCTCATTTGATTTGCTGAAGATCAACACCCCCAGCTGCTCAGAAATTCTAGGGGCCCAGAATTGCACACCCCCACATCCTGGGCTCTGCCCTCCTGCCAGCTTCCCGTGGAGAGCACGCCTGCCCCCTTTGCAGCAGCAGGAGGAGATGTGGAGGGCCCAGAGCTCAGCAGCAGGCCCACCTCCTTGCCCGTGGTTGCAGGTGCTGCCCAGGTGATGTGGTTTGAGAAGCTGTATGCCGGCCTGCAGTGCGTGGAGAAGTACCTCATCTACCCGGCCGTGGTGCTCAACGCCCTCACGGTGGACGCTCACACGGTCGTCAGCCACCCAGACAAGTTCTGCCTCTAGTGAGGACCGCCAGCCCCCTGGTCATCCCACCACCTACCTGCCTGAGTAACCCAGGGGGAAACTGAGTCCCCTTGGCCAGCAAGCTTAAGTAGGCCCCCAGCTCCTGACACCCTTTCCAGTGAAGCACCTGCCTTCTCAGGAGCAGACATGTCCCTCCAGTACGCCTGAAGTTGAGGGGGTTAGTGACCTCTTCAGGGAGCAGAGATGAAGGTCGCTGGCCCAGAAGAGCTGGGCCCCGCCCAGCAGAGCCCAGGCTGGGGCCTGCAAGGGGTGGGCCCCACCCTCACCGCCTGGCCCCTAAAGCCTGACTCTTGCCCACAGCTGCCGGGCGCTGCTCATGACCGTGGCTGGGCTGAAGCTGCTGCGCTCGGCTTTCTGCTGCCCGCCCCAGCAGTACCTGACCTTGGCGTTCACCGTCTTGCTCTTTCACTTCGACTACCCGCGCCTCTCCCAGGGCTTCCTGCTCGACTACTTCCTCATGTCCCTGCTCTGCAGCAAGGTGAGCTGGGGGTCACACTGCAGCCCTGGGGGCAGGCCTCTCCTGCCTTGGTGCGGGAGACCCACCCCAGTCCCGTGGTATCCCCTCTGAGGGCCTTGGCAGTGGCTCCTCGTAGGGCAGTGAGCAGGCTGAGGTTTAGAGAGCATAAGTGATTTGCCTCAGGTTTCCTGGAGAGCTGGTGGTCAGCTGGGACTTGAACAAAGGCCTGTTCCCTGGCTCTGTACTGGAGGCCCGCAGTGGTGCCCACGGGGGACCCTGGCACAGGCCTGAGCTTTCATCTCACTCCCGTGAGCATTCTGGTCTGATTTCTGGCCTGGCCCAGGATGGTGGAGATCAAGACTGTGTCCCCCTCTGACGGCAGGGCCTGTGACTGTCTCTTAACTTTTGGTATCACAGCTGCATCACCAAGAGTGGCATAACCTGAGCAAATCATGTATCTGTTCTACCTCGTCTGAACCTCAGTTTTCCCATCTGGGAAGTGGGACAGTGATAGGAGGCTCCCAGGACGATCATATGAATTAAATAGTTAATGTCCCCTTGGGTGCTTTGTCTGGGGTTGCTAATGGTGTCGGAAGTCCCAGGGGTCTGAGTGGGCACTTGGTGGGCCCCCTTCTCTGTGAGCAGTCCGTGTATCTCTCACCTTCTCCCCTCTCCACCCCTGCAGCTGTGGGACCTGCTGTACAAGTTGCGTTTCGTGCTGACCTACATCGCGCCCTGGCAGATCACCTGGGGCTCAGCTTTCCACGCTTTTGCCCAGCCGTTTGCCGTGCCACGTACCCAGCCTGCCGCTTGCAGCCTGGGTGGGAGTGTGCAGGGAGGGCTGTCGCCCGGATGGGGGGGCTCCAGGCGGGCTGGCAGGGGTGGAAGGGTCATGAGGGAGGCTGGGGAGGGTCCTGCGTGCCCACCACCTCCTTGACTCGCGCCCAGACTCGGCCATGCTGTTCGTTCAGGCCCTGCTCTCGGCACTCTTTTCCACGCCTCTCAACCCACTGCTGGGCAGCGCCGTCTTCATCATGTCCTACGCCCGGCCCCTCAAGTTCTGGGAGCGTGACTACAAGTGAGTCTCCTGGGCCGGAGGCGGATGCCCTGTGGGACCCTGAGGGGGACTGGTGGGGAGCGGGTGGAACGGGGCAGGTTGCCGGGAGATCAGATGGAGATTGGAGGCTGGGCTGTGGGGAACAGCACCGTGGGCTTCACTGAGGTGGCTGATCCACAGGAACACAGCTTGAGCCAGACCGAGGCCTGGGGCTCACACCCTGGGCTTCCTGGCTGTGTGGTGCCCCTGGGGGAGTCCCCTCACGTCCGTGAACCTTAACCTCCCCCTGTCATGGAGCGGGGTGCAAGCCCAGAGGGGCGTGGTGGAGGGTGGCGGGAACTGTCACCTGAGCCTTGCCCTCTTGGCCACCTGTGTGTCGCCCTGTCTCTGAACAGCACTAAACGCGTGGATCATTCCAACACCCGCCTGGTCACTCAGCTGGACCGGAACCCTGGTGTGTACCCAGCCATCGGGGGCTTTGGTGCAGGGCCGCCCTGGGGAGGGAGCCTTGCTCACTTGTCATGTCCATCTGTCCGTCCATCCTGGGTCCCAGGCGCTGATGACAACAACCTCAACTCGATCTTCTACGAGCACTTGACCCGCTCACTGCAGCACACACTGTGTGGGGACCTGGTGCTGGGCCGCTGGGGCAACTACGGCCCCGGTGACTGCTTCGTCCTGGCCTCCGACTACCTCAACGCCCTGGTCCACCTCATCGAGGTTGGCAACGGCCTCGTCACCTTCCAGCTGCGTGGCCTCGAGTTCCGGGGTGAGCCGAGGGCGCCACCTTTGTCCGTGTGTGAGGCCCGGACCCTAACCCTGCTCTACCCCAGTTTGCTGGGGCCCTTGAGCAAGGCCCTCTCCGCCACGGGCCCCACGGCCTGGGATTCCTAGTCTGAGCATTGAGGCGGCAGGCTTTCTTTGGCCCGGCCCCGTCCCTGCCCTGACTGTGGCAGGTCTGTAGTGAACAGGCTGCTCTGGTGGAAGCTCCGGCCTGGGGCTCCTGCTGGCCTGCTCTGTGGACTCAGGCCTGGCCCAGGTTGGGGCCCACGC
This sequence comes from Bos taurus, assembly GCF_002263795.3. Lineage (NCBI taxonomy): Eukaryota > Metazoa > Chordata > Mammalia > Artiodactyla > Bovidae > Bos > Bos taurus. Next base: position 43,809,633 of record NC_037356.1, read on the forward strand.
ATAAGCCCTGGGGAGTGAGCCAGCTCCTGGCCCTCAGGAAGGATGCACCTGGCAGGTTCCAGCTTCAGAAGAGGCCCCGAGTGCAGAGAGGCTCGAAGCACAGCTCAGAGCAGCACGAGCCCGAGCTTCAGTCTTTGCGTCTATAAGTGAGGGATCTGGCCCTGTCCGTCCCGTCACCGCCACCCCAGTCCCACCCCACCATGGCCACTGGGAGTTAGGAGGAGAAAGGGGCTCGTTTGTTCATCCGTTCACTAAGTGACGGTGGCTCCCGTCACCTCCAGGGGCGGGGCCTGGGCACTCTGGGGAGGAGGCAGGTGGGGATGGGCTCGTGTCCCCTGACTGGCCCCCCGTCTCCGCAGGTACATACTGCCAGCAGCGGGAGGTGGAGGCCATCACTGAGGGCGTGGAGGAGGACGAGGGCTGCTGCTGCTGTGAGCCAGGCCACCTGCCGCGGGTCCTGTCCTTCAATGCGGCCTTCGGGCAGCGCTGGCTGGCCTGGGAGGTGACGGCCAGCAAGTACGTGCTGGAGGGCTACAGCATCAGCGATAACAACGCCGCGTCCATGCTGCAGGTGTTCGACCTGCGAAAGATCCTCGTCACCTACTACGTCAGGGTAGGAGGGTGGGGCCGGGTGGCCGGGGCCCCACACTCAGGGCTCGCTGGGCAGGAGCTTCCCGAAGGCCACCTTCTGAGTCTCCAGGAGCCTGCTCTGCCCAAGGGAAGCTGGGGCCTCAAAGAGTGGAAGCATCTTCCAAAGAGTCACTGCCAGATAGCGGGTCTCTGAGGCCCCGTGACTCTGCCCATTGGGGGCCTAGGGTGGGGGCCCTCTGTCACTGCCTCTTGGAGGCTCCCGTGGGGTGGTGAGTACTGGGGGCCAGTGCGCAGCACCTACACAGATCCTCTCTCTGGGCTTCGGTCCTGGGAGGGGCATTGCTGACGACCACCTTCCAGACCACCAGCCCTGCCCCACCAGCACACAGAGACAGTAACACTAACTGTGGCGGTCTTAACACAGTTTTAGGAGCAGCTGCCAAGCAGCGGTGCGTAGCAAGGGGTGGGCTCTGCCAGGCACCTCTCCTGAGCTGGGAGAAGCCCACCACACCTTGCAGGAGACATGCTGCTGCCTTAGATGTGGAAAGTGCTTTGCCTGAGGCCCCAGCATCAGGAGGAAGTGCCGGAGCTAGGCTAGGCCCGGGCTGGGCCTCCCTGTCTTAACCTGGGCCCTCCAAGCCAGGCCTGAGGGGTCAAGACCTGTTGTGGGGCAGGCGGTTGAGGAGGCACAGTGTGGGGTCCCAAGGGAGCCCTGGGCTGGGTTCTGGGACTCCTGCCATGTCGCTTTCTTTGCCTTTGTTTAGCTTTTTGAGAAATAGAGATTCTTGCAGTTCTGTGAGGTGGCAGGAATGAGGAGGGCACTACAGGAGTGGAGTGACTAGGGGTCACAGTCAGGTCCCCTCATGCTCTCTCAGCATCTGCCCTGCGGCGTGTCGTGGGCCCAGAAGGGGTGGGCGGCTTGTTGGAGTCCACGGAGCCTGCTCCCCTGAGGTTCTCTCTTGGACGGTCCTGTGTCCCCCAGCTGACCCTTGCTGCCAGTGGGTGGCCCCTCTGCGTCACTTGTCAGAGCAACTGCCTTCTCAGATGCCCCGTGCCCGCACTCGCTCCTAGGAGGGCTTATACCATGGCCACTTTGCCCAGGCTCTTGGCCCCACGTCCTACCATGCTGCTGGGCTCCTGTTGCCGAGAGGCCCCTGTTCATAGCCAGCTGGACCAGCCTCTGCAGCTCTGGGTTCCCCATCCCTCCCCCAGGCAGAAGGCCACCGTGCGTTGGCTCCATCCAGGGCAGCAACCTGACTGGCTGCCAACTGTCGGCCTCAGACCGCCCATCCATCGTGTCTGTACCAGCCGCATACTGTCCAAAGGCTCTTCTCCATTCACCCACGCCCCTGCTTAGAAACCAGCAGAATCTCTCATTTTTAAATACGTATTTTATTACTTTCTTGGCCGAGTCAGGTCTTAGTTGCGGCTCGAGGGACCCTCGTCGTGGCATGCAGCTTCTCTGGCTGTACACGGGCTCAGAAGTTGTGGCACGTGGGCTTACTTGCCCTGCGGCGTGTGGGATCTTAGTTCCCCAGCCAAAGATGGAACCCACGTCCCCTGTACTGCAAGGCGGAGTCTTAACCACTGAAGTCCCCAGCAGATTCTCTTAAGGGGTCGAGGAGCCCCTGGCTTGGGTACAGATGCTGTGCCTCTTTTTTTTGAGGGGAAGTCCTGTGATCACACTCATGCTATCTTGAAGGACCCGTGACCTGAGCACCTGCCACAGGCAGCACTCTCTAGTGGATGCTCCGTAAGGAGGGGTGCTTCCTGTCAGCTTTCCCCTTCCCCTTCCTCTTCCCTGACTGAGAGAAGGAGCAGACAGGCCTGTGTGGCTTCAGGGAGCTGAAATGGGAGAGGGGATGGGTGTCCTGGGAAGCTGACTTCAGCGCAATCTAAGGCAGAAGCTTCTTTTTTTTTTTGGTTAGGCCACATAGCTTGAGAGATCTTAGTTCCCCAACCAGAGATCGAACCCAGGACCTCTGCAGTGAAAGTGCAGAGTCCTAACCACTAGACCACCAGGGAACTCACCGGGAGAAGTCTCTGTACCCTGACACTATCTCTCCTAGTGGCCAGGGTGAGGGCGCGCCCCCAGTGACCCCTGCCCTCTCCTCACAGAGTATCATCTACTACGTGAGCCGCTCTCCAAAGCTGGAGGCCTGGCTGAGCCACGAAGGCATTGCGACGGCCCTGCGTCCTGTGCGGGCACCTGGCTATGCTGACTCCGACCCCACCTTCTCTCTGAGCGTGGATGAGGACTATGACCTTCGCCTGTCCGGCCTCTCGCTGCCCTCCTTCTGCGCCGTGCACCTGGAGTGGATCCAGTACTGTGCCTCCCGGCGCAGTCAGGTCCGGCCACCAGCACCCTGGGGCTGCCCTCTCCCCCTCGGCCTCCCCTCTCCCCGTGCGGGTTCTTCTCACCCTCAGCCTCCCTTGGCCTGGGCCCCAGTCCCTGCCCCAGGTTCCCTGTGCCAGGTCTGAGCTGGGCTCTGGGGACGGGGGTCCTTGTGCCGCAGCCTGTGGACCAGGACTGGAACTCGCCGCTCGTCACGCTGTGTTTTGGCCTGTGTGTGCTGGGCCGCCGGGCCCTGGGGACCGCCTCGCACAGCATGTCTGCCAGGTGAGTGCCCAGCCAGGCCTGTGGCCCTCCCCTCCTCTACCTCCTGACAAGCTCTGGGCCTCTGGCTGCAGCCCCCAGGGCCACATCAGTCCTTCCTTTAGTGCGGCTCCTCTCCCCATGGGACCTTGCCTGCCCCTCACCTTCACCCTGTGAGGGACATGGGCAGGGACTGACCTCCTTGTCAAGATGGGGAAACAGGCCCAGCGTGAAGAGCAGGCTGCCCTCTGACCCCTACACACAGAGCCAGCGCTGAGGAGCCCAGCGCGCCCGGTGCATTCACCCCCTCCTCCTCTCCAGCCTGGAGCCCTTCCTCTACGGCCTGCACGCCCTGTTTAAGGGGGACTTCAGGATCACGTCCCCGCGGGATGAGTGGGTCTTTGCCGACATGGACTTGCTTCACCGCGTGGTGGCGCCCGGGGTTCGCATGGCCCTCAAGCTTCACCAGGTAGGCAGAGGTGTGCCCAGGCAGGGCGGACAGGCAGTGAACTTGCCGCCCAGGGCAAGGGCAGCCCACCTCGGCCCTCCCGTTCTCCCCGCAGGACCACTTCACATCCCCAGACGAGTATGAGGAGCCAGCCGCCCTGTATGACGCCATTGCGGCCAACGAGGAGCGGCTGGTCATCTCGCACGAGGGCGACCCGGCCTGGCGCAGTGCCATCCTCAGCAACACACCCTCGCTGCTGGCGCTGCGCCACGTCCTGGACGACGCCTCGGACGAGTACAAGATCATCATGCTCAACCGGCGCCATCTCAGCTTCCGCGTCATCAAGGTGGGGCCTGCCGCTCACCCCTCCTGCCCGCTTCCCGCCGTGGCCTCCTGACCCCCTCCCACATGTGTGGCCCCCGCAGGTGAACCGCGAGTGTGTGCGCGGCCTCTGGGCCGGGCAGCAGCAGGAGCTGGTGTTCCTGCGCAACCGCAACCCCGAGCGCGGTAGCATCCAGAACGCCAAGCAGGCGCTCCGCAACATGATCAACTCCTCCTGCGACCAGCCACTGGGCTACCCCATCTACGTGTCTCCCCTCACCACCTCGCTGGCCGGCAGCCATCCTCAGCTGCGGGCTCTGTGGGGCGGCCCCGTCAGCCTGGGCGCCATCGCCCGCTGGCTTCTGCGCAGCTGGGAGAGGTGAGCTCTGACCCCCGCCTCCGGGGTCACGGGGGAGGAAGCAGAGGTTCACAGAGAGGAAGTGGTGCCCTCCGGGGTCTGACTGAGGAAGCGTTGGAGCCAGGGGTGAACCCCAAGCTGACCCAACTGCACACCCCGCCCTCTCAGCCAGAGCTGAAGGTGGCCTTTAGCCTGAAGCACCATCGATAATGCCACCTTTAAAAACTATAGGGGCTTCCCTAGTTGTCCAGTGGGTAAGACCATGTTTCCACCGCAAGGTACTAAGATCCCACATGCCTCACAATGTAACCTTAAAAAAAAAAACAGCCTGTAAAGTAGATGGCAGAATCTTTTAGAAATAGGACTAGGATCTGAGATGTTAGGTGCCTTGGGTTGGGGACTTGTGCTTGTGAGGGCATTGCACCCTCCTCCCCCCACCAACGTCGTCTCCATTTCCCCTCTCCCAGGCTTCACAAGGGCTGTGGTGCCGGCTGCAATAGCGGCGGGAACGTGGATGACTCGGACTGTGGCGGAGGCGGGGGCTTGACCTCCCTCAGCAATAACCCCCCCTTGGCACAACCCACACCTGAGAACACAGCAGGTGAGTGGGCAAGGCCCAGTTAAGCCCATGAGTGGGAAGGGCAGCCTAGTGACTGAAGTCTGCCCTGTTATCTGTCTCCCACAGGCGCTGGGGACCAGCCCCCCCCACCAGGCCCTGCCTGGGGCCCGAGGCCCTCCCTGAGCGGCTCTGGTGATGGGCGCCCCCCTCCTCTCCTGCAGTGGCCACCCCCTCGGCTCCCTGGACCATCCCCCGCTTCACCGGCTCTCCCTGAGGGTCCCAGGCCCTCAAGGCCCCCTGGCCCTGGTCTCCTAAGTTCTGAGGGTCCCAGTGGGAAGTGGAGCCTGGGGGGTCGGAAGGGACTAGGGGGATCCGACGGGGAGCCAGCCTCAGGGAGCCCTAAAGGAAGCACCCCCAAATCTCAGGTAAGGTTCTTCCAGCGGGGTCAGGTCTGGGCAGCTCAGGTCTGCTCTCCCACCGCCAACCTGTCTCCCTTCCCTCAGGCGCCTCTAGACCTCAGCCTCAGCCCGGACATCAGCACTGAAGCCTCACCCCCCAGAACAGTGCAGGACATTCCTTGCTTGGACAGCAGTGCTCCTGAGACTGGCACGCCCACCGGGGCCCTGGGCGACTGGCCTGCCCCTGCAGAGGAGCGAGAGAGCCCGGCAGCTCAGCCCCTGCTGGAGCATCAGTACTGAGTGGCCTGGCGCCCTCTGGGCCTCAGTCCTGTATTTGGGAACTTGGACCCCTGGCCTCTGGCCCTTTCTGCTGGACCACAGAACCGAGTGGCTTTGGCTTCCACATGTGAACCCTGACCTCTGGCTGCCTTAGCCAGAGCACTGGAACTGAATAGCCCAGACCTCTGACCTTGACCCCTGATCTCTCATCCCTAATCCACGGCCTGGGCTCCCCAAACTGAGGCAGGCAGCATCCCAGTCGGGCCCTAAGAGCCAAACCCATGGGCTGGTCCCGCTTCAAGCCCATGGCCAGGACTGACTTGGCCCCTCGGCCTGCACCGCCTGCTGGGGTGGCCCTTTGGCCTTGGACTTGGGGCTGAAATGTGGGAAAGGTGGGGTTCTTTTTCTTTTTTTCTTTTTTTTTTTTTTCGTGCTTCGGAGACACCAGAATTAATAACACTATTTTTGATTTTGGTTGGTAGTTTCTTCTATCTGGGGGTGTTTGGGTGGAGGGTGGAGCAGGTGGTCAAGTCAGGGTAGATGAGCAGAGAGGGATGAAGGATGTGGGGCTGGGCTCTGAGGTCAAGGTTAGACCAGGGTGGGACTCAAGTAGGACTGGATCCTCGTTGCCACAAGCCTGTTCCCTTTTTAAACTTTGACCTTAAGTGTGCAGTTCTGTTTCTCATGCCAAAACGTTCAAAGATTTCTAGCTCCAATGGCAGGTTCCTGCAATTATCAGTCTGACCCTTGCCAGAGCCTTTCTCTGAGCCTCAGTTTCTCCAGTTGTAAATAAGAGATGACACCTAAGGGCTTTTAAGAATACACGAGACTGCGTGTGTAGAGCAGCGCTTACAAGTACTCATGAATAGTGGCATTTTCTGAGCACTTGGTCTCTGTGCCCAGGCTGCAGCCCAACACTAGGCGTCCCGGTCTAGCCCCCAAGTTGGTTTGGAAGGCCGGTACACTTGTTCCGGTTTCTCGGCCAAGGGCTGGAAGCCCCACAGTTAAACAGCTTGCCGGGCCGGGCCTGGCCTGGCTCAGGGCAGGCGCTCCGCCTGCGCTCCGCGCTGACCGCGGCCAGGCCTCGAGTCCCCTCCCGAGGCGCTTCCCGCCGCGGAGGACTCCCGGGCCGGCCCCGCCCCTCCTCCCGGCCCCGCCCCCGGCGTGGCCCCGCCCCCCAGGCGGAGCCGGCGCCTGGAGCCGCCGCTGGAGAGCAGGCAGCGGGACCCCAGCGCCGGAGGACGCGGCCCGGCGGGAGCCCCAGAGGTACTGGCGGGAGCGGGGGAGCGGCGGCACTGTGTCGGGCGGGACAGGGGAGGAGGTGGCCTGCCGGTCAGCCAGGGTGGTGTGTGGGTGGTAGAGAGTCCTCGCGGAGTTCGCCGCCTGCACCCTCCCCACCTCCCGCTGGGCTCTAGTCCCGAGTCAGCACGTCCAGTCCCCTGCCTCTGACTGGTGCCGCCCCCACCTCCTTTGCGTGGACAGCCCGGCCCGGCCTGTGGCGGGTGAGTGAGTGGATGCGGCGGTTACCGGTTCCTCTCAGAGGAGCTGGCGACTGTCCGACTGCCTGCTGGCTGTGTGCTGGCTGTGTGCCGGGCTCCCCCTGTTCTGGGGCTCCCCTTCTCCCGGGGCGGCCTCCGACCCAGCTTTTGCACACCGCCCCCCAGTCCCGCGCCTGGCCTGGGAGGAAACATCTGTCGCGCCCCCTGGCAGTAGAAATGGGGTCATGACCTCCAGATGTGCTGGGAAGCGTCCAGAGCCTCCTCCTGGGGCAGCCAGGCCTTCCGGATCTGTGGGAGCGGGCCGGCCCCCTCCTCGCCAGTGACACAGGCCGCAAGGAATGTCCTGGCCTCAATGGACCCTGTGTGAAGCTGCTGGGTGGGGGGCAGAGCCCAAGAACACCCCTCAAGGCAGGGCCAGAGCCCAGCCAGCGCTGGGCCAGAGCAAGAAGCAGCCCCCAGCTGTTCACACAGATACACAGAGCTCGACCTGCACGGAGCAGGAGCCTGCACAGACCCCTGCCTCGTGTCCCCTCCCACCCCATCACACACACTTCACACACACACACCACAGCCCAGGCCCCAGAGCTTGGCCCATGGAGCCAGGGCCTGCATCTGCCACCATACGCTTAACACATGGCCAGCTTCGCTCATTTGCCTTTGCTTGCAATCTCCTGGCAGGGTTGGGAAGGGACAGGAAGGGTTAATTAACCCCATTTTGGAGATGAGAGAACAGAGGTTCAGGGTCAGTGTCAAGAACTTTGTCCTAGAAGAAGCTAAGGGAGGAGGTACTCTGAGCTCTTGGAGGCCTGCCCTTGCTTGGTTCTAGAGCTCTAGCTGAGGGGTACAGAGCGTGTGCCCCCCCCCCAGCCCAGCCCCAGGCAGCCCTAGCTGACGCATGAAAACCCGCCAGCAGGTGCCTGCACCCCGAGTGGGTCACCCACAGCCCTGCCCCAGCCACCCACTCCATCCTGGGTTCATCTGAGGGTGGCCGCCTCACGTGCTCACACCACCCTTTCTTTACACCTGCCCCTGGTCTCGACACGTTTCCGCACTTAGCAGGTCCCTGGGGCCTTCGGTGTCTCACTCATACATCCTGTGAGAACTCAAGCCTTAGCCCAGCCCCCACCTGCCCCACACCTACTCACACAGAGCTCGGAGTGGGGAAGTACAGCATCGCTTAGGCCCTGCAGACTGACAGGCCCAGGTTCAGATCCTAGCTGATACAGAGTTGCTCTGGGCAAGAGCAGTCCCTTATGGGGACCTCGGTTTGATTGTCATGTGGGGCTCAGAATGCCCTGTCAGCCTCAATGTGGCCAGGTAGGCTGAAGTCCCCATAGGTCCCAGTTCCAGCAGAGGGGCCTGGTCACCAAGACTCCCTCCCTTCCCCCCAGGCAGGGCCACAGAAGCCTGCAGGAGGGTGAGCCCAGACCTGTCCTTCAGGTTAGGGTGACCGAGGTCCCATGACTGAGCTGGTGTGACCCCAGCACCTTCCTCAGGATGTGGGGCCGGGCAGGGGGCTGGGCCCAGAGCTGGGGCCACTTCCTGCACTGAAGGAAGTCCTCCTGCTGTCCCTGCTGACCTGCCACTGCCCCCTGGGAACCCCTTCGTCCTTGAGGTATCGAGGCATTGAGGGCCACGGCATTGAGACCCAGCCGCTGGGTGCTTAGTTCCTCTGGGATCCTGGAGGAAGTGGGAGGAGCAGGGAGGAAGGTCTCTGGGGACAGGACGTCCTCCCTTTGTCAAGTGGGCAGGACCCAGACACTAGTGGCCCCATGGGTTTCCCGTCCCAGCGGAGACAAATCATCTGTCTGGTTGGGCCACGTCTTGGTGGGGACCCTCACCCTGGGCCCAGATCACAGCCAAGGTGTGTGAGTGGGAGCTGGGGACGCCTGGCGGCCCCAGGGCGGCCCGGGGCTCCCAGACCCTCAGGGCCAAGGTAGCCACAGCCCAGCCCCTGGCCCTGCCCTGCGCTGAGCTGGAGGAGGGGGCTGAAACCTCAGCCCCAGGCAGACGAGGAAGTGGCCAGGAAAGCGGAAGCGGCTTTGATGGTCGCGGAGGGGGCCGGAAGCCAACCCGCGTGGGGAGGACCAGGCTGGGGGCTGGGTTCCTGTTTTCTCCCCAGGCCCCTCTCAGCAGCCCACTCTTCCCTCAGGGCAGGAACCGGCCTGCCGGCTGGGCACCAACCACCCGCGCCCGCCAATGCGGCCCGGCACCCGGAGAGCCAGGTCCCCAGGTCCGAGGCGCGCCCATGTGGGCCGGCGGCGGCGTGGGGAGCCCTCGGCGGGGCCCGGCCCCTGCGCCCACCGATGACCTCTTCGCCCGCAAGCTGCGCCAGCCGGCCCGGCCCCCGCTGACGCCGCACACCTTCGAGCCCAGGCCGACCCGGGGCCCGCTCGTGCGCAGCGGCAGCGATGCAGGCGAGGCCCGGCCCCCGACGCCGGCCAGCCCTCGTGCCCGCGCCCACAGCCACGAGGAGGCCAGCCGCCCCGCCGCGCCCCCGGCCCGGTTCTTCTCCGACCCGCTGGCACTACTGGGGCTGCCGGCGGAGGAGCCGGAGCCTGAGTTCCCGCCGGTGCCTGAGCCCCGCTGCTTCGCCCACTACGACGTGCAGAGCCTGCTCTTTGACTGGTCTCCGAGGCCCCGGGGACCGGGGGCGCAGGCGGAGGCCAGCTCTGGGACCCCCGCCGCGGCTCAGGACCAGACTGCTAGCTCGGACTTGCTGCTCGAGGCGCCTGGCTTTGTGAGCGAGCTCGGGGGCGAAGGCGAGCTGGGCCTGGGGGGACCAGTGTCTCCACCTGTGCCCCCGTCACTGCCCAACGCGGCCGTGTCCGTCTTGGAGGAGCCGCAGAACCGAACCTCCGCCTACAGCCTGGAGCACGCAGACCTCGGCGCCGGCTACTACCGCAAGTACTTCTATGGCAAAGGTAAGGGTCAGCTGCAGCGCGCTGTCCTTTCTGTCGAGTCCCTGGCTATGTAAAGCGTCAGGCTCTGGCTCTGGGTCAAGGCTGCCCAGCTGTAACCACCTCCTTGCAGCCAAGCCAGGCCTCCCCTCACACCCAGACATGTTCCTCTGCCTCTGTTGGGTTCATCGTACTCCTCTGGGCTGGGGAGGGATTTCCTAGGGCTGTTGCTGGGAGCTGAAATCTGAACCCCTGCACCTGGGCACTTTGTCATCATCAGTGTTCACACGGGAGAGCCCCGGATATTCTGGGGAAGAATATGGGCATGCTGGGCAAGGCCATGCAGGATCTATCTAGGCTTTGGAGCAGGGAGGCATGGCCCTCTGGATCCGGGGCGAGATATACTGGCAAGGCTTAGGGCCCAAGCATATAATAGGTGCGGACAGGAGTCAAGGTTTGGCTTGGTAAAAGGTGGGCGGGGCTGAGGAGGGGATGATCTGAGCTAGTGTGATGGGACCTGGGAGGGGGACTTGGTGATGGGTGTGGTTGAGCGAGTGTGGGACTGCTGAGGGGTGAGGCTGGTCATCTGCCTCCTGCTCCTGGCAGAACACCAGAACTTCTTTGGCCTGGATGAGGCCCTGGGCCCGGTGGCAGTGAGCCTGCGGCGGGAGGAGAAGGACAGCAGCGGAGGGGGCACTCTGCACAGCTACCGCATCATCGTGCGGACCACGCAGGTGGGCCGGGGTCATGGGAGCCAGGCTGCGGACTGCCTCCGGAGCCGCCTGCATGTATCCTGAGTGCCCCTACATCCTGTCCTTAGCTCCGGACCCTCCGAGGCACCATCTCAGAGGACGCGCTGCCACCAGGGCCCCCCCGAGGCCTGTCCCCGAGGAAGCTTCTAGAGCATGTGGCCCCACGGCTGAGCCCCACCTGCCTGCGCCTGGGCTCAGCTTCACCCAAGGTGCCTCGCACGCTGCTCACGCTGGACGAGCAAGTGGTGAGTGGGCAGGGCACTCCTGTCCTAGAGCTAGACCTGGTCTGAACCCAGTCTGCCCAGCTCCCAGCCACCCAGCCTTGACCTCACGCTGGACGAGCAAGTGGTGAGTGGGCAGGGCACACCCTCGTCCTAGAGCTCAACCTAGTCTGAATCAAGTCTGCCCAGCTCCCAGCCACCCGGCCTTGACCCTGATCTTGAGCTGGACAGGGACCCCAGAAGAGCTAGCTTTTCAAAAGGAGGGCATGAGAGGTCATCTGGAACCTTGCCTCTCAAGAACAGCAGCATCCACATCACCTGGGGGCTTGTTAGAAAGGCAGGTTCTGGGTCCTAACCCAGACCTACTGACTCAGGCCCTGCACGTGAAGAGATCCCGAGATAATTCCCATGTGCCTGTCAGCTGAGGAGCACTGTCTGATCGCCACTCCCTCTTCTTGCAAGTCCCTCTCATTCTTTGTCAGTTTGCCCTGCAAGGCCCTGCTGGGTCTCCTGCTAGTTTGGGTTGCTTGCTCCTTCCACTGTGGGCCCACCCAAGCCAGCTGGAAGTCCTTCCCTCCCCTGTGCCAAAAGTTACTACCCACTGGCCCTGACTTTCCTCCTTGGTCATTCAGTCAGTCACTCAACAAACATTTCCTCATCCCTTGGTACCAGGCTCCAGACTGGATGCTGGAGACTTGTCTAGACCAGGTTCTGTCCTCAAGTAGCTCACAGCCAGGTGGGGGAGAGACCCACAGAGAATCATGGATAATGATGAGTAAGATAATAGTGAAAGGGGGATGCTGAGGGCTCTGTGGGGCACCAGTGTGGGGCTGATGACCTTCCTTGGCCAGGAGGTTAGCATCATGGAGGAAATGCAAGAGCTCAAACCAGGAAGGGCAGGCATGTTCTGGGCAGAAGGAACAACGTGGGTGAAGCTTAGAGACTAAGAACTGTTGCATCAGGACCCTGTGGGCAGTTCAGCGTGGCTGGAGTGGGGCTAGTGGGGACAGGGTGGCAAAGGCTGGCCTTTGGTCCCGAGGGCGCTGTGAAGCTGTGGAAGATCTGAGAGGTCAAGCAGCCCTCTGGCTGCAGTGTGGCGGCCGGACTGGAGGCCAGGCTGAAGGCGGTCGCAGTTGTCCAAGCCAGGCCTGGTGGTGACGATGGCAGAGGTGAAGAGGCGGTAGTCCAGGGACAGAGTGGCTGGTGGGGGTATTGAGATTCCCTCCTTCTTGGCCCCTGAGAGTGGTATTTTTGTGGAGCCAGGGACCCTGGAGGATGGGTGGGAGGGAAGAGTCACAGGGAGGAGGTGAGGTGCCAGGTGCTAGAAGGACATCCATGCAGCTGCAGCTGGGAAAGGGGCTGCGCTGGAGGCCAAGATGGGGGTGTTGTCCGTGGAGACGGCTGCTTTGGCCACCGAGGGCAAAGAACAGGAGTGGAGAAGAGGCCCAGACACGAAGCGGGTGGTCCCTGGGGTCACAGGCCAAGTGAAGTTCCTGTTGTCCTAAGTGCCAACCAGGGTGAGAGCATGCCAGGGTGAGGCCATGCCTGTGGTTGTTAAGAGGGGCTCGGGGTTTAAAAGTTGGGGTGGAAGTGTGGGGCTCTAGGGGTCAGGAGGGATGAAAGTGGGGACTGTGAGTGTAGACAGGCTTACTGTGAAGAAGGGAGGCAGGAGCTGGAGGGCCCTGGGCTCGTTGGCACGGTGGCAGGGCGCCCTGAGCTGTGCACAGTTAAGCCCAGATGCAAAGGAGCCAGAGGAGCTGGGAGCAGAGGGTGAAAGGTGGTGCGGGGCTCCAGAGGCTGCGGTCGAGGTGCCTAGGACTCCAGGGAGGGGAAGACAGGCTGGCCTTGGGCTAAGGAGGATGACTGTGTGGACGCTGATTGGGATCGAGCACCTTCTGTGCAGGGTCCTTTCCGTGAACCACGTCCTCTGTGGTCCCATGAGAACCAGCCACCTCTCTGTTCCTTCCCACCTTGCCCTCCTCTGCCCTCCTGAGCGCCCGGAGCAGGAGAGACTGAACCCACTTGATAGGGTCATGGTTTAGAGAGAGCAGAGGCAGTCCGATCCCCAAGCCAGTGTCCCGTCCATGCCCCAGGCCCCCCGGGGTGTTGCTGGGAGACGGAGATCTGAGCCTTCCGCCTGTGCCCTCCCCTCTGCAGCTGAGCTTCCAGCGCAAGGTGGGCATCTTGTACTGCCGGGCGGGCCAGGGCTCAGAGGAGGAGATGTACAACAACCAGGAGGCAGGACCCGCCTTCATGCAGTTCCTCACCCTGCTGGGCGACGTGGTGCGGCTCAAAGGCTTTGAGAGCTACCGGGCCCAGCTGGACACCAAAAGTGAGGCCCAGGGGGTCAGGGTGGGGTGGGGTGGGCGGAGACCCGTGCTGAAGGGCAGGCTGCCTTGCCAAGAACTAGCTGCCTGCTCACTTTCCTGTCCCATCTTGTCCTAGGGCTGGGGCCGGGGGTGGAGAGTTCTCCGGGTAGGCTAAGGACGTGCATCGGGGGTTGCGAAGGCTGGGAGGAGGGGCTGGGACTGTCCCCCAAAACCCTGGTGCCCTACTGCTGGAGCTGGGCCATGGGGGTTTGTGGGCACCACCTCCTCCCACCAAACACAGCCCCAGCCCAGCCCCAGCCTGTTGTGTTGGAAAGGTCCCGGGGTTCCTGGGAGGTGACCTCCTGCCTTCCTCTCTCAGCTGCTCCGCACATGCTGGTGCCTAGGCCAACATCTGTCCTCTCCTGGGACATCCGCCCCTGCCTCTCTTAGCAGATCGTTTCTCATTTCTGTCTTCATTCTGTTTCAGCATCCCAACCCCAGGCTGAATCCTGTGGTGGCGGGGAGGGGAAAGGGGAGCAGTCAAGGCTGAGGCCCTTGGAGCCCGTGGCCTAGACCTTGGCTGGTGGTGGGAAGGAGTTGTCCACCTGCTGGCTGGGGAGGACAGAGGCTCCAGCCTGTGGGCAGGGACGGCAGGTCCAAGCCACCCAGATTCCCCTTGCTTTCCCGCGGTGTCCCCAACTCCCCGGCCACAGCGGATTCCACAGGCACGCACTCCCTCTACACCACGTACCAGGACCATGAGATCATGTTCCACGTATCCACGATGCTGCCGTACACCCCCAATAACCAGCAGCAGGTGTGACGGGGGCTCTGGGGAACCAGGGAGGGGTGCTGCGGGGACCTTGGCCTGAGCTCTGCTGACCCCCAGCTTCTCCCTCCCAGCTAGTGTGATTCCCCAAAGACAGACACCCCAGGCCTGCACTGGGGGGCCGGTGGGGGCCACGGGTGCCCAGGCGCTGCCTGGCTTGAATGAGCAGGGACATGGGGAAGCCCTGTTCACATTCCCCTCCTCCTAACCCCCAGCTCCTGCGGAAGCGCCACATCGGCAACGACATCGTGACCATCGTGTTCCAGGAACCGGGCAGCAAGCCCTTCTGCCCCACCACCATCCGCTCACACTTCCAGCACATATTCCTAGTGGTGCGGGCGGAGGCGCCCTGCACTCCGCACACCTCCTACAGGTGGGCATCCCAGGGTTCCAGTTCTGCCAGCGGTGCCTCTTCTTGGACCTTCCTTTTACCCCTGACTACGGCCTCCCTCCCCATAGGGTGGCCGTGAGCCGCACCCAGGACACGCCGGCCTTCGGGCCAGCTCTGCCGCCTGGCGGAGGTCCCTTCGCGGCCAACGCTGACTTCCGGGCCCTCCTGCTGGCCAAGGCGCTCAATGGCGAACAGGCGGCGGGCCACGCACGCCAGTTCCACGCCATGGCCACGCGCACACGCCAGCAGTACCTGCAGGACCTGGCCACCAACGAGGTGACCACCACATCGCTGGACTCTGCGTCGCGCTTTGGCCTGCCTTCCCTGGGCGGGAGACGGCGGGCAGCCCCCCGGGGCCCAGGCGCTGAGCTGCAGGCGGCAGGCGCGCTGGTGTGGGGCGTGCGCGCGGCGCCTGGGGCGCGGGGCGCGGCCGGAGCCGAGGCAGGCAGTTCCGATGGCGCCGAGGTGCCCTGCCTGCTGGGCATCTCGGCCGAGGCGCTGGTGTTGGTGGCGCCGCGCGATGGCCGGGTAGTCTTCAACTGCTCCTGTCGCGACGTGCTGGCCTGGACCTTCTCCGAGCAGCGGCTTGACCTGTACTACGGCCGCGGGGAGGCGATCACGCTGCGGTTCGACGGGCCCCCTGGCCAAGCCGTTGGCGAGGTCGTGGCGCGCCTGCAGGTGAGGCGCGGGATTAAGTTTGGGGCACGGCAGGGAGGAGCCTGCTTTGGGACCCCTCGTTTCCGCCGCCTCTCCTGCGAAAGGGAGAGTCAGAGTGGCGGGGGTACACCCAGTCCGGGAGCCTGGCAGAGCCGGAACTGGGGGTCCCCAAGCCCTCTTCCGCGGGGTGGTTGCTAATGCCCTTCCCTGGGGGTGGGGGTGGGAAAGGGTCCGTGTGACCTGGGACGTCCCGGGGCTGGCGCTGGGGCCGCGCGCAGCGCCGCTCACGCCCCGCCCCGCCCCAGCTGGTGAGTCGGGGCTGCGAGACCCGCGAGCTGGCGCTGCCCCGCGACGGCCAAGGCCGCCTGGGCTTCGAGGTGGACGCCGCCGGCTTCATCACGCACGTGGAGCGCTTCACGTTCGCCGAGACAACGGGGCTGCGGCCTGGGGCGCGCCTGCTGCGCGTGTGCGGCCAGACGGTGCCCAGCCTCGGCCCCGAGGCCGCTGCCCAGCTGCTGCGCTCGGCGCCCAAGGTCTGCGTCACCGTCCTGCCCCCCGACGACAGCGGCCGGCCCCGCAGGTCAGGGTGCCGGGACTCAGGGCGGTGGGAGGACCGGGCAGCTTGGCCACCGCGTTGCTTAGCTTATGCTTACTGTGTCCCACTGGCGACAGGAACCTTGCGTGGAGGCTTTTCCCTTAGAGAACCCCACGTCCCTTATTTAATTTCTCTGAACGGCACGTTCCTTATGGGTAGAAGGAAGCCAACTAAGCACTGTCTTCACTGCGGGAAAGATCGTACTGCAGCCCCGCCTAGCTTTCTCAAAGACACCCTCACACATACTATTGACTGACTACCTGCTACTTTAAAGTAGAGACATGCTGGCTTCTCCTGTAAAGAGAGAGACGGAAAATATTTCAGGTTTTCTGGGCTATCTGGTCCCTGCTGCAGGTGCTCAACTCTCTCACAGGTGCTCAGAAGCATCCACAGATGTCACGTAAATGATGAGTGTGGACTCTGACGTTTGAATTTGATATGACTTTAACATGCCATTGATACATTCTTTTTGTGTTTTTTTTTTCCCTAACCATTTAAGATCGTAAAAACCTATCCTTAGTATTCAGTACTCCAGAAACAGGCACATCTGCTAAAACAGAAGAAAAGCCAAGAGGCTGGATTTGTGCCCAGGCAGTACTTTGTGGATCTCTACGCTGAGTGGTTTTCCCACGTTATTTAAACCTTCACAGCAAGCCAGGAGATCAGTAGAATCATCTCCATTTCGCAGTTGGAGAAGTTGACATACAGAGTGATTTGCTCAGGATACACGCGGGCAGCCCTGTGATTTGAACTGAGGTCCCATCGACAGAGGAGCCTGGTGGGCTACAGCCCATGGGGTCACAAAGAGGCAGACATGACTGAAGTGACTGAGCACACACGCACACACATGCCCGCGGGAACAATGGCCAGCAGCCAGGCAGGCTTCTTTCACTGTTGTTAGGCAGCTGGGCGTGCTCTCCTCCTGGAAGCGAGCCTCCGGCACAGCTGGGAGTGGGGCTGGTGGTGCTGGACACTCCGCCTGACCCCCTCTTCCCCCCTGCAGGAGCTTCTCGGAGCTGTACACACTGTCTCTGCAGGAGCCTAGCCGGCGGGGGGCTGCAGAGCCGGTGCAGGATGAGGCCCCCGCCGAGGCCCTACTGCCCGACACGAAGCAGCTGCTGCAAGTGTGCCTGAATGACAGCGGTGGTCCTCCAGGGCCTGGGGACCTGGTGGAGGAGAGGACCGAGTTCCTGCACAGCCAGAACCCGCCGTCACCCAGCAGGTACCCCCTCGGCCTCCCCTCTCCTGCACCCCAGGAGGCCTCTGCAAGCAGGGGCCACAGGCGGGCACAGCTCCCAGTGCTGAGCCGTCCCTGCCCTCGCAGCTCCCTGTCTGATGAGGCCCCAGTCCTGCCCAACACCACCCCAGACCTCCTCCTCGCCACCACAGCCAAGCCGGCAGCACCCAGTGAGGGTAGGGAGACACCCCTGACTCAGGTGAGCAGAAGCAAGCCTCTGGAGCCCCACAAGCAGGGGTGGGCACAGTGGTCATGATGGGCATCCCCCATCTATACCCACTTCTGCCCCCCAGGATGGGCCAGGCAGCCCCGGTGGCTTTGAGGACAAGGACGAACCGGCCCCCGAGCTGAGGGCCTCCTTTTTGCCACGAACCTTGTCTCTGAGGAACTCTATCAGCAAAAGTGAGTCTGGAGCAAGGGTGGTGTGGGGGTCTAGGAGCAGAGTGGGAGGGGCCTGGCCTGCGCTTCTCTGGCTGAGCCCAGCCTCGCTGCCCACAGTCATGTCTGAGGCGGGCAGCGAGACCCTGGAAGACGAGTGGCAGTCCATCTCGGAGATCGCCTCCACTTGCAACACCATCCTGGAGTCGCTCTCCCGGGAGGGTGAGGCCACCAGGGTGCTCCGGGGGTAGGGGGTGGGAATCAGGGGTGCGGGAACCAGAGTGGGGCTCTCTCCCTTTACGTGCCCGGACGGTCCCTCTGTTCCCACAGGACAGCCCATCCTCGAGAGTGGAGATGCCAAGGGAACTCCGAAGTCTGATGCTGAGTAAGCCTTCCACCGACTTACCCCTCACCCTGTGCCCAGTGTTCATGCCCACGCAGTAGAGGGAAGCTCTGTACACCTGAGTCAGAAGATGGGGGTTGGGCCCCTCTCACACGGGTGGGTCTGGGTACCAGCCCGTGGTGCCGCCCCCCGCCCCGGTCCCCCTGAGTCCTGACTTCCATGTCCCCAGGCCAGAACCCAGCAGCCTGTCCGAGAAGGTCTCTCACCTGGAGTCCATGCTCAGGAAGCTGCAGGACGACCTGCAGAAGGTGACACGGCGGCCGCGGGTCGCGGGGACTCACGGGTGCCCTGGGAGCGGGGCTGGGGGCCCAGCCACCCTGACTCCCGCCTCCCCCCACTCTCGCCCCCGCAGGAGAAGGCAGACAGGGCGGCCCTGGAGGAGGAGGTGCGGAGCCTGCGGCACAACAACCGGCGGCTGCAGGCCGAGTCGGAGAGTGCGGCCACCCGCCTGCTCTTGGCCTCCAAGCAGCTGGGCTCCCTGGCCACCGACCTGGCCTGAGCTGTCAGGCGGGCCTCAGCCTGGCTGCCCATTTGCTGGAACTGCCCGGCTGCTCAGGGCCCCTGGGCTGCACAAACTCCTCAGGAACTCTCCCTGCGCGAGGCGCGTCTTAGCACTGCCCCACTCCCCGGCCCATTATTCGGTGACACAGTTGCCCTCACCCCACCCATTTGTAAATATTCTGTGGAGAAAAGGGGACTTCAGGGAATAAAGAAGCCACTGCTCTTTGTGTCTACACAGGTGTGCACGACGTGATGGGGGAAGGGGTTTTGCTCCCATAGGCTCCGGCCAAGCTCCCGGGACTGGTTAGGGAAGCCCTGGGGACATTGGTTCAGAGTTGGGCTGCCACAAACTGGGGGGTTCTCTGAGGCTAGGCCATTCCTTGTTTTCTGTCCCACAAACATTTATTTGGTCTGTTGGGAAGCAAGTCGCCACACTCTGTACCGATTCTGCTTAACTGTAGGAGCCAGGCCCTTTCCCTGCAACCAAACCCAAGGGGCTGAGATCAGAGGCAGAGAGTGGACCTGCTGGGCAGGGGAGGGAAGGTGCTGGCCATGCCCCCCTTTAAAGGCCCTGACCCCGGTACAGGAAGTCCTCTCCTCTCTGCAGACACTGAGCCCCCAAGCCTGGCACTCCTGTCACCTGGCCAGATCTTGCAGGGCCCAGTTCCAGAGGTAGGAGCTTCTCTGCCTTAGCTGCCTGGGAGATGTTTCCATGTCTCCAACTCACTTTCCTCCTCACCAGCGTCTGACCCCTTGTTCCTCACCAGGCTGGGCTCTTTCCCATGAGTAGCAGGTCCATCAGCGGGTCCAAATTTGGATTGTGTCTAAACTCTTTGTTTTCAGGACCTGAGGCCCAGACAGGGCACTGACTTGCCCAGCATCACATGCCTTGTCCAGCCCTGCTGAGACCCAAGCCACCGACTTAGGCTTTGGCAGGATGAGCCAGGCTATGAGAAACAGGGTTGGGATCAGGAGGAGGTAATGTGAGTTGCAGAGGTTTACTGTCCTGTTCACAAGATAGAGAAGTCAAGGGTATCCTGGGTAGGACCAGTTGGGGGCCTACTGGACTGGAATTGGCTTTTGCAGGGATCCAGGGTAGAGGAGGATGGAGCTGAATCAGAAAGGGCTGTGAATGGGGGCACTGGGGTTCCCAGCACTGGGTCCCAGCTCTCACCTGGTGGACTGTAGTGAGGATCCCTCACAGGCAGGGTGGAAGGCTCTGGTTACTCTCTGGCTGTGAGTCTGCAGAAAACGGGGGTCTGGTGATGTGGTGGGTAGATGTTCAAAAGGAGGGTGATGAGATGTGGGTGTCAGAGCCCTACAGGGAAGATATGGCCAGGGAGGTGGCTGTAGTTGCAGCCCCAGTGGGCAAGGTGGTTGCTTAAACTAAGGAATGGCCGTGGGGGTGGGGATAACCGGGCACAGCTGCCAGGACCAAGTGAGGAAGTGAACTCAAGTTGCTTAGGGGAGAAGGTGCAGAATCCACGGTGGTGGCCAGGTTTCCGACAGGAGCCCTGGAGGCTGGTAAGGCCATGACTGCGGGGAAAGGGCAGGCCAGGGATGGCTAGGGTCCCTTGGAGCACCGAGATTTTGAAAGACCTGAGGGATGTCAGGGTGAGATGTCCAGAGTGCGGGCGCACAGGAGAGAGAAGTCTGAGCTGGAGACAAGGATTTTGGACTGGTGAGCCATGGTCATGATGAGGTCACTCAGGGAGTGTGGGAAGGGCCAGGAGAGGGCTTTCGGGGGAGCGCGGGAGGTCACTTCAGGACACTGGGGAAGCCGAGAAGAGCGAGGCACAGCCTGAGGTGGAGGACCCAAACTCACTAATTCCCTCCGGGGCTCAGGTTGGCGACACTGCGGACAGTTTCGGCCATCAGTTTACTCCGGTGAGGAGTTTTACCACCCCGCCAGGTCCTTCCCGGCGCTCGCCCTGGCCCCGCCCGCAGCGCAGCAGCTGCAAACCTCACCTCCGCACGCACTCCGGCTGGGGTCCTGACCCGGCCACGGCTCTTGGGTCCCGCCCCTCGGGCGTTAGTACGGCTGGGCCAGGCCCCAGGGTGGCACACCTGCTTCAGACCCCGCCCCCCGACAGAAACGCCGCAGAGCAGCACGAGTCGCTAGATGCTTTCCGGTTCCCCAACATTCCGCCGCCAGCTGGCATCTTTTCTCGTAGACGCCATCGGAACCTGCACCCTGGGCCTCCTGTGTTCCCAGGGGACTCGCTAGATTTGCAGCAACGTCTCACTGATACCTGAGTGCTCCTGCCTTCACCCTCCCGCAACCCTGCAACGCCATTGGCCTCAGGATGGGCTTTTTCCGAAGCGCACTGCCTGGCCGCCCCGTTGTAGAAAGCTATCTGTGCGCTTGCGCACTCGGGAAGGCAGGCCCTCGCTTATCTAGGGCCGGTGGCTGACTGCTTTACTGCGCGTGCGTCGGGACAAAACGGAAGGATGTCCGGCTCTAGCCCTTGGGCCATGGCTTGGTTTTTGTTCAGGACTCCTGGGCCGTGCGCGGTGGTGGAGAGGAGGCGGCTTCGGATTTAAGATTTCCTTGGTCCTCCCAGGGCAGGGTATGAAAGGACAGACCTTCACCTGGCACCTCCCTCCCCAACCACTTAAGAGATGAAATCCAAACCTCTTAGCCGAGCCTCTTCATCTTTTACAGACTGACCCATCGAATCTTTCCAACATCGTCTCTTACCCCGCTTACCTATAAATGCTGGCTAGCCCCTCTGTATAGACCTGAAGCTAGCATGGCCTTTGTGAAGCCCTTCCTGAAAATGCTCCATCCCCACAACTCCTGGGTACAACCGGGCACTCGCTAGGCTAGGACTTCCTCTCGCCAGGCTAGGACTTCCTCTCGCCCCCACACAGCCGCCTGCTTTCATTCACTGGCTGGTAGCTAGGAGTGTCCACAGGTGTCCGTGGACTGCAAGCTCCCCAGTGGCAATGTATTCTCAAACGTGTCCCTCCAACTCTGTATCACCAACATCCAGCCTGAAATGACCAGGAAAGAGTGTGCTCAAAGAAGACAAATCTCTAGCCAGCATGGCAACAAATTTATTAGTTCAGAGTAGAAAAAGCAATAGTCTATAAATGGTTTGATTCTTCAGTAAAAACTGAGCCTCTTGACTGGAGAGCAGCCAGCCTGCTCTCCCCGACTCTGAACAGCTTGCCCTACCATTAAGGCACTTGAGAAAAGGAGAACAGAGCAGTCTCAGAGAACCTCCCTGGATCCTGGAGAAGGCCAATACTGCCCCACCAGTCCCCTCCAACCACAGCCCAGCAAGGGAAGAGCTGGCAGAGACCTCCGCGGGCGGGGAAGGCCAGGCCCTCAAAGGCTGGTAGTTAGGCACAAAGAATGCCGCACCAGAGAGGGGCGCATAACGGGGATTATTTTGCCTGAAGGTATAAATGAATCTATGATTTGAGGAAGACACTTGTAATAAGGCTTTGTGGCCTCCAAGGCCATAGCTCCAGCCTGCCCATCTCTCTAGGAGAGTACTAGATGCTGAAGGGTGAGGTTGGGGGACCCCAGAATTTTCTGTAGAGCCTGGAGCCGAACATCAGGATAAGGGATGGAAGAGCTCTTCCCAGCTCTCCCCTTTCCAGAGAAGTTAATGCTTCTGCCTAAGCACCTCCAAAAAGAGAGAGAGATACTGCGAATAAAAGAATAAAATGCACCCCCCCTCCCCAGGAAGACATCACCCAAGGCAGCTGGGGGCAACTGGAGCCCACCCTCCCAGAATCCATCAGTGTGTGCTTTGGGAGGGCTTCAATCCCTTGCTAACCCACTGCGCTGGGCAGGGCGGGTGTCACCCCTTTAGGAGCTGATCTGACTCAGAAGGGCTGAGAAGTCCACATCCGCGATGGAGGAGAAGTCTTCATCCCCCGAGAGGAGGCCATTGGTGAGCCCAGGGGGCCCCAGGGGAGTGGGAGCTGGGTCAGGGGGCCTTTGGGACCCTGTCACCAGGCGAGTTATAGCCTCAGGGTACTCCATCAGCATGGGCTCAGCTGTGTGGGGGCCCATGGGTACACCCTGGTTCAGCAACTGCTGAAACTCAGAGTTGTCGACAGATGCCAGGTCTGTGAACACGGCAGGGTCAGTGTTGTTGCCAAGCAGAGCCCCCAGGTCTTCATCGGTATCAAACTGCAGCTGCAGCAGGGCCTCTGTCAGTGTCCCTTCCCCGGTCTGGTTGGTCCTGGGGGCAGGCGGGGTCACAGCCTGAGCCAGGCCTGGGGCTAGGGCCTGGGCCAGGGTTGATGCCATGCCTGGGGCTGGGGCCGGGGCTGGGGCCAGGACTTGGGTCTGGGTCAGGACCGGGGTGGGGGCTGGTGCCAAGGCCGAGGTCTGGCTTGGGATCTGCCCAGAAGGAAAGACCATGGGGGAAAACTCCTCAAAGTTGATGGTGCTGAGAGATGGCGTAAAGGAATAGGGCTGGGGAGCTGGAGAAGAGAAACAGAGAGGCAGGGGTCAGAGAAAGCCTCGCCCCCCATCCTCTGTGCCCCAGCCGCTGCCTCGAGTGCTGAGGCTCAGCCCTTCCCTGTGGTGTCACCGCCGGCAACCTACTCCCTCTTCTTAGCCAATCTGGCCTCCCCTGTAGGGCCCAGTTCCAGGCTCACCTCCGTGGAGCCCTGCCTGTCTACCCCGGCCCACAAAGCTCTCACAGCCTTCAGAGGAAAGGATGCTTTCAGAACGGGCACAACCTTGTGCCCGAGCAGCCAGCAGGGAGCAGTGCCTCTTCCTCCTCCTCTGAGACATAGCAGCACATGCATTACAGGTTGCTGTTTTGCTACTTCAGAGGGGACTGGTTGCCCCACTTCAATGGAGAACTGAGAGCAGAGACTGCATTTTTGAAACTTCTGCATCTCAAGGCATTCAATGTGGGTTTAACCGACACCACAGGGGTTCTCATCCCCAGGAGGGTGCTGGTTCCTGGGACACACCTCCCAAGCCTCTGATTCCCCAGGTCTGTAAGGGGCCCGGGAATCAGCATCTTCACCGCTTCCCAGCTGGCTCTGATTTTAGGCCACCAAGGCTCAGGCCCTGAGAAACAGGAGCCCAACAGAGTGCAGGTTTCAGACACCTGCTGGTGAGACTGCTCGACTCCCTCCAAGAGGTGTCAAAGCCATGGTGGAACAGATTTGAGCCTACAGTTCCGGTGTGATGACCTAAAGGAAATCCTCACCTGGCTTGGGGATGGAGGCTGAGCCGCGGTTAGGCACAGCGATGCGCCGGGTTGGAGGCCGGGGGTCGGTGGGTCCTGTGGGGTGAAGGCTAGGTCAGTTCTTGGTGTCTAGGGTCCCCTCCCTACCCACTGCTCTCTGATTCTCCCGCCGCCCCCTCTTACCATTGAAAGGGCTCTTTTTCATGATGCTCTTGAAGGTCTCGTACGTCCTTTTGCGCTTCTCCTCAATCCGGTGACGATCGTCTGAGAAAGTAACGGAGGGAAGTGGGTCCTGCTTGTACCAGTAGGACCCCCAAAGTTCCCAAAGGACCCTCGGGAGGTAGGCGAGAGGACAAGCTTTTCCAAGACCCTTTCTCTAAATCTCAGCCAATGAGAAGAGCAGCACAACTCTGTGACACTCCACAATTAAAAGAACGCCATGACTTTTTTGAGGAGACCTCCGTTAGCTGAATCTGCCCTCCAAAGGCGACACAGGTGACCCCAAGTCAGGGGCCAGGAGCCGTCGCAGGGCCCCCCTCAGGCTTCTCTCACCTGCACCACTGACGGCCCTGCTCCTGTCCAGCCCTGACCAGGCCTGGTGCTGTGCGCTCTGCGCTCTGGGGCAGCCCGGGCACGACAGGCTGGCTTAAGACTTCAACAGACTCTTAACCTTCTGTCTGATGGTTTCCAAGTTTAGTCTGGAGCTTTCCAAACTCTCTAACTACTGTAGCACTTGGATAAGCCCAAAGCACTCAACATCAAGAGCCCAAAGCGAACCTCACCGTCTTACCTCAAACACCTGACCCTGGTTCTCTCCCCTTCGGTGTTCCCGCCCTACCTCTTTTGCCCTGTTCCCAAACCTTGGACACATCCTCAGCAGCTTCCTCTTTCTCACACCCCACCATTCACCCTCTAGACACACATTCACCAAGCACTTGCGTGCCAGGCTCCATTCGAGCCACGGGAAGTATGGCCCTGAGTAAGCAGACAAGGTTCCTCTTCGCCAAAGCTGTGACATCCAAGTGACAGAGGGGCACTGACACAAGTGACAGGAGCTCTGAGGTGGCGGCCCAGGGTGACGTAACAGCACCCAAGTAAGGTCAAGGAATCTAGTTTAGGGGTCCAGGGAAGCACTGGTGTGAGCCCACCACGTGAAGATCTGGGGGCCAAGCATTCCGAGCAGAGGCAGCAGCTAGAGCACAGGTCCCCAGGAGGACACACAGGGCCTGTAGGGCTCAGGGTCTCGGAGGAGGCCAGCGGTGGGTGAGACGGTCTCGTGCGTTCCGTCTGTGAGGTTCATACAGCACCCTCTCTCCCAGAACGACTGGAACATCTTCCAAAACCTCCCCACCTTGTGTCCCCCGTCTCAGATCCTCTGCCGGCTGCTTCCAGACCTGCTCACATCACTTCTCTGTTCAGAAACCTTTGGTGGCTCCCAAGGCCTTAGGATGTGACCCCAGATGAACACGAGTCCAGCCTTCAAGGTCCTTCTGCCGGGGCCTGCTCACTGCCCGACGATGTGAACTCCTGCCACAAAGCTGTCCCCAAACGTGCTGTGCCCGCTCCCTGCCCTTCCACTCCACCCGCCTAGAGAATGCGCTTCTGGGTCTTTCTCCAACCTAAATGCTACCTCCTCCATGCAGCCGGTTCCAGTTCCCACAGTATTCTGCACACACCTCGCTGCTTCGTCATTCTGTGACGTAGGCTCTGCTTTGCATGTGTCTCTTCCTCATGTGACCGAGCTCCCAAAGGGCAGGGAACGTGTCTTATCCATCTTTGGATTGAGAATACCTGGCGCAGAGCCTGGTGCCAAGTGGACACTCAGTCCTCATCTGGTGGAATGAACTGATGGCCGTTTCAGGCCTTGTTTTCCAGACTGTTAGACAGGTCCCAGGGCAGGACACACTTTCAGGCTGGATGACAGGCTTCAGATAAAGGATCATTTTGGCTGTTCCTATTTGAGCAGATGCCCGAAAGCCCTGACCACACCATGGCTGTGTGGTGGTGATAAGTACAGATACAGTGCGGCAACAGGTCCCTGGAGCCAGACAGCCTGGGTTCAAATGAGGTCTGGGTCTATAACTCACTAGCTATGTGACCTCAGGCAAGCTAGATGCTATCTCCCACCTCAAAAGGTTCATGAGAGAATAAAATCAGGTAATTCACTGATATGCCTGGAATAGGGCCACACGTCACAAGAGCTCAGTAAGTCTTGGGCATCACTATTAAATGAGGTGAGAAGACTCTGATTATTATGGAAATCTCTGCCCAACCCCAGCTTCTGACCTTCACCTACAGCTGTGGCATCCAGCCCAGCCTCACTCCCACTGGCTGGAACCCACAGCCCTACTGCTGCCCTGCCCAGCTGGGTACCTGTGTCTGGCAAGTACTGGAATTCCATGGGCTCACTGAGCTCCCGATCGGAAGGCCGCCGCAGCTGCATGGAGACGCGCACAGGGGCCTGCAGGCCGGGGTCCGCGTAGGGCGGCGTCCGGAACACGATGGCCACTTGCCGGTGCACGTCAGCTTGTGAAAAAGAGCCTCGGGCCTCCCAGCCTGGTCCCGTGAAATACACCTCGATGTCCTCTGCAGGAGACAGGGCGGCCGCATGGGTGCTCAGCTCCCCCAGCCCACCGCCCCCTTGCAGTTGCCGATACTTGCCTCTAGAGATGCATGGCCCTGCTGTCCCCAAGGAGTTGGGGACAGTGCATAAACCAGCTCCCTAATACTTAGTGTGTCTGCTTAGCCTTGCCCCTCGCCTCCTGCTCCTGGGTCCAGCCCTCGTTCTGGCTGTGTACCTTTCTGCACCTTGTCACACAGCAGGAAGATCTCATCCCCGCCGAGGCAGCTCCCAGAGTTCCGATTCACCCGGCAGATCTTGAGCTCGGCGGTGTTGGGGGCGCCTGAGGGTGTGGGAATAAGGAAGGAATCTCTAAATCACCAGCGGTCTCCCGGGCTGACCTGCAGGAAAAGAAGGCTCCTGCCCAGCCTAGGGTCAAGGTTGTCCAGAGTTTGCTGACTACACCTCTGCAGCCAAGGTTCAACCATTTCCATTGGCGCCTCACACCAACCAATTCAGCAACTCTTTATCTACCGGTACCTATTCCGTGCCCAGCTCTGCTCTAGGCCTGAAGAACATAACCACACACAAAAGGTAAACATCTCTGCCCTCACGAAGCATACAGTCCTATGAGAACCAAAGCGATCACAACTGCTGTTTCTCCACCTGACCCAAGCAGTATTCAAGACCCATTCATACCCGCCTTGGCAATGAATCCTTCCCTCCTGAGCCCTCCAACCCCCACACACTGGTTCATCCTGGTTTTCCGGCCTTGGGGCTCCAAAGCCTTTTTATTTTCACGTATCCTACTGGCTACTTTAAAACTGCAGTTGACCAATGTCAGCCCAATCCATCTGTAAACTTCCTGTGAGCTTTCCTCATTGAATTCTTAGTTTCTAACATTATCTCGTTCCTGGAAGTTCATTTCCTGGAGTCATCAGTACAGTTCTGGGCACACCAATCTCTCGTCATGGGCTGGAAATGCCTGTCTCCCATCTGACTCCCTGCCAGCCTGGACGCTGCACCTCAAGGGCAGCTCTGCGTCTCCTTTGCCTCGTCTTTTTGGGCAGCACAGCGCTGGGCACAGAGGGGATAACTGATGTGCTGGATGACTGGATGAAGTCAGAGCGACTCTTGGAGGTCACGCCTCCCCACCTCTCCCTTCCTCCTCACAGGCCCACCCCTCTCCCCCTCCTGCGGCTCCCTGACCACTCACGGTTGTCAAAGATGGGGTGAGAGAGGACAGGCGCCAGGCGGAGGGGCCTGCCTGCCGGGTCCCGCACTGTCACCTGGAAGCAGAGCCGGACGGCATTCAGGTCGTAGTCCCCGCGCTGCTCTTCTATGGGAACTGTCAGAAAAATCGATGGTCAGGAGAGCTGATGGTCAGGAGAGCCGGGGCCGGGGCCGGGGATGGAGCTGGGGTGGAGCGGGGTGTGCGGGTAGCTCTGGGCTGGGAGGGCTGTTGGAAGGTGTGTGAAATAGCAGGAGTCCTAGAGGAGGGCGGTGGGAAGGTTCTACACCCATCACTGACTCCACCTGTGACCCTGGATGTCCTGTCCCCTACGTCCCCACTCTCTGTCTGTTTCTCCAATGGTAAAATGTACTGAACGGGTGTATGTACTGAACGGGCACCGCGTCTTGGCCGGTGAGGGACACGTGAGGGGAAAGTGGCCTCAGAAGCGTACAGCAGCTGGAGGTGCTCCAGGCAGGCCCAGGCCTCCGCCGTCGCCGCCCTCACCTTGGAAGGGGTTGTTGTTGGTCTGGATGCGCTGGCTGATGGCCTGCTCCAGGTCCCGCTTCTTTACACACTGGATCCCCAGGTTCTGAAAGCTGAGGCCCCCCAGGCATAAGCTCCACTGTCTCCAGCAGAGCCTGGGCCCTCCTGCCTTGCCCACTCTGCCCCTTATCCCCCACCACTCACCAGGTGATCATTCCATTCTTAACCCCCTTGAATGCCACCCCACCCAACTGTGCCACGGTGAAAGCCACTCCTTACTTTGGCTGACAAGGCCCTGTGCCCTGCCACCTGGCCCCAGCCACAGTCCCTGCCAGCTCCCTACACTCTGCCCCAGGGCTTTCTTTTACCCCCTCCAAAGACATGACACTCGTTCGTATTTCAAAGCCTTTTGCACCTGTTCATTCTGCTGGGCATGTCCCTTCTGTGCTTCTCTACTTTCTCACATTTAGGTCTTACTTTCGAGAAGCCTTTCTGACCTCCCAGTGCAAAGGAATGGGACCAGCTCCTTCACCTCCCCCCGCTCAGGCTATTCTTCCAATCTGTTACTGCTTCATTTTCATCACTGAAATGATGACTTTCTAACAGTATCTTGTTCAGTTATTTGTACATTTATTTACGGTCTGCCTCTGTCAACCAGTACATAAGCTTCAGGGAAGACCGTTGGTTCAATGGCTTTCATTCTGACTAGAAGAGATGTGACACTCCAGCCACAGGAGTCAGGGGTTCAGAGGTGATTAGGGACCCACACCTTTGCCACAGAGCTCACATGGAGCTCCTCCTATCCACTAGAGAGAGGAGACACACAATTTCAAAACAAAAGAATCAGCTTTCAAAGCTGGAGAGGGAGCAAGCAATGAGGAATTCTGCCCTCTGTCCAGAAACGATTAACATTGTAACAGCAATATAACTGCCTGCTTTTCCGATTCTCATCTCATCACCACCTTCCACCACCCCCTGCCACCCCTAAGAAGCTCACCTGTGGATGCAGCGGTCCGGGCAGAGCTCAGCCTCATAGAAGCCATCCCGGCAGTCTTTCCCCACTAGCTCGTGAGGGTGAGGCCGGTGAGGGGGGTCCTTGGTGACCAGGGAGATGCGGACTGTCCCTGGCCCGGTGTAGCCATTGATCTGTCCAAAGTACAGAGAGCACCCTAGAGGGCTGGAATTCCAGACCCAACTCCCAGACACAGATTTCGGGATGGGGGGGTGGGGTGGGGGCTGAAAGCAAGTCCCAGCCTTATTGACTCTGGGTCCCCCGCCCTGGGGCTCTGCTGACCTTGATAGTGGGGTGGGTCTTGGTGGTGTCCGTGCTCCTCTCTCCAGGGATGCTGCCAGCTGAGCGGCCCTCACACTTGTAGCGGAAGCGCATGCCCCGCTGCTTGGGCTGCTCGATGATCTCCACATAGGGGCCAGAGGCCTGCGCCGGCTCTGCAGGGGACATGCGGGCCAGGCCCATCAGCCGGCTGACCCCATCGCTCCTGACCCTGGGGAGCTCCTCCCGACCCACTGAGAAAGGATGGTCCACTTACCTGCAGGGAAGATGAGGGGGAAGAGGTCTGAAAGGAGAGGGAGACAAGGGTCAGCAGGAGCCCACATCCTGTCCTCATCAGGGAAGGCCCGCTTCCCTGAGGTGAGAGGGAGCCAGGCTCCTTCTCTGGGACAGTCAGGGCCTGCTACCTGGAACCTTCAGGGAAACTAGGGGCGTGGGTAATGGAGCCAGAAGCACCCTTTTCCTGAGGGAAACCAGGGATGGCCGCCTCCCTCCACCAGGGGAAACTGAGTCACGGCCTTTTCTAAGTTACACTAAGGGAGGGCACCCCCACTATCCCTAGAGGAAACTGAGTCAGATACATTCTCCTCTAACAAGGAAACTAAGTTGGAACTGCCCGAGCCCCCCCACCCCGGGTCCCGGGGGGAAACTGAGTCAACGCTCCCCCCAACACCCCACACCCAGGGGGAAACTGAGTCAGACCCCCCGATGCCCGCCCCGCCCCGCGCCACCATCCGGCCGGCCGCTCCCTGCGCAGCGCCCATCGGCGTACGAAGGGTCAGAAGGCGGAGAGGGGCCTCCCGCCGCGGTCCCCGCGGCCCCAGCGCCGCCATCCCGCGGGGTCAGGGGGCGCCCTCACCGTCCATGGCCGGGGTCCCGGGGGCGGGGCCGGGGTCGCAGCTGGGCCCGCGGCGCGCGCTACTGTCGAGCCATTCGCCAGAGGCGGAAATGCGCCGCGCGCGCCCGCCGCCGCGTCACTGCCGGGAATCCGACCGCGCCTGCGCAATGCGTCTCCGTCGCCCTCGTCTGCGCCGCGGGTGCCGCCGCCACTGGGAGAGATTTAGGGGCGAACGCGCGCCGCGCGGAGGACAGATAGGCCGCGTGCAGGGTGGACAGCCTGCTTGCGCCGCCGCTGCCGGCGACCCGGAGCTAGTGCGCGCCACGCCGGGCACCGACAGGCAGCTCGCCTGGAGGCCGCTCCGGGGGCTGGCGGGGCAGCTCGGCTCGCTCCCGAGTCTGGGCCCCGCCTGGAGGGCGGGGCCTGCGATTACTCACTATGTTTTTAGGGGATTTCGGGGGCCTCCTCCCGCCGATCGGAGGAGTTTGGTGATGTCACCCCGAGCCGGTCTGGAGCCAAGCTAGGGCTGCCGGGCTTTGACCGCCCGCCCCGCGCAGGGAAAGGCTCCGGCCTGCTTCGCCCGCAAAGGCCAGGTGGCTCAACTCTTCACGGTTTCCTAGTCAATAAAAGTGCTTCTTGATGCTTATTGCCGCATAAGCACTTTTTAATTTCCAGTCCACCCCAGTCTGGATGCAACGAGGAAAAAGAGAAGCGGCCTGGACCTCCCCACCTGGCAGTACTCGGATCGTGGCCTTCGCGGAGCCTGCTGCACGTTAGCGTGATCAGAGGCTCCGCGCCGCGTCCGCTCGCGCAGTACCCGCAGGCTCGTCGGTTTAAGATCATCCACACTGCCGACCCTCGGGGGCAGTGGGTGGACAGGGGTAGTCACCCAGGGGTAAATCTCTGGAGCTCGTCTCTGCAGCCTGACACCTCTGTTCCGTTTGAACTCCCTTACCCGCCCCTCCTCCCAGGGCTTCCTGCTGGGGTCCAAGAGTTTCTCAAAGCATTTCCACTAATTAACCGTCTCTGTGACTCCTCGCCGAGGGTATCGTCCCCCAAGGTTTAACCCCGTACAAGCACGTACGAGCGGGTTGGGGGTCGGGCTGGAGCACACACCGCCCCCGGGAGGATTTTTCATCCCACAGTGAGGATGCTCCACGGCTGGCGGCAGTCTTCCCCAGATGCAGGAAGGCTTTTTATTTCCTCTAAGTTCGTTCTAAATTAGGGAATCGTGTGGGAATTGGAAAAGATTGGAAATTCTGACTTGCTTTCCCAGGCTCAAAAAAAACAGGAAGAGAAAAGTGAAAACAGTTAACCACCCCTCCCACTCATTTCGGTTTCATGTGGCTGCCCCGGATTAGAAAAGGCACCTTACTCTTTCTGAGGAGGCAGTCGTCAGGAAGAAAGAGTGGATTAATTATAATCTTCGATTAATGACACAATCATCATTGAGGCTAGCATGGTCCTCCTTTTCAAATTTAGATATGTATACCTTTCAGATTAATACGCGTTCCACTGCACCCACTGCAAAACTCAAGAGGCTGGATGGAAAAGCTTCAGAACTTATATCTACCCACCTGCTCCTCACCTGTTCATCTTCTCCTTATCCCAGTGTCTAGGGTGCCATCATCCACAATTCTGTATTTGTTGTTCCTTTGATTTTTCTAAATAAAAAAAATTTAAAGAAAAAAAATTATATATACATGATGTTTGTTTTTGCTTAGTTTTGAACTGTAAGAGAGATGGTATTATTTGTTGTCCTTTGTTATTTACATTTTTCACTCAACACATTACTAATATTCATCTGTTTCCTAGTTCATTCAATTTTTTACTACTGTGTACTATTCTACAAACATATCACAGTTTTTCATTTATTCCTCCTGAGGGTGGCCATTTGGGTTTCCAGTTTATTGCTATTATAAACAATGTTGTTCAGAACATTCCTGTGAATGTCTCCTGTTACATATATCCAGAATTTTTCTTGGGTATATATCTAAATGTGATTATTAGGGTATAGAATTTCTGTTTATCAGTTTTCAAAATAATGCCTTGGTTCTTTAACATCCTCCAAAGTTAATTAATAAGCATTTTAAAAATATCTTAACGAATGCATGGATTTAAACGTTTTTCATGTGTTTTAGGGATTCCACGTGTTGCAGTGGTAAAGAATCTGCCTGCCAATGTAGGAAATGCAAGTTCGATCCCTGGGTCGGGAAGATCTCCTGGAGGAGGAAATGGCAGCCCACTCCGGTATTCTTGCCTGGAAAATTTCACGGACAGAGAAACCTGGCAGGTTATGGTCCATAGGACAGGCAAAGAGTCAGACACAACTGAGCACGCGTGAGGTGCTTTATTCCATTACAATTATTACTGAAGTTCAAATTGTTCCATCATTGGCCACAATATATAAATAACTCTTAAAACTCAATAACCAAAAAAGCAAACAACCCAATTTATTATTTTTTTATAATTTTATTTATTTTTGGCTGTGCCGGGTCTTCGTTGCTACAGTGGCTTTTCTCCAGTTTCAGAGAGCGGGGCTACTCTCCAGTTGTGGTGCACGGGATTCGCATTGTGGTGGCTCCTCTTTTTGCAGAGCACAGGCTCAAGAATTGTGGCACACGCGCCTAGTTGCTCCAAGGCATGTGGGATCCTCCCGGATCAGGAATTGAACCAGTGTCTCCTGCAGTAGCAGGCAGATTCCTTTACCACTGAGCTACCAGGAAAGCCCCAAACAACCCAATTTAAAAAATGGACAATGAACTTGAATAGACATTTCTTCAAAGAAGATAAAAAGTGACTAATAAGCACACGAGAAGATGCTCAACCTAATAGCTATCAGGAAAATGCAACTGAAAGTTACAATGAAATACCACTTCATACTCACTCAGTTCAGTTCAGTTCAGTCACTCAGTCGTGTCCGACTCTTTGCGACCCCATGAATCGCAGCATGCCAGGCCTCCCTGTCCATCACCAACTCCTGGAGTTCACTCAGACTCCTGTCCATCGAGTCGATGATGCCATCCAGCCATCTTATCATCCTCTGTTGTTCCCTTCTCCTCCTGACCCCAATCCCTCCCAGCATCAGGGTCTTTTACAATGAGCCAACTCTTTGCATGAGGTGGCCAAAGTATTGGAGTTTCAGCTTCAGCATCAGTCCTTCCAATGAACACCCAGGACTGATCTCCTTTACAATGGACTGGTTTGATCTCCTTGCAGTCCAAGGGACTCTCAAGAGTCTTCTCCAACACCACAGTTCAAAAGCATCAATTCTTCAGCACTCAGCTTTCTTCACAGTCCAACTCTCATATCCATACATGACCACTGGAAAAACCATAGCCTTGACTAGATGGACCTTTGTTGGCAAAGTAATGTCTCTGCTTTTGAATATGCTGTCTAAGTTGGCCATAACTTTCCTTCCAAGGAGTAAGCATCTTTTAATTTCATGGCTCATTAGGATGGCTGTTAGCAGAAAAACAAAACTACAAGTGTGGCTGAGAATGTGGAGAAATTGGATTCTTTGTACATCATTGATAAGAGTGTAAAATGGTACAGGTGCTGTGGAAAATAGAAAACAGTATTTATCAAGAAATTAAACAGAATTACTATATGATCCAGCAATTCCACCTCTGGGTATAACACAAAACAACTAAAAGGAGGAACTCAATCAGGTATTTGTAAACCAGTGCTCATAGCAGCATTATTTACAATAGCCAAAAGACAGAAGCAACCCAATTGTGAATGGACAGATACACAAATAAACAAAACATGGTATATATCTGTGTGTGTGTGTGTGTGTGTGTGTGTATGGGATATATATATGTGTGTGTGTGTGTGTGTGTGTGTATCTCATTCAGCCTTAAAAGGGAGTGAAATTCTGACATATGCTGCAATATGGATGAACATTGAAGACATTAGGCTAAGTGACATAGTGTGTGTGTTAATCACTTAATCATATCTGACTCTTTGTAACCCCATGGACTGTAGCCCACCAGGCTCTTCTGTCCATAGGATTCTCCAGGCAAGAATACTGGAGTGGATTGCCATTTCCTTCTCCAGGGGATCTTCCTGACCCAGGAATGGAACCTGGGTCTCCTGCATTGCAGGCAGATTCTTTACCTACTGAGCTATAGGGAAGTCCCTAAGGCAGACACCAAAGGACAAATACTGCACAATTCCACGTATTTGAGGTACCCAGAATAGTCACATTCATAGGGGCAGGAAGTAGAATAATGGTTCTCAGTGGTTGGTCAGTGGGGCGGGGAGCAATGTGGTGTTAGTATTTAATGGATGTAGAGTTTATGTTGGCGATGAACATTTTGGAGATAGATGGTGGTCACGGTGGTACAATAACGTGAATGTACTTAGTGTCACTGAACGGTACACTTAAAAGTAGTTAAAATGGTAAATTTTATATTATGTATATTTTACTACAAAAAAAATTCTCAGTTCTCAATCAGTTGTTCATTTGGTCTGTCTCATCCTGTAGACAAAACACTCGCGGTAACGATACTAACTCTACCACCAATAATGTGATTAAATATAGAGTATATTTGTATAGTTTTTGTTCTCAGGTCATATTCCATTTTGGGATTTTCTGTTGTTGTACATATCTATTATCAAGTTAAGAAAGCTCCTTTCTAGTTCTAGTTTAAGGTGTTTGTGATAAATGGGTGTTGATTTTTTTTTTTTTTTTGGCCACACTGTGGGGCTCATGACTCTTAGTTCCCCAATTAGGGATTCAACCCAGTCCCAGCAGTGAAACCACCGAGTCCATAACCACTAGAGCCCCAGAGAATTCCCTGGCTGTTGATTTTTATTAAATTTTTTTCTGCTATCTATGGAGATCATATGATTTTTCTCCTTTATCTATAAGTGCAGAGTATGACATAGATTTCCTAATACTAAACTATCCTGCATTCTTGGGATTCACCTAGCTGCATCACAGTGCGTTACACTGTTAAATTTGATTTTTTGACATTTTAGGAGGAGGTTTTGCAACTACATTTGTAAATTAAGTGGCTGTAGTTTTCCTTTTGGGGGGCCTTGTCTAATTTAGGTATCAAAATTGTATTAGTATTTATAGGGCTATTTTGACTTCTCCTGAGTTGATTTTGAAAAGTTGTGGTTTTTCTAGGAATTTATTCTACCTAAGTTTTAAAATCTCTTGGCATTAAGTTGATGATGACTTTCTTATCTTTTTAGTATCTGCTGTAAGTATAGTTATGTGTCCCTTTTCATTCATTACATTATTTGCACTTTCTATTTCTCTGTAGACTTCTTGCCAGAGGTTTTCTGAGAATCTTTTCATGTGCTTATTTGTTATCCGTGTATCTTATTTAGTGAAGTATCTATTCAAATATTTGCCTTTTTAAAAAATTTGGTGATCTTTTTGAACTATATGTGGCTTTCTATATTCTAAATACAAGTCCTTTGTTGAGTTTATGTTTTGCAAATATTCTCTCTCAGTCTGTATCTTGCTTTTTCATTTTCAAAACATTATTATTTGCAGAATAGTGAAAGTGAAACTTGCTCAGTCGTGTCCAACTCTGCGACCCCACGGACTATACAGCCCATGGAATTCTCCAGGCCAGAATACTGGAGTAGGTAGGCGTTCCCTTCTCCAAGGGATCTTCCCAACCCAGGGATCAAACCCAAGTCCCTGCATTGCAGTTGACTCTTTACCAGTTGAGCAGAATAAAGATATTTTAATTTTGCTTAAGTCCAATTTTTTCTTTTGTACTACATGTCTTTTGTATCATGTTTAAAAAATCTTAGCCCATCTACAGATGAATGGATGAAGAAGATGTGATATATAATGGAATATTACTCAGCCATCACAAGGAATGAGATCTTACTATTTGCAACAACATGGATGGACATAGAGGGTATGACGCTTAGTGAAGTAGGTCAGACAAAGGCAAATACCGTATGTTCTCACTTACGTGTAGAATCTAAGAAATGGGACAAATGAACAAATCAGATCAGATCAGATCAGATCAGTCGCTCAGTCGTATCCGACCCTTTGCGACCCCGTGAATCGCAGCACGCCAGGCCTCCCCGTCCATCACCAACTCCCGGAGTTCACTCAGACTCACGTCCATCGAGTCAGTGATGCCATCCAGCCATCGCATCCTCTGTCGTCCCCTTCTCCTCCTGCCCTCAATCCCTCCCAGCATCAGAGTCTTTTCCAATGAGTCAACTCTTCGCATGAGGTGGTCAAAGTACTGGAGTTTCAGCCTCAGCATCATTCCTTCCAAAGAAATCCCAGGGCTGATCTCCTTCAGAATGGACTGGTTGGATCTCCTTGCAGTCCAAGGGACTCTCAAGAGTCTTCTCCAACACCACAGTTCAAAAGCATCAATTCTTCGGCACTCAGCCTTCTTCACAGTCCAACTCTTACATCCATACATGACCACAGGAAAAACCATAGCCTTGACTAGACGGACCTTTGTTGGCAAAGTAATGTCTCTGCTTTTGAATATGCTATCAAAGTTGGCCATAACTTTCCTTCCAGGGAGTAAGCATCTTTTAATTTCATGGCTGCAGTCACCATCTGCAGTGATTTTGGAGCCCAGAAAAATAAAGTCAGCCACTGTTTCCACTGTTTCCCCATCTATTTCCCATGAAGTGATGGGACCGGATGCCATGATCTTCGTTTTCTGAATGTTGAACTTTAAGCCAACTTTTTCACTCTCCACTTTCACTTTCATCAAGAGGCTTTTGAGTTCCTCTTCACTTTCTGCCATAAGGGTGGTGTCATCTGCATATCTGAGGTTATTGATATTTCTCCTGGCAATCTTGATTCCAGCTTGTGTTTCTTCCAGTCCAGCATTTCTCATGATGTACTCTGCATATAAGTTAAATAAACAGGGTGACAATATACAGCCTTGACGAACTCCTTTTCCTATTTGGAACCAGTCTGTTGTCCCATGTCCAGTTCTAACTGTTGCTTCCTGACCTGCATACAAATTTCTCAAGAGGCAGATCAGGTGGTCTGGTATTCCCATCTCTTGAAGAATTTTCCGCAGTTTATTGTGATCCACACAGTCAAAGGCTTTGGCATAGTCAATAAAGCAGAAATAGATGTTTTTCTGGAACTCTCTTGCTTTTTCCATGATCCAGCGGATGTTGGCAATAGATACAGAGAACAAACTAGTGGTTACTAGAGGGGAGGGGGTGGGAGGAGGGGCAAAATAGGTGAAGGGGATTAAGAAATACAAGCTGCTACTTATAAATAAGGCACAAGGATGTAATACATAGCACAGACTATAGTTACTATTTTATAATGACTCTGTATAGTGTAAAATCTCTAAAAATATCAAATATGCTGTACGCCTGAGACTAATGTTATGTTGTTACGCTTCAATAATTTTAAAGAGTTTTAAATTTTTTATTTATTTACTTTGACCGTGCTGGGTCTTCATTGCTCCGCAGGCTTTTCTCTCGCTGCGGCAAGCGGGGGCTTCTCTCTAGTGCTGCGCCAGCTTCTCACTGTGGTGGTTTTTCTGGCTGTGGGGTGCGGGCTCTGGGACTCCAGGGCTTCAGCGGTTGCTGCGGCGCGTGGGGTCAGTAGCTGCGGGTCCCGGGCTAGGCACAGCCTTCGTGGTTGTGGCCCAGACGCGCAGTTGCTTCACAGCACATGGGATCCTCCCCTATCAGGGGTCAAACCTACGTCTCCTTCACTTTACCACTGAGCTACCAGGGAAGCCCTTCGATAATTAAAAAAAAAAAAAAAATCTTTCCCAAACTCAAGGCCACTGTGATTTTCTTCAATTTTTTTCTAGAAGCCTTATAGCTTGAGCTCTTACATTTGGGTCTATAATCCATTTAGAGTTAACTTTTGCACATGGTATTGAGTAAGAGCTTGCTTCTTTCTTTTCTTTTCCTGTTTTCCACACAATTATTGAATTGTTTCAACACCACTTCTTGAAAAAAATTATTCTTTCTCCATTGAATTACTTTGGCACCAACTGACCATATATGTACGGGTGTACTTTTGGACTCTCTGTTCTGTTGTTTGTATCGATATATGTTTATTTTATGCTGATACCACAAAGTCTCAATTACTGTAGCATTATAATACATCTTTTTTGTTTCCTGTTGGCCGGGAGACTCGGCCTGTACCACCTGCAGTGAAAGCATGGAGTCTTAACCACTGGACTATGAAGGAAGGTCCTTGATTTTATTTTTGTTCTTTTTTTTTCTTTTGCATTATATCTGGAAATTAGATACTATAATCCTTCAACTTTCCTCTTCTTTTCTTTAAAATCCCTTCCATTTTCGTATAAGTGTTAGGATACAGCTTGTTAATTTCTACACTTCGCAGAGCATGGACATCTTAATATCAGCTTTCTCAGCCATGATCTCAGGTATATATCTAGCCTTACTTAGTTTTCTTTAATTTCTTCACGCATTGTTTTGTAGTTTTCAGTGTATAGGCCTTACACATATTTTGTCAAATTTATCCCTAAGTTTTCAATATTTTATGATATTTTAATTGTTTTTAAATTTTAAATTTATGATTGCTTATTGCTAGTATATAGAAATTTATTGTTGGAAATTGCATCCTGCAACCTTGCTGAACTCCCATTTTAGTTCTTGTAACTTTTTTGTGTATGTGAGTAGAGGGTAAATTTCTTAGGATTTTCTACATAGATGATCATATTTTTTATAATAAAAGCATCTTTGCTTTTTCCTTTCCAATTCATATAGCAGAATGCCTTTTAATCTCTTCTTTTTTCCTTTTTTTTTTTTTTTTTTACTTTATTGTACTGGGTGGAACCTGCAGTACAAGTCTGAATAAAAGTGGTAGAAATGAACATCCCAGTCCTTTTCCCAAATCTTAGGAGGAGAGCATTCTCTTCCACCATTAAGCAACACGTTTGCTGCAGGTTTTTCTCTAGAGGCTTTTAATTAGGTTGAGGAAGTTCCTTTCTATTACTACTTTTCTGAGAGTTGTGCGGTAGTTTGAGCATTCTTTGGCATTGGCTTTCTTTGGGATTGGAATGAAAACCGACCTTTTCCAGTCCTGTGGCCACTGCTGAGTTTTCCATATTTGCTGGCATATTGAGTACAGCACTTTCACAGCGTCATCTTTCAGGATTTGAAATAGCTGAACTGGAATTCCATTACCTCCACTAGCTTTGTTCATAATGATGCTTCCTAAGGCCCACTTGACTTCACATTCCAGGATGTCTGGCTCTAGGTGAGTGATCACACCATCATGATTATCTGGGTCGTGAAGATATGTAGGGATTCTTTATATATTCTGGATACAGGTACTTTTTCAGGTATTCGTGTTGCAAATATTTTCTAGTTATTTTATTAATAAGTCACAGAAAGAACATATGGAAAATGTAGAGGAGAGGTAATATATCAAAAGACAGTGGTGCTTCCCTGGTGGTCCAGTGGTTAAGAGTCCACCAGCCAATGAGGGGGACACAGGTTCAATCCCTGGTCCAGGAAGATCCCACGTGCTGCTGGTCAATTAAGCTTGTGCTCCACAATGACTGAGCCCACGTGCCTCAACTCCTGAAGCCTGCATGCCCTAGGCCTCTGCTCTGCAACGAGAAGAGTCACCGCAGTGAGGAGCCCTCGCAGTGATACAAGAGACAGCCCTCACAGCAATGACGACCCAGTGCAGCAAAATAAATAAATAAGAAAATAAATAAATCTTTTTTAAAAAAGACTGAAAGAGAGAGACATAGTGGGGACTTCTGTGGTGGTCCAGTGGGTGACTCCGAGCTCCCAATGTAGGGGGCTTGGGTCCGATCCCTGGTCAGGGAACCTAGATTCCACGTATCACAAGAAAGATCAAAGATCCTGTGTGTTCTAAGACCTGGCACAGCCAAATAAATACATGTTTTCAAAAAGGCTTTATTAAGTTAAATGTGTATGTTTAATATGATCATCTCAATAGATGCAGAAAAAGCATTCGGCACAACTGCACTCATCTCACACGCTAGTAAAGTAATGCTCAAAATTCTCCAAGCCAGGCTTCAGCAATACGTGAACTGTGAACTTCCAGATGTTCAAGCTGGTTTTAGAAAAGGCAGAAGAACCAGAGATCAAATTGCCAACATCTGCTGGATCATGGAAAAAGCAAGAGAGTTCCAGAAAAACATCTATTTCTGCTTTATTGACTATGCCAAAGCCTTTGACTGTGTGGATCACAATAAACTGCGGAAAATTCTTCAAGAGATGGGAATACCAGACCACCTGACCTGCCTCTTGAAAAATTTGTATGCAGGTCAGGAAGCAACAGTTAGAACCAAACATGGAACAACAGACTGGTTCCAAATAGGAAAAGGAATATGTCAAGGCTGTATATTGTCACCCTGCTTATTTAACTTATATGCAGAGTACATCATGAGAAATGCTGGGCTGGAAGAAGCACAAGCTGGAATCAAGATTCCCGGGAGAAATACCAATAACGTCAGATATGCAGATGACACCACCCTTATGGCAGAAAGTGAAGAAGAACTAAAGAGTCTCTTGACGAAAGTGAAAGAGGAGGGTGAAAAAGTTGTCTTAAAGCTCAACATTCAGAAAACGAAGATCATGGCATCCGGTCCCATCACTTCATGGGAAATAGATGGGGAAACAGTGGCTGACTTTATTTTTCTGGGCTCCAAAATCACTGCAGATGGTGACTGCAGCCATGAAATTAAAAGATGCTTACTCCTTGGAAGGAAAGTTATGACCAACCTAGACAGCATATTCAAAAGCAGAGACATTACTTTGCCAACAAAGGTCTGTCTAGTTAAAACTATGGTTTTTCCAGTGGTCACGTATGGATATGAGAATTGGACTGTGAAGAAAGCTGAGTGTTGAAGAATTGATGCTTTTGAACTGTGGTGTTGGAGAAGACTCTTGAGAGTCCCTTGGACTGCAAGGAGATCCAACCAGTCCATCCTAAAGGAGATCAGTCCTGGGTGTTCATTGGAAGGACTGATGTTGAAGCTGAAACTCCAATACTTTGGCCACCTGATGCGAAGAGCTGACTCATTGGAAAAGACCCCAATGCTGAGAAAGATTGAGGGCAGGAGGAGAAGGGGACAACAGAGGATGAGATGGTTGGATGGCATCATTGACTTGATGGACGTGGGTTTGGGTGGACTCTGGGAGTTGGTGATGGACAGGGAGGCCTGGCGTGCTGCGATTCATGGGGTCACAAAGAGTTGGACACGACTGAGCAACTGAATTGATAAAAAAAACAAGCAAAAGATTTGAAAAGAAACTTCACACAAAAGAGAGATACACGCAGGATATTGGGAGTTTGGGATCGACGTGTACACACTGCTGTATTTAAAATAGATAACCAACAAGTACTTAAACTGTACAGCACAGGGAACCCTGCTCAATACTTGGTAATAACCTAAATGGGAAAAGAATTTGAAAAATAGATACACATATATGTATAAGGGAGTCACTTTGCTCCACACCTGAAACTAACACAACATTGTTGATCAACTATACTCCAATATAAAATAAAAAAGAAGTTAAAGACGCACAAATAGATAAGCAATAAACACATAAAAGATGTTTATCATAGTCATCAAAGAGAATTTCCTGGCATCCCAGTGGTTAGGACTCTGTGTTTTTGCTGCCAAGGGCCCAGGATCCATTCCCGGTAGGGGAGCGAAGATCCAGCAAAGCCAAAAAAAAAAAGAGTCATCAAAGATGCGTAAATTAAAACTATAATAAGGTACCACTTCACATGTACTAGAATCAAATCAAGCTAAAATATCAAATGAGCTCATGTGGAGCAACTGGGACTCTTGCTGGTGGGAAGGGGAAAGGGCAGAACCACTTTGGGAAACTGGCGTCTATAAAGTTGAGTCCGCGTTTGCCCCTGACTGGCTCTTTCTCTCCTATGTGCTTTCCCAAAATAAAAATTTTAAAATACATTCCCCCAAAGTGCAAGGATATTTATAGCTTTTTTCTAGTATGAAAAGCTGTAAACTACCTAAATATTTATCAACAAGTGAATGGGTAAAGGAACTGTGGTATAGTCACACAGTGGACTGCAGTTATTGCACCCTGTACCCCCCACCATGAAAAAAGGTGCCGTACCTGGTGGCTATTGTTCGCATTTAGACCTGAGCATATGCTGCACTCAGGAATTCTCCTCGGTTCCATTCACTGAGTGCCTGGAAGGCTGCCAGGTGTGGCAGGGCCCAGAGCAAGACAGAGCTCTAGGTATATGCAGGCTAAGGTACAAGGGTTTGCTTCTGCTTCTGCTGTTAGTTCCAGCAGAAGTGGGAGCCATAGGAGTACTGAGTTCATTTTAGGACTAATTCAGCCTCTCTTGTGGGTTTAGTTCCAAATGGGAGTCTCAAAATCAGTGTTTTAAACTTCTTGTGAAAACATTTTTTAATCGGAGTATAGTTGCTTTACAGTGTTGAGTTAGGGGTCTGAGAATTTTTAAATGTTGGCCTAATGCTAATTACATTTGCTGAATAAGAATTACAACTTTATTGTCATTGTTGATAAAAGTTGTTTCTACAAATGCACTTTGTATTAACAGAGTTTAATAAAAAAACAATGTAAAATTGGCTACAAAACAATCTAAATAGTTCTTTTGTTGGAGCAGATTGTTCTAACAGAGAAGAGGAAGAGTAAAACTAATCCTTGACCTCCCTGCTTAGCTAAAGGACTTAGAACTAAGCTCTCTGTCGGTTCTCTGACATGTTTGAGAAATCTCCGCACCAGTTATGGATTTAGTATCTGTCTCGATGTGTTTGTGCTCAGACTCTGCAACCGCATGGACTATAGCCCTCCAGGCTCCTCTCTCCATGGAATTTCCCAGACAAGAATACTGGAGTGGGTTGCCATTTCCTCCTCCAGAGGATCTTCCTGACCCAGGGATGGAACCCACGTCTCTTGCATCTCCTGCACTGGCAGGCAGATTCTTTACCAACTGGGAAGCACATCTGTCTCTATAAATCTCCTAAAAATGGCACTTTCCCTATATCTGAATATTGTCCTGCCAGAGATGACTTGGAAGAGTGTGAATCAAAATTCCATCAAACTTGGACTTCCCTGGTGGTTTAGGGGGTGGGAATCTGCCTGAAGCAGGCACGGGTTCAATCTCTGGTCCAGGAAGATTCCACATTCCGTGGGCAACTAAGCCCTTGCACTGCAACCACTGAGCCTGTGCTCTAGAGCCTGGGAGCCGTAACTACCCAGCCCTTATGCTGCAGCCACTGAAGCCGACACACTGAAGCCCGGGCTCCGCAAGAGAAGCCACCACAAGGAGAAGCCTGCGCGCCGCCACGAAGAGTAGCCCCTGATCAGCACAGCTAGAGAAAGCCTGCCAAGAGCAGCAGAGAACCAGCACAGTTGTACATACATACATACATGATAACAACTTTTTAAAAATTCTATCAAACTAGAAGAGTGCACTCGAGTGTTGAATGAGGGCACTGTTGTGTCCCTTTCTGGCCACCCACCCATTAATTTGCTTCTTGTGTGATCTGTCCTAGTTTACTGGGCTGGGAGCACCAGCTCCCCCCTCAGCCACCGCCCCTCCCTTCCCCAGCACAGTAACAATAGCTAATGTTTGCTGAGCTTTGGCGGTGAGCCAGTTGTTGATCTAAATGCTTTAGGAGGCTGAAGCTTTGAATCTGGTGCTTACAGCCAGCCTTTGAGGCAAACGTTGTATCACTAGGATGGCTGTATTACAGATTTAGTAATAGGCTCAGAGACACTGGGTAACCTGCCCAAGGTCACACAGCTCAATAGAGGAGCCAGGATTTAAACCCAGTTCTGTCTGACTCAGGAGCTGACATCTTGTTGCAGGAACCTTTGGCTCGGGAGCCCAGTCCCAGATGCAGTGGCTGGAAAGACCCACAGGGGCCCTTCGGGTCTGCCTTGAAGCAAGTCACCTTCCTGCCCCGCCTAACTCTAGCTTCCACGTGGTCAGCTCAGGCGATAGCAAGCTCACAGCAGCTCTGGGTTTTCAAGGTCCTTTGTGACTAGGGTCAAAATCTGTCTCCCTCTGTCCTCCGTGAGATTGTCAGCCTTCTGCTTATGGAGCCTCAAAGAAGGCACTAGGCTCCCCACCCTGGGGAATCCCCTCAGATCTTGACCCAAGCAAGGTATTTACTATGTGCCCACAATGCACATGGGACAGAGCAGTGAGCAAGACAAGCTCTAGCTCTGGTGGAATTGACATTTTAAAGGGAGAAATTAAAAAGTTCCATTTTGACAGTGATACGTCCACCCACCCAGCCCTTCTGGCCTTTCTGGATCATTGCGGATTTCCAGGTTCGAGACCCTTGGAAAGGTGGTCCCAGAGAAGGTAGCCACATAAAAGCCAGGGCTATGGGGCTGGCTCGGGTGGTGCGACACGAGATGCTCTGACTTGGGGCTAGGAGCAGCCGTAGGTCCAGGGCAATCCTAGAGCTTCACGCTGTTCAGATCTTGGCAAAGAAGGAAAGAAAATCCTGCTCCTTCGCTGGCATTCACAAACAAGCAGCAGCAAGACAGGCCCATCCACCGGCCTCCCAACTCCCAAACTCAGAGTCCCCCTCCACCAGCCCCAGCTATCTCCTGCATCCACCCCTCCTTCCAGAGCAGAGCCCATGGGCACTCGGGACTAAGTTCATTCCCCTTTCTCCGGCTTAGTTTGCTTGCCTGTACTCAGCGCACTGCCCCCGGCCCAGCTTCTCAGTTCCTCCCCGCATTCTGGCCTCTCTACACCCCCAGTCTCTCTCCAGTCCAGCCAAGGCCCAGGAGCAAGTGTCAGCGCCATTCCACTGCTCCTCCTCAGAGGCATCCAGAAGAGGGTCACAGGTCAAATACACACACAAACACACACACTTCCTTTCATCTGGAGACACTCCCTGTCTAGTCACTGACTCAGGACACAGTGGAACAAAAGGAGCCACGATGCTGGTTTCCGAGTCATGAACAATAGATTTGGAAGAACGACTGCTCAGCTACTG
Organism: Bos taurus; assembly: GCF_002263795.3. Classification (NCBI taxonomy): domain Eukaryota; kingdom Metazoa; phylum Chordata; class Mammalia; order Artiodactyla; family Bovidae; genus Bos; species Bos taurus. Next base: position 43,854,380 of record NC_037356.1, read on the forward strand.
AGCCCATCAACGTCCCACCCTCCCCAAGGGGGATAATGAAAGCGGGGGACAAGGGAGGCGCAGCAGAGGCTTCGGAAAGGAGCAGAGAAGTTGGGGTGTACCCAGGAAGAACCTATGTCCCAGTTCCCACTGGGCCACACCCTGGCTGAGGTGTGGAAATGAAAAGAGAACCCGGAGAGCCTGGGTTGCTCACAGCCTGGGCGCGTGCGCTATGCTTCTGGGCTGGCTGGAGCCGGGTCAAGTGTGTCTGCAAGGATAATGGCCAATGGGAGCCCAAGAGTCGATGTGAGAGGTTTCACAGAGTCCCCAGGCATCAACAGGGATCAGGGCACCGGAGAAGGCTTCCCCCAGCCACCAGGAGCTGGTAGACCTGGAGTGGTCCTGCTCTCAGTGTGGGGAGGCCCAAGATGCACCCGGAGGGACCAGGTGGGCTTCCACAGGCACAGCAGGGGCCAGATGCCTCTCCCCTAGGAATACTATCTCGCCTCTGTGGAGGGCTTAGAACATGACCCTTCATGTGAATGAATCTCATTTAAATCTCTCAAAACAACCCCGTATGACACTGATTCTCATTTTACAAATGAGTGGATTGAAGTCCAGAGAAGGGAAGACGCCGTGCAGAAGTGGCAGGGCAGGACTTTTCACTTGTTTTTTTCTGTGTGTGTTTTATTTTTAAATGGATTTTCTTGTACTGATTTATTTTTGGCTGCCCTGGGTCTTGCTGCAGCGCTCAGGCTTTCGCTAATTGCAGCCAGCAGGGGCTACTCTGCAGCTGCAGTGTGCGGGCTCCTCATTGTGGTCACTTCTCTTGTTCTGCAGCACAGACTCTAGCTGCGCGGGCTTCAGCAGCTGTGACTCGTGGGCTCAGTCGCCCCTCAGCATGTGGGATCTTCTCAGACCAGGGACGGAACGTATTCCGTGCATTGGCAGGCAGATTTCTCACCAGTGGACCACTAGGGAAATCCCTTTGGGGCAGTTTTAATTAATTAATTTTCCTTTTCATTATTGGGTCATATTTTCCTACACTTTTGCATATTTGTAACCTTTCGCTGGTATCAGGCCTGATGAATTTCAGTTTTTTGTGTGCTAGGATATCCTTGTATTCCTACAAATAGTTTTGAGTTGTATTCTAGGACACATTTAAATTACTTTGAAATGATTTGGTACTTTGGATCTTGCTTTGAGATTTTGAAGGTTTTTTTTCCTGTCACACTAAGCAATTCTCTGATACCAACTGGGTGTCCAACTATTCATTTCAATTCTAACACTATCTATAGATGACCCTCTTCCCTCAGGTTCCGTAATTCAGCAGAACAACTCACAGAGCCCAGGGAAATGTTGTATTATAAAGGGTATACCTTGCTGCTGCTAAGTCGCGTCAGTCGTGTCCGACTCTGTGCGACCCCATAGACAGCAGCCCATCAGGCTCCCCCGTTCCTGGGATTCTCCAGGCAAGAACACTGGAGTGGGTTGCCATTTCCTTCTTCAATGCATGAAAGTGAAAAGTGAAAGTGAAGTCGCTCAGTCGTGTCCAACTCTTAGTGATCCCATGGACTGCAGCCTACCAGGCTCTTCCATCCATGGAATTTTCCATGCAAGAGTACTGGAGTGGGGTGCCATTGCCTTCTCCATCCATGGGATTCTCCAGGCAAGAATACTGGAGTGGGTTGCCATTTCCTTCTCCAGGGGATCTTCCCGACCCAAGGATCTTCCCCACCTAGGGATAGAACCCAGGTCTCCCGAATTGCAGGCAGACACTTTAACCTCTGAGCCACCGGGGAAGCCCAAAGGGTATACCTTAGTAACCACCAAATGGAAGAGAAGGTGAAGTAGAGGGGTGAGTACAGACTTCCATGCCCTTTCTGGGCATTCCACCTTCCCAGCACTGGGTGTTCACCACCCCGGAAGCACTCCATACCCTGTTTAGGAGTTTTTATGGAGGTTTCACCATGTAAGTGTGATTGATTAAGTCATTGGCCATTGGTGATTGAACTGAATCTCTATTCCCGCTCTTCGCCTTCAAGGTTGGGGCAGGGGGCTAAAAATTCCATCCACCAATCACAAGGGTAGTTTCTCAGGCTACCTGCTCTATTCTGAAGTTATTTAGGAGCCCACCGATAATAACCTCATTAGAAGGCAATGGCACCCCACTCCAATACTCTTGCCTGGAGAATCCCATGGATGGAGGAGCCTGGAAGGCTGCAGTCCATGGGGTCGCTAAGAGTCAGACACGACTGAGCGACTTCACTTTCACTTTTCACTTTCATGCATTGGAGAAGGAAATGGCAACCCACTCCAGCATTCTTGCCTGGAGAATCCCAGGGACGGGGGAGCCCGGTGGGCTGCCGTCTATGGTGTTGCACAGAGTCAGACACGACTGAAGTGACTTAGCAGCAGTAGCAGCACAAATTTGGCTATGGTTGAAAAGGACTTATGAATAACAAAAGACATCCGTATTACTCAGGACATTCCAAGGGTTTTAGGAACTCTGTGCCAGGAACTAGGACAAAGCCTAAATATATATATAATGCTTTGCTGCTGCTGTTGCTGCTAAGTCGCTTCAGTTGTGTCCGACTCTGTGCGACCCCATAGACGGCAGCCCACCAGGCTCCCCCATCCCTGGGATTCTCCAGGCAAGAACACTGGAGTGGGTTGCCATTTCCTTCTCCAATGCATGAAAGTGAAAAGTGAAAGTGAAGTCGCTCAGTCGTGTCTGACTCTTAGCGACCCCATGGACTGCAGCCTACCAGGCTCCTCCATCCGTGGGATTTTCCAGGCAAGAGTACATATATATAAATACATATAAATAAATTTATATAAATATATATTTATATATAATAAATATTTAATACTTTATATATTTTGTACCAGGGATCTGTTAGGTGGAAACAGAACAGCCTTTAGCCAGGAGCTTATTATTCCTGACTATTGAGGCATGACCCTTCTAGGAGTCAGTGCTCCCTGTAACATTACGAAGTCTTCCTTTCCGACTGGTGGGAACAGGCACTGTCTTTGACCGTGAACGTCAATTAGGTTGGGGTTCCCAGGAGGCTCAGTGGTGAAGACTCCGCCTGCCAATGCCAGAGACTCAGGAGACGTGGGTTCCATCCCCGGGTCCACTCCAGTATTCTTACCTGGGAAGAATTCTTATTCTTATTCTTGTCCTGGGAAATCCCAGGACAGAGGAGCCTGGTGGGCTATAGTCACAGGGTCACAGAGAGTCAGACACGACTGATCGACTGGATACACACTCACGTCAATTAGGTCAACTTGGTCAAGAGTGTGTTCAGATCTTCTCCACATTCACTGGCGTTCTCTGAACTTCTATCAATTACCCACGGAGGAACGCCGAACTGTGGTTTTCTCAGTTTCTCCTTTCAGTTCTGTTGGTTTTGGCTTCACGCATCCAGGAACTCTTACTGAGTACCTACAGTTAGGGTTTTTATGTATTCTTGAAATAACCCCTTTATAATTATGCAATGTCTCTCTTTATACCTGGTAATATTCCTTATTTCAAACAAAGCTATGGCACTCAGCCACCAGCTCAAATGACCAACATCATGGCTCCAGGGGAGCCCTTCCTTCCCCTCCATCTCTACCTTAGATGTAAGTCCCACACCTCAAAAATTACTGAGATTAAGTACCCCCCTCCCAAGGCATGGTGGATCTCAAAACAGAAACAAAGCTGAATAGTGGAGAAAGTCAAGGTTCTCTGCTTTGACAGCAGCAATGTGACTGCTGCACAGAAGGATACTATTTAATGTCAGAGACTGACTCCACTCCAGTCCTCCTAGGAGGCAGCCAACCCCATAGCATCTCCTTCTTGTGGGGGTGGGGGGATGTGCAGGAGGGATCAACCCCTCTCGGAGTACCAATCCCTGGACCATCAGGGAATTCCCAGCATCTTCTTTCTCTACTTCCAAATTACTTTTTCCAGAGCCCTCCCACTCTCTTGCACACCCTCTACCAGCCAGATCCTTTATGTTCTGCCCAGAAAAGTCCCTACTCTCTCCTTGATCCCTCTGTCTCTGAGGACCTCGAAAGTCTCATGGTTGTCACAAGGAAGAAATTCTGCATGGGCAGCTCCTCTCTGGTCCCCATGGTCAGCTATTCCAAACATTTACCACCTTTTTAAAGCCTCCTGGGACTTCCCTAAAGTCCAGTGGTTGAGACTCTGTGCTTCCAGTGCAGGGGGCACGGGTTCAATCCCTGGTTAGGAAATGAAGATCCCACATGCTGTGCGGTACGACCAAAAAGGGGAAAAATTTAAAGCTTCTACATCCATCTGGATCTGGCTGGCTTCCTGCTCCCTCCAGAAATAGAGACCAAGGAAGAGGTTCTCAAACCTCAGGAGACCTCAGCAGTGCCAAAGCCCCACAACGTCGTAAGATAAATCTGCAGTCTTTGATTCAATAAAGTGTATTTTAGCATCTATTTATTGTATACTTACTCTGCTGGCCCTTTATGTTCAACAGTGATTTATTTCTCACAAACACCAACTGAAAAATGTGAATAACAACTGGTGTTGTTATTCACATTTTTTAGACCAGGAAATTGAGGTTCAGAGAAGTTAAATTACTCACCCAATCATATAGCTAATAAGTGGCAGAGTAAGGATTATTTCTGGAACATTAGGTTTATTCAGTAGTATGTTAAAACACTTTTATGACAGACCTCATTTCTTTAAACTTTAATTAAATAAAGAAATAGCAATGTAAAACAAATTCTACTCATAAAGTAATATTGAAAGACTTGAAAGTAATATTGAAAGTGTATTATTCATTACACTAAATGTGAGAGACCGGATACTTGCAATAAAAGACAAACTGCCAGATCAGGTTAAAAAAACAAACAAACAGAAGCTTTTAAGTTTAATTAGGTCCCATTTGTTTATTTTTGCTTTTATTTCCAATATTCTGGGAGGTGGGTCATAGAGGATCCTGCTGTGATGTATGTCGGAGAGTGTTTTGCCTATGTTCTCCTCTAGGAGTTTTATAGTTTCTGGTCTTACGTTGAGATCTTTAATCCATTTTGAGTTTATTTTTGTGTATGGTGTTAGAAAGTGTTCTAGTTTCATTCTTTTACAAGTGGTTGACCAGTTTTCCCAGCACCACTTGTTAAAGAGATTGTCTTTAATCCATTGTATATTCTTGCCTCCTTTGTCAAAGATAAGGTGTCCATATGTACGTGGATTTATCTCTGGGCTTTCTATTTTGTTCCAAGCTGTGGTACATATACACAATGGAGTATTACTCAGCCATTAAAAAGAATACATTTGAATCAGTTCTAATGAGATGGATGAAACTGGAACCTATTATACAGAGTGAAGTAAGCCAGAAAGAAAACCACCAATACAGTATACTAACGCATATATATGGAATTTAAAAGATGGTAACAATAACCCTGTGTACAAGACAGCAAAAGAGACACTGATGTATAGATCAGTCTTATGGACTCTGTGGGAGAGGGAGAGGGTGGGGAGATCTGGGAGAATGGCATTGAAACATGTATAATATCATGTATGAAACGAGAAAAAAAAGAAAAGAAAATGAAAACACATTTCTGACAAAAAAAAAAAGATGGCATCGAAACAAACAAACAAACAAACCAGCCAAATAATACAGTAGTAAAATCATCAGACTTTCTAAGAGACCAGAACTTAATGATTCCAACCACTAAAAAGAATGGATGATGCTGTAAGGATGATGATGATGTAACCTGATGGGAACCTAACAATGGCTACAATGGAGATCATATGATAATATATAAAATACCAAATTAACATGCTGTACACCTTAAATTTCCACAATGTTATCTGTCAAATGCATTTCTCTTTCTTTGGTAGATTTTTATTTTTTTAACACTTATTTATTATAGGCTGTGCCAGGTCTTAGTTTCCACATGCAGGTTCGTTGGCTGTGGTAGGTGAACACTTAACTGCAACATCCGCGACCTAGTTCCTTGATCAGGGATTGAACTCTGGTTCCCTGCAATGGGAGAGCGAAGTCTCTCTTAGCCACTGAACCTAAAAAATTTTATTGAAGTATAGTTGATTTGCAACGTTGTGTTCAGCTCAGTTCAGTTCAGTCACTCAGCCGTGTCCTACTCTTTGTGACCCCATGAACTGCACGCAGCACGCCAGGCCTCCCTGTCCATCACCAACTCCCAGAGTTCACTCAAACTCACGTCCATCAAGTTGGTGATGCCATCCAGCCATCTCATCCTCTGTCGTCCCCTTCTCCTCTTGCCCCCAATCCCTCCCAGCATCAGAGTCTTTTCCAGTGAGTCAACTTTTGCCCCATGAGGTGGCCAAAGTACTGGAGTTTCAGCTTTAGCATCAGTCCTTCCAAAGAACACCCAGATCTCCTTTAGAATGGACTGGTTGGATCTCCTTGCAGTCCAAGGGACTCTCAAGAGTCTTCTCCAACACCACAGTTCAAAAGCATCAATTCTTCGGTGCTCAGCTTTCTCATAGTCCAACTCTCACATCCATACATGGCTACTGGAAAAACCATAGCCTTGACTAGACAGACCCTTGTTGGCAAAGTAATGTCACTGCTTTTCAATATGCTATCTAGGTTGGTCATAACCCTCCTTCCAAGGAGTAAGCGTCTTTTAATTTCATGGCTGCAGTCACCATCTGCAGTGATTTTGGAGCCCCCCAAAAATAAAGTCTGACACTGTTTCCACTGTTTCCCCATCTATTTGCGATGAAGTGATGGGACCAGATGCCATGATCTTAGTTTTCTGAATGTTGAGCTTTAAGCCAACTTTTTCACTCTCCTCTTTCACTTTCTTTAAGAGGCTTTTTAGTTCCTCTTCACTTTCTGCCACAAGGGCGGTGTCATCTGCATATCTGAGGTTATTGATATTTCTCCCGGCAATCTTGATTCCAGCTTGTGCTTCTTCCAGCCCAGCGTTTCTCATGATGTACTCTGCATAGAAGTTAAATAAGCAGGGTGACAATATACAGCCTTGACGTATTCCTTTTCCTATTTGGAACCAGTCTGTTGTTCCATGTCCAGTTCTAACTGTTGCTTCCTGACCTGCATACAGGTTTCTCAAGAGGCAGGTCAGGCAGTCTGGTATTCCCATCTCTTTCAGAATTTTCCACAGTTTATTGTGATCCACACAGTCAAAGGCTTTGGCATAGTCAATCAACCACTGGAGAAGGGAATGGCAAACCACTTCAGTATTCTTGCCTTAAGAACCCCATGAACAGTATGAAAAGGCAAAATGATAGGATACTGAAAGAGGAACTCCCCAGGTCAGTAGGTGCCCAATATGCTACTGGAGATCGCTGGAGAAATACCTCCAGAAAGAATGAAGGGATGGAGCCAAAGCAAAAACAATACCTAGCTGTGGATGTGACTGGTGATAGAAGCAAGGTCCGATCCTGTAAAGAGCAATATGGCATAGGAACCTGGAATTTTAGGTCCATGAATCAAGGCAAATTGGAAGTGGTCAAACAGGAGATGACAAGAGTGAACATCAGCATTCTAGGAATCAGCGAACTAAAATGGATTGGAATGGGCGAATTTAACTCAGATTACCATTATATCTACTACTGTGGGCAGGAATCCCTTAGAAGAAATGGAGTACCCATTATGGTCAACAAGAGTCCGAAATGCAGTACTTGGATGCAATCTCAAAAACGACAGAATGATCTCTGTTTCCAAAGCAAACCATTCAATATCACAGTAATCCAAGTCTATGCCCCAACCAGTAACGCTGAAGAAGCTGAAGTTGAACAGTTCTATGAAGACCTACAAGACACTTTTTAGAACTAAAATTCACTCAAAAAAGATGTCCTTTTCATTATAGAGGACGGGAATGCAAAAGTAGGAAGTCAAGAAACACCTAGAGTAACAGGCAAATTTGGCCTTGGAGTATGGAATGAAGCAGGGCAAAGGCTAATAGAGTTTTGCCAAGAGAATGCACTGGTAATAGCAAACACCCTCTTCCAACAACACAAGAGAAGACACTACACATGGACATCACCAGATGATCAATACCGAAATCAGATTGATTATATTCTTTGCATCCAAAGATGGAGAAGCTCTATACTGGAGCTGACTGTGGCTCAGATCATGAACTCCTTATTACCAAATTCAGACTTAAATTGAAGAAAGTAGGGAAAACCACTAGACCATTGAGGTATGACCTAAATGTTGTGTTAATTTCAAGTAAATATATTTCAATTAAAAAAAAAAAAAGACAGACCTGCCAAAAGCACTGTGATATTGGCATAACAACAGATACAGGGACTAATGGAATAGAGTTAAGATCCCAGAAATAAACCCTCACATTTATGGTCAATAAATTTTTTTTATACAAAGTTAAAAGCACGTTGTATTTCCTTCCTGACCACTTGCCCAGTCCCCATCTCATCGAGAGAGACAAGCTTCATCTAAATTATTTTATCTGATTGATGACTGTCATTTATAACTTTATTGCTACTTCTGTCTTGGGTATTTCTTTGAAAAAGATGTATGGATTCATTACATATTCTTATGTATTGTCTATAGATTATAAGATAAAGTCAAGCATATATCAGCTGATAGTTTTTGTTGACCTGTCTTTATACTTAGAAATGTCTCTTAATAGTAGGCTTCCCTGGTGGCTCAGGTGGTAAAGAATCTGCCTGCAATGTAGGAGACCTGTGTTGGATCTCCAGGTCAGAAAGATTCCCTGGAGAAGGAAATGGCAACCCACTCCAGTATTCTTGCCTGGAAAATTTCATGGACAGAGGAGCTGGCTGGCTATAGTCCATGGGACATGACTGAGCAATAGAATTGGACACAATTGAGTGACTATCACTCACTCACTCAATTTTAGACAGGAGTGCCAGGACTATTCAAAGGGGAAAGGACAGTCTTTCAACAAATAGTATTGGAAAACAGGATATTCACATGCAAAAGAATGAAGTTGGACCTTTTCCCTTATACTATGTGCAAAAATTAACTCAAAATGAATCAAAGATAAATCTAAATTTAGCAAGAAAAGCAGAGATCAATATGAACAATCACATTTTTCAATATCATATTGAAAGACATGTTTTAAAATGGAACAAATAGAAAGCTATCCTAGATTTTTGGATAGTTAGACATAATAGCATAAAATGATCGCTTGTCCCCAAAATTAGTATATACATTTAATGCAATTTAAATTAGTGTTCTACATTTTTTTGGCTACGTGGTATGTGGGATCTTTGTCCCTGAGCAGGGATTGAACCCAGACCCCCTGCAGTGGAAGCTCGGAGTCTTAACCACTGGAAAGCCAGGGAAATCTCTAAATTTCCTCTTTTAATAGCTTTAAATGATTCTAATGCTTATCTCAAATAATACAAGTCTGGGATTAGTGAAAATATACAAAAAAGAATCGTGAAGGGGCCTCACTTTTCAAGAAGGAGCCACTGTAAGAACACTGTAATCACAGCAATTTGGTATTGGGAAAGAATTAGACCTGCAGATTTATGCAGCTGAATTAAGAATATCAAGTTGGGTTCCTATCTATTTTAGGATTTAATATATGACACATGCCGAGTGTCGATTTAGCAGAAAGGGGCTGTACTAAGTAATGGCAGGTGCCAGCACAAAGTTCACTACCCACCCAGAAGAAAATACAACTGGCTTTATCTCTTATGCTAGTCTCCAAAATATAAATTCCAGAAGGATCTAACTCTTAAATGTAATAAATTTGTTGTTGTTGTTATGTTCAGTCACTAAGTCGCGTCCAACTCTTTGGGACCTCATGGACTGTAGCACACCAGGCTTCCCTGTCCTTCACAATCTCCCCAAGTTTGCTCAGATTCATGTCCACTGAGTCAGTGATGCTATTTAACCATCTCATCCTCTGCCCCCCTCTTCTCCTTTTCTTACAAGATTTTTATTATGTTTTTTGTTAACATAATAAAAATATTGTCAGAAAATTTTAAAAATGAGAAGACTCTCTTAACCAAGACTGGAAACCTAGAAGTTATGACAGGAATAATAGGCATATTTGACTCAATTAAAAATGTAAATATATGAATGCCAAAAGATGCTGGAGACAAAGCAAAGAAACAGAGAACAGATTTAGAAAAAAATATTTACAGTTACATCCCTGGCAGTCCAGTGGTTAAGACTCCACTGGTTAAGTGGAGTGGTTAAGCTTCCAATGCAAAGGGCCGTGGTTTCAATCCCTGGTCAGGGAACAAAGATTCCACCTGCAGGTGCAGTGCAGTGTGGTCAGTAAAATATTTTTTCAAAAAAGGAAGAAAAATATTTACAAAGCAGAAGGCAAGAGCAGCTTACAGTATATGCGTATATGTTAGTTGCTCAATTGTGTCTGGCTCTTTGCAAACCCATGGATGGTAGCCCACCAGGCTCCTCTGTCCATGGAATTTTCCAGGCAAGTATACTGGAGTGGGTAGCCATTCCCTTCTCCAGGGGATCTTCCTGACCCAGGATCAAACCCCGGTCTCCTGCACTGAGGAGGATTCGTTACCCTCTGAGCCCCTAGGGGCCCAGCAGCTTACTATTGCTCTACAAATCAAGGACAAAGAACTCGATGGAAAAATGAACTGAGCATATAAAGAGGCATTCACAGAAGGAAAATTCCAAATGGCAAAGGAAAAGATGATTAAACTGAAAAGTTAGGAAATGCAAATTAAAAGGATATAGTTCTGCTGCTTTGCTAACTAGTCTGGCAAAAATTTAGAACTTTAGCATCTGTTGGCTGAAGATGATACAGGGACACAGAAGTTTCCATGCATTTTTTGTGGAAATGAGATATGTTACTTAAAAAAAAGCACTCAGCTAATATTTAGCAAAACACAAAATTCTTATATCTTTCAACCCAGCAATTCCAACCCTTAGACACTATGAAAGATTTATTGCAGCAATATTCATATTGGCATTCAACCAAGACCAAAGCAATAACATACAGGTAGCTGAGTTCCACTTGTAGGATATTATATCCATTAAAAAAGAGTGAATTACAGCAATATCAGTTGACTTGAAGAGAGTTCCACGAAGTATTGCTGAGTGAGAAAAGTGCAAAGGTGCATTTGGTACAAACACTTCTAGAAATGAGAAAACAAAACAAAACCCACATCCTGTAATATACATTTGCACATACTTACAATTATATATAGATTTATTCTTGATTATGAGTATTGATAAAATATGAGAGGATACATAGCGGAGTGTTAATCTGGGTTATGGCGGGTGTTGGTGGGAAATACGGGTGAAGTGAGGGAGAAGTCAAGGAAAAAGGACAAAGGAAAATTTAGACCGTATAAAAAACATGGATTATGACCATGTGTTCATTGGGATCTCCAGAACCAATAGTAGGTATAGATATATATTCATATTTTCATATTTGCATGGGCTTCCCTGGTGGCTCAGATGGTAAAGAATCTGCCTGCAATGCAGGAGACCTAGGTTCAGGCCCTGGGTCAGGAAGATCCCCTACAGAAGAGAATGGCAACTCACTCCAGTATTCTTGCCTGGAAAATTCCATGGACAGAGAAGTCTGGCAGGCTATAGTCCATGGGGTCATGGAGAGTTGGACATAACTAAGCAACTAACATTTGCACATTTTTTCACTTCATATTTTATTATATATAATTCTCTTCCTCTATTTCTCTGATTAGGAATTGGTTCACATGATAAGGGAGGCTGGGACATCCGACCATCTGCTGTCTGCAACCTGGAGGCCCAGGAAAGCCAGTGGTCTAGTTCTAGCCAAATCTGAAGGTCTGAGAACCAATGGTGAAAGTTCTAGTCTGCGGTTGGAGACTGATGTTCCAGCTCACACAGTCAGACAGAGCCAGTTCTCCTCCTCTGCTATTTTGTTCTATTCTGGCCCAACGGATTGAGGGAGACCCCCCCACAGTGAGGGGAGCCCTCTTCTTTACTAGCTCTGTTGATTCAAATGCTAATCTCATCCAGAAACACCTTCATGGACACACCCAGAAATAAGGTTTCCTCAAATAACTAGGTGCCCTGTGATTCAGTCAAGATGACACATAAAATTAACCATCAAAGATCATATAGGCATTTATGTAAAATTTTAGATAAGTGACACATCTGAAAAAATTTTCAAACTAAAAAATCTGCCTTGCACTGGGGTGATCGCACCCTAGGGGCAAGGAGCTGGGTGTTTATTCTCCTTCTCCCATCAGTTACTGGCTGAGAAGTAGCTTCTGGAGGCGTTCATTTCCGGCATTCCCTATGCACGGGCTGGATACCCTCCTGTGGTCCCAGGAGGTCTCTGTCAGAGCTGCAGGCATATGCATGAGAGGCCTTCCCTGTGCACAGAGAACATGGAGGGGACGGAGAGGGGCAGAGCAGTGTCTCCTCCGGATATGTTGCAGTTTTGCAACGGCAGGCAAAAATGGGATATTGAGAACACTGAACCATGCTATTTGTGGATAAGACCTATTGATTTTTGGATGCTCACCATGTACTGAATATGGTACCCGACCTGCATGGGCATCATCTGTAGGTGTAACCATCATTACCCCTGTGACAGAGCAAGGAGTATCTCTCCAGTGCTTCCACACAGAAACTCTTCTAAAGAGGTGGAATGTAGATGGAGCCCCTGTGCTGGTGACAAGTAGAATGGAAGGCAGGTGCCTTCTTGAAGAAGATTGCTCAGCCTGACCAGAGGCCCATTTCCCCTAGCACTTTATTCACACCCTTCAAGCCCAAATCCCTGAAGCTGATGTAGAAGCGTGGGCCTTTCTCTCTGCTAGCTACTTTGTATGTGGCCAGTAAAGGATGGTGACACGGCAGGAGATAAACAGGACTTTATAATGTTTGTGTCTAATCAGAGAATAGAAATCTTTTTAAGAAAAAAAAGTTAATTTCACATGAAATAAAAATTTTGAGTGGCTTCCCTGACAATCCAGTGGTTAAGATTCCGTGATACCATCGTAGGGAGGTACAGGTTCGATTCCCCGCTGGAGAACTAAGATACCGCAAGTGATGGGACATGGTAAAAAAAAAAAAAAAAGTTTTTGAAAAGCCTTCACAAGCCCTCCATCTTCAGGAGAGTGTTTTAGGCAGAGCTCAAGTTAACCTACAGCTCGGAAGACCTGCCAAAGTGTGTTTATTCGAACAAATAGAGTAAGCACCAATTAACGCTATCTGACAACAACAGTGAAAGTCCACTCTGCCAAAGTAGAATAAGAAAATTTCAGATAAACTTTAAGATGGCACACTTCAGGATCTCCTGCTTGCCAGCCAGTGCTGCTGTAGCCACTCAGACCATGCCCCCAGTCTCTCTGTTGAGGTGGGGGATCTGGGTCCCAGGGTGTCTGCCCCACTGGCTCTGAATTTCCTGGAGCTAGGCTGCCAAGGGTTTGGATACTGGACTGGAAGGAAGGGCCTGTGTTTGAATGATGTCTCTGCTAATGCTTGGCTCCGTGGCTCGGTTGAGTCCTCAGATTTCTGAGCCTTCGTGGTTCCCCTGTTAAATGGGTACAGCACCTAACCTGAGGGGGACGTCAGGATCAGGTTCATTCCTCCAGGAAGTGTTCACTGACAGTCTCTTTTGTGCGGGCACCTGGCTGGCTCTGGGAAAATAGGGATGGATAATGCAGAAACAGCCCCTGGCCCCATGAAGGCTGATCTTGAGGAAGCCAGGAGGGAAGTAGATGTCATTGGTTGACAAGTAACTGGGGCTATGAGGTCTGGAGGTCTTCCTGAAGGAAGAGGCATCTGATCCGAGAAAGCATAATGGAGGGGGAGACAGAAAGAGCAGGGACCGGCCTAAGAGAGAGCTTGATGGGGGAAAGGATAGAGTCCAGGACATGGTTTGAAAGCCAACAGTCCTTACTTTGTCTCCAGCTCTAGAGGGTGAGTCTCTCTACCTCCTTCCCTCTCTCTCTTATTCTTTCTCTGTTATCCTCTCTCTCTTTCTTCCCCTTCCCCATGGATGATCCTGCTAAAACCATAAGTTAATCTTTACAGCATTTTTCTTAATACTTCATACGATTTCAAGTAAAAATGACTGGAAAAAAATAAAAATGACTGAACATACGTACTAAAAGTTTCTGAGGTTTCTGTAAAAAAAGATATAATAATAATTCAAACATTTATTATTATGAACTAATATATCATAAGACTATGTCAACAACAAATAAAAATAATCTCTACCCGATTCAGACCTCCGATAGAAAAAAGAAAAGAATAAAAGGAAATAAACACATTAAATGTAAGTTAGAAGCCAATGATTGAGAAATAATACTGGATACATTTAACATTTAGAATTACCATTCTTAAAATGAAAAGATAAAACATACAAAGTTGATAACTGTTTCATAACAAATATTCCAGATGGAAAAATTTTTCTTTCATTTTGCATCGATCTTGGTCAAATTGTTGAATGGGCGTCCACAAGCGTCTTCAACTAGGGAGTACGCATTCCTTTGTGAAAGCTCAGTTCCTTAATCAGGAAAATGTTTTGTCTACTAGTCCTGATTTTGGTTTTGCTGTTGAAATCAATACTGTTAATTCAGATCAGTTTCTGGTTTCCTCTTGGAGTATTACATAACATCCACATCTTTTTTTTTTCTCTCTCTCTCTCATCTTGAAGTAGTCACAAAGAACTGTAGCCTACCATGAATATTTAAAATACTAGGCTACTGTGAACACTGTTGGGTAGTATTTGAATAATGTAACATTTGGGTCTTCCAGCAAGATTAGCAGAACTACACAAAATCCCTTGGTGAAATGACCAAATTAAGAACTTATTTTACTTCCAAAAGGTGTTATTTCTTGAACACTATTCACAAAATTTGTATAAAGAATGCAAGCCTATAAATTTATTCATTTATATTTTAGTTGCCAGAATGATTCATTCATATGGAAAACTGGTCAACCTTAAAAAGGAATGAAATTCTGATACATGCTACAACATGGACAAATTTTAAAAACATTATTCTAAGTGAAATTGTGTGTGCATGTGTGTGTGTGTGTGTGTGTGTGTGTGTGCGCGCACGCTCAGTTGTTTTCAACTCTTTGCAACTCCATGGACTATGGCCAGCCAGGCTCCTCCGTTCATGGAATTTTCCAGGCAAGAATACTGGAGTGGGTTGCCATTTCCTCCTCCAGAGGATCTTCCCAACCCAGGGATTTAACCCATGTCTCTTGTGTCCCCTGCACTGGCAAGAGGATTCTTCACCACTAGCGCCACTTCCTAGCAGTCCGACTACAAGGAGATGCAATCAGTCCATCCTAAAGGAAATCAGTCCTGAATATTCACTGCAAGGACTGATGCTGAAGCTGAAACTCCAACACTTTGGCCACCTGATGTGAAGAACTGACTCATTTGAAAAGACCCTGATGCTGGGAAAGATTGAAGGCGGGAGGAGAAGGGGAGGACAGAGGATGAGATGGTTGGATGGCATCACCCACTCAATGGACATGAGTTTGAGTAAACTTTGGGAGTTGGTGGACAGGGAGGCCTGGCGTGCTGCAGTCCATGGGGTCACAAAGAGTTGGACATGAGCGAGCGACTGAACTGAACTGAACTGAGCGCCACCTGGGAAGCCCAAGCCATATGCAAAAGGACAGATATTCTATGATCCGACTTGTACGAGGCGCGTAGAGCAGTGAGATTCTTAGAGAGAGAAAGCAGAAAAGCGGCAATCAGGGTCTGGGGAGGGGGCACTGGGGAGTTAGTGTTTAGTGGGTACAGAGTTTATGTTGGGGATGGTGAAGAGACTTGGGAGACGGAAAGTTGAGATAGTTGCACAACAAAGTGAATGACAATGTCACTACTGCACACTCAAAAATGGTTAAATGGTCAATTTTAGGCGATGTGTATTTTACCGTAACTTAACAAAAAATGACTCACTGTTATTAGCTAGGACCATGAACCATGACTCACATATGGTAACAGCCATTAATACAAGAAGCAAGACTGACTTCATCATGACTTCTCGCTTTCATAGTCCTACTTCTGCTTTTTGTTTTTAACTGACATTGGTGAGTTCTTCTGAAGCAGAATCGTTAAGCCTTAACTGTTGAGGCAGAGTTATAATACCTTTTTTTTCCTGATTTTTTTTCAGAATCAAGTCCAGCCATGAAATTTGTGGGGCCTGATACAAAATGAAAATGCAGGGCCCCGTGTTCAAAAATTAAGAATTTTCAAGATGTCAATGACAGAGCATTAAACTAAGTGCAGGACCCTTCTAAGCTCTGGGCCCTGGCTGCACTGGTCTTACACCCATGATGTCAGCCCTTCTCAGGATTTAGCAAACACAAATTTCCTGAGAAATGCGAAGAAGGCATTCCCCCTGGAGACAGGAGGCGGGAAAGCAGAGCGTGTGGCCCAGTGACTGCAGCAAGCATTGGGCTGCCCCGAGGGGAATCCTCTTGGAAACAAAGCCAAGACACTGTGCAGGTGTGTGAAGGCGCCATCTTTGAGTCACAGAGTTGACCAGTCTTGGAGCTGCTCCACCTCCAGGGAGGTAAGAAGTCCAGTTTATCTGAAGCTTATTCTTTTGTTTCCTGTTATGGTTGCCATTTCCTTCTCCAATGCATGAAAGTGAAAAGTGAAAGTGAAGTCGCTCAGTCGTGTCCGACTCTTAGCGACCCCATGGACTGCAGCCTACAGGCTCCTCTGTCCGTAGGATTTTCCAGGCAAGAGTACTGAAGTGGGTTGCCATCTCCTTCTCTGATTTATAATGCATGCACATCTCGTCTCTTTTTTACATAATTTATTTATTTTGGGTTGTGCAGGGTCTTTCTTGCTGCGCGTGCCACTTTGTCCACTGGGGTGAGTGCTACTGCTTTTCATTGCCGTGCGTGGGTCTCTCACTGCAGTGGCTTCTTTTGTTGGGGAGCGTGGGCTTCCCTGGTAGCTCAGTTGGTAAAGCTGGTAAAGAATCTGCCTGTAATGCAGGAGACCCTGGTTCGATTCCTGAGTTGGGAAGATCCCCTGGAGAAGGGAACAGCTACCCACTCCAGCATTCTGGCCTGGAGAATTCCATGGACTGTATAGTCCATGGGGTCGCAAAGAGTCGGACGTGACTGAGTGACTTTAACACGGGCTTTAGGTGAACAAGCTTCAGTAAGTGCAGCATGCGGGCTCAGCAGTTGTGACACAGAGGGTTTAGTGGGATCTTCCCAGAGCAGGGATCAAACCTGTGTCAAATCACTCTGCATTGGCAGGTGGATTCCCATGCACTGTGCCACCAGGGAAGTCCTGATGCATGTCTTAAAGAAAGGCCCTTTCTCATCCGTGCAGCCCCCTCTAGTTCCCCCCTAATCACTCTCCTTAAAAAACAACTCATATTAAAATTTTTTTTTTCCTTTCAAATGTTTTCTTTTCATGCAAACTCAAATGTGCTGCTTCCGTTTCCTTGGCCCCTACACAGCCTGACTTTCTCCCCCCAACCTCTGCAGAAGGTGCCCCCGAAGTCTGGGATGACCAGCCAACCGCCCAGCCCAGCTGGTATTTTCCTACCCTTGCTGCCATCCACGCTGAGGAGTCCCAGGCCCAGCCGGCAGCCTAGGAACCCCTGGCAAGCAGCCTTTATCCCTACGTTTTTGTTAATGTTTGTTTGCTTTAATGCTTAATTTTTTTTTCGTTTATTTATTTTTTGTCTGCGCAGCTTGTGATGTCTTAGCTCCCTGACCAAGGACTGAATCCAGGCCCGCAGAGCCCTAACTACTGGACCATGGGGAGGTCCCAATTTCTTATTTTTAAAGTTCCAACCTACTGAGAAATTAACACCTTGTCAATCTAGAACAACACTGGCAGTCATTCCTCATGCACTTCGGTAAGTCCCCTAGTTGGTAGAGGAAGGTTTATGCTATAGCATCTCCTCTCCCATGGCCACAAACCAGCTTCCATGATGGGCCCCTGCTGTCCTCGTTCCTTGCCCCATCCCCACCAGCATTCACCTTTCCTACTCCCAAAAGTACAGCTCATGGCAACCTTTTAAAGAAAATTATTTTAATGGGTGTCCCAGCAAATGCACTTTAAAAAAAGCCCTCTCTGAAAACCAGAGCTAATGAAAATGATTTGTGTTCATGGATTCTTTTTTTTTTAAGCCGTCTCTGGGTCAGAAAGGTATTGTTCTGAACGCTTGAGTTTTGTCTCATGTACTTGTTTTCCTTTAGATTTCCTGAGATCTCAAGGAGAGTTCAAGCCCATTTTCCTCAATGAGAGAGCCTCTGAGCTCGGTGGGGCTCAGCTTCCCGGCCGCTTCCTGCCTTGGATTCTTTCCCGTGAACCAGTCATTGCTTCCATGACACTGACAGGGAACGTTCCACAAAGGCCATGAGCCGGATCACAGCCCACCTGCTATGACAACTCTGTGCTGGAAAACACGTGAGCCAGAGAGCTCTTACCCAGAAGAAACATCTTCAGCTCTCAAGATCACAAGACAGAAAACAACAAAATTCTGTAAAGCAATTATCCTTCAATAAATAAATAAATTAATTAAAAAACAATCTCTCACACATCATTAGTGCAGTTTAGAGGAAGTGTTTCTTTACTCCCACTTTGAATTCAGCCAGCATTTCGATGGGTCTGGATCTTATAAGCACAACCATAGCACATGCATTTGGAAAACAGATGTCTGTGTTCCTCTCTTCCAAAGAGGCTATGGAATGAGGGTTCTCATTCTTCAGGATCCGAGGCGCCCAGAGACCTGGGGCCCGGGAGGGCTGCCAGCCCCTGCCCTCTTGTGCCCGCCAGGCCTGCTTCCTCACCACACTGTTGGCCATACCTTAGTCTGCAGCCACCGTCAGTCCTTGCCCCTGTAGCAGCAAGAACCTTCTAGCTACATTCAGGCACTACACACATCCTGTTCCCAGAAGTGTCATTTCCTCAGCCATCTTTGAACCTTTAATCAGATACACTATGTTCTTTCTTTGTTTTTAACTTATTATGTTGGAGTACAGTTGACTAACAATGTTGTGTTAATTTCAGGTGGACAGCAAAGTGACTCAGTTACACATATACATGCATCTCCTCTTTTTCAAATTCTTTCCCCATTTGGATTGTTACATAACATTGAGCAGAGTTCCCTGTGCTATACGATAGGTCCTTGTTGGTTGCTGCTAAGCTGCTAAGTCACTTCAGTTGTGTCCAACTCTGTGCGACCCCATAGACGACAACCCAAGAGGCTCCTCCGTCCCTGGGATTCTCCAGGCAAGAACACTGGAGTGGGCTGCCATTTCCTTCTCCAATGCATGAAAGTGAAAAGTGAAAGTGAAGTCGCTCAGTCGTGTCCAACTCTTAGCGACCCCGTGGACTGCAGCCTACCAGGCTCCTCTGTCCATGGGATTTTCCAGGCAAGAGTACTGGAGTGGGGTGCCATCGCCTTCTCCCCTTGTTGGTTATCCATCTTAAAAAATGTGTATGTATCACTCCTGAACTCCCTAACTATCCTCTCCCCTGACTCTTCCCCCATGGTAACCATTAGTCCGTTCTCCAAGTCTGTGAGTCTATTTCTGTTTGGTAAATAAGCTCATCTGTATAATTTCTTTTTAGATTCTGCACACAAGTGTGTGTGCTGTGTACGAAGTTGCTTCAGTTGTGTCCGACTCTTTGTGACCCTATGAACTGCAGCCTGCCAGGCTCCTCTGTCCATGAGATTTTCCAGGCAAGAATACTGGAGTGGGTTGCCATGCCCTCTTCCAGGGGATCCTCCCCACCTACAGATCGAACCTATGTCTCTTATATCTCTTGCATTGTTTGGCAGGCGGCAGGTGGGTTCTTTACCACTAGCACCACCTGGAAAGCCCCACATACAAGATATATACCATAATTCTCTTTCTCTGACTTCATCAGTATGATAATCTCTAGGCCCATCCATGTTGCTGCAAATGGCATTATTTCATTATTTTTAATGGCTGAGTAATATTCCATTGTCCTAACCTCTAGAGTACTGTGGCTCAGACGATAAAGTGTCTGCCTGCAAAGCGGGAGACCTGGGTTCAATCCCTGGGTTGGGAAGATCCCTTGGAAAAGAAAATGACAACCCACTCCAGTACTCTTGCCTGGAAAATCCCATGGACAGAGGAGCCTAATAGGCTACAGTCCATGGGGTTGCAAGGAGTTGGACACAACTGAGCAACTTCACTAGTTCAGTTCAGTTCAGTTCAGTCGCTCAGTCATGTCTGACTCTTTGGGACCCCATGAATGGCAGCACGCCAGGCCTCCCTGTCCATCACCATCTCCTGGAGTTCACTCAAACTCATGTCCATCAAGTCAGTGATGCCATCCGGCCATCTCATCCTCTGTCGTCCCCTTCTCCTCCTGCCCCCAATCCCTCCCAGCATCAGAGTCTTTTCCAATGAGTCAACTCTTCGCATCAGATGGCCAAAGTATTGGAGTTTCAGCTTTACATCATTCCTTCCAAAGAAATCCCAGGGCTGATCTCCTTTAGAATGGACTGGTTGGATCTCCTTGCAGTCCAAGGGACTCTCAAGAGCAACTTCACTAAAATAAATACTCCATTGTACATATGTACCACATCTTCTTTATCTATCCAATACTTAATTTTCTTGCTCTAAACACCCCATTGACTCCCACTCCTCTTAAAGCAAAACCTGACTTCCTTACAAAAGTGCCATAAAAGGCCAGGATTGGCCAGCTTTCTGATTCCTGGATCATCACTCCCCCCATCCCCCAACCCCACCCCAGGTTCTCTCTCCTGGGATACACTGAACTGCACCCCACCCCCACCCCTGCTGGTGGGCCGTGGTTTGTGTACACCAGTAGAATTATCCTGGTCACAGACATTGGCTGCAGCAGAGGCACATGCCCCCAAATGGTTCAATCCTAGGGCTTTCCTTCCACAGCTTTTCTCCACAGACAAGGCCCTGGACACATGTAGGCTCTGGAGCAGTGGTCCCCAACCTTCGTGGCACCAGGGACTAGTATCATGGAAGATAATTTTTCCATGGACCGGGAGTGGGGTGGGTGGGTTGGGGATGGTTCAGGCAGAAATGTGAGGGACGGGAAGCTGCAGAGGAAGCTTCGCTGGCTTGCCTGCCGCTTACCTCCTGCTATGCGGCCCAGTTCCTAACTGGCCATGAACTGGCCAGTTCTAGAGCGAACCGGGGCAGCTGTGCTGTGACTATAAGAAGGGGCCACCTTGAATGTAGGAGGAGACTAACCTGTGGAGGCCAGACCGGGAACACAGAACCCACATTGCTGGTGACTTCATCAAGTCTCCAGATGAGACCATCCTGAAGCCCACATGTGTTTGATCCACATGGATGGAGACATTCCCTCTGGAAGCGGCTGGCGAGGGACACTGTGTGACTCTCTGTGGCAGGAATCTTGCGTGACAGCTTCTAGAGAGGCCCCAGTTGACCAGCTCCTCACACTATTTCCACATTGTCACAGTACTTACCGCTGTCTGAAGGGGCTCTTTATGCTTTGGGTTGTCAGCTGCTCATGTCTGACCCACTAGAGCAGGGGACTCATCTTTACTTGTTCAAGTTGTTCCTACAGGGGAGGCACACAGTGGGTGCTCAGTGAATAATGGTGCATGCCCGATGACCTGTTCACCAACTCTTTTATTTTGACCAGGCCACGTGGCTCGTGGGATCTTAGTTCCCTGACCAGTGGCCCCTGCAGTGGAAGTACAGAGTCTTAACCACCGGACCACTAGGGAAGTCCCATCACCAAGTGTTTCTTTTCTCTCTGCTGTTGCTGTCCTCACTGCCTGAAACAGTCCCAACCCCTTTTCCCAGCCAACGCTACCCCACTTTCAACTGCAGGTCACTTATCAGATACTCTGAGACCCCTGCCTGGGCCCCCTCCTCAAGCTGTCTTTCCCGAGTCCCAGGGAGAGCCCAACTTACAAGACTGATCGCTCTTGGCAGCAAATGTCAGTTCACATCTCTGGCTCCCCATTCTTCATCCATTTGACAGTTTAGCTGAATACCTACTATGAGACAGGCGGTATGGAGGCTGGGAAAATAGCACTGGGCAAACCACATAAATACTGCAATTCATGGATCTTACATTCTAGTGAGGGAAAGACAGTAACAAGCAAATAAGGAGAAGACATGATCTGACAACTGAATACTCTGAAGCAGAGGAGGGGAGGGGAGGTGGTGGGGGATGAGCAGACAACTGGGGAAGTCAGGGGTGACTTAAAGGGAAAGGTGACATTTGAGCAAAGACTTGAATGAGGTAAGGGAGTAAGCCAAGTAACTAAATACTGAGGTATAAATTTGAGAAACCTCAGCATGTGAATGGTATTTAAAGCCATGAGCTTCTAGGGCATCATGAAGGGAGTAATTGTGGATATACAGGTGGAGTTCAGGACCGAACCTGGGGCCTGGGAAGGTTTAGAGGTATGGACAAGAGGAGCAACCCATAAAGGAGATAAGGAGCAATGGGAAAGCTGGAAAGAAATCAGGAAAGCCTGGTATCCTAGAAACCAAGACAGGAGAGTTTCAAGGTAGGAAGTAACCAACCATGCCAAATGCCACGGACAAAAGGTTTGAGAAGTGGCCATTGGATGAAGAATATGGGGGTCACTGGTGACTTTGATAAGGGGGCAGAGAATGAAACTGCTAACATGTTGGGATGAATATGTGAAAAGCTGTATGTATCAAGATGCTCTTTGTGGCACTGTTTGTAAGATGGGAAATCTGGAACTTGAATATTCAACAAGAAGAAATTGGTTGTGGCAGATAAGGTACATATAAGCAACAAAACACTATTAGCCATTAAAATAGTGCTCTAGAATGTGAGAAGTGTTTGATTTATGCTACTAAATGAACAAGCTGGTCACAGAACAACATACACATTATGAACCTATTTTCGTATTTGATATGTGTTAGTTGCTCAGTCCTGCCTGAACTCTTCGAGATCCCACTGTCCATGGATTTCTCCAGGCAAGAATGCTGGAATGGGATGCCATTTCCTCCTGCAAGGGATCTTCCCCATCCAGGGATTGAGCCTGTGTCTTCTGCATTGCAGCCAGATTCTTTACCACTGAGCCACCAGAGACGCCCTGTTTGATAGCACAATAGAAGATAAAGCATGGGTTGGCAAACATTTTTTGTAAATGGCCAGACAGTAAATGTTTTAGGCTTTGTGGGCATTCAGCTTTAACGTGGAAGGAGTCATAGACAAAATGTCAATGAACGAGATGGTGGCTATGTTCCAATAAAACATTATTTATGGACCCTGAAATTTGAATTTCATGATTTCCATGTATCATGAAATATTCTATTTATGTCTCCCCAAGCTTTAAAGTCCAGTGTTCTTGCCTGGAGAATCCCAGGGACGGGGGAGCCTGGTGGGCTGCCGTCTATGGGGTCACACAGAGTCGGACACGACTGAAGTGACTTAGCAGCAAGCTTTAAAAAGAGTATAAAGACCATTCTTTGCCCACTGAGTGCAGGAAAACTAGAATAGGATTGGATTTGATCTGCAGGCCATAGTTTGCCTAGCTATTCATTCCCTGCACCGTGTGTGTTTCCTTGTTGTTGCTTGTTTCCCAAAACACTTACTCTTTAATAGACTAGATAATTTATTTTAAAAATACATTTACTGTTTGTGATCCACACCCCTCTTTTCCCTCTCAGCCTCCAAGAATTCAAGCTCCAGGAGCTGCAAGTTATTTTATTCACTGATGTATCCCAGGCTCCTAGATAAATGCATGGGACACGGTAGCAGATTATTAAAGTTGTTGAATGTATGAATGAATAATATATTAATCAATCCTAAAATAAATCAACTCTGATTATTCATGGGAAGGACTAACGCTGAAGATGACAACTCCAATACTTTGGCCACCTGATGAGAAGAAAAGACACTGATGCTGGTAAAGTCTGAGGGCAAGAAAAGGGGAGGGCAGAGGATGAAAAGGTTGGATAGCATCACTGACTCAATGGACATGAGTTTACGCAAACTCCAGGAGATAGGGAAAGACAGAGAAGCCTGGCAGTTCACGGGGGTCACAAAGAGTCGACACGACTTAGACGTCCGAACAATACCAACTCGTATAATTAGCAACCTAATATACAAAACAACAAACCTATAAACCTTCTTCCGTGAGCCCCCAACCCTAAGAAAGTCCACAACTTCAGAGGATCCTGGCGCCCACTTCTCGAAATCCGCCCCTAAACCCCCCAGCCGAGCACGCGCAGTTCACTCCCCGAGACGCAGCCTTGACGCCACTAGGAGACGCCCAAGCAGCCGCCCGCTAGGCACAAACACCAGTCCCACGTGACCGGTGTCGCACCCGGTGAGCGTCACGTGACGGACTCAGTTTTCCTCCAATCGTTGCACACGTTATGGGGATTCCACCCAGGACCTGACCTGAGTCTTAAAACAACCTATGCCCCCGCCAGCCAAACTGGCCAGCTCCGTCAGCAAGCTGGGCAGCGGTGTCTCTTAAGAACCTACTCGTAAAGCCGCTTCGGGGAAGACCGGGCCCACAACGTGCTCAATCCCGGAAGTGACGGCTCCCAGAGGGGCCGGAAGTGGCAGTGGAGGGAGGGAAGATGGCGGAGGTGGTGAGTCCGGTGCCCGGGGCGGGGCGGAGGGAGCCAGGGGAGGTGGGTAGAGCCCGAGGCCCCCCAGTAGCCGACCCTGGCGCCGCGCTGTCTCCCCAGGGGGAGATAATCGAGGGCTGCCGCCTGCCCGTGCTGCGGCGGAACCAGGACAACGAAGATGAGTGGCGTGAGTGACGTCGGGGGGCGGGGCTAAGGAACCTGAGGGCGAGGGGCGGGGGGAGAGTCAACCGAACCCCGGGGAGGGGGTGGGGCCTCTAGAATTCTGGAGCGGGCGGGGCGCAGATACTCAGGAGGGGCGTGGCTTTTAGCCTTTAGAACTGGACAGGGCAGGGCTTGAAGAGGGGATGGCACTTGGTGACTAACCGGGGCTTGTGAGAGCGGTTCCAAGTGCTGGGGCTTTAGGGTTCGGGCCTGGTGGTGGAGTGCGGGTCGTAGGAGGGTGGAGCTTCATGGCCTGGCCCGTCTAAGGCCCTTGCCTTTGCTGTTCCCACAGCACTCGCTGAGATTCTGAGCGTGAAGGACATCAGTGGCCGGAAGCTTTTCTACGTCCATTACATTGATTGTGAGTTCTGGACCGGGATGAGGTGGGGCTGGAGGGTTGGGGGGCAGCCTCTGGCTGCCCTTCCTGAGCCATACCCACTGCTGCAGTCAACAAACGCCTGGATGAATGGGTGACCCACGAGCGGCTGGACCTGAAGAAGATCCAGTTCCCCAAGAAAGAGGCCAAGACCCCCACCAAGAACGGGCTTCCTGGGTCCCGACCCGGCTCTCCAGAGAGAGAGGTGGTGAGTAGGTCCCCTGCTTCACCTCTTCTCTCCTGCCTACTTTTAAAATCTCTTGGCCTCAGTGGCTCCCAGATGGGCAAGAGGCTGTGCCCTCCCACCCTGGCTTCAACTTGTAAAGGATGGGGGCCAAACTGCAGATGTAGTTCCAGAGTCCACTGACTGTACCTGTGTCCTTGAGAGGGCAGAGGGTGGGGTTTGATCACTCCATGCCGAGGGGGCCCTACTCCCCTTCCCCATCCCACCACCAACCCAGCCCCAGAGGAAGACCCTGGACCTATCTCTACAGCCGGCCTCCGCCCAGGCCAGCGGGAAGACCTTGCCAATCCCGGTTCAGATCACACTCCGCTTCAACCTGCCCAAGGAGCGGGAGGCCATTCCCGGTGGCGAGCCTGACCAGCCGCTCTCCTCCAGCTCCTGCCTGCAGCCCAACCACCGCTCAACGGTACCCTCAGCAATTCCAGGGACCTTGCTTTCCTCTCAGGTCCCGCCTTCTCTACCTTCTGACCCACCTGTCCTGGTTTCTCTCTGCAGAAACGGAAGGTGGAGGTGGTTTCACCAGCAACTCCAGTGCCCAGCGAGACTGCCCCGGCCTCAGTTTTCCCCCAGGTGAGTCCCCCAAGCCATCTCTTCTGCCCTCCTACCCTCTGGTAGCCCCTTTTGGGCTCACCTCACAGCCACCCCTTCTGTCCCTCCCGTATCATTTGCAGAATGGATCAGCCCGGAGGGCAGTGGCAGCTCAGCCGGGGCGGAAGCGGAAATCGAATTGCTTGGGCACTGATGAGGTAGGTCTGGGGGAGGAGGGAAGCTGGGTGAAATGAAGGGGACATAAGGAGGGCACGGGGTTTAGTGACTGCTTTAAAAATGAACAAGGGGTACTGGGCAGAAAGGGTGCTGGAATTAGGAGTGAGGCGGCACCGATTGAGGTCCCGCGCTAGGCGCTCTTTTTCACCTTCCAGGTGAAAACCATCCAAGTCTTGGTTTCCTCAGTTGGCAAATGGGGATTACAGTGCCCCTCCTAAGGGGGCCACTGTTAGGTGGACACGGAAGCCTGCGGAAGGGCTGTGAGCTGTAGAGTGTGCTGCTTGAGTTGTCTTCTGTAACCTGGTATCTTTCACGGGCCCTGGGCAGGACTCCCAGGACAGCTCAGATGGAATCCCGTCCGCTCCTCGCATGACTGGGAGCCTGGTATCTGACCGGAGCCACGACGACATCGTCACCCGGATGAAGAACATCGAGTGCATTGAGCTGGGCCGGCACCGCCTCAAGCCCTGGTACTTCTCCCCGTACCCTCAGGAGCTCACCGCGCTGCCTGTCCTCTACCTCTGCGAGTTCTGCCTCAAGTATGGCCGAAGCCTCAAGTGTCTGCAGCGTCATTTGGTATGGGGAATCCCAGGGGTCACCCTCCTAGCAGCCCCCACCCCCCACCTCAGCCCCTGTGCCTGATTCTCCTGTCTTCCTCAGACCAAGTGTGACCTGCGACATCCTCCCGGCAACGAGATCTACCGCAAGGGCACCATCTCCTTCTTTGAGATCGACGGACGTAAGAACAAGGTCAGTGGCCGAGGGGCAGTGGGAAGGCTTTGGTGCCGGGAGTCTGGGGGAGTCGAGTGAGTAGCTGCTTCCAGCTCAGGAAGACACTGACCGTTACAGCTGACAGATCTCTTCACCGCATTTACTGCATTCCTGCCGTAGGGCGGGTGCTGGTAGATACAGAGTGACCAGGAATTTGACAAAATCTCTGTTCTCTGAGAGCTCACAGGGGAAGACAAACAGGCCAGTAGCAGTTTGGATCCCACTGTGATATGTTTCATGAGAAAAGTGGGCTGTCAGGATCCTGGGGTGATCAGCAAGGCTTCAGAGAGGAGGTAACCTCTGAACCTTGACACAGGGGTAGGGTGGGCACAGGAATCCCCAGCAGTGGGTTCTGAAGGGCAGGAGTGGGTGTCCTGGCAAAGCCCAGAGACCCTGCAGGTTCAGTTCCAGACCACTGTGATAAGGTGAACGTTGAAATAAAGCAGTCACGCAAGTTTTTCTGGTTTCCCAGACTATGTAAGTTATATTTATGTTGTGCCATAGTCTACTAAGGGTGCAATAACAGTATCTAAAGAAAATTACAGTGGTAATCTCAAGAATCACTGATTACTGTAACAAATACAATAATAATGAAAAGGTTTGGAATATTATTGCGAGAATTATGAAAAGGTGACAGAGATGCAACATGAGCAAATGCTGTTGGGAAAATGGCACTGATAACTCAAGGCAGGGTTTGCCACAAACCTTTGTTAAAAAGCAATCTCTGAAAGCCAGTAAAGTGAGGTGTGCCTGTGCAGACAGCGAGCATCGAAGAGCTGTCCTTCCAGCTGGAGTGCAGACAGGATGAAGGCAGGCTCTGTTACAAGGACAGAGTTCAGGTGGTGGGACTGAGGTCAGCTGGGAAGGGGAACGCTACAGGTCTGGGGCTTCACATCTGCCTTATTCTGGCTGTGGGGAGGAAGAAGGGAGTAGCCTGCAAGGACCTTCAAGAGTGAAAGGCCTCCATCCCTGGGTCCTGGAGGGTGGGGAGGGAAGGACAATCACTGACTGGCAGGAGAGAGCTCTGGCTTGAGTGCTGGGGGAGCTTAAGAGAAAGATGCTATTTTAACCACCGTTAACTGTGTTAGGTGCGGGCTTGGGTATCCCAAGTGGCCACGCCTGCTGCTGCTGCTGCTAAGTCACTTCAGTCGTGTCCGACTCTGTGCAACCCCATAGACGGCAGCCCACCAGGCTCCTGTCCGTGGGATTCTCCAGGCAAGAACACTGGAGTGGGTTGCCATTTCCTTCTCCAGTGCATGAAAGTGAAAGTGAAGTCGCTCAGTCGTGTCCAACTCTTAGCAACCCCTTGGACTGCAGCCCACCAGGCTCCTCCGTCCGTGGGATTCTCCAGGCAGGAGTACTGGAGTGGGGTGCCATTGCCTTCTCCGAGCCTAGCAGCTGCTTAAAAAGCCTCTGGTGATATGCAGGAGAGTTGTGAGCATGGAGTACAGTAGCAAGATGAATTTTACTGGGCCAGCCCTTGAGAGACCCCAGACTTCTTCACCCATGTTGTAGACAAGCCGATGTGTTTTCAGGACGTGTGACTGGGGAAGAGAGTACTGTGGCTTTTTGACAGCCAGACTCCTGAGACTGTCACACAGGCAGAGCTTTTCTCATAAGCCTTGGTCAGTCTTCCTGGTCACACATCAGTTTGCTGACTGGTAACTGGCAGAGGGCAGTGGAGGCCTCCAGGCTAGTGAGGTGGAGGTGCGGGGAGTAGGGGCACACCTGCCCAGCTCACCGGAGGTCGGTGCCTGAACACCGTCACAGCTGGGGCAGGGGCTCCTGCACGCTGAGAAGGGCTCATGCCTAGGGACAGCCTGGCCCATGGATGGGTTCAGGCCTCAGGGAGGAAGGCTTACCCCTTTCAGCCTGGGGGACAAAGAAGCTCCAGGCTGACACCAGCCTGACGGCCACACTCCAGGAGAGCTACCCGGGGTGGTGACAGACCTTGTCTTTTGCAGAGTTATTCCCAAAACCTGTGTCTTCTGGCTAAGTGTTTCCTCGATCACAAGACGTTGTACTATGACACAGACCCTTTCCTCTTCTACGTCATGACAGAGTACGACTGCAAGGGCTTCCATATAGTGGGCTACTTCTCCAAGGTGAGCGCTCCTGCAGGCGGTCCCTCAGTCCCACCCTGAGCTGGGTCCCTCCCCTCACGCTCACTCCGGCCTGGCTTTTCCAGGAAAAGGAGTCCACGGAAGACTACAACGTGGCCTGCATCCTGACCCTGCCCCCCTACCAGCGCCGGGGCTATGGCAAGCTGCTGATCGAGTTCAGTGAGTACTCACGCTGCTGGCCCGGGGTCGGGGCGGGAGCAGGCAGGCCCAGGCCCCGGGGCTGCACATACGGACACACGGGGCTGCCATGTTCCCAGCTCTGGCCTTTGCAGTCCAGTCACCGGGGAAACTGGCCAGAAATAAAGGTGGGCCCCTCCCAAGGTTCTCTCCGTTCTGGGGTGACTCCCCTGCTCGTCTGCACTAGGCTCTCAGTCCCTCATAGTTCCTTGGCCATGGTGCTGAGCACCACTCAGCCTGACTCATCAGCCCCTGCCCAGGGCCATGGGCAGAAGCTGAGTGAGCCACTCTTGCTCAGCTGTCTGGTCCTGTGCAGTTGTACACGTTGCTAGGCAAGGACCTGTGGCTCATTTCCCCACTTGTCACCTGAGCCTTGCGGACAGTGGATGTCACATCAACATGATTCACAGGGGATCTGGCCTCTGCCCCTTGTCACATGTGAACTCCACACTGGCCCCCAAGGTCCCCTTCACTGCCCAGCCTCCTCCCCTCATTCTGTTCACCTCACCGTTCACTGCACCCTTGGGATAACCAAGCTCTGACCTGGGAGATGAGGAGGGAGCCTTGGCTCCCTGATGAAGGCGTGGAGGCCTGACTTGATCACGGGTCACCTTGAGAAATTTTATTGGTAGAAAGATGCCAAGATTGCGTCATGTCTTCAGGAAGCCCTCTGCCTGGCAGGGCAGGAGGATGCTTAGGAAACTCAGCTTAAGCCTTGGAGCTCAGACCCAGTGGAGACGGGATGTGTGTGGGGCCACCAAGGAGACGTGCTCGTTGTGCCTGGCAGGAGCAGACAGGATACCAGAAGCACCAGTCCAGGCAGCTTCTGAGGGCGGGGGTGTTCACTGGGAGGGGCCAGGAGTCCCTGTCGCTAAGGAGGCAAGCATGGCCTCCAGCTGATCGGTCAGGACTCTGCACGCCGGCCCAGCAAAGCTCAGTGAGAACTCCAGTGTGCCCCTTCTCTCTTCCCTGCTTCCTGCCTCCAAAGCAGAGGCCTCTCTGTCCTCCCCACCAGGCTGTTAGGTGGAAGTCACAGGAGGCTGGGCAAGAGGGTCAGACTGGCTAATAAAGACGTATCAAGGGGAAAGCAGAAAGGCTACGCTCCAACACAAGGCTTGTGATGAGTGAGGGTGAAGGGCTTCTAGAAATAGTGGAGACATCTCAGGGCCCTGATGGGAAAAATGAAGACTCTGTCCAACAGATGTGAAACCACTCAGGGTTTTGCAGGGCCTGAGGGTCTCACCAGGAACTGCCTGCCAGTGCCCAGTGGTGACCCAGGTAGAGAAGGGCAGAGCAGTAGAATTGGGAGGGCGAGAGCCCTGGCAAAGGCAGTTACAGCTGAGGAATGGCCTCCTCTGACTGGGAAGTGCTTTGGCATCGCTCTGCTTACTTCCTCCCAGCCACCCAGCCTGGTCTTAGAGCCGCTGATTCTTCTCTGCTCACAGCTGGGGGACTGTTGTGACTGAGAATCTGAGCATCCTCAGGCCTGGACTAGAGGTGGGGCCTGGCCCACTCTTCTCCTCATATACCCAGACAGAGTCTGGTAGGACCGAGGAAAACTGGAGGCACTTTCATTCCATAAGCCATTCTCTGCACTTCCCTGTCCCACCTGTAAGCCCTTGCTGGCTCCTGGTGACTGTAGCTTCAGCGCACAGCTGAAGAGTAGGCGTGCTAGTCCTTTACGATGAAACTAAGGCACCGAACAGACAAGCTACATACCCCGACCACAGAACCACCACGTGGCAGGCCCGAGACAGGACCATGCAGTCTGCCCGGTAGCCTGCGTTCTTAAGACACTAGTGACATAATACTGTGATCGTTTATCCACTTCCTCCTGCTCCACTGCTTTAGGCTATGAACTCTCCAAAGTGGAAGGGAAAACGGGGACCCCTGAGAAGCCCCTCTCGGACCTTGGCCTCCTGTCCTACCGAAGCTACTGGTCCCAGACCATCCTGGAGATCTTGATGGGGCTGAAGTCAGAGAGCGGGGAGAGGCCACAGATCACCATCAAGTGAGCCTGGCCCTGCCTACCCGGGGGTGCATGGCATGACCTTCTGTTCTCGGGCTTTCTCACTCCTTGGGGCCTGGGGAAGAGATGGAGGCCCCCGGGGGATCTGATCTTTGCCCTCCCACAGTGAGATCAGTGAAATTACCAGCATCAAGAAGGAGGATGTCATATCCACTCTGCAATACCTCAACCTCATCAACTACTACAAGGTAGGGAGGCAGGCAGGGGGAGACAGGTGTGTGCAGGGATGCCGAGTGCAGGCCTGCGTGGGCTGACCTGCCTGGCCCCATCTCCTGTCCAGGGCCAGTATATCCTCACCCTGTCGGAAGACATCGTGGATGGGCACGAACGGGCTATGCTCAAACGGCTTCTTCGGATCGACTCCAAGTGTCTGCACTTCACTCCCAAGGACTGGAGCAAGAGGGGAAAGTGGTGACCGGACACTGCCCTGGGAATGCCGGCAAAGGCAGCAGAACTGAAGCTGGCAGCCATCCCGCCCCCAGCGGGGTCTCCAAGAGGCACACCAAGGGAGACAGGGCTGAGGACCACTCCAGAAGGAGAGGACGGGCCTGGTCAAGGCCGGCTGGTGCCCAGCACCAAGGCGAGCTCAGGGCTCAAGGCAGCTCCACGGTCAAATGGCTGCAGGCCCAGGCCTGCTGTGAACCAGGGACCAGAGGGAGCCAGGCAGCTGTGTACAGTGAGATGGGGGTGGGGGTACCTTGTACAGAGGACTGGCAGCTGTACAAATTTCTTTTGTAAAGTAGGAGCTGGGGTGTGGTGGGAACTGGCTGCAAAATTCTGGCCTCTTCTGCCCCATTGCCCCCTGGCAATAAATTGTTTCTAGAGGTCAGAGCTACGGAAGGTTCTTGTGGGAGAAGGGGCAGTGTTGGCAGACTCACAGGTTCTGTGAAAAGCTCCTTTATTGGGTGAAGGACTCTGGCTTCACACTGAAGAGGTTTCCTGGGGTTTGGGGTTCGGTGGCTTTCAATGTCAAGCTCTGGTTCTCAGTCTTCGGGTACCTGTGCGTGAATCTGCAACAGGAATCACCTCTATTATTGGATTTCTGCAGTATAGTGACTTGGTGGCCCAGATATTCAGAATCATAGCCCTTCTAGAAGGCCAGAGAAGTGTGCTGAGGAAGCCATGCTGTCCCTACCCAGTCTAATCCTCCAGTCAGACTGGGTCTCCATCTGCCCCAAGGTTCGCCCCAGCCCCAAATTAACTCCGGCGGGGCGGGGCGGGGGCGGTGTTAGATAAAGCCTGGGAAGAAAGCCCATCCATCTACTCACCGCTGCAGCGAGGCTGGGCCAGCTTAGGGCCCCACGCAGTTTGGCATCCGGACCAGGGATAGATTCCAGGCCCCACACGGTGAAGCTGCTGAAACTGGCTGTGGCTCCCATAAAGCGGTCCTGGGGACGGGAAGGGGCCCCGGCTCAGCATCCGGGCTGCGGTTCCCACCCGCGCTCCCTTCCAACCCTATCCCCTAGTGCTCACGCAGTCCCGCTCCAGCGCCTCTGGGGGTTCCAGCAGTTCCTGCTCCTGTCGCTCGTGGTCATCCTGCTTCCCCATCAACACCTCTGCCTTCTCTTCTGTCACCACATATCCCACGAAGCCGGGCGGCACCACCACCTCCTCGCCACGTAGACTACGGCCCCGAAACGACGCTTCTAATCCTGGAGGAGGCAGGCGCAGGGAGGGCCTTAGTGAGGGTCTGATCCAGGCCTAAGGGAGCAAGCCCGGCAGCGGGCCTCCCGCCGCCTCCGGTGGACCACGATCCCCAGGAGGCCTGGCGCCGTTCCTGGCGGAGGAGAGCGCGATGCCGGCGCGGGGGCTGCTGGGAGCCGTAGTCCGGCCGCGAGCGCTCACCGTCACGACCCATACGGATGGCTGGGGTGAAGAAGCGCCCCACCGGCGTGGGCCGGTTAACCGGGACCTCGCAGGGAAGAAGGTGCAGCGAGGCGGGGGCGGGATCGCGCAGCGTATCAGGGCGCAGGTGGACGCGGCGTTTGTCGATGGTTTCCTCGTAGCTATTCTCCATAGTCCGTCACGACTCTGCAGCTCGCAGGCTGAGGCCAAAGCTGGCGCGTAAAGCGCGCGGAGCCTGTCGGGGGCAGTCAGCGCAGAGCCTCGTGGGAAGCGTAGTTCTTCTCTGAGGCGTCTCTGTAATCCTGCCTCGCGGCGTTCCAGTCCCAGGGTTTTTTTTCCCTTGAATTCCCCGCCCCCGCCCCCGCCCGAAATACATTCTTACTGTTAAAAAACGATCTCTAAGAGTACACTTTTTACATTGATTAGTACAAAGTGTTGTGCTTTGTTTGTGGTGTGTGCAAAGAAGGGATATCAACCATTCTTCACCTGTGAAGATATTTTATCCGAGTTTGTCTTCCAAACCTGTATATTGGTCATTTTTATTACAGAGAAGAGTTTTATTTATTTATTTTTTAGTCACATATTCAATGTATCTGCCTTTTCTTTTCAGGCCTAGTTTTCACAGTACTCTTTCCTTGTTCATTTCTTAAAGTTAGTCGCACAGTCGTGTCCGACTCTTTGCGATACCAAGGACTGTGGCCCGCCAGGCTCCTCTGTCCATGAAATTCTCCAGGCAAGAGTACTGGAGTGGGTTGCCATTTCCTTCTCCAGGGGATCTTCCCACCCCAGGGATCTAACCCGGGTCTCCTGCATTGCAGGCAGATTCTTTACCAACTGAGCTACTAACTCTTCTCTAATGTTAATATGTCTGGATACCCAACTTAGATAGATTTTGACAAGTACTCTCATAAAACGAACTCATACAAAACTGGTAATTAAGATTGAAATTGCATTTAATTTATAGATTTGAGAAAGAGAAAAACATCCTTAGACTTCCAAGATCTGGCTTTGGTGGTCTGTTGAACAGGAACAATTTCATAGAATATCTGACGAGGTCACTCTGATGTGAGTGACGAAAACAAAAGCAAGATAATTCCGTACTCACCTGAACACTGACAAAAACACAAATATTGTCCAAAACACAAGTAATGAAAATTCTTCTATCTTGGATAATATAGTGACTGTTGCTACTTCACCAATTACAGAGTTAGCCTCCGTATAGATGTTTGTTAACATATCCCATTGTAGAAATACTCCCACTCTCTGAAGGCATCCAATCCAGAGAAAAGTCCCACTTCCTTAAACGCTCCCTCAAATTCCCTAAAACACAAGTCCAAATCCTAGAAATCCTTCCTGTTGTTTTTCAGTTGCTAAGTCGTGTCCCACTCTTTGCAACTGCATGGACTGCAGCATACCAGGCTTCCCTGTTCTTCAGTATCTCCTGGAGTTTGCTCAAACTCATGTCCCTTGAGTTGGTGATGCCATCCAACCATCTCATCCTCTGTCGCCCACTTCTCCTGCCCTCAGTCTTTCCCAGCATCAGGGTCTTTTTCAATGAGTCAGCTCTTCGCATCAGGTGGCTAAAGTATTGGATCTCCATAGTGGCTATACTAGTTTGCATGCCCACCAACAGTGTAAGAGGGCTCCCTTTTCTCTGCACCCTCTCCAGCATTTATTGTTTGTAGATTTTTTTATAGCAGCCATTCTGACCGGAATGAGATGTTACCTCATTGTGGTTTTGATTTGCATTTCTCTGATTCTTACACATTAATTTTTTAAACATATATCTAGAATTTTAAAATTTTTCCTAATAGTTTTCTTTTCTTTCCTGGGTCTCCCAGAATCAATCATCTCACTTTCAAATAATGATCATGATCATTTTACTCCCTCATTACATCACATGTTTTCTTTTCTAGCACATCAACAGATATCTTTTCCTTTTTCCTGACATTTTCATGGGAATTTCACCAATACTCATGAAGTTGCTTTTCAACTTGTTTATATATATCTTGTTAAAGCTGTACTACTAAAGGTTTTTTTATCAATTTTTTTTTTTTTATTGCAGTAGACTGGCTTTACAATGTTGAATTAGCTTTTGTTGTTGTTTCCATCACTAAGTCGTGTTTGACTCTTTTGTGACCCCATGGACTGTAGCCCGCCAGGCTCCTCTGTCCATGGAATTTCCCAGGCAAGAATACTGGGTTGCCATTTCCTTCTCCGTAAGGGTTTTTTTAATTTGGAAGTAGATGTTTGATTTATCTTTACATTTTTGGTTCTGTTAAGTTTCCCATAGTCTGGATTTTAGTGGTTGCTTTCTCATGTTATGTTTATCTGCCCTTATTTCCTATAAATTAGTAATTAGATCTAGAAGCTTCATCAGATTGGGGGGGCGGTGCTGAGGAAGACTGCTTCAAGGAAGGCAGTGTGCTTTTCCATCTGGAGGGACCTAATACCTCATGTTTCCCTTTTTCTGTGAAGTTAACAGCCCTGGACGATCATTGCCCAGCTGTTTCAATTCACTACGGTTGCAAAACTGGTATTCTAAGTTCACATCTCTTCTTCATTTACTTTATTTTGTTGTTCAGTGGCTAAGTTGTGTCCAACTCTTTGAGATTGCATGGACTGCAGCACACCAGGTTTCCCTCTCCTTAACGAACTCCCGGAGTTTGCCCAAACTCATCATCTCCATTGAGTCGGTGCTGCTGCCCAACCATCTCATCCTCCATCGCCCTCTTCTTCTTCTGCCCTCAATCTTTCTCAGCATCAGGGTCTTTTCCAGTGAGTCAGCTCTTCACATCAGGTGGCCAAAGAATTGGAGCTTCAGCATCAGTCCTTCCAATGAATATTCAGGGTTAATTTCCTTTAGGGTTGACTGGTTTGATCTCCTTGCTGTCCAAGGAATTCGCAAGAGTCTTCTCCAGCACCACAGTTTGAAAGCATCAATTTTTCGGCACTCAGCCTTCATTATGGTCCAACTATCACATCCATACATGACTACTGGAAAAACTGTAGCTTTGACTATACAGACTTTTGTCAGCAAAGTGATGTCTCTGCTTTTTAATATGCTCTCTAGGTTGGTCATAGCTTTTCTTCCAAGGAACAAGTGTCATGGCTGCAGTCACTGTCTGCAGTGATTTTGGAGCCCAAGAAAATAAAATCTGTCACTGTTTTCACTTTTTCCCCATCTGTTTGCCATGAAGTGATGGGACGAGATGACATTTACTTCTGAAAGGAAAACTTCCCCATATCAACTATTTGGTTCCCCCTTGGTACAGTGAGCATAAGCAAGGCACAAGTATTGCTCGATACTTTCCTTCCATTTCTCAGTTTTTGAAATGACTTGTTTCCCTGGCATGCTTCCATGGTGACTTTTTTGTGTGTGAGTGAGTATTATTATTAAATAATGTATTTTTAGCATTTTGAATGCTTCAGTTACTTGTGTTTGTTATTCTCACTGATTCTGAAACTGTCCCACCTTTTTCTAGTGGGAACCACTTCAAGTGAGCTTCTGAGTCTTTTGATGTGACCCTAGTATTCTTGCCTGGAAAATTCCAGGCAAGACAAAGGAGTCTGGCAGGCTACAGTCCATTGGGTCGCAAAGAGTCAGACACTACTTAGCAACTAAGCAACAACACAAAGTAGGCTTTTATAGGTTTCCTTGTTTCACAGAACCACAAGATATTCTTGGGTTGTCTTGAAAATAGTTCCTGCTCCAGACTTGGACTCATCCAAGGATCCTTGGTTCCTTTTACTAAGAAGTGATATTTACTAATTCGGTTTGACACTAGATGTGCTCATGACTGCTGGATGTTTTCAGTGGACATTTCTAAATGTTTTCTGTGAAAATATGTATTTGTCTTTTTCAAAAAGAAAATACATCATGAGTTTATGCTATTATATCTAGGATTACAGGGTTTTGGGGGCTTCCCTGGTACCTCAGTGGTAAAGAATTTACCCGATAACGCAGGAGACACAGGTTTGATCTCTGATCTGGGAAGATCCCCTAGAGAAGAAAATGGCAACCCACTCCAGTATTCCTGCCTGGAAATCCCCATGGACAGAGGAGCCTGGTGGGCTGGAGTCTATGGGGTCACAAAGAATTGAACGCAACTTAGCGACTGAACAATAACAGAGGGTTTTTACTAACCTCATTGCTCTTACCTTGGTATCTTTTTCTCCCACATGAAACATCCCAGTTCTCTGCAGCCTTGTTCCACATTACATACACAATAGTCTCAATAAAATAGCAACACTACAACTAACAATGTGATTACCAGTTAAAAAATTCTTTTTGTAGTTCTTTTTGTCCTTAAGATATATTCCACTAGGATGTACAATCAGTTTACTGGTTTTAAGTTCTATGATTATGCTACCAGTTGGATAAAAAGTTAGGCTCATTTGTTTCATGACTTTTGACTTTTAGAGATAGATTTTAAAAGATTTAGTTTTACTTTGTTGATTATTTTCATTTCCAAAGTCAAACTACAAAGATATATTTAGAGAAACCTAGTGTCTATCCCTGGAGAAGGCAATGGCACCCCACTCCATTGTTCTTGCCTGGAGAATCCCGTGGACGGAGGAGCCTGGTGGGCTGCAGTCCATGGGGTCGCTAGGAGTCGGACACGACTGAGCGACTTCCCTTTCACTTTTCACTTTCATGCACTGGAGAAGGAAATGGCAACCCACTCCAGTGTTCTTGCCTGGAGAATCCCAGGGACAGGGGAGCCGGGTGGGCTGCCGTCTATGGGGTCGCACAGAGTCAGACACGACTGAAGCGACTTAGCAGCAGCAGCAGCAGTGTCTACCCCGTCCTCTCTAACCTGTTCTCTCCTGCCCTACGTAACTTTTTAAATATTTTACTTTACTTTTCTGTTGTTTACTCTTCTAAAGTATTAGCGTACACGTAAGTATACTGAATTCAATTTCCTAATACTTTGCGGAGGATTTTTGTACCTATGCCCGAGTGATATTGTTCTGTAATTTTCCTTTCTTGTGATGTCTTTATCCGGTTTTGGTATTAGGATAATGCTGGTCTCAGAGAATGAGTTAGGAAGTGTTGTTCCCTCTGCTTCTATTAATATTTTCTGAAAGAGATTGTAAAGAATTGCTATTGTTCTTTCTCAATTTTTTTTTCACAAGTAAAATTCACCAGGGAACTATCTCATCTGTTGCTTTCTTTTTTAGGAGGTTTTCACTATTTTTTGTTGTCTTTCAAGAGATTTTTTTTCCAACTTTACTGAGATATAATTGACATATAAAATTAGAAAATATTTGAAGTGTACATCATGATGAATTGATATATATGTACATTGTGAAAGGATTCCTCCCATCTAGTTTAACCCATCTCACATATTATAGTTTAATTATATATTAAGAACATAATATTAACTATTGTCATTATTAATTCACTTTCTCTAGAGATAGCTCTATGCAAATCTTTTATTTTCCCATGTGTAAGGGTTATTTTTTTTCCTTTGTGTAAATTTTGTTACTTTGTGTCACTTGAGGAATCAGTCTATTTCATGTAAGTTATCAGACTGTGAGCATACAATTGTTCATAATATTTATTATCCTTTTACTGTCCATGGGCTCAATAGTGGTGACCCCTCTTTTATTTCTGATATTAGTAATTTGTGTCTTCTCTCTTTTTTTCTTAGTTAGCCTGGCTAGAGGCTTATCAATTTTACTGATCTTTTCATAGAACCAGCTTTTGGTTTCATTGTTTTTCTCTGTTGAAATTCCATTGTGATTCAAGAGCAAATGTGTATTTTTTTAAATCTGTTAAGGTCTGTTTTATGGCCCAAATGTGGCCTGTCACAGTGGATGTTCCATGTGCCTTGATAACATGTATTCTGCCCTTGTTGGATACAATATTCTGTAATCTATAAGTGTTCTATCATCTATAGAAGCATTCTATAACTCAATCCAGTTGATTGATGGTGCTGCTCAGTTCAACTACATCCTTACTGATTTTCTGCCTGCTTGATCTGTCAAGTTACTGATTAAAGGATGTTAAAGTCTTCCTCAAACAGGGCATTTGTTTATTTCTCTTCACAGTTTAAAAATACTGTTGCATTGTTGTGCTGCTTTCCACATCAGTTTTTTTTTTTATTCAATTTTAATTTAAAAAAAATTATACATGTGATTCCCCATCCTGAACCCTCCTCCCTCCTCCCTCCCCATACCATCCCTCTGGGTCGTCCCAGTGCACCAGCCCCAAGCATCCAGCATCGTGCATTGAACCTGGACTGGCATCTTGTTTCATACATGACATTTCACATGTTTCAATGCCATTCTCCCAAATCTTCCCACCCTCTCCCTCTCCCACAGAGTCCATAAGCCTGTTCTATGCATCAGTGTCTCTTTTGCTGTCTCTCCACATCAGTTTTTAAAAGTCTCAGTTCAGTTCAGTCGCTCAGTCGTGTCCGACTCTTTGCGACCCCATGAATTACAGCACACCAGGCCTCCCTGTCCGAAGTCTAATGCCCTTCTAATTCTTTTGCCTTTGTAAGTTATTCATTCTTTCTGCCTAGAGATCTTGGAAACTTAAAAAAAAAAAACTCTGAAATCTGTTTTGTGAGGATATATCTCAAAATTGATAGTTCAGTCAGTTCATTTCAGTCGCTCAGTCGTGTCTGACTCTTTGCGACCCCATGAATCGCAGCACGCCAGGCCTCCCTGTCCATCAACAACTCCTGGAGTTCACTCAGACTCACGTCCATCGAGTCAGTGATGCCATCCAGCCATCTCATCCTCTGTCGTCCCCTTCTCCTCCTGCCTCCAATCCCTCCCTGTATCATTAGTTCTTCTTTGCTTTCCTCCACTAGGGTGTTGTCATCTGCATATCTGAGGTTATTGATATTTCTCCCGGCAATCTTGATTCCAGCTTGTGCTTCTTCCAGCCCAGCGTTTCTCATGATGTACTCTGCATAGAAGTTAAATAAGCAGGGTGACAATATACAGCCTTGACGTACTCCTAAAGTTGGTCATTCTGGGTTAATTTCCCAAGGTTCCCAGTGGGCCCTTTGAATGTGCAGATTTTTTTTTTCTTGGAAAGTTTTCTTAGATTATAGTCTTAAATACCAGTTCTGGTTCCCCTGGTGGCTCAGACAGTAAAGAATCCGCCTGCAGTGCAGGAGACCCAGGTTTGATCCCTGAGTTGGGAAGATCCCTTGGAGAAGGGAATGGCAACCTATTCTAGTGCTCTTGCCTGGAGAAACCTAGAGACAGAGGGGCCTGGCAGGCTACAGTCCACAGGGTGGTAAAGAGTCGGACACAACTGAGCGACTACACTTTCTGGTTCATTGTTTAGTTTTTCTCCAGGGACTCCAATAATACAAATGTGTTTCCTTTTTGACTATCTTCTGTTTCCATTACTTCCTTCTGACCCCTTCTATGTATTTATCTCATTTTCATTCTCTTGTTTTTCTTTCTTCAATGCCGCTTATCATATTTTTATTTGAGTCTGTT
The DNA here is from genome assembly GCF_002263795.3 of Bos taurus. NCBI lineage: Eukaryota > Metazoa > Chordata > Mammalia > Artiodactyla > Bovidae > Bos > Bos taurus. The sequence goes on from NC_037356.1 coordinate 43,894,878, forward strand.
CTCCAAGCATCTTATAATGTAATCTTTAGTTCTAGTTAATATTGTCTGTTTCTTCCATTTCTTTCCTGAGTTTGATCTCGGGTGGCCTCCACTTGCAGTGGCTTGAAGCAGGGTTTTAGTTCCCGGTCAGAGTTGAGGTCGGGCCATGTCAGCAAAAGCTGAACCCTAGCCACACAAGCAGTGGTCAATGACAAGGCCCTGGCCCTTTAGCTTTGCAGAAATGGATTCCCACAAAAACAGAAAGTAGTGAAACAAGTGAAGTGTTTTTTAGGAGGAAACGAGAGTGGTACGTGTGCATAGACACTCAGGTGGGCTCAGAAAGACAGTAGCACCTGATGGGAGTTTGAATCACTTTTATGGGGCATTTCTTCTGGGTTTCCTTTGATCTATCATTTCGATTTGTGTGGTTCTGAGTCTGTTTGTGGTATATCTCAGGATCCTCTCGTGTCCACTCACATCTCAGCCAAAGTGGATTCCAGTGGGTAGCCTGGAAGGTAGCCTTAGCATCACTCCCCTTTGGATCTCCAAGGAGCTTTCTAGTCAGGAAGGTCCTTTTGACTTCAAGAATGAGAAATATGGGATCTCTTTTCTATTTTATCTGGGCAGGGCCCATCCAGCCTCCTCTCTCAACTGTCCTATTGATCTTTTGGAGTTTCTGCCCACACGGAATGAACTCCACCTGCTTACCTCCTGCCTCCAGTTCAATCAACTCTCTCTTCATTTTGTCTTGGCTTTTTAAATTTCTTAGGTGGCTTTGCATGCCTTCAAATGCTTGTTTTAGTTCTGAGTGTTATATTACAGCTTTCTTTTGCTTCCTGGATATTTTTGTTCAGCAATGTGTGTGAGTTGGGCTTCATAGATATGTCACGAAATTCGTTTTCTCATATTTTGCAATAACTCTGTATGAACCTGTTAATCTTTTTCTTGTTCTGTCCTGTGGGGCTAGGTATTTTTTAAGAGCCCTAGTTTAGTGCGCCCTCTTCTGTCAACACTGAAAAGTCCAGACACTTCGAAGGATTTGTTTGTTTTGAGCAGGGGAGGAGCGTGGGTCCTCTGATCTTGTTCTTTTGTCTTGCGGAACTTGTGAAATTTCTCCATTTGTTTCCCCTTTTATACTCAAATGCCAAAGCATAATCCCTTCCCTTCCACCTCTTTGCTCCCCAGAATTGACGTGTTTCAAAGGTCGTGTTTCAAAAATCCTATAGACAACTTCCAGTCTCTTCCCTAGTCCAAGCTCTAACCTACTCCAGACACTCTTCAACATTGGCAGACTTGGCTTCTGTTTCCTGGAACTGAACACTTACTGGTTTGGCAATGGCTTGCCCAGATCACAAGTCAAATTACTGCAGCAGCTCCAGCTTGGGACAGACCTCCTCCTGACCAGCTCTGCAACAGCCCCACTTGTCCTGAGCCCTTCTTTCCTTCCCTCACCCACCCCAAACAGGAGGGGAAGATTGGGTGCCCAAGAGGCAGGGGCCAAAGAGCCCCTTTTCCCAGAGCAGTAAGGCCCAAGCCTCTGGCCATTCTCCACCCAGCACTCACGACTGCTGCTCCTGCAGCCTCTGGGGAACATCCAGGGCAGGGAGGGGTGGGGACGCGGCCCTGTGGTAATGGAAACCTGCTCCACGATGACAAAACATGATTACCAACCAGCTGGGTGACTGTAGGAAAATCACTCAACCCCTCTGGCCTACAGATTTCCTCATCTGTGGGGCCCTGCTGAGCTGTTGCAAGGATGAAGTGAGGCAATGTGTGCGGAAAACAGCTTGGTGACTAGTAGCAGAGTTGGCCTCAATACATCTGAACTCTAAGTATCTTGCATGTTTGGAAAGAGGACTGGGGGAACTGTCTCCTTACCTGGCAAGATTCTTAGGTCCACAGAGTGGGCTTATCCCTGGGTCGGGAATTTCCGCTGCAGGAGGGCATGGCAACCCACTCCAGTATTCTTGCCTGGAGAATCCCATGGACTGAGGAGCCTGGAAGGCTGCAGTGAGGCAGTCATCCTAATTTCAGCCCAGATCATGGGAGGTCCGTTCCATCAGCCCCCAAACCTTACTACCAGATCCTTCCGAGTTGGCTCCAATCAACACAGCCTAGGAACCCCTTCCCTAGGGCAGGGAGCACCAGGCTGCTGCAGCTTCCTCTCACTGCTTCTCCCATTGGCCCACCATCCCAGCTAAACTAAGCTCGGGGTGTAGGGATCTTGCAAAGCTCTGAAGTTGAAAAGCACTGGCTCACAGGTCAGGTCCAAGCTCAGCTTCATTTCCATTCCTAAGTTGCTGGGTGGTTGGGGCAAGGATTTTCCCTCTCTGGGAAGCAAAGATGTGGCTTTTTTTTTCTTCCACCTCCTGGGCAGGGATTCTAGACAATGCTAGGCATATCTGGGCAGGAAGGAAGTTTAATGTCCTGCAGTCTGGGGGTTTCATAGCTTGGAAGCTCTCCTAGAGCCTCTGATCCCCATCCCAGATGCCTGCCCCGAGTCAGGTCCCAAAAGGAAACAAACCAGTCAGTGCTGTTAGCAAATGTAATTTTTGTGTGTTTTAAAGAAAGGAGCCACAGTGCTGTGTCCTGGTTCTCAGAAACCCTTCCTGGGCAAGAGCCTGCAAAGGGGGTTCCTGCACCCCCACCCCAGCCTGGCTCCGGGGCTCAGCCAGCCGCTGACAGCCCACGGAGGTAGTCCCCCGCCAGGGGCAGCACGGCCCAGTCGTCAGTCCGCAGGGCCACAGGCACTCCGTCCGCCTGGGCTGCCTCCAGCCGCAGCAGCAACCTCGAGTCCGGGGGCAGACGGATGGCTACAAGGTAGCTGACGGGGGGCTGGGCCACCACCACAAAGGGCTCCAGGTGGCGGGACACCAAGGCCTCCAGCCCCTCTGGCCCGAGAGGGCACCACAAGCGACTCTCAGTGCCCTTCGGTAGGCAGGAGTCCCAGAGCTCCTCAAAGAAGTCCAGCTGGGCCCCCTCGGGGGGCTGGGGGAAAGGCAGGAAGAGGTCAGCGAAGGCCACAAGCAGGGGTGGCAGGTGAGCATGGCAGGTGAGGCCACTGGGTGTGCTATACAGGGCACGCACAGCCAGTCTCGCAGGAGCCGGGCGTCGGGGCTGCAGAGGCAGGAGCAGAGGGCGGGTGGGGCGGCCGGGGCACAGGCAGGGCACGTGGACAGCCCCCAAGGGTGCGTAGAGCTGTCCTTCCACACGGAAGCGCAGCTCCAGAGAATACACTGGCTCCAGCACCTCCACCTGGAGCCGCAGCACCGGGACTGCGCCCTCGGCTCTGCGAGGACCCACACTTAGCCGAATCGGGGCCGGAGCCTCCTGCACCATCAGCGCTGCAGCAAAGCCCTGGTTCTCGGCCACCAGTGAGGAGGCCAGTGCGGGTGCAGCAAGGGAGGGGCCCAGGGCCACCCCCAGCTTGGGCCCTGCCAGGTGGGCCAGGAGGATGTAGTAGAGGCGCGCATGGTCCTGCCCATCAGGGTCCTCCAGTTGCCTGGCCAGCTCCTGCAGCAAATCCGCCAGGCCTCCCCCAACGCCTGCCCGCAGCAGGGCCCGGCAGACCCGCAGCAGGGCCTGCTGGAGGCCCCAGTCTGTGCAGTGGGCGGCTGCAGCCCGCAGAAAGCTGAGGGTGGCACTCTGGGCATCCCCGTCTGCCACGCTGGCCAGCATCTGCAGGTGCCAACGGAGGGCCTCCTCTCTACCTGGCCTGGACGCCACCTCCTGCCGCAAGGCCACCCTCAAGGGTTCCTGCAGCTCAGGGCCCACGTGATCCAAGAGATCTACGAAATGGGGAGCCAGTGCAGGCCGGGCTCGGTACAACTGGGCCAGTCCCTGGGTCAAAGGTATCAGTACCACAGGTTGCCCAGCCAGGCAGTGAGCAACTAGGTATGAGGCCTGGAAGCAGAGAGTAGCCAAGGCCCGGGGGCCACCGTCCAGGGCCGCCCTCTGCCGCAGGCCAGCCAGGAGCTCCTCCAGATAGTGCCGGGGACTCCGATCCTGGCCCTTTCCCTCCTTTTCCTCGTCTTCCACACAGAGCAGACACAGCAGGTGCAGGCGGGCCAGGAGGGCCATCGGCTCATGCAGGAGGCTGGGCAGGAGGCCACGGCAGAGCTGGGACCCCAACAACAGTGGGGCGGCCTCCTCCCCTGTGGGTCCTAGCGGCCAGTTCTCAGGGAAGTTCAAGAGACAGTGCAGGTAGAAGAGATGGGTGGGCAGCGGCAGGGCCGGGTGCTGAGCAGCCAAGGTGAGCCGGCGAAGCAGCAAGGCCTCGTCCTGGGCTGTGAACAGGGCCTCGCCGAAGGCCGCCTTCAGAGCCAGCATGGCGTGCAGCAGTGTCAGCTGGGCTGTGCCCAGCAGCCGTACCAGCTGTGGCTTGAAGAGCACTGGTGGCTGTCCCCGAAGACCCCGCAGGGCCCAGCCCAGGAGCCACAGAAGCTGGGCCTGGGCCACAGGAGTGAGCAGGTAGGAGGCGTCCAGAAGCTGGGCCACAGTGGCCCGCAGCTCCCGGGCCTCCTCAGGACTGAGCTCCAGCGCCGCAAGGCCACACTCGTCCTCCTCAGCCGCCGGCCAACTGGGTGCCTGGGGCTGAAGGTGGACCTCACCCTCCTCAGCTAGCATCCAGTTCCAGGGGCCACCCTCCATGGAAGACTCCCCAGCCGTGAGTAGGCCCTGCAGGCCAGCCCCGGCCCTGGCTTGTATCACCAAGGCGTTTCGCAGAGCAAGTGCCAGCAGCAGGCTGAGGGGCTGGGCCGGGCCCTCGCGTCCCAGCAGGGCCCGCAGCAGCCCCAGGCAGCCCCCCAGCAGCCCGGGCCGGCAGCTCTCCAGTTCCCGCAGGCACTCCCACGCTGTGGCCTGAAGGGGGCGCTGTTCCGAGGCAGGGCAGAAGCTTCGCCCCAGATCGCGACCCGAGGCCAAGCCCAGTAGCAGGGGCAGGAGCCGACCGGAGGCTCCCGAGGCGGGGTTCAGCGCACCTCCTGCCGCCAAGGCTGTGGTGGCCGCCAGCAGCAGGGGCCGCCGCAGAGCTGAGGGCCGCGGGGGTAGGAGGACCAGAGTGTCCAACAGAGACGTGGCGGCTGCTTCGGCTGCAGGGGCGTCCGGCCACAGCTGGTCTGGGTACTCCAAGCTCAGAGCCAGCAGGGCAACCTGGAGATGGGGGAGGGCGTGGGGTGGGCATCACGAAGTTGAGGGTCAGGACACGGTGGGCTGGGATAAACACCTGGGACCAGGGCTCGGGCAGGGGGGCCTACCTTCATCGGCTCGCTCAGCTTCTCACTCCTCAAGTCGCTCAGCAGGTCACGACCCAGATCCTCACCCTCGGGACCTGCCATGAAGGCGGACGGGCTGGCCCGGAAGGTGCCCAGGCGCTGGGCCCAGGTTTCCCGGCCGAGGGGCCCCATGGTCGGGCACACAGATCCCTGCAGAGAGAGGCGAGGGAGGAGGGTCAGACGTGCGGCCCAGGGCCGCGCAGGGGCCCCAGGGCCGCTAGAGGGCGCGCGAGCCGCTGCGCGGACCCCGAAGGGGCCGCCCTCAGACACCAGCGGGAACCCGGCACCCGGGTCCCGAGATGAAACCCAGAGGCTTCAGGGGTGACGCTGGGGCGGGCCGCCAGGGTCCCCGCGGGGTAAGAGCGCGGGGAGCAAGGGCGGGGGTGCCGGGCGGGCCGCTGGCGCGGGGTGCGTGCCGAGAGCTCATTAGGCCACCTGCCCGCAACCGGCACCGAAACCACAGCACCGCCCCGGCCCCCGGCGCCCGCGGTAACGGGCCAGCCCTCTCACCCTGCCTGACTCAGCTGACGCTGGCGCTAGGGCCGACCGGCTCCTTCCGGGCTGGCGGCACGGGGCGGGGCGCACGGCGCGTGGGCGGCCGAGACGGGGCGGGCCCCGCGCGGGGGCGGGGCCGTAACGGGGCCACCACCTCCCCCGCCCTCCCGGCCGGCAGGTGCCGACTCGCCGGTTTCGCTGGGGCTGAGTAACTGTCCCGCTCTGCGCAGGCCCCCCTTCCCCGAAACCGCCGCAGGCCCAGGCAGAGGCGGTGGAGTTGGGTGGGCCCGGGCTCCCGGTGCCCGGGTCCCCGTGGGCGCGCCGACTGCAGTCTCGGGGAGCTCAGGTGGCCAGCGGCCGGGGGCCCGCGCGCCTGCCGGGATGCCGAGAATGGCAACCCGCGCGCCCCGCGCCGGCGCCTGGGTGCAGCGCACCCTAGTCCAGCGCCCGCAGGCTCAGGGGGTGATGTGGATCATGAGTACTTGGGGCTCTCGGTGTGGCCGCTGGGGGGTGTGCGAGGTGCAGTCCCGGGCGGCCGCGGGCCTGGCGGAACCGGTCGGGCAGGCGCCGCAGGACTTGGCTTCGCTTCCCCGACGCCAGCCCCGGGCCCCCCACCCGCTCGGCTTGGGGGCGCGGAGCCGGCGCCGGAACGAGGCAGGCGGAAGCTGTTGACCTTTGCCGGAGGCCGTGCCGACGGTCGGCTAGGGTAAAGCTGGCGGGGCCAAGTCACCAGCTGCAATGAAGCAGGAAGACAACGGGATGCAGACGTGCGGACTGGCAAGGCCCGGCGGATCACGGGGCTCCTAGGACGCTTAGCACGGACCGGGAAACTGAGGCCTTACGCCGCAGATCTGGGGTCAAGCAGTGCCCGAGCCCAGTACCTTGACTTCCAGAGGGCTGGACCAGGGCTCTTTGGGGGCACTCAGGAGGCTGAGCCGGGGGCTCACCTAGCAGCCTCTCCTGGGTCCGGGGTCCAGGCTGCAGAGGCCGCACTGACCGCCGGTTTCCAGGGCACAGAACCGCAGGTGTCCAGACCCCACACCCACAGCCCACCGGTCTGAGAAACGCCCCAGGCTCTAATTAGCCTGCTTTGAAGATGAAACAGGCCTGAGCCCCCATTCTAGCTGCCCCCAACTGGTTTCTCTCCTTGCCCCAGGCTTGGCAGGCCCCTCCCTATTCCCATCCCGCTGCCCTCCAGAGGAGAGGTGGTAGGGAGTGGTGGGGTAGAGAGCTGGAGAAGAGGCTTTCTGGGTGCCCAGGGTGCCAGGCGGATCCACCCCAAAGGACAAGTTCAGCTGGAAAACCTAGTCCCAGCTCCTCTAGGCCCCGGCTCCACAGTTGACTCATAGGCGGCAGCCCCACACTACTTCCCTCTAGGTGCCTCAGTTTCCCCACCTATAAAATGGGAGTGATGACTCCTGCCTGGGAGGCTGCAGGGTGGGGCTGTCGGCTAATTAAGTCTAAGATGAAAGAGGCCGGGATGACAGCAGCCCTGGGAGGGAAGGCAGCTTGGGGGTAACAAGGAGCCAGTCTGGTTTCCCTGTCTGAGGCCCAGAGGGTGCTGATAACTGCACATGCCCAGCCCTCACCACTTACAGGGAGGGAAGAATGATTATTAAGCCCCTTTTTACAGTGGAGGAGCCAGGCTTCAAAGGGTCAGGAAATAGGATGCTGGCTCTGGCCCCTGCTCTGCCTGACAGCCACCAGTCTTTCAAAGCCTTGGCTCCTTGGGGCCCAGGGTCTGGAGGGAGGGAGCTCCTGGCGCTGTGCTTCTGGGTACTATGGTGGGAGCACCTGCATGGATTCACGGAGGTGGGGACCTGAGGATGGGGTCCATTCACAGAGAAGGAAAGGGAGGCCCAGCCGGGTGTAGTCACTTGCTCAAAGTCACAGAGCTCCTAAAAGGTGGCGTCCAGCCTTCAGGCAACAGCCCTGTGCTACCCCTGACTTGGCCTGCCACTCAGGGCGGCTACTCTCCGCCTTCACCTGCCTGCCCAGGTGTCTGCTCCCGTGGGAGGGGGCTGCTGGTACTGCCCCTGGCACAGGCCAGGCATTACACTGAGCTCAGTCCACCAGCACTGAATCTGCAGTCAGCAAGCCCACCCCTAAGAGTGACCTCCCAGCCCAGAGGCCCCGGGTGTGGGCTGCAGCAGGGAACTCCCCACTCCATCCCCCCACTCATTTCTTCTCTTTCTACTGTTTCCATCCTCCTCAGGGCAGCCCAGTTCTGGGGAGACATGAGACAGAAGGCTTAAAATAGGGAAAGTCCGTTTCCAGAGGGGTCCTGAGTCATGGTTTTCTCCTCTGTGAAATGGGAGATAACCCATCCTCACAGCCCTAGGACTAGCGATACCGAAGTGCTTTAAAAAGAGCACATCGGGGAGCTTCAAAAGGGAGGGGATATGTGTATACCTATGGCTGATTCAGGAGAGGGCAATGGCACCCCACTCCAGTACTCTTGCCTGGAGAATCTCATGGACGGAGGAGCTTGGTAGGCTGCAGTCCATGGGGTCGCTAAGAGTCGGACATGACTGAGCGACTTCACTTTCACTTTCATGCATTGGAGAAAGAAATGGCAACCTACTCCAGTGTTCTTGCCCGGAGAATCCCAGGGATGGGGAAGCCTGGTGGGCTGACGTCTATGGGGTCGCACAGAGTCGGACACGACTGAAGCGACTTAGCAGCAGCAGCATGGCTGATTCATGCTGAGGTTTGACAGAAAACAACAAAATTCTGTAAAGCAATTATCCTTCAGTTAAAAAATAAATAAAAACTTAAAAAACTATTTATGTAAAAAAAGAGCACATCAATTTGCAAATCCATAGAGAGCAGAGCCATGGGTACCAGGGGCTGGGGTGTGCAAGGAACGGACAGTGGCTGCTACCAGGTAGGGGGTTTCTTTAGGGGGTGATGAAAGTGTTTCTGAAGACAGTGGTGACAACTGCCCAGCTCTGTGCAGATACTAAAACCCACTGAACTGGGAATTCCCTGCTGGTCCAGTGGTAGGTCTCTGTGCTCTCACTGCTGAAGGTGCAGGTTTAATCCCTGCTGGGGGAACTATGGTCCTACAAGCATGGCCAAAAACAAAACAAAACCCCACTCACTGACTTGTACACTTTGAAAGGGTGAATTTTATGGGTATGTGAACTATATCTAAATAAAGCTACTAAAAATGATGTTAAAAGAGGTCCCTCATGTACAGAACTTACACTGGGGGAGAATGGAACAGACAAGACAAATCAAAATTTCATGGAAAGAGATGCTACAAAAAAGAATAATAAAATAAGGTAATGGGACAGAAGTGACTGGTGGGACAAGGATTTAGCTGGGGCGCTCAGAGAGGCTTCTTAGAAGAGGGCATGTCTGGCTGAAACCTGAGTGAGCAGAGACAGCCAGTCATCAAGTGGGGAAATGCCTTGGGGCAGAAGGAGCAGCGGAGGAGAGGCCTGAGCTGGGAACCAGCTTTGGCCAGTTCAGTGGCCAGAGAGCCAACAGCGTGGCGGGCACACAAGAGGCCAGCGGGGCCAGAGCACGCTGGGCCCCAAGGACTCCATTCAGTTCCCAAGGATCGGAGTGGGAAACACGGAGAGTGAGGTGTGGGCAGATTCCAGGTGCCCTGGAAACTGACAGGACAAAACTCAGCAAGCGATGGCAGCGTCGGTGCTGTACTTCATAGCTTGCCAGGGGCTTTGCAGCGTCCTCGGGGCTCCTGTCAAACAGGGCTGGAAAGGCCGCTATTTGAGCCAGGCAGAGGCCTCAGCGGCCTGAGCACCAGCAGTCTGCTTTAAGGCTGAGTCCATTCTCAAGAGCTGCTAGTCCCCCCGGCCAAAGCGAATCAGAAGCATCTCTTGACAGCAGGGTTGGAACTTGGAGCCCTCCATACAGATGTGGCTTAGCCCAAGTCCCTGGCTGGGGCAGCCCGACTCTAGGACCAGTGTTCTGCCTGTTTTCTCAGCACAGCTTCTGGAAGCTCTTCCATCTCCAGCCACCATGCCTCTAAGCCTAAACCCCACCCTCACCCCCTCCCAGTTCCTCCCAGAAGCCTTCTCTGAGAACAGGAAGGGGTTAAAACTTCTCCATCCGACTCCTGCCCTGGCTCTCCCCAGAGCTGCTCAGGATGGGAACCAAGCACTGAAGATGGGTGCCAGCCACCAGTCTTTGGGGAGCATGGTCCTTACTTGCCTGTTGGGGTTCTGTCTCCTCACACCCCTGTCCACTGTACCAAAGAGACAGGTCTGCTGAGGACACTTGGAATCAGCACTCGTGGCTCGTTTTGCAGCCAGCCCAGGCCACCATCCCCTCCTGCTTGGACCATGACAGTGGCTTCCTCGCTGATCTCCCCACTGCCACCCTCAGCTCCCCTCCCCTGTCGATGCACTCCCTTCTCCCCATCACAGACCCCAAGGCTGCCCATCGCCCTGAGCCTCACATGACATGGCAGACCTGCCTCTCCAAGCTCAGACCTTACACCCTCCCATCCTCTCACGATCCAGCCACCCTTCAGTTCATCACACACAGACACCTCCTGTTCTGGGGCCATTGAGCCATCTGATCCATCTACACTTCATGCTCTTCCCTGCTCTGCACAGCTGGCTCCTACCTCGCATTCAGATCTCAGTGCCCCTTGCCTGTCACCTGAAATCAGTCCTGAATATTCACTGGAAGGACTGATGCTGAAGCTGAAGCTCCAATACTTTGGCCATCTGATTCGAAGGACTGGAAAAGACCCTGATGCCAGGCAAGACTGAAGGCAGGAGAAGGGGTGACAGAGGATGAGATGGTTGGATGGCATCACCAACTCGATGGACATGAGTTTGAGCAAGCTCTGGGAATTGGTGATGGACAGGGAAGCCTAGTGTGTTGCAGTCCGTGGGGTTGCAAAGAGTCAGACACAACTGAGTGACTGAACTGAACTGCCTGTCACCATCCACCACTAACGGAATGTCCTGCACCACACTAATCGTTTCCATCTTTGTTTGCCTTGCATCACAGGATACCCAGTGCTAGCATATAGTAGGTGTTCAATGAACATTTGTTGACTGAATTAAGGAAGGAGAGAGTGATATTGAACCGGTGCTGTATGAACAGAGCAGAAGGCACTTGCCCTTACGGAGCTCACAGTTCGGTGTTTACCCAAGTTCACATATACTGCCTAGTTCTAGATGAACTAGAACCAGAGCCCATGAACCAGAAGCCACACACTGACAGCCCATAGGTCAAATCCGCCCCACAAATGTATTTTATTTGACTCATTTCTTTTTCTTTTTTTAAGCTGAAGTCAATGTTTAAAAACTGGTAGGTTTCAAGGAATTCTCTGGCGGTTCAGTGGTTGGGACTCCAAGCTTTTGGTGTTGAGGGCCTGGGTTCGATCCCTGATTGGGGAACCAAGATCCTGCAAGCCACACAGTGAAGCCATAAGTAAATGATAAAAACTGGTAGATTTCACACACAAATTTCGATTTCCAGTTCCCAAATGGACGGAAGTGGCACCACTGGGTCTCTGTGCTTGAACAACATGCTTGCCACTGGCACTGTAGACAGTCACATTCTCCATGGCGCCCTCAGTTTCAGAGAGCTGCCTTTTGTCACTGAACTGACATTATAGTTTTCCTTATGATAATAATAATAATAAAAAAAGTCAGCTCTGCATTTATGCCTCTAGCAAAAGTTGGAACAGGAAAGGCTGTGTCACACGAGTCAAGAAACATAGGCTAGGGGCTTCCCTGGTGGTTCAGTGGTGAAGAATCTGCCTGCCAGTGGAACACTGATCCACGATCCAGGAAGATCCCATATGCCACGGAGCAACTAAGCCCGTGGGCCGCAACTATTGAGCCTGTGCTCTAGAGCCTGGGACCCACAGCTACTAAGCCCACGTGCAGCAACTACTGAAGCCCGAGCACCTAGAGCCCGTGCTCCACAACAAGAAAAGCCACAACGAAAAGCCCGAGCAGCAACAAAGACCCAGCACTGCCAATAAATAAAGCATTTTTTTTAAAAAACAAACATACGCTATTCATCCATTCAATAAACATTCATTGACACCCACTATGTGCCAGGCACTGTTACAGATGCTGTAGATACAGCGTGGACAACACAGACAAATCTCTCTCCTTCGCGGGGCCTCATTCTATACACTGGGTACACTGGAGAACTTTCTTTCCACAAGTGAAGACATCTGAGTTCTTCCCCCATAAAAAGGACTGCCCGTGTCCAGCATTATCCATGAAGACTTCATCAGAGTTTCCACGAAGTCCCTACTGTATCCCAGCTCCTGTCAAGGTCTGGTACAACCAGGGTGCTCAATAAACATTTATCGGATGTCTGAGAGTTCAGGGTAAGAGTTGACAAGGTAAGTGTGGGCTGTGGGAGGCAGAGTCTTGGGAAAGGAAGGGGAAGGGGGCGAACATTAATGCCCCTGCCAGATCTCACACCATCCTCAACACGGCCCCAGGACTTAGACAAGGGATTCTCAGGTCACAGACAATACAGGCTGGAAAGGAAAGCTCCTCCGCAGGCCAGATTCCCGGGTTCCAGGAAGATGTAGAGGAGGAGGCCCATCTAGCCCCTAAGTCCACCCTTTCCCCACCCACCCAGGGTGTGCGCCACAGAAGTTCTGTGGGGGGATGTTAAGGGCCTCTGGAACCTCCCTCTTAAAAAACTACCTTCTTTCACTACATGCCTGAAAGTCCACCATAGGCAGGCTGCTCCTTTTCTGACTCCTGACTTTTGAACTGTGTGAATTCATTTATCAGATTCATTTCCTCCTAATCTGTTTCAGCAAACATTTAATATGTGAGAAAGGTGTGTATTGTGTGGCCGGGACTCTGAAACATTAGTTTATTTTACATGGCGGAAGCAAGGGGAGCTAAAAGAGGAAGGGGTCCCATCCCCTGCCCTTACTGGTCAGCTGGTAAGAGAAGCCCAGTGGCGCAAGCGTCACAGTTACTGTGCCTCACGGAGGCCACCAGGTGCTTCTGAGGAGGGCGGGGGGCTCCCTCCAGGAGGCTGGGCCTGGGGCCTGGGCAGGGCATGGTGAATGGTTGGAGTGAGGGTCCCAAGCTGAACCTGAGCCCTGGGTAGGACACCAGCTCTTTGCCTGCCGTGGCTGCAGCCAGGCGAAGGAAGCTGGTCCTCCACCATCCGCTCCCCTCCAGTCTTGCTGCACCCGAAATCGGGCCATCTGGGACACAGACGAGGGCTTTGGGGGTGGGGCGCGGGGTAAGCCCCAGTGGCTAAGGCGCTGGGGTCTTTCGGGAAGGCGGCGGACTCAGAGCGCTTTAAACGACCCTTCCTCCACGAAGCCTTCCACGCCTGCCCGGCGGAAAGGCGGGCTCTCGGCGGCCCCGGGCCCGGCGGGTTCTCTCCGCTTTGTATTGCGGCCGGCGCGGCCTGGCCTGCGGGTCCACCCGCCTGCGCGTTCCTGCGGCCCCGCGTGCCATTCCGCACGGAGCCGGCGACCAGCCAACACCTCTGGGCTGAGCCACGAATTGCTCAGCCAGGCCTTTGAGACCCGGGGCCGCCTGGGCCCAGGCCCGGTTCAACAAGTGTGGGCCGGGCCGCCCAGTCTCGCCCGACGGCTTCGCGCCTCCCCAGGCGCCCGGGGCGCGCCGGGCCTCGTCTGGCGAGTTTCACTTCATCACCCGCGGAGCGTGCGAGCGCCGGATAACGTTGCCCCTTCCCCTTCCTCCCCTGCTCGTCGGCTCTCTCTCCGAAACTCCGGTTGGCGAACGCTAGCCCTCCCGCTGGGCGGCAACCGGGCCGGCCCGGCAGCCGGGTGCCCTGCTCCCGCCCCCGCCCGGCCACCCCGCCCAGGCCGCGAGGCCACCTCACCGGCAGCGGAATGGAAACCGGTTCGACAGGTAACAAATAGGTGGGTTGTCACCGTTATTTCCCAACGCATGCGCCGTCGCTCCCCGGGCCACTCCAAGCTAATTAGCTCCGATCACCCCCTCCCCGCCCCAGCCACCAACACACACCGCCGCGAGCCAATAAAGCGTGAACCCGTCCGGCCGGCTAGCACTTTAAGACTCCGCGAGCGGCCGCGAGGGACGCCAGTCGCGCCGGGAGACGCTTCCCCGCCGGCCGCTGCACCTGGCTGCAGGGGACCTCATTAGGGACCGGAGGACGCAACAGCTCCGCCGAGCAGAAACGGGCGCGCGCCGTCCCGGGCACGGCCTCCTGGCGGAACGCGAGGCGCTTTGGTTACTTCTTCTCCGACCTACTCGCCTCCCCACCCCGGCCACCCCCCGCCCGCCTCCAGCCCGGCCTGGGAAAGGTGGGACGACTCCGGCTCTAGTTGCGGAAGCGGCCCGTGCCGCGCGAGGAGGGTTCGAAGATGCCCCGCGCGTTTCTGGTGAAGAAGCCGTGCGTCTCCACGTGCAAGAGGAACTGGAGCGAGCTCCCCGACGAGGAGCGCGGCGAAATCTACGTGCCAGGTGAGGCGCTCGGCCAGCGCGCCCCGAGTCCCGCGCCGCTGAGAGGACGCCGGGCCCCGTCGAGCGGGCGGCGTGCGGGGCGCCGTGGCGCAGAGCCCGGCGGCCGGCGCAGCAGCGGCGCCCGATTTAATGTTTAAGCGGCCGCGGCCCCGTTAGCCCGCGCGGGCGCGGCCGACCCCGGGCGCAGGGGGGAGGGGAGGGTAGGGCGGGCGGAAGGAGCGGCCATGTAGGGGCGGGGGTGGGCGCGGGGGGACAGCGGTTCCCAGGCTCCGGCGGGGGCGCACGGGCCCGCGTGGGGCCGCCCTCCCCTCCACCGGCCCGAGCCGCGGCGCAGGGGAGGCAACGGGGTGTGTCACCGCCCCGGCGACCCTCCACTCTCGCGTCGTAAATCCAGAAAGCCGGGGCTTTTATGAGGCGGGCGGAGGGCACTGGAGCGGTGTCACTTTGGGGGAGCCGGGAGCGAGCTGGAGTTTGGGCTGAGGTTTGTGCAAAATGGAAGAGAAGACCCAGAGCGTTAGGCCACCTTCATTGCTCTCTCCGTTTCCCCCACAACGCGGGTGGCCAGAAGGTCCCCGTGGGGGTCGGGCAGGCAGGGAGCCCCCAGCCGTGGGGAACGCCAGACGCGACCAGCCCTTAAGACAAAGGTGGGATCGTCTCTCACCTCGGTTAGAAACGCGCCTCCTTCAGGCTCGAAGAGGAGGACACCAGTGAGCTGAAGGGGGGTTTAAAGAACCCATCCCACAGCCAGGGACCAGCCTGGGGGAAGCTGGGGCAGCCAGTTTATTTTCGGAAGACGCCTTGACAGCGTCGGAGTCAACTTGGAATGAGTAACCCCAGTTGTTTCTTGCCCCGGCGGCATCTTCCTTGTTAGCCTTCTGTCCGCCCCACCCCCAACAGAATCTTTGGTCGGGAGCGAGCCGGTTTCCTTCGGAACTCCCCCTCCCCAGGCCTGGGGGGTGGGGCGAGGGATGCGCCGAACACTCTGCCCAGCGCCTCCAAGGGGGGAGAGGTTGTAATTAACCAACCGACTTTGACCCTTGATCTGCAGGCTCCCCGGCACCGCCCCAGGCCTTGTAGGCAAGTGGCGGAATGAGGGCGGTGAGGGGCCCTGTGAGGGCTCTTGCCTCAGTTTCTCTCCTGCATGCACTGTTGCACTCACTGTTGGAGACAGTGAGTGGAGCGGTGGCCTGACCGATATCAGGATCCTATGGCCTAGGGTGCTGGCAGGGTGTTTCACAGCTGAGCCTTGTCTCAAGCTCCTTGGCCCCTGTCTACAGCCTCCTTAAGACGAGGGAATGTTCCAAGCCCTGATGATCCCAGTGGGGAAACTGAGACATCAAGGGAAGTGAGCAGGCCCAGGATTCTCTGTGCGGTTTCTTGCTTCTCCAAGTTCCCCAGGGAGTTGATGCTGTTTCAGGTCCGGAAGGGGTGAGGGTGAGGGCCACGGGCCCCCTTCCTTGCTCCTGCTCCTCCCTCACCTGTGTTTGACTTGCTGCTTAGCTGCTCCTTGGGATCTGATAAACCGAACTTGGACTGTGTTAAAGGTGAGCGGAGCCTTGCTGGAGACTCAGTGTGCTGTTATTTTTAGTTTTATTTCACATCCCAATCAGTAACAGGTCATGTGTTGACTTTTACAAAGGACAAAGAAATTCCGCTTGTTCAAATCATTGGCCGCCTTGTGTCCTAGTGGTTTTCCCCACCGCAGTTCTGGCGGCTGTGGTGGGAGTGGCGGGGGGTGGGGGGGTACCTACACCCAGGGGCAGGCCCAGCAGGTGCGGAGGAGGGCATCTGGATGTGTGCCACCTGCTGCTGCTGTCCAGGTGAGGGGAGCTGCTCAGCCTGCAGGACCACCCTGGACGTAGGGTGGGGTCTGACCTGTAGATGCAGGTGAGAATTTGCCAGGCACAGTCCTGTGGGGTCAAGCAAAGAGCAGAAGTCAAAGAACTGACTTTTGTCCCTCAAAGCCATGTGGCCCACTAGCAAGTTTTCCCACAGTTTTTGGAAATGAGAAAGCGAATGTTCTCGGGCTACGCTCGGGCGCCTCAGATGGCTGGAGAGTGGGGAGTGTGTTTTGTGGTGGCCTGTCCCCTGACTGGGCCATTCCATCACCAGCGGACCGTGACCCCAGGAGCCGGCTGGGCACGTTTCCTTCACCCCACCCCACAGACTCAGCACGTTGTGACCAGCTAAGCATTGACCCCGTCCGGTCCCCCGGGAGAGGCACTGGGAGGGCAGGGGAATGAAGCATTTGAGGTCTGACCTTCCCACCCCAGACCTCTGAGACCCTCAGAGCAGCAAAGAATGCCTGGAAAGAAGGGCTTTACTGACTGAAGGGTCTGGCCCCTGGCCTGGCAGGTCTGACTCCAGGGCCCCAGCCTCTTCTCTAAGGCACAGTTCTAGAGGTTTCCCACCCTCAGTCCCCTGGCGTCAATCTCCCCCGAAAGCTGAGGGAAAGGCCCACAGGTGGGCACAGGGGCTGGAAGGCTGTGGGGTGGGAGATGGTGCCACTCCTGCTGGGAGCATTGAAAGGGCTCATGGTTAAGAAGCCCCCTCTTTGGGCTCCCCTGGCCCCCATCTCCCTGGCATTTCTCCTGTTGTGTCAGTACTGACTGTGAGAGGGCTGCTGGTTTCTTGAGGATGAACTCAGGCACCTGTACCCAGGAGCTAAATTCCATCTCCTGGACCAAAGAGGAAGCTCCAGGAACAGACAGGAACGCGGATGAAGCGGGGGTCCTCCTGGCCCCTGCTGAGAGAAATAGGCAAAGGCTGGGAAGGCCCTGGAGGGGCAGACCGAGTCTGGAAGCTGAAGCACACGCGCCAGCCATGAGCGTCCCGGGGCCTCTCCCCTCTCCCTAGCTTGGGACACAGCGTCTGTGGGCCCTTCTGCCAGTTCCCCAGCACGTGCCCTCCCCAGGGAGGCAGCCAGGCTGAGGTGGGGGGGCCTGGAGGCCGTGCGGGTTGCTGGGCAGCTCTCTTTCCAGGCCAGCGGAGATAGGAAGGCTGAGAAAGTCAGCTTGGGGCCCCAGCGTACCCATGTGGGGGTGGGACGGAGTGGAGCTGGGGTGCGATTATGCCTCTGCTGGTAATTATTCTAATTCCTGGGAAGGGTTGGCAGTGAGGTCTCCGTGCAGCAAGGCTGGGAAGGTAGGCAGCCAGCCCACGGGTGGGAAGGGTGGGCTCGGTGGGCTTCCTGGCTGTCCCATGGGGTGCCGTCACCCAAGCTGCCCTTGCTCTTTGTCCCTCGCTTGGGTGACCTGAGGCAGAATCCTGCCAGACTGTTTGTCCCAGAAAGAGAGCAGGTGAGGACGAGTCCTCTGGGCACAGGGAGGACAGGAGCAGAGTGTGGCCATTGTTGACGTCAGGCTTCCTCTTTAACTCTGTTCACTCTCAGCCGGGGTTGCGTGGCCTCCCACAGGGGGCTCCCCGTGCTGCCCCGGGAGGGAAGGTGGGCAGCACGCAAATGCTGCCCAGTCCCGTGGTGTCTGCCCGGGAGTGAGGGCTGGGGTGCGCCGGGTGACCTGCACTGTGGACTCCGTATGAAAAACGGTTGGCGGAGGGGGAAGGTCCCGCCTGAGGGGAATACTTGGCGTTCACAGGATGGGAACCACGGGCTGAGAGACGGGCCCGTTGTGTTTGCAGGGCTGCCCACTTCGGGCACTTGGTTTCACTGGCTTCCTTTGAGGCCCTGCTAGCTGACCTGGGGGCGGGAGGAGATGGGTGCGGGAACCCTGCCCTTCCTGATGAGGGTGCAAGGCCGCCTGACAGCCAGGGCTGTGCTGACGCTTGGGGCTCCCTCTGCCCCGATTCAGGGCTGAGCTGAGCCCCGACCCGCTCCCAGGTCGGCGCAGCCCCAGCCTCTGGGAGGCGGAGGCTGGGTGTCCTCACACCTCCTTCAGCTGCTCTGCCCAGAGAGCCTGGCCCTGGCCTGAGGCCTTGGATGGGGAGGACCCAGCACCCTGTCTGGTATTTGGGCCAGGAGCTTGAGGGACTTGCTGAAGGCCGAGGAGCAGGGAGAAGGCCTTTTGGGGGGGTAGAGGGAGCTGCTCTGAACCCCTCATCCAGGTGGAGGCAAGCTGGGCAGACAGAAGGAAAGCCCTCAAACCCCTGAGGCTGCGGGGAGAGGGCCCAGCTGGCGCGGCCTGGCCACGCTCCTCAGCTGTGGGCGGGCGAAGAGTAGCCACAGCGGCCGCCACCTTGCCGGAAATGTCTAATTAGGGGACAGAGAGCAGCACCGGCAGGACCCAACCAGTTCTGCTTCCTGCGACTCGGTGACACCCAGCCAGAGGAGCGGCACGCGGGCGAGCACTCCCTGTGCGTGCGGCGGTGGCGGGGACACGCTCCTGGAGGTGGCAGGAAGACAGGTTTGGCGGGGCGGGTGGGAGGAGGTGAGCACCCCACCCTGATGGCCTCACCTGCCCCTGGCGCGGGGTAGAAGCAGCGTGGAAGCAGGCCAGGTGTCCCTGGCTCCCCAGCACTGTCATTTCGGGGGTTTCTGTAGAATGAGAGAGGCAGGCACTGGTCCCTCCCCAAACGGGCTGAGATCTCAGAACCCTGGCCTCGGACACCACCCCCCAACCCTGGTGGAGCAAGGGAGCCAAGAGTGACGACTCACTGGGGTGCAAGCCGGTTAAGCCTTGCCTGCTGTCA
The DNA here is from genome assembly GCF_002263795.3 of Bos taurus. NCBI lineage: Eukaryota > Metazoa > Chordata > Mammalia > Artiodactyla > Bovidae > Bos > Bos taurus. The sequence goes on from NC_037356.1 coordinate 43,913,707, forward strand.
CGCCTCCGTCTACTGCTCCGTGTGCAGGCGGTGTGGCCCAGCTCCAGTGCTGGGGAGCCTCGCTCATGCTACCCGATACTGAAAGATAGAGAGTAGAGGTTCCCATTTATCCCTACCTGGATTGAGAAATGGAAATTGTCATCCAGCTTTGAATTCCCAGGCAGGATCTCCAACAGCCGTGTAAGCTGGCATCAGCTGAAGCTGCCAGCTCTCAGACACGCCCGCCCTCAGCAGCCCCCGTCCCTGTGGGAAAACTGGAGGGACCCCCGAGAGCTCCGGCCTGACGTCCAGCCGCCCAGGGCTTGGAGAGAGGCCAGGCCAGGGCCAGGCGCTGGTGAATCAACTCCCAGAATGAGGTGGCTCATTAGAATCCCCGAACGGACAGACAGACGGCGCCAGTGCCAGCCGAACGGGTTTGGGTGTCGGGCAAGCACATTCTTCCCCCGTCAGACCTTTGTTGTGCTTTGAGGGGGCGAGAGCCGGGGCCTCTCCCGAAACTGGGGTGCCTCCACAGCTGCCTCTCTTCCATCAGTGTGTCCTCCGCCCCCTCGGGTCCCGGCCCTCCGCCTCCAGCCTCACCCGCTGCGTCCTGTCTTACCGGCCAGGGGGCAGCGGCGCAGGGGTCTGTTCATGGTTCTGAAACCCTAAGTCCACTTCCCGAGTCCCCTCCCGGAAGCCCACTCATCCTTTCCTCCCTGTGCCCCTCTTGAGTTTTCCTTCTGAGGCTTGGAGAATGTTCCTGGCTTAGCCTCTCTGGGGGAAAAACACTAAGTTGAAACATTAGATTGTTTGCCTTGGCTCTGGGGGGTGTGAGACTCGTCTCTTCTTTGTCACTCGGGAGACCTCCCCGCCTCTCTAGTTGGGACGGGGTCCAAGCCCCCGTGTGTGAGGTGTCTGCTCGCTGTCGCTGGTGTCACTACCCGGGGGGAGCCCAAGCCCTCTAGGCGCCACCGTGAACTGAGCTTGGAGCGGTGAGGAGCGGTCCCTGCTGCGGGGGAGGCTTGCGTCACAGGCAGGCAGGCTGCCCAGGAGACTGTTAGGCCACATCCACCTGTTGCTCCCTGACCTCCTCCCTGCTCTGCCCCACCCACCTGTCTGCCTGCCAGGCTCGGCCCACAGGAGTGGGGAGCCTGGAGCCCCAAACAGCCGCAGTGTCCGGGACAGACCGGCCTGAAGGAGGGAGGGGTTAGGACCACCCCGTTCCCCACAACCAGCGGCTGAATCTGCCTGGAGGAGAGTTCCTGAGTGGCCCTGACCACCAGGACCCTTCTGGGGCTGCGATGAGTCCCGGGACCCCGGGCTTCCCATGGTGCCCTTTGTCCCTGTGGGAGCGTGGATGAGGCCTGGAATCCAGGGGGACTGGCCCAGGTGGAGCCAGCAGACAACTCAGGAGGAATAATTGGTAGCGCAGGTTCGGTCCTCCCAGTTCCGCTAAGACACAAATTACTCAGCGGGCAGGCCTGTGGGCCGTGGCGCTTGGCTGGCGTCACCTGTAATTACCTTAATGGGGTGGGAGGGAGGTGCGGCGGGCAGTGGGCTGGGGGCAGCCCTGCTCTGCCACATGCCTGCGAGGGGCGGGACAGTGGCTCGCGGTTCCAGCCAGCTCACTGCCAGGGAGCCCTCCTGAAACCCCACAGAGTCCCCTTTTCTCTTCCAAGCCCTTCACCTGGCTGCTCTTCTTTTCACAGTCAGCCTGGGCTTCTGTCCGCCACAGCCCTACCAGGAACCAGAGCCATCGGTGGCCGAACCCCCTTCTTGCCCCCTGGCTTTGGACATGAGCCTTCGGAACTCCAGCTATAGCGTGACCCCCGGGCCCTGCGTGGTGGCCCAGCTGCCCTCCGAAGACATGAGCCGTCTGGCAGGCCCGCAGAGCAGAGACCACGGCTTTCTGCGCACCAAGATGAAGGTACTGACCCTCACAGTGTCCCTGAGGCCCAGCGCACGTGGGTCCACATGGGTCCCACCCACGAGATGTGGCCCAAATGAGATTAGGCAGACTGGCTTTGGATCTGGGTCCATATTTCTACAGATGTGAACCTCCCTGGGGCATAGACAGGGTGGGAAAGAAAAGTGAGTCTGAAGTGAGAATGCCATGCATTGGGGAGAAGCAGTAGGGTTCAAGAGATGTCCAGCCCTTTGGAGTCCTTTGTGGGGGTTGTTTAGTTTTGTTTCTGGCCTTGAGGGGAGGCCACCCTTACACAGAAGTCCTTGGAAGAGCGGGGAGGCGTGAGCCTGGCTCTGCGCTTTGGCCTGGCCTGCGTCTCCGCTGCCTCAAGAGTGAGGTCTAGGGTCTGCCCAGTGGTCAGCTGTCCCCCGAGGCGTGTGCCCAGCAGTCTCTGCCTCGCCCAAGTGTATGCTTCCGACCCAGGGCCTTGCATCTGGGGCGGGGCCTGGTGAGCCCCAGTTCAGCAGCCGAGGCAGGAAGAAGCACAGGGTGGCGGAAACGGCCCTGCTTTCCAGGAGCACGAGGCCTGCATTCCTGAAAGTGCTGGAACCTGGAAGCAGCTGCCAGTGGTGATCTAGTGGAAGGGCTCTCACGGAGCTTCCTGTGAGCCAAGAGACTGGAGAAAACTGGCAGGGAAAGGCTGCTCCTCCTCTCTCACCCGTGGAGGCCAGGTGTTGTAACCTGCCGGGCATCACCAGGAAATGCGCTGGGCGGCTGACAGGGGAGCTGACACGGCGCCCCGATCCCCAAGGGCCTCTCCTCCCAGCCCTTGAGCCCCAGCAGCTAGGGAGCACGTGGAGGGAAAGCAGAGGGCACGGGACCGTAGACGAGCCAGAGAAGTGAGTCCTGACCCCAAACAGCTTGCTCAGTGAGCAACACAGCCTTTACCCAGTGCCAAGAGCAGCGCAGGGCCAGGCGGTATGGGTGATGGGGGGGCCCCTCGGGCCCGGGGAGCTCAGGCGGCGTCGCCAGCGACGAGGCCACCACGAAGCACAAGCAGCCTCTGAGCGTTCAGAGCTAGGGCCTGGAGCCCACGTCTCCATTCCTGAACAGACCTGAGGTGTTGCACGGTTACCCTGAATATGAAAAACCTTTATAAAGAGAATCATCAGGGTGGCAAAGGGACTCAGACTAGACCATGTCAGGCTCAAGAAAGGCCGGGGCTGGGCTGGCCTGTGAGGCGAGGCAGCTCCGGGCCCCCAGCGGTGGCCTCAGCCTCGGAGGGCGGCGCGGAGACCACGACCGCGTGTGGAGCCTTCCCCGTCCTGAGGCGCAGACTGAGAACTGAGCAGCAGCTAGAGGACGCCCAGGCTCAGCGAAGCGGGGCTTTCTGCCAGGGAGAGTTGCCCTCTTTCTGTCGGGAGCTGGCCGGCTGTCTTTAGTGACGGCAAAGAAGGGCCTCGCAGAGGGACTCAGGAGCCCAACAGGAGGCTGACCGAGGACCCAAGGAGGCTTCCGGCCCCACCACCCCATCTCTGGGAGCCAGCGGCCCAGAGGTGTGGCCCCTGGGTGGGCAGCGCCCCTCCTCGGGGCTGGGGGCTGGCACAGTGCATCTTCCCCATCTGCCACCTGCAGCCCCAGCTCCTGGGTGTCTATCACACACACCGCCCTCGCCCACAGGTGACGCTGGGGGATGGTCCCAGTGGAGACCTCTTCACCTGCCACATCTGCCAGAAGGCCTTCACCTACCAGCGCATGCTGAACCGCCACATGAAGTGCCACAATGACGTCAAGAGGCACCTCTGCACCTACTGCGGGAAGGGCTTCAACGACACCTTCGACCTCAAGAGGCATGTGCGCACCCACACAGGTGAGAGGGCCCGCCCAGCGCGAGGCCCAGCAGCTGCGCGGCCATGGCGGGGGGCCGGGGCGTTCGGGGCGGACTTCCTCGTCCCCTCTGTCAGGCCGCTGGGACTCCTGTGCCCCAGAGCTGGGTCCCTGACGCCCGCGCTACCCTCCCCGCAGGCGTGCGGCCCTACAAGTGCAGCCTGTGTGACAAGGCCTTCACGCAGCGCTGCTCTCTGGAGTCCCACCTCAAGAAGATCCACGGTGTGCAGCAGAAGTACGCGTACAAGGAGCGGCGGGCCAAGCTGTACGTGTGCGAGGAGTGCGGCTGCACGTCCGAGAGCCAGGAGGGCCATGTCCTCCACCTCAAGGAGCACCATCCCGACAGCCCACTGCTGCGCAAGACCTCCAAGAAGGTGGCCGTGGCCCTGCAGAACACCGTCACCTCCCTGCTGCAGGGCGCCCACCACGTCTGAGCAGTGATGCCCCGAGAGGGTGGGGGCCGCCTCCTCGCTGCCCCTGCCAGCCCGCCCTCTGCGGCTTCCTGCCGGAGCACCCGAGGACAGGCCTGGAGCTGGCCACGCGTGCTTGCTCAGGCTAGCGCTACTGACCTCTGTTTGTATTTGCACTGGTGTCTTTGAGCAGAGGCCACTCTGAGCCTGGGCAGATGTGTGGGGCAGGGCGAGGCCAGGACTGCCTTCCCTGTGGAGCAGCTGAGTCCAGAGATAGGACTTCCTTCCCAGATGAGGTATGGGAAGGTGATTCTCTCATCCCTCGCCTCTGCAGCCCCGGGGCAGGGGCAGCTGGTTCCCCGTGGATGGCAGTCGGGTGCCCTGACAAAGGACACCCCGGTAAACGCCAGCGGTGGAGGAGCTGGCTTTGGCCCACTCGGCTGTGTTCCTCTTGCTCAGGGCTGCAGGGCTCTGCTCGTTGACAGGGAGATGCACGCGCGTGTGCACAGCCGTGGACGTGCGTACACAGGAGGCCTTGCCACGTATCACCTCATTTTTAAGAAATCAACTACTGGTGCCAAGGAGGTTTTATTTCTTTTTTAAAAAGATGACAAGTGTACAGATATTAATATATTTTTGGTGCCGATGGCGACTGCTTTTGAGAGAGGATGGAGCTGAATTTCTCCTCCCCGCGCGGTTGTGTTTATCCTGGACATTTCACACCTCCCCTGTGCCTCGGCTGTGGGGTGGCTGCCCTCCCCCACCCTCGTCTTTCCCCAGATATTTAATCGAAGACTTCCCTCCAGCCCTGGGGGAGGGTGCACTGCGCCCCGTTCTCTCCTCCTGAAGGGACAGCCCATCACAGCTTCTGCTCTTCCCTCCTTATAATTCGGCCTTCCTACATCCTTTCAAGGCCAGCCTCCGGGTGACCGAGAGCCCTCTGGCCTCCTGATGACAGACCATGGGTGGAACAACTCACCATTCCAGAGGCCGAGGGTTTGTCTGGCTGGGGTCGTGGGGCTAAGGCCAGTGGTGGGGTTGTGAGTCTGTGATGCGCCCAGGGGCCCACCGCTGGCAGTAACAGGAAGAGTGCAGGGCCAGTCTGCGAGGCCTGCCTTTTCCTGGCTGAGTCAAAACCCTAGGACAGGAGCAAAAAAATGGGACAGAGTAATAACCAAACACATCAGAAGCTTCTGGAGGGAGGACAGTATGAGATGGTTAACTGGTTATCTTTGTAGCCTTTTTGCTGTTTTTCTAATGGCAGGGTTGGCCCTTGAGCCCCTGAGGAGGGAGCCACCCCTGCATTAGAAGGACTCCATTAGAAGGACTCGGCCAGGCTCCCCTGGCTTTAGCCGGGTTTCCTACTAAGAACAGGAAAGGGCTGTGGGTCAAAAGGCAGAGACAGGCAGGGGCTGGAGCTAGTCTGCCAAAGAGTGAGAAGGCAAACTCGAAAGAGAACACAGAGCAGGTGGAGTCACCCTGCAAAGCCAAAGCCCAGGTGGCCCCAGTCTTGGCCTCTCCTGCAGCATCCACCCAGCCTGGGATGCGGGAGGGGGCCTTCTCTGACACAGCTCGGAATGTGTGTGGATGGTTTTGGAAGAGTCTTGCTTCATTTTACTCTAGAGCCTGCAAGAGCTGCTGTATTCTGGAAGTTGTAATGTATAAAATAACTTTCTCTGGAAGTTCTGTCTTGTTTACATGTCTGGATCCCTGTGTTTGTTGCCTGGTCATTGTTCATCTCTGTGTTCCTTGCCTCTCCAAGGAAGTTGCAAAGCTCTGTGTTGTCTGTTTTATTTTATAACTTTCCCCTCAGCTAGCAAAATAAAAGAACTGTCATTTTCTGTGTTTCAGTGTTTTTGTTTTATAGGCCTTTTTTTTCCCCACCTACAGGGAAATTAATCAAAACAGTGGATACATTCTATTCAAAGTCTTAGCCTTTTACAGGTAGCAGTGGCCCTCAAGTCAAGACAAGAACCTGCTCAATTAAGTGGTCTGCCCATGGTCTAAGCAGTCAGTGCCTGCTGACCCGAGGGCCCCGTTCTGTTCTCTGTGGTGGCCACAGGGTCCAGTCTCTTCCCCATACCCTGCCAGGACCATAGGAGGAAGAACCGCATTCCCTAAATAGTAGGGCATGAAGTTCTTGTCAGTTCTGGGTCAGACACGTAGCTGTGGGGACGGTCACACCCACATAGCCTTTGTTCCAGGCCAGGCACATTGTGTATTAGCACCCTTGACCTTCCAGCCACACTCTGGGATGGGTGCACACTGCTGATGGGGAGGTTGGCAGATGGCATGGCAACTCAAAAGTAGAGGGAAACTTAAGAGATCACCCGGCCATGCCCATCACCTACCTAGGATCACTGCAGAGACCTGATCGCTCGGGGAACCCGGGTGCCTGAGTGCCCGTTCAGTGTTCTTCCATCACAGCCTCGCCAGGGATGGAGGAAGCGGCTGCCAGGCCTGGGCCCTTGGCGTACGTTCTGGGAGAAGGGTTGGTAGCCCTGGTGCAGTGAGGAAAAAGGAAACCATTGATCTGACCTCCACGGCTCTTCTGTGTGAAGGCAGAGGGTGGAAGGGCCCCTGGCCCTCCCTGTGTCTCTTTAAATAGCCAAGCACAGAGGATTTCTTTTTATCTCTGGGAGCCTCCCAATGTGAAAAGCAAACCAAATCCCATTTTTCTGTGTCCCAGGATGAGCAGAGCCCATTGTCGAAGCCCAGATGATTAACTGCTATGTAAACTTTAGCAGGAGCAAGGTTTCCTGGAAGCCAGGGATGGGGTGGGGGGAGGGCTCCCTCTGCGGCTCTGCTGTCTCCCCCTCCTCAGCAGGGCTCAGGGGTGGGACACCACCCAACAAGGTCAGGCCAGGCGGTCACATTTTGAGGGCCGGTAATGATCTCTGGCTTCTGCAGGATGGCTGCCGGATGTGAGCCTCCGTGGATGGGGAAAGAGGCCGCAGCCAGGCAGAGGGGAGAGATTAACGCAAGTCAATGTATAACGACAGCCAGACGACCAATGACCAATACTGCGGGACCCAAAAAGGAGGCTTTTGCGTTTGAAAGAGTAAAGATTTCTTGGAAGAGGTGGGGTTCAGCTGGGCCGGGAAAAATGGGAGGGTCTGAAGAGAACAAAAGAGGAGGGAAGGCGTTTCTGGGCAGGCGTGGGTAGGATCAGACCCAGAAGAGAGGAGGTGTGCGCCCTGCGCTGGGCGGAGGTCCTCACCGGTCCCATTGCCAGTCCCGACGCTGTCACTCATTCAGTCACACCATGGGTATTTTTTGAGCCCTGCCCAGGTGCCAATAAGAACTGGTAACAAAACAGGAGAGACAGAAGAGCTGGCTGGGACCTAGCAAGACGTCTGGTCTAAAGGAGGATGGAGGGAGAGTCCGATTTATACAGCTAAAAGCAAAGCAACCAAGTGCAGGGCAGAGGGGACTTCACAGCACCAGGAAGTGTGGCAAAGATTTAGTCTGTATATTTGTATGCATTTTCTAATGTTTTTACAATGAACATGTATTATCTTTTATAATCAGGAAAAAATTAAGTTATAAAACAATTCGGGGCTTTTAGTCAACTTGAAGTTCAACACGTCACTGGGGACGGAGCTGCCCAAAGGAGTGCCAGTGTGACCCTGGAGTCAGTGGGGGCGGGGAAAGAGCAGAGAGAGGGCTTCCCTGGTGGCTCAGGTGGTAAAGGATCTGCCTGCAATGGGGGAAAACTGGGTTCAATCCCTGGGTTGGGAAGATCCCCTGGAGGAGGGCATGGCAACCCACTCCAGTATTCTTGCCTGGAGAACCCCCATGGACAGAGAAGCCTAGCGGGCTGCAGTCCATGGGGTCCTGGAGAGTCTGACACGATTGAGCGACTAAGCACATGGGACTTGAGGCCCAGCCCTGTCTCTGACTGCCTGTGGGGCCTTGGGCAAGTGACTGAACCCCTCAGTTTTTCATCTATAAAATGAGGCGGCTCCCCAAGTTGAAAGGTCCGTTCTGTCCTAACGACTTCATGTCTCGAGGCCCCCATCTCAATAAAACCCTTGAAGAAACTCACTGACAAACTGCGGTGGAGGAGGTGCAGAAGGCCGAGAAGGTTGTCCTGCAAGTGGGGGAGATCTACCACTCGGCTGCCGACTTGAAGCAGGGGGAAAGGCTCATTCCGGTGGATCCAACGGGCAGAACCTGGGCAGAGAGGTGAGCATCAGAGGGGCGCGGGCCCCCACTGCGAGGAGCCCTGGGGCAGCAGCTCAGGAGGGAGGCAACCCCAGAGAGGGTGCCTGGGATCTGCTGGCTGTGCCTGGGAAGCCATTTGTCAGGAATTTCTGCAGGGACTCAAGTTGGGGGGCTGAAGGCTAGACAGAATAATCTTCAAGACTTCCACCCATGGAATTCTAAGAGGTTGAGCAGTGGTCAGGACTTCCCCGGTGGCTCAGATGGTAAAGCGTCTGTCTATAATGCAGGAGACCTGGGTTTGATCCCTGGGTCGGGAAGATTCCCTGGAGAAGGAAATGGCAACCCACTCCAGTACTCTTGCCTAGAAAATCCCATGGACGGAGGAGCCTGGTGCAGGCTACTGCCCATGAGGTCGAAAAGAGTCGGACACGACTGAGCGACTTCACTTTCACTTTCATGACTTCCAAGCCCCAAAAATGCGAGTGAAGAGAATGGAATAGAAAAGGAAACCCTGGATGGGGAAGACCAGCTGGGAGCCTGGGCTTGGGTGGTTTTGCCAAGAGAAGGGCTCCCCTGGCTGGTTCTTGGGGCCACCCAGGAGGAGCCCACTCCCTCAGGCGGGGGCAGTCACCTGACCTAGGATGTCCCACCTTCTTCATGTCCGAGACCAGCCTGCCCTCTGTACTCCTCATCCCAGCCCGCTTCCCCAGTTCCTAGAGTCTGCTTTGAATTTTTTCTTTTTTGACCGTGTTGCATGGCATGCAGGATCTTAGTTCCCTGACCCCCTGCACTGGGAGCATGGAGTGTTAACCACTGGACCGCCAGGGAAGTCCGCTAGAGTCTGTCTGATACTCCATCCGTCAACCCACCAGTCATCTCCCTCAGGGACGGCCCTCCTTGTCTGGCAGCCCCCTGCCCCCAGGCGGCTGGCTCGCTGACACGTTGGGGCTCAGGTCCCACGCCGGCACTGGAGGGGACGTGAGTCAGGTGTGAAGATTTTGGCCCTGGCCCAAGTGGGACATGGACAATGACGTCTTCCAGTTTCTATTTCCTGAAAACGTAAGAGCTGGGTATCAAGCGATCCGTGTCCTCTCTTCCCCACGTGTTCTCTGCACAGAAAATGAGGGAGACGACTTCTACCCCGTCAAGCTTTCACGGCAGGACACACATCAGGCATCTAGAAACACGCTCAGAGATGTGAAGGGCGGGGAGCCGGCTGCATGGTGCAACCTGCCGAACCCTCAAGCGGGAGCATGCAACTGTCCACAGAATTCTCTGGTGACTTAACCTTTGAGGGCGGATCGCCTGCACGCCCCCCCCGACTCCCACCTCCACACAGAGGAAGCCAGGGCAGGGCGGCCCAGGGCAGAGAACAAGTGAGTGAGCTCTGTGTCCAAGCTGCGGGTCTACGCTGCCCGTTGGTGGACAGACGGACCATGGCATTCAAGGTGGGAGACCAAACCGGGAGAGGCTCTGGGTGCTGAGAGATGCCGGTGTTGCTCACTGCTGAGCCTGGCACTCCTGGGGCCACGTCACCGGCCCTTTAATAGCAGCTAATCACCACTGGCGTTTATTGAGCTCCTACTACACACCGCGCTGCGCTTCCCCTCTGACATCATTGCTAACCACAACAACAACTCTGGGAGGTGGCTATTATTGTTCCTATTTTTAGACAAAGAAATGGAAGCTTGGGGAGATGAAATGCCTTGCTCAGGGTCACATGGGCTCCAGTCTGAGGCCTGACTCTCAGGCTGGGACTCCTGTCTCTCCAGCCCTTCACGATCAGGCGGTGGGAGAACCTTTCCTCTCCATGAGCACCTACTCTGTGCCGAGCCCTGTGCTGAGGCCCTGGGGTGCAGGGGGATGCGGTCCCTGCACCCCGGGGTTCACCTTGCCCTGGGGGAGCCGCACTAGAGCATAAGAGCCAGGGAGCAGGAAGGGGTGACCCCATGTCAGCAGAGCTGGGGAAGGAGAAAGGTGGGAGAAACCCTGACACGAATGAGCCCCCACGACTGCCTGTCTGGTGATTTGTGCCCTAGCCCCAAGGTCTGGACTCTCCAGATGAGAAACAGCACCTTCGTGCTCAGTCACGTCTGACTCTCTGCAACCCCATGGACTGTAGCCTGCCAGGCTCTTCTGTCCATGGGGTTTTTTGGGCAAGAATACTGGAGCGGGTTGCCATTGGGAAAGTGATGCCTAGAAGCACTAACAGGAGGCCAAGTTCACAGTGGCTACCCTGCAGAGCCACCACTGTGCAGGCACCTGGCTGGAGCCTCCCAGACTCTCACTGATGGGTGTCACACTGTATTCCTATGCGTGAAATGCATGAAAATATAAGAAAAGAGGGTCCCAGAAACTCCTAAGCCCAAAGGTCCTCGGTGACAGAAAGGGGCCAAGGGTGTCGGGGTCTAGCTCCAGCCACAGCCATCTTCAGATATTCCAAACCCAGAGGAAGGACAGGCAGGGAGATGCTTGGGAACCAGGATGTTCCAAACCGGCAGGAACTCTGAAGGGAGCTCCAGCACCTGCCCCCACGCCTGCCCTGACCTTCTCCCTGCAGACCCAGATTACCAGGTAGTGATCTTGGCCTGTAAGAAACTCATCCTTTCTTCACCCCCTTGGCCTGTCCAGTCCAGCCCGCTCCTCCAGGCCTCCCCCAGGACTCCAGGCAACAGGCCCGGGCACCTCCCCCTCCCCACGCGCAGGTGAGTTGGTGAAGCTGGCCAGGAGAACTGGCAGGACTCCCGTCCCTTCTGCCAGAGGCAGAACCTGCAGCAGTAATCACAGGGCAAAGGAGCGGGCCAGCCAGAGACTCAGGAAGAGGAGGGCAGGCTGGCGGCCCCAGGCTGGCTCAGAAGCAAGAGGGGCCCTCGGAGAGTCAGGCTCTCTGTTCCTGCCCCGACAGACCCAATCAGTACAGCCTGCCCTGCCGGACCCTGATGCTAATACCCCGACATAGTCTTCTTCTCCACCATCCTCCAGGCTTCTGAGAAGTTCACGGCCGGGTTTTCTGATGGAACCTCTGAGGGGCCCACCATCACCCACAGGAAGCAGCCTGTGAAAGAGGAGGAGGTGGTGATGTCCTGGAAGTTGGGGGTGGAGGGACGGGGGCTTGGTGCCCAGGCAAAGAGGAATGGCCTTCCCTAAGGAGGTCAGGGTGCTTCTGGGGGTGGGCACTGGAGGTGGAGTCCTCTACAAAGTTTGGTCTGTTGCTGGGGAATTTGTTAAAGAGACAGCAGAGGAGAAAGAGCATCTATGGCCTGGTTGGGAGATGTGGGGGAAATCCATACATTCCCACACTCAAAATGGTGCATGAAGATGTGGTGTCGAGAGGATTTCCCTGGTGGTCCGATGGTTAAGACTCTGCCCTTCCACTGCAGGGGGTGCAGGTTCAAACCCCTGGTCAGGGAACTAAGATCCTGCAGGCACAGTGTGGCAAAAAAAAAAAAAAAGAGAAAGGGATTTCCCTGCTGCTACAGTGTATAAGAATCCACTTGCCAATGCCAATGCAGGGGACAGGTTCCCTCCCTGGCCCAGGAAGATTCCACAAACCACAAAGTAACTAGGCCCGTGCACCATAACTACGGAGCCCTCGTGCTACAAGTACTGAAGCCTGTGTGCTTAGAGCCTGTGCTCGGAAACAAGAGAAGCCACTGCAATGAGAAGCAACGCAGAGTAGCCCCTGCTGCTGCTGCTAAGTTGCTTCAGTCGTGTCCGACTCTGTGAGACCCCATCGACGGCAGCCCACCAGGCTCTCCTGTCCCTGGGATTCTCCAGGCAAGAACACCAGAGTGGGCTGCCATTTCCTTCTCCAATACATGAAATTGAAAAGTGAAAGTGAAGTTGCTCAGTCGTGTCCGACTCTTCGCGACCCCATGGACTGCAGCCCACCAGGCTCCTCCGTCCCTACTCACGGCAATTAGAGAGAGCCTGAGCAAAGCAACGAAGACCCAGCGCAGCCAAAGATAAATACATAATTTAAAAAAAAATAAAGAAGAAAAGAAAAAAGATGTGGTGTCAAAATGAGTTTCACAGATAAAATTTTAGCCCTAAAATAAAGAATCCATGCATATCAACAAGAAAAAGAAAATACAGACTACTGAAAACTGGGAAATAATACGCAGGAGCTGTTTATGAAAGAGCTTCAAGTGATAAAAATCATGTAAAAAATAAACTTCATTCATAATCAAGTAAAGAAAAATTAAAATTAAAATCAGATATAGAAGTCTATCATAAAACTGATTATTTCAATGAAAAAGCAGGAAAAATCCAAATGTTTACCCCTAGGTTACCATCAAAAATTATAACGAAATGTTGTGTATCCATTAAATACGATGTTATGAAAGAATTTACTAAAGGGAAAATGTTTACAATATATAAAGTTTAAAAATCAGTGTTACGGGTAGGTGCACCTTCCATTTTTGTAAACACAGATAGGCTGACGTACACATCAGCAAAGCTATGGAAGACCAGACACCGTGACCTTCACGACACTAAGTTATTCCTCAGGGGTGGGAACTAGGATTTTTGTTTTCTTCCGATTGTCTGTCTATACCTGGTACTTTTCTACAATGATCCCATATCGCTTTTGTAATGAAAAGAAACCTTCTTGGTGACTCTGAAAGGGTCCTTGGCAGAGGAGATGTAAGAATTGTTGCTTTCTGTATACACTCATCCCCAAGAAGTGGACAGCTTCTCCCGCTTGGTCATCACAGAGCTGGGGTAGGGTGGGAATAGGGGGAGGAAGGCTGAGGCCCAAGGTCAGCTGGGGGTCAGGAAAGGGGTCCAGGAATCCCAACTCTGAAGCTGCTCTGAAGCCCCCAGGGGCCCACGACCTTGGATGGAAGGTACAGAGGATTTGGAGGTAAAGAACGTGAGTGGATCCCAGGTCCACCATTTGACACAAAGGAAGCCACTTTATCTTTCTGAAAATCAATGTCTAGAAAGTGCAAGTAACAGTAATGTAGGATATTGTTAAAGACCAAATAAGATGATTATTTTCTTTTCAAGGTACAAAGCCCCACTGGACTTCCCTGGTGGTCCAGTGGTTAAGACTCTCCACTGTAGAGAGCATGGATTGGATCCCTGGTTGGGGAACTAAGAACCCAACTGCCTTGCAATGAGCACCCCACCCCAACAAAAGCCCTAAACAAATGTTAGCTGTTGTAGTTATAACGTTCACCTCCGGTTGAGCCAGAGCAAGAAAGCTGGCCAGCTGCTGCCGTCAGGGCTGCACTGGACATGCGGGAACTGAGGGGCAAGTGTCCCTATGTGGCTCAGGAGAACTCTTGGATTTCCCGGTCCGGTCATAGCACGTAAAAATAAAAATAAAATGAGCCTGAAGGAAAGTGTGCAGGCATTCACTGGCTACTCTTTGAGGAAAGAATTTGTAATAAGTGATAAGAACTCCCTGGTAGTCTGGTGCTGGTGGTGGAAAGGAGGAGATGGATGAAAATGCTAAAGATCTTTGGTCCCCTTCACCTAGAGTTGTTTACTGATGTTCGGGCAAAATGCTTGGGGGCTGAGGCGGGTGGACCAAGGATGCCACACTCGTCATCTAAGGAGACTGGGAGAGGCTGGGTGGCGGCTCCGGTTAGATGGGTCCCCACCCTGCATGAGATGGGGGAAGCCATGGCTTGTGGGTGGAGATGGCGGGCACGCCCGTGAATCACAAGCCCCTCTTGTTCAGAACCAGGGAGCTGGCTCCTACAACGCCTCACAGCTTTCATGCAGGGTGGCCTCAAACATCCCCAAAGAGCACCACTTTCTTCATCCCACCAGAAGAAGGGGATTTACTGCTGACAAGCTTTCTAATACTGACCATGTTTGGAGACTTAGTCTTGTTTTCAGTATTCATTTTTATTTATTTGGCTGTGGCAAGTCTTAGCTGCAGCGTGTGGAATCATAGTTCCCCGACCAGGGATCGAACCCAGGCCTCCTGCCTTGGGAGCGCAGAGTCTTAGCCATGGGACCACCAGGGAGGTCCCTGGAGACTCCTTCTTGACTGTGCCTCCCCAAGTCCTCCAAATGAGGTGCTTCATCTTCACGCTTCTTTCCTTGTTTTTCAGCTCCTATTAGGATGCCTTTCTTTCTGTTCACGCCCTTTTCTTCTTTGGGGCCATTTTGGTTGCTGCTCCTCTCCTCGATGCTCAGTACCCCTCCTTCTCCCCTTGTCCACCTCTCCTCGATGCTCAGTACCCCTCCTTCTCCCCTTGTCCACCTCTCCTCGATGCTCAGTACCCCCCCTCTCCCCTTGTCCACCTCTCCTTGATGCTCAGTACCCCCCCTTTCTCCCCTTGTCCACCTCTCCTCGATGCTCAGTACCCCCCTTCTCCCCTTGTCCTCCTCTCCTCGATGCTCAGTACCCCCCTCTCCCCTTGTCCACCTCTCCTTGATGCTCAGTACCCCCCCTTCTCCCCTTGTCCACCTCTCCTCGATGCTCAGTACCCCCCTTCTCCCCTTGTCCACCTCTCCTCGATGCTCAGTACCCCCCCTTCTCCCCTTGTCCACCTCTCCTCGATGCTCAGTACCCCCCCTTCTCCCCTTGTCCACCTCTCCTCGATGCTCAGTACCCCCCTTCTCCCCTTGTCCACCTCTCCTCGATGCTCAGTACCCTCCTTCTCCCCTTGTCCACCTCTCCTCGATGCTCAGTACCCCTCCTTCTCCCCTTGTCCACCTCTCCTCGATGCTCAGTACCCCCTCCTTCTCCCCTTGTCCACTCCTCCCCTCGATGCTCAGTACCCCCCCTTCTCCCCTTGTCCACCTCTCCTCGATGCTCAGTACCCCCCCTTCTCCCCTTGTCCTCCTCTCCTCGATGCTCAGTACCCCCTCTCCCCTTGTCCACCTCTCCTCGATGCTCAGTACCCCCCCTTCTCCCCTTGTCCACCTCTCCTCGATGCTCAGTACCCCCCTTCTCCCCTTGTCCACCTCTCCTCGATGCTCAGTACCCCCCTTCTCCCCTTGTCCACCTCTCCTCGATGCTCAGTACCCCACCTTCTCCCCTTGTCCACCTCTCCTCGATGCTCAGTACTCCCCTCTCCCCCTTGTCCACCTCTCCTCGATGCTCAGTACCCCTCTTCTCCCCTTGTCCTCCTCTCCTCGATGCTCAGTACCCCTCCTTCTCCCCTTGTCCACCTCTCCCGATGCTCAAGTACCCCCTTCTCCCCTTGTCCCACCTTTCCTCGATGCTCAAGTACCCCCCCTTCTCCCCTTGTCCACCTCTCCTCGATGCTCAGTACCCCCCCTTCTCCCCTTGTCCACCTCTCCTCGATGCTCAGTACCCCCCCTTCTCCCCTCCCCCCCCCCCCCCCCCCCCCCTTGTCCACCTCTCCTCGATGCTCAGTACCCCCCCTTCTCCCCTTGTCCACCTCTCCTCGATGCTCAGTACCCCCCTTCTCCCCTTGTCCACCTCTCCTCGATGCTCAGTACCCCCCTTCTCCCCTTTCCCCCCCTCTCCCCCCCCCCCCTTGTCCACCTCTCCTCGATGCTCAGTACCCCCCTTCTCCCCCCCCCCCCCCCCCCCCCCCCTTGTCCACCTCTCCTCGATGCTCAGTACCTGCCCCCTCTGCTCAGTACCCCCCCCCCCCCCCCCTCGATGCTCGTCCCCCTTCTCCCCTTGTCCACCTCTCCTCGATGCTCAGTACCCCCCCTTCTCCCCTTGTCCACCTCTCCTCGATGCTCAGTACCCCTCCTTCTCCCCTTGTCCACCTCTCCTCGATGCTCAGTACCCCCCCTTCTCCCCTTGTCCACCTCTCCTCGATGCTCAGTACCCCCCCTTCTCCCCTTGTTCCACCTCTCCTCGACGCTCAGTACCCCCCTTCTCCCCTTGTCCACCTCTCCTCGATGCTCAGTACCCCTCCTTCTCCCCTTGTCCACCTCTCCTCGATGCTCAGTACCCCCCCTTCTCCCCTTGTCCACCTCTCCTCGATGCTCAGTACCCCCCCTTCTCCCCTTGTCCACCTCTCCTCGATGCTCAGTACCCCCCCTTCTCCCCTTGTCCTCCTCTCCTCGATGCTCAGTACCCCTCCTTCTCCCCTTGTCCACCTCTCCTCGATGCTCAGTACCCCTCCTTCTCCCCTTGTCCACCTCTCCTCGATGCTCAGTACCCCTCCTTCTCCCCTTGTCCACCTCTCCTCGATGCTCAGTACCCCTCCTTCTCCCCTTGTCCACCTCTCCTCGATGCTCAGTACCCCCCCTTCTCCCCTTGTCCTCCTCCCCTCGATGCTCAGTACCCCTCCTTCTCCCCTTGTCCACCTCTCCTCGATGCTCAGTACCCCCCTTCTCCCCTTGTCCACCTCTCCTCGATGCTCAGTACCCCTCCTTCTCCCCTTGTCCACCTCTCCTCGATGCTCAGTACCCCCCTTCTCCCCTTGTCCACCTCTCCTCGATGCTCAGTACCCCCCTTCTCCCCTTGTCCACCTCTCCTCGATGCTCAGTACCCCCCTTCTCCCCTTGTCCTCCTCTCCTCGATGCTCAGTACCCCTCCTTCTCCCCTTGTCCTCCTCTCCTCGATGCTCAGTACCCCCCTTCTCCCCTTGTCCACCTCTCCTCGATGCTCAGTACCCCCCTTCTCCCCTTGTCCACCTCTCCTCAATTCTCAGTACCCCTCCTTCTCCCCTTGTCCACCTCTCCTCGATGCTCAGTACCCCCTTCTCCCCTTGTCCACCTCTCTCTGGTTCTGGGTTCAGCCAGCACCTTCACCTGTGCTCTTCAGGTCACAGATCCTCGGAGTCACCCAATGCCTGAGCCACAGCACAGAGGACAACTGTGTGCTGAGGCTGTGCAGGCGGCCACTGGTCAGTGGGGGGAGGTGCCCCTTCCCCGGGTCCACCAAGCCTGAGGGTTCATGCGCATTTCTCCTTGCCCCCTCACTAGTCCCTTCCTCAATTATCCAACAAGTCATTTCAAATCCTTCTCTGACTTTTTCTCATGATACTCTTGCCAGCCCTACTTCCTGGCCCCCAGGCCCCTCCCCGATCTGATCTGCGGGAGCCTTGATGTATCCAGGCCTTGCTGGTGCCGACATGCCTAGACTGAAAGCTCCGCTCGGCTGTGCGGTTTCGCCTGGTGAACAGTCACAGCCTCTTGCCTCCGAGGCGGAAGCAGCGGGGAGAGACCGGCGAGGACCGTCCTGCACTCCTGCTCAGCTCGGCGGCCTCCCTCCTGTTCTAGGCTCTTCTAGGCCTTTTGTTTGTCCCCGCTATCCAGCCAAGTGCCAGGACGGAGTTTCTCCTGGTCTCCTTCATTCCTGAGAACCTCACCCCACTGTGTTTTTTTCTAATCTGAATCTCATTTCGAAATCTCCTGCCCAAGGGGTTTCCCGACACCTCCCAGTTTTGAATCAACCCGCTGTTTAGCGCACACCCAGATCGAAAATAGAGATGTCAGGGGGGCCTGGATCTGACACTACACCCTGAAGACACTCCTGTGCCCATGACAGCTGTTGGACAGGTTGCACCTGGACAAACAAATCTATTCTCACCTTATCTCCCATGAAAGAGGGAACCAAGTTGGCTCCAAGCTGCGAACAAGGCATGGCTAGAAGGCTGATGCCAACTCGGCCATATCCCTTCCCCAGGGGACACAGACGGGTGCTGTAACCAAGGGTCTGGCCTGCGTCTGGGCCATTCTCTCCAAGCAGCCCACGGAGCACTCTGCTCCGAAGTGTCCAGTCCCTCCCAGCTTAGCTCCCCTTCCCTGAGAGAAGGGGTGGATTTCTGGCCACAGAGATCCCGAGACAGGAGCAGCCGCAAGAACAAACACAGAGAAGTGGGTCAGTGTTTTGCACAAGTGAAAACGGGTTGTTCTCTGCATACAAAGGTGACCCACCACCTGCCTGGTAACCTGAGCCCTGAGCACTCCCTGCCACCAGCAAAGTGGCTCAGCCTGTGGTCCCAGCCGTGGGCTGTGCTTATTCTCTAGAGGAAGGAGTTTGAGGTTAAAACGGCAACCTGGGTTTCCGTATCGTGTCCTCGCCAATTTTATCTTTAATAGTCAAAGCCCCAGTTGTGCTTCTAATTCCCAGAGAGCCAGTCCCTTTGTCCAAGTGAGCAGAGTGACATGCAGACATCCAGCCAGCCTCTGAGGCTCTCGTCACCCTCTGACTGAGGCTGATGGTGCCAACCGGAACTAAGCCTTTCTCTCTGCTCCTGTAACTCGAGGCAAGCAAGCCCGCTCTTGGCGCATGGTGTCAACCCTATGTCATCTTGGTTCAGCGTAAAGCCTTCAAGGACTGGTGGCAACGACCCTACAGAGGAGAGGACTCTCCTGAGCCTCCCCCTGCCTCACGCGCCAGGGTCGGAGCCCAGCTCTCCTGGAAGGAGGGTCCTGACAGAAGGATGTGCTCCACGGCGAGGGGCTGGGAGCAAGGGCCCCATCTCCCTGAGCATGGCCTGGGTGGAACCTCGGCGATGGGAACTGTGGGTTGCGGACTTCACCAACATTTTCTTAAAACTCAGAACTGCTCAGCAGACAACCACACATATGCACACAAAAACACTTAAGTATTACTTGACATCAAAATGGCACATTTTGTTGGCAGAAACACAGGAGACATCCACTCATGACCGGCTCCCAGACTAGGGATTGAACCCTGGCTCAGGAGTGAAGGGCTTCCCTTGTGTGGCTCACCTGATAAAGAATCTGCCTGCAATGTGGGAGACCAGGGTTCAGTTCCTGGGTTGGGAAGATCCCCTGGAGAAGGGAAAGGCTTCCCACTCCAGTATTCTGGCCTAGAGAATTCCATGGACCGTATAGGCCATGGGGTTGCAGAGAGTCCGACATGACTGAGCGACTTTCACTTCACTTCAGCAGTGAGAGCACTTATTTCTAACCACTTGGTGGGGATTCTTTGTCTGCCTCCTTTCTAAGGCATTGGCCCATCACACCTTTCTCAATCCCCAGGGCAGAAGTTAGCCATTTTTTTCTGCTAAGAACTCCTTTTGGCCACCCAGTGAATGTTCTAGTCCTTTCTAGTGAGTCTAATTAACTAACATAACGAAACCTCTCCTTCTGTGGCCCTCCAGCTCCACCATCTGCTCTGTCTCCCTTTCTTCAAACAACTGCCAGGTTCCTCTCAACAGGGTTTAATGAGCTCCCACTGGACTCTGGGCTCACTTCTACAAACCCCCCGACCCCCACTGTCGCCAGAAGATTCCTGTGTCCTTGGGGCTCTCCTGAGGCTCCCGAGGACAGCTCCTGAGGCTGTCCTGGGCTCAGTGGTTCCTCCTCTGGGGATGCGGATTGAATCCTCATAAGAAACCCAGCTCCTTAAATGACCCAATCAAAAATGGGCCAAAGAACTAAACAGACATTTCTCCAAAGAAGACATAGAGATGGCTAACAAACACAAGAAAAGATGTTCAACATCACTCATTATCAGAGAAATGCAAATCAAAACCACAATGAGGTACCATCTCGTGCTGGTCAGAATGGCTGCTATCATAAAAGTCTACAAACAATAAATGCTGGAGAGGGTATGGAGATTAGGGAACCCTCTTACACTGTTGGTGGGAAGGCAAATTAGTACATCCACTGTGGAGAACAGTGTGGAGATTCCTTAAAAAACAGGAAATATAACTGCCATACGACACAGCAATCCCACTGCTGGGCATACACACCGAGGAAACCAGAATTGAAAGAGACACGTGTACCCCAATGTTCATCGAAGCGCTGTTTATAATAGCCAGGACATGGAAGCAACCTAGATGTCTATCAGCAGAAGAATGGATAAGAAAGCTGTGGTACATATACACAATGGAGTATTACTCAGCTATTAAAAAAGAACACATTTGAATCAGTTCTAATGAGGCGGATGAAACTGGAGCCTATTATACAGAGTGAAGTAAGCCAGAAAGAAAAAGACCAATACAGTATATTAACACATATATATAGAATTTAGGAAGATGGTAACAATGACCCTATATGTGAGACAGCAAAAGAGACATAGATATGAAGAACAGACTTTTGGACTCTGTAGGAGAAGGCGAGTATGGAATGATTTGAGAGGATAGCTTGAAACATGTATATTACCATATGTGAAACAGATAACCAGTCCAAGTTCGATGTATGAGACAGGGCCCTCAAAGCTAGTGCACTGGGACAACCCCCAGAAGGATGGGATGGAGGGGGGAGGTGGGAGAGGGGTTCGGGACCGGGGCATGTACACCCGTGGCTGATTCATGTAAATGTATGGCAAAAAACCACCACAATATTGTAAAGTAATTAGCCTACAATCAAAATAAATAAATTAATTAAAAAAAAAAAAAGAAACCCAGCTCCTCATGACCCATGAGGGAAGGTAGTCTGGGAGAGGCCTGACAGTCACAGACTACAGATTTAGTGAAGACACGACCCAGGGGGAGCTGGCGTGGGGAGGGCTGCCTGCCCAGCACAGGTGCCCTGCAGTCGCCCTCCCGCCGTAGCAGGCCACACTGTCACCAGCCCGGGAGGGACAACAGCATCTTGCTTATGAGGCCTGCAGTTTACCTCAATGGTCCCTGGTCCCCGGCCCCTGGCTGCCTAACTGGCTGTGCTGAGCGAGAGCCCCCAGGAAGGAGGGGTGTCCCTGTGCCCTCCCGCCAGAACTCTGGCCTCTACACACAAGGGAGTGGGGCTCACTGGTTCCCGGCTGCCTCATCCTTAAAAACACCTTGTCAACCTGCATCGGAGGAAACAATCTTCTCATTCTGCCTCCGTTTCTGGAACACTGGTGGGAACTGTGCGGCCTGGCAAGTCACGCAGGGGTGGCAGAGGGCTCACCTGACGAGGAGTCAAATCACCACTTATCCCACTTCTGGGGCTGAATGTCAAGGCCAAGGTCAGGAAGGCGCAATGCTGACCCACCCCACAGTACCACCCGGGGCCGTGTCCAGAGCATCTGCTCCTTGCTCTCCCGGCCTAGCCTCGAGGCCACAGAAGGAAGCCTGGACTGTGGAGATTCGTGAACTGACCCAAGTGCAACAGCGAGTCAGGCTGTGCTTTTCCTGAAATACTTCTAACTAACTACTTTACGACAAGTGTCTCATCGATCTGGCCAACAACCAAGGAAAGAAAGAAAAAAAGGAAAGGGAAGAAGAAGCCTTCTCATTTTATTGAAACAAAAGTGAATGGGGGGACATCCCTGGTGATCCAGTAGCTAAGACTCCGTGCTTCCAAGGCAGGGGGCCCAGGTTCGATCCCTGGTCAGGGAACTAGATCCCAGTGCAGCCAAATAAATTAAAAAAAAATTTAAGTGAATGGGGAGGGGGAGCTTTGGGGTGAACCAGGAAGCCAACGAAAACGTGTAAACAAATTCAAAAATCCTGACCCTGGCCCCAGGGCCACAGCAAATCAGATAGTTGAGGGTGTGCATGTGTGTGTATGTGTCTGAGAGAGAGAGAGAGAAAGAGAAATGGAGAGAGGGAGGCACGGGTCCTCTACTCTGGTCTCTGACAGTTCAGACTGACCCCAAAAGATGGGCTGAATTTGACCCCTCTATGCTCCCACCCCCGCCTTCCCCAAACTTTGTAAATAATAGAGACGCTCACTAGAGTAATTAGAAGTAAAAAACTGTCAGCCAAGTGGTTTAAGAAGGTGTGGCTGGAAGCATTCTGTGTGTTTTCTCTAAAGGAGGACTGTGTAGACAGTCAAACGTGCGAGTTTAATAAGCTTATAAACTTGGAGTGACTCCACATCTTACAGTGAGGTCTGGGGTTCAACTACGTCACCTGTGAAGTCAGAGGCGGCTGTGGGCTTCTCCTCCCTGAACGTGGCCTCCAAAGTCTGCGCTCAGGGATTCTGCCTCAGTCTATCTTTTTACCTGTGTAACTGACCCAAACAATTCAGCCCCTGGTGTTTTTGCAGAGGGAGGTAACAACTCCTGGTATTCAGAGATGTTTTTCTGATGTCCTATCTCTTTCCTCCCCTCCTTAGTCTGCCCTGAGCTACCTGAAATAGCTCAATCAGCGCTGATCTCCTTCAGGAACTTACATGCTTCCTAGGAGAGACGGGGACTTGTCCTGGATAACTCCGACAAATCCGCAAGGTGCTCAAGTTCCAGGCACTCTAATCTCAGTAATCACTGTTTACTATAGTGCTTTTCTGGCCTCTTCTACCTACGGTATTTCTAAACATTAATTTAATTGAACTTAAAAGATACTGTGCATAATGGGCCATAATTGGGCAAGCAGATCCTGTCAACGGTATCCTGCTGACGGGCACGTGTAGAGCAGGAAACCACACTGTCAGCAGGACTGTCCCATGCGTGACTCTGAGCCCCAAACAGCCACAGCCTTGGGGCTCCCCCTGAGGGAGGCACACGCGGGTAACGTCACTCATCTGGGGCCTCGCTGCCCCGCTGGATCTAAAGGTGCTCTCCCTTTCCAGGCAGTTTGTTCTGCGGAACTCACACTTGGGCTGCCCCTTCAATATTTCACTCTCTTTCTGGCACATGCCAGCCTGGACAAGAAGACAGAGCAAGTCTGTAGCTGAATACCTTGTCAGCTCTTTTTACAGAGCACTGCTAATATTCAGGGCGTACTGTCCCCATCATGGAACTATCTGTTAACAGATGGACAGACTCCTAACCAGGGCCGCCACATATACTCTGACTTACGCCCTTGGTTCCACTCCTTTTGAAGATTATTTGGGTGGGGGCTTCCCTGGTGGCTCAGTGGTAAAGAATCCGCCTGCCAGTGCAGAGCAACTAAGCCCAGGCTCCCCAACTACTGAGCCGGTGTCTAGAGCCTGGGAGCCGCAACGACGGAGCCCACTGCAATGAGAAGCCCACGCACCCAAACAAAGAGTAGTCACTGCAACCAGAGAAAGCACATGCAGCAACAAAGACCCAGCACAGCCATGAATAAGTAAATGACAGGAGGAAATGATATTTATTTTAAAAGATTATTTAGAGGGAATGCTTCACTGGCCGATAATGCAGATTTGTTCTCCTTATGCCCCCAAGCTGGACGCTGGGATGTGACCCAACAGCCTGAGCCTCCTCTTTGCATCGGTGTTTTTCAGATTCTGTCATTCTCGTGAGTTTTCCTTTGAGAATATAACTAAGACTGGACTCGCTTGGCAGTCCAGGGGTTAAGACTCTGCCTTCCAGTGCAGAGGGTGGGGTTTCAATCACTTGCCCAGAAACTAAGATCCCACATGCCGCAGGGTACAACCAGAAACTGTAAACAAACAAGTAAATAAAACTCGTTTTTAAAAAACGTAATTTGTAAAAAGAAGACGCATATAACGAAGACAAAAGAGGTGCCCCAATCCTGTGGATGCTGCATGAGTGAGTAAAAACTTTAAGATGAGGGAATTGAGGAGAAACCTCATAACATCCTAAGGACTCTTGGTGCAAAAGTTACCAAAGCCACTCTCTCACTCCCACAGCAGCCGGAGACACAGACCTGCCCTTCCCCAGGCTGACTGAGCTGGACTAGATAGGCATCAAAGAGCTGTGCTGCCTCCCTCCCAACTGAATCAGTGTCCAAGCTACTGCCTCCCTGGACTCTTCTGAAATATCACCAAGCAGAAGTCCTTTTGAGGGGTGATCACAACCTTCGGGAAGCCTGGCACCACCCAAGAGTGCTGCCCCAATCTCTCTGTCTTTGGCAGATTCACAGGAGGACTCAGGAAAGGGGGGTGTCCTGGAAGGTAGCAGCCCAGGTGCGAGTGAGGAACTGTGCCCGGGGGGCAAGGAGACGGGCTGAGAAAGAAGGCGCTTCCAGAGACGCTGCTGCACACACAGGTCTGAGCTGGAGGGCAGAACTAGAAACTGAATGATGAAATAGAAACACATTCTTAGTGGTGATCAAACTCCCAGATTAAACCCGCTTTATTTCTTTTTAAAAAAATACATCTCTGTAGCATCTGTTTGCCTCTGGGCATGTGAAACTTGCCTTCTCTCTTCCTGTTCAGTCCTCTTCCAGAGGCAAGAGGGGTGAGAAGCGTCACATTCTGATTTGGCACCAGATGGGGTCAGGAGCGGATGGATCGTTCTCCTTATAAATGCATCAAATCTGACCAATCAACACGTGGGTCTGACAATCACTAAGTGTTTTAAACAAGAACCCACAGCAGTGAGGAGCTCTAAAAGGCCACAGCCTCTGCTTTGAGGTGCTTCTGTGGGACTGATCATGCCAGCCTGGCTACACCTGGCTTTATGCACCTGCCCTGACTTCTGCACAGGTCAGGGTTTTCTAAATGGAGATCTCAGCCCTTCCTGACTCACTGGTAATCAGACCCTTTGTTTTCATTTAAGACGTCCTCCACTGGTAACAGCTTTGGATAGTTATCCTCTGGTTTTTCTATCCTCCCACCTACTTACATCCTCCAGAAGAGTCTCATATTTAAATAAGTCCAAGCATGAATCTCTGGTAAAGAGAAGACTATTCCTGTAAAAAAGGGTACGTCTTCCCGGGTTTGCGTGCCTCAGCTGGGACTGCTGACACAAATAATTCTTTTTTTCTAGAACTGATCTCCATTGTATCTTCCATTTTCTTTTCATCTTTGATTTTTTTTTAATCACCAAAGAAGAGGTTTGTTGCCTAAACTGAAAAAAAAAAAACAGGTTGATAACCAATTTGTGTCTTGTTGAATCAAAAATTCTTTAAGGTCCTACAAATGCAGGTGATTATTACCAAAAGACTTGCATTACAAGGGAAGTGGAGGAATTCTGCAGGGAGCTTACGGCCTGGGTAAGGTCATTCCTGAGCAGGTAACAACTGTTTCACAGTGCTGCTCACAGGCCTCGCTGATGGCCACATTTTCAGAACTGAGAATTGGTGGCAGTCTGATGTGCCCAGCAAAAGGCCAGGGTCTTCTGCCTCAGAAACTGAGATTGTCCCAAAAGCTGATGCCATATGGCTTCCCCCAGCACAGCTCAAAGAAGCCTTTCTCTGCTGCACTCAGTAGGTGAACGCAGGGATCTCGCAGTCGTTTCACCCCTCAATTTCCTCCCACTGCCCGCTCTTTTTGGTAAACCAGAGTTTATCACGTTGAAGAAAGCAAAGGTTCAAACAATCCTCCAAACTGACCTATCCACAATTTTCATTTTTTCCCCCACCAAATCAGCCCCTTCCCCTTTAAAAAAAGAGAGGTCAGCAGAACATGAGCATAGCTCCGCCTACTGATGATTCCTGGCAGGACCTGTTACTGCTCTGTATAAGGCTGGCACTTTCCAGATTAAAAAGCAATTCTTCCAAAACCGCAGTCCAAAAGCTATTAGGACCCGGACTTTGGACAAATGCCATAGGTGACAGTCCCGGGCATCTTCCAGAGACAGGAGGAAAAAGACCCACTAGAAGAAATCTTCAATGATCGCATAGAAAAGCGAAGTAAAATGTTGGAACCTGTTCAGCCACCCTACTTCAGTTAGAAGGTAGTTTTTAAAAACATTAGGAAAGCGAAACTAGCTGTGGGTGGGGTAGAAATGTTGCCAGGTCATCCCGCCTAAAAAAAAAACCCCACGATTGTGCCTACATGACAGACGTGCGGCGGTGGCACCATGGTGGCACCGCTGTACCACGTGGCCACGGGGACCACGCTAGCATTTTCTGTGGCTCCTGCCCAGGGGGCTATTCCCCATGTTTTGGTGACCACTAGCTCATCACTTGAGGTGACTGGGTTACTGATTTGTTATTCCACAGCGTGATTAGGAAACAATCATCTAGGAAAACACAGATGCACACATCAGTGTGTAAGAGAAGGCCCGAGGGTGCGAGGGCTTGCTGGGTCAGGCGTCTTGGTGCGAGGGTGGGCGGGGAGGGGGCAGGAGGGCAGGACCCCAGGGAGGTACGGCCAGGAGACTCCGAGGCAAGCCCAGCAGCGCCTTCTCCTGGAAGTCTGGGAGCACGCCATCTGGGCCGGGTGGATACGGACCAACCCGGCGAGAGCGCGCAGGCCTTCTTCCAACCAGATGCACGACTGCCCTCTACTGGACACAATGCTTTTCAGCTTTGCCGGACAGCCGGCTAAAGGGAAACATTGGCTATACGGCCCGCCAGGTGGCTTTAGGCAGGACCTTTTAAGTTTCAGTTTCCACATCTATAAAATGGGAGTGGTCGGTAACAATATCTGGCCTTGCAAAGGGCTGTTATCAGGAGGAAATGAAGTACCACTGTGTTCTACCCCTGCCTGCCGTTCTGCTCTCTGCCCTGACAAGATCCAGGTCACTTTCCTGAGGTGACCTTTCTCTCCAGTGTCTTTGAACCAAGGGCACAATCATAAAAACCACTTAGTCATAGTATTCTAAGCTCTAGTAGCTAGTGGCACCTCACTTCTGGTAGCTTTAATAACTTCACAAATGCTTTAAGTGTAATTCTGGAAGCACTTAAAAAAAAAAGCTTTTATCATGATTTAAATCAATTTTCTGATACTTTATGCTGCTCCTGCTGCTGCTAAGTCGCTTCAGTCGTGTCCGACTCTGTGCGACCCCATAGACGGCAGCCCACCAGGCTCCCCCATCCCTGGGATTCTCTTTATGGTTAGTGTCTAAATCCTCCACTGGATTATGAGTCCCCTAACTTCGGGGACCTGTGTGCCTTCCGTATTACCCGTACCTACCAGCACAACACATGTGTGATAAATATCTATTGAATAAACACATAGATGACTCATAAGAATTGGGGAAGGCCAGCCAGAAAGGGCACAGTCAGATATGGCGGAGCGGGGTGGGGGGGGGGGGGGTGGAAATCCTTTTTCAAGAGTGCTAACAGGGACTCCCCTGGTAGTTCAGTGGCTAAGACTTCATGCTCCCAACGCAGGGGACCTAGGCTTGAACCCTGGCTGGGGAACAATATCTCACATAGGACAGCTAAAGATCCTGCATGACACAGCTGAAAAAGAAAAGAAAAGGAAAAAAAAGATCCCACATGCAGCAACAAAAATTCAGGATCTCCCATGCCACAGCTAAGATCCAGCACAGTCAAATAAATTAATTACAAATTTAAAAAAAGAGAGGTGACAACCTAATATTAAAAATGAGAGACTTCCCAGCTGGTCCAGTGGCTAAAACTCTGCTCGCCCAACACAGCAGCCCCCGGTTCAATCCCTGGTCAGGGAACTAGATCCCACATGCTGCAACTGAAGATCCTGCATGCTGCAACGAAGACTCCTGTGCAGCCAAATAATTTTTTTTTTTTACAAATGAAAGGGCAGGGTGATGAAAAAATTTCAGAACTAAATAGAGGTAATGGTTGCACAATCACGTGAAGACACTAAATTTCACTGGATCATACATTTTAAAATGGTTAATTATACGTTATGTGGATTTCACCTCAATAATAAAAAAAAGAAAGGGCAGAATCGTAAATAATTATGATCCATGATGATTTAGACATTCTACAAATATTTGATGAAGTCAATATAAAGAGAATAACTTTGATACAGGGCTTGATGGTTTACATAAATGTCTCCGCGTAAATGATTCATCAGTGCCTCTCAACTGGCCCATGGACTTGCCCAGGAGGAAACCAAGGAGCCCGGATGTTCCCACAGTGACTTCCTATTCCTCAGACGAGCTAGGAGCGCTCACCACTGGGGGGCGCTGTCCCCTCGGCCTCCTACCTGAAAAGGACTTCCTCCAATCAGTCGCTTCTCTCTCACCCCTTTCTGGGCCTGACTTGGAGAGTCAACTCATCAGAAAGGCCTTCCCTAACGACTTTCTCTGAAAAACACAGTCCAGCCACTCCCCTCTGTCATTCTCTCTCTGCTACCCTTCTTGGTTTTTCTTCGAAATTCTTAGCTCATATTACATATGGACACAGGTTTTCTGTCTCCTTCCACAACAAGATAAGCAACAGAACAGGAATATTTGTCAGTTTTGTTTTCAGTTACAATCCTGACTTCTGGAATAGTGCCTGATAGGTGCTGAAGAAATACTTGTCAAAGAATGAAGAAGTAGTAGAATTTTACCAAGAACCTGTCTGGACCCTTGGGGGAGTTTAGGCTTCATAGGTGATACTACTGAAATGAAATTACAATGTGTGTGTGCTCAGTCGTGTCGGACTCTCTATGACCCCATGGACTGTAGCGTTCCAGGCTCCTCTGTGGGAATCTCCAGGCAAGAAAACTGGAGTGGGTTTCCATTTCCTTCTCCAGGGGATCTTCCTGACCCAGGAATTGAACCTGGGTCTCTTTCGTCTCCTGTGTTGACAGGTGGATTCTTTACCACTGAGCCAATTATAATGTGACTGAGATAAAGTGCCAGTTGTTTCAGCACTGTGATGAAATGCCCGTTGTTTGTGAATGAGTCGCTGTGTATTCCTCTTGTCCCCAAGGGCGCGGCACCTGTCTGTTGTGTCCCTGGCTCAGCATGGTGCCAACCACCTAATACGGGCATTTGTCTATACGATATCAACAAAACATGGTGGATTCCAGGTGATACTGCCAAGAATGGAAGAACTGACCACAACACACATCCAGGTCCCACCCTGGGCGTGCACACCGGGGTACCAGGGGTGGAGAATTTCTGAGGAAGAGAGGAAGGAGAATGTGCTGGGCAGGGGTCAGAGTCCAAGGAGCACCAGAGGGTGACCTTGAAAGCCTTAATTACTCAGCATAGAAATAGCTCCTGAGACCAAATTGATCTTCAGTGCAAACCTTGTAAGATTAATTTGGGCCCACTAGGGGGAAGATCCCAGGGCAGACCTCTTAAGAGTTGGGTCAGGGTGGTCTGACAACACGATAACCCTTGCAAGATGGACAATGAACCTCTGAGACCCAGTGGCCATCCCAGAGGAGTGCCCAGTGGCCTCTGAGAAATCCGTGTCCAGGAGCAGCAGCCGCCACCTTCCTCCAGTCCCTGAGTCAGGCAGGCAAGCACGGGGGAAAACCCTCTGGGGTAGCATTCAGCACACAGATCAGGAGCCCAACTCCTAAAGCTCTGCTGTCTTCTCTCTTCCTTGCACCTGTTTGAACCTGTGTCTCAAGTGCAGTTTACAAACTGCAGACAATCTCACACAAACATAAAATCTATCATTTGTCCAAACTGGCGGCTGCCGTGGCCCTTGTTACATCTTAGATGGAACAAAATAGTTAACGTGGACAGATACCTGTTTGTCATCCTGTGCCTCACATTCTAACTAAATGGAACAGAAACATGTTTCAACCTTTAGTAAATTGCAAAAACCTTTAAAAAATGTTCTGAACTTGAATTTCTACAGAGAATTCCAAGCTATGTAAGCTATGACACACACACATGTATTTTCTCCAAAAACGTCCTTATAATATGTTCAAAGTTCACAGCTTAAAATTCCAGCAGGGACTTCCCTGGTGGTCCAGTGGTTAAGACTTAAGCAGTGGGTAATGGGTTCGATCCCTGATCGGGGAGCTGAGATCCCACATGCCTCACAGCCAAAAAACCAAAACATTAAATAGAAGCAATATTGTAACAAATTCAATAAAAACTTTGAAAATGGTCCACAGCAAAAAAAAAAAAAAACTTAAAAAAATTCAAGTAAATTAATCAATTACAAAACAAATTAAACACACAAAAAAATCACAACATGATTTGTATAATTCCCATTACTTTGGCCATTTTCCAAGGGGTGACTGACACTTCATTTTAGTGGGTGTTGCTTCGAGGAACTGGGACCATTGACCTTTGGCCTGTACGTAAACCTCCTCCTTGTGGGCGCTCAAGCATGGGTGGGTATTTAGTTTTTCTCAATTCCCACAGCACGAAAGAAAAAACAAACAAAGCAAAACGCATTACTGTTTTTATCTTATATTCCCTAACATTCGAAAGAGTATTTGGCCATCAGTTGGAGGCCTGGGCTTGACATGAGATCAAATGAACAGGCACAGCCTGGTGTCAAACTGAACCAGCAAACTTGAGCATCTGCAAAGGGGGGCAGGGACCCAGGCAGGCTGGAGGGCTCTGGTCAGCAGCAGAGCGCCGGCCACAGCCAAAGGGAAGGCAGACAGGCAGCAAGAGTTGCTCTATGGGCCCGGGCGGCCAGAGCTTCTTACTTTTCAGGAAAAACCAGAAACCCAGGTTTTAATAGGAATTCTATTTTTAAACATTAGCAATTAGTTCTAAAAACTGCTTTCAGAATATTCTATGGGCCAAGCGACTGTCCTTGCAGTCCTGTGGTTAAGATCTTGCCTGTCAATGCAGGGGATGTGGGTTCGATCCCTGGTTAGGGAGCTCAGATCCCACATGTCACAAGGCCCCTCCCCCAAAAATCAAAACATAAAACTGAACCAGTATTGCCACAAATTCAACAGACTTTAAAACTAGTCACATAAAAAAAAACTTTTGAAAAGTTGTTTGGAAAAAAAATATTCTATGGGCCAAGCAGTACACATCTGTGGCCTAATATGGCCCTCGGGCAGCCTGGCTGTGAATCTGGGGAGCCTGAATCTGCCACTCATTAACCATGCCTGGTGGTTGCTTTCCTCCCTTCCCTTGGGTTCACATCCTTGGATTCAAAGTGATATACCTGCCTAGTCACTTTGACCACTCCAGGGCCCAACTTCCTCATCTATAAAACGCAGATAATAACATAACTCCTCTCATATGGCGATTATGGGAGAAAAGGAGATACTGCAGGCAAAGAATCTACCTGCAAAGTAGGCATTTGGTGAAAGACATCAGCGATGATTAGTTGTAAGCCTGGTGTCTCCCTCATCACCATCATTCATAATTAATCAGCAAATTCTGTCAAATAGGACCTATCCTTCTTGTTTTCATCCCCACTTTCTGTGCCTTAGTTTACATCTCGTCCTCTCACTCCTGAACTGTTCATTCCAGTGATCCAGTGAACGGACCTCCTGCACTACTGAGCAGGGGACTCTGTGCCAGGGACCCACGCAGTGTCCCGCTGTGACCCACTCCCATGCTGCTCCCAGCGGACTCAATCTCTCTGCTCAGCAAATGATGAAAAGCAAAGACATGCTGGAGTCTTTTTCCCTGTCACCTACAGAACAAAGGCCAGTTTCCTTATTCTTGCACGCAAGGCTCCCCCCAGCCCCAGCTCGCCTCCTCCCAGTCTCTGTAACCCTCTCTCTGTTCCAGCTACACCAAACTACTTTTTTCACCTTTTCCCAAGTGAGTCACGTGGTCTCTGGTCATCACACACTGGCAACACTATTCTTCCTGCTTAGAGTGTTTGTTCTCCTCTTCTCACCCAATGTCAACCCCTTCTCACCCCGCTAAGTCCAGCCCCAAGTGGTCATCACCTTGAAGCCTTCTGGGATCACCTCTCTAACCAGCCAGCCTGCCTCCTCTGCATTCCCCACCAGACAGAGTACATAGGTCCCTTCAAGTCCTCTCTCAGTGTGTGGCAACTGGTTTACTGCGGCATCTCTCTCAGCATGAGATGGACAGGAAGCTGAGGGCAAGACCTGGTCCCTTATATTTCTTGCATTTCCATCTAGCACGTTGGTGAGTGTTCAGTGTTGGCCGAATGAACTAATGGGACCAAGAGGGCATTGAACAAAAGCCATACAATAATGCCACTTTTATACAACTTGTTAGAAACAGGGATCTTGGACTTCCCTGGTAGTCTGGTGGTTAAGACTCCAAGCTGCCACTACAGGGGGCGTGGGTTCAAACCCCTGTCAGGGAAGTTCCGACTGTTGCAATTTGTGGCCAAAAAGGAAAAGAAAAAAGACAGACAGAAACAGGGATCTTTGGGAAAATGCAAAGAAAGAATAATAAAAACATATAAAATCACCCAAGAGCCCACAATTCCCTGTAATGTGCACATTTTGGTTAAGTTTAGTAAAAAATATATATATTATATACAGTTCTAGCTACTCAGATGATTGAAAATATCTGCACTTACACAAGGTGATGTCACGGTGTCTTGATCTTCACTTTTTCTTTCTGTGGTCTCAGTGGAATGCATCTCATATTCCAGGAGAAAATGTAATTCAGCCAAAGAACAAGTTTGATGATTTAGTTCACAATTTGTATACTGCGAAGCGCAGTCTGAGAGGTTCACATAACGGTAGACTGTCCGTCTTGACCGGGTGCCGGTGCAGGCCTCTTAGGAGAGGGGCAACAGCTTCTCTACACTCAGGTATCACCAGAGGAGGCCCAGAGTGCTTGATCTTGGGGAGGCAGAGGTCTGAGAAAGAAAATAAACATCATTGTCTTTTGGCATTTATGTTCTTAAAAACTTGCCTCTGGGGGGGAAAAAAAAAACTTGCCTCTGAAGTGCTCATTCAACAAGCATTCACTGGGACTTCCCTGGTGGTCCAGTGGTTAAGATTCCATTCTTCCACTGCAGGGGGCACAGGTTCGATCCCTGGTCCAGGAACTAAGATCCCACATGCCACATGGCATGGCCAAAAAATAATAATAATTTTTTAAAAACAAGCATTCATTGAATGAATGGACAGGTGGCTCCACAACCTTGCTCCCTGACTCCCAGCCAAAATGGCAGACCATGCTGTGAAAGGCTAGGAGAACAGGTTGTCGGGCTCAGCTAGCAAGAGCAGAAGCAATTCAGCACAACAGTTTCCCACGAAGGTCTGGGTTCAGGCTGCCTTGACTCTGGGCCTGGCACAGGCAGTTTCTAGTTAAGTAGAGCTGAGAGATTGACAGTTCTTATCTCAAAGGGTTGTTGGAAAGATTAGATGACAGAGAATATGTTAAGTGCTCAGTACAGTACCTACGAGATTATTTTGATTATTATAAGAATTCAGGCAATGTTAGCTATCCTCATTTGCTAAGAAGATCCTACTAATAGGTTTGAGCCTTCTGTAGTATATCTCTACAGCTCTGTCCACACCCAATATCTCTATTTTATTGCCTTAACTATGAGATCAGAGTTCCTAGAGAATGCAAGAAACAGCAAGCTATAAACTTCCAACCAGGGACTTTCCGGGTGGTCCAGTGATTAAGACTCTGTGCTTCCACTGCAGGGGGCGAGGGCTTGATCCCTAAGCTAAGGGATCAGGGAACTAAGATCTCACATTTTGTGTGGTGTGGCCAAAAAAATAAACTTCTGACTGATAAATAAGCAGAAATAATGGATCCAAGGAGAAGAAAACAGGCCACATATACCACACACCTGGTTGGGTACAGCGACTCAAGCATAAAATAGATCTGGACCCTTGGTGGCCAGGGACGTATGAATAACAAAGAGGCATGCCTTCACATTACTAGGGGAAATTCCACACCTCTGCGAGCCTAGACAAGTGTGGAATGACATTTTCAGGAATTCAAGGCTTCAAAAAATCTGAGATATTCTAAGGAACAGCGTAAATTATTCCAGCAATTTCTCAATAGGTGTTAAATAGTATTGAGACAAGTCAAGTCAGTGAATGTGAAGGACTGATTCACACAGCACCTACATGCTGAGTACCTGTGATGCGCTGGTTAGAGAGTGGACTGGAACAGGTACCCAACAGACACACGTTGATACCCTCTGGAGCTTACATTCTAGTGGAGAGAGACAGTAAACAACCACAGAGGGGAAACTGATTCAGATGAATGCTCCAGAGAAAGATGGAGAAGGATATGGCAACCCACTCCTGTGTTCTCCAGTATGTCTGGAGAATTCCATGGATGGAGAGGCCTGGTGGGCTACAGTCCATGGGGGTTGCAAAGAGTCGGACACAACTGAGCGACTATCACTCATTTCAGAGAAAGAAATCAGGGCCGAAAGCCTCAGTTTGGAGCATACAAGAACTGTAGCTGATAGAGGATCCGGGTAAGTGACGCAATCAGATAAATCCAGAATGTTGGCCAACTATGAGAATATGGGCCAGAGACTTCCCTTGTGGTCCAGTGGCTAAGGGTCTGCACTCCCAGTGCAGGGGGCCTGGGTTCGACCCCTGGTGGGGGAACTAGATCACACATGCCACAATTCAAACCCGGCACAGCCAAATAAATGATCTGAAAAAAAAAAGTTAAAAAAAAGAATAGCCTTGCAATGCAAGGCATGCGGGTTCCATCCCTGGTCAGGGAACTAAGATCCCACACGCTGCAGAGTGACTAAGCCCAGCGCACTGAACCTGCGGAGCCTGTGCGTGCTGGAGCTCACGCACCACAACTGGAGAGTCAGTGTGTCACGAGGAGGGATCCTGCACGACCCAACAAAGACCCGACGCAGCCAAACAAATAAATACATGTTAAAGAAAAAAAAGAATATAGGCCAAATTAGTTAAAAAGTTATCAGAGTTGTTAAAAAACAAAAGAAGTGGGAGATTAATGTAAATTTAAAAGAGTTAACAATCACATTCAACATATAAACCTTGCTTGGATCCTAGGCCAAGGGAAAAAAATTATAAAGTATATTTTGGGAACAAGGAAGGACTTTGGAATACAGGCTGAATGTTAGATGATATTAGGGAATTATTCTTAATTTTTAATTTATTAAATTAAAAAATTTTAATTTACTTAGGTATTATGAATATGTAGGATAATGTTTCTATTCTTAGTAGATACATACTGAAATACATAGTGTGCTGTGTGCGCGCAGTCGCTCAGTCATGTTCAACTCTGTGACCTCATGGACTGTAGCCTGCCAGGCCCCCTGTCCATGGAATTCTCCAGTCAAGAATCCCGGAGTAGGTTGCTATTTCCTATTCCAGGGGATCTTCCTGAACCACGCATCGATCCTTGCATCTCCTTCACTGGTAGGTGAATTCTTTACCACTGCACCATCTGGGAAGCCCCAAAATATATATAGAAAAGGCAAATAGGGCAACCAGTACCTTCTGAATCTAGAAATGTTCTATTGCCTATCGCTCTAATCATTAACTTTTCTGTATATATTAAAATGTCCAATATAGAAAAACTGGATAAAAAGGAATGGAGAAGGACTCAGTCATGTCTGACTCTTTGTGACCCCGTGGACCATACAGTCCATGGAATTCTCCAGGTCAGAATACTGGAGTGGGTAAACTTATCCCTTCTCCCGGGGATCTTCCCAACCCAGGGATCAAACCCAGGTCTCCAGCAATGCAGGATTCTTTACCAGCTGAGCCACAAGGGAAGCCTGAGAACACTGGAGAGGACAGACTATCTTTTCTCCAGGAGATCTTCCTGACCCAGGAATTGAACTGGGGTCTCCTGCATTGCAGGCGGATTCTTTACCAACCGAGCTATCAGGGAAGCCCAATCATTAACTTTTCTGTATATATTAAAATGTTCAGTGTAGACAAACATGATAAAAAGAAGTGGAGAAGGACTTCCCTGGTAGTCCAGTGGTGAAGAATCCACTTGCCAGTGCAGGGGATTTGGGTTAAATCCCTGTTTCGGGATGATTCCATGGGCTGAGGGGCAACTAAGCCTGTGTACCACAACTACTGAGCCTGTACACCTGGAGCCTGTGCTCTGCAACAAGGGAAGTCGCTGCAACGAGAAGCCTGTGCACCACAGCTAGAGTGGCCCATGCTTGGCGCAACTAGAGAAAGACTGCGTGCAGCAGCGAAGACTCAGCACACGCACACAAAACAAAACAAAACAAAAACTAAAAAAAAAAAAAAATATATATATATATATATATAAGGAATGGAGGAGAAGTAACATAGATAACTTTTTGGAGGAGTTTAGCTGTGAAGGGAGTGTATTAGTTTTCTAGAGCTTGCTGTAAGAGATTACGATAAACTGAGTGGCTTAAAAGGACAGAAACATACTCTCTCACAGTTCTAGGGGCCAGAAGTCCAAAATTAAGGAATTGGCAGAGGCCACCTCCCTGCAGAGGTTGTAGCAAAGAACCCGGGCTGTGCCCCCCACCTCTGGGGCTTAGCCCCGCCTCACTCCAGCCTCTGCCTCTGGAGTCACATTGCCTCCTCCACTTCTGCCTGTGTTTGATCTCTTTCTGTCTCTCTCTTATAAGGACACTTGTGCTGGCCTATCAGGCTCACCCAGATTATCCAGAATAAGTTCCCCCTCTCAAGATCTTTAACTTAATCACATCTTTCACCATATAAAGTAACGTACGTTCTTCTGCCACATGGGCGATAATCACAGGTTCCTGGGATTAGGAAAGGAATGTATCTTTGGAGGGCCACTTTTGTGCCTAGCATAGGAAGAAAGAAAATGCAACAGTATCTAGAGAGGAATGTGGGGCCATGAAAGGTTTTGTTTTTAAGATGAGAGAAAAGATCGCACGTTTACAATAACTGGTTTGAGACATTTTGCTGTACACGGCAGTAACACTACAACAGTTCAGTTGATTTGTTCATTGTGTTAGTCACTCACACACAGGAGAATTCATAGAGAAAACAGCAAGGCCATCATCTAAAAGTCTACAAATAATAAATGCTCGAGAGGGAACTCCCCTATGGTGCTGGTGGGAGTATAAATTGGTACAGCCACTATAGAGGTTGCTCAGAAAACTAAAAATAGAGTTACCATATGATTCTGTAATTCCATTCCTGGGCATCTATCTGGAGAAAACTATAATTCAAAAAGATACCTACAGAAGGTCACTACATAATGATCAAAGGATCAATCCAAGAAGAAGATATAACAATTATAAATATATATGCACCCAACACGGGAGCACCACAGTACGTAAGACAAATGCTAACAAGTATGAAAGGAGAAATTAACAATAACACAATAATAGTGGGAGACTTTAATACCCCACTCACACCTATGGATAGATCAACTAAACAGAAAATTAACAAGGAAACACAAACTTTAAACGATACAATAGACCAGTTAGACCTAATTGATATCTATAGGTCATTTCATCCCAAAACAATGAATTTCACCTTTTTCTCAAGCGCACATGGAACCTTCTCCAGGATAGATCACATCCTGGGCCATAAAGCTAGCCTTGGTAAATTCAAAAAAATAGAAATCATTCCAAGCATTTTTTCTGACCACAATGCAGTAAGATTAGATCTCAATTACAGGAGAAAAACTATTAAAAATTCCAACATATGGAGGCTGAACAACACGCTGCTGAATAACCAACAAATCACAGAAGAAATCAAAAAAGAAATCAAAATTTGCATAGAAACAAATGAAAATGAAAACACAACAACCCAAAACCTGTGGGACACTTTAAAAGCAGTCCTAAGGGGAAAGTTCATAGCAATACAGGCACACCTCAAGAAACAAGAAAAAAGTCAAATAAATAACCTAACTCTACACCTAAAGCAACTAGAAAAGGAAGAAATGAAGAACCCCAGGGTTAGTAGAAGGAAAGAAATCTTAAAAATTAGAGCAGAAATAAATGCAAAAGAAACAAAAGAGACCATAGCAAAAATCAACAAAACCAAAAGCTGGTTCTTTGAAAGGATAAATAAAATTGACAAACCATTAGCCAGACTCATCAAGAAACAAAGGGAGAAAAATCAAATCAACAAAATTAGAAACGAAAATGGAGAGATCACAACAGACAACACAGAAATACAAAGGATCATAAGAGACTACTATCAACAATTATATGCCAATAAAATGGACAACGTGGAAGAAATGGACAAATTCTTAGAAAAGTACAACTTTCCAAAACTGGACCAGGAAGAAATAGAAAATCTTAACAGACCCATCACAAGCATGGAAATTGAAACTGTAATCAAAAATCTTCCAGCAAACAAAAGCCCCGGTCCAGACGGCTTCACAGCTGAATTCTACCAAAAATTTAGAGAAGAGCTAACACCTATCCTGCTCAAACTCTTCCAGAAAATTGCAGAGGAAGGTAAACTTCCAAACTCATTCTATGAGGCCACCATCACCCTAATACCAAAACCTGACGAAGATCCCACAAAAAAAGAAAACTACAGGCCAATATCACTGATGAACTTAGATGCAAAAATCCTTAACAAAATTCTAGCCATCAGAATCCAACAACACATTAAAAAGATCATACACCATGATCAAGTGGGCTTTATCCCGGGGATGCAAGGATTCTTCAATATCCGAAAATCAATCAATGTAATACACCACATTAACAAATTGAAAAATAAAAACCATATGATTATCTCAATAGATGCAGAGAAAGCCTTTGACAAAATTCAACATCCATTTATGATAAAAACTCTCCAGAAAGCAGGAATAGAAGGAACATACCTCAACATAATAAAAGCTATATATGACAAACCCACAGCAAACATTATCCTCAATGGTGAAAAATTGAAAGCATTTCCTCTAAAGTCAGGAACAAGACAAGGGTGCCCACTTTCACCTTTACTATTCAACATAGTTTTGGAAGTTTTGGCCACAGCAATCAGAGCAGAAAAAGAAATAAAAGGAATCCAAATTGGAAAAGAAGAAGTAAAACTCTCACTATTTGCAGATGACATGATCCTCTACATAGAAAACCCTAAAGAGTCCACCAGAAAATTACTAGAAATAATCAATGACTACAGTAAAGTTGCAGGATATAAAATCAACACACAGAAATCCCTTGCATTCCTATACACTAATAATGAGAAAACAGAAAGAGAAATTAAGGAAACAATTCCATTCACCATTGCAATGGAAAGAATAAAATACTTAGGAA
The DNA here is from genome assembly GCF_002263795.3 of Bos taurus. Taxonomy (NCBI): domain Eukaryota; kingdom Metazoa; phylum Chordata; class Mammalia; order Artiodactyla; family Bovidae; genus Bos; species Bos taurus. The sequence continues at coordinate 43,952,454 of NC_037356.1, forward strand.
TATATCTACCTAAAGAAACTAAAGACCTATATATAGAAAACTATAAAACACTGGTGAAAGAAATCAAAGAGGACACTAATAGATGGAGAAATATACCATGTTCATGGATTGGAAGAATCAATATAGTGAAAATGAGTATACTACCCAAAGCAATTTATAGATTCAACACAATCCCTATCAAGCTACCAACAGTATTCTTCACAGAGCTAGAACAAATAATTTCACAATTTGTATGGAAATACAAAAAACCTCGAATAGCCAAAGTGATCTTGAGAAAGAAGAATGGAACTGGAGGAATCAACCTACCTGACTTCAGGCTCTACTACAAAGCCACAGTTATCAAGACAGTATGGTACTGGCACAAAGACAGAAATATTGATCAATGGAATAAAATAGAAAGCCCAGAGATAAATCCACGTACATATGGACACCTTATCTTCGACAAAGGAGGCAAGAATATACAATGGATTAAAGACAATCTCTTTAACAAGTGGTGCTGGGAAATCTGGTCAACCACTTGTAAAAGAATGAAACTGGACCACTTTCTAACACCATACACAAAAATAAACTCAAAATGGATTAAAGATCTAAACGTAAGACCAGAAACTATAAAACTCCTAGAGGAGAACATAGGCAAAACACTCTCCGACATACATCACAGCAGGATCCTCTATGACCCACCTCCCAGAATATTGGAAATAAAAGCAAAAATAAACAAATGGGACCTAATTAACCTTAAAAGCTTCTGCACATCAAAGGAAACTATTAGCAAGGTGAAAAGACAGCCTTCAGAATGGGAGAAAATAATAGCAAATGAAGCAACCGACAAACAACTAATCTCAAAAATATACAAGCAACTCCTACAGCTCAACTCCAGAAAAATAAACGACCCAATCAAAAAATGGGCCAAAGAACTAAATAGACATTTCTCCAAAAAAGACATACAGATGGCTAACAAACACATGAAAAGATGCTCAACATCACTCATTATCAGAGAAATGCAAATCAAAACCACTATGAGGTACCATTTCACACCAGTCAGAATGGCTGCGATCCAAAAGTCTACAAATAATAAATGCTGGAGAGGGTGTGGAGAAAAGGGAACCCTCTTACACTGTTGGTGGGAATGCAAACTAGTACAGCCGCTATGGAGAACAGTGTGGAGATTCCTTAAAAAACTGGAAATAGAACTGCCTTATGATCCAGCAACCCCACTGCTGGGCATACACACTGAGGAAACCAGAAGGGAAAGAGACACGTGTACCCCAATGTTCATCGCAGCACTGTTTATAATAGCCAAGACATGGAAGCAACCTAGATGTCCATCAGCAGATGAATGGATAAGAAAGCTGTGGTACATATACACAATGGAGTATTACTCAGCCATTAAAGAGAATACATTTGAATCAGTTCTAATGAGGTGGATGAAACTGGAGCCTATTATACAGAGTGAAGTAAGCCAGAAGGAAAAACATAAATACAGTATACTAACGCATATATATGGAATTTAGAAAGATGGTAACAATAACCCGGTGTACGAGACAGCAAAAGAGACACTGATGTATAGAACAGTCTTATGGACTCTGTGGGAGAGGGAGAGGGTGGGAAGATTTGGGAGAATGGCAATGAAACATGTAAAATATCATGTAGGGAATGAGTTGCCAGTCCAGGTTCGATGCATGATGCTGGATGCTTGGGGCTGGTGCACTGGGACGGCCCAGAGGGATGGTATGGGGAGGGAGGAGGGAGGAGGGTTCGGGATGGGGAACACATGTATACCTGTGGCGGATTCATTTTGATATTTGGCAAAACTAATACAATTATGTAAAGTTTAAAAATAAAATTAGAGGGAAAAAAAAAAAGATACCTACAGGACTTCTCTGGTGGTCCACTGACTAAGACTCCATGGTCCCAATGCAGGGGGCCAGGGTTTGATCCCTGGCCAGGGAACTAGATCTGGCATGCTGTAATAAAGATGGAAGATCCCACATGACTCAGTTAAGACCTGGTGCAGCCAAGTAAATAAATAAATAATTTTAAAAATGTGGCATAGAGTTTACAGACCTTTTGGAGACTGGGGAAAATTATAAAGGGATGTGTATAAAACTTTTTTTTTAAGGTTTACCAACATGTTTCGTATATAATTTTATTTATTTATTTATGGCGGTGCTGGGTCTTCGTTGCTGCATGGGCTTTTCTCTAATTGTGGTGTGCAGGCTTCTCATTGTGATGGCTTCTCTTGTTGCAGAACACAGGCTCTAGGGCGTGCAGGCTTTAGTAGATGGGGCGTGTGGGCTCAGTAATTGAGGTTCCCGAGCTCCAGAGCTCAGGCTCAACAGTCGTAACACATGGGCTTAGTTGCTCAGAGGCATATGGGATCTTCCCAGACCAGGAACTGAACCCATGTCTCCTGAATTGGCAGGTGAATTTTTAACCAGTGAGCCATCAGGGAAGCCCAGAAAACTTAACAGTTAAAAAAAAATAGGACTATTATTAATATAAACTTGTTATGAGACTTACTTATGATATGATGAAGTTTCTACCCCTTAGAAATTGTATGGATTTTTAAAAGTATGTAGAGGAGAAAGGGTGAAGTGTTCCTTTCATGCTAACTATCCATGACTGCTTTTCACCCCCTCTTAGGTCCCTACTGGAGACACCAAGTCTTGATACTGAGGCTTTGACACTAGGTACTTAGGGAGTCTCCTCTCTTCCCCGGGGTGACGGTGGATGCTGGATGACAAGTGGAAGACACAGAAGAAAGCCCCAAAGGAGACAGGCACAGGGGGAAACTCCATCTGATTAGATGAATAATTAAAAGTCAAAACGGAAACAATACAAAATAATTGAGGCAATTTCAAATCAAGTATGAGCAATTCAAATTTGATGCGGAGGTAAGGGGAACTTGTGGAAATAGTGATCACAGTGAAGTGATTAAAATGGTGGAATTCACTGTATCATGATTGGTCAACAGGAAAATAATAGAATTCTATATCACCAAAACTACCATTTAATAGAAAAACCTGTAATCACTTTTTAAAATCCAGATGCATATCAGAATTATATTGGAATTTTTTGAAAAATACAAATGCTACTTTTTTTTTCTTTGCTACAACTCCAGATACGTTTCTAATGAGCAGCCATGTTTACAAAGAACTGGTCTATATGAGGATCTTTTATCTAGCTTGTTTCACTTCTACTTCATACTCACTGCTCCCATTTCATTTAGTTTATGCTTTCCAATTTCTCCATCTCTTTTTTTTTGGATGAACTTTCTCAAGCCTTTATCAAGCATAGTAGAAAAGCTCTTGTATACATATATATAAATAATGTGTACAATATATATATTAGAAAACTTATGAATTTTTGCCTAAAAAATTTATGACACTTTGATTCCACTTGTTTGACTTAGCATAAATAGAAAGCTAGATTTCTAATTTAAAGAAATACATATGTAAGAAAGCAACAAAGGTTTGCTGTATAGCACAGGGAACTATAGTCAATATCTTGTCATAACCTATAATGGAAAATAATTTCAAAAATAATATATGCGTATGTATATAACGAATCACAAAAATAATTCTATATTTTGAAATTTAGTAATGTTTATCTTTTTGCCAGTTTTTCTAAAAGTTCTATGGACATCTAATAACATAGAAGATACAAAATTTTAAATTTATTTGTATAGGATATAAGATTAATATGAATAGAAATCTATTATATTAAAATTATTAACGACATTATTCAAGATGCTCCTTATTTTTTCTGAACTTCATATTGTCAGAGAAATGTTAATATATCTTACTATGATTATATTTTTTTTCTTTTCCCTTATATTTCTTCTGATTTTTGCTTTATGTATCTTTGTTTATTGTTAGTGGCTAATGGTTTATGATGTCTATCTTCTCTGTGAATTGTACCTTTTATGATTAAAAATATTTTGTTTCATTTAAAAATAAGTAACTAAATTTAAAATAGGGGAACCCATGGGACTTCCCTGGTGGCCCAGTAGTTAAGAATCTGCCTTCCAGTGCAGGGGTCGGGTGTTAAGTCCATGGTCAGGGAACTAAGATCCCACATGCAGGGGGCAACTAAGCCCAGTGCACCACAACGAAGGGCCCATGTGTTGCAATAAAGACCCAGCACAGCCAAGAAATAAAATAAAACAGGGTAACCCAGAAGTTATTCTGGATACAATTTGCAGGCTAGAGGGAAGATCAGGGAGGCTGGGCTCGGTCCAGATACACAGGGCTCAGTGAGAGGCCTGTCTCACTGCATTGTAAAATTAGCTACATGGGAGAGGAGAGGAGAGAAATAGGGAAGAAAATAACTTTAAAATCCAACAAACATAATTACTATTATGGGATGTGGCTTCTTACTTTTTTCCGTCACTTCTTTCTCATCTCTGCTCTCGCCTTTGTCACGCTCCTCATGCTTTAGGATCCTCTATCAGACACTGACCACTCCAGCCCACATCTCCTTCCACCACCTTGATGATCTATCCACATCCTGCTGCCACTGTCCATTTTTCTCACTATGCATTCTCCTACATCTCATAAACTCAATCATCTGTTAAACTAAATCTTTCTAGCCCATCCTCAATCCATTTCTCAAGCACCTCTCTACAAACTCCTTAGTCACAGCTCTTTTCCAAGAAACCACCATCCACTTTTCCTCTAGCTATCGACACGTTAACAAATCTCTTTCTTTCCAAAATGTTCCACTTCCCTCTTTATCAGACTTCTCTACTTCCTTTGGTCCTGGTGTTCACCTTCATTCCCAGTAGCTCTTCAATCTCACTCTTTCTTCTCTTGGCTCAGATGCTCTTTCTCTCTCATATTTACCCCTTTAGGGTCAATAACATTCTGCTTCACTCTAATTTCTCCTCTTTGACTTGCAAAACTTCCCCTATTTGCTTCTCTTTCCTTCTTACATTCTCCATCTCCTCACTCACTTCATCTTCCTCCTCTATAATTGGTTTCTCTTCCATAGAAACAGATTCATCACTATTATCATTCTCTTCTTCCAAGATATCCTCCTCCTCCCCTACTCCTTTCTCATTCTCTTCATCATTCGCCTCTACACTTTCAAAAGGAATTTCCATCTCAGCATTGGTAATTTCTATCAATTTTTCATCCCCAATCACTTCCACCACTTTCTCAATTTGTTCTTCATTTATGCTGCCCATTCTTGAACGCGCCAACTTTTCTCCACTAGTCCCCAGCTTCTCCCTACTGGATCGCTGCTTCTCTGTACTTGACCGCTGTTTATCTCCAGTGGATCTTAACTCCTCTCCACTTGTCCCCAGATTCTCTACCCTGGATCCCCGCCTCTCTCCCCTGGATCCCCGCCTCTCTGCCCTGGACCCCCGCCTCTCTCTCCTGGGTACTAGCTTCTCTCCACTTGTCCCCAGATTCTCTACCCTGGATCCCCGCCTCTCTCCTCTGGATCCTCGTCTCTCTCCCCTGGATCCCTGCCTCTCTTCCCTGGATCCCCGCCTCTCTCCCCTGGATCCTCGCCTCTCTCCCCTGGATCCCCGCCTCTCTTCCCTGGACTCCAGCTTCTCTCCACTCGAATTCAGCTTCTCTCCACTCGAATTCAGCTTCTCTCCACTCGATTTCAGCTTCTCTCCACTCGATTTCAGCTTCTCTCCACTCGATCTCAGCTTCTCTCCACTCGATCTCAGCTTCTCTCCATTCGATCTCAGCTCCTCTCCACTCGATCTCAGCTCCTCTCCACTCGATCTCAGCTCCTCTCTACTCGATCTCAGCTTCTCTCCACTCGATCTCAGCTTCTCTCCACTCGATCTCAGCTTCTCTCCACTCGATCTCAGCTCCTCTCTACTCGATCTCAGCTTCTCTCCACTGGGACTCAGTTTCTCTCCACTTGACCTCAGTTTCTCTCCACTTGACCTCAGCTCCTCCTCATTCTGCTTTACTTCGTATCCTCTGGATCTCAAGTCCTCTCCACTGGTTTCCACGTCAGTAAACTTCAACTTCTCTTTAAACTCAGGCCCCTTCCGAGATCCCGCTGCAGTCCCTGCACTCTCAGATTCAGCCTCTACTCTGTGTCTGAATTCTTGCTTTCCCCACACCTCTTTTGAGCTGTCTTTCCGCAAACCGGCCGAAACCTGTAGTGCACTTGATACACTGCGCACTCGTTTCACATCCATTCTTTCTGGACTCCGGCCTGACTTTCCTCTTAAGACTGGCTTTTCCACATCTTCCAGTCTCCAGTTCTCAGACTCAAGCTTCAGGTCCCACGTTTTAGGTTTTTGCGTCTTTCTACCCAGGAGCTCCATTTTCCTCCCAATGACGATGAGCCCATTCCAGGGCATCCATAACTTTTCTCGCATCGTCTGCGCCCCTCTGCTTCCCGGTTCCAGCTGCGACCGCCCGAAGCTCCCGGCCTGGCCTCGGGCGCCCTGGCAGCGGTCCTTGTCGCGCCCCCTTGCCGCCCTTTGTGGCTTACCCCGCCACTCCCTCCTGTCCCAGAGCGGATATCCAAACGGAGCCCCTTTCTCCAAAGACATTACGCCTCTCCCCGACCCCTAGTCCGCCCACCCCACCCCAGCTCCCCATTCCCCCGACCCTCCCCACCCTCCCACCCAGCCCACTGGCTCGCCGCCCCGCCCACCGCCTAGAGGGCTCGAGAGGGGACTAGTGCGCACGCGCAGACCTCGCGAGACCGTTGGAAGGCGCGGCCCAGAGCTCCAGCGAGCGGGAGTCAACCAGCCCGGAGGCGGGGGCTGACCGGACTCGAGACCTCTGCGATCGTAGGGCACCCCTCCTCCCCATCCCCTCGCCTCCCGCCTCCACGCAATGGCCTGTTCCCGGCCCTCTCAGTTCCGCACGGCCCCTTCGAGGTGGGGCCTGGGCACAGGAACGACAGGCGTTGCAGCCAATGGCGTCCCGCACGGTAAACCTGCTACCCAATCACAAGGCGCGGCTGCGAGGGAACGGAGTGGGAACCACGCCCGGCTCCAGGTGACTCCTTGGCAGGGAGGGAAGGGCGCCTCGGTTAGTGGATAGGATCCCCACTGGGTCCGTTCCTCGGGGCGAGGTCTCGCGGACCAAGCTGCCGAAGCGTGCGGCCAGTGACCTGCTGTGGAATCCTTTAGTGCTGTAGTCGAGGAGAGTGATGGAGGAGCGTCTAGAAGCTGGGAAGGACAGCAAGGTAGAGAAAAGATGCAAACCCCCTGCCATTCCTACAGCTCCCTCCATAATACCCGCTGATGCCCAATCAGGGAGGGAGGGAGTGAGAGAGAGAGAGAGAGAGAGAGAGTGAGAGAGAGTGTCTGTCTGTCTGTCTGTCTACGCTCACGCATGAGTTAGAAAAGAGATCTGAGCAAGGGACTGGTGAGGAGGCAGGGTTTACCTTTACCCCGACAGATGGAAACGGACCCGTCTCTCTTACTCCTCCCTCCCCTCCCCAGGGCCGACTCATGCAGTTTTCATGGAAGGATGTTATGGATTGAGAAGGGGCTGGAATACTGCTTTCCAAGGTGGGGGGAATACAGTTCACCACTAATGGTTCACATGTGTATCTGTGTTATATAATCAGAAGACCATTCAGTCTTCATTCCTTCTTCTTGACTTCATTTGACAGTTTCTGAGCATCCTTGTGCTAAGGATGGTTGGGGGTGGGCATACAGAGATGCACACTTTTAAGGGTAGGAGATACGTGCAGAGTGGGCTGTGACTAAAAGGCCACTTATCCTATAAGGATGGAGCAGCCGTGGTCCATTTTTGAAGCCCCATCTGTCTCAAGCAGTTACCAAGGAAGGAGGCAGGAGACTTGGGGACCTGTTGCACCAATGAACCAGACTGTCAGGGGCGGGGTAGGGATGGGGGTGGGCGGTGCAGGCATATGGACAGAGGAAGAGCTTGCCCTGGGGGTGTTGGAGAAGCCAACAAGTGAGGAGCGGGGTTCAAGTGAAATTTGATGAAGTGAGGGACTGACAGGCCAAAGTATGGAACAGAAGGCATCGTTTCAGTGTTTATCTATGTTCATATTCATGGTTAAATTAGTGTGTGTGTATATAATGTTTAGAGCAATGCCTGGCATATAGGAAGGGCAAATCTAAGTGTTAGCTATTGTATTACTATTATTGAATAGTGAATGCTACGTGTTGGGAGGATGTCCTGGGCTGTCAAACTGATGGGTTTGTGGTCACAGCCCACTGGCACCTAACCTTTGTAGGTGCCAGACTCTCTGATAATCTACTATTAGATCTTGTCCTTTAGATAAGCATGACCTTCTTCAAAATTCTCCTATAAATATAGAAAGATGAAAAGAATAATAAATGAGTAGGTAAGTAAAAATACAATAGAGAAAAATGAAATAATATAAAATACTTGATTAACAGAATTCAAGAAAGAATAAAAGAGCAAAAAACAGGACACAGACAGCAAGATGGCAGGCTTGTAGCCTACTGTATCAGTAATTACAGTAATAGTGAAGTGGAAGAAGCACTACAATTAAAAATAAAACATTTTCACATTGGATTTTTAAAAAACAATTTAATTCTGTTAAAAGAGACTTATTTTGGGACTTCCCTGGTGGTCCAGTGGTTAAGAATCCATCTGCCAGTGCAGAGGACATGGGTTTGATCCTGGTCTGGGAAGATCCTACATGTTGAGGAGCAGCTGAGCTCGAGTACTGCAACCACTCGAGTACTGCAACCACTCGAGTACTGCAGTTACTCGAGTACTGCAACCACTGAAGCTTGCTCATCTAGAGTCTGTGCTCAGCAACTGGAGAAGCCACAGCAATGAAAAGCCCGTGCACTGCAATGAAGAGTTGCCCCTGCTTGCCACACTAGAGAAAACTCACACATAGCAACAAAGACCCAGGACAGCTGTAAATAATTTTATTTTGAAAAAGACATACTTTTAAGAACACAGAAATATTGAGAAACTAATGGAATATGTACACTATGAGCACACTAACCAAAAGGAAGCTGGTGTGGCTTTGTTAATTTCAAACAAAGTAGACTGGAAGAGAAAGTATTCTAGAAAAAAAGGAGGGATATTTTATAAATATTAAAGAGTCAATTCAACAGGAAGATAAAACACTCCTCAATTTTATGTACTTCATAACATAATTTCAAAATATTCAAAATAAAAAATTACAGAATTGAAGAAATCAACCCATGATTACAATTAGAGTTTTAGCACAACTGATAGCATATTAAAAAGCAGAGACATTACTTTGCCGACAAAGGTCCATCAGTCAAAGCTATGGTTTTTCCAGTAGTCATGTGTGGATGTGAGAGTTGGACCATAAAGAAAGCTGAGCACGGAAGAATTGATGCTTTTGAACTCTGGTGCTGGACAAGACTCTTGAGAATCCCTTGGACTGCAAGGAGATCAAACCAGTCAATCCTAAAGGAAATCAGTCCTGAATATTCACTGGAAGGACTGATGCTGAACCTGAAACGCCAATACTTTAGCCACCTAATGCAAAGAGCCAACTCACTGGAAAAGACCCCAGTGCTGGGAGAGACTGAAGGCAGGAGAAGGGGACAACAGAGGATGAGATAGTTGGATGGCATTACCCACTCAATGGACATGAGTTTGAGCAAGCTCTGGGAGATAGTGAAGGACAGGGAAACCTGGTGTGCTGCAGTCTGTGGGGTCGCAAAGAGCTGGACACGACTGAGCAACTGAACAGCAATAAGTGTCAGCAGACCAAAAAACCCCAGCATTTAGATTTAAATAGTGTGATTAATCAGCTGACCTATGTAGCACTCTATAACCTACAACTGCAGAAAACACATTTTATTCAAGTGTACATGAAGCATTTACCAAAATCCATTATGTGTTTACCCAGAAAACAAGTATCAACAAACTTTAAAAGCCTGAAATAATATAGACTGTGATCTCTGATCTAGGAGACTCATCAAGGAATCAAAACAAAAAGATAACTACATTCCAAAATATTTGGAAATTAAACAACATACTTCTAAATAATAAGTCAAAGAAATTATAATGGAAATTAGAAAAATTTTTAAGAAATTATTTTGAAAATATGACATATCAAAACGTATAAGATTGGAGAAGGAAATGGCAACCCACTCCAGTATTCTTGCCTGGGAAATCCCATGGACAGAGGAGCCTGGTGGGCTACAGTCTGTGGGGTTGCAAAAGAGTTAGACACGACTTAGCGTCTAAATAACAGATGGAGTCTTATGATGACTTGTGGCAGAACGATTGTCCCTAATACATCTGTTTATGAATAATTATGGTGAAAATGATAAGAAAAAGGAAGAAAATGTGACAGAATTCTTAACATAGATGCTTTTTAATATCCAAAGTTAAAAAAGATTTCTTTTCATACAGACTTCCTGAAAATGTGATTGTGGCTCAGCTGGTAAAGAATCCACCTGCAATGTGGGAGACCTGGGTTCGATCCCTGGGTTGGGAAGATCCCCTGGAGAAGGGAAAGGCTACCCACTCCAGTATTCTCTGGCCTGGAGAATTCCATGGACTGTATAGTCCACGGGGTCGCAAAGAGTCGAACACGACAGAGTGACTTTCACATCAAGTGTGAGTACAGTTTGACAAAGAAATGAAAGTATGAGCAGATTAAAAAAAAAAAAGCTGACTTGTAAGATGTAGTTAAAGCAGTATCCAGAGAGCAATTTATACCTCCAAATGTATATTTTAGAAAAAAAGAAAGGTTGAAAAGTCCGTGATCTAATTTCAACATCAAGAAGCTAGAGAGGACATATCTAGTGGTCTAGTGGTTAAGAATCTGCCTGCCAGTGCAGAGGACACCAGTTCGATCACTGGCATGGGAAAATCCAACATGTCACAGGGCTATTAAGCCCTTGTGCCACAGTGTGCAAAACCTCTATGGAAAAACTATAAACATTACTGAGAAAAATTAAAGAAGACCTGAATCATTGGAAAGATAGCCATGTTCATGGATTAGAAGATTCAGTATTGTAAAAATGCCTATCCTTCCAAAATTGACCTATAGATTCAATGTAATCTCAATCAAATCTCAGAAGGTTTTTTGGGGTAGAAATTAACAAGCTGATTCTAAAATTTATGTGGAAATGCAAAGGACCTAGCCAAAATGATTTTGAAAAAGAACAAAGTTAATTCTACATCATTTCCATATTGCCTATCAATTATACTAATCAAGAGAGTATGATATCAAAAATATAGATGTATATCAGTGCAACAGAATAGGGAATACAGAACTGGTCACTTTTGAAGTCAGTTGATTTTCTGCCAGAGTGTACACCAAAACAAATCATAGTGCAAATCAGTTCAGTTCAGTTGCTCAGTCGTGTCGGACTCTTGGCGACCCCATGGACTGCAGCACACCAGGCTTCCCTGTCCATCACCAACTCCCAGAGCCTACTCAAACTCATGTCCATTGAGTTGGTGATGCCATCCAACCATCTCATCCTCTGTCATCACCTTCTCCTCCTGCCTTCAATCTTTCCCAGCATCAGGGTCTTTTCAAATGAGTCAGCTCTTTGCATCAGGTGGCCAAAGTATTGGAGTTTCAGCTTCAGCATCAGTCCTTCCAATGAACATTCAGGACTCATTTCCTTTAGGATGGACTGGTTGGATCTCCTTGCAGTCCAAGGGACTCTCAAGAGTCTTCTCCAACACCACAGTTCAAAAGCATCAATTCTTCAGCGCTTATCTTTCTTTATAGTCCAACTCTCACATCCATACATGACTCCTGGAAAAACCATAGCTTTGTCTAGATGGACATTTGTTGGCAAAGTAATATCTCTGCTTTTTAATATGCTGTCTAAGTTGGTCATAACTTTTCTTCCAAGGACCAAGCGTCTTTTAATTTCATGGCTGAAGTCACCATCTTCAGTGATTTTGGAGCCCCCCCAAAATAAAGTCTGTCACTGCTTCCATTGTTTCCCCATCTATTTGTCATGAAATGGTGGGACAAGATACCATGATCTTAGTTTTCTGAATGTTGAGTTTTAAGCCAACTTTTTCACTCTCCTCTTTCACTTTCATCAAGAGGCTCTTTAGTTCTTCTTCACTTTCTACCATAAGTGTGGTGTCATCTGCATATCTGAGGTTATTGATATTTCTCCAGGCAGTCTTGGTTTCAGCTTGTGTTTCTTCCAGTCTAGCATTTCTCATGATGTACTCTGCATATAAGTTAAATAAGCAGGGTGACAATATACAGCCTTGACATACTCCTTTCCTGATTTGGAACCAGTCTGTTGTTCCATGTCCAGTTCTAACTGTTGCTTCTTGACCTGCATACAGATTTCTCAGGAGGCAGGTCAGGTGGTCTGGTATTCCCATCTCTTTGAGAATTTTCCACAGTTTGTTTTGATCCACACAAAGACTTTGGCAGTCAATAAAGCAGAAATAGATGTTTTTCTGGAACTCTCTTGCTTTTTTGATGATCCAACAGATGTTGGCAATTTGATCTCTGGTTCCTCTGGCTTTTCTAAATCCAGCTTGAACATCTGGAAGTTCTTGGTTCATGTACTGTTGAAGCCTTGCTTGGAGAATTTTGAATATTACTTTGCTAGCATGTGAGATGAGTGCAATTGTGTGGTAGTTTGAGCATTCTTTGGCATTTCCTTTCTTAGGGATTGGAATGAAAACTGACCTTTTCCAGTCCTGTGGCTACTGCTGAGTTTTCCAAATTTGCTGGCATATTGAGTGCAGCACTTCATAGCATCATCTTTTAGAATTTGAAGTAGCTCAACTGGAATTCCATCACCTCCACTAGCTTTGTTCATAGTAATGCTTCCTATGGCCCACTTGACTTCACATTCCAGGATGTCTGGCTCTAGGTGGGTGATCACACCATCATGGTAATCTGGGTCGTGAAGATCTTTTTTGTACAGTTCTTCTGTGTATTCTTGCCACCTCTTCTTAATATCTTCTGCTTCTGTTAGGTGCATATTGTTTCTGTCCTTTATTGTGCCCATGTTTGCATGAAATGTTCCCTTGGTATCTCTAATTTTCTTGAAGAGATCTCTAGTCTTTCCCATTCTATTGGTTTCCTCTATTTCTTTGCATTGATCACTGAGGAAGGCTTTCTTATATCTCCTATTCTTTAGAACTCTGCCTCAAATGGGTATATCTTTCCTTTTCTCCTTTGCCTTTAGCGTCTCTTCTTTTCACAGCTATTTGTAAGGCCTCCTCAGACAACCATTTTGCCTTTTTGCATTTCTTTTTCTTGGAGATGGTCTTGATCACTGCCTCCTGTACAATGTCACGAACCTCCGTTCATAGTTCATCAGGCACTCTGTCTATCAGTTCTAATCCCTTGACTCTATTTCTCACTTCCACTGTATAGTTGTAAGGGATTTGATTTAGGTCTTACCTGAATGGTCTAGTGGTTTTCCCTACTTTCTTCAATTTAAGTCTGAATTTGGCAATAAGGAGTTCATGATCTGAGCCATAGTCAGCTCCTTGTCTTGTTTTTGATGACTGTATAGAGCTTCTCCATCTTTGACTGCAAAAAATAAAATCAATCTGATTTCGCTGTTGACCATCTGGTGATGTCCATGTGTGGAGTCTTCTCTTGTGTTGTTGGAAGAGGGTGTTTGCTATGACCATTGCGTTCTCTTGGCACAACTCTATTAGCCTTTGCCCTGCTTCATTCTGTACTCTAAGGCCAAATTTGCCTGTTACTACAGGTATTTCTTGACTTCCTACTTTTGCATTCCAGTCCCCTATAATGAAAAGGACATCTTTTTTGGGTGTTAGTTCTAGAAGGTCTTGTAGGTCTTCATAAAACCATTCAACTTCAGCCTCTTCAGCATTACTGGTCGGGGCATAGTCTTGGATTACTGTGATATTGAATGGTGTGCCTTGGAAATGAACAGAGATCATTCTGTCGTTTTTGAGATTGTATCCAAGTACTGCATTTTGAACTCTTTTGTTGACTATGATGGCTATTCCATTTCTTCTAAGGGATTCTTGCCCCACAATAGTAGATAATGGTCATCGGAGTTAAATTCACCCATTCCAGTCCATTTTAGTCCGCTGATTCCTAGAATGTCTATGTTCACTCTTGCCATCTCCTGTTTGACCACTTCCAATTTGCCTTGATTCATGGACCTAACATTCCAGGTTCCTATGCAATGTTGCTCTTTACAGCTTCAGACCTTGCTTCTATCACCAGTCACACCCACAACTGGGTGTTGTTTTTGCTTTGGCTCCATCCCTTCATTCTTTCTGGAGGTATTTCTCCACTAATCTCCAGTAGCATATTGGGCACCTACTGACCTGGGGAGTTCATCATTCAGTGCCTATCTTTTTGCCTTTTCATACTGTTCATGGGGTTCTCAAGGCAAGAATACTGAAGTGGTTTGCCATTGCCTTCTCCAGCGGACCACATTTTGTCAGAACTCTCCACCATGATCCGTCCGTCTTGGGTGGCCCCACACGGCATGGCTCATAGTTTCATTGAGTTAGACAAGGCTGTGGTCCATGTGATCAGATTGGTTAGTTTTCTGTGATTGTGATTTTCATTCTGTCTTCCCTCTGATGGAGAAGTGCAAATACAATGTTTTTAAACAAATAGTGCTAAAACCACTAGCTATTGTATGGCAGAAATGAATCACAACCCACACTTTACGCTATATACAAAATGAATTAAATGGATCATAGACCTACATATACATGTATGAAAATGGATCATAGACCTAAAACTGTTTCTGGAAGAAAAAAAATAGAATATCTTCATGACTTCGGGGTGGGAGTGTTTCTTCAAGAGTACAAAAACATCCTTAACCACAAAAGAAAAGATTGGTGTGTTGAGCTTATAGAATTATAAGCCATTAAGAGAGTGAAAAGACATCCCACAGAGCTGTGGATATTGACAACACATATAACTGACAAAGGCACCTGGAACTTCCGTACAGTGCTGGGGGGAGTGTAAATTAGAACAGTCAGCTTGGGAAAGTGTTTGGCAGTATCTGTGAAAGCGTTTTCAGCACATGCCTACCCTCTGACCAAGCAGTTCTCATACCCAACAGAAATGAGTACTTAGGTCCCTCAAAAGATATATGCAAGAATGTTCATGGTAGCTTTATTTATAATAACCCCAAACTGGAAATAATCCAAATGAGCACCAACAGTAGTAGACTAGATAAACTGTGATGTGGTCATACAGTGGGACACCACACAGCAATGAAAAAGAACCACCATGCTCAGCGACAAAGGTGGGTGTCGTTAAAGAACATGGTCACAAAAGAGTGTGTACCGTGTAACTACATTGATATATGAGGCTCAGGGCCAGATAAAATTAATCTATGAGTGGCCCCTTGGTGTCCTAAACATATGCCAAAGCCCGTGAGAGGAGACAGGGAGGCCTCTGAGGGTGAGAAGTGAGCTGTGCTTGGAGCGAGAGTGACTTCTGACCTTCTCCCTAGTACCTCCTGGCCCAGTGGTGTGGACAGAGCAGGTGCGCAGTAAACGCTTACTGAGATAGCTCAGTGCAAGAATGAACTAGCAGCTTGGTGCCTCAGGGATCTTTTCACTTGGAGAGATACAAGTGCTTGACCTATGAGTCTGTGCCTCTTGACACTGAACGTAGCGAGTGGAATGGTCTCGGGACCCCCTCAGAAAGGGGTGGGACCGTCTTTACACCTGGTGAGAGGTGCCTGAGGTAACCAGCTGGGACGGGGTGGGCAGGCAGCTGAGGAAGCACATGGGATGTGGAATTGAAAAACTGTTCCAATCTGGCCCTGCCGTGTGGCAGCTGTTTGGTTCAGGCCACGTTATTTTAGCTCTCTGGGGGTCGCAGCCCCTGGGCCTATAAAATGGGGCAAATTCACCCTACTTCAGAGGATGGCCCGGTGGGAAAGTATCATTGTGAAGCCCTGAGCAGTGACTTACCAGGATCTTTGGTGTGTGTGTCTGGGTGCAGCCAGTGGCCCCAGGGCATGGTGGAAATAATACTTTGAGGTGGCTCTGCAGGAGGCCTGGAAGCCTGGGGCCAGGATGGGGGTGGCGGTGCTCAGTCAAGTCAGGGCCCTCCCCTCCCCCACAGGCCTCCTCCATGTCAGTGGGCCTGCAGGGAGACAGCTCCTTGCAGGTGGAGATCTCAGATGCCATCAGCAAGTGGAGCGGGACAAGGTGAAGTTCACTGTTCAGACCAAGGTGACGTTGCACCGGGAGCAGGGGTGTGGTTCTGGTGGCTGCCAAAGGAGGCTTCAGGAGCCCGAGCAGCCTGGCTCACCTGGTGGGCAGATGCCAACAGAGCCTTAGGGCCCGGCTCCTCAACCTGGCTTTCGCCTCCCTGGCCCTCTGAGAAAGAGAGCATCTCATCTAGTCTCTGCCTGCCTTTTCCTAAGGCCCCAAGTGCTACCATCCCATGTCCACCCTCCTGAGGGTGAACAGGAACACGAGAGCCCCGACTTGGGCCTCACTTGGCATGTGGGACGGGGGTGGCCCAAAAGTGGGCATGCAGGAAGCTTGGTGGGTGTCAGGCTTGTGGGGGGCAGGGAAGGAGAGACCCCTCAGACAGGCTTCTCAGCTTTCAGAGCTGCCTGCCTCACTTCTCCCAGACCGAGTTCTCCGTCATGCAACAGCGTGAGGAGTTCATCTGGCTGCACAATGCCTACAAAGGAGGGGTACGCCAGTCTTCCTGTGAGGGGGAGCCGGCCTGGGAGAACAGGGGGTACGCCGGTCTCACTGTGAGGGGGAGCCGGCCTGGGCCCTCGGGGGAGGCAGGGCCAGGCTTCGGGGTGCGGGTGATGGCCATCTTGATAACGAGAGGTCTCCCAGCTCTGTCCTCCTTTCAGCAGATCCCCTCAGCCCCTCCACGGCCAGACTCTGAGGCTGCATGCGGATTGAGGCTCTGGGTGGCCGTGGGAGGGAAGCCACTGGAGGTTCTGGCCTAGGGGGAGATCGTGCCACCCTTGGGAGCCCTTAGCTGCTCTGCTTCTGGTGGCTCAGTAAGTGGGTCCTGTCTGGCTCCTATAGGAGGTAGATGACTTCTTTGAGCATAAGAGGACCTTCTTGCTGGAATACCATGCCTGCATCTGGGACACCTATCTGTGGGTAGACCAAGTCATGCACTCATGAGTGTACGCAGAACTCCAGGAGCCCTGGATCCCCTACCTGCTCTCCCCAGTGGCATACTCCCCAGGGGAGAGGAAATTTCCTGTGTCTGCCTGTGGCCACAGACACCAGGATGGGGCTTGACAGGTGGACCAAGGGGCTCTGATGGAGGGCTCTATCCCAGCAAGCCTGGCAGATGATTACATGCCTATCTCAGCTGCACTGAGCAGTCTGGGATCTCAGGAAGTCAACCAGCTAAAGAGTGAGGATTTCCTCTGGCCCTTCTCCCCTCTAAGCCTGTAATACTGTGTCTGTCCATGAGGGGTCACTGTGTGGAAGTCTACTATCAGCTTTAGGGGGAGGTGCTTCTGTTTGGTTTTGGTAGAGAAAGAGCCGATTTCCCCAAGGGGGACCTAAGGGCAGGAAGACTTTAAGCACCTGCTAAGACCCCTGCCCTAACTCCTCCCCACTGCCTCCTAGGAGCTTCTTCAAATTGGCAGAGCTCTTTGAACAGTTAAAGGTGAGTACTGCCTTCTGTGTTGAAAGGTGATCATGATCCTTTCCAGGGAAGAGAATGTCCTGGGAGGGGTAAAGCTCCAGGATCGTTTTGGAATCTTTCAGTGATAACTTGGGCCCGATGAAGCCCTGGGCTCATTCTCCACACTAGTTTAGAAGAGTGGAGTGAAGTCAGGGATCCAGCCTCAAGTGTGACTGCGTGTGGTGATGGAGGAGGAGGTGGGAAGTGGGTTTGGCAAGGCCCTTACCAGGATGTGCCACGTGCCTTTGGCACTGTGCTGTGCTGCCAACATTCTGCCCCAGACACACTTCCTGAACTCTTCGCCAAGAAAGTCACTGGAGTGTGCCAATCTTTCTAAAATGTCTGTTGCTCTTCATCTCTTCCCTGCTCAGGGCCCGTCAGTGACCCTGTCGCTTCCAGGAACTGCCTAAGACACAAAGCCCAGAGTTCTAGCTTGCATTTTAAGCCTGGTATGCTCTGGCCACTGCCACCCAACTGCCCTACTGAACTTAAAGTTCCCGAAAATCATACCTGGCTTGCACACCTGCAAAGCCTTTGCCTGTTGTCTAACCCCTACTCAACCCCCAAGATGCAGATCCGAGGCCACCTGCTTTGTGAAGCCTTCAATGGCCTGCTCCCCTGAATGTGAGTACTTGACATAGAGTGGTTATCAGGTGACTCTGTTGGGTATTTAGAGGGACAGCAGCACCCCTTTCCTTAGCAGCCCCTCTGCCAGCTCTGTCCCCAGCTCCACCTTCTTGCTTCAGGAGCTGGAGGGCCAAGTGGCCTCTAACGAGGACCTGAAGCTGTCAGACATGCTGAGATACTACATGCGAGATTCCCAGGCAGCCAAGGTGAGAGTGGCCCCAGAGCAAACCTCAGGGCTGGAGGCCAGGAGGCTGAGCCACCAGGGAGAGCAGGCAGGCGAGGGCCGTGGGCCAGGGATTCTGTGCCCTTGCTGGCCCCAGGACTACTGTCCTGGCAGCTGCTGGCACTGGCAGACTACAAGAATGCCAACAAGGTGCTGGACAACGCCCGCGTGAACACCAACAAGGTGCTGGACGAGGCCCGCACCAGCAGCACACCAGGAGGTGTGGGCTACAGAGAGCCACCGACAGCTGTGCTGCTAGTGCTTCGAATGCCTCTGACTCAGCCAGGCAGAGCAAGCCCCGTGGCCCACAAGCCCCTGCCTCTGCACTGGCCACCCTGCCCGAGTCCCCATTCCTCTCTTCTCCAGAGCTCATGGACTTCAGATCCCATGTATCTTCCTTCCGCGAGAACCTCACTGAGCTGGCCGAGCTGGAGCTCAAACATGCCAAAGGTGAGCCATCCAGCCTCACCGAGCCCTCTTGCTGCCTTCCTGGTCTCCTACCCGGGCCTCTGGTTTCTCGGCGCTTGGGAGCAGGGGTGGACGTGGTGGGGTGGAGGGAGGTGGCTGGCATGAACACCCCAGCTGTGCAGGGCCAGGGCTCCCCATTTGGACCAGCACCCTTCCCTTCTCATTGGTATCAAG
The DNA here is from genome assembly GCF_002263795.3 of Bos taurus. Classification (NCBI taxonomy): domain Eukaryota; kingdom Metazoa; phylum Chordata; class Mammalia; order Artiodactyla; family Bovidae; genus Bos; species Bos taurus. The sequence goes on from NC_037356.1 coordinate 43,971,508, forward strand.
GCCTCAGTGAACGGTAGGACAGGGCTGGGGACAGAGGAGTCATTCAAGGTGGGGGAACAGCAGGGAGGAGACATCAAGACCCTTTCCTCCACAGGCCAGCACCCTGCTTCTCCAGAGCACCCCAGTTATCCTCAAGGGGGAGCCTTAGAGCTTCCAAAAGCCCCCAGATCTCCTACTCCAGACAGGCGCCTTCCAGCCCTAGGAGCCACTTGCCATGCCCCTTTTCAGGGCAACCCCCACCCCTGCCCCAAGGTGCCAGGCCCTGCCAGAGGGAGAGCAAGCAGCATGGACACCACTCTTGGCCAGAGGTAAGCAGAGCCCCAACCTGGGGAAGCCCAGGGAACATGACCTCCCCTCCGCAGAGGCAGAGGACAGCCTCCATCCATGCTGGTCCGAGTTCGTTTGTCTCCAGCCTGTTCACAAATAAAAATCCTGGTTTTACAAGGAGGCTTGCTTGTCCTGATATTCCAGTTGCAGGGCCCACCAGGTACATCCTCTACCAGGGGGACCATGGTAGAGGCCAGGTCCCGGGGGACACCCCTGCAATGTGTTCAGTCGCTCTGCAGAGTGCCAGGAGGCACCCTGTATAAAGGGACAAGATCCAGAACTTGGAACCCAGGAGCAGTCAAGATGTGCCACCACCCCCTTATAAACCCTGGCACAGACCACACATAAAACTAATTATAAATCCTCTGCACCCATTTCCCAATTAGAGAATGAAATACGCCTTCCTGCCTCCCTCTCAGAAATACTGGCAAGTTCCAAAGAACAATCTTTAATTCCAGGCAGCTTTTTAGCTGATGGGGAAGTTGGGTGGGGGGAGAAGTATAAATCCTGCATTACCACCACCCCTAGGACAAGACTTCCACCTTTACCTGTGGGGCAGGTGAAAACCCAAAGTACAGTCTGGAAAGAGCCCACAGCAAAGTTGGCAAGAGGCTTGAGGCTCCAGCCAACACCCTCCTGGTTAAACACCAGGAAGGTGGTACCCAAGACACCTGGGTCTGAAGTCCTGGGCTCCACCTGGCCGGCCCCACCCTAGACCCCAGACACAGCTGCTTAAGGCCAAAGGCTCAACCTGGCTTCTGACTCACAGCAGCCAGCAGACCCAGCCCTCATAAATGAGTCAGCCACCCAGGGGAGAAGCAGAGCAAAGACCAACTCCTGAAGGTGGAGAACAAGCTCGAGGCAGCCAGTGACTTGCAGCCTCACGGCCCACATCTGGGAAGGCTGCATGGGGAATAAAAGGACGGGCCTCACCGTCCTGTTGCCCACCTGGATCAAGGCAACAGAAGCAGCCAGTTCAGGCATGAAGCCCCTCTGTTCAAGGGACCCCTGCAGGCAGTAGCAGACACACCCTGGCTGAGCTACCTCCTAGCCAGCCAGCCTGGTGCCAGCTATAAAGTGAAGAATGGAAACTGTCAGAAAAGGAGGCTCAGCCAGGCACAGGGGTCAAATGAAGGTGTGTGGGGGCTGGAGAGGTGGGTACAGAGGAGATGCTCGTTCTCCCACCCTGCCTCCTGCACAAGGTCCCCAAGGGCCCCAACCTTGAAACAAACATCCCATTAGTGAGCCTTTTTATTGGTTTTTTTTTTTTTTAAATTGAAGGTCCCTTACTGGTCCTGCTTCCATGAGTGGCTGTGACCAGAGCAAAGGGGGGAGGGGAGGCAGGCGGCGCAGGGAGGGTCCTCTCAACAGCATTCCATTTATACACAGAACTAAACAGACAAGCACAAAGTCACTACTGCAGTTAGAAGTTGGCAGCATGGGAAAGGGGAGGAACAGGCAGGGAACTGGGGTGTCGTTAAAAAAAATACAGGCCCCCCCCAAACAGGGGTTCCTGGGGGGGGAACTTGGTCTGTTTCAACCCAAGAGGAATCAAGATCAAAAGCGGTTTGGGAAGGCCAGAACCGTCAGGGGTGGAGGGAGGAGGAAGGTCCAGGGGGTCGGGGGGGCTGTTTGGCAACTGGGGTGAAGGGACTGCCCTCCCCCTGCTGGGATTCCCCCCAGCCCCTCCGGTCTGGCAGGAAGGGGGCAGCCTGCAACCCCCGTGGGCAGGTCTGGGGCTGCCAGATGCTCCAGGCAGGGGGCTGGAGGGGGCTCACAAAGGCTTGCCCTCCAGGGAGATGACAGCGCTGCCCCCCAGCTTCTCTGCAAGGGTGCAGCGGTCCTTGACCTCCTCGTAGCAGTTTGCTTGTAATTCATGCTTGATCCCTGTAGGGAAGAAGAGGGAGCATCTGTGAGCAGGAAGGGTGGGGGTGGGGGGTGCTGCAGCTGGGAAGGAGCCAGTCTGAACAGATGGAGGGGACCAGGCTGCCTTCCAGCGGGCAGGGATCTCCTGGGCCATGCCATTCACCCCACCCAGCAGCCAAGGCCCAAGCACAAGGGCATATGGCGCCACCAATGCTGGCCCTTACCCGTCAGCTTCTTCTTGATGGCGTCCTTGGAGCTGGCATAGATCATTTTGCTCTTAAGGGGTGCACACTCAGGGGCCCTGGAAGAGAAAAGAATCAAGAGAACTTGCCTCCAAATCCAGCAAGTGCCCTCAAGCGATAAATAACTTCCAAAAACCCCTGAGCTAGGCCCCAGCATTCACGCTTTCATCAAGTTCCTCATTGACAAGTGTTTTATTACAACACCCTCCTCTGACACGCAGGCGTCTGGATTAAGCCGGAGCCACAGACCTTCCTGTCCTGGGAAAGGGGGGTGGGGCAGAGCTAGAGCAGGTCAAAGGGGAAAGTGCCTGCAGGAGGAGCTCACCAGAAGATGAACACCAGGTCCTCCTTCTTGCTCTCCTTGGTCTCGTAGGTTGCATCGTAGAGGGCGTAGCGGCAGTCCTTGTCTGGCAGCATCTTGACAAAGGTGGCATAGGGGTCGTCTACCGTCTGGCCCACGTCACCCACCAGGATCTCCTTGCCCTCCTCCAGGATGATGTTCTTCTTGTCCTCACTCAGGCAGAAGAGCACCGCCTTCTTGCGCTTCTTCACTTCCTCTGGTGTCGACGACTTACGCACTTTCATGTCGTTGAACACTTTGATGACCCCATCAGAGACAGCCACACCGGAGGCCTAGAGGATGAGCCACACCACACGCACCTCGTGAGGAGACAGTTTCTGGGACATGCCCTGAAGTCCCTCTTTTGCTTTGTTAGGAGATCTGTCTAGAGGCCAACAAAGTACAGTCCTCAGCCCCAAGAGGTCACTACTCATCCCCTTCCTAGGACTAGTGACACTATTTTCCCACCCAGGTCACCGTCAAAGGATCAGATGTGACACAATCCCAGAATAGCAGCCAAAGAAAAAGAGACCTTTGATCGCATAATTCAACAGCATTCCTCCCCACCCCGACATCCTGCAGGCTAGAGATCCAAGACCTGTGAGAAGCAGAGCCTCGGCCAAGATGTGAGTCCAAATTAAAAGAACCGACAGACTACTGACCCCGTTTTCTACGCAGTCTCAGCTTTTGCATAAAGTGCTGACTCAGAACTTCACGTAGAGCAGAAAGGGATCCAGATCCTAGTCATCTCCATAGAACCAGGACCCACCAAAAGTACTCAACAGTTCCAGCAAGCCCATCAGCACGGTTCAAAGCAGTTATTACACATTTCCTTCTCTGCCGGGGTCTCCCCAAACCAAAGCAACAACAAACCCCTAATTAAGGCCTCACAAGGGAAAAATGCAGGCCCCCAAGTCGCTGACAGGAGTCAGCGGTCCAAAGTCAAGTGCCCACAGTCTCTGAGAGCTCTTTAAACTTGTAGGTCGTGTTGCGGGACACCCTAGCCAGGGAGGGAGTGACGGTCCACGGTGAAATCTGCCCCCGCTCCCGGAACTGCAGAGGAAGCCGGCCACGTGATTGAGCCGCTTCCGGAGTAGGCGGTGAAAGCAGATCGGCTAGAATCAGCCCCCTCCCCGAAAAAAAAAAAAAACCTCATACCCAGCGGCAGCTGCATCTCGGAAGGCCTCAACCCAATGGAATCGCCTGCGCCGACGAGCTTATCGGCCCCCTGCGCTGCAGGCCTGAGCAAGTTACACAACCTTCGACTCTCGCAGCCCTCGGGCCGAACACAGGGGACGGGGTGGTTTCCGGGCGGTGCCCGCCTGGGTCACTTCCCTAAACGAGACTCCACCCTCAGGCCCCATCCGGGAGAGCCGAAGGCCCCGTTAGTCCACGGCTTCTGGCCCAGCGGCCAGGCCTGACCGTGTGCGCACGCGCCGGCCGGGAGCGCCGTCCCAGTCTCCGCCGGGTGTACTCCGCGAACCCGGCTCGCCTTCAGGGGCTCGCCAGCCTGGGAGGACAGCCGAGGACTCCTTCGCGGTCCGCTCTGTGACGCGCGGTGCAAGCCCCTAATCGATGGCGCCTGCGCCAGGACACCCCCGCATCCCCCGCCAGCCGCACCGCCCCCGCCCCTCGCGGGCATCCCTGCCACCTGCTCTCGAGACGGACCCCGCTCGAGAGGGAGGGTGACGCGGAGACAGGAACAGCCCTTGGGTGGGGCGCGCGCGCCAAGACCGCTCGCGCGCTTTTCCTCCGTCGCCCCCGGGCCGGGTTTGGATGCCGCGTGTTCCAGTAGAGACGCGCGTCCCCGAGAAGCGACTCTCGGCGGCCCCGCGAGGGGACGGGGGCGCGCGCGCCCTGGACCCCTCCCCCACGGCCCTGGGCCGCGCGGGCGCAGCAGCCGGGTGGGGGAGGGGAAGGGAGCCCAGGGGGCGCGCGAGCGACGTCCAAGCCAACCCTCCCCGGCGCCCGCGGGCGCGCACGCGCGTCCTGGCGCCGCCCGCCCCTCAGCACGAGACCCTCGTCCAGACCCAGGAGCTGGGGAAGAGGGTGCCGACGTTGCGCCCCCTTTCCCTCTCGCGCGCCCAGATGATCGACTCGCGGCCACCTCCCCCGCGGCGCCGTAGCCTGCAGCTCACCATGTTTCCGGAAGCGAAAAGGCGATAGCTAGGAGAGCCTACAAGACGAGAGGCGCTGCAGCTGCTGCCGGGATCCGACTGAACGCGGCCTCTCCCGGCCCCTTCCGTTTAGTACGAGCCGCACAATGAGGGGCGGGGCGGGCTTCCGGGGCTCCCCCTGCGGGCCGACGGGAAATGAAGTCCGAGGGCCCTGCGCGGTCTTCGGGCTCGCTGGGTAACAGAGTCTTCTTCGTCTGACAGCCTCCGAGCGCCACGTTGCATCCTGGGAAAAGTAGTCCGAAACAGCAGAGAGAGGCGGGGCTGTGGCGGACAGAGCGCAGCCGTTGGTCGAGTTTCCCAGGAAATACTCCTAGCTCAGTGAAGGCCTCAGCGTTTGGTAATAAGACCTGAGAATAAACCCTGGCTTCGAGGCTCTGCCTGTGTCTTCCTGCAATGAGGGTAGACCTGGGTTCGATTCCTGGGTCGGGAAGATCCCCTGGAGAAGGAAATGGCAACCCACTCCAGTATTCTTGCCTGGGGAATCCCATGGACAGAGGAGCCTGGTGGGCTGCAGTCCACGGGGTCGGACACGACTGAGCGACTTCACTTTCACTTTCTTTCGCGGCTCTTTACCCAGTAGCGAAACGATTTTCCTAAGCTTCATCTTGGCACTTTCTGGATACCTTGGTATGAAACTTTTCAGCGAGTTAGTATTTAACTTTTCTGAATTGAAGCACCTATAATAAATAGGTGCTTTTTCCTGGGATCCAGTCTTAGAACAAGGAGAATTGCAAGTATAAGGCCCCTCCAATACAATAAGTATTCATGAAGTCTACTTCATGTTGTCTGCTGAGAAAAGGTATATGCAACGTCAATAAAATGAGGAAAAAAACACAAAGGAAAGGCTACAAGGAAATGTTTGGAAATAAGAGATTTGTACCAAAAGGTGTTTGGCAAATTAATAAGGCAATAAAGGGAGAAGGGGTTTTGTGTATTCGATTCAAAGAGTATGTGCTTTTCTACTAGATAGTGAAAAGAGAAAATAGATATTAAACCAGACTTGAATCTCACTCTTGAGTTTGTAACCAGGCATATGGTTAATTAATACCCTTAGACATTGAGGCAGAAGTTCTGTGAGAGCATAATCTTAAAAAAAAACCAAACTGGGGTGGGGGACTCCGGGAACATTTCGTCGGTCTCGAAGACCACTTAGTCTGCAAGAAGAGAAGACAAAGTCCCAAACAAGAGGCCCGGGGCATTGATCCTACACACAAAATAAAGGGTGGAACAATAAACAGCTGGAAGCCTGGTCTTCAGGACCCGGCTAGCGACACCCGAGTGGGGTACGTCGCAGAGCATGCTGGGGATTGTAGTCGGGGACATCCCGTAGCATCGCCCACCAACCGAACTCCCAAGGAGCCTCAATGGGGGGCTGCAGCTCAACCGCCGCCTCCCGCTAGAGACCCGGCCGGAGATAAGGCTGGGTCCACCGTTTCGGAGTTTCCTAGAGCAATGAGGAGGGGGAGGGAGACTTCGCAGTTACCGTGGAGACGCGCTCCAGCCCGCCCCTAGCAGCGGGATGCCCTAGATGTCCTTATTAGGACAAGAGACTAAAGAGGGCGGGGCCAATCTGAAGGCCGGCGGCAGGCTCCTTATAAGGCAGCGTCGGGCGGGAGGCGGGAGTGTGGAGCGTGATAGCGGGTGAGAGATCGGAGCTGGGCGGGGCTTGAAAGGGCGGACCTGGAGCCCAGGCGCTCGCCTCTCCGCTCCGGTTCGGCCCCCGATCTGCATCTCTCCACTTCCGGAATAATCCCTGACGGCTGCTCTAACTCACTGAGTAGACTCGGGCTCAACTGGACCCCTGTGGATGGTTTCCATGTTAACCTCCCTGAGGGTCCCCCACCTCCAACGAGTCACAAAAGCGATGAAGTGTTTTCCTTTGTCCGAGCTTCTTACTCCCAGGCTGCCACCCCGAATCCAACAACATGCACATTTCAGCCCCTCTCACATCCCCCGATGGCTGGTGGTGATTTAGTCGCTCAGTCGTGTCCCGACTCTTGAGACCCTATGGACTGTAGCCCACCAGGCTCCTCTGTCCATAGTATTCTCCAGGCAAGAATACTGGAGTGGATTGCCATTTCCTTCTCCAGGGGATCTTCCTGACTCCAGGGATCGAACCCAGGTCTCCGGCACTGCAAGCCGATTCTTTACCGACTGAGCCCCCGATATCTAGCACCTCCTATTTGTTCCCTTTCTACTTGTTCTCTGTCCCCTATTCCCTGTCCTCCAAGCTTTGAAGGCCTTCCCTGCGTGTCCCCGGCTTCACAGCCCTCCCCCATAGCCCAGGGTGGAGGAGCCTAAACTCAAGATATAGATAACCTTTTCCTCGAAGGGTTCTTCAGCTCCTCTTGAGTTACCTTTGTGTCCTCATTCCCTGTACCCATTCTTAAAGTTCCTCCTACAAAACTACCTGCACGCATTTTTCCCCAACCTATAAAGCGAGTGCGGAGAAAAAACGAGCCAAGTTGTCTATACGGTCCTCCGCAGTAGCGAGACTGAAATCACCTCGGTACGCGCCGCCCCAGCCAGACCTCCCAGCAACAGGGGGCGCTGTCCACATTGCCCCCCTCCTTCCCTGCACAAAGAGGACAACCCCTCGCTCTGAAATCTGTGGTGAGAGGAAGAGGCGGGTCAAGGCCTGGTAAAGGAGGAGGGGCGCGTCCAAAAGGCTGGTCCTGTCCGGGAACGGCAGGAGGGCGAAAGGTGGTAGTACAGCGATCGGTACCAACCGTTTAAGAGTAGCATAGGGGCGGGGAGGGCGGCAGAAGGCTGTCCTCTGGTTAATGCCCCGCGTGGGACCACGTGATTAGAGCGGTCCTGCCCTCCTCCGCCGGAACCAGGTGTTTGAATCCCGTCTCCAGAACTAGCAGCATCTCAGTCCTACCGGCGTGAGGCGCCAGAGGACCCGCCCTGCGGCTCATGGCAGCGCCCGTCCGGCTGGGCCGGAAGCGCCCGCTGCCAGTTTGCCCCAACCCTCTCTTCGTACGCTGGCTAACCGAGTGGCGGGACGAGGCAGCCAGCAGAGGGCGCCGCACGCAATTTGTGTTTCAGAAGGTGGGTTCTGGCCGGGCCGGATGGGGAACAGGTGCAGGCCGGGACGAAGAGCCAGGCCCATCCTGACCCAATCCTGTACCCCCTACCCCCGCCAGGCGCTGCGCTCCCTCCGGCGGTATCCACTGCCCCTGCGCAGCGGCAAGGAAGCTAAGATCCTCCAGCACTTCGGAGACGGGCTTTGCCGTATGCTGGACCAGCGATTGCAGCAGCACAAAGCATCAGTAGGTGAGCCCTGGGAGGATTCGGTAATCCCCTGAGCCTCCCCCAGGTGCAGCTACTGTACCCACCCAGGATACCTTGGCTTCATCTGTCTACTCCAGTTCAAGTTGCTCTTTGACCTGGGGCTAGTGGCTCTTTCAGAGCCCGACCGCTCTCACCAACCACTTGAGCTGGCAGCATCCTGCCTGCTGGATTTCAGGGTCCGGGGTTGACGCTCTTTTCCTCCCACAGGTGACCATGCCCCGTGTTCACCATCCGGAACCAAGAGCCCAGCCCGGGAAAGGCCACCTGCTGAAGTCCAGGACCCTTCCATGCCAGTGAGGAAGGAGCAGGGGGAGTAGAGGGGAAAGCAGGAACAGCAGGAGTAAGATTTTTCTGGCTTGGGGGACTTAGCTGTGCTGGGTCCTAATCCCACCTCTCTCTGGGCAACTTAGTTTTCTCATCTGTAGGTGTGGATAGTGACTTATAATACAGTCAGTTGAGACAGTTCCATGATCAAGCCATTCAGGGGGCTAAGCCCAGTAAGTTGTAGAATTTGCTATTGAGTCTTCTTGCCTTACCTTCTCTGTCCTATGCTAGAACTGAGGCTGGGCCAGGTAGATTACACCCCCACCCCCACCCCATCCCTTGAGACTGTCCACCGTCTCATCGCAAGTTTTCAGGAGATCATCCTGTTACGTGGCCTGTGTGACAAAGTAGACAGTTATAAACTAGTTGCAAAAACTAGAGGACAGCTGAGTGACTTGTGTTGTGCTTAGTCTTTCGGTTATGTCCGACTCTTTGTGACCCTGTGGACTGCAGCCTGCCAGGCTTCTCTGTCCATGGGGATTCTCCGGGCAAGAATACTGGAGTGGGTTGCTGTGCCCTCCTCCAGGGAATCTTCCCAACCCAGGGATCGGAGCCAGGTCTCCCAGATTTCGGGTGGATTCTTTACCATCTGGGCCGCCAGGGAAGCCCCGCTGAGTGACTTGCCCAGGGTTATTTAACCTGCTGAGATAGGACCTGAACCTCGGCTCTGCCAGTGAATCTGTCTACAACAGCTGGTTGGTTTTGGGTTCAACCCCCACCCTGTACCTTTCAGGTCCCAACCCAGCTCAAAGCAGGAGGCCCTGGCAGCTACTGGCCAGCCCGGCACTCGGGAGCACGTGCAGTCCTGCTGCAGCTGTACAGGGAGCACCTGGTGAGTGCCTGCCAAGTTGGGAGTGGGGGACTGAGGCGGTGGGCCTGCTGCTCGGGCACTATGTTGGTTATGTTTCTGTCTTGGTTACAGAATCCTAGCGGCCAGGGCTTCCTCACCAAGGAGGAGCTGTTGCAGAGGTGTGCCCCAAAGGTTCCCAGGGTAAGCACAGCAGGGAGAAGGGAGCCAAGTGGCTCTGGATCTGACCTTGAGCACTCCAGAGGCTGCCCTTGGGAGAAAGCAGCGGCATAGGGCACGGGGAGTGGGCACATGGTAGACCTGGGAGCTCTCTAAGGGTCTCCTCCCCTATGAACAGGTGGCCCCTGGAAGTGCTCGCCCCTGGCCAGCCCTCCGTTCCCTCCTCCACAGGAACCTGGTCCTCAGGACACACCAGCCAGCTAGGTGGGGCGAACTCCCCGGGTGCGGGAGGCAGGGCGGGGGAGCAGGCATGCCGTGCTGAGGGTGGCTGTGCAGTCAGAGATGTGCTTGTTGTCAACTTGAGGAACGGCCCTGGGCAGGTCCAGGGGAAGCTGATCTGGGGGGTGAGAACTCCGCCAGAAGGAGGGAGGTTGGGGAGCCCCAGGGCTTGTTTATAAAAGGTCGCCAAGGCGGGTGAGGCCAATGTAGCTGGGGGGCCAGCAGGAGAGCCTGCCAGGCATGAGTGAAGAAGGGAGATCTGTGTTCTTCTCCACCCGCCAGGTACTCACTGACCCCGCAGGGTCTGGAGCTGGCCCAGAAGCTGGCTGACTCAGAGGGCCTGGGCTTGCTGAATGTGGGCAGCGGGCCGGAGGAGCCCCGTGGGGAGGAGCCTGAAGTGCCAGAAGTGGCTTCCGCTGAGCTGTGAGGAGGAGGGAATGAGGGGGAGGAGAGGGGAGCAGGAGGGGTCCCTGAAATGAGGCTGAGACCCCACCCTCCCTCCAGCAGCTCCATCTGAGCTGTGGTTGCCCCACCTTCCATGGGTTAGGGGAACAGCAGCCCTGGCCTGGCTCAGGCCAATGCCCACCTCTTCTCCCTGGTAGTGGTACCAGCGAAGGGAGCATCCAACAGTCCCCGCTGGAGCTGGGGCCTGGAGAGTACAGGGTGTTGTTGTGTGTGGACGTCGGCGAGACCAAGGGGTGAGCGAGGTAGGCCTGGTGAGGGAGAGGGTCAGGGATGATGGCCGACGCCAACTTGGGCCTCCCGCATGCAACTCCAGGGCGGGCCACAGGCCAGAGCTGCTCCGAGAGCTGCGGCGGCTGCACGTGGCACACACGGTGCGCAAGCTGCACGTCGGGGACTTCGTGTGGGTGGCCCAAGAGACGAGTCCCAGAGACCCAGGTAAGGGGTGTGGACAGGCAGGCAGAGGCCAGAGGCAGGGCGTGGTGGGTGATGGGCTGAGCTAACGGGACCCTTCTTGGCCTCTGGGCAGCACGACCTGCAGAGCTAGTCCTGGACCACATCGTGGAGCGAAAGCGGCTGGACGACCTGTGCAGCAGCATCATCGACGGCCGCTTCCGGGAGCAGAAGGTCCGTCAGGGGCTCACTGTCCCCGCCCGCTCGGGGGCACTTCCGGGTGGTCTCCAGGCAGAGCTCCTGCAACTCCAGCCACATCCCCTCTCGAGCTGGTCCAGGGTGGCCTGAACTCAAACCCCCTTGGGCCCCTCTGGGCACACAGTAGGTGTGCAGGGTCCCTGGGTGGAGCTGAGGAGCACGTTAAGAACCCCAGGGGGTCCAGCTCCTGCAGTCCAGAGTTGACGAGGCTCTCCTCTCCAGGATGGGGCTGCAGGGGCTGTGTCTCCGTGCTGGCTGCTGGGCTGACCCCACAGTGAGGCCACACGTAGGCCAAGGGAGGCTTGAGGGGGATGGGCATCACTCAGATGGGGGTGGGGCTTTCCACAGGAGAGCAGCAGCGTGAGGCAGGGTGTGGAGGCCCCCGTGAGGCAGGTAGAGAAGCTTGGGAGGATGAGGTGGTGGGTGAAATGGTGGGACCAGGGTCTCGTGATGCTTTTGAGGGTGACGTGATGGACACCTAGCGTATGAGCATCCAGGCCTGACCTGCCCGACCCCTGTCTGCCTGCCCAGTTCCGGCTGAAGCGTTGTGGCCTGGGCCGCCGAGTGTACCTGGTGGAGGAGCACGGTTCGGCGCGCAGCCTTAGCCTCCCCGAGAGCACACTGCTGCAGGCTGTCACCAACACCCAGGTGAGCCGGGAGGGCAGGCTGGGCCAGCAGGGGGCCTGCGGTCCGTGGCTCCGCTCAGGAGCTGCCTCCTCCCTTGGCTCCCCTTCCCCAGGTCATCGACGGCTTCTTTGTGAAGCGCACAGCGGACATTAAGGAGTCAGCTGCCTACCTGGCCCTGCTAACACGGGGCCTGCAGAGGCTCTACCAGGTGAGCAGACTCCACTGGGTGCCGTCTGTTCACCACCGGCCCCTCACCTGGGTGCTGTGCTCCCGAGAGGAAGGCGAGCAGACTGAGCTCCCTGGTCTCAGGCTGGCCCCCTGAGGCCTGGGGTGGGGCAAGGCCTGGCTGCTGGTGTCCCCTAGAGCTCTGGCATGGCCTCAGTCCCCTCTTCCCTCAGGGCCACACCCTCCGAAGCCGCCCCTGGGGCACCTCTGGGGACCCTGAATCAAAGGCCAGGCCCTCCCCAAACCCTCTCTGCTCACTCCTCACCTTCAGCGACTTCAACGCGGGAGCCATGAAGAACAAGGTACCGCCTCTGCCCAGCCCCTCCTCCTCCCAGGCTCCGGCCCTCTGCCACTCCTGATGCAGCACTGCCCCCACTGCAGGCCCAGTGTGTGCGGGACGTGTTTGCCAGGCAGCTCATGCAGGTGCGCGGGGTGAGCGGGGAGAAGGCGGCAGCCCTGGTGGCTCGGTACAGCAGCCCTGCCAGGTAGGTGCTCACAGAACCCCTGTCCTCTGCTGTCCCCCGCATCCCCCCTCTCAGCATGGGCATCAGCTCAGCCGGTGCCTTGTGGTGGTCGGGTGCTATGAGGGCTGGACTGACCCGCTGACACCTGAAGAGTTCACGGAGGTCAGGTGGTGAGGGAGACAGAGCCACTCAAGACCAGACAGGATCTCGGGCACTGGGCTGGGGGCAGACCTGGCATGTAGCAGAGAAGGCTTCCTGGAGGAGTGGGTGGACCATGAAGACTGGGCCAATAACAGCCGTTCTGGGGAAACATTCGCAGGAGCATGAAAGGAGGGTGAGCAAGATGGAGCAGGGCCTTGAATGCCGGGTTCAGAAGGGCGGCGGTGGTCCTGACCCCTCCCACCCAGGCTGACCCCTTCTAGCCTGTCTCCTGTGATTCTGGCCTGAGCCACTCAGGGTGGGCCAGCAGTCAGCCGTTGTCAAGACTTAGAAAATCAAACTCCCCATCCCGCCCTCAGCTTACTGGCTGCCTATGATGCCTGTGCCACCCCGAAGGAACAGGAAATGCTGCTGAGCACCATCAAGTGTGGGCCGCTGCAGAGGTGAGGGCAGGAGGCAGAGCCTGCAGGGGGTAGGTGGGCTGCGGGCACCCTCGCCCAGGGCCTGACTCTTACCTGCCTCTCTCTTTGCACAGGAATCTGGGGCCCGTTCTGAGCAGGACCTTGTCACAGCTCTACTGCAGCTGTGGCCCCCTGACCTGAGCTATGTATGCCACAAGACAGACCCCCATCTTCCCAGACTACCCGGTCTTTTAACCAGAATCTTTGGGCTACAGTAAAAATCTTAAGTGTTTGAATTTTTACATGTTAGAAGGAGATACCAGGCCCCAGGGGTCTTGAAAGATATCCAGGAACTGGGGAGACTGTCATGTCCAGTTTTTAAAACTGAGCTCCTTGGGACCCTTGGGGTTCCCTTTCAGAGCACGGCTAGGGAGATGGAGTCAGTGAGGTGTTGCAATGTTGAATCTAGTTCATGTCATCCGAGTTCTCTGATCAAATAAAATTTCCTTTGATGAGAAGTTCTGTAGCTTGGAAAAGAAAAGTTTATAAAGCGCTAACAATCCAGTGGCCTCATTTTATGGATTGGAACACTGAGACTCAGAGAGCTGCTAGGATTTCTCCAAACTGATAGTTTGAGGCCAAGCTGGGATTGAAACCCAGGGCCTCCTGGCACTGTCTAGAGCAGGATTCTTCAGGCCCGCTGCAGACCAGCCAAGTCCAAGTTTCTGGGCTGGGGCCTGGAGTCTGCAACCTCGTTACCTCCTCGCTTCTTGGGTGATTCTGGTGCCCATGGTATGTAGGCCAGTCCCAGCCTTGGGGTTGCAGCTCCCAGCTCCTGTCAATGGGGCCCTTCAGCCTGGGCAGAAACACGCCCCGCCTTTAGGTGGACGTGGCCGCCTCCCATGAGTCTGGCCTTTCCCCACTCTGGGGTTCACTGCAGCGTGCCCCCCCCCCCACCTCAGCCACCAGAACTCCTTCTTTCTCCCTTTATTGCCTTTCTCTCTCTACTACCCTTCACAAGAGCATCTTCCCTTTTAGCAGAACACAGTTATCCCTGAGCCCCAGGCTCCTCATCTACAGAGAACCTCCCATTCCCTGAGGGCCCCCCACCCACCCCTCAGAAGGTGTAGGCCCCCACGAAGACGGTGAGTCTCAGTACAGAGCTGGCCCGGTAGCTCATGAGGGAGTTCATGGTGACCATCTCCAGGTCCAGCACGTACTCCCGGGGGCCCGTCACAGGCCGCGCGAGGACCAGCATGGCGCTGACATTGTTGATTTGCTGCAGGGTACAGTGGGTGGGGGGGACACGTGGATTGCATCAACGTATGCACCAGAATCCTACCCCCGCATCACCTCGCTGCCCCACTTCTGGCACCCACAACCAGTTGGCTGCACAGTGCCCCGGCTGCCTGCAGCCCCAGGCCCTCATCCAGCTCTCTGACCCCCTTGACATCTGCACCCTGCCCCCAAGAAATACCCTCCTGGTGCTCTGCCCGCCCTTTGCAGCTAGTTGTTCTTTTGTCAACCACGGTCAGCTGATGATTCAAGGCCCGGGATGAGATTCTTGGGAACAGTGGGGTCTTTGGTGATCTGGGGCAGGTAGACTCACCTTCAGAGTACTCAATTCCAGAACTTGAAAGCCAGCACTGGTACCAGACAAAGCCTTATGGCCCTCACTGTGAGTCACATCTGAACCTCTCCCTCCTCAGCTCCACCAGCCCAGAGCTGGAGTCTTAGGCCCCAGGCCTTGTACTAGCCCCTGCTGCCTCTCTCCCTCCGAGACCCAGCTGCACTTGCCTGCCTTCCCACACTCTGCTGCATCTGTTACCTCCAGCCTCTCAAGCCAGTCCCTTATCCTAAGGGTGAAGCAATCCAAGCCGGATACGCAGACCAGTGCAGGGACTCAAACCCCAGCGTCTGAGTGCCTTGCTAGGGTTGCATTTAACTATCTGTAGTTTGTATTAATTTATAACACTCCTACCTTTCTACAGAAACTGACCCCTGGGGTTAGGGGGGACTTTCAGAGGAGAGGCAGGGTATGGTGGCATAGTTGAATCTTCCATTTAAAGTTTCCTGGAACTCAAGTTGGAGATTATACAAGTCCCACCCCACTTGAGGGGTGGGGTTAGCGAGAGCCTTACCCTAATGTAGAAGTCTCCCTGCGAGTTTCCAGCACGGATCTGAAAGGCATTGTAGGCACCAGGGTAGACGGAGGTTGCTTGGATTTGGAACACGTCCGCCGGTACGCTCCGCTCCGAGGTGATGCTCATATAGCGGTGCACGATGGATGAGGGCTGCTCCCGGCACAGGGGGTTGGAGGCCGGACAGAGACAGCGACTGGAGACCCCAAGATGGGGACACGAATGAGGTTCTAGCCCATGCCCCAAATTTGGCCCACCCCCCAAAATCAAGGATCTTCCCACTCCTGCTAGAACAGCATGTGTGGTTTAGTCACGAAGGACTACAACTCCCATCAGCTTTCAGGACTTGCCAGTCCAAATAGGTGCCAGGCAGCCGCAGAGCTCTCTGGGAGTTGTAGTTTCTCCTGTGGCCTGGCGTGGCATTGACTCACTTGTCGGACACCTGGACGTAAGGCTCCACACAGCGGTTGGTGTCCACACAGCGGTAGCCCCCGTGGAAGTTGACACAAGTCTGGGCCTCAGAGCACTGGTGCGCACCCGACTCACACTCGTCAATGTCTGTGCCGGGGGACAGGGGCTGGAACCCAGATACCAGGCCACCAGCTCCTCACAACCCCCTGCCCACTCTACCCGGGCAACCTGTACCTTGGCACAGGCGCGTGGCCAGCAGCTGATAGCCCTGTGGACAGTGGCAGGAGAAGCGGCCCGGCTCGTTGACACAGCGGTACTGGCAGAGGTAACTGGAGTAGCTGCACTCATCGATATCTGAGGGAGGGTGGGGCTGAGGACAGGGCCGGGGTGGCCTCCTAGCTCCGCCCCACACGGGCTCACCCAGAGAGCCTGGCCCCACATTAGGCTCAGTACAAGAAGAGGCAGAAGAGATCAACTCTGCAGCTCAGCAGGGGACAGAGGGTTCAAGAAAGGAGTGCCCAGGGGACTTCCCTGGTGGTCTGGTCGTTAAGAATCAGCCTGCCAATGCAGGGGACACAAGTTCGATCCCTGGTCCAGGAACTAAGACCCCACATGCCCTGGGGCAACTGAGCCCATGTGCCACACGTGTGCCCTTGCGCCCTGGAACCTGTGCTCTGCAACAAGAGAAGCCATCACAACAAGAAGCCCATGCACCAGAACTGGAGAAAGCCCTGGCACAGCAACGAAGACCCAGCGCAACCAAAATAAATCAATTTTAATTTATTTTTAAAAATGCGTTTTTCAGTGCAGGGGACGTGGGTTCGATTCCTGATCAGGGAACTAAGAACCACAGAGCAAGTAAGCCAACGGGGCTCAACTACTGAGCCCATGCACCACAGACCCAGTGCTGCCAAAAGTAAAAAAAAAAAGACTGCCCCACTCACAGACCTGTCTCTGCGCTAAGACTAAGATGATACTAAATGAGAGGACTGGGAATCTAGAGGTTTGGCTTTAAATCCTACTGATTGAGGAACCTCGGTTTCCTTTCAGTAAGTAAGTGGATTAAGCTGGATGAGCCCTTGACGCACCCCAGACTGCTTTGGGTTTCAACACTTTGCCCGATTCCTGCAAACCTACGATCCACCCAAGCACAGTCACCTCCTGCCAACTGTGAGCAGCGCAGGCAGGAGCCAGGTTTTCTCCTCTGTGCCCTTTATGCTTCCCGGCACTGAGCCAGGCACCAGTGGGGCTTTAACTTGGCAGCAAAGCACAAAGCTTAACAAACGGGGTACATGGCTAGTTGACCGAGAGAGAGCCCTGGCCGCACCTCAGCCCAGCTACGTGACCCTGGGCAAGTCACTCAACCTCTCTTCGTTGAAATATTTTATCTTATTCTTTGTAATTATCCCCCCCAAAAATTTGGGGGAAGTATTAATGTCAATTTGCAGAGAAGGAAAAACTCATATTTATTTCATAGGATGTGAGATAAATACTTTGGCCACCTGATGTGAAGAACCGACTCATTGGAAAAGACCCTGATGCTGGGAAAGATTGAAGGCAGGAGAGAAGGGGGTGACAGAGGATGAGATGGTTGGATGGCATCACCGGCTCAATGGACATGAGTTTGAGCAAGCTCCAGGAGACAGTGAAGGGTAGGGAAGCCTGGCATGGGATTGCAAAAAGTCAGACACAACTTAATGACTGAACAAGAAGAAGAACAATCTCACAGGATTGTTGGCAGACTGCACAGGGCAGGTTCTCAATAAATGCTAATTCACTTTGTAAAACTTTGTTGCTGCTTAGGACAGTATAAGGTCTTGACTGTTGTCATTTTCTCATTTAATTCTCAAGACAACCCATTCTACAGAAGAAGAAATGGACTCAGAGAGAAGAGTGACTTGCCCTGGTCCAGGATTTGCACACATATCAGCCTGACTCCCAGGGAGGGGGTGCACGTCCATCTTTGCTCAGTCTCTCTACTGAGCTTCAGTGGGGACCTAACTGCTCCCCTCCTTGACTTCCCCAGCAGGCTGCAAGTTCTGGTGGGCAGCTCTGCAGCTGCCTTGCCACCTGCTGGGGTAGAGTACCCAGGAGGCACAGGGGTGCTGGGTGGATGGGACATTAGAGGCATGAAATGGAGGGCTGTGTGGCAAGAGGCTGGCATGACACAGGGCCTGGGGAACCAGCAGAGACCAGTGGAGACCAGTGGGGAACAAGTGTCGGGGGTGGAGTGCTCACCACTGCAGGAGAAGCCATCCCGGTGCAGCTCATAGCCCTGGTGGCAGCGACATAGGAAGGTCCCATAGGAGTTGAAGCAGCGCTGCTCACAGGGAGCCCCCATGTCACATTCGTTCACATCTGGGGGTGCCAGGAAAATAGGGGAGAGGTGAAAACCAAGGAGCAGCCCAGAGCCCCCACTGCACCTGGGCTGATCAGGAAGGGAGTTCCCCCACCTCACACCCCTCTGCCCAGGACCCCGAGCCTGGCCCAGCTCAGCCTCACCCACACAGGAGCGGTTGTTGGGCCCCAGCTGGAAGCCCGGCTCACACTGGCAGCGAAAGGAGCCAGGCAGGTTCACGCAGCGGTGTTGGCAATAGCGGTACCGACACTCGTCTATATCTGGGATGCAGGCAGGGGAAGGACAGTGGAGGGCAGAAGTCAGGTGCCACCCAAGCCAGCTGGGACCCTGCCTCATCACCCACCGTCTTGCCTGAGTCTGGGGGGCTGGGCCGGGCCAGATCAGGCAGGACTCACACACTGCACGCATACTGCTCTGTGTCTGGTGGCTCAGGCAGAGGAGGCAGGGGGCGGGGGGGAAACCTGGGAGTGGGTTGGAATGGGGGTCAGGTGCTGGGGTGAGAGCCAGGCCACAGGCCCAGACTCACCCACACACTCGGGCCCAATCTTGCGATAGCCGTCAGGACAGGTACACTGGTAGGAGCCAGGCAGGTTATGGCACTCCTGGCTGGGGCGGCAGTCGTGCAGGGCCTGGGCACACTCGTCCACATCTGCAAGACACACCGCTCAGCCCCCTCCTGGGAGCCCATGCACCACCCAACATGACAAGACTCCTCCACGTGGGAGGGCACAGGTCGGGTACCACTCACATGAGTGTGTGGGTGACTGACACCCCCAAAACAGGAACATGTGGGCCCACCGCCCAATGGCACAAATAAGAGTTTACTAGCCTGGAGCTAAAGAGAAAGGCACCCCTAAGCTGGGAGACCCCAAGTCAGGGATACATAGGACAAAGCCCTGCCCATACTCCCAGGGGCACTGATTCCAGGGCCTTTCTCCAAGGTCCGTGCCTCCCAGGGGTGGGGTCCAGACCCAGAAGGGCCAGAGCAGAGGCCGAGGGGCAGAGCTCTCGCACGGCACCTGCAGCAGTCGAGGTGGGGGTCCCACAGGAGGGGCTGGGAAGGACAGGCACAGGAACTGGGACCACCTGTGGCAGGTAAGGACCTGGGCAAGGGTCTGGATGTTATCCCAGTGCCCGGAGGAGGCTTTTGAGCAAGGGAGGAACATGAGGTATGCGTTTTTAAAAGGCAATTCTAGACACCTGTTAGAAAGATTGGCGGCCTACTCACCCACGCAGCGCTCTTGCTCATCGGGCTCATAGCCCGGGAGGCAGGGGTGGGGGTGTTCAGCAGGGGGCACAGGCGGTGGGGGTCCCTCTCCATGCAGGTCATTGATGACAGCAGCCGAGCGGGGCAGGCACAGGTAGCCCCCATAATGGTTGATACATTTCATTTCCCCCTTGCAGGCCTCAGGAATGGTCAGGCACTCATTTACATCTGCAGAGAGGGGCCTGCTGGGCACAGCCAGTCTCCAAGGGTGGACCGTGTAGGGCAGGGGAGGCAGGAGCCCAGCTCAGCCTGCTCTAAGCTGTGTGATCCGGCAGGGCCTTCCCTTTCTACTTACAAGCTAAGGCTGCCTGCCCCGGACCCCTTGTTGGGGCCTGCCAGGGCTGATGGTGGGGCAGCTGTTCCCCCGGTCACCCCCATTCTCTTGCCCACAAGAGGGTCTCTATCCCTCCCCGAAGCCTCGGCCCCGACTCAGCCTAAGAGTAATGTGCAGGCCTCCTGACGGCACCCCCGCCCCGCACTGCTCGCCCAGGGCCGTGATGGTGCAGAGCGAGATAGCAGAGTGATCAGATGAGGTGTCCAGGAACCAGTCCTGTAGTCAGCGCCCTGTTGGTGTCTGGACTCGAGAGGGTGGGTGGGGGGGAGGGTGCTCCGGGTTTCTCTGAGGGGGAGGGGCCTGGATGGCTTCTCCACCCCGAGCCAAGTTGGCCCATTGAGAACCAGAGCAGGTGACATTCGGCCAGGCAGAGCAGGGCAGGGGACAGCCACAGGGCTCCTGCAGCCGCTCTAGGAGCTGGGCTTTGTGATCCCCTTTCCGGTTCTCCGGGGCAGGTCGGCCCCCAAGCATACTCACCCCTGCAGTGCTGGCTGTCAGGGTCCCACTCATAGCCATCTGTGCATTCCTACAAGGTGAACCAGAGGTGGCCAGTGGTCACCCCTGGTCCCCTCTAACTGACCAGGCCGAGACCAAGGCCCAAGCCGGGCCACCCTCCCGGCCTGCTCCAGACAATGGCCCCAGCTGCTCCACCAACCAAGGGAGGGCACAATCTTCCCCAGCAGCAGCCACCCCAGGATCCTGGCCTCGGTGTCCCTGCCCAGCCCAGCCCAGGCCAGCGGCCCCACTGTCCCCACCGTGTAGCTGTCGGGCTCCTCGGAATCCTGGGGAGACGCTGCCCCCAAGACCAACAGCAGCAGCGCCCAGAGCAGTAGAGACCCGGGGAGGCAGGAGGCGAAGGGGAGCATCCTGGGGCTGGGAGGTGGTGGGCAGGGGTCAGGGAGCCTCTGCCACAGCAACTCCCGAACCCTGTGCCCCTGCCGCCTCCCGCCCGGGACCGCGCTTAGGGCCCCGGAGCCTCCCTGGGCCGAGGACCCACTCCTCGCGCGGGCCGGGGTTCAGGGCCCACTCGCCTGGGGCCGCCCCGCCCCCGCCCGGTCCCCCTGTGGCTCCAGCCGGGGAGCGCGGGCCTCTCGGCTCCTTGCTGACGCCGACTCGGCCTAGACTTCTGGCTCGCGCCCTCCCCCCATGGACGGCCACTCACTTGGGCCCGCGACGGCCCCGCGGCCCGCGGCTCCGGCGGCTAGGCTGGCTTCGGCAGTGCCTGCGGCAGACGGACAGGCGGACGGCGCAGCTCCCTGGACGCGCGGCCCCAGGAAGCGCCCCCCGCCCGCCCGCCCGCCGCGGCGCGGCCCACCCCGGCGCCTCCGCCCGCCCCTGAGCGGATTCCTGAGCCCGCGCCAGGGGGAGGGACCCCGACCCCCCGCTTCTCCGCCCCCGGCCGGCCGCAGGCCCCCACCCGGTCCCCCGCGGCGCCGCCCGGAGCCTCCTCCCGGCGCCTGGCCAGGGTCCCCCAGCGCTCGATCCTGGGGGCATTGGTCCTGATGCCAGGGCCCCGGCTCACTTAGGAGTCTGCAGGCTTTCACTGTGCGCACCCCCAAAATGTCATCCTGCGCACCTAGACCCTACCTAATCTGTGCCCCAGGAATTCTTGGGGACCCACACCTCAGTGCCGGGGGCCCCAGACTCTGCTCCTCCCAGAATGTCACCCTGGCCACCTGGACCCCACCAAATAATCCTGGGACTTCCGGATTCTCACTCTGCACCCTCCGGAATGTGATTCTGGACACCTGGACAGTCAATCTGGAAATACCAAAACTTCGTCCAGGGTTCCCAGACCCTCGCCCTAAGAACAGATGCTCCCGGGTCCAGAACTGTCCATCTCGGTCCCTTCTCCCCTCCATCCCCAGGGCTGTCGTCAGCCAGGCGGTCCCTTCACTCCAGAACGGCCTCCTCCGAGTCCTCAGTCCGCGAGACTACATCAGTTTGGGGCGGGGGCGGCAGTTCACATTTGGCCCAGAATGAATGGAAGCCCCTAAGAAGGCGGGCAGGGCTGAACTTGGGCGTGCTGGACGCCAGGGTCCGGGTCCGGTGCCCTCGCCTTCCTGGCCATCCTCCCGCCAGTGTCCCGCCTACCCACACATCCCGCCCCCAGTCCCCGGGTTTCTGCCTACTCCCGAAGCAGCGGGAGAGCCCTAAGGGGCGGGGTTTGGGCGGAGCTGGCTCCCAGGAAGGGGCGGGGTCTTGCCCTGCCCACGTCTCAGGGCGGGGCCAGACGGGAAAGGGCTGCGTGTCCAGGGATTTCCCTCCTGGAGGCAGGCGGCGTGCGGGAAACGCCGAGTCCTCGGTTACCTTTCCCACCCGTTTATCCTCACAGTCACCCCCATTAGCAGCCCTGTCCGTTAAGTAGGAGAGGACGTGCCGATGGGTCCTAGGATGAGCCTTCAGGATTCGGTGTTGAACTGCAGAGCACCCTCCCACCTCCAAATTCTTCCCAGCCACCACCACCCGCCAGGGGTGGGGGAGAGGAGGCTAAAAATAATAAGTCTTTAAAACCCAAAAGACAGTAACAAGTGCTGGAGAGGGTATGGAGAAATTGGAACCCTCACACTATGAGTGGGAATGTAAGATGGGGCGGCTGCTGTGGAAAACAGTCTGGCAGGTCCTCAAAAATATTAGTACATGACCCAGCAATTTCACTCCTAGGTGTATATACACAGGGGGATTGAAAACATATGTCCACACACACACACAAATCTGTACACAGTGTTCATAGTAACACTATTCGTAATTGTTGAAAATATAGAGCCAAAGGAATGTTCATCTATTGATGAAAGGAGAAACAAAAAATGAAGATAGAACATTATTCTGCCATAAAAAGGAATGAAGTACTGATATGTGCTACAACATGGATGAATCTTGAACATGACACCAGTTGAAAGAAGCCAGACACAAAAGGCCACATATTCCATTTTTATGACACAACCAGAATAGGCAAATCTGAAGAACAAACTAGTGATTGCCAGGGAAGAGGAGAATGTGAGAACGACTTCTGATGGGTATGGGATTTCTTTTGGGATGATGAGAATGCTCTGAAATTAGACAGTGGTGATGGTTGCACAGTTATGCAAATACATGAAAAATCACTGAATTATCTAAACACTTTAAAATGGTAAATTGTATGGTATGTGAATTATACCTCCATAAAACTATTTTGTTTATTTATTTAGACTGTGCTGGGTCTTCACTGCTGCCGGAGGGCTTTCTCTAGTTGCAGTGAATGGGCTTCCCGCTGCAGTGGCTTCTCCTGTTGCAGAGCACAAGCTCTGTACACAGGCTTCAGTAGTTACAACTCCCGGGCTCTACAGCATAGGCTATTCAATAGCTGTGGCTGACGGGCTCAGTTGCCCTGCAGCTTGTGGGATCTTCCTAGACCAGGAATTGAACCTGCATCTCCTGCATTGGCAGGCAGATTCTCAACCGCTGGGCAAGCAGGAACCTAAAGCTGTTATTTTAAACCTCCAGCTCTGGGGCTAAAACCAGCGTGGGACACATGACTGGGAACTAGAATCATGGAGCCAGGTACCCTCCTGCAGATAATCTGCCTACTGCATTTTTTCAATTTATTTATTTACTTATGGCTGTGCTGGGTCTTTGGTGCTGCGTGCAGGCTTTCTCTAGTTGCAGTGAGCTGGGCTTCTCTTCTTTGTGGTGTACGGGCTTTTCATTGAAGTGGCTTCTCTTCTTGCAAAGCACAGGATTCATGTGCACAGACTTCAGTAGTCGCAGTACATGGGCTCAGTAGTTTTGGCTCCCAGGCTCTAGAGCACAGGCTCAGTAGAAGAGGTTCACAGAGTTAGTTGTTCCTCTGCATGTGGCATCTTCCTGGATTCCAGGGATTGAACCCATGTTCCCTGCATGGGCAGGCAGATTCTTATCCACTGAACCACCAGGGAAGTCAAGTCCTCTACTGCATTTTAATAAAGTCAGCATCATTCTCTTTTTTTCCCCCAGGGGAGACCCTTGGCTTACTACATGGTATGCGTGTGTTGGGGATCAAAAAAGGGATCACAAAAGGGTCCCTTTTGTGCAGTAAAAAGGGACCTCAGGACTTTGGGAAGATTCCCAATGAACGAAGAAATGAGCTAATCAGCACATGAATGAATGGATCCCTTCCCCTGGCTCCCATCCCCATGGAAACCCCAGAAAACCAGTTCTTTTTCTCGCCTGTCTCTGGTCTTGGATGCTGGTTCTCAGACTGAAGGTCCATGTGAGAGCCCCCGAACCTAAGGACCCACTTCAAGGCACAAGTGACAGGTGTTAACACCCCTGCCCAGGCCTCAGCCTCTGGCCTGGCTCTGTCTGAGTTGCCAATCCTGCTATCTTCCTGCTCCCTGAAGCCCATTCACATACCTCTTCCCCTCCCCAGACTGTGACAAGAATGAAGAACAGAGGAGGTCATAGCTGCCACTTGCTGTCTCCTGGACCCTGAACTTTTCTCGTTAAAAAAAAATGACTAATCACTAAGCCAGCAAATCCCCCCTGAGCCAGCTCTGCATGCGGCCCCTTCCTGGGTGCTGAGGATGCAAGCAAGGCAGACACATGCGGTGTGCGCACAGCAGGGGCTCAAGGGGCTGCAGGTCATACCACAGGCTAGGCGAGCTTCTTGGAGGTGACACCTGAGCTGACTGAGCTTTGTAGTACGATGAGCAAGAATGCTTCCTGGGGGGTACTGACCACCGTTCACACCCCCCCATCATTAGGGCCTGTGGCTCCCATAGCCCTATTTCCCCCTCCAGGCACCAATGGCCCTATATTGTCACTGCCCACTTAGCATCTGTCTCCTCCTGTCCCCTTAAGGCCAGATCCATCTCCACATCCTTAGGACTGCCCAGGACAGGGTTGGCAGAGAGGCTCTGCTGAATACAACAGGTAGAGTGGGGTACTGGCAGGCAGGGGCCGTGCTGAGACAGAAGCCTGAAGCCCTCTTGTGTGTGTGTGTGTGTGTGGGGTCCTCCTCCCCTTCCTGACCTGGTTTCCCTTTTGTGGTTTCTCCAGCTCCACCCTCTAAGCCCCTCTACCGTGGTCTGCAGTTTCCTGCCCCAGACACTCTAGTCTGCCGCATCATGGCACCAACTGTCCATCTCTCCTGCCTCCTGGCCCTGCTGGTGGCAGGCCTGGCTCAAGGCATCAAGGACTCCCTCAGGGGCCAGGTAAGTGTCCCCAACTTTCTCCCCATGTCTGGGGCTCACCCCGGCAGAAACAGGGGTTTGTTCCTATTTCTCAGAGGGAGTAACTGAGACTGAAGGGATGATCCATGTGCTCAGGCCCACACAGGGAGAAAGGCGGGTGAACCGGTTGCTCCCCTAGTCCAGTCCCAGCTCGGGTGGGAGCTGAGGTGTGGTCCCCGCCATGACTCCTCACCTCACCCCCTCCCCACTGCTCTTTTTACACCCCCCGCCCCCCACCCTGCACCGCCACCCAGGACCCAGGTCCCCAGCCACTGGAGCTGAAAGAGGTCTTCAGATTGTTTCAGATGCAGTACAACCGGAGTTATCCAAATCCAGCAGGTATGCCAGGGCACGTGCGTCCCCAGTCCAAACCCCTGCTCTCATCTAACAGACAAGGAAATTCAGGCTCAGGGTGGGGAATGCATTTGGCCAAAGCCACTCAGGAGGACAGTGACGTGGGGCTGAGAGTGTACTCCCTGGTTTCCCAAACAAGCAGGGACGGGATCCTCCTTGGCTACGAACCTGGAGGGAGGTGGTAGCTGTTGGGGGTTTGACTGGTCCGAGAGGATCGTCACGTCCAGAGCCACTTTCCTGTGACTGCAGCAGCAGGAGACTGCTAGTCATCCAGGAGGCACCCAGGGTTACCCATTTTGTGGATTCCCTCTCCCATGCGTTGCCAGCCCTGTTCCTGCCCTCTGGATCTCATCTCCCATGGGGGAGGTCCGTGGGCACCTTTCAGCCTGACTTCCTGTGCCAGGGACTTGTACCCCAACCCTCCCCTGCCATGTTCCAGCCACAGACTTGCGGCCAGAGGTGTGAAGTAGAGACAGAGATGACCTGGCAGGAAGTCGGTTTCTGACCACCCACCTTTCCCTTGTCACTAGCTTTCCGACTTTTCACTTGGCTTCTTCAGGTGGGCAGATACTCTCTACCTGCCTTCAACGAAACTCCAACCGTAGGGGCCCTGGGGAGCCACTTCCTTGGTCCAGGTGTCTGTAGCGGGGTCTGCAAAGACCATAGGAAAGGAGCCAGTGCTTACCTGGGAGAGTGTGGGTGGAAAGCCAAACTGGTGGCCGCTTCCTGTCTCTGAGGGCTTGCGAGCCAGCCTAGGACAACCTCCTTTTGGTTTAGAGTACGCCCGCCGCCTGGACATCTTTGCCCAAAACCTGGCCAAGGCTCAGCGGCTGCAGGAGGAGGACCTGGGCACAGCCGAGTTTGGGGTGACTCAATTCAGTGACCTCACAGGTACTGGACTCCTGGCAATGGGTGGTAGGCGGGGAAGCAGGATCTTCCCCAGCAGATACCAGGCTGACTTGGCTTCTGTTCCCCAGAGGGACTCTTGAGCTGGGGGTTTGCCCTGAATCCGAGATCAGGGCAGGAACTCTGTGGAGGCCTGGGCGGTAGCCCAGCTCACAGAGACACCGGGTGCAGGGCTGTGCACCCCAGCAAGGAACCTGGCCTCCCTCTAGGCCTCAGGGTCCTCATCTTTCTGCCTCCAGGGGCATTACAGGGACTCAAATGGCTCAGGATGTGGATGGCTGGGGTGGGAGGCAGGATGTGGGGGGAGGGGTCAAAACACTGAACTTCATGGCCCCATGTGTCCCCAGAGGAGGAGTTTGTCCAGCTTTATGGAAGCCAGGTGGCTGGAGAGGCCCTCGGTGTGAGCAGAAAAGTGGGGTCTGAAGAGTGGGGGGAATCAGAGCCCCAGACCTGTGACTGGCGGAAAGTTGGCACCATCTCACCCGTCAGGGACCAGGTATCTGCCTCCACCCCAAGCCCAGCAGCCTGGCCCAGTCCAGCCCCGGGGCGGGGGCGGAGGGGGGGGGTGTGTGGGGGGTGTGGGGAGGCGGGGAGGAGAGGGCCTGCAGTCTTTACCCGCCCCCACCGCCGCCATCCTTTCCCCACTAGCGAAACTGCAACTGTTGCTGGGCCATGGCGGCAGCGGGCAACATCGAGGCCCTATGGGCCATCAAGTTCAGACACTTCGTGGAGGTCTCCGTGCAGCGTATGGCTGGGGGCAGGGGCTGGGGTGAGGACCAAAGGAGGTGGGGGTGCCTGAGGCCTGGGCATACACATTGTCCCTTCTGGCACCAGAGCTGCTTGACTGTGACCGCTGTGGGAATGGCTGCAGGGGTGGCTTCGTCTGGGATGCGTTCCTCACTGTCCTCAACAACAGTGAGTGCCTGGCTGCTCCAGGCAGTCGTGGTGGGGGAAGGATGGGGCGGGTACTGTTCCCGAGCTAAACTGAGCCTCCTCCTGGGCCTTGCTTATCTCCAGGCGGCCTGGCCAGTGAGAAGGACTATCCATTCAATGGGAGTGGCAAAACCCACAGGTGCCTGGCTAAGAAGTACAAGAAGGTGGCCTGGATCCAGGATTTCATAATACTGCAGGCCTGCGAGCAGAGTGCGGGCACAATGGGGACACGGGTGGGCACAGGGGGGAGACGGACAGGGACAGACGGACCAGGACAGACGGGGCTATAGACAGAGACGGAGGCCATCTCTGGGGGCGGGGGCTAGAGGGTGGAAAAGAGCAAGAGATAGATAGAGATGCCCATGAGCCGAGAGCAGGGGATGAAGGAGTGACAGGGCTAGATGGCACCTTCCACCCCCAGGCATGGCCAGGCACTTGGCCACCGAGGGCCCCATCACCGTGACCATCAATATGACGCTACTGCAGGTGAGATAAGGTAGGGAATGGG
This sequence comes from Bos taurus, assembly GCF_002263795.3. NCBI lineage: Eukaryota > Metazoa > Chordata > Mammalia > Artiodactyla > Bovidae > Bos > Bos taurus. Next base: position 43,998,718 of record NC_037356.1, read on the forward strand.
GCGGGGGGGGGGTGGCGGGTGCATATAGGGGAGGTGGCCCGACTCGGCCTCTCTGCCCCTGCAGCAATACCAGAAGGGTGTGATCAAGGCCACACCTACCACCTGTGACCCCACACAAGTGGATCATTCTGTCCTGCTGGTGGGTTTTGGTAAAACCAAGTTGGTGGAGGGGAGGCAGGGGAAGGCGGCCTCGTTCGGATCCTACGCACGCCCTCGCCGCTCCATGGCATACTGGATCCTGAAGAACTCCTGGGGGCCTCAGTGGGGTGAGGAGGTGAGTGTGATCTACGGGGGCAGACAGGGCAGGACAGACCTCTCCCCGCTGTCTGGCGCTGATGGGCCCTCACTTCTTAGGGCTATTTCCGGCTGCATCGAGGGAGTAACACCTGCGGCATCACCAAGTTCCCGGTCACCGCCAGAGTGGACAAGCCTAAGAAGCAGCACCAAGTCTCTTGCCCTCCCTGAGGCTGCCTGGCTGCCCTTTGGCTCTCTCCTGCTGTGCCTGTTATCTTCCCCTGCCACCCGCCCCAAGGCTTTTGCCTAGTTCCCCAGTATTCTCGCTGGGGATTGAATAAAGCAAGACAAGACCCGTCTTTGGAGTGATCACGGCTGGGGTGGGGAAACGGGTGGGGAGCGAGTAGATACCGTTCTCCGACATGTCCCTGTCCCTGTGCGGTCAACGGACACATACATCCTCATACACCATGACACTCAAAGAGATGTACGTGTACAACGGGCACACACTTCCACGCGCGGACCCATGTGAGTACCCACTCACAGCCTCCTCCAAAGTCATGGCAACTTTATTGTCAGTGTGGCCAGGGCAGGGCAGGGGCCTCAGTCATGATAGAGGCGCAGGAGGCAGCCACGGAGGGTGCCCATGTAGCGGTCCCAGAGCGCCTGGTGCCTGCAATGGTAACAGTAATGGTGTTGGCTGATGTTGACTGGATCCCCATGACCCTGCTCCACGAGCTCTCAACACCTTCACTCGTTTAATCCTCACGGGATTCCTATAAGCCTTAATGCTGTCACCCCCAGCTTATGTCTGAAGGAACGGAGGCACACAGAGAGAAAGGAACTTGTCAAGATCAGGTCAGTTTCTCAGTGATGGAGCTGAGACTCTGGTCAACAGAGTGACTTCCAACCCCAGGGCCAAAGAACAGGGAACTCAGAGTCTGCAGGAGAGCTGGGCCCCAGCAGGGGGCCAGCAGGATAAGGAAGCCTGAGATCTCTCACCGGAAGCCATCCAGGGAGTGGACCGAAGCGGAATACTGATTCAGGAAGAGCCGCACGTCATTCAATGGCCAGTGGTCGGAGCGGCAGGGTTCCACGAACTGTGGGTCCAAGGTAACATCCAGCACTGGTATAGCCCAGGGACAGGCCAGGATGGGGTCAGAGGGCAGCCGACAGAACAACTCACCTTCTCCACGAGGTCTACAAACAGGTCTCTGACATCCTTATTGTGGGTCAGCTTGGCGGCCACGTTCACCAGCCCCCGGGACAGGTTCTGTCGGGGAGGGAGCCTGGGAGTTCTGCCTTCTGTCCGAGAGAGGCTGGGGGCTGAAACCACATCTATCCACCTCCCTCAATCAAGTAATTCCCCAGCGTTTAAGAGCTGGCTCCCCCCAGGGGCAGGCAGAGGGAACAGCAGCACTGCCTGAAGCCAACAGCAGGGCTGCTGGGGTGGGGACAGGGCTCTGGAGGCTGAAGAGGCCCCAAGGACAGAGGCTGGACTGGGCCACAGACCTTGAAGTTGGCTTCCATCTCCGAAAAGACACCAAGCTTCCCCCGGAGGGCCGTGCACACCAAGCTGAAGGAAGACAGGGTCAAGGCCCGCACTGCCTGGGCGCCCACTTCAGGCCCCGCCCCACAGACCCCAGGGTCACCTCTTGTGCAGGTCTAGAAGGTCCTTGTCAGCCACAAGCACCTTCAGCTCCTTCAAGTCCTGGAGAAACTCCTTGTCCAAGTCCATGTCCATGTCATCCACCTGGGAGTCTAAGTGAGGCCCACGAAGGGAATTGAGGTGGGAGATTCAAAAATGCCTCCTGTGACAACCTGAGCCCCCCCTCCCATTTCATGGCACCCCACAAGACAAAAGAGCACGCTGGGTGTGACAGAGCTGGAGGGACTGGCCCCAAGCCAGAGAGACGCTGTGGGTCCCTTGTCTGCAGACAAGCTGTGTGGGGGGCGCTGGGCCGTGAGCAGAAGCGGCTGGGCAGGGGCCCTGAAGAAGAAGGGCTGCTGGGAACGGGGGCCTGCACCTGGATCAGTGGGGGCCTCACCGACGGCTCCGAGGGTCCAGTTTTGGATCATGAGCTCAGCACAGAAGGCAAAGTCCCCAAAGCTCAGATACTGCAGTTTTTTCTTCCCTGTCTCAAAGCGATTGTTGGCAAAGAAGACGATGGCTGCATAGTCCCTGCGGGGTAGGGAGAGGAGGGGGTCCATCAGGGCTTGAAATTCCTTCTTAGCAAGCAGTTCCCAGCTACAACATCGGCAGGACCTCTGTGTTCTGGCCTCTCTCTACCCTAACTCACTGTGTGATGGGTTTCAAGTCACGTCTCTCTGGGCCTCCTCCTCTGGGCAAAGAGAAGGTTTCAGCCCGGCTCTCCTAAGGGACACGGTGGGAGACCACAGGGTAACAGCGACCACTTACTGAGTACTTACTAAGCCCCAGGGGCTGTGCCATCATGGGCTTTACCCATGGCACCTCACAACAGTCCAGCTGGTGAATGGCCAGGCTGGGATTCCAACCCAGGCCAGTCTGAACCAAAGTACAACCCAAGAGAGGGATAACCACTGCCCCCCTACAGCATGGAGGTCATGCAGGTTGGGGCAGAAAACAAGGGTCAGCTTCAGGGCATAAGGAAGGAGTGTGCAGGAGGGGGAGGCAGTTGGCTCCTCACCTGGCCCCTCTCCTGGCCCCTCACCTGGCCAGCCGGTCGGACAGGAGGAAGTGCTGCTGGATGTTATCCACCAGGGAGCCCCGCATTTCCTCCACCACCTTGAAGACGCGCTTAAAGTTGTCGAACTGCAGGGCAGTTAGAGGAGAAGGACAGGTCAGGTTGCTCACTCAATAAACTGTTGGGTGAGCATCCCTCTGTCACTGACCCACCTATCCAATCACCAGACACGGATGGAGTATTTGCTATTCCTTCAACAAACTATTATCCCCTGCATTGGCAGGTGGATTCTTTACCAATGTGCCACCTGGAAAGCCCCATTAATTATTAATACCTCTTATCAATTCCCCAAATGTTCACCAGCTTCTGCCATCTTGCCTTGGATAAATGTTTACTCACTCTTATCAACAAATTCACACCTATTTTAGCATCATGCTCTCTAGCTCTTCACTAGTTTGTGCTGAAACTGACCTTCCTGGCTAAGCCCCAGGAAATCAAAAAAGAGCAAATACTAAGCCATCTTGGGGAGCTCACAGGAATCACAGAGGAAAATGCTAAAGGCCCAGTTAGAAGGGTTACTTCTTTCTGGCACCACTGGCAAGGCTTTTGGAGAAGGTGGTATATGACCACCCACCTCAACCCCTGACCCTGCCTTAGATTTCGGGGGTAGATATGTCCTAAAATAATACCCTGTAAAAATAATACAGGCAGGGGCAGATGAGCAAAAGGAATCCAGGGGCTGGGGAGTCTAGAGAGGGGGGCAGGGACAGGATGATAGGAGAGTCTGAAGGTCAAGGCCAAGGAATGTGGCTGCTATAGGAAAGAATGGGAGCCATTCAAAGTTCGTGAGCAGAAGAAAGCTAAGGTCTGAGAAGTCACTCTGGCTCAAGAGTAGGGGACGGCTTGGAAGGGGCAAAAGGAGGAGAGTGGAAACGAAGGCACTGCCACAGAGGTGTTGGAGTGGGCTGGAGGCGAGGCAGGAACCAAAGGGATGGCGCAAAGGGGTGGGCTGCAGACAGCTGCAGTGCCCACCTGTCTCCGGCAGCTCTTGAGGGTGATGCCTGTTTTGGTGCTGATATCATCCAGGTCTTTCTTGGTGCCCTTAGACAGCTTTTTGCCCAGCACCTCCCGCACGAAGGCCTCGTCAAAGGCATAATACCTGTGGGGAGTTGGGGACGACACTACTGACTTTCCATAAGAAGAGGGGAGAGGAGAGCTGGCAGGACCTGGGTTTGGCCCCTTCTGCTCTCAACTTTCTCCCGGCTTGGGTAAGTCCCGACCGTCCCCGGGCCTCATCGTCAGCCTGCAAAATGGGTACATGGACAGACTGATTGGCGTCCCCACCACCCGCCAGGTGAGCACCTCTCTATGAGCAGCGCCTGTCGAGAGGGCGGGATCTGGAAAATAAGCTGGTGAAGCAGCTTGGGAGGCGCGTGGAGCAGGCGCTCGAGCATGTGGAAAGTCCGGTAGTGGTCCATGGTGTCGCTCTGCAGCACCGCTGCTGTGGCGCCGGTCTGCTCCAGAATTCCCGAGCGCACCCTCAGGGCCACCGCGTCGCTCACTGGGAAGCGAGGGCTGGCATCAGGCCCCGCCCCGCAGACCCTAGGGGATTTCAGCCCCGAGCCCCAGGCATTTCATACTCCCAGGCCTCTGCCCACTGCCCTATAGGATGCCTAGTCCTGGCTTGGCCCCCTCTCCCATCCAAAACAACCGCTCCGCCAGACCGGCTCCCCCAGTCGGCCCCCCACAGACCCGAATAACCGTCCAGCCAAAGGCGATACACGTCCTCGTCGATGAGGGTCGTGTTCCCCACGAAGATGTCCAGTTCGCTGGTCATGGCGACGCCCGGACCCGGGCGCTACCGCAGCGCCCCAGCAGGAGCGAGCACTGCCCGGGCCCGGCACGCCGCCGCCGGGCCACTTCCGGGAGCACTGACATTCGTCTCCCGGCACCCGGAGCCAGAGAAGGACCACTTCCGGGACAGAGCTAGTCTGGGCAGGAGCCGCGAGGAAAGAGGCTGAGGCGGAGGCGGTTGGGTAGCCCCTCCTCCCAGCGGGAGGGGGAATCTCGGGTTCCCGGGTTCCCAGCCCAGCCCACCCCACCCTCACGCCGGCCGGGTTTGCAGGAGGGCATCCAGAGCCAAGGCCTCTGGCTAGTTGCCCCTGTCCCAGCAACCTTCACCCTCATATCCTCCTGGTTGTTCTGTGCCCTTTTGCGGGGAGCCCCACTACTTTGACCTGTATCCTGAATGTAGTAGCTCCACAGGGCTCTATGGGGCTCCCTGGTGGCTCAGCGGTAAAGAATCCACCCGCCAACACAGGAGATGCGAGTTCCACCCCTGGATCGGGAAGATGCCCTGGAGAAGGAAATAGCTACCCACTCCAGTATTCTTGCCTGGGCAGTCCCTGGGGTTGTGAAAGAGTAGGACACGACTGAGCGACTAAACAACAGGGCTCTGTCCTGAATCTTTTTTATGCAAAAAAAGTTGTCTGGCTCGTCTTCAAGGGCCCTTGCTGAGGGCCCCTCAGTCCATCCTGCAGATGAACCCCTCTCCTGAATATGGGGTACCTACTCCCATGGTTTTAAGCCAATCGGCCCGCCTCCACCCCTCCAACTAATGACCTCCCTGATACAGCTTAGAGCTCTGTCTGGAAGTCCACATCCAGTCGGCCACCAACCTGTAACTCTTTCCACTCGGTTCCCCACAGCCAGACCTGTTGGTTTCCTGATCTGTTCCCACCCACACCCCACACACACACACCCCCACACACACCCCCACACCCCCATCCCCGTGTTCCTATTTCAGGAACAGCCCCTACATCCACCCTGTTCTCATACCAGAAACCTGGGCTTCTCCCAGACTCTTCTCTCTCCACATTCAAGTCTGCTGATTTGCCTCCTGAATATTTCTAGTATCTGTTTTGTCCTCTCCACCCCCACTGCACTGTCCAAGCCTAGTCCTTCTGCATAGCTCTTTGCCCACTGACACATTGTTCTCAGTAATCTTTCTGCCTACATCCCCTCCCTGTGGTCCATCCCACACAGAGCAGCCCAATCAACCTTTTTAAAAAATGTATTTTCAAAAATATTACTCCCCTGCTGAAATCCTTACTCCATCTAAATGCTCCATCTTAATATTTAAAGCCCTTAAGAATTTAGCTCTACATTTGTTGCCTGCCTTTCTCTCTTACCACTTTCTCTAAGAACTGCCTTTCCAAAACAGACACGAAAAACCAGTTTACTCTCGCTGTTCCTAAAGCATGGAGTCTCTTTCAGTCCCCAGACTTTCATCGTGCTATTCTCTCTTCCTCAAATAGCCCTCTCATGACTCGCCAAAGTCCTATACATCTTTCAGGGTCCCTCTGGTAGCACCTCTTTGGGGAAAGCTTCCCAGGTGGCCATAGAACCCGCCTGCCAATGCAGGAGACATGAGATGTGGGTTCCATCCCTAGGTTGGGAGGCTCCCCTGAAGGAGGGCATGGCAACCCACTCCAGTATTCTTGCCTCGAGAATCCCCATGAACAGAAGAGCCTGCCAGGCTACAGTCCATAGAGTCGCAAAGAATGGGACACGTTTGAGGCGACTTAGTGGGTGGGGTCAGTCCCTCAAAATGTGGTCTTCCTCCATTTGCGTCTTCATCGCAGCTTGTCGCCTCTTCCAGATCAAGACCTCTTTAAGGACAGTATAAGGATATGACTCAAGTTTATTTCTGCGTAGCCCTTACACACAATAAAAGTTTACTGAACAAACAAATCCGTTGTATGCCCCTCCCACCGGACAGGAAACGGTCTGTGAGAGGGAGAGTAGGCTGATGATGTGAGCCAGGACGTTTGGACTTTAATTTCCAAGGACTGAAAGCGATGCTCAGTGAGTCGAGACTCTACAGTTAGAGCAAAGCTAGGAAGGATGGAAAGGCGATCCGTCTGGATTTTGTCAGAGGGTGGGCGGAAGAGTTGAGGGTCGACACTGGAATCTTGGTTCTCAGAGGGAGCCGAGAGGCCTGGGCTCGAGCTTGAGGCAGTTTGGAATTGGAAGGTACGAAGCACGTAGTTTGGGGCTGACTGGCACCGAGGTCGGGGACGCGGATACTCAGAGTCAGCGAGCATCAGGGACACCACGGTCCGAAGTGGGCGGGGAAGGGCTTCATTCTGGGAGCCTGGACCCCGCCCTCTTCTGAGGGCGCTAGCCCGGATTGGCTCTTCGTCCTTGATGTCATGGGGCCCCGCCCCGGCGCGCGCCCCGCCGCGTGCCCACCCCCGCGCGGCTGCTGCATCCTACGCTAGCTCCACCACAGCTTGTCCACTGAGCGGTTGCCTGAGCCCCAGCGGCGAGGAGCTCGTCGTGGGGCTCCTGGGCCGCGGCGGCGGGCAGGCGATGCTCCAGAGGCTTAGGCAGCCATGGAGGCCGAGACGGGCGGCCTGGAGGAGCTGACGGATGAAGAGATGGCGGCTCTGGGCAAGGAGGAGCTGGTGCGGCGCCTGCGGCGGGAGGAGGCGGCACGCCTGGCGGCTCTGGTGCAGCGCGGCCGCCTCATGCAGGAGGTGAATCGGCAGCTACAGGGTCACCTGGGCGAGATCCGCGAGCTCAAGCAGCTCAACCGGCGCCTACAGGCCGAGAACCGCGAGCTGCGCGACCTCTGCTGCTTCCTGGACTCGGAGCGCCAGCGCGGGCGGCGCGCCGCGCGCCAGTGGCAGCTCTTCGGGACCCAAGCATCCCGAGCCGTGCGCGAGGATCTAGGCGGTTGTTGGCAGAAGCTGGCTGAGCTGGAAGGCCGCCAGGAGGAGCTGCTGCGGGAGAACCTGGCGCTCAAGGAGCTCTGTCTGGCGCTGGGCGAAGAGTGGGGTCCCCGAGGCGGCTCCGGCGGCTCGGGGGGCTCTGGCGCTGGGCCGACACCCGAGCTGGCCTTGCCCCCCTGCGGTCCTCGTGACCTGGGCGATGGAAGCTCCAGTACCGGCAGCGTGGGCAGCCCCGATCAGTTGCCCCTGGCCTGCTCCCCAGATGACTGAGGGCACAGCTTCCCGCCGACGCCCACCCGGATTGCTCCTCAAGCGGCGAGACTGCGGTGGACCTGGGGACCCGACGCCGCCCCGGCTGCGCACGAAGGGCCGATGGAATGGACTTAGAAACCCTAACACTGAGGAAGGCCCCTGACTCTCGCTGGCGGGGCAGTAGGGGGACTGGAGGCTGGAGTGGAGGGACTTACTGGGGGCTGGGTGGAGGCTAATAAACTGAGGCGGAAGCAGAGCCCATGGCCCGGGCGCGTCTTTTGGAACTCGCCGGCGTTGGGACGAGGGCGGGGACCATTGGGGGGTACCATTCCCATCTGGAGGGACTGTAGAACTAAGGTGGCTGACTCCCCCATTACCTCAGTCCTGGGGCGGGGTGTGGGACAGTGGTGAGCCATCGGCTCCCCCCATCAGGCCCCAGGACAGGCCGTGATCCGGCCCCAGAAGTGGCTCCAGCTCCCTTCCCGGCTCCTTCCTGTCCAAGACAATGGGGCAGGAAGCAGGTGCGGGGGGCCTAAAACCCACTCAGCCGCCTCCCGAGAGGCTGGAAGGGGCCTAACAGCGCCCTCCGGTGGCACACGCCGGAGCACTGTGGGTCCCCCACCGGGAGGAGGATAATCCTCTTGGCTTGGCACCTCACAGCACTTCTCTTCCTCTTCTCAGTCCTGGAGATGAGGCAGAACAGATGTAGCCTCATTTGTCAGATAAGAAAATCGAGGTCCAGAAATATCAGTTTGTCCAAGGTCAGGTAGTGAGTTGGTGGAGCTGAAATGGGAGCCTGAGGCTTCTGGTTCCAAATGGTCTCCCTTTAGCCTCTGGGTCCAATGAGAGCAGGCTAGAGCTTCAAGCCTTTTATTCCATTTTGGCAGGTTTGTATAAAAATACTCTCTTTAGGAAAATAAATAGCAGCTGCCCACGCTGTGGAGGCTTGTAGCTAAAGTCTTCTCAGAGCTGGGGGCTGCAGGTCAGCTCTGGCACTCTCCTGAGCCGTTCCTTTTAGGAGGCGCTGGCAGAGTGTCCTGGTTCAATAACCTGGTGCTGCTGGCAGTGGGGCTGGGTGAGTTAGTGTTCTAGGCTGGTAGAGTATCATCTTCTGTCAGGGGTAGGGTTGGGTGGATCACAGGAAGAGGTGATGAAGACCATAGGGGTGATCTGCAGGGGATTAGGGCTCCAGAGGACCTCTGAGAATCTACAAAGTCCCTTGGGAGCTGCCTGGAATTTTCTCCAACAAATGGGAACTATTTTGTCTCTGATTTAGTGCAAATTGTGCTAGAGAGGCCAGCTCTGGAGAACCAATGGGCAGCTTTGGCTCTACTAGGAAGCAAAATATGCTCAGTCTTGTCTGGAGGGATGGAGAAGAATCTGCTGGGGTTGGACATGGGATATGATCCAGGCCAGCTGGATCAAATGAGCAGGGAAATACTGGTTAGGGTGGCACCCACAGGGAGCGGGAGCCGGAGTGCCTCATAAGGCCAGGAGGGTTGGGGAGCCCAGGGGATCAGAAGAGGGGTCCCCACTGCTGCTGCTACTCTTGCGATGGGCTGAGGCACAGGGCTCTGGCGTACTGGGGTAGGTGAAGACCAGACTGGGGGTGAAAGGAGTCAGGGAGGGTGTGGTCATGAGCGTGGGAGTGTGCAATGCTTCGGGTTCAAGTACAGGCCCTGGGGAAAGGGAGATACATGGCACAGGGCGGGAGGGGCCTGGCGGGCTGCTGGTGCCGCTGGCACCACCTGTGCCGCTGGTTTCGCTCTCCTTGGCCCCTTCTGGGATTTTGCAGATGGGGCGGTGGGCTTCGAGCACCAGCTCCAGGCGCTCCTTCTGTTTCTGCAGCTCCTCAATCTCTCGCTGCAGTCCAGATTTCTCATCCTCCAGTTTGTCGGTCTCCTGTGGACGATAAGGAAAGGAGTAAAGAAGAAGAGGGCTGAATGTCGCAGAGCCTCCCGCAGTGGTAGTGATTGGCAGGTTGGGGCGTGGGGGAGGGGAGGTTGGGGGGAGTAGAGAGTCTCCATCAAGTCTGGACTACAACTCCCATGAGCCCAGGGGAGAAAATAGGCACGATTCCCATCAGGCTAGGGGGCACCTTCGAAGGATATTGTCCGGCCTGCTTCAGCTCTGCTGTGTTCAGAGCGAGACAAGCTGCAACTAATTTTTAACCACTTTTTCCTCGTCTCAGTGCCGCTCCAAAAGGGAGCTGGGGGGAGGGGATGTATCTAATGGCGCCTCTTGCGGCCCTTGGGAACTGGGGACCCTCTGAGGTTGGGTGGGCCTGGACCAGGGTACCCTCTGCACTCGCTGGTGCTCACCGCCTGCAGGAAGTCGGTCAATTCTTTCCTCCGGTTCCTGCACTTGGCCGCGGCTAGCTTGTTCCTCTCCCGCCTCACTCGACGGCGTTCCTCCTCCTCGGGGCTGATCTGGGGGAAGGAGGGTTACAGAGCAGTGAGGTGGACTCTGTGCTGCCGGCCCAGTGGTAGAACCCTGGCGGAGGGCATGGCAGCGCAGGGACGCCCTCAGATTGCTCTTTGGGGACCTCCCCAACCTGACCGGTTCGTATTTAGTAAGCTTGGATTAGTCAAATTTCCTCCTCGCTCCCAGCTTTTGCTTCCTATGATTCCTCTGGGAATGTCCTCCCTGTCCCACTATAAATCCTAAGCCTCCTCTCCCAGGACTCAACTGAGATCCCTCAGGCCACCACGACCCTTCCTGGAAGTCTTCTTTCATTCCACAGCTATAAGTGGCCGTTGCAGCCACTCTTTTTCAAAGGAACCTCATTCTTTTCAGTCACTTGATAACCAAACCTCCTCTTCCCCAGAGGCTGTAAGCACTAAGAGGGGGTAATGAGAGCGTCTATGTAGTTGTTTATTGGGAACCTACTGTGTGCCAGCTAAGTGCTTTACATGGATCCTTAACCCAGCTTCTCTTGTAAGGAGCCAAAGGCCAGGGAAGATGAATAACTTGTTTGTGGTTCAGAGCAGAAATTAAAATCCATGCACTCTGGGGCTTCCCTGGTGGTCCAGTGGTTAAGAATCTGCTTTGCAATGCCAGGGACACTGGTTTGATCCCTGGTCCAGGAAGATCCCACATGCTGGAGAGCAACTAAGCCTGTGTACCACAACTACTGAGCCAGCGCTCTAGAGCCCGTGCTTTGCAACAAGAGAAGCCAACACAGTGAGAAACCTGTACACCACAAGGAAGAGTGGCCCCTGCTTGCTGCAGCTAGAGAAAGCTTGGCAGCAACGAAGACCCACCAAAGCCAAAAAATAAATAAAGCTTTTAAAGAATCGATGCACTCTATTTAACACTGAGAAAAGGGCCAGCTGATGGACACCACCTCTTGCGAAAAGGAGCCCATTCATAGCCCATCTAGGAGTACTCAGGATCAAAGAGACATGGCTGAAGGAAGTCCAGGAGCTTGCCTCTGGGGCTTACACCATGGTCTCCTTCCATCTGGTCACAAAAGCCAGCCATTCTTTTTCTGCAAAAGCCAGCCCTGACTAATCGCACATCTTTCTCAGGATTCTAACTGTCCTTTCCATCCTCTACCTTGCTGTCAGAGCAAACTCATTAAGGGGCAGCCCTCACCCACTACAGTCTCAGATACGGAAATGCCCCAGGGAGAGGAAAGAGGAACCAGTCCCTTAAAGACCCTCTTAATCATTTATTTGGGCAAGGACTTTATTACTAGCAGTGAGCAGCCAAAAACCCTGGTTTGGAAGGCAAGTGTTCCCAGCTCTTTCAACGTCAAGCCTTCTCTTACCTCCTGGTGAGACACTGTGGCTTGGTGGGTACGATCTGACTTTAGAATTGGACAGTCCTGTCTCATTACTCACTCCTTGTGTGACCTTGGGCAAGTGACTATCTCTCTGTGCCTTCATCTCCTTAGCTGTAAAATGGGGGAAACCCAGAGTTCATTCCCAAGAGGGTTTTTGTGAGGATTAAATGAGTTAGAGAAATTGAGACTCAGAGTAGCTGAAGGAAACCCTTTCTATTCTCTTCTCAGCAATACAGACAGCATAAGCCCACCCTCTCCGTACCTGTCATCAGGTGGAGCCCCTCTACTGCCCACACAGCTTTCCACATATACACCTTACATGTTCTCACCTCTACCTCCATTCCTGCTCCTGCCATCCCCTCTACCTGGAATGTATTTTCCATCATCTTTCTCCCTATGCAAATCCAACCCATCCTTCTAGGCTAATATGCCTCCACCTCCAAGAAGCCTTCCCTGATCCAGAAGTGACAGCACTGCCCTCTGGGCCTCCCCAGGGGCTCTCATCACTTTCTGTCTTGGCCAATAGTAACCAGTGGACCTACTCTCCCCACGCCCCTTCTCAGCCTGTGTTCTGCTTCTGGACAAGAGTTTATTTTCTGCGCCTCAGCACCCCTGTGGACTCAAGAACCTTCATGAGCTCCTCTGCTTCTTACCTGTTCACAGGGCCGGCGACGCACCCCTGGAGTTGGGCCCAGGGCCCGTATGACTCCTGGCCGGGGCTGCGGGGGACTGTACGGGGGATAGGCCAGAGGCCTGGGGTAGCTGCTGGGTCCCAGGAAGTGAGGTTGAACCATCCACTGAAGCTCCTGGTTGCCACTCACAGTGTTGATGCTTGGCACGAGGTGGAACTTCTGAGGGATAAGACATGGAGGGCCAGGGATAAGGTCTGTGAGGACTGAGGGGCTTCCAATAATAAAGTGTGAATTCCAAGTGCTATCCCAGCCACTTTAAAAATACTGATTCCTTATAATTTGCACAACAGTATCTTCATTTTAAAGGCTTCCCCGGTGGCTCAGAGATAAAGAATCTGCCTGCATTTCTGATGCCAATGCAGGAGATGCAGGTTTGATCCCTGGGTCAGGAAGATATCACTTGGTGGAGAAAAAGGCAACCCACTCCAGTATTCTTGCCTGGAGAATCCCATGGACAGGGGAGCCTGGTGGGCTGCAGTCCATGGGGTTGCAAAGAGTTGGACACGACTTAGTGACTAAACAACAACAAATCTTCATTTTCAGACAGGAAAACAGTTGTCCTTAGACAGACAGTCAATAAGTGGGAAGTGAGGTTTGGGTACAGGTCATCAGGGTCTTACCAACTCCTGCACCCTGTCTGAGTCCCATCTGCACAAAGAAGATAATGACAGCCCTAGGAAGATTCCCTGGGGAAGGAAATGGCAACCTGCTCCAGCATTCTTGCCTGGGAAATCCCATGAACAGAGCAGCCTGGCGGGCTACAGTCCATGGGGTTGCAAAAAGTCAGACACAACTGAGCGACTAAGCACAACTTCAAGGGTGACTAGGAGAATCAGGTAAGAGAGTGTATGTGCGACAGAGCCTGGCAAGTGGCAGGTACCCAACATACAGGGGCCATGGTAGACAAGAGCCATTGCTCTGGGTTCAAGCTAGCCCAGTTCTGATCTTAGCTCAGCCATTTACTGGCTGTCAGGGTAAATTATTTATCCTCAATATGCCTCAATTTCCTTGTTTTTAATATTGTCATAGGTGAGGATCATTTCCCTGATGCCAAGAAGTACCCTTCAGTAGCTCTGAGGTCACAGTTTAATTGACAAACTAAAAAATTTTTTTTAAAAATAGTGGCACAAAATAACAGGTTTTAAAATCCATGGGGTCTTAGATTCTGTGAGACAAGGTAAAAAATGAGGTGGAAAGTGCCCAGCACAATGCAAGACTGCACAATATGCGCTGCCTCGATTCTTTCAGCCAGAAATGTGAGGAATGGGTTGAGATAGGGACTCAGTGTTCCGGAGGAGAAGTGAGTTCAAGCCCTGGGGCTGGGCCCTGGGTGTGGGCCCCCAGCCGTCCGGGAAAGCTCCCTCAAGCCCAGGCAAGTCTAGACAGCAGTGTCCCCGGCTCAGCGCTGCGGGCGCAGTGGCCCAATGACCCTAGTTCCCAGCCTACGTACCGCCGGCGGCATCTCCCGCTCCCGACGTTGTCAGGGCCCGGGCCGCTCCGGGCCAGGAAGGGAGGGGCACCCGGGGTGAGTCACCCACCGTGACTCGGCCGCCGTGACTCGGCGGAACGGACGCCGCTCCTTCCCTCCCCTAGAGACACGTGCTCATCGCCCCTCGACAGGAAATGGGCACCTGCAGCCTCCCAGGTCCCCCCAACCGGCAGCGGGCGCCGTTCAGTGTCGAGAGTCAGGGGAGCGGGAGTTGCCGGTTGCAAGACCCCGTGCACGTCCTGGCATCTCGCGGTCTCCACGCGCCCCAACCCGTAAAGGGGTCAAGAGCCAGTCTCCTGGATCCCACCAGGTCCACTGCGGCTGGACGGGGATGAGGACTTGGCGATGGGGTGGAGAGGGACAAACAGGCAGGCACACGGATGACCACAGACTGCCCAAGATTCCCAGTCTGTCCGGGCAAGCCGGCTTGGGGAGCCAGTGCGTGGGGACCTCTCGGCCGCGGCTTAGACTCCGGACCTCGGAAATGTCGTCCGAGATAGATCGGGACCCTCTCTGATCCGGTCGGGGCTGGGACTAATCCCGGACCAAGGAATTAACGGTGAACAGGAGGAAGGAGAGGAGGTAACAGAGACGGAGGGACAGAGAGACAACGGACAGAGGGGAAGGGGGACGCGCGCTTGGGCCGATGCTCGCAGAGATGTGTTCCTCCCGCCGCGCGTGCTCTGCTGGGCTGTGGGGCAGAAAGTGCCTTTGGACAGCGGAGAGTGGGCAGGATCCGCTGCCACCGCTCCGATACCTGGTCCCTCCCCCAGTTCCCGGTCCCAGTCCCCGAGTGTGCCGGAGCGGCCCGCGCTCTCCTCGGCGCTGTCCACCTGTGGACTCCAGGTGTCGGGTTCCTCTCACCTGCTGGCCTGTGGCCGGGGGCTGAGTCGGGCCGCCGTACGCACCGCCGGCGCCGGAGCTCGGTCCCGGTTCCCCGTAGTCTCGGAACATGCCCTGGGTTGGCGGCTCTGTGGGGTCCGCGTCGGCGGCTTCGGTTCTGACTCACTCGCTCCTCGCGGAGTCTTTTCTTTTTATGAATGAAAAGTCCTCGGGCTGAACCACTTCTACTCGGGGGGTGGGCGGGGGAGGGCGGGCGTTTCGCCGCGGCTCTGGTCACCTCCAGGCTCCACCTCTCCAGACGCGCCGCCTTTTATCAATCCGCCCTGAACTTTTCTGTCGCCTCCCACAGTCCAGTAGCCGACTGACTCTCGGTGGGGAAAAGGGGCGGATCTGGCGGCTCCTAGGGCCAGCCGCGGGCCCGCCCCTCTGACGTAGCTGCCCAAACATGGTGCGATTTCCTCGCCGCGCCCAGGTGGAGCTAAGGATTCCCCCGCGGTCCTACGCACCTGCGAGCTGCCGGGCTCCCCGCCCCGCCCCGCCCCGCCCCGTCCGCCTAGCCCGGCCCAGCCCCCAAGAGCCGACTTAGCCTTCGCCACCCTCGCCACCGCGGTCCCCCCGCAGCCCACTGTTTGGTCTAGCCTAGTGTTTGCATGCGTAAAATGGGACAAAATATTCACAGAGCGACCTTGCCACGCGTGGGAAGTTGGAATGAAGAATATGAAAGAAGTCTGGAAACTGTACGTCGGATTATAAACGTGATTGATGTTACTAGTATTACCATCATCTGGCTGCTTATTCATGCCCCGAACCATGCTACTGCCATCCAAGTCGTGACATGAGTCCCCTTCACTGGCTCTGTTTTAAGGTTCAGGTATACGAAAAAGTGAACAAATGACAAACCAGAGTTACAAAAATGGTGTGTATTTTAAATAATTACAAGGATATATTAATAGTTTGAACTACCCACAAATACAATGCAATACAATTGCCTTACTCGCAGGATAATTTCAGGAGCTGTAGCAAGTTTTAATTCAGAGCCCCTACCAGTAGTGAGAGCCTGTCAGCTGAGCCTATTGGACACAGTTCTGTGTTCTGATAAACCCCATCTTCCTTAAATACTGTAACTGCTCTCCCAGGACTGTGTTGTCATCAGCCTTGTTTGGAGATTATGTCAAAGGTCTGTGTGAATGTGAGGCCAGGACCAAGCGTCAACAACCGAAAACCAACAACTCTGGGAGGCAGATACCTTTATCAGCCTCATTTTGCAGATGGGGAAACTGAGGCCTGAACAGAGTAAGGAGCTCCCGGAGTCACACAACTACAGACAGAGAGAGAGCTGGGCAGTCCTGCTTTCCACTGGTACCTCCTTTTGATTGGCTCCAATTTTGTCCTCACATAAGGGAGATTTCAGGAAGATGGGGTCCTGGACTGCCTTCCTCAGGGACAGAGGCCGCGGTTGGTGGATGTATTCAGGACTTAGAACCAAGAGGCCAGCTTGGCCCTGGGCTTCCAGTCCCAGAGCTACCATTTTCTGTCTCTGTTACCCTGGGCAAGTCACCTTCCTTCTGAGTCCCGCTCCCAGTGGGAATAATTGAGCCTCCTGCTGACCTCATGGGGCGGCTGTGGGATTAAATGAGATCACAAATGTGAAAGTGCTTTGTAAGCTATAAAGTGAGGCGCACTCAGAAGGTGGTTACCAGTCTGCTGCCTCTCCCTTTTCCTTATTCTACTCAGTGCTTCTCATTGTCTAAAAAGAAAAGAAACCACCAGCAGTTTACCAGAATGAGAAATACATGGGTGTGTATGTGTATGTGTGTGAGTGTGCATGCACGCGTATGTGCACACATGTGTACGTAAGAAGGAGAGGCAGTATGACTCATGGAAAAGAACATACGTGCTGGAATCATACGCCTGGGTTCTGAGTTCAAATTCTGCTTAGGCTGCTCGCCAGCTGTATGACCTTGGTGAGGCACACAATCTCTCAGAGCCTCATCTATGAACTGAGGACATCTGATAACTACAAAATGATAAACATCTCAGGGTTGTTGGAGAATAGATATCAAATCATGTCCCATGCTGAGTACAGCATATAGTAAGAATTTGACAAATAGCAACAAAAAATGCATGTTAAGAAAAAGCCCCATGGGTGGACACTTTGGGGGTTCTGATCACATGCTAACGTACTTGTGTGCACACACACACACTGATATCTGAAATCTTTGGCTGAGCCCGAGCAGGACAGGTCAGAGTGACAGAAGCAGACAGGTGGTGGCACAGGTCAGCCTTGACTGCATTTGTCTGCCGGCTCCAGAAACACAGCCTGGGGCCGTGACTGAGCAGGAGCTCAGGCTCAAGTGTGTGTGTGTGTGTGTGTGTGTGTGTGTGTGTGTGTGTGTGTATGATTACATGGCTCTGAAAGTCCCTTCCTGCTCTAACCGTCGGTGGAGCCACAAGGAGCTCTTTTCAGAGGCTGCACATTCCAAGCTTCTCAGTCACTAACTCCTGCCTCGTGGCTGCAGTAACGTTCCTGGCCCTTGACCTCACTAGCTCCCACCCAGTGAGGCCTGATGAGAATCCCAGGGGGCCACAGCGGTTTCAGGAGTCTGGGGGCTGGGAGGTCTGAGAGGCTGGAGCCTTGTCCTTTGGCAGCTGTGTGAGCCTGGCTCGATCAATGTCCCTCTCTGGGCTCCAGACAGTCCCCACCTCCTGGGGCTGCAGTGAGGCAAAAGGAGGTAGTGGATGAGGCTGTTCTGCACCCAGTAGGTTCTGTCAGTGTCCCCAGGGCACTGAGGTGATGTTTATGTTTTCCAGTTTCCACTTCTTACATTGAAGTTTACTTTTTTAAATTGAGGTGAAATTCACATAACATACAATTATCCATTTTAAAGCATACACTTGAGTGGGATTTTGTGCCTGCACAAGATTGTGTAACCACCACTTCAATTTAGTTTCAAAACTTTTTAAATTGTTCCAGATTTAAAACACTCCACGTCCATTAAGTGCTAGTGCTCAGTCGTGTCTGACTCTTTGCGATCCCATGAACTGTAGTCCATCAGCCTCCTCTGTCCATGGGATTTCCCAGGCAAGAATATTGGAGTGGGTTGCCACTTCCTCCTCCAGGGGATCTTCCTGACCCAGGGATCAAGCCCACATCTCCTGCGTCTACCTGCATGTCTACCTGTGTTGGGAGGTGGATTCTTCCCTGCTAAACCACCTAGGAAGCTCATTGAGTAATGGCTCCCAGTTCCCTGGTAACCATGCTCTCATCCCCTGGTAACCACTAATCTGCTGTCTATCGCTACAGATTTGCCTGATCTGGACACTTCATATAAATGAAATTATACAGTTTGTGACCTTTTGTGTCTGGTTTCTTTTACTTAGCATAATGTTTTCCAGGCTTGTCAATATTATAGGCTATATCAGCACTCCATTCCTTTTTATGGCTGAGTAATAGTCTATTGCATGGCTATACCACCATTTATTTATTCATCAGTTGGTGGAATTGGGTTGTTTCTACTTTCTGGTTATTATGAATAATGCTTCTATGGACATTTGTGCACAAATTTTCGTGTGGACATATATTTCCATTTATCTCAGGAATATACCTAACAGTGGAATTTCTGGGTCACATGGTAACTGTATGGATCACAACAAACTGTGGAAAATTCTTAAAGGGATGGAAATACCAGACCACCTTACTTGTCTCCTGAGAAACCTGTATGTGGGTCAAGAAGCTACAGTTAGAAGCTTACATGGAACAACTGACTGGTTCAAAATTGGGAAAGGAGTATGACCAGGCTGCATATTGTCACCCTTTTATTTAACTTACATGCAGAGTACATCATGGAAAATGCCGGACCGGATAAAGCACAGGCTGGAATCTAGATTGCCAGGAGAAATATCAATAAACTCAGATATGCAGATGATACCACTCTAACGGCAGAAAGTGAAGAGGAGTTGAAGAGCCTCTTGATGAGGGTGAAAGAGGAGAGTGAAAAAGCTGACTTAAAACTCAACATTCAAAAACTAAGACCATGGCATCCGGGTCCATTACTCCCTGGTGAATAGAAGGGGAAAAAGTAGAAGCTTGACAGATTTTATTTTCTTGGGCTCCAAAATCGCTGCAGATGATGACTGTAGCCATGAAATTAAAAGATATTTGCTCCTTGGAAGGAAAGCTATGACAAACCTAGACAACGTATTAAAAAGCAGACATCGCTTTGCCGAAAAGGTGCATATGGTCAAAGCTATGGTTTTTCCAGTAGTCATTATGGATATGAGAGTTGGACATAAAGAAGTCCGAGCACTGAAGAACTGGTGCTTTCTAATTGTGGTGTTGGAGAAGACTCTTGAGAGTCCCTTGGGAAGCAAGGGGATCAAACCTGTCAATTCTAAAAGAAATCAACCCTGAATATTCATTGGAAGGACTGATGCTGAAGATGAAGCTCCAGTACTTTGGCCACCTGATTCGAAGAGCTGACTCATTGGAAAAGACCCTGATGCTGGGAAAGATTGAAGGCAGGAGGAGAAGGGGACGACAGAGGATGAGATGGTTAGATAGCATCACCAACTCAATGGATATGAATTTGAGCAAACACCAGGAGATAGTGAAGGACAGGGAAACCTGGCATGCTGCAGTCCATGGGCTTTCAAAGAGTCAGACACAATTTAGCAGCTAAACGACAATGATGGTAATTTTCTGGGTAATCTTGTGAGGAACTGTCTCAGTGTTTGACAAAGCGCTCGTACCGTTTTACATTCTTACCAGCAGTGCCTGAGGGTTCTAATTTTTCTACATTCTTGCCAATATATTATTTTCTGTATGTAAAATACATCCTAGAGGGTGTGAAGTGGTGGTATCTCATCGTGTCTTGATTTTCATTTCCTTAATAGCCACTCGTGTTCCTTAATGACCAGTGAACATCTTTTCATATGCTTCTTGGCCATTTGTATATATTTTTTGGACAAATGTCTACTTAGATCTTTTGCTATTTTTAATTTCCTTTTTTCTTTTTGTTGTTGAATTATATGAGTCCTATGTTTATTCTGGCTACCAGACACTTATCAGATACATGATTTGCAAATATTTTCACCCATTCTGTAGGTTGTCTTTTCATATTTCTCATGATGTACTTTGATGCAGAAAAGGTTTTATAATTGTTTTGAAGTCCAATTTATCTGTTTTTCTTTTCATTGCTCATGCTTCCAGTGTCTAATCTATGAATCTGAGGGATTCATTTCCATTGTTGGGTCAAGCAGTAGCTTGGTCTTTTCCATCACTGTGTAGTATTCTATTGCATAACTATCCCATAATCCTTCTCTCCATTCTCCTTCTGCTGATATTGAGGGCTTTCTGAGTTTGGGCTCTTATGAATAAGACTTCTGTGAGCATTCTTTTTTATTTTGAAGTCATGCCCAAACTCATGCGAGATCTTAGTTCCCTGATCAGGGATCGAACCCACATCCCCTGCAGTGGTACTGTGGAGTCCTAACCACTGGATCACCAGGAAGTCTGTGCATTCTCGATATGTCCTTCCATGGCCAATTGCACTCACTTCTCTTGGCTGTGAGCCCAGGGGTGGAACTGCGGGTCACAGGGTACTCGTTAGTTTGGCCTTGATTCTCTCCAACATTTCCCATCCCACCAGCAATAGGTTCCAGTCTCCCTACATCTAGAGGTGACATTTCAGTTCACATCCACAAAGATTTCTTCCCCTTGGGCCTGGCCCCATCCTGTCTAACCTGGATACTACCCACAGCTTCCAGCTTGCTCCCATCCCTCCACTTCCCACACAGCAGCCCAAGGGATTTTCTATTTTATTTTTATTTGCTTAATGTTGGGCTCCTGGCTTGTGAGATCTTAGTGTCCCAACCAGGGATCGAACCTGGGTCCCTGGCACTGAAGGTGGCAAGTCCTAAACACCCTGAGGAAGTCCCCTGAGGAATTTTTTAAAACCCTGACGATATTCACAGAGGAATCTTTCATAGTTCTGACCACTTTGCCCTCAGACTTGGACCTTTCCAAGCCAACCTTTCAAATTGCTTCTTGGGAGGGTCTGGGGTCTAGAAAGAGGTAGGGTCCAGAAGCTTGACATATTCTGTGTTGTTTTAGGTTGTTTGTTGATTGAGGGGCTCGAAGGGTCAAAAGAGTCACACACTAGTGTCTCACACCCATGTATCTTGTTGTCGTTGTTTAGTCTGTCAGTTGTATCTGACTCTTTGCGACCCCATGGACTGTAGCCCACCAGGCTCCTCTGTCCATGGGATTTTCCAGGCAAGAGCACTGGAATGGGTTGCCATTTACTTCTCCCAGTATCTCTTATGAACCAGCCACTATTCAAAGTAATTCGTTAATGCTCACAACCATCCTGTAGAGACGGATAATAATGTACACTCATTTTATAGATTAGGGAATGGAGGCATAGAGAAATTAAGCAGATTGCTAAAAACTGCACAGTAAGGAAATGGTGGAGCCAGGCTGTGAATGTAAGCAGTCAGTCTTCAGAGCCTGAGCTCCTCACTGCCCTGTTAGTCTGTCTCTTGAAAGCAGCCAGAATCCTGAACATGGTGACAGGCTGTTCCCTCTGCCCAGGATGCCCGCCCTCACCTCCTTGCCTGGCCAGTTCTCATCCTGCAGGTGTCAGTTTCCCCTCCACTTCCTCAGGAGGCCTTCCTCGAGTCCTTCACCCAGGTTAATCCCTCATGCAACAGAGCCCCACAGCACTATGCCGGCTATTCAGTTCAGTTCAGTCGCTCAGTTGTGTCTGACTCTTTGTGACCCCATGGACTGCAGCACGCCAGGCTTCCCTGTCCGTCACCAACTCCCAGAACTTAATCAAATTCATGTCTGTCCGTAGAGTCAGTGAGGCCATCCAACCATCTCATCCTCTGTCGTCCCCTTCTCCTCCTGCCTTCAATCTTTCCCAGCATCAGAGTCTTTTCCAAAGAGTCAGTTCTTTGCATCAGGTGGCCAGAGTATTGGAGTTTCACCTTCAGCATCAGTCCTTCCAATGAATATTCAGGACTGATTTCCTTTAGGATGGACTGGTTGGATCTCCTTGCTGTCCAATGGACTCTCAAGAGTCTTCTCCAATACCACCACTGTAATACAGGCTGTTATGTGTTTTTAATCTCAGAATAATTTTTAAGAATTTTATGTTTGGGGGATTCTCCCTATCTCTTGTTCTGTGTGTGTGTGTGTGTGTACATGCGTATGCAAGAGAAAAAATATTTTAAAACTTGATTTTTAATTTTTTACTTTGTCTTATGTTTTTAAAGTTTCATCGCGTTTGTTTTTCAACTAGGAAATACATTTACACGCTTAAAGATCCAGAAGTCACCCAAGCGTTTACAGGGAAAAGCATCCCTCCGTGTTGTAAGCGGTCTCTTGTGTATCTTTTTACCCAGAAGTTAAACTGCTCTACACCCTGTTGGTTGCTGTTTTATGTTTTGTTTATTTGGCTTGAGTAACGTGGGATCTTAGCTCCCCCACCAGGGATAGAACCCGAGCCCCCTGCAGTAGAAGCGTGGAGTCCTTAACTGCTGGGCCACCAGGGAACTCCCCTGGCTGTTATATTTTGTGTCATGTGGACCATTTCCTCTGAATGCAGGACATCAGGGGCTCTGCTGTTGGAGCCCACGAGGCTCTGCCCGCTCAGCTTGGCCCCTTAGGTTTCTTAGAGTAGCTCCTGTCCGCTGTAGTCCCAAGCCTGGGGCGGTTAGGGCCTGTCACAGAGTTCCTGGACTCTCCTACCCTTCTAGGCTGAGGCTTCCCTCCACCCCCGGGCTCTGGGTGCCAGGACCGGCTGTGGGCCAGCCCAGGGATGAAACTCTTATCCTGGGATGAAAGGCCGGCAGGCCTGGGCTGGGCCTAGTAAACGCTAAACCCTCCCTGGGAGGACCTCAGGGCACCAGTGTAAACTGAGTCATGGGGGGCGAGGGGGTGAGTCATCTGGCCTGTGAGTGGGTCCAGATGAGGCAGAGGCTGTCTGCATGGAGCCCTCCCTGGGCCACACTTCCCAGAGCCACGTTCTCAGCTCCCCTCCAGCCCCTAGGGGGACCCTGGCCCAAGGCGGAGGGAGCAGGGCCCACTGGGACCAGGGCCTGGAGGCCAGACTCTCTGCGCGCAGAGTCTGCCTGTGTGTACGAGTGTGCCTGTGTGTACGTGCGTGAGTGTGTGTGTGGGGTCAGGGAGGGGGGAGGCAGACAGGAAAGGAGGCTCTGACTCGGGAGGAAAGGATTGGGGTTTGGAATCGAGTCAAAGCCTCCAGAGGCAGATTTTGGCGGGAATGCCTCACTGCTCTCTCCTGACCTCTGCGGGTTCCGAGTTTTCTCTGCAGGAGCCAGCTCTCCCTTTGGCCTGGGAGGACCCAGGGCCCCATGCATGACCTGCCTGTCGTCAAGGGTTTCCAGGGGCCTGAGCTGGGACCTGAGGGTAGAAGGTCCCCAGAAATCACTCCAGACTTCACCCCAGGGAGGCCTCTGCTCAGGGACCAGGGGAGAGCGCCCTGCCTCAGGGGGGTGTGTGCAGGGCTCTTGGGAGTTGTGGAGAGCCTCCGGAGCATCTCCAGCCTTGACTGTGGTCAAGTGACTTAACCTCTTTCTGCTCAGTTTACGCGTCAGGAAAACGAGGGTTGTGAGAACTGAAACGAGTGAATGTGTACACATTGCTTAGAGCAGTGCCTAGAGCAGAGCAGAGCTGCATGTGTGTTTGCTCTGGCTCTGGGAGCCTCAGTGTTCTTACCTGAAAAATGGGTGAGGGGGGACCTGAGGAGCCCCTCATCTGCTTTTTGCTTTGGTTGCAATCTCCATTATTATTTCCTAGGAAGCTGCCCCAGGGCCCTGCTGCCCTGCCCAACTCTGTCCCTGGGTGGTTTTCAAGCCCTGCTGGGAAGCCGATAATCAAGGAAAGATGGGTTTGGTGGGTTTCTGGGCTAGGTGCCCTTGGGTTACCCCTCAGCATTTGGGGGAGGCGAGTCAGAGAAAATTGGGAGTTTCCCTCCTCAGATGAATCAGCTGTGTGACCCAAGCCGGGTCTTTGCCAGGGCCCCTCCCAGTGGGCGGGAGTGGGGCACAGTTGCCCTTCTGGGAAAATCCCCAAAACCTCGCCAAAGCTCTGGCTGAAGCTTTCTCCCAACTCGGCTGTTTCCTGTCCCCCCAGGTTCAGCTCCTAGCCCCAGCTGGAATCAGGGGTCGGCAGGGTCCCCTCACTCACAGCCCAGTCCCTCTGGAACCCTCTCTCCAGGGGCTGGGGGTTTGCTGTGGTGGGGCTGGGAGTAGGTGGAGTGGGGATGTCATCCTTTTCCTGGCTCAGTCGTCCTGTGGTTTCATAAAAGGGAGCAGAGCACAGGGCCTGTCCAAGTTTACCCAGCCTAACCTGCCCCAGGTCTGGGCTGCTTCCTGAGTCCTGTACAGGAAGGGGATGGCCAAACAGGGCAGCAGCCCCTGCCAGCCTGAGCGGGGGGTCCCACTCAGGGGAGCTGCTGCCACTGCTCCTGGCAGAGGAGCAGTCCCCACTGTAGGCAGGCAGCTCCTTCCTGCTCAGTAGGTTTGGTCACTATACTCTCTGGGCCTCAGTTTCTCCATCAGTAAAATGGGAATCTTAGTCTTGGCCCAGCCTCTCTCAGGTGGTTCAGAGGACCGAACCTATGTGCTTTATACATCAGATCCTAAGTCCTTGCTGGGCCTTGTTTATCTTTGCAGCGCGCCCCTTCTCCCCAACAGCACTTTCATGCAGTGGGGGCTCAGCAATGCATTGGGCACTCTGGCGTTGGATGTGTGCTCAGTCGTGTCCTACTCTGTGCAGCCCCATGGATTGCAGCCCACCAGGCTCCTCTGCCCATGGAATTTCCCAGGCGAGAATATAGAGTGGGGTGCCATTTCCTACTCCAGGGGATCTTCCTGACCCAGGGATCGAACCTGTGTCTCTTTCGTCTCCTTCATTGGCAGGTGGATTCTTTACCACTAGCGCCACCAGGGAAGCCTGGAGTTGGATGACCTGGATTCACATACTGAACTTTCTAACCTTGAACCAATTAGTGAACCTCTCTGGACCTGTTTTACAGAGCTGAGCAAGGCTTAGATGAGAAACACAGGTATGTACTTAGCACAGTGCCCGGCTCTTGTTATGAACAGAATGAGGAAACTGAGGCCCACACACAGAGGGTGACTTTCAGTCAGTCACTCATTTATTCAGTTTTTTTGGGCACTTAGCTAGGCTGGGTCCTACACTGAAGACACCCTGGGGATAAAGTGCAGCCACTGTCCTTGAGGGGCTTCAGATGCCCAGACGAGCACCACAGGTGAGTGGGCATTATGGGAAACTGGGGAGCAGGTGGATGAGGGAGGGGAGCCTCTGAGAGGATGACACCTGAGATCTGGGGTCAGCCAGAGAGGCAGGCGAGGGTCAGGCCTACCAGGCAGAGGCAACGGCCTGAGAAAAGGGCACCAAAGTGGGGAAGGCCAGGGTGTGAGCAAGAGAACCACAGGCGCCGGCAACTCCCGATTCTGGAACAAGGAGTCAAGTATGGAGTGGAGGAGGTGAGGCTGGAGGCACTGGCAGGGGATGGATTTGAGTCATTCATTCATTCAATAGCGTATGAAAAGGTTGCTCTGGCCACACACTGTGCAAGGCTCTCTGGGGACAGGGCTCAGATTTAGCCATTGTTCCTGCCTTCACGGAGCACAGAGTCCGCGGGCCTAGCGAGAGACAGACATTAATACAGTGATTACATAAGGAACCACTTGATCCTTGCTGCAAAGCAGGTTGTTCAAGCAGAAGGAAGAGCCTGAGGCCCAGAGCTGTGTGCCAGGGGGTGAAGAGAGAGCCACTTGGCTCCAGCATGGCAAGCATGGGCAGAAAGGGGAGCCTGAGGGAAGCTGGGGGTGGGCAGCTAGGTCATAACGGGCACAAGAGTGGGCTCAAGTCACAGGCTGTGGGGGGTCACAGACGGGCTTTGGGGAGCGGACAGACATTGGACAGAGGCTGCTCTGCAGGACAGCTGGCAGTGGGGGGAGGGGGAGAATGGGGCACGTGGCAATGGTTTGGGAGAGTGAGCAAAGGGCTAATGTGGGGCCGTGAGGAGGGAGCACAGGGACTAAGTGTGGGAAACGCTTAATTGTGGAAGAACCAGGTGGTGTTGATAGCACTTGGGCATCTTTGTGGGACCCACGAAGGCCTGGTCAGGAGCCACCCAGGCCTTGGCTCAGTTTGGGCAAGTGCAAGACACTCATTGTCTGAGGGAGGCAGGGCCCAGGGCTCCAACATGGAGACCACTCAGCTGGGGACTTCCCAGGGTTGGGCCGAGGGGGACTCAGCTCAGGAGGGGGACTCAGCTCAGGAAGGAGGAAGCTGGGAAAGGGGCCGAGCCAGCATGACTCACCTACTTCCACTCAGTCAGCCTGGTGGCATCTCCGCTCCCCTGCTCCAAATTCCAATTCGATGAGGCTGCTGGAGGCTGAGTCAGTTCCAGCACGAGAGCCGAATCCCTAGGGGCTCCCTGCCAGACACCCTGGCCTCCAACCAAGGCCAAGGCCAGGGCCAGGGCTGTGGCCAGGGGTGTGGAGCCAAGCTTCCAGAAGCTGTTGCAGCCTCAGCAGAGGGCATGGCCCAGGAAGATGAATGTGAGTGAACGTGCCAGCTGCATTGTAAAGAGCTCACTCTAGGTGAGGCTGGAGACCCCCATCAGCCTGGTAAGGACTAGGGTGACTTTTTAAAAAATGTTTACTTATTTTTAGTTGTGTTGGCTGGATCTTAGATGTGCCACGTGGGTTCTCTAGTTGAGGTGCCCCATGGCACACTGGATCTTAAGTTTTCCAACCAAGGATTGAACCCATGTCCCCTGTATTGGAGGGTGGAGTCTTAACCACTGGACCACCAGGAAGTTCCTGGGGCACAAGTCTTTTAACTCTCTCTGCCCATGACTCAGGTAACTCTCTTCCCCTCTTGGTCTCTATTTTCTTGACCATAAATTGAGCCAAAATCTTCTGATAGGTTGTGAGAATTAAATAGTCCATATGGAAGTGCTTTGCAAACAGACTGGTGGCCTCTGATGGTCTGGGTGGTAGGAGGTGAGTATAAATGGGAAGACTTAGAAGGCTTTTTAAGGTTGAGTACTGCACAAGAATACTTCAGCCAAGCAGGTCGAAACCCAGTTCAACCTCTACTCACTGGACCATGTGCCCTGGTGGAGAAGCAGGGCAGAACCAAGGAGGTACCCTTCTCTAACGGGCACGAACACACCCTGTGGGCTAGTAGTAGTCCCTCAGACTTTACTGGGCCAAGTCCTTGAATTTATGGGAAATCACTGAACAACTGATTCTGATTCTTGGATGGAGGTGAGATAGGACTGACTTTGAAGAGGCTCTCAGAGACATTCCCAGCTTGGCCACTGAAAGCAATCAGGACAGAGGGGGCAGTCTCTCCTGGCCCTGCCTCTCTACACCAACCAATGCAGGTAACCACCAACACAGTATTGTAAAAAACACTCAAGACACAGACCCAGGCTGGGTTTATTGAAATGCCAGGAGTACGCATGTGACAAGGGAGCCAAAGAAAGGAAGAAGGTGGTGCGGGCTATGAGGTGGCAGGGACAGGCCCCATGTCCTTGGCCCTGGCATCCCCTCTCTGTGCTGGGGGCGGAGTGGGAACGATCACCCACTCTCCCTCAACAAAACGGCATGCTCAGGCCCGCAGGACCTCTGCCCCTGCACTGTGAAGGCCCCGAGGAGAGGGACTGGAAGCACTAGTTTTCTCTCTTGAGAAAGAGGAAGAGAAAAGGAGGATGCAGGAGGAGGGGGAGGTGCAGCCAGGGATGAGGGTGGCCAAGGAAGGTTCTCCTGCTGGCGTCTGCACCCTGCCTGTGGCTCTGGATGACGGAGGGGAGGCAGCAGCGAAGAGAGGCTGAGGGTCCAGCCCTCAGGGAGCCACTGCCTCCAGCCAGCAGGGACTGGAGTCAGCCCGAACACAGGACAGAAGTTCAAAGGGATCGAAGATGCAGGCAGTTCCCGAGTGACCCAGTCCTCAGAGCTGGAGGGGCTCGGCCTCCATGGGACAAGGAGGGGGAAGACAGGCGGAGGCTCCAGCCCCAGCAGCGGGGCAACGGCCGTCTGCCTCATGTGGCACTATTAGGTCAGTTCCACATTGTTGGCACGGTCCAGCACACGGGAGCCACGGGCACTGCCCCCCAGCTGGAAACGGCTCTCATAGAGAGTGGGGCAGAGGTGCCAGCGGTTGGCCCGGTAGATGCCCAGGTAGGTGTAGACGTCAGGCTTGTAGGTAAGCAGACACTTCACGCCTGCCGCACGGATGGCTGCATCTGCCTCCAGAACACCCAAGCGGTCCGTGAAGTCGTCTGTATAAACGCAGATGACCTGCCGCCCCCCCTCCTTGGCCCGTGGGCTCACCTTGGCCACCTGCAGCCGGCCCTCGACCACGGCCCGAGCAATGCCAGCCCAGGCGTGGTCCAGCTTGAAGCCAGGTGCCAGGTGTATCAGCCATTTGCCAGAGAGCACTTGGTGGGTGATGGCCAGCTGGCGCAGGGTACCAGGCGTTACGGGCCGCCCGCTGGTCTGCAGAGCTTCCCAGGCAGCCTGCAGGCCCTGCACATCACCCGAGTTGGGGATGTAGCCCTGCCCGTATGCTGCAATCCAGCCCACGGGCTCAGAGTTGGGCGAGCCAGGGTCCCCATAGCGGGTAACTTGGGACGGCGGGTACTTGGCCAACCAGGCATCCAGCTCTGTGGCAGGTGTCATGCGGGCATCAAACACCAGCCAGGGGTCCATGTCAGCTGCCATGGCCTCTGCAGCCAGGTGCTCAGCAGTGAAGCCATCTTCACGACCACCTGGAGAGTCCTCTTCCTCCAGCTCCTCACCTGGTTCCATCCTGCGGGAGGGAACCGAATCAGGGCAGGGCCGGGACAGACTCAACTTGCTGAGTCCTAGGGGGTGCCAGGCACTGAACTGAACTGAACTGAACTGAACGGTGTGGGCCTTGGCCTCGGCTGCCGCATCCCCACGATACAAGCAGTTGTGCAGAATTAACCGCCTGAGGTGGAACAAAAACTATATAGATGTAGTTAGTGTTATTACTGCTCTCCCTGACCTACAAACGAGGAAACCGAAGCTCAGAGAGAAGGGGCTCACTGCAGGTCACACCTTCAGTGAGTGACAGGACCGAAATGGGAATTCAAATGTGGGAACCGCCAGCCCAGCTGCGCCTCCTGGTCCTGCCAAAGCCTGGCCGCTCTCCCGGGCGCTGGGATTTAATGGAGGAAGGCAAAGCACACGTCCTCGCAGCACCGAGGCAGGGCCCATGGGGCCAGGCCTCCCGGCAAGCGTTATCCAGCCTACTTAAAGACGAGGGCACTGAGGCGAGAAAGGGCAGTGTCCGATCCGAGACCAACGGGGCGGTGCCTGGACTCGAACCCAGGCTGGATAGAGGCTGCAGGAGAGCCTGCCTCCGCCCCGCCGCGCCCGCCGCCATTAGTGCCCACGGCCCGAGCTGCGCCCCCGCCCTGCCCCCTCCCGCCAACCCCAGCGTCACCTCCGGCCTTCGCTGCGCTCGGCGCCGGCCCAGCCCCGGGCCCGGCTCCGTTCCTGCCGGGGCTCTGCGCCGCCGCCACCGCCGCGCCCCGCCCCCGCCACGGCTGCCGCCGCCGCCGCCATCTTAGTATCCCGGCGCCTCAACAAGAACTTTATAGACAAACGCAGCACAGGGCGGGGCCGGGAGGGGCGGGGCCGTCGGGGGCGGGGCCATCGGGGAAGGCGAGGAGGGGCGGGCCTTCGGGGGGCGGAGCTAACGTTCGCTCTTCAGGTCTTGGGGGCGGGCGGGAGTGGCGGTTCCGTCCCGGACGGACGCGCCAAGCCCGGGAGGCTCTAAGTGGGAGGGCACTCAGGCCCTGCCGGCGGCGTCCTGTCCGGCGGCGCTAGGACCCTGTAGGGAGCGTAGGGGGCGGAGCCGGCGGCACCAGGACCCGGGGGAACCGCGGCGGACGGGCTACGAGCAGGCCCGGGTGCCGGGGGGCTGCGGGCGGCGGCGCTGGGCCCGGCGCGGCGGGAGAGGCCCCGAGATGCCGAGCAAGAAGAAGAAGTACAACGCGCGGTTCCCGCCGGTGAGCACGTGAGCGGGCCCCGGAGGAAAGGGCCGGGCTCTCGGGAGGCTCCGGCCCAGGCCGGGCTAGGGAGGCGGGCGCATCGCCGTGTTCGGGGCCCCGTACGCCCCGCCCCCTTCCGTGCCCTTCCAGCGTGGGTGCCCCCCGCCCCCTTTCTCTCGGGATGCTCCCTCTCTCTGCCCGGCTTAAGCACCTTGTCTGGGACGGAGGCGAAGGGGTCCGAGCTGTCTGTCCCCTCCCCAGGCACGAATCAAGAAGATCATGCAGACGGATGAAGAGATTGGGAAGGTGGCGGCGGCCGTGCCTGTCATCATCTGTATCCTGTCGGGAGCTGTCGGGATGGGGGAGTGGGGGAGCCCGGAAGCCCCGGGGTCGCTTTTTGTGGATTGGGCCACCACCCCGCGTTCTCCTTGACCCTCCTCAGCTCGGGCGCTCGAGCTTTTCTTGGAGTCCCTGTTGAAGAAAGCCTGCCAAGTGACCCAGTCCCGAAACGCCAAGACCATGACTACATCCCACCTGTGAGTGGCTCCGATCCTAGAGGGCCCGGTTTGGGGTCTTCCTCCAGGAGTTCACACACCTGGGGGAGGCTGTGCCCTGATAAGGAAGTGGTAGGCTTCTGTGAGGTCTGTGGATTTGAGGAGGAGGGCTAGGATGTTCTGGCCAAGGAGGAGGGTTGGGGTGGAAATTTTCCAGGTTCCATTCCCCTGACATCCACAGAGTCCCTACTGTCCCTTGCTGAGGGCTCAGATGTCTGGGCCCCATCCGAGTGCCACCCCCTTCCCACTTCTTCCAGGAAGCAGTGCATTGAGCTGGAGCAGCAGTTTGACTTCTTGAAGGACCTGGTGGCATCTGTGCCTGACATGCAGGGGGATGGAGAAGACAACCACATGGATGGGGACAAGGGTCCCCGCAGGTAGGGAGCCAGGGTCCAGTGTCCAGGTGGGGAAGGCCAAGGCCCCTGGGCTTGGGGATGGCTGGGGAGTGGTGAAGGAGTGGGGAGACCTGAGGGCAGATGTACTGTACCTTCCCGAAGGGGCCGGAAGTCAGGCAGCAGTGGCCGGAAGAACGGTGGGATGGGAAGCAAAGGCAAGGACAAGAAGCTGTCAGGGACAGACTCAGAGCAGGAGGTGAGTGAGGCCCTAGGCTTCTGCCCCACAGGGTGGACAGGGCAGCCCTATACCAGGCCAGGATGAGCTGGCTGGGGGCCTGGTCCCTCACCTGTGACCTTTGTATTGGTTTCTTTGTAAATTGGGGTTACTGAGGTCAGCCTCCTGTCCCTGCTTTCCAGTGATGGGGCCATGCCCTTCTAGTCTCTAATTCCTGCTTTGTTCTCAGGATGAATCTGAGGATACAGACAGTGACGGAGAAGAGGAGACACCACAGGTCCCACCCCAGGCCAGCCACCCCCCTGCCCACTTTCAGAGGTAAGCAGCTCAGTGGCACCGAGGGGGCCCACTGACCCCAAGACTGACCCTGGCCTCTCTCCTGGCCTCCCTGGCCACTTGGTTCTGTTGGTCTTGGCACATTTGGGGGATGGAAGAGGAAGAACTAAGAAAGACTTCAAGGCTGGGGACTGTGCTCTCAGAAGGTCCCCTTCTGTTAGGTGGGGCAGTGTGACCTGCCCTGGGTCCTTCCCTTCTCTGGGCTTGCTCCCTGTTGGTACAGTGGGTAGTGGGCTCTGGGGATGCCCCGGTGGGGCTGAGTGGCCCGGGATGGGCACCAGAGAGTGGCCTGATCTTTCTTTACTGCTCTCTCCCCTGCAGCCCCCCGACACCCTTCATGCCCTTCACCTCGACCCTGCCTGTGCCCCCAGCACCCCCGGGCGCCTCAGCACCTGACGCAGAGGAAGAAGAGGATTATGACTCCTAGCGCCCTCTGCCCCCCAGGCCACACCCCCTTTGGTTTGTTTTAGTTGCTCTGGGGGGAAGAGAGACCATAGAGCTGTTCTTAAATTTATTAATAAAATAATAATAAAAGGGAACACTCATGTCTGTCCCGGTTTTTGTCCAGAGTTTGTGGTCTCCTTCTCTCCTTCTACCTCCTTCCTGATGCTGAGCTGGGACCCAGAGCCCCGGAGGGCTGGGCAGCAGCTGACTGAAGAGGGAGGGCTGGAGGCCACAGTTCTGCCAGCGCAGGGCCAGGGGTGCCAGTGGAAGGAAGGCCGGTCGGAATGGCAGAGGGTCTGAGCCAGCTGGTGCTGGTCATGCTGGGGGACAACCTGTCTCATGGTGCTGTGTGTCCCTGGGTAGGTTCCTCTCCTCTGAATGGCTTCTTCTTGGCTCTCTTATGTAGACCATTGTGTTTACTCTGGGTTGGTACAAAGGGGCAGGTAACAGAAATGAGTCTGGAAAACTAGAGCTTGGGCCACTTGCCTTAAAGGACACGAGGAGGGGCGGTGGGGGCAGAGGAAGGTGGTGTGGTAGGGGGCCATGAAGGCTGGCTGGGGAGCAGGCAGTGACTCTGAGCAGACCCCGGAGCTACGCGCACGAGGCAGATGTGTCTTCCGGGAGAAGCGGCTTGGTGAGGCCCGCAGGAGGCTTGGAGTGCTGCAGGCAGCCTGGAGGCCTGGGTTGGCAGTAGACTCGAGCGCTGATGACTAGGAGGGAGGGGATATTCAAGGACTTTTGGGTTTCTTCGGGTGGGGACATGGGGACATAGAAGAGGGATCTCAAGTAAGAGCAATAGGGATCTTAGTAAGATCTCAAGTTTGGCTGTGATGAGTTTGGGGTGCCTGTGAGGCCACTGAGGAGAGGCATGGGGTGGGCATTTGGACGTAGTGGGCTAAAGACAGGTGTGTGAGCCTTGAGAGTCAGGGAGAGGGGAGGGCTGGAGTGGCCCACCAAAGGAGACTGAAGAGCAGCCAGCCCGAGGGCCCCTGGGAGCTTCTGTGGGGCCCACCCAGGGGCGTCTGGGAGGAGAGGTCAGCTGTCAAACGCCTTGGTGGTGGAGACAGGGAGAGCTGGAGGTGAGAAACTCAGAGGTGAATGGGAGCAGCACTCAGAACCATGCGGTGGAGGTGGGAGAGGACAGAGGCGCAGAATGACAGGGGAACAGCTTTGGTTTTGTTTTTTAAAATTTAATTTATTTGGGGCTGTTTTGGGTCTTCACTGCTGCTTGGGCTTTTCTCTAGTTGCAGCGCCCAGGCTTGTCACTGCAGTGACTTCTATTGTTGCAGATCGTGGGCTCTAGGACACACGGGCTTCTGTAGTTGTGGCTCCTGGGCTCTCGAGCTTAGGCTCAGTAGTTGTGGCACGCGGGTTTAGCTGCGCCATGGCATGTGGCATCTTTCCAGACCAGGGATGGAACCCATGTCTCCTGGATTGGCAGGCGAATTCTTTACCACTGAGCCACCAGGGAAGCCTTGGTTTTTGTTTTGTTTTGTTTTGTTTTTTAAGATGGCAGAAGTGCAGGCTGAAGTGGCTGAAGGGATGGGAGAAGACGACTAATGGAGTGAGGTGGGGTTGCCTGAGGCCAGCCCCAGTCCAAGAGGGGAAAAGGTGAGTAGGTTTTGGTGGGATGTTGAGATATTCAATTTTTATCTGGCGGCGTGTGACTTCTTTATGAAGTCAGAGGCAGGGGGACAACTTGGATGGGCCCAGAGCAGCTGGAGCCTGGGGACACGTCCTGTCTGCTGCTCATCTGTTCCTGCTCCAGGTGTAAGAAAAGAAAGCCGATTTCTTTAGGGGGGGCTTCCCTTGTGGCTCAGCTGGTAAAGAATCTGCCTGCAACGCGAGAGACCTGGGTTTGATCCCTGGGTTGGGAAGATCCCCTGGAGAAGGGAAAGGCTATCCACTCCAGTATTCTGGCCTGGAGAATTCCACGGACTGTATAGTCTATGGGGTTGCAAAGAACTGGACACGACTGAGCAACTCTAACTTTCTTTAGGGGAAGCATTTCTACTCAGCCTGTGGTGTGTGCAGCTGACCTCATTTTGGGAGATGGGATTGAGGCATGGGAACTGCCAGCCTGGTCAACCAAACAGGCCCACGGGCAGGGTCAAGACTCAGGTGGGCAAAACACCTGAGCCCTGGGACTTCGGGTGGGACTCATGGGAAAGGGTTTTGACAAGACCACTGGCTTCCCCACGGCGCTGGGGTGGCAGCTGGAAGCCCTCTCAGGAGTCAAGGTGAGGATGGCAGTGGCCACACTGGGGGAGCAGGGCTGGCGGAGTGGAGGCTGGTGGCGGCCGGAGGCCACTTCCCACCCCAGGGGGTGATCCCGACTGAGCACAAAGCCAGCATAGCAGCACCAGGAGGCTCAGAGGTAGAGACTCCAGACGACCTCTGAGCACCTTGACCCTGACGCCTGTACACCCTGGACTTCTTAGTCACGTGAGCCAATAAAAATAATTTTTCCCCTTGAAGCCAGTTAGGTTTCTGACACTTGTAACTCAGAGAGCTCTGGCTGGCAAGAAGCCTGAAAGGGAGGTGGTTCCCATCAGCCTCAGAGAGGGAGCAAATGGTTTTCTCCAGCAGCAGGTTGGACCCAGTCCCAGAGAGGGTGGGCAGCTGGGATCCATGGAGTTGAAGGCCTGGCAAGCTGTTTGAGGAGTGGAGGCAGGAGAGGAATAAACCCTGGAAGCCCGTTGCTGGGATCTGTTCACAAGATGAGATTCTGTACCGAGGGGATTGGTGATGGTTGGGGGATGGCAAGGAGGCCAGGGTGCAGGGGGCAGCCTCCATTCCCCCGGGGGGTGCAGGTGGGAATGAGGCCCCCAGGAGCCGCTGGCCTGGGCTTCTGTGTTTTCAGGCTCAGACTTGGCAGAATGCTGTAAGTCCCAGATTCAGATCCTAGCTTCTTAACTTATGAACCTTGAACAAGTTCTCAACTTCTCTGTCTCAGTTCTCTCATTTGTATAACAGGGCCTAGTTATTACCTATGTTAGTTATATATACTGAACTAGATATTCTAGAAGAGGAACTAAAGAGCCTCTTGATGCGGGTGAAGAAAGAGAGTGAAAAGCCAGCTTAAAACTCAACATTAAAAAACTAAGATCATGGCATCTGGTCCCATCACTTCATGGCAAATAGGAGAGAAGGTGGAAACTGACAGATTTCACCTTCTTGGGCTCTAAAATCACTGTGGATGGTGACTGTAGCCATGAAATTAGGACACGATTGCTTCTTGGCAGGAAAGCTATGACAAACCCAGACAATGTGTTAAAAAGCTGAGACATCACTTTACTGACAAAGGTCCATATAGTCAAGGCTATAATCTTTCTAGTAGTCATGTATGAATGTGAGAGCTGAACAATAAAGAAGGCAGAGCACCAAAGAATTGATGCTTTTGAACTGTGGTGCTGTAGAAGATTTTTAAGAGTCCACTGGAAAGCATGGAGATCAAACCAGTCAATCTTAAAGGAAATCAACCCTGAATAGTCTTTGGAAGGACTGATGCTGAAGCTGAAGCTCCCAGTGCTTTGGCCACCTGATAGGAAGAATCAACTCATTGGAAAAGACCCTGGAGCAGGGAAAGATTGAAGGCAGAAGGAGAAGAGGTCGACAGGATGAGATAGTTGAATTGGCATCACAGATTCAATGGATGTGAACTTGGGCAAACTCTAGGAGATGGGGATGGACAGGGAAGCCTGGCGTACTGCAGTCCACGGGGTCACGAAGAGTCGGACATGACTTGGCAAATGAACAACAACAAAAATATGTGCTAGTTGTACCTATTAATTAGGGTGAAGGATTCTCCAGGCAAGAATACTGGAGTAGGTTGTCATTTCCTTCTCCAGGGGATCTTCCTGACCCAGGAACCGAACCTGAGTCTCTTGCATTGCAAGCAGACTCTACCGACTGAGCTGCAAGGGAAGCCCCAGGGTGAAGGACTAATGTAAGAAACTCAAACTGTATAGGTTCAAATATAATGGAAGTTTATTTCTTGTGCACATAAGGTTCATAATGAGATCTATCTGATCAGTGGGCTGTGCTTCTTTAAGAGGGGATTCTGGGCTCAAACTCCTTCCATATTGTGGCCCTACCATCCTCAGTTCATGGCTTTCAAAATCGCTGTAGAGGGACTTCCCTAGCTGTTCAGTGGTTGACTCTGCACTTCCATCGCAGGGGGCGTGGGTTTGATTGCTGGTAGGAGAACTAAGGTCTGGCGTGTCGTATGGCGTGGCCAAATGAGTAAATAAGTAAACAAAAATACAAGGTCACTGTGGAAGGAGAAATCTCGGAGGCCAGGGAAGTCTTCCTTGGCCAGGACAGGCAGTGGTCCCGTTGCCTCCGTTTGTCTCTCCACTTGACCTGTCACAGGGTCCCGCCCGAGGGATGCTGGGAAAGGTGGTTGAGCCAACCTAGGTGACGAGCCAGTTTCAGCCAAAGGACCTCACACGCCTTTGAAAAGGGTCTGACCCAGCTTTCAACAAGTGTTAGGAGTGCACCCTTCTCAGTCAGAGGGCAGGGGCCCAGGGAGACAGTGTTCCTGGCTGGGCCTGGCCTCTAGGTATCTCCTGGGAGTGGGGGAAAAATGGCTCTGCCCTGCTCTGTGTATCAGTGGGCATGGGGAGGGCACCTGTCAGCACCCCATCTGCGGAGCTCTTTTTGGGATCCAGATGATTTTCATTCTTCATCCACTGGAGAGCCTTGAGCCTGAATGCCTTAGCCCAGCGTTGACTGTGCCCCAGGTATAAGCGTGACCAGAGTGTGAACAGAGGAGCAGCTTCTGGGGCCAGCGTGGCAGCCAGGACTGTGATTCTCAGATGAGGAGTGTGGGTCCACCTCTTCTTGCCACTCCCCCGCTCCACAGCCCATTTGGGGATCCATTCAGCAAACATTTATTGAGCACCTAGCATCATTACTCAGCAGGGAAATGAGGTTCCACAGTCATCCATCAGAAGCCTGAAATTAAAAAGGCTTATATCAGGAATTCCCTGGTGGTCCAGTGGTTATGGTTCCATACTCACTGCCGAGGCACATGTGTGCTCAGTCCTGTCTGACTGTTTGCAGCCCCATGAACTGTAGGCCATCAGGCTCCTCTGTCCATGAGATTTTCCAGGCAAGAATACTGGACTAGGTTGCCATTTCCTACTCCAGGGGATCTTCTTGAACCAAGGATCAAACCCATGTCTCCTGCATTGGCAGGCGGATTCTTTACCACTGAGCCACTTTCTTAGTCATTCAGTCATGTCCAACTCTTTGCAATCCCATGGACTGTAGTCCGCCAGGCTCCTCTGTCCATGGGGATTCTCCAGGCAAGAATACTGGAGTGGATTGCTATGCCCTTCTCCAGGGGATCCTCCCAACCCAGGGATTGAACCCAGGTCTCCTGCTTTGCAGGCAGATTCTTTTACCATCTGAGCCACCAGGGAAGCCAATGAATACTGGGAGTGGGTAGCCAATCCCTTCTGCAGGGAATTGAATTGAGCTACCTGGGAAGCGGGTATGTTGAGGGCCCGGGTTAAATCCTGGGTTGAGGAACTAAGATCCCACAAGCTGTGCCACGTGGCCAAAAATAATAATAGTAAATGAATAGCTCCTTTATTAAATAAATAAAGTCTGATATCACCAATGCTAGGGTTGGAAGTGGTGACACCAGAGCTCACACTACTGAGGGGAAAGGCACTCGGTGAAACCACCTTAGAAAACGGTTTGGCAGATCCTAATGGAGTCCGTGAACATGCACTTCTGCATGACCTGGCAATGCTACCCCTGGGCACACGTCCACTAACAGACACACACAAGAATGTCTGTATCCCCAGCTGGAAACAGCTTGAACAAGAGCACAAGTGAAGAAATGATAGAATATTGGATAACAGAGCAGCAACACGAAAGAGCAAACCACCGTGCCACACAACATCAGAGTCAATCTTGTAGATGTTATGTTGGCAAAAGAAACCAACCAACAAAAAGCAACCAAACAAATTACAACAGTTCATTTAAATAAAGTTCAGGGACAGGTGAAACTAACTGATGGTGATGGAAGTCAGTATTAGTACCTTGGTATGGGGACTGATGGGGGGCACACGGGAACCTTCTGGAAATTTTCTATAGCTTGAACTGGTGGTGGTTATTTATAACAATGGATCAAGCTGCCCACTTAAAATACACGCACCTTTATGATACCTGCTGAAAACTTTTACTTTATGTACATATCTAGTGGGGGTTTCCCCGGTGGCTCAGACAGTAAAGAATCTGCCTGCAATGTGGGAGATCCGGGTTCGATCCCTGGGTCAGGAAGATCCCCTGGAGAAGGGAATGGCAACCCACTCTAGTATTCTTGCCTGGAGAATCCCACAGACAGAGGAGCCTGGTGGGCACAGTCCACGGGATCGCGAAGAGTCGGACATGACTGAGCGGCTAACACACACGCACCTGTCTATTGAGAACATATTGCATGCCAGCTGCTCTTCTAGGTAGGGGTGATTATATGAACAAAGTGTTTCCTGGAGTTTTTTTCTGATGGGAGGAGACAGACAATAAAGAAGATAAACAGTATGTCAAATGGTGAGACATGTGCTGGGAAAGGAAAGTGTAATAAAGAAGTGGGGAGTCCCGTGCAGGATGCTGGTCCAGTCATTCTATGCAGTGCTCAGGGGAGACTGATAACGTGAGATTTCAGTAAAAAACCCTACTAAGCGAGGAGTGCACAGGCCACAAGCTACCTGTGGGGAGAGGGCAGCGGGAACTGTGAGGGCAAAGGCAGGGACTGAGACTTGATTCTACCAGGTTCCCTGTGGTCTCCCCACCGCTGGTTCTCATTTCCTCCTCCACCACCCAAGGACCCAATTCAGGAGCCACCAGCCCCAAACTCGGCTCACCTCAGCTGAGGGGGTGTCCGGGCGCTGGCTGCCCCTCAGAGTCCCAGAAGCTTCATGGAGGGAGAGAAGGCAGCGGTGTGGGCTCCTCCCCGACACCTGCCCTGGTCGCTTCCAGACGTGCAGGCCCAGGGGCTGAGGAGGAAGGGAGGGGCCGGAGAGATTTGGGGTGGGAGTGACCTCACTTTCTGCCCCCGCCCTGGAGGAAGGACCTGCCGAGCTGCATGACATGGGTGACTTCGCCACTTCACCTCTCCAGCCTTCCACATCCATCATATGGGGCGATTTTTTAAAAGTTCTTGCTTTTTCTCTTTCTTGAGCAGCTTGCTTTCTTCATGGCCGCCCTGGGTCTTCGATGCTGCCGGGCTTTCTCTTGGAGCAGTGAGGGCTGCTCTCCAGTTGTGGTGTATGGGCTTCTCCTTGTGGTGGGTTCTCCTGTTGGAGCACGGACTCCAGAGGACAGGCTCAGTAGTTGTGGCACATGGGCTTCGCTGCCCAGTGGCATGTGGAATCTTCCTGGACCAGGGACTGAACCCCTGTCCCCTGCATCAGCAGGCACACTCTTAACCACTGGACCACCAGAGAAGTCCCCACCCAGAGCTATTGATACCGCCCCTCATGGTTGCCAGGAGACCAAACGCGAGGCAGTATCTCATCATCCTGCTCTTGTTTATCTGAGTCCACTCTCTCAGAAAGGTGTCCTCATCACCACCCATTTCACAGAGGAGAAGATTGAGGCTCAGCAAGTGAGTTGAGTGGCCTGAGTTTGTTCATTGGCACAGAGATTGTACACAGGCTTGTGCAGGGGTCCAGAGTGTGGGGAGGTGGTGTTCACGAGGTTCCCCCCCCATTCTTTCTCTGGTGTGGTTAAGTTTGTCTCCAGGACATGGATGGGACCAGGTTCCCACTCTTCTGGGCTATGGGCACTGCGGCGGGGGCATGGCAGCTGTGACCCAGGCGCTCCACCAGGGGCCTGGTCCCTCCTCTCCTTGTGCAGAGTGTTTGGTGAGAGTGGCAGATGGCTCTGGACTCTCTCAGGGGGCTCCGTGTTGCTGGGGAGAGGGGCAGGACATGGGTGACACTCAACTCCCATAATTATAGTTGAGCTATCTTTGTTCTGAAATCATGTCCTTTCTATTTTGTGTGCACCTGTGTGTTCAAATGCTATTTTTAGAAATGGAACAAGGACTAACACTTGTGCGCCCACTCCAGTAATCGGAAAGCGACAAGGGAAAACAAGATCTCACACAAGACCCATCAGACTGGCAAGAACAGAAAGTCAAAAGGAAATTCCCTGGCAGTCCAGCGGTTAGGACTGCACACTCCCAACGCTGGGGCCAATCCCTGGTCGGAGAATGACGATACTGCAAGCCCTACCCCCTCCAAAAAGGCAAGCCAGGTAAAACAGATGGCTGGTGGGAGTGGGTACGTGGAAGTCTAGTGCTTCTGGTGAGAGTGTAAACTAGGGGCATGTTTGAAAAGGCAGCTTGGCAGCTAAGTGACCTCCAGCTGTTCCACTTCTGGGTAAGACCTCTCACAGGAAGAAAGACATGTCATAGGCGTGGTTAGAGGTGGCAGAGAGTTGGAGGCTCCAAGTTATTTGTCACTGGGGCGCGGCATGGCTGGTAGCTGCTGCTGCTAAGTCGCTTCAGTCGTGTCCGACTCTGTGAGACCCCATAGACGGCAGCCCACCAGGCTCCTCCGTCTCTGGGATTTTCCAGGCAAGAGTACCGGAGTGGGGTGCCATTGCCTTCTCCGATGGCTGGTAGCAGTGTGACCAAATCTTCACTGCATCAGAAAAACAGGAAAATGCAGAACAGATCTATAACGCAGCAGTGTTTATGGAAAGTCAAAACGCAGACAGCACAACAATGCTATATATTTCTGTCACTTACTCTGTGACCTTGAGCCAGTGACTTAAGCTCTCTGTGCTTCAGTTTCCTCATCTCTAAAGTGGGGACAATCCTAGCACCTCCTATGACACATAGAGTGCTTAGCACAGGATCTAGCACATAGTGATAGGGACAGAGTCAAGGGACAAAGTAGGTGTTTAAGTAGTTAATCCCACTAGGGTATTGTAAGTAGAAAAACTATGGGAGACCCCTGTAAGTTAATGATTACTCAAGAAAGCAGGTTTGTTTAACCACAAAACCAAGCAGGCTGAGAAGCACAAGACGTGCCCCCAAACAATAAAACAATGGTAGCATGAGACCCACATCCTGCCCAGTGAGCTCAGTAAGTTAATGATCCCTAGGGCATGCTCTCTGCACATATAAAAACAATAATTTTGTGGACTTAGCTTGACCATGTAGGGACAGGAAAACGTCCCTGCTCAACCTGGAGGAGGAAATGATAATGGAAGCATGATGTCTACTCAAGAAAGACAAAGAAATTCTTCTCCTCCTCCCCACTCTTCCTTTGGTTATAAAACCATAGCCCAGTAAGTTCTCAGGGCATGATATCCCCTCGCCTGTCCACTTGTAAGCTTCACAAGCATCCTATTCTAATAAATCACTTTTTAAAAATTTATTTATTTTTTATTGAAGGATAATTGCTTTACAGAATTTTGTTGTTTTCTGTCAAACCTCAACATGAATCAGCCGTAGGTATACATATATCCCCTCTCTTTTGAACTTCCCTCCCTTCTCCCACCCCATCCCACTGTTCTAGGTTGATACAGAGCCCCCATTTGAGTTTCCTTAGCCATACAGCAAATTCCTGTTGGCTATCTATTTTACATACGGTAATAAATCACTTTTTATCTATCACTTGCTCTCAATGAATTCTTCTCTGCATCGAGACATAAAAGACTATGGTACCAGAGCTCTTCAGAGCCCTAAAATCACAGCAACCTGTTTGTCAACTTCAAAAATAGTCACAACCTAAAAGTTTCGAGATATGTTTTACTTGGCGGGAATTTTTAGGACTTCAAACTGGGTAGACATCATCTCAAGTGACCCGAGAGAACTGCTCAGAGGAAGTGGGGGTGGGGTGAGGTCAGGGTACATAGACGTTTGCAGCCAACAAAGGGCAGGTAGTCTGAACATCAAAAGTATTTTTGTGAATTAAAGAAAACCAGATGTCTCAAGTTAAGGAATTTAGGGCTTTTCTACGTATGGGAAGATGCATTCCTTTCATACGCATCTCAGCTATCTGGGGCCACCATCCTGTGTTTTTCCTCAGTGCTCTCCTTAGGGAGCGGCTACAGCCTGGTGGCTGCTGGATCCCGGTATTGTTCTTCTTCCTGAGTGCCCTGGAGGGCTGGAATCCCTGAGGACTGCGACAGCCTTGTTTATTGATATGGCAGGAAATGCTCCACTTCTCAGGTTTCAATAGTAAGCACTCAGTAAATGGTGCCTGTAACTGACACGTATGGAAATAAATGCCTGGAAAGCAGATTGGAAGGACGTGAGCTAGACACACAAGAGTGCGGTGCTGTGGGGAGCAGGAATGGGACTGGGGATGGGTGAAAGGGAAAGTCTATTTTATTTTACTTATTTATTATTAATTTTGTGGTCATGCTGCGTGGCATGCAGGATCTTAGTTCCCCAACCAGGGATCGAACGTGCGCCCTCAGCATCGGGAGCAGAGTCTGAGCCACTGGACCACCAGGAAAGTCCCTGAAAGATCCATTTTAAAGGGAGGCTTTTTAGGACCATGGGGATACCTGGAATGCCCAAACCGAGGAGCTAGGGTGCTAGGTCCGTGCAACCCATGCTGAAAGCAAAACCAAGAAGTATTGTCAATTGTCATCTTCAGAAAGGGCCAAAGCAATTGATCCTCCTGGACACTGTCTATAAAGGCAGGCAAACAGTGCCCCTGTGGTGTTCTTGGGCTCATAGGTGTCTCCTTCCTTCACTCACTCAACAAATATTTCCTGAGCACCTACTCTGTGCCAGGTATTGCTCTGGGCTCTGGGGACAAGAGCACAAAAGAAAAAGGACAAATTGCTCTGGTGAACATTTGCTCAGAGAACCAGTGCCCAGGGGGTGGGGGTGGG
This sequence comes from Bos taurus, assembly GCF_002263795.3. Taxonomy (NCBI): domain Eukaryota; kingdom Metazoa; phylum Chordata; class Mammalia; order Artiodactyla; family Bovidae; genus Bos; species Bos taurus. Next base: position 44,041,288 of record NC_037356.1, read on the forward strand.
GGTGCGGTGGGGTGGGGTGGGACATGTTGTGAAGGAAAAGCAGGCATGGAGAGGGGAGAGGGACGGGGCAGCAGTGTGCTGGCTATTCTGGGAACTTGGAGGAGGCCGGGGTGTGCAAGCAGCTGCAGGCAGGGGTGCGGTGAGGGGAGCCTGACCCTTTGAGTGAGGGGCAGGGGGTGGGGAGGGGCGAGTGCCGCCCTTGTTTCCAGCCACCAATTCTCTCCCACCCCCTGCCCTGTGCTGGGGTTGGTTTCACTTTCCTATTCCCCTAAATTCTCTGAGTTTTGTCTCTGCCTGTGGGTTCCCTGCCACCACCCACCACCTTTGTCTGGAGCCACAGCTGAAGTCAAGCAGGGAAGCTGATCAGTTTTGGGGTGGGGGCTCCATTCCTCCTCTAAAGGCCCCATTTCATTCCTGACCTGGTCCCATCTCCACTCGGGATCCACCTACCCATCATTCTCAAGGGACTGGAGTCCTCCCAGGAAGAGTCTTGGCTCTGGGCTGATACTCCTTGTATGTATTAAATAATTTGGTTATAGCACCACTGCTTACCAGCCTTGTGGCTTTAAGCGGGTAACCCAACCTCTCTGTGCCTCAGTTTCCTTATTAAATGAGCATCGTATTAGGGTTGTTTACGGAGATATTTGGGCTTCCCCGGTGGCTCAGTGGTAAAGAATCCACGTGCAATGCAGTAGACACAAGAAATGCAGGTTTGATTCCTGAGTTGGGAGGACAGCAAGGCAACCCACTCCAGAATCCCATGGAAGAAGGAGTCTGGCGGGCTACAGTCCATAGGGTTGCCAAGAGTTGGACGTGACTGAAGCCACTGAGCACACACGCATGCATGGAGATATTTACAGATATCTGCCAACCACCTACTTTGTGCCAGGCTGTTCTAGGCTCTGGCCTTAGGCTGTGACCAAACTCAGCTCCTGGGCCCCGTGTACAGGGGTCTCACCTTTGACCACATATTGGAATTACTGGGGATCTTGGAAGGTGACTGGTGCCCAGGGTCCATCTCCAGAGATTCTGATCTAACTAGATGAGGGCCCAAGCCTGGTATGTCATAAAGACTCCCATGTTGTTGTTTAGTCGCTCAATCGTGTCCAACTCTTTTGCGACCCCATCGACTATAACCCACCAAGGCTCCTTGGTCCATGGGATTTTACAGGCAAGAATACTGGCCTGGATTGCCTTTTCCTTTTCCAGGGCTCTTCCTGACCCAAGGATCGAGCCTGTGTCTCCTGTACTGTGGCAGATTCTCTACCACTGAGCCACCTGGGAAGCCCATTGTATTTTAGATACTACTCTTTTATCAGATATATGATTTGTAAATATCTTCTCCCATTTTTGTGGACTGTCTTTTCACTTTTTTGATGGTGTCCTTTGAGGCACAAGTTATTTAAAATTTTATTTCATTGAAGAATAGTTGATTTACAATGTGCTAATTTCTGCTATATAAGAAAGTGATTTGGTTGTGCATATATATATATAGATAGATAGATATTCTTTTTTATATTCTTTCCATTATAGTATAAACCAATAGAATGGGAAAGACTAGAGATCTTGTAAAAAAAAGTTAGCGATATCAAGGGAATATTTCTTGCAAAGATTGGCGTGATAAAGGACAGAAATAGTAAGGACCTAACAGAAGCAGAAGAGATTAAGAATAGGTGGCAAGGATACACAGAAGAACTATACAAAAAAGGCCTTAATAGCTTGGATAACCATGATGGTGTGATCACTCACCTAGAACCAGACATCCTGGAGTGTGAAGTCAAGTGGGTCTTAGAAAGAATTACTATGAGCAAAGCTAGTAGAGGTGATGGAATTCCAAGTAAGCTACTTCAAATCCTAAAAGATGATGCTGTGAAAGTGCTGAACTCGATATGCCAGCAAATATGGAAAACTCAGCAGTGGCCACAGGACTGGAAAAAGTTAATTTTCACTCCAATCCCAAAGAAAGGCAATGCCAAGGAATGTTCAAACTACCGTATAATTGCACTCATTTCATATGCTAGTAGACTATCCTCAAAATCCTTCAAGCTAGGCTTCAGCAGTATGTGAACCAAGAACTTGCAGATGTACGGCTAGATTTAGAAAAAGCAAAAGAATAGAGATCAAATTGCCAACATCTGTTGGATCCTAGAAAAAGCAAGGGAATTCCCAAAAAACATCTACTTCTGCTTCATTGACAATGCTAAAGCCTCTGGCATTGTGGATCACAACAAACTGTGGAAAATTCTTAAAGAGATGGGAATACCAGGCCACCTTACCTGTTTCCTGAGAAACCTGTATGCAGGATAAGAAGCAACAGTTAGAACCAGACATAGAACAGTGGACTGGTTCAAAATTGGGAAAAGAGTACGTTAAGGTTGTATATTATCACCCTGTTTATTTAACTTATATGCAGAGTACATCATGCAAAATGTCAGGCTGGATGACTCACAAGCTGGAATCAAGATTGCTGGGATATAGATAGGTTTGCACTAAGTTTTCTTTTTTTGGCTGTGCCATGCAGCATGCGGGATCTTAGTGAAATGGAAGTGTGGAATCTTAACCACTGGATCACCAGGGAAGTCCCTGCACTAAGTTTTCAAATCGGGAAATGTAAGTCTTCTAACTTTGTTCTTTTTCAAGATTGTTTGGCTATTCTGGGCCCCTTGACTTTGCATGTAAATTTTAGGATCAGCTTGTCAGTTCCTGTAAAAGGCAGCTGAGATTTCAATAGAGATTGAGTTAAGTTGGTGTGGAGAGTATTGCCATCTTCTGGGTTGTTTTAATTGACAGATATTTTCTCCTGGTTATTAATCAGAGTATTCTTCTTTGTATATCTGTTAAATTTTTATTGGATGCCAAACATTGCATTGCGAATTTTACATTATTGATCTGGATTTCACTGAATTTCTTTAAAGAGTGTTGGACTCTTCCTGGCGATTTGGTTGTTACTCCTGGGTTAGCCTGATCATTTTGAGATTTGTTACAAGCTCCTGAATGGTGAGTAGCCTTCATTAGGGGCTGATTTAGGCTCACTTCTAAGACATGGCTCTTCTGGGTTCTCTACTGAATTTTCTGTGTATTCAGTGAAATCTCTCTAACTAGAGAGAATCTTATAAAGATTTCTAGACCTGTGTGAGCTCTGGGAATTATTCCTGATTCCCTTTTCTGAGGGATTACAGTCCTGTGCTACCAATTTCCTAACATCTGAAAGCAGGGTTGTTTCTTATACTCATTGGAAAAGACCCTGATGCTGAGAAAGACTGAGGGCAGAGGAGAAGGGGGGCAACAGAGGATAAGATGGTTGGATGGTATCACTGACTCAATCGACATGAATTTGAGCAAATTCTGGGAGATGGTAAGGACAGGGAAGCCTGGCATTCTATAGTCCACGGGGTCATGAAGAGTCGGACATGACTGAGCGATTGAACAATCCAATTTCTTCGTTGTTTGCAGCCAAAGGATCCACCTGACTTGTTTGTGGCCAGAATCGGAAGTCCTCTCTCCTTTGAACTCCGCACGTCTTTTGCCCATCCCTCTTCCGAAGTTCCGGTGGTTTGGATTACAACCGTGTGTGCATGTTTCACCTCCCTCATGCTCTGTGACCGTCTCAAGGCAGGGAGGCTCATCTTATTCATATCTGCATCTGTAGGATGTCTGTTATAGAGACACGATAAGCACGTTTTTGTACTATGGTTTGCCCTGACCCTCTGCCTTCAAGTCACCTCACCTCACATCCCCAACCTTTAAAAAATTAATGCAATTAAAATTTTCCCTTTTTAAAATTTGAAGTATAGTTGACTTACAATATTATACTAGTTTCAAATGTACAACATAGTGGTTTGGTATTTTTATAGATACTTACCATATTAAGTTATTTATAATATTGTTGATTATATTCCCTGTGCTATAGATTACATCCTTGTGACATTTATTTTGTTGACTTTCTTTCTTTCTTTTTTTTAACTGGCCATGCCTCAGTATGTGGGATCTTAGTTCCTCACCCAGGGATCAAATCTGTGCCCCCTGCATTGGAAATGTGGAGTCTTAACCACTGGACAGCCAGGGAAGTCCCAAGGTTTTTATTAACTTTATATATATGTGTGTGTGTATGTACATATATATATATACATATACATATATAACTGGTTGTTTATACCTCTTGCAAGCATGTGTGCTCAGTCGCTTCAGTTGTGTCCAACTTTTTGTGACCCTATGGACTGTAGCCTGCCAGCCTTCTCTATCTATGGGATTCTCCAGGAAGAATACTGGAGTGGGTTGCTGTGCCCTCCTCCAGGGGGTCTTCCCGACCCAGGGACTGAGCCTGCATCTCTTGAGTATCCTGCACTGGCAGGGGGATTCTTTACCACTGTGCCGCCTGGGAAGCCCAGTTGACACTTCTTAATCCTCTTCTATCTGCCTATCCCCGCACCCCCCTCTCTTCTGGCAACCACTAGTTTGCTCTCTTTATCTGTGAGTCTATTTCTGTTTCGTTGTATTAGTTTTGTTTTGTAGATTTCATGAAGTAAAATGTACGGTATCTGTCTTTCTTTGTCTGACTTATTTCACTAGCATAATACCTTTCTGTTCCATCCATCTTGTCACAAATGGCAAGGTTTCATTCTTTTTTTTATGGATGAGTAATAATCTAATATCTGGCTAAGGAAATGGCAACCCACTCCAGTATTCTTGCCTGGAGAGTCCCATGGACAGAGGAGCCTGGTGGGCTACAGTCTATAGGGTCGCAAAGAGCTGGACACAACTGAAGTGACTTAGCAAATACTCTAATATCTATCAATATCTATTTACGTATCACATCTGCTTTATCCATTCATCTATCGATGGGCACTTAGGTTGCTTCCATACCTTGGCAATTATAGATAGTGCTGTGTTGAACACTGGGCTGCATATATCTCTTAGAATTAGTGTTTTAGTTTTCATTGGTCCAAGAGTGAAATTGCAGGATTGTATGGTAGTTCTATTTTTAATTTTTTGGAGGAAACTCCATACTGTTTTCTATCCTTAGAACACTGCTCCTCCCACTCCACCCAGAAGGTGCCACGGTACAGCGGGTCACAGTCCTTGTCCCACTAAGTCCCTGTGATTGGTCCAGGGGTGGCCATGAGACTCAAGGCAGGAAATGTCAGAATCCTACTTGGGAAGAGTCCTCTCGCTACTCTGGTGGCAAAGGGCCAAGGACAGAAATCTGGTGCTGCCTGCAGCCAACACTCCCACTGGAGAAAATGAAGCCAACACAGAGAGAGAAATGACGATGAAATGAGGAAGAGAAAGACACACACATACACGCATGCGTGCACACACAGACACACCACACACGCACGCACAGACGCACGCACACACACATGCAAAGGGGCTCAAATCTTTCAATCCAGGCAAAAATGAGGCCAGGCCCTTTTTATTCATTAGTAACATAAGCCAATTACTTATTTTATCCTTTTGGCTTAATTTAGCTCTGTCAGTTGCAAACCAAAAAACTTAACTAGTATAAGGCATCTCCATATATTTGCTAAATGGTAGAATTAATTTGCATACCTGCCTCATTCCCAATATAAGTGAGGTAACTTCTGGTAAGAACAAAGAAGATAAAATCTCAAAACAAAAATGGAGACTCAGGAATGTGAGAAGATAGTTGAAAAGAGAATGTGAAGCTCTGGAGCAAGAACATAAAGATATAAGTATGCCGGTCTATTGTTAAGTGAAGCCCATAAGACACTTGGGCTTCCCAGGCGGTGCTAGTGGTAAAGAACTCACGTACCAGTGCAGAAGACGAAAGAGACGCTAATCCGATCCCCGGGTCAGGAAGATCCCCTGAAGGAGGGAATCACCACCCACTCCAAAATTCTTGCCTGGAGAATCCCCATGGACAGAGGAGCCTGGGGGGCTACAGTCCATAGGGTCACGAGGAGTTAGACTCGACTGAAGTGACTTAGCATGCGCGTATAAAGCATTCTATTATCTGCAGATCAAATTTGGCTTTGAGCTTCCAGGGAGCCAAAGCAAAAAGGGAGATGTAATAACTCAGCTTCCCTCTTCCAGAGATAACAAAGGGTACAAGTTTCTCAGGGGAAAGAATATTTTTCTGAGGCCAATTTCAGCCACATTTAAATAGCCAATGTCTGTAATGCACCTTGTATGTCTGGTTTTTGGAGTTGGGCCTAGGGAACAAGTGAGGTTGCCAAATTTAGTTCACTCAGTCAGCCTTGCCTTGACCTCTCAGTGCCTCTTGTCAGAGCTGATCACCCACTCATTTCTGAAACACTTACTTCACTTGGCTGGGAGCCCTCCCTCTCTGGGCTGACTTCCTCCCTACCAGCCTCTCTTGTCCTATGTCCATGGCTGTGTTTCCCTATCTTCCCCTGATCTCTGAATGGTGGCGGGCCCAGGCTCAATATCCAGACCTCTCCTCTTCTTTCCTCTCTCTGCCTCTGTGGCCCAAGTCCTCCTGTCCCTCTCCTGGACAACAGTCCCTCTTTCCACCCTGGGCCTCCAGGCTAGTCTCTACACAGCAGCCAAAGGGGGATTTTAAAAACCTCAATCAGGGTGACTTTCCTGGTAGTCCAACACAGGGGGCCCGGGTTCGATCCCCGGCCAGGGAATTAGATCGTGCAACTAAAAGTCTGTATACCTCAACTAAAGAGCCCGCGTGCCGCGGCCAAAGCCAAAGATCTCATGTACCGAGACTAAGACCTGGGACAGCCAAATAAATTAAATTCAATAAATACATAAAAATGTGAAAAAAACACACAAAACCCTGAGTCAGCTCCTCTCACCTCCTCTGCCACCTGTGTGCTCAGTCATGTCTGACTCCTGGCGACCCCATGAACTGCAGCCCGCCAGGCTCCTCTGTCCATGGAATATTCCAGGCAAGAATACTGGAGTGGGTTGTCATTTCCTTTCTAGTCCAGGGGGTCTTCCTGACCCGGGGATCGAACCTGTGTCTCTTGCATCTCCTGCACTGGGAGGTGGATTCTTTACCACTAGTGGTACCAGAGAAGCCCACCACCTCTTCTCCCTGACCAAATGAGATGCATGGGGTATAATAAAAGATAATATTTATCTCCCAATGTCCCTGTGAAATCCATAAGGAAACCTGTCTCTGCCCCCAGATGAAGTCTTGACTTCCTGTGCCGTGTTTCCTCAGAGTGCTGGCCATTCTGATCATGGCTCTGAAGTCTTTCTGAAAGCCTCCTGTACACTTGACCCACGGGCTTGCCAGGATCTCAGGGAGCCCATCTCAAATTCCCCAGATTTAGGACTTGAAAGCAGCCCCCAGCCCCAGCCCCAATCTCATCACAGAATTCCCTTTTTAGAATCCACCTTCCAACCCTTCATAATCTTGAAGCAGACTGGGAGTTTTGTGTTGGCAAAATGGGTTCTTCTATAACAATATCCTTTCACCCTTTCCATCATGTTTAGGGCAAATCCCAAGACCTTCCCACAGCCACTGGGCCCTACATGATCCGACCTCTGAGCCCCCACAGAAATTTAAAATGTCAAAATATCAAAGAATATTACAAATGATTGTATGTCAGTAAAAATTAAAACTTAACGTAAAGGCCTTTTAAGAAAAAATAGATCAGTAACCAGTAAAGAAAATTATAATCTAAGACTCCAGTGCAGAAGAGTCCCAGTGGAAGGGGAACAGATGGTCCTTATCTTATACTAGTTGTTCCAGAAAACAGAGAATGAGAAGAGGCTGCCCACTTTCTTATATGACTCCCAAACCAGATAAGGACAGTATCAGAAAAGGAAAAGTGTAGAGCATTTCAATCTGAACCTGGAAGCTAAATTATGATCTACTAGAATAAAATATCAGAGAAGGCAATGGCACCCCACTCCAGTACTCTTGCCTGGAAAATCCATGGACAGAGGAGCCTGGTAGGCTGCAGTCCATGGGGTCGCTAAGAGTCAGGTACGACTGAACGACTTCACTTTCACTTTTCACTTTCATGCATTGGAGAAGGAAATGGCAACCCACTCCAGTGTTCTTGCCTGGAGAATCCCAGGGGCAGGGAAGTCTGGTGGGCTGCCGTCTACGGGGTCGCACAGAGTCGGACACGACTGAAGCGACTTAGCAGCAGCAGCAGAATAAAATATAGGAGAAGGCCCCACCTCGGAGTAGGGTAAGGACTTAAGACATTCAAAAGGCAAACCCTCATGCAAAACCTTTATGGATCTGACTACATCAAAATTCAGGATTTCTCCGAATCAGGGACGCAGAGAACAGACTGCTTGTTGCCAAGGGGGAGGAGGGTGGGAAAGGGTTGGATTGGAAGTTTAGGATTAACGGATGCAAACTGGTATGTATAGAATGTATAAGCAACAAGCTCCTACTATGTAGCACAGGAAACTATATTCAAAGTCCTGTGGTAAACCATAATGGAAAAGAATATGAAAGAGGACAGATATACACATGTAAAACTGAGTCGCTTAGCTGTACAGCAGTAATTAACACACTGTAATTCAACTGAAAATTTAAGTTGAATTACAATGTAACTTTTAAATTGAATTTTCAATTTAAAAAATGAAAAAAATTAAGGATTTCTGTTCCACAAAGGCCCTCAGATAATATTGACAGACAGCTGGTTGCAATCTAGTGAATACAGAGCTCCTGCACAAGTTAAAAAAGAAAAGCCCAGAAGCATAATACGCGGCCATGAACAGAAACAAACAGCTCACAAGATGAGCCCAGAGGCAAAAAAGTAATGAAGAGCGGGTCAAAGAAGTAATCAGCACAACTCAGTTAAAATTACAATGAGGGCACTTTCCTGTCTGCCCAGTGGTTAAGGCTCTGTGCTCCCATGCAGGGGGTACAGACAGGTTCGATCTTTGAAGAAAGTGAACATGTTAGTCACTTGGTCGTGTCTGACTCTGCGGCCCCATGGACTGTAGCCCTCCAGGCTCCTCTGTCCATGGGATTTCCCAGGCAAGAATACTGGAGTGAGTAGCCATTCCCTTCTCCCGGGGATCTTTCCAACTCAGGGATTGAACCCAGGCCTCCTGCATTGCAGGCGGATTCTTTACCATCTGAACCACCAGGGAAGTCAATTCTTGGTAGAGGAATTATGATCCCACATGCGGCATGGCCAAAAGATTTTTTTATTTTTAATTATAATGAGATAGATACCTTTTTTTTTTTTTTTTAAACCAGGAGGCAGATAGAGGGAGAGGGACGCGGCAGGTACTATCTGCTTCTTCACAGGGTGTGAAGACCCTTTGGGATGGAGAGTCCGGAGATTCCTTTGAGAGATGGAGAAATACAGGCTGAGCAAGGGTAGGGGGATTATACCGAGACCATAGGGAGCCCTGCAGAGGCAGGACTTGGCCTGATTTCTGGACTCCCGGGCCTGGACTCTTCCTCAGCGTCCTGCCGAACTCTCCCCTCTGGAAGGAAGCTGGCCTTACCTAGAGCCTTCCTGGTCTGCTTTTGCCAGAGCCCTTGAGACAGGCTGAGGACTGGTTGCCATAGAGATGGTGGGCTGGGCAGTTCTAAGGTTGGCAGATGGGGGTGGGGGATGGGGCAAGAAACCAATATGCTAAACGCCCACCAACAGTTGGTCAGGACTTCTTCCGGGAGACCTGGGCATGACAAACGGCAGCAGACTCCGGGGACCGCCACAGGTCTGCTCAAGCTTCTCTCAAGCACCCCTTACGCTGAGCAGGTGAGAGGGGGGCCCCGCGGGGGGACTGCCAACCGCCCAGAGGCAGGCTGGCTCTCTGGGGTGGGAGGTCAAGGTTGAGGGAGGCCACAAGATTGGAGCCAAGGCCCAGGAGAGAGTCAGGGAGGTCTGAGACGGGCAGGGACGTGGGGTGAAGGGGAGGATGATGCCTAGTTATGACTCTCAGGTTTCTGATGGGGCAGTTTTGGCAAATTGGGAGGATTTGGGTTTCAGGAAAAATGATGAGCTTTTCCCTCCTTGGCTTTGCAAGGCCAGAGCCCTCTGGGGCACTGAGAAGAGCTGTCCAGGGCCCAGAGGCAGCCCAGAGCAAAGGGGGCAAATCTGGGCTCTAGGACAGTCCACACGTTAGCTCCTGGCTCTGCTTCCCGGCTGTGTGACTTTAGTCAAGGGACTTCACCTCTCTGAGCCTCAGTGTTCTCATCTGCATGATGTGGGTGAGAGTGAGCAGGGACCTCATAGCATCCTTGTGTGTGTGTGTGTGCTTGTGTGTGTGCGTGCGGGCCTGTGTGACTTCAATGGCTCAGTCAAGCCTGACTCTCTGAGGCCCCATGGACCGTAGCCTGCCAGGCTCCTCTGTCTGTGGAATTTTCCAGGCAATCATACTGGAGCGGGTTGGCATTTCCTTCTCCAGGGCATCTTCCCGACCCAGGGATCAAACCCACACCTCTTGCGTTTCCTGCATTGGCAGGTAGATTCTTGATGACTAGAGCCCCCTGGGAAGCCCCATAGGGTCCTTGGGAAGGAAGGTTAAGTGAGTTAATGCAAGAAAGTCCTGGGCATGCAGCAGGTGCTCAGTGAATAGCACTGTTGCTTTTTAAGATTTATTTACTTATTTTTGGCTGCTCTGGGTCTTTGTTGCTGCAGGTGGACTTTCTCTAGGTACAGTGAGCAGGGGCTGCTCTTCCTTGTGGAGCTCGGGCTTCTTATCGCAGAGGCTTCTCTGGTTGCGCAGCACAGGCTCCAGGTGTTCAAGCACCAGTAGTTGCGCCGTGCGGGCTCAGAAGTTGCGGCTCATGGGCTGCAGAGCGCAGGCTCCTTAGTTGTGGCCCACAGGTACAGTGGCTCTGCAGCACGTGGGATGTTCCCGGATCAGGGCTCAAAGCCGGGTTCCCTGCACTGGCAAGCGGACTCTTAACCGCTAGACTGCCAGAGAAACCCACTGTTGCTATTTTAATATTAATAATTCAGGTCGTGATCTGTCAGTTCCCGTGATCTGTCAGTTCCCGGGGTAACAGCAGGGCTGCATAGGACTGTCCCCTGGGCGACTGGCTCAGAGCTAGGCCTCCTCTCCTACCTTCGCCCAGAGGAGTCTTGGGAGCGGTGATGGTGTTATCCATGCCCAGAAGCAGAGGTCTCGGAGCGCGGGGCAGACACCAAAGAAGGACCGGAGGCTCAGAGGCCGGAACAAGAAAGGGCAAAGCTCTGCAGAAGCTGAGGAGTAAGTGGCTGTGGAGGGCCGAGAGGGATGCAGGGGGCCAGGCCCCGCTGGGGGCCAGAGTTTGGGCCCTGACCCCTGCCCCCTGCCCTCTCCCTCCTCAGTGTCGTCCCCTCTTCTCCTCGGAAACCCTCCTTCCCCTTCCAGTGGGCCTGGGAGAGCTTCACCACAGATGGCCGGGCCCTGCATCAGCCGAGCTCTGTCTTGGCCCCTGGCCACCAGGCCCTGCCCTTGCCCCTGGCGGTCCATCACCACAAGTCCCGGCGCAAGTCCACGCCCGCCCTCCCGGAGGCCCACAGCTTCTGCTGGAAGACAGAGGAGCCGAACCTGGAGAGGAGACAGCAGCTCAGGGCCTGCAGCTGCACCTCCATCCCTCCGGGCAGGGGGACCAGCCAGGAGCTGGAGCCGTCCGGGGAGGGAGGCTTGCAGTCGCCCAGGAAGTCCTCAGGGTCCGGGTTGGAGCCCGAGGAGTCTGAGCCGGAAGGCCTGGGAGCCGAGGAAGCTGAGAGGGGTCTGATTCCAGGGGAACTGCCCCAGCTCCCCAGGAGGGGGTTGATCTTGGAGGAGGAGCAGTTTTCAGAGGCCACAGAGGAGGCCGAGGACGGGGAACACCGGGCCCCCTGGAGAAGGAGGACCAGTTCTCGAAGAAAGGGGCGGAATTCTGGTGAGGAGGCCTGGGAAGAGAGTGAAGTGCGGCGCCTGGAGAGTGTTTCCAGCTCCACCAACCTCCGAGAACCACAGAGGAGGAAGCCAAGGGCCAAGGAGCTGGAGGGGCCGTGGGACCTGGAGAAGCTGCAGAGGAAGCTGCAGCAGGAGTTGGACTGTGGTGAGTCCTGGGGTTCAAAGCCCAGGTTCCCCACAAAGTCACACAGCGTGGAGAGGGGCCGGAGCCAGTGACCTGGGCCAGGTGTTCAGACACGGCCAGGCTGGGCTTCAGGTGCGGGGAGGGATTGCCCAAGGGGACAGGAGGATCAATAGTCCCTGACTTGTCACTCTGTGGACAGGCCCCGAGAAACAGCCCTGGAAGTCTTTGCGGGCTGCTGTTCAGGCCTCCAACTGGAGCAGGAAGGCCCACCCCTTGGGAGATGATGAGACTTTTCTGTTTGCAAACTTCCCTAACCGCACCTTCCACAAACGACAGGAGGCCACCAGGTGAGGTGGAGAAGAAGGAGGGTGGGAGCGAAGCACAGGGACTAGAGAAGGAGCTAGTTCTCCAAGAGACACTCATCCATTCATCCTCTCATTCATCCCTTCATTTATCCACTCACTAGTCCTTCTGATCATCCAGTCATCCATCCATCCATCCATCCATCCATCCATCCCCTTGGCCAGCTGTTTATCGACATAAGACACTTCTCACTCACTTCTACCCATTCATTAATCTATTAGTTAAGTGATTAATGCAACATACCTCGGGTATCTGCTCACGGGTACTCAGGATATAAAGGTAAAAAGACTTGGTTTCATCCCTAAGAAGCTCAAAGTCAGCTGGAAAAGGAGACAGATGGGGGAAAAAGGGACAATGGCAGAAGAGTTAGATCGTTACTATCCTTGGGGCTTGAACAGAGACAGTGGGAGCAGGAGGGAAGAACGGGGTGGGAGCTGCTGGCAATATCTAGGCAAAGGCTTGAACCAGGTGGTCATGTGAGTGAAGAGAGGATGTTTTATCTGAAAGGATATTTGGAGGCTGGCTTAGTGGGCCTTGGTGACCAGTTAGAAGTGTGGGGTGAGATCCATTCAGCATTCTGATAGCACCCTATGAGTCTCCCCCTGTCATCTCTGCTCGAGATCTTCCCATGCTCCCCAGCACCCCAAGGACAAAGCCCAGATCCCTTGGGAAGGTGCTGGGCTATCTGTCTATCCCTTTGCACAATGTGAAGGCTCCTCCAGGGAAGTTGCCGGATCTTTTTGATAACAGCCCCCATCTGGTGCCCTAAAAGGGTCTGCACAGAGTTGGTGCTCAATAAACCTGTGCTGAGTGTATGTTTGCATTTACCCTTCTGTTTGTCTACCTCTCCATCTTTCTATCTGACTATGATTCATGGTCTTTACTGGAAGGACTGATGTTGAATCTGAAACTCCAATATTCTGGCCACTTGATGCAAAGAACCAATTCATTGGAAAAGACCCTGATGCTAGGAAAGATTGAAGGCAAAAGGAGAAGTGGGCAGCAGAAGATGAGATGGTTAGATGGTGGTGTCACTTCTCAATGGACATGAATTTGCAAAAAATCTGAAGATAGTGAAGGACAGAAGAGCCCGGTGTGCTGCAGTCCAAGGGGTCACAAACAGTCAGACACAACTCAGGGAGAGAATGACAACAATTATGCATGAACTCACCCATATTGAGTTTCCGTGACAACAATTATGCATGAACTCACCCAAATTGAGTTTCCATCTATGTTAGGCACTGTTGTATGTGCTTGGGATACACTGGCGGTGAAGAGGACAGACAAGGAATCCTGCTCTCATGAGGCTTACATTTTACTTGGAAAGAAGGATAATCAATAAAGAAATGAACAAAACGTAGAGCTAGAGATGGAAAATCTCTGGGAGGTAGATGGGGTGCTAAGGTCTCACTTTCTCTGACCTTTGAGCAAAGACCTGATTGGCAAGAAGAACTGATCATCAGACCTGGGGGAAGGGTGTTTCAGGTGGATTAGGTTCTGTTTATTCAACCATCCACACCATTCATTCATTACACGCACGGATCCTCTCACCGTTTCTTTCTCTTTCCCATTCATTCATCTGTCTGTCCCTCAAACCAACAGGCGTTACTCTAGCTCCTACTAGATGTGGGGTGAGAGAAAGAAAGATCTGGGCCCTTCTGTCAAGGAAAGCTGCTTTGCAAGGGGAAGGTGAGGTCACGGGTATGTGTGCCAAGCTCCACAAGGCTGAAGACGGTCAGAGTTGGGGCACACCACTGGCTGGAATAGGCAGAAGGCTTCCAGGAAGAGTTGAGAAAGGCCTGAGCTGGGCCCGAGGGCTGAGCTCCCAGAGGCAGCCTCCATCCAATTCGACTTCCATGACAAACCCCATTCCCTAGGCCCCTGGCTCTCTGGACTGTGGAAATCTCTCCTTCTAGGTCCACGTAGGCCCCTATCTACCCCTGGGCCTCCACGAGGCTCCTGTTCCCTGCAGACTTCTCCTACCCCTCTGCTTTTCCTCTCCCCTCACCCAAGAAACCTGCTGCGGGCCTGGGAGCTGCAGCAGCGGGAGGAGCAGCAGCAGGCCGAGGTGCGGCGGGCCCGGGAGCAGCGAGTACAGCATCAGGTGGCTCGCTGCCTGGCAGCCTACGCACCCAGAGGGAGCCGGGGGCCAGGGGCTGCCCAGCGCAAGCTGGAGGAGCTGAGGTAGGAAACCCAGGGTTGTGGGGGGCCTGGAGGGGAGAGCGCAGGGAGGTGGTGCTAAGTGTCAGACAGAAGGACCAAGGAGACCCTGTCCTCAACCCACCCATGGGGCTGAGCCCCCAGGACCATCCTCCCTGCCAGGCAGGCAGGTTGGGCCACTTTACAGATGAAGACACTGAAGCCCAGGAGGAAAAGGGGCTGGGACAAGGTCACCCTGTTATTTATTTATTTTTTGGCTTCACCTTGTGGTATGCGGGATCTTAGTTCCCTGGCCAGGGATTGAACCCAGGTCCCTGCAGTGGAAGCGTGGACAGCTGGACAGCGTAACAACTGGATAGCCAGGGAATTCTCAAGGTCACCTGGCTAATAATAACCATCCCAACAGCTGTCAAAGGCTCAAGTTTGAATTGTTCTACATGCATCATCACACTTTCAAATCTTGTTTTCTGATTTCAGATGCCAGGTGTGCATACTATAAAAATTCATGTATTACAGAGATAGTTGGTGGAGAATGTGAATAGCGCCTATGGTCTGAGTCCTGGAGACAGTTGTTCGTGGTCAGGGGCAGAGTCATCCATTTCATTTTCTTCTTATGTTTTGATCATAAAAAAGCAAATTAAGATTTAAAAGCAAATCTTTTTTGGACTCATAAGAATAGGTATTATCACCACTCCCATAATTTTACAGATGAAGGAAGCTCCAAGAGCTTAAATAATTTGTCAAAAGTCACAGGTGAGCATCAGTGCTGGGATTCCAACCCAGGCAGCCATTTGGCCACCATGAAGGGCCCAAATGCCCAGTCTCCAGATATAGTATACCAGGATCTTCCCCGCAAAGCCCAAGCTGGTGAACCAGATAACTCAAAGAAATATGATCACTGATGCCACTGACACTGAGCACCTCTAGGGTGCAGCTGGCACCAAGGCAGCCCTTCCATCTGGGGAGAAGCACTAGGTCAAGGGGAGTGGGGTACTGCTCAGAGACCAGGGGGTTTCTACCCTGCGATGGGGCCACTGAGGATCCAGTGGGGCTCCGATCACCTACTCTTTGAGGCTCAGCCATATCACCCCCAACTTTGCCAATGAGGAAATCCTTGATCAGTGAACCAGGAGATGCCTTCTCCCTGCTGGACTTCAAGTTCACCTTTTTTTTCTCACAAGGCAGGAAGAGGAAGTCTCCCACTCCAGTGGCAGGGGTCAGTGAGATGAGTGTTCCAAACACAATCCTTTCATTTTCTACTTGGGAGCAGATATTTCCCATGGAGGGTGTCTCAGTGCTTCCAGCCCTTGACCTTAGCTCTGTGCTGCATGCAAGATTCTGCTCTTCCTAGGAGGGAGGGCACAAAAGGCATTGCCCTGTAGCAGGGAAGCTCCAAACTTTCCTTTTATTCTGAGATAATAGGGCAAAAGCCCACTAACACGACTTCCTTTCTCACTTAGAGCTCCAAGACATGAGTTTCCTTTCAATTCTAACAGAAATAGCCTCAAGAACCACACAGGAAAAGTGTACGCGACATCACGGGCAAGACAGAGATATAGCTCAGGCTTCCCCCACCTCTGCTCCTTGAAACTGCTGTAAAATCCCCCCTTGAATATTGAAGACTCTTCTTCGCAGTGACTTCTGTTTCCGGTCATGGTTTTCAAGTCCATCTTTTTCTTGAATGGAGGAAGTTTCTTTACCTGGCGCATAGCCAAGGGTCCTGGCCCAGCAAGCCAGTGTGCTTTCCCGTGGGGCCCCGCACATTTGCCAGAGGCTCCCAGCAGAGGCTGAGTCTTGTATGCCTCTCCCCTCCTGCCCTGTCTCTGAGTGCTGCTGCCACAACCCTCGGCCTCTCTTGTGTGCTCGGCAGAAGGATGCCTGGTCCCGCGTGTGACGCGGTCAGAGGACCCTTCTCACTCACGGCCAGGACTCGCAGCTTGTAGAGCCGACAGATTTCTGACAAGTGCACCAACTGCGTTTTTGTAAATGGGATCGTGCTTCTCCAGTGGAATCTGGATCTTTCTGGGATGTGTTCTTTCTCTTGCAGTTTGTTGTTGATTTTCACTCGCTAAGTTGTGTCCGACTCTTTGCAACCTCATGGACTGCAGTACTCCAGGCTCCTTTGTCCTTCACTATCTTCTGGAGTCTGCTCAACTCATATCCATTGGGTGGGCGATGCCATCCAACCATCTCATCCTCTGTTGTTCCCTCCTCCTTCTGCCCTCAATCTTCCCCAACATCAGGGTCTTTTCCAATGAGTTGGCTCTTCACATCAGGTGGCCAAAGTATTGGAGCTTCAGCTTCAGCATCAGTCCTTCCAGTGAATATTCAGGGTTGACTTCCTTTAGGATTGATTGGTTTGATCTCCTTGCTGTTCAAGGGACTCTCAAGAGTCTTCCCCAGCACCACAGTTCAAAAGCATCAATTCTTCATTTGCAATACATTTCTTTAGTTCCACTGTCCCATTTTCTAAACTATTGGCTTACAAGAAGCACAGAGAATTCTGGCAAGCTTGTACTGAACCCAGGGTCCAGAGCGTGATCTTGCCCAAAGCCACAGCCAACAGTCACAGCTTCTCCTCACAGGCAGAGAGGGTGCAGGGGTGGACGCGGGGAAGGCAGGGCTGTGCACACAGACGTCCAGCTGCTCAGAAGCCAGTGCTGGCCCCTCTTCCTCAGGGATGGCTGGGAGGATGGGCGAGCCTGGCACGGTCTGCCAACCCAGGCTCCGTGCTCAGCCCCTCACTTCCCAACTGTGCAACCTCAAGTCCCTTGTCCCTCCTGAGCCTCAGGCGTGTTATGGACAAAACGGTGGCAGATGATTCTCACTCCATTCACGTCAGGGGGAATCCCAGCCGAAGACGGAAATGAAATGACTTTGTAAAGCTAAGGGCGGGAGGACAAACAGGAAGTCCTTAGTGAGGGCTCATCAGTGGGGATGGTGCGAGTCCACGGTCAGCTGCCCAGAGGCCCATCTTCCTTCAGGCGCCAGGAGCGACAGCGCTTTGTTGAGTACCAGGCAGAGCTGCAAGGCATCCAGCATCGGGTGCAGGCCCGGCCCTACCTGTTCCAGCAGGCCATGCAGGTGAGGCTGGCACCTGGGCAAGTGTGTGGGCTCCCTGAGAGCAGAGCTTCTCACCGGCCGAGAGGGTAGGGAGATGAGGCGGGAGGGGCCCCCTCAGTTTGGACCCTTGAAAAGCCCTGGGACCCCCTCAGTAATCAGAGCCTCACTGTGTGCTCGGGGCAGCCCAGGTGAGAGAGGGGACCCCTCTGCTTTCTCCTCAGGCCAACGCCCGGCTCAACGTGACCCGGCGCTTCTCCCAGGTGCTGTCGGCACTGGGACTGGATGAGGAGCAGCTGCTGGCCAAGGCGGGCAAGAGGGACATGGAGGGCGCCCCCAGGAGGCACAGGTGAGGCCCAGCTGTGGGGAGATAGGCCACCAGCACCCTGCCCCACGGGGTCTTGCTCAGCTGCCGCCTGCCCCGCGGGGTCTCACTCAGCTGCCGCCTGCCCAGGGGCCTCCCCCGCAGCCGCATGGGTCCACCCTGAATTTAGACTTCCGTCCTGCCCTGTCCACTCCCTGGCCAGAAGGACTCAGTCTAGCTTTCGCAGTCAGCAGGGCCGTCCCCAGGCCCTGTCCTCAACATCACCTGAGAAAGGAAGGGCCAAGGTTATTTCCCCACAGAACGCTTACACTTCAGAACAACTTGGTGCAGAGCAGAGGTTATCAGGCTTGGGGGGCGGGGGTAGTCTCCCGCTCAGGGTCTCAGAGTGTAAGAGCCACATTTTAAACCACCGACATTGGTGATGAAGGCCTTGCCCCCCCTACAGCCCTGGTCTCCTTGGTTATGGGGGTGAGGAGTTGCAGAGCCCAGTGGTCTCTATCTGTGTCTTCATCTTGAAGGAGCCACAGGTCAGTGGGGGCGAGAATGGAGCCCTCTTCTCAGAGTCCTCCAAAGATGGAACCCACTGGCAGCCAGGCTGACCAGCACTTCGCCCCAAATCCAGACCAAGAGTTGAGTCCCTGAGAGAAAAATTAAATGCTTTGTGGAAAATACAGTGTGGGATTTCTGGCGGTGGTGGGAAGTGGTTGTGGGTTGGGAGCAGGCAGTGACAGGTGGGTATGCAGCACGCTTGGCTTGTGCTCACATCCCCCAGGAACTCTGGCTGTTCCGACGGTCCCCCGCCCAGTACAAAGGGCTGTATCTCTGCCCAGAGGAGTGAGTGGGGCATCTCCCAAGAGCAACAGCTGCAACGCCTACCAATGCTGGGTCCTGGAAATTCAAGAGTGAACAGGACAGAATGCCTTCCGCCTTTGGGAACGCCCAGTCCTGTGCGGGAGGGGGCGGGCCTTTAAGAGGGCGCATAATCACACGCTAACAGATGGGCTGGCAGATCGAGCAACTGGCAAGTGGGGGTGTCAGGAGGAATTGTGTGAACTGAGCTTTTACACTTAAGTAACTACAAGTTACAGTCTCCTCAAAAGAAAAGAAAAGCTCACACACATACGGATGTGCCAAATTTTGCATTCAATTTCAGGGGGTTTACAGATACACAGAAGCTCAACTCGACCTCCGGGGCAGTCACAGAGCTCAGGTTAAAAAACCCAATCCAAGGAGCGTGGCAAGGCAGCGTTGGCAGACAATACTAGATGTAGGAGTTGGAAGGAAGCTGGACTGTGGAGCTGGGGGTCTCTGGAGGAGAACATGCTAAGTCGTTTAACACCTGATGGAGCCACGACCCCAGGCAGTACACTAGGAGGACGCCTACTGGAGAGGTGGGCGCTGCCCAGGGAGAGTCCGTGATCCAGTGAATATCCGAAATTGAGGGTGTGAAAACGGAGGGAAACCGGGAAGGGGCTTCCAGCTCTGGCGATCCTGGCTTGGATGGTCCCTAGGTCCCATTCTGGGATACAGTCTTCCCCAGACCCAGTCGCGAACCTTGAGGCGCGCACGCGCAGTCGACCCACCGGCTTAAAGACCGCTACCCCGGCTCTGCTGGCTGCGACTGCGCAGTCGGGTTCAGATCCCGGCCTTCCCATGAGCCTTTGGGGCGGGCTCCGAGGCAAACGACGGAAGCAGCCGCTCTTGGTTTCCGGCAACAGGACACCGGCTGTCGGGCGACCCGGAAGTGTTCCCATTTTGCGTCGTCGGGGCTCGGCGGCGGCCGGGCTCGGGGTGGACAGATCAGCATGGGGTCGTCAAAGAAGCACCGCGGGGAAAAGGAGGCGGCAGGAACTACAGCAGCGGCCAGCACCGGGGGCGCTACCGAACAGCCGCCTAGGCACCGGGAGCACAAAAAACACAAGCATCGGAGCAGCGGCGGCGGCAGCAGCGGCGGCGAACGACGGAAGCGAAGCCGAGAGCGTGGGAGCGAGCGCGGGAGCGGGCGGCGCGGGGCCGAAAATGAGGCCCGCAGCAGCACGCACGGGCGGGAGCGCAGCCAGACAGAGCCCTCCGAGCGGCGCGTGAAACGGGAGAAGCGGGATGATGGCTACGAGGCCGGTGAGGGGCCTGTGCAGGGGGCGGGGCGACCAGAGGTGCCCCGGGTATGTGGGCTCTGGGTATGGAGGCCGAGCGCATCAGGCCGAGGCATCCCCTGGCTTTTTCGTCAGCACTCTTTAAAGGGTCTTTCTGTGGCTATTTGGGACTGAAGGTTGTCTTTCTCTGTTAAACTGTCTTGAGGGTAGAGATTTTCTTTGTTTTCCTCAATTGGCATATCACGAGCCCTCCCTGAATGTGTTGAATGAATGAAGCGATGGCAGCATGGGCAGAGGCAAGAACAAACGTGTTGTCAAAGTTGTGTAGAGTTCATAGCAGAGACAGCAGTCTGTAAAAGAGACCCGGTTCCGAACACTAAGGGCCGTATAGGCCCTGTTAAGAAATTGAAACTTGTTTTGAGATGAAGCCATGAGTTTGAACTGACGAGTGAGTTGATCACATTCATATTTTGCAAAGATCACTGTGTTGAGAACTGGGAGAAGGG
Organism: Bos taurus; assembly: GCF_002263795.3. Classification (NCBI taxonomy): domain Eukaryota; kingdom Metazoa; phylum Chordata; class Mammalia; order Artiodactyla; family Bovidae; genus Bos; species Bos taurus. The sequence goes on from NC_037356.1 coordinate 44,061,733, forward strand.
CAGTAGAGACTGGAGGTGAGATGAAGGCTGATGGTGGCCTGCACGGACGCATTAGCCATGGGATGGAGAAACGTGGACAGATTGGAGAGGTGTTTTGGAGGAGGAGGTGATGGAGCTTAGCGTTTGGATGAGAGCTGGAAAGAGAAGAAGGAATTGAGGGTGCGCCTTGAATTTTGACTTGAGCAGTTAGTTGAGTGGCAGTGATCTCTACTGATGTTATCCTGGTGGTTCAGTGGTAAAGAATCTGCCTGCTCTGCAGAAGACAAAAGAGACACGGGTTCTATCCCTGGGTGGGGAAGATCCCCTGGAGGAGGGCATGGCATCTCACTCCAGTATTCTTACCTGGAGAATCCTGTAGACAGAGGAGCCTGGAGAGCTACAGTCCATAGGGTCTCAAAGATTTGGACACAACTGAATTGACTGAAGCACGCATGCCCATTCCTGTCGACTGAACTTCAGGAGTTTGGAAGAGAAACAGATTTTTGGAGGGAGACAACTGAATTCTGTTCTGGAGAGTGTTGAATTTGATGTGCATGGAGAAACCCAGGGCTTGGGCTGGATAGAGCAGTTTGGGAATCATGAGTGTTTAGGTGGCATATGAAGTCCACGGAGAGACTAGGAGTAGGAAGCCAGGGGTGGTAGCAGAACCTGATAAATGCCAGTGTTTTAGTAGAAGGCTGAGCAGGAGGCCACGAAAAAAGGAGGTAGGCTATCCCCCAAAGCAGGAAAATCATAGAATGTCGTGTCAGGGGATCTGTGGGAGTGCTCATCTGTGTCACACACTACTGGAGACCAGATGAAAACCAGAGCTGAAAAGAATCCTTGGGGTTTTGAAATAAGGAGGCTGGTGATCTTGGAGAGAGCCTGGAGTGGTTGGGGTTCAGAGTTGAAGTGGGATAAGAGGTAGAGGTAGGTTGTGAGGTGAACATGCTGGAACGATGAGCTGTGGTGGCGCCTGGTGGGGGCAGCTCCATCTGAGTCGGAATCTGACTTCTGCATGTGGTGTTCAGTGAAGTCACTTGCTCTTTGTGAGGTGAGTAGAGGATGTCCTAAATGCTCTTTTACCTCAGTGATCTCAGCAGCATCACAGAAGAGGCTCCAATAAAGTATATTTCTTCACTGCATGAATTACACAGAGGGCGTAGTTATGCTGCCAAGACGGTCCCTACCCTGTGAGGAGAAGCAGGTCCAGAAATGACTGTGGCCGTGTTGTGCAGAGGAGAGCAGTTCATGCTGATCAGTAACGGAGCAGGACTCCAGGGAGGAAGTGGGGTCTGATAGGATTTTGTTAACAGCCTGAGGCCAGAGAGGGCAGTGTAGGTTGAAAGCACAGGATACGCAAAAGTGGAGAGGTGGCAAAGTGAAGGACGTAGAAAGCTGGACCCTTTGGATCAGGAAAGGAAGGTGTGGGGAGAAGCAGCATTCTTAGAGCCTGGGACTCGGGTGGAAGGAGCTCCTGGCGGGGAGGAAGCAGGCCCAGGTGCTGACCTCATCTTGGCCCTGCACCTGGAGCCAGGGCTGCGGCTCCTGGGCCCAGTGCTCCGCTCCTGAGCCTTGCTGCTTCTTGTTCCAGCTGCCAGCTCCAAAGCTAGCTCAGGCGATGCCTCGTCACTCAGCATCGAGGAGACCAAGTAAGTCCTGTCTCCTTTTCACTTCTGTGTTTTCTTGTGGGACAAGCAGCTTCTGGGGTAGCTGTCTGGGGAGGCTTTCGCGTAGTACACGTTCTGATTGAAGTGGGAAGCGTCATGTAAATCATCCCAGCCAACCATCCGAGTTCCCAAAGTGGACTCTGAGGCCGAGGAGAGGCTGGCCTTGCCCCGGCTAGGGGGCAGGCCAGGCCTTCCGCCTGATTGGGAGGCCAGTGCTCTTCCCACTGCTGGGTCAGGGCATAGATTGAGACCCTTCGGACCACTCAGTCCCCTCCTGTTTTCTCCCCCTCTTTGTACAGAAATGCATTTGGTGCCCCCATTTCTTGGACAGCTCATAACACTTGTATCTCTTGTCCTCAGTAAACTCCGGGCAAAGTTGGGGCTGAAACCCTTGGAGGTCAATGCCGTCAAGAAGGGTGAGTGTGGGGCTGAGGGTGGTGGGAGGGAGGGCATTTGGGGTCAAGGAGCGAGGCTGTCTGGAGGGATTTTTGAAGAAAGTGGGGTTGGAGTGCAGGTCAGCACCACTCAGTGGTCCCGCGTGGGTGCTGGCTGCGGGCCTGGGGCTTCCTTGCTCCTGTGATGGGTCTGGGACTCGGCTGCTTCTTTAAGCTTGAGCAGTCAGTGTGGCAGCCTCAGTATGGCTGCGAGGTAGCGTTAAAGGGGCCAAGAGATGCGCACAGCGCTGCAAACTCATCTGCGCTGTGCATGTTGGTTTTTTTTTGTTTGTTTTAGTTTGTTTTTTTTAAAGTATGACCAGAGGGGCTTTGGAAGGCATGGAGGGTCCCATCTTTTTGTAGGGGTGATGTGGGAGTGTGGGGTTGCCTGGGAGTTAGGAGGCAGAGGATTCTTCCCCTGCTTCTGGCTTCTCTGGCCCCTGAGTGGGACGGGGCAGCGTGAGTGGCTCCCTCCTTTCCCCACCAGCCTTGGGCAGGCATAGCCTCACGCCTGGGCCTCCCTTCCAGAGGCGGGCACCAAGGAGGAGCCCGTGACCGCCGATGTCATCAACCCCATGGCCTTGCGACAGCGAGAGGAGCTACGAGAGAAGCTGGCGGCTGCCAAAGAAAAGCGCATCCTGAACCAAAAACTGGGGTGAGGGTCCCCGCCAGGTGGGCTCAGGCAGGGTCTGAGGAGGCACCCAGGACATCTGGAGTCTGGGTTGGGGGAGCAGGAGCTGGTTCCCCAGAGCATCTTTCTCCTCTGTCTTCAGGAAGATTAAGACCCTGGGGGAGGACGACCCCTGGCTGGATGACACCGCGGCCTGGATCGAGAGGAGCCGGCAGCTTCAAAAGGAGAAGGACTTGGCAGAGAAGAGGGTGAGGTGCTGGGGGTCACTCTGCCTCTGGTGGCCTGATGGCTAGGGGGCCGCAGATGGGCTGTGGGGCCGTGAGGCGGGGCCTCAGAGCAGTGGGAGGCCTGTGCTCAGTGGCGCCTGCATTGGGTTCCCAGAGGCTTGCTTGTTTAGGTCTGTGCTTTTTGCATCCCCACTTAGTAAGGCCCCAAGTCCTCCGGTGATCCAGAACAGCCTGAGGTCATGGGTCACCGCCCCATCCCTATCCCGTAGGCCAAGCTGCTGGAGGAGATGGACCAGGAGTTTGGTGTCAGCACCCTGGTGGAGGAGGAGTTCGAGCAGAGACGGCAGGTGGGGCTGCGGTAGCTGCGGGGAGGGGCCGGGGAGGCTGCTGTCCCAGGTGCTGGGATCCCTGGGCGGGGTCCAGACTGGGCTGCACTTTCTGCTCCGCCTCTAGGACCTGTACAGCGCCCGGGACCTGCAGGGCCTCACTGTGGAGCATGCCATCGACTCCTTCCGCGAGGGGGAGACGGTGATCCTCACCCTCAAGGACAAAGGTGGGTTGCACTGGGGCACTCTGGCTGGGGGCCCAGGCCCTGCTGGGTGGAGGGCGCGTGACCCGCCCCGCCTTTTCCACTGTGTCTGCAGGAGTGCTGCAGGAGGAGGAGGATGTGCTGGTCAACGTGAACCTGCTGGACAAGGAGCGGGCGGAGAAAAACGTGGAGCTGCGCAAGAAGAAGCCCGACTACCTGCCGTACGTGGAGGACGAGAGCGTGGACGACTTGGCCCAGGCAGGCGGGCAGCGTGGGCACCGGGCAGGGGGTGTTGGCGGCGGGTGGCTGGTTTGGGAGGAGATGGTGGCTCTGTGGTTTTTCAGGAGCCAGACTGCATTCCAACCTGTCCCTCTTGCCTTGCAGCACAAACCTCGCTCTATCCTGTCCAAGTACGACGAGGAACTCGAAGGCGAGCGGCCGCAGTCCTTCCGACTGGAGCAGGGCGGCGTGGCTGATGGCCTCCGGGAGCGGGAGCTAGAGGAGATCCGTGCCAAGCTGCGGCTGCAGGCCCAGTCCCTGAGCACGGTCGGACCACGACTTGCCTCCGAGTACCTCACGCCAGAGGAGATGGTGAGTCCTGAGGTCTCCGCCCAGACCTGCCCCTTCCTCTCCTCAGGGGCCACAGGCTGCCAGAAGGCACTAGAAGGGGGATCGGTTAATCGCGTGGTACGTGGTCCCTGTGGATGAGCAGTAACCGGCAGCCCCGTCGGGGTGCTGCGGGGAGGCAGTCAGTGCAGACAGAACAAGGACTGTGAGCCAGGTGCCCCTGAGCTGGTGTGCAGGTTCTGCCGCATCGCCAGCCTGTGCCTGGGGTGTCATTTAGCTGTGAGCCTGAGGCTCCTCTGAAATGGGGGTGGCAGGAGCCACCTCACGGGGACTGTTCCAAGGGTTGGTGGTGGTCTGGTAAGCGGTTGTTCTGTAGGGTGTCACCTTCGGGGTGCTGTGTGGACATGCAGGTAGACCTCAGGCTCAGTAGGTTGCTTGCCTGTGTGGTTGAGAGCAAGACTCTGGAACCAGACTCCGGGATTTCACTGTCCTGGCTCTCCTGCTTAGGAGCTGGTGACTTTGCACAAGGTACTTGATCTCTTGCTGCCTTAGTTGTCCTCATCTCACAGATGGGATGATGGTTACTCTCGTCTCACTCGTGTGTGAACTGCTGCGTAGCAGCAAGCAGCGTGCACTCCCATGGGCTTGTGCTGCTGCCTCGCTTCGCCCTCACGTCTCTCCCACCTTCTTCTCCTTTCAGGTGACCTTTAAAAAGACCAAGCGGAGGGTGAAGAAGATCCGCAAGAAGGAGAAGGAGGTGATCATGCGGGCCGATGACCTGCTGCCACTTGGGGACCAGACTCAGGATGGGGACTTCGGTTCCAGGTGGGCTGGGAGACGGCTGGGTGTGGGAGCTGGGCCGGCCCTAGAGCCAGCCTCACAGAGAAGCCTCTGCCCACAGACTGCGGGGCCGGGGGCGGCGCCGGGTGCCTGAGGCGGACGAGGAGCCCCAGGAGGAGGGGGAGAAGGAGCCCATGCCTCAGCCGCCACCGTCAGATGACACCCGCGTGGAGAACATGGACATCAGCGATGAGGGTGAGGGCCCGGCCTGTGGGGTGGGGGACCCGAAGGGCCTGGGCAGGAGCCGGCGGTGGTCTGAGCGGGCGTCTCCTGTGTCTCCCCCAGAGGAGGGCGCCGTGCTGCAGTCTGGGTCCCCAGAGGTGCTGGAGGAGGACGAGGCAGAGCTGGAGCTGCAGAAGCAGCTGGAGAAGGGGCGCCGCCTGCGGCAGCTGCAGCAACTCCGGGACAGCGGCGAGAAGGTGAGGGGGCTCCAGGGGTCGGGCGCGGGCGGGCGCTGGGGCCGGTGTGACAGGTGTGCCTGTGGTCGCTTGTCCTCAGGGGCACGCAGTCCCACGCCGTCATAGGCGGTCCCCGTATTCTGGTTTGCACCCCCTTTTTGTTCCACGTCGTGTGACTGGTGGGTTTCTGGGTTTCTGCCATGTTTTCACTGTGGGGTGCTTTAGCGGTTTGTTGTTTCCATTTTCTTTCCTTCTGGGGTGTGTGTTGTTGCCTCGCTGAGAGTGAGGCGTCATCCTAGGGCTGGGAGGTCACTGGGGGAAAGGACAGCCAAGGGCTCCTCTGAGTTTCATGGGGCAGAAGTGGCAGTGAACCTGTGAACACGAGCAAGCTGAGTGGTCTCTGCTGTGATGGCTGTGCAGACAACACGGGAGCGACCGGAGGTTGGTCTCTTAGGTCCGGTGTTCGGGAAGGCCTTTCAGGGGGTGCCTTTTGAGCTGAGACTGAAATGACATAGTGGAGTCTGCCTTGCCCAGACTCAGAGTGCCAGGCACTCAGGCCATGGGGACAGCAGATGTCCTTTGGCGAGATGACTTAGAATGTGTGAGGACCAGGTGGGCTGGAGCGGAGGAAGGGAATGATGGTGTGAGCTGAGGTGGAGAGTTGAGTGGGGCCTTGAGGCCGTGGTCATTGCTGGCCCTCTCGGAGCACTGATGCGTGCCAGGCACCGCTTAATGCTTTGTGTGTGGATTCACTTAATCCTCGCAGCAGCACTAGGAAGAAGGCTCTGTTACCTCCTTTTTATAGATGAGAAAACTGAGGTACAGAGGTGGTAGGCAGGTTGCCCAAGATCACGTGACTGGGAGGTGGCCGAGCACAGCCTGGCTCCAGAGCCCACACTTTAACCCTGCACCTCCCAGCAGGAGAGACTGTGGGGCCGGAGACAGGCTGCAGCAGCAAACCCAGGGTGCCCACCGTGTGGGTAGAGCAGCAGGGAGCCACCGGACTGAGGCCTTCCTGAAGCCAGGGAAGGGTTTCAAAGAGAGGGAGGGAGCATCTTCAAACAGTATTGAGGGGCAGATCAGATTTGGCCCTGGTGGAGACAACGCCACTGTGGAGACAGTAGCTTCGAGAGGATTGAGAAGAGCTGGGACTGGAGGAGGAGGGGCATTGGGACGATTCCTTAGCCCAGGAGTGGGCGCGCTTTGTTCACGGGCCAGGAAGAAAATATCTGAGGCTCGGGGCTCTGCCTCCAGCTTGGGTAGCCGGGGGCGGAGCCGAGCGCCATTGCCACTTAATGTACTAGGGTGGGGTGGGGGGGTACAGTTTGCCCACCCCTGCTCTAAGGAGAATGAGGAAATGGGTCAGTAGCTGAAGAGGGCATGAGGTGAGGGAAGTTTTGCCTTTTTTGTAGTTAATGAGGTATAGCGTTTATATTTAAAAGTTATGTTCCAGAGTCAAGAGCTTATGGCTGAAAGGATCATGCCAGTTATGTGACCCAGTGGGATTCATCAAGGTTGGATTTTCTACTGGCTGGGCCATTTTCTGAAATGGGGTAGACTAGGGTAGGAATGAGTGTGGGCAAGAAAGTGAGTGTTTGCTTTCGGTTGAGTTTGGTTTGAGATGTCTCCTCATTGGAGGTGATTGTTATTGAATAGACAGTTGGATGTATGACCTTGAACTTCATATGTATACTTGGGAGAGACTGAGATGGAAGCATGGAAGTCAGTGTGTAGATGGGGTTTATACCAGAGGACTGGATGGGATCACCGGGAGTGATGTAGATAAGGAAGAGAAGGTAAGGCGAGGACGGAGAGGAGAGCTGCTGTCCTGGAAACCACGTGAAGACCCAGCTGGAGGGAAGGTGTGAGCAGTGGTGACGCAGACTCGGGAGGGTTCTGATATCCGGAGGAGGGGAACTGACCGTGGGGTCAGCCAGCACGGAGGTCACTGATGCTCCCGTCCAAGGTGGGCTCGGTGGGGCGGTAGGAAACGGGGGCCAGATCATGCAGGTGTTAGCAAGGTTGCTGGACAGGAGATTAGTAGGTGAGAGTTGACTCTGTTCTGTACCCCAGCAAGAGATGGAGAATGTAATTTTAAGGAAGGAAAGCTAATTATATACATATTAGGTATTCAATGAGTGAACTTTCTATAACAAAAGAAGGAAATGTTAAAGGTTTAGAGACACTGTGAGTTACAAACTGTGCTCCTGAGGTACTATTGATTTAAAAGATATCTTGTGTATTATTTACCATGCTCAGCTGGTAAAAACAATTTAGAGTATGTCAGTCTACATAAGGGATACGCTTATTCTGTATGAATAACAAGATTTATTGACTGTAAATTCAGTGCCCATTCACGAAAGCAGTATAGATAATGAAGTAACACGGACGAACAATAGAAGGCATTATGGATAATGAATAATGAGCTTAGCAACAAAGTTAAAAGGAATGAAGACACGCAAGATCTCTAGGAGGAAAACTGTAGTCCGTTTTTGAAAGGGATTAAGCAGGACATGTTGTTTCAGTTACCCAGGGCTGCCATAACGAAATACCGCAGACCGGGTGGCTGAAACAGCAGCAGTGTATTCCGGCACTTCTGGAAGCTTCAAGTCCAAGGTCAGGATGTTGGCAGGTTTGCTGCCTTTCGAGGCCTCTGTCCTTGGCCTATAGGTGGCCGTCTTTTCACGGTGTCCTCACATGGCCTTGGGGTGTAATTCCCTGGTGCGTCTGTCCTTCTTACAAGGACACCAGCTTATTAGATTCGGGCCTACTCTTAGGGCCTCATTTGACCTTTATTATCTCTTTAAAAAAGGCCCTGTCTCCAGGTACAGCCACACTGGAGGCAAGGGCTTCAATGTACAGATGTTTTGGGGGGGGACACAGCATGTCCATAACAACCATATTAATGGATGAAAGTAATGTAAAGATGTCTGTATCCTCGCAGTTCCAGTAGAAATCCCAGTAGGTTTTTGTAGAACCTGGCAAGGTGATTCTAAAATTTACACAGAAGATCAAAGGGCCCCAAATAGCCAAGACCCTCAGACTAATCAGGTGGTGGGATTTGCTGTAATAGATTCCTAGTCTTTTGGTTGTTCAGCCGCTAAGTCAAGTCCGATTCTTTGGCGACCATGTGGACCATAGCCCACCAGGCTCCTCTGCCCATGGACTTTCCCAGGCAAGGATATGGAAGTGGGGTGCCATTTCCTTCTCTAGGGGTTCTTCCCAACCTAGAGATCGAACCCTCACTTGCTACTTGAGAGGCAGATTTTTTATCACCGAGCCACTGGGAAGCCACTTTCAAGTCTTTAGACAGTTGTAATTGAGGCCCTGTGATATTGGGGGCATTAAATGTGGCCCCCACACCCCAGAAACAGACTCCTGCCATAGGACACGACGTGGCCCAGTGTAAAAGGAACTCAGCTCGATAAGCGGTATCAGGACAATCAGTTATCTATTTGAAAAAATGTGAAATGCGGTTTGTACCTCACACCTTGTGCAGAAATTCACTTAAAAGGTTAAGAACTTCAAAACGTAATATTTGAGAAAAGCGTGAAGAATTTTGTTTATGACTATGGTAGAGGTTCTTTTTAACTGTGTTAAAATACCCGTAGGATTTATCATCTTACCCATTTTTAGGTATATGGTTCTGTGGTGTCAAATATATTCACCTTGTGTGCAGCATTTAACTACTTAGAAATTAAAAACTTGATTTTCATTTAAAAAGTTAGTTTTATTTTAAAGACACCATGAAGGGAACTTCTTGGTGGTCCAGTGGTTAGGACACCCCACTTTCATTGCACAGGGTTCTGGTTTGATCCCTGGCCAGGGAACTAAGATCCCACCTGCCTTGTGGCACAGCAAAAAAAAAAAAGAAAAAGATGTCGTGAAGAATGTAAAAAGATAGGCCAAATGGAGAAGATACTTGTCCACATGCAGAAGGGCAGTTCACAGAGGTGCAAGGGTGCTTGACCCCTGAACCACAAGGTGAGGCCCAGCCTGGGTAGCAGTGGAGGAAGGGCGAGCTGACACGATAGATCAGGTCCCACCCGCCTCACTTGGCAGAAGTGTCAGGCTTGATAATGTCAGGTGTCCATGAGGACGTGGGGCAGCCAGAGTTCTTGTCCACACTTAGCAGGGGCCTGTAAAGGAGTCTCATCAGTGGGGGGACACTGATGAGCCTTGCAGAGTGAGGTCGCGTGTCTCAGCGGACCGCACCCCGTGTGAATGCTCATGTCGGGTTCTTGGTCCGGGGAGAGGCTGTCTTTGGTGCACTGGAGAACTCCACCGCGGTACAGTCACAGCTCGGGACGGGATTCTGTGGGGAAGAGCTGTTCAACTGGAGCCGCTTACATCAAGACTGACCTTAAAACAGATGCGTATACTTGAAAACATAGGATTAGACAGTGTGCTTCCGATTACGTAATGTTTGAAAATCGCATAACAGAACAACAGACTGTTCATGGGTGGGTCTTTACGTGCTAAACTGTGAAGGAAAGGCCGTGAATCGTGACCACAGCTATGTGAGGAGGAGGCCTCTGGGGCCTGAAAGGGTGTTCATAATGCTGTTCAGCCAGGTCATGGGGACATGCTGTTTGTTTGGTGGCGGTGATTTTTAAAGGCATACGCGTGTGTTACAAGTAACCTTTTTATGTGTAGGATGACGTTTATTTAAAAATGTGATGTCATGTAAGGAAAGGAGTGCAGAGGTGGACACGGAGACTGGAAACTTCTCTGACGAGTTTGCTGTCAGGGGCAGAGCAGGAAGGCTGTGGTGTTGCAAGAGGATTCTTCGAAGAGCAGAGAGGGTCTTCCCTGATGGTCCAGTGGCTAACACTCCATGCTTTCCCTCAGGGGGTGCTGGTTCGATACCTGGTCTGAGAACTAAGATCCCATATGCCCAGCAGCCAAAAATAAAAGAGGGAAAAGGGGGGAAGATCCTAGACAGTCCCTGTGTGCTGGTGGGAGTTACACAGGACGGGCATGGTGTCGGGAGCAGAGTTCTGGCGGCCCTCGGAGCCCTGCCAGGTGGGGTGGCCTGTGGTGGGCGCAAGGTCAGGCATTGGCTGTGAGAAGTGGGGCGGCAGGGTGGGTGGCTGGTGGTTCAGCTCTGGAAGCAGGGGGCAGATCCATGGAGCATCCAGCCTGTGCAGGGCCGGGGTTCCAGGGGGAGGGATGTTTACTTGAGTCCTGAGCCAGGTCTGTTCGGGGAGGAGTGGGTGGAGGAGCGGTGGGAGAAGGAAGGCGCGGGGTGCGAGAGTGAGTGGAGGAGGAGGAGCAACAGAGGCTTGGTCACAAGGGGCCGTGCCAGATTCTGTATATTAATTCAGAGGGCAGTGGGGAGCCATCGCCGACTTCGGAGCGATGGAGCGAGATCGTGCAGAGCAGACCAGGGGTCAGGGAAGAGGAAAGCGCAGTCTGGTCCGCTGTGGGCAGTGGGAATGGCATGCTGTTCTGCCGCCAGGGAGGGTGGCAGGGGTGGTTCCTGGGTCTCCATGGCAACCCCCTAGAAACTTCTGGGTTTGCCCACAGCTGCTCCCTCCCCCAGGTGGTGGAGATCGTCAAGAGGCTGGAGTCTCGGCAGCGGGGCTGGGAGGAGGAGGACCCAGAGCGGAAGGGGGCCATCGTGTTCAATGCCACGTCTGAGTTCTGCCGCACTCTAGGGGAGATCCCCACCTACGGGCTGGCCGGCAACCGGGAGGACCAGGAAGAGCTCATGGTGGGTCCTCGGGCAGCCCACCCCCCGCACACTCCCCGGGCCTGCTCTGCTCTTGGGCACTGGGCATGGCGGCCCTGCCAGTCCTCAGGGACAAGCCTCAGTGCTCAAGGGGGACGGGCTCGCCGGGGCCTGGACTGAGCCTGGTCATCCCTCCTTCAGGACTTTGAACGGGATGAGGAGCGCTCAGCCAACGGCGGCTCCGAGTCTGACGGGGAGGAGAACATGGGCTGGAGCACCGTCAACCTGGACGAGGAGAAGCAGCAGCAAGACGTGAGGAGGGCGAGGAGCCGGGGTGGGGGCCGGGGGGCGCTGCCAGGTGCAGGGGCCTGGAGGGGTGGGCGCTGGGCTGGGGGCTCAGCTCTGCCCTCCCCGCCATGGGGCTGCCATGTCTCAGAGCCCTGGGCTCCTCCTGCGTAAATGGGGTATATGGACCTCGTTGGGTGTTGTGGATTAAATGAGGCATCTCGTCGCGCAGGGCCTGGTGCACAGCAAGGACCACGGTCCTGGGAGGGGTGACTGTCGGGCAGGAGGGTAGCCCACTTAGCACCCCCATCATTGTGTGCTCCGCCCCCCCAGTTCTCTGCCTCCTCCACCACCATCCTGGATGAGGAGCCCATCGTGAATAGAGGGCTGGCGGCCGCCCTGCTCCTGTGTCAGAACAAAGGTAAGGGGCTCGGGCTGCCCCGCAGTGGCCTGGGAGCCGCGGCGGAAGGCGGGCTGGGCAGCTGCTGCCCTCCGGCCCCCTGCCCCCTTCCTCCCCCCGCCCCGGGCCCAGCAGTCGCAGTGGCTGCTGGCCTTTGCCGCCTCCCCCATCCTTAGTGCCTGCGCCCATATGTGCCCCACCAGGCACCACTGCCCCGGAGGCTCGGCCTCTCCTCTGCGGGGAGTGGGTGGAGTGGCCGCAGTCCAGGCGGTGGCACAGAGACCTTGACGTTAGGATCGCAGCCCTGCTGTGTACTGAGCCAGTGGCCCTGGACAGGCGCCTGACTTCTGGGTCTCCGTTTCCTTTGTCTGCACGAGGGGACTGATGTCTCTCCCTTCCCATAGCACAGCTTGGAGGGTCCCCCAGGGGCCACCTTGCTGTTGGGGGCGCTGGGCAGCCTGGCTCTCACAGATTCCACCCCCCAGGGCTGCTGGAGACAACAGTGCAGAAGGTGGCCCGGGTGAAGGCGCCCAACAAGTCCCTGCCGTCGGCCGTGTACTGCATCGAGGACAAGATGTGAGTGCGGGCCCACCGGGGCCACGCCGCCGGGAGCCTGGGTCGGGGGGGCAGCGCTGAGGCCCCGTGTGTCTCCCACAGGGCCATCGATGACAAGTACAGCCGGCGGGAGGAGTACCGCGGCTTCACCCAGGACTTCAAGGAGAAGGACGGCTATAAACCCGACGTGAAGATCGAGTACGTGGACGAGACGGGCCGGAAGCTCACACCCAAGGAGGTGAGCGGGGCCGCGCCCTGGAGTCTGGGCCAGGGGACTGTGGTGTCCATTGCTTGGGGGCACAGCGGTCCCCCCTTGCAGGCCTGGCAGGAGGGCGTCTTTGCTTGCCTGCCCCCTCCCCAGCAGCCCCCCGAGCTCTCAGCTGGTGGCAGCTGTTCGCCTTTCTCTGCCCACATTCTTGGGGTTTGCTGCCCCCTTGCACATCCTTCCCTCTCTTCGGGGGCTCCCAGAGGGTGCCAGGCCCGGGGCCATCTTCCAGCCCCTTCCCAGCTGCACCACCCCCACCTCGGCTCAGCTGGGACTGGGGAGCCACCACCCTTCCCTGCCCCGCGGGCTCCGGTGGCTCTAACGGTGTTTTGCCCGGGTCGCAGGCTTTCCGGCAGCTGTCCCACCGCTTCCATGGAAAGGGCTCCGGCAAAATGAAGACGGAGCGGCGGATGAAGAAGCTGGACGAGGAGGCGGTGGGTGCCCACGGGGAGGTGGCCGTGGCCTCTGAGGGTGTGGGGTCGGGGGGACTGAGGCACAGTCAGACTGCTGTGCTGACTGGCCCCAACCCACAGCTCCTGAAGAAGATGAGCTCCAGCGACACGCCCCTGGGCACCGTGGCTCTGCTCCAGGAGAAGCAGAAGGCCCAGAAGACCCCGTACATCGTGCTCAGCGGCAGCGGCAAGAGCATGAACGCGTGAGTGGGGCGGCGTGGTGCCCGTGTGCGGTGGGGGGCAGGTCACAGCTGCTCTGCAGCCTCACTCTCCTCTTCTCTCTGCAGGAACACCATCACCAAGTGAAGGCTGTCTCCCTTCTGATCCCTCCCCCAACTTTAATATTAAATAAAGCTCCCTCCTTATTTTTCCCCCCTGGTCCTGGTGCAGGTTCCAGGGTCAAACCTGGGAAGAGGACAGGCGGCGCCAGACGGAGCATGGCGACACTGCCCTCCGGCTCCGTCGTCATCTGTGTGACCTCAGGCGGCCACTGAACCTCTCTGGGCTTTAGTTCTGCCATTTGTTTGACCAAAACATCTTTGCTTCATAGGAAGTCTTGCGATGATTAAGTGAACTCATTTCATTCACTCACCTGGAATGTGGAGGTGAGCAAGGCCCCTCAGAGGTGGCTTAGGGTCTGGCTTCTGCCAGGTGAGACCTGGTCGTAGGTGACACAGATGACAGAGACACAGGGAGGGAACTGGCCCGGCTCCTCTAAGGCAGCTCCAGCCCACGCTGGGCCTCAGCCAGCCAGAGAAGCCAGCTGGTGCGCTTTCTCACCCTCGCCTCCCCCAGCCGCTCCTGGCATGGTCGTACCAGTCCTGGCCCATTTAACAGGCTGTTAAATGTCACACCTTATCCTCTGCAAGGCTGGCTTCTGGGTAAGAGTTGGGAGGTGTTTTAGAGGCTCAGTCACCGTGGCCTCTCCCAGTCCCATTGCTACAAGAATCGCTCTGCTCACAGCCAGGACGGGCGCGGCAGGGTCTGGGGGCATCGCAGGCTCCTGTTGTCTACGTGGAGAGAGAGAGGCCCGGTTTCTCAGAGCACCCGCCTCCTGGGAGCCTTGTCCCCTGAGCAGGGCAGGTGAGGTTCCTCGGTGTGAACTCCGTGAGGGACAGTAAGAGCCTGAACCGAGGGAAAGGTGATGACTGGCTCTGGTGGGAGTCAGACGAAACCAGCATCCCACTGCCCCCACCTCCACCCGCGTGCGTGGCAGATGGTTCACAGATTTTTTTTTTTTTTTAATGAAAAAAAAAAGTGGATTAAAATAACCTTAGAAAATGTAAGAAAAGAACAGAAAAATGTAAACAAGGGATGAAATACAGTTGCCTTAACGCATTGCTTTTGATGACAGTTACTTCGTGGCAGCCCCGCCCAGCACTGTCGTGTCCTGCTTTAGCTTGTCTCATTTTGGGGTCTGATTCTGATTCAGTTTTCACTTGGGCTTCTTCCTCATGTTCCTCAGGGAGGGTCCCTGTGGGATACCTAGGCTGGGTCTAGGATCTGGGGGATCTCCGTCTATTTCTCCCAGAAGCCTATGCGGCATGTCCGGTGTTGGGGATGATGGTCCATTGTCCCTGGCAGCAGAGCACCAGCTCTGGCCGAGCTCTTGTCGAAGCTCACACCTTACCCGCTGCAGCCTGTTAGGAAACTGTTGCCGTCATCAGAGCCAGAAACATCCAAGGCTGTGTCCAGAGCAGTGGTGGACCCGGGTCAAACTGAGCAGCCGTGTCCCAGGGTGTCTCCTGACTCTGACCTGTGACTGAGGGGACAGTAAATGGCGACCCAGGGCCTAGGAGGGGCTCCGAGGGGCCACCTCCAGGAAACCTGCCTGGCTGGCAGTCTGTTGCGTCTCCCCTCCTGTGGCCTCTGGTCCCAGCCCTGTGCTCGCTCTTCTGTGCCCTGGGTCATGCTACCCCTACCTAGGCTGTGCTTGCCCACCTGATGGCGGAGAGGCAGCAGGGAGTCAGTTCAACTCCAGGGCTGGATGGGGCAGCACGGAATCTTGTGAGGCCTGAGCTCCCAGGGCAGGCAGAGCCCAGGGAGAAGGTGGGGACTGAGAAGTGATGCCAGCCATGCGTGAGCCCAGCCCTCCAGGGCACCCAGGAAGGATACTGACAGCTGCCCTCAAACAACCATCAGACTGCAGCTGCTCCCTCCAGTGAGTACTGGAGTGCTTAGGATGTGGAAAGCTGCAGGATGCTGGCCCCAGAGAGCTGAGGTGCATACAAAAGGAATGATTTCAGTGAGCCCAGACTCTTGCATCTTCTCATACATACAGAGAAAAGCACTAAATTCCTTGAGATACATAGTTTTAATTCACAAAAATTCTTTTGATGTTCAGACTGCCTGCCCCTTGTTGCAGACTTCTATAAAACCTGACTCCTCCACCCCACTTCCTTGGAGCAATTCTCAGGGTTACTTGAGATGCTGTCTCCCAGGCTTGAAGTCCTAAAAATTCTCAATAAAACATCTCAGTTATTAGATTGTGACTATTATGTAAATTGCCAGGACCCACCAGTACTACTAAGCCCCTTGGGAACTGGGGGCAGTGATGCCTCCACTCAGGTTGAGGCCTGAGGAGAGCCAGCTGGGCCACTGTCTGTCCTCTGGCAAATTACCACTGACTGCGTTTTATGTCAGACTTCCAGGGCTGGTGTAGAGTTGAAAACGTTCACCCTCTCTCATTACTCCAGCAAATGTTTACTGAGCATCAGAGGTGCTGGGGCTGAGGAGGAGCAGGGCCGGACCGGCTGCTTGGGCCCTGAGGGTCTGATGGGTGAGCAGCCATGGAGCAAGAACACTGGCGGGCGAGAAGGGGACGGGAGGGAGTCCACGCTCTCAGTGTGACACGTGCCTTCAAAAGGGCTTGGGGAGCCAGCTTTAATTTCCAGAGGCCTGGACCGCCGCCTCTGCACCCCCAGCACATGTGCCATCCTTGCTAAGGCACCAAGGCCTGCCCAGGACCCCTTCACTTGCTGCAGCTTCATTCCCTCGCAGCCCCAGGAAGCCCACCCTTCTAGGCCTGGTGATGGGAACCTCAGCCCAAGAGCCAGTGTCAGCTGTGGCCTGTAGGTGAAGCCAGGGCAGGACGGCCCCCCCACCCCAAGGTGTCCTCCCTCGGCTGTGCCCACCCCTCGCCCAGGTCCACTGAAGCCCGTCGAGCTGCAGTGGCCCGTCCTGCCCTATGGCTCCTGCCAGCTCGTCCAGTTCTGTTTTCCCACAGGACGGGGAAGCCGTCCCCGACTGCCCTCAGGGTCCCTGCCTTCCCCCCACCGCCCACCGCCAGCTGCCTGGTGAAGAAGCTGCCCCAGCTCATATCCTGGGGCCCAGGCCAGGCCCCCTCCTGAGATGTGTCCTCTGACCCCTGAGAGTCAGTCTGTCAGAGTTCCTCAAGAGAAATAACCTTCAGGGTGTACACATACATCTGAGGAGGTTTATTGCAGGAATTGGCTCCCGTGACCATGCTGCTAAGTCGCTTCAGTCGTGTCCAACTCTGTGCGACCCCAGAGATGGCAGCCCACCAGGCTCCCTCGTCCCTGGGATTCTCCAGGCAAGAACACTGGAGTGGGTTGCCATTTCCTTCTCCAATGCATGAAAGTGAAAAGTGAAAGTGAAGTCGCTCAGTCGTGTCAGACTCTTCGCAACCCCATGGACTGTAGCCTACCAGGCTCCTCCATCCATGGGGTTTTCCAGGCAAGAGTACTGGAGTGGGGTGCCATCGCCTTCTCCACCTGTGACCATGAGACGTTCCCATGTCTGCCATCTGTGAGCTGGACACCCAGGAAGGCTGTGAGTTCAGTCTGAGTTTGAAGGCATGAGGAGTGTGGACACCTGACGGCCCAGTGGGCGTCCCATCTGAGGCTGAGGGAGCCTGCCCTCCCCTACCTCGCTCCTCTTGGGGCTCTTGGTGGAGTGGGTGAGCCCACCTATACTGGTGAGGGGGACCTTCTGTATTCAATCTGCTGCTCCAAATGCTGACTTCCAAAAACACCCTCCCAGACACACCAGAAATAACGTTTTACCAACTATCTGGCAACCCCTGAGCCCAGTTGACACACAAGATTAACCATCACAGTGAATCACCTAAATTGGTCTAGAAAATTTCTCTTCAGCTTAAACAGAGTAGTTCCCCTTCTATGCAAGTAACACTTCCTTTTTAAATTTTTAATTTATTTTTGGCAGCACTGGGTCTTTGTGGCTGCCCTTGGGAGTCCTTGTGGCATGCAGACTTAGGTGCCCTGGGGCACATGGGATCTCAGTACCCTGACCAGGGATCCATCGAACCAGAGTTCCCTGCATTGGAAGTGTGGAGTCTTAGCCACTAGACTGGCAGGGAAGTCACTGGTCATATATGTTTTTTATTCTCCAGGACATTATCTTGACTTTTTTAAGAACCACCCCCTAATCAGACATCTTCATCAAGAATGAACTTCTCTGTTCCTTGGCAGCTCCCATGAAACAATTTTCATTGTTTCTGAAGTTCATCTTCTAGAAGTTCTGTCTAGATGAGCTCCCATATTCTGCTGGTCCAAATGTCTTCATCTTGGTATGGGCTGGAGACGGCTGTGCTCGCTCACAGGGCTGCGGTGAGAGTCCAAGTCGCTCCCCCAGGGCCACTTCCGGAGTCGGAGTCAGCTTCACTGGGGGTCTCCACTCCTATGATCCCAGTGTTTCCCTCAATACCTGTTTTCCCTTCTGACCACCAGATCCTGTCAACTCAGGCGACTCATCAAGGCCCCCTAGCCTGGTGCTCCAGGCCCCGTACCTGCCACACCTAACACGATCCGGTCTAGTGCAGACACAACACGATACCTGCCCTTCTGCAGACCTGCACCCCTTCCCTCGTCTACACCTGCTCGGGAGACACTAAGCGAAGCAAACTTGCTGTGTCATCATGTGCTCCCCAGGAGGGGAGGAGACAAGAGGAGACAGAGCATATCTGACCTGTCAGGCTTGGACAGAAAGGAAAACCAAAGGAGGGGAGGGCCTCCCCACAGAGGCCCCCTCCCCAAAGCTCTGTGGCCATGGACGGTAAACAGCCTGGTCAGACAGATCACCCCCTACTCTCCAAGTGCTCTCGAGCACGTGCTCCAGTCTGTGTGCTGGAGGGTTGATGGACTAATGCCTTGTAAGCGAAGTCCGCTCTGGGTGGTGGAGCTTACCAGCGGCCGGCCAGTCACAGCCGCTCTCGGACCCCTTGCACCCTGTTGGCCGCCCTCGTGTCACTGGATCGCATCGTCCGAGTGACCCTTCGGGCTGCGGCACCCAGGACCAGGGCTGACCTGCTGGCTGGACATGCTTATCGTGCCCCTTGTTGGCAGCTCCCATGAATGTTGACTGAATATGGGGCCAGGAACTGATGACACCTCTCACTGTGGCCCAGCTCATGCGGTTTGAATTCCAAGGAAAAGAAAAGTACTCTTCTCCTACAACAGTTAATGCAAATGGTGTGGTAGCACTCTCTCCATGCTGAACCGCCTGGACTGGCTAGTAACGAGGGTTTCTGGTGCTCGTCGCTGTGAACGAGCACAGGTTACATAATGAAGTGGGTATCTTAGCATCATCAGATGCTGTCCTAACAATAACTAAAGAAATTGCCACCACTCAGGAGACAGCCTTGATCATTGCTAACGGTTTATTCCTGTGTCACCAGGCGAGGTACGCCGTGTGCCTTGACACATTCCACACGGATTCTGGAGTCCCCGAGTACATCATCCATGAATCACATGTGAGCACGAGCCACTGCCGGCGTCCCGCCCTCCCTCGTGTCGACGCTCTTAGTGGTTCCTGCTGAGAAGCTGCCTCACGTGCTCCTCAGACTCGGGAAGCAGAGACGGTTGGGCCTTGATTGAAGACAAAATCCAGGGTCCCTCAACCCCAGGAATTTCCTAGGGGGAGATGTGGGCAATTACTAAGGACAAATTGCTGGCCTTTTCTTCCAACTACAAAGAGGCCCTGTACCAATGTGGCTTCTTTGCACACTGAAGGCTCTCCCACATTGAGAGCCTTTGTACTGGGTTATTGGAGAAGAGACCAGTGTGCCAGGTGGAGTGGGGGCGGGGGGGGGGCACCCTGACACTCAGCCCCATCTCCCTCAGACCCCAAGGAATTGTCTCAGCCTTGGAAACTGGATTCCTCCAGCACTCAGTGGCCCCAGGCTTTTGCATTCACAGATTTCCTCCTGCTGCTCAGCACACTGTAAAATCCCACACGTATCCCCTCAGCACAGAACAGGCCCCTGCATGCTGGCCAGAGCTCAGTGGCCATGAAGCCCAGTCTGCTCACATGGGTAGATCAGAAGCTAACACTCCAGGAGCAGCACTGTGCCAAGAGCCCGAGGGTTGGTGGGAAAGGCTGCCTTGCTCCCAGATGGCTATTGCTCAAGCGCCTTAGACACTGGATCCAGAGTTCTCTATAAAGGAAAGTTCCAGCACCATCCACTGTGGTTTAACCTGCTAGAGAACTCAACCTGAGCTGAAATAAAGAACACAACAGACAGAATACACAACGGAAGGGATACAGCTTAGGAATCAGTCAGTTATAAGACCAGACTAAGAAAATCGTCAAAGAAGACTGAAAAAATGTAAAAGAAAACCTAAGAGAATGGGAGACAGTAAAGGGACTAACATCTGAATAAGAGCAATTCTAGAGAGACATAAACGTGGCAGGAGGAAATATTTGAAGAAATAATGGACACAAATTTCCTGGAATAATACAAACATGAAGCACACTGCACCAGAAGAGCTGAGTGCCAGAAAGAGAAAAAAGGAACAACGCACACCTGTATATATGTATGTCACATATATATCACATAGGACTTTACGAACATCAGAGATAAAGCTTACAGAGAGCCAGTGTATCACATGCAAAGGCGAGAGTCAGACTGACATCAGGCTTTTCAACAGCGACACTGGATGCAAAAAGACAATGAGGTAGTGTTTTCTAAGTGTAAGAAAAAGAATTTAGAATTTTATATCCACACAAACTGTCATTCAAATTAGACAGATGGGTCAATTATTACAGAGTCGTGTCCGACTCTTTGCGACCCCATGGACTGTAACCTACCAGGCTCCTCTGTCTATGGGATTTTCCAGGCAATAGTACTGGAGTGGATTGCCATTTCCTTCTCCAGGGGATCTTCCCAACCCAGGGATTGAACCCGGTCTCCTGCGTTGTAGACAGACGCTTTACTGTCTGAGCCACGAGGGAAGTCAGAGTTAATAAACATTATCAGTTAAAAGAAAAACAGTGACTCTATTTTTAAGAACCCAGATGCAAACAAACTAAATAAAATTTTTAAAGCAAAAATAGAGAAAAAAAAAGAAACAAGAAAATAATCCAGATGCACTTAGAGATATCTAAAACATGAGGACGTGCAAAGAGTGGAAGTCGGGGACCTCCCTGGCAGTCCAGTGGCTAAGATGCTGTGCTCCCAATGCCTCTGACCTCCCTGGTCAGAGGACTAGATCCCACATGCTGCAACTAAGACCCAATGCAGCCCAGTAAATAAATACATATTTTAAAATAGTAAAAGGATTAAGATAGAGGGTGAGAAGAGGAGGAACTGGAGAAAGTTGAAAGGCACAGACTTCGAGTTAGAGTTAACAGCTGTGGGACAGACACACAGGAAAACTGTTGGCAGAGGAAATCCTGAGAGTTCTCATCACTAGGAAGGAAGGTTTTTTCCTTCTTTTTTTTTTTGTCATATCTATATAGGAATACAGATGTTAGCAGAACCCATTGTGGTAATCATTTCATAATATGTGTAAATCAAACCACCGTGCTGCATGTTTTAAACCGAGTGATGTATGCCAATTACTTCTCAATAAAACTGGAAGAAAAAAAAAAAGACAACTCACCAGGCAAAAATACTAACCAGAAGAAATCTCAGATAACTATACTAACATGTGATGAAATAAACTAAGATAAAAGGGAACTGTAGGAATGGAAAGAGTCACTTCATAAAAAAGGGTCCTGTTCACAGACATAGCAATTTTAAACATGTTGCACTTAATGTAAAGTTAAAAAACAGCTTATGAAAAACCGATGACTATAGGAAGACACCATTACATCCACCTTAAGGATCCACAGTTGGTGAATGTCAAACGGTGCGAGCACTTTGGGAAGCATTTGGTGGCACTGACTAGAGTTGGGACACAGAAATTTCATGCTCAGGAAACTGTCTCAGGAGAAACATACACAAAGCACAAAGACAGAGGCACAAGAATGTTGACAACAGCGAAAACGTGGGGAAACCCAAAAGCATCAGAAAAAGTGAATGGATACCTTTGATATGGCCCCACAGGAAACAGTACAAGCAGTCAAAACAAATGAACTACAGCAGTATATAGCAATAAGGAGAAACAAAGTAATGTACTGGTAAATGAAAGAGCCCAAAATATAATATTCAGTGCGTTATCCTTCTCTTAAAGTTAAAAATAGCTTTACAAGAAAATCACACAGAGGGAAAACAAGAGCACAGGTAACTCAAGAAGACAGTTACCTGGCGGGGGAGAACAGAAAACGGGAGGGTGGGGAGTAGGAAGGGAGAGTGGAGGCATATGGTAGCTTGGGTTATTGTCTATGCTAAGTCACTTCAGTCGGTCCGACTCTGTGCGACCCCATAGACGGCAGCCCACCAGGCTCCCCCATCCCTGGGATTCTCCAGGCAAGAAGACTGGGTTATTGTCAAGTCCTGGCTTTTGTTTTGTGGTGGTGAGTTGGAAGGTGCTGTTGTTAAAAATTACCAATGATGGGACTTTCCTGGTGGTCCAGGGGTTAAGAATCCGCCTTCCGATCACTGCAAGGGACGTGGGTTCAATCCCTGGTCAGGGAACTAAGATGATCCCACGTGCCACAGGGCAACTAAGCCTGAGAATCAGAACTACAGAGCCCGTGTGCTTGGGAGCCCACAGGCCGCAACTGGAGAAGCCCTCCTGCTGCAATGAAGAGCCAGCACAGCTGACAAAAAAGAGGTATCGTGATGGAAAGCAAAGAACACTAAACACTGAATACCTCACACCTATCAGGATGGCTACTATCAAAAAAACAAAGAAAAATAATGTGTTGACAAGGAAGTGAAACTTGAATGCTCTGTGCACAGATGGTGGGGAATGAAAGCTGGTACAGCCACCACAGAAACAAGTATGGTGGTGGTTCCTTAAAAATTTACAAACAGCCACATGATCCAGCAATTCCACTTCTCCATATATATTCAAAAGAAAGCAAGGTTTCAGAAGTCTCTGTACACCCATATTCACAGGAGCATTAGTCACAACCAGTTAAAGGTGGAAAGAACCCAAGAGTTCATCAATTTAGATAAAAAAATGTGACACGGAACAAACAATGGAATAGTAGTCATTCCTAAAGAGGAAGGAAATTATGGCATATGCCCTAATATCTCATGGATAAACCTTGAGAACATTATACAAAGTAAGAAAAAGAATCCAGTTACAAAAAAGACAACTACAGTATGAGCCCACTTATCTGAGATATCTAGTCAAACTCATCAAAACAGGAAGTAGGGAATTCCCTGGCTGTTCAGTGGTGAGGACTCCGTGCTCTCACTGCCAGGACTCAGGTATAATCCATGTTCAGGGAACTAAGATGTGCATGAAGCGTGGTGGGTGCCTCCTACCTCAAAAAGAAAGAAAGCAGAATGGCAGTTGTCAGGGACTGGAGGAAGGGCAAATGGGGAGTTGATAATGGGCATGAAAACACTCTGGAAGTTGGCTGTACAACAATGTCACTGTACTTAACACTACCAAACTGCACACTTAAAAATGGTTGAGATGCTAAAATGTATGTGTATCTCAATTCCAGAATTCAACTCAAAACACACCTAGATACAAATAGAGAGCTGCATTAAGGGAAACTTTAGCCCTAAAATGTAAGACTGTTTCACATATCACCTAGTTACAAAAGGAAAACAGAATCTTTATAGGGAAATCACCTAGAAGCCATCCCTTTAACCAGGCGATCAAGATGAGCGTCACCAACAGTTGGGCATCCTGTATCACCCGCCCTGTGATCTGTGATGCATGAACATCAGTTCTGCACCTGGTCATGCACCTGGTCAGAGCACATCAGCTCTAGGTCATTTTTGCTAAAATTGTTTAACCCAAATCTAAGCATACAAAAACAATCACACAAATCCAAGCCCAGGATACTTTTATAAGAAAACTGGCTCAAACTGTTAAAACATCCATTTTATGAAAAACAGACCAAAAAGTGGTTAAGGAGTCTATTCTAAATTAAGAGAGGCTAAAGAGATACAATAACTAAATGAAAAACCTATTTTTTTTTTTTAGGTACAGAGTAGACTGGGACAGTAGACTAGTGGCCCTGTTGAAGGTACCCACTTCATAATTTTTTCACTTTTTCTTCAGGTGTGAAAATTCCCTAACTAGTCTACGGGAAGGGAGGAGGTAAAGCTGAAAATTAATGCGTCAAGGACAAAACCAAATGGGTTAGAAAAAAGAACCACAGAATAAACTCAAAGGCAGTATAAGGAGAAATACAGTAAAGGCAGAAGTTAATGAAATAGAAAAGAAACGAAGAATAACAAGCGACAACAAAAAGCCAGTGCTCAGCAGAGTAATGAACTTCTGCCAAGATGGACAAGACTGAAAAAGAAAAAAGCACAAACAAATACTACTAGACATAAAAAAGGGGGATACAACTTTGGATACAGTTAAGATTACAAGCCTGAAAGTCAATTCAACTTTGTGCCACAGAGGAAATAAGAAATAAATATCACCGACTCAAGAACAGAAAACTGATCAATCCTATTCTCAATAAAAATCTAAAGTTAAAAATCTACCCACTGCAAAAATGCCAGCCACAGTTGGCTTTAGAGTTAAGTTTTACCAAAAATTTTACAAGTGTAAAATCCCTTACACCTTACACAAACACTTATATAATGAGAGAGAACACAAATACAGAGAACATTCTCCAATTCATTTTATGAGGTTGGCATAACCTTGGAAAAAACAAAACCACCCAGACAAGGGTAATACAGGAAAGGCCAAGCTTAAACCATCTCACTTATGAACCTGGGTGCCAAAATCCTCCCAAACATCAGAAGACCAGATCCAGCAATATTCTGAAAAATGCATCATGGCTATTTTACTCTAGGAATGCAAAGATGTCTTAATGTGAGAAACTGTCAAAGTATCTCATGTTTACAGATGAAAGGAGAAAAGCTAGGTGGCCAGTTCAGAGTCCCAAGGGTGCTCCTCAGCACGTATATACTGGTGGCTGGATGCCAAGGGAGGAAAGTGAGCTGGGCCGCATGGGGAGGCTCCGGTGGGAATGACCTGGCTGTAACAGTCGGTCCTGAAGTGATGACATGTGGAGTCTGACGGACCCCACGTCTCAAACCTAACTGCAGCAGGGTCAGGACTGTTTGGCAGTCAGTCACCTGGACTGGCCATGGCATTGGGGAAGAAGGGCTCTGGAACACTCAGCTGACTCTGGGAGCTCTATTCCTATGTGGCTGGACTCCACAAGGAAGCTAAAGAATAGAGGTGGAACTCAGCTGTGGAGAATGACAAAGGGGAATGGCATGCAGACTCTGCCTCTATCAGAATTCCTAGCTATGACCCACAGGAGCTAAATGGCTAATAAGGGAGGAAGCAGTGGAGGTTAAAAGGTTTCAGGAAGAAAAAAACGAGGTTCTGAAGTAGGTCAAAGAATCACTGAGGGATGGAGAAGAATACAAGGCCAAGATTATAGTTACAACACTTCCTTCCCTCAATCACACAAATACACTGGTTAAAGTGGGAAACTGGGAATCCCCTGGTGGTTCACTGGTTAGGACTCTGGGCTCTGTCAAGCCCCCAGGTACAATTCCTGGTTAGGAACTGTAAGATCACACAAGCTGCATGGTGTGGCAGAAAACACAAACTCAAAACAAAAAACAAACGTTTGCTGTTCTGTCTGCTCTCACCCCTAGCCCCTTCTGGGTAAAAGAAGCTCTCTGCTCTCTGGGAGACACGTTATATGGATCAGGGTGGCTCATCTTGCCTCCTCTTATTCCCCTTGCTCAGCCTTGGCCACAGTGGTTGCTCAAGAGAGGTAAGTGACCTGAGGAAGGCCAGTCAGTCTTCCCTGAAATTCACGGAGCCGGAAGAAGTAATGCTCTGTCAGGACTGAGCGCAAACTGGAGCTTCGTGAAAAATACACGTGTAGAGAGAGAGGAGTTCGGCGATCAAGAGAAGCAGAGACAATCCAAGACGACGAATGAGAACCCTGACAAACCATGCTGGCCGAGGTCAGCTCTGCTCTGCAGACCACAGGTCAATGGGCCCTTGTTTCTGCTGGTTTGAATCAGCCTTTGTCACTTTTAAGTAAGATAGTCCCAAATGATACAAATACCAGGTATGGCCTTTTGACCCCCCAAAACTGAAATATACATAAAATATGATTCTAAACATGCGTAAATTACCAAAGTTGTCTCAAGGATAGAAAACTTGAGTTCCACAGGAGACTTCCCTGGCAGTCCAGTGGTTAAGACTTCACCTTCCAATGCAGGGTGTGTGGGACCAGGCCCTGACTGGGGAGGTAAGATTCCACACGCCTCATGGCCCAAACACCAAAGCATAAAACGAAACAATGCTGTAATAGATTCAATAAAGACTATTAAAAAAAAAAGAACACTAAGCAGGGAATTTCCAGTGATTCAGCGGTTAGGACTCTGTGCTTTTTCTGCCAAGGGCTTGAGTTCGATTCCTGGTTAAGGAATTAAGATCCCGCAAGCCGTAAGGCACGGGCCAAACAAAACCCAACACAAATTAAGCAGAGTTACATCAGGATTCAAGGATGGTTCAACACCAGTGTAAGTCAGTGCAATCGTTAAAAATAAAGTCTTTTGACTATTTCAATGGATACCAAAAATTTGTCAACATGGAATAAAGGGAGAAAACATTATGTTGGGTACAGAAGGAATCCTTTTCAGCCTAATGAAGTTTACCTACCAGAACCCTAAAGCAAGCATGATATTTCATGGTGAAACCTGAGAACCATTCTCACCAAGAGGAACAAGGGTGTCATTTGACATTATACTGGAGGTCCTGCCCTCTGTAATTCATAAAGAAAAGAAATGAGTGTAAAGAACAGGATAAAACTGACTCTAGAAGGATGTGATTTGACATTCTACCCACAAAGCCAACAGAAGCAACAGAAGAACTATTAGAAGTAACGAGAATTCAATTAGATCAAACAGGCGGGCGCACAGAAATGGACAGCGTTCCGACATGCCACTGATGGTCGGAAATATAATTTCAAAAGAGCCCATTCATAACAACAAATAGCTAAATTAGAATTCTTAAGGCTACACTGAACTAGAAACATCAAAGACCCACATGAGAACTACATCTTAGAAAACAGTACACATAATTCATTTCTGGATAGGAAAATCAAAAACTGGGGAGTATGACTCCTTTCCAAATCAAACTATGAGATTTAAAACCATGCCAATGGTAGCCAGGGAACTATATCCGATATTCTGGGATAAACCATAATGGAAAAGAATATTTTAAAAGAATGAACATATATGTAAAGCTGAGTCACTTTACAGTGACTTTACACTTTACGGTCTCTGTACAGCAGAGATTGGCACAACATTGTAAATCAATTATACTTCAAGAAAAACAAAACCCATGCAACGGAAATCTTCACAGAACTTTGAAATGAAAATCGCCAAGTTCCTTCTAAAATTCTTACATAGAAGAAAATATGAAAATTTCAAGCAACAGTGGGGTAACAGTGAAGATGAAATAACAACCATGCCATAACATATGGCATGTGCACAAAGATCAACGGGCCAGATTTCAGAGCGATTCATAAAAACGTGGGAAGTTCATTTATTTTAAAAAGGTACTTTAAACCAGCGAGGAAAGAATGAGCCACTGATCAATGGTACAGGGACAAGTGGCTATCCCTTTAGGGAATAAAAATTAGCCATCTCCCATAAAAAATAAAATTCAGACGAGTTAAAAATAGACCCACACATATACATCTGTAACTCACCTGGTAAATTTTTGCATATAAACGTACATACATTTCTATACATGCGTATATACACATATACATACATACAGGTATGTGTATACATGTAAGACTATACTAAGCAAATACAAGAGAGTGAATGAGGAGCAAGTAAATGAAACAGTAGCTGAAGAGGGTGTGGGATCACTGACAGATTTTTCTGATTGTTTCTCAGATGGGAGAGTCTATCATACTTTTGATGCTAACACATCTAGTAAAGAGGATGATAAAACCAAAACTCACACAAAGTCCTGAAGCAGAGACAGGCTCCAAAGAGCAAGAGGAAAGGCTTACGTCCCACTGGGTTAATGGGCAGTAAGACGACAGGAGTATCAGTGAGCACCGTGTAGGGCAGGTAACAGAAAGGTGAGAGTTCCCTCCAATGGCTACTATTTCTTTACGAATAATGAGCTGCTGTGTGTAACTAGCAGAAGCGGAGTTGGTTAAAAAGTTTTCAAATACAGCATCCTAGGGTAGATCTGCTAGGTGGGGCTGAGTGGCCATCTGAGGTTTTAATTATGAATTTCAGGTAAAATAGTGGGCCAGGTTGGCTGTTTTCTGTAAGAGTTACTTGCGCACGGGCACAGAGTGCATGACTGGGTTGACCATGGTCAGATTTTACTAGATGAACACGATGGAGGCAGAAAGGAAGGACAGGGTGTAGACCATGAACTGATGCTGCGTGAAGAGGGAAATGAAGATCGGAGCATCATGGTCAGAATGCGGCATGGCTGGAGGATGAAGATAAAGAATTTCCTCTGGGGGGGAAAAAAAGCATCTCTGTGGGAGGAGTGGGGTAGTTGAGTGAATAAACCTGGATGTGGTCATTGTACAGCTATCTGAGTTCAAATGGTGCTGCAATTCCTAGTGAAGTTAGGTGCAGAGAGTGACTAGGGATACAGGCAACGGGCTTGGAACAGAAGACAAGGGCCTCAGTGATGGGGGCATCAAGGACTGAAGGGGCCACAGCACTGAACGGGCCCATCCACGGATGCAGACAACGACGGATGCAGAGCACAATGACAGAAGCAGGGGAGGAAGACGCTGAGCCAGGAGGTCAGCTTCACATCTGGGCCCTGACTACAAGGTCAATGCCAGCAACGAAGAGGGAGAATGTAGTCAGAGGTGAAAAGCTTCAAAGAAGTGAAATGGTGTGGGTGGCCAAAGGCTGAGGAGTGACGGTCTGAGCAGCCACAAGGACATCAAGCCGGGGAGCACACACAGCGTCGCGGCGGGTACTCCTGTGGCCACAGAGGCAAGACGCAGGGCCTGTGGCTCATGAAGCCCCGCGAGGTTCACCGAGTGTCTCATGGAGGCCGGTGGGCACCAAGTCCCACTGTGACCCTCAACGCCTGAATGAGCATTAACTGCAGGCAGGCAATGAAGTGGGCATGCCCCCATGTATTACCTACATGCAAGGAGGCACACAGGGCCTGGCACTGACTTAAGTGCCGGACGAGAGAGGGAGAAACTAGGAAAGAATCCAGCCATTCCCCACTTCCAGCCCGTTCAGCCCACCTGCCCATGAGGCCACCGCCGAGGAGCCGTATGTCATGTCATCCGCACACCCCTCCTTCCTCCAAAGAGCCACTCTGACACCAGCCTGAGTCAATACCCACCAGGGGTTTAATTCTCCCATGTCAGAAGGTCAGTTCAGAGAGGGGCCCTGCCTTGTCCCCATCCAGGGGGAAAGATCCGCAGAGCCCCCTGGGAATGTCCACGCTCAGAGGAGCCCAGGACCAGTCTCTGAGCAAGAGGAGAAGCGGGTCCCGCGGTCTCAGGCCGCCTCTTCCTCTTCACTCTCCTCCTCGCTCTCATGATACTGTCTGCGGTTGGTGTTAACAAAAAGGTCAGAATCGTCTTCAGAGCTGGACTCTTCTCCTGACGACTGTGGCTCAGCTGGGAGTTCTGGCTGAGTCTGTCTGCACGGGGGAAAAGCAGAGAGTTAGCCCAGTGCCTTCTGAGAAGACCTGCAAACAAGGAGCCCCATTAAGAGGACCATGTGGCCAAGCAGTCAGGGCTCAGTGAGCCAGACAGGAGAGAACTGCAGGAAAACTGGCCAAACACTACCTCCCTATACCCATCTCAGAAATTCGTTAGAACTGCTGATTTTAATAGGATTCTACTATGACCAATGAACACTCAATGAACTCACACTTCTTACCAGGTACTAAGCAACTTTACAAGCATCAGTCTCTTTAATCCCTACAGAGCTCCCATTTTACAGGTGATGAAATCTGAGTCTAAGAGCTTAACCTGCTTAAAGTCGCCCGGTTGTAACTTGCAAAGCCCAGACTTTAACCCAGGAGATCTGACCATCAAGCTATACTCATCACCACTTATTCAGGCGCTCTCACCAGGGACCTGATATACAATGAAAGGAAAGCTATATTTTCCCTCAAGGTGCCAAGGCCTGAACGCCCACTTTCTGTCTCCCCAATCCCAAGGCTTGCGTCTCACCTGTTCCTATCGTTGTTGTCTTTCTCAGTCACTTGGGAGAAGGCCTCGGGCCTATGCCAAGAGAAGAGCCAAGGTCAGAAAGGACAGAGAAACCCCTCAGCTGCTGCCAGCTGTTCCTGCCTGAAATGCCCGACCTTCCCTCCCCTAAGCCCACAGGTACGAACGAAACCCCCAGGGAAGTGGGGCAGCCAGTGACCAAGAGGACCACCCTACCAGTGCCCGTCCTTCTGCAGAGAGCGCACGTGGTCTTTGCAGAGCACAAAGGAGATCTCAGCCTTCACCTTCTCTCCTTCTTCAATAGGGTCAACGATGAGAAAGTCCCCTGCAGGGGGAGGAGAGAAAAGCACAGTCGGTCCTGCTTGTGGTGGGGAAAGCCGAGGCCACAGGAAACGCTTCGGTCTCCCAAAAGGCTGCCTCTCTCACCTCTCTTGATCCAGATGTTCTTGCGGTACTTGGAGGGCATGCTCACCAGGAAGCGCTGCCCCTGGGCTGTCTCCACCTCATGTAGATTGTTCCCTGGGGTCCTGAGGACCTGGTCCATGGGAGACCAAGAACCAATCAGCTTCATCAGCCAGTTCCAACACCTGCCGAGCTGTATAGCACCCTGCCCCAACCCCAGGGGCCTAAGAGGATGGAGGAGTCAGGGGAAGCAGAGCAACTGGTCCCTGATGCCACTCACCCTCACGATCTGCTGCTGGTCAGAGGGCACCATGTGCTCCCCCAGCACCTCCTTCACCACATGTTTCCTCTTGGTGGCCTGAGACATGGTGGGTCCTGTCCCAGGGGGGCGAGGGATGCGGAGACTCTCAACTCTTCCTCCTGAGTTTTTTAGATGGTAGGCTGAGAACCCAGGACTCTTTTGAAGATGAGGACGGGCCTTTTACTGAGGAGTGATACAATGTCCTGGTGAAGAATATGGGCTCTGAAATCCAATTGACTGGACTCAAATCCTACCTTGGTTATTTCCTGGCTGTTCAATTTCTCTAGACTTCAGAGAACTAACCCAGAGCATTAGCAGTAGAACAAAATAATCATAAGCAAAGCAGGAAACACAGCATAAGACACATAAAAGTAACTTGTGTTTATCCCTTAAGTGCTGGCATAACGATAAAAACTAAATATATGTTTTAGAAAAATAAGCCATTCTGGAAAGCACTTGGGGAAGAAGCAAAGTAAGTTACTTCTTCCTCAACATGTCTGTACATCTCAGGTGTGACACAACCACACAGATGTTCAATCTCTCAATACCCTACAGACATAGACCAGCTCCGACAAGCCAGGTCAGGAATGAGCTAATTTAAGGGCAAGGTAGACTAAATTGATGCTTTTGAACTGTGGTGTTGGAGAAGACTCTTGAGAGTCCTTTGACAGCATGGAGATCCAACCAGTCCATCCTAAAGGAAATCAGTTCTGAATATTCATTGGAAGGACTGGTGCTGAAGCTGAAACTCCAATACTTTGGGCACCTGATGCGAAGAATTGACTCACTGGAAAAGACCCTGATGCTAGGAAAGACCGAAGTCAGGAGGAGAACGGGACGACAGAGGATGAGATCGTTGGATGGCATCACCGACTCAATGGACCTGAGTTTGAGCAAGCTCTGGGAATTGGCGATGGACAGGGAAGCCTGGCGTGCTGCAGTCCATGGGGTCACAAAGAGTCAGACATGACTGAGCGACTGAACTTAATTGAGACCGTTTTGATCTTTGGCATCTGCTGTTTCTGACCCTGGTACTGCAAGACAACGACTGATGCGTACTCAGAAGACAGTTGTTCAGTCGCTAAGTCGTGTCCAACTCTTGCGACCCCATGGACTGCAGCACGCCAGGCTTCCCTGTCCTTAACTATCTCCCCGAGTTTGCTCAAAGTCATGATGGTTTCCAAAGGAAACTCCGAAGTGTCATCTCTAGTTGCCGTCCCCTGCCCTCCTCCTTCCCTATCCCGATGTAAAGATGCTCAGAGGCAAAGAAAACTTACTCTCTGGCCCTCGGATCCCACGAAAGCTGCCAGAACGACCCGGTTCTCCAAGCAGGACGCAGAGATCGGCTCGTCCACGACTCACTTCAGAGTTGAGGCAATGAAAGCAGAGAAAAAGGACTCGCTAGTGGTCTTGACGGTGGAGTCGGCTTGGACTCAGGTCTCGGGCGCATCCGGTTCCCGTCCGACTTTAACAAGTCCGACAGCGAGGAGGACAACTCGTGTCGGCCTGAGTCGGACGCCGTACTTCCGGCGCTCTCCCGGAAGTCTCCTGGTCACGCCTCTCTCCTTGTCCGTCTCTCTAATTCTTCCCAACACCGGGTCGGCCAAGGTTAAGTGGTTAAGTTCCGCATGCCGTGCAGCAGATAAATAAAGTTTTCTTCTCACAGGTTTCTGTTCCCCGAGGCCGGAAATGCTTCCTAAGAAGCAAGACTACAAAAGGCACTCCGGCTTCCTGCGAAGCAACCGGAAACGAACACCTACTAAGGGCGCTCTCGAGGTCTGGGTGGTGTCGCAACTCTATGACTCTAAGCGGCTAGAAGTGCCCAATGTAGGTTTTTTTTTTTTTTAAAGGCGGCCCTTGAGGCGACCCGGAAGCGGAAGTGGAAGAAAGTTCTAGTGGGCTGAGATAGCGGCGGGAGCAGCCGGGTGGCGGGAGAAGCCGTTACGGGAACGGGAGCTGTGGGTGAGCGCGAGCCGCGGAACAGGGCTCGGGGTGGAGGCCAGAACGGGCGCGGGGAGGAGGGGGAGGCAGGGAGGAGAGGGGCCGCGAGCGCTGAGACGGGCCAGACGATGCACTCTCGGAGAGGGCTCGGCGAGGCTGGGAGGGGCGGGGCGCGGCGCGTTGGGGGCGGGGTCCACGGCGTAGGGCTCGGCGGGAGTCCAGGTGTGGCGCTGACGCGGCTGAGCCGGTGTCCGCGCTCGGGCTGCGCCTCCGCTCTGTGAGCAGCCTGTGCGGCTGCCGGGTCAGAGAATCCTTCATTTGCTTTTCGGGCCAAGTGGCCATTCCAGACCCGAGTCAGTGCTGCTTTTGCCCAATCAAGGTCACAGAGGAGTGACAGCTTGAGGGCGGGCCGTGGGTACTGACCGACTGTGGAAATCTTACCTTTGTCCTGCATGCGCCGCCTGTTAGGGCAAGATAGTTTCTCCTCGGGGCGGTACCAAAACCCAGCTCTCGCAGGGACTGGGAGAGACTTCGCTCTTAAACAGTGAGGAAAAGACTGTTTGGACCTCAGTTTTCTCATCTGTGAAGTGGGGGGAATCGAAAAAGTCCCCATAAGAGCTGCTCTGGCATTTTCTTCCTGTGAGATTGCCAGTGATTTTTCGGGCGTTCCCGTGTTTTCAGCCCTAATTTCCCTCTTCTTGGGATTCCCAGATTAAGCTTGATCGAGATGACAACCTCCCAAAAGCACCGAGACTTCGTGGCAGAGCCCATGGGGGAGAAGCCAGTGGGAAGCCTGGCCGGAATTGGCGAAGTCCTGGGCAAGAAACTGGAGGAAAGGGGCTTTGATAAGGTGTGGAGTGGCTACCTGTAGTTGGGCGGGGGGCGGGGCGCGACTACAGTATTTCCCGGCAGCTGGGGAGTGAGGAGGGTGTGTATATCTGTTGGGGGCTGGACGCTCGTGTGTGATCTGCAGAGTCAGCCGGGCAGAACCCACCCTGCCTCTTGGGCTCCTGTGTGGGGAGCCACAGGAAATTGGCCCTTTTTCCCCTCACCGTGATATTTGTTTCTGTTTGCCCTGGGGTCTTAGTTGCAGCTTGCAGGATCTTTCACTGGGACTCACAGAGTCCAGAACCCACGGAATTAATTGCCCCACAGCAAGTAGGATGTTAGATTCCGGGCCAGGGATTGAACCCATGTCCCCTGAATTGCAAGGCAGATTCTTCACCACTCGGCCAGCAGGGAAGTCCCAGGAAGTGGTCGTCTTGTTCCTAATCCTACAGAGCACTCAGCAGCCCATCTTTTGCTTTGCCCGTTTTGCAGGCCTATGTGGTCCTCGGCCAGTTTCTGGTCCTAAAGAAAGATGAAGACCTCTTCCGGGAATGGCTGAAGGACACGTGCGGCGCCAACGCCAAGCAGTCCCGGGACTGCTTTGGCTGCCTGCGAGAGTGGTGTGACGCCTTCTTGTGATGCTGTCTGGGGAGCCCCGACCCCAAGCCCCAGTGTTGCGTCTCCAGAGTTTTCAGCCTAGTGAGGACTCCTCCTCCGTCCTCTACCAAGGAAGAGATTGCTGTTGTCGTGCTCACCTCCCATGTACTCCAGGGCCTTTGGGGAGTTCTCTCCCCTCACCGTTTCCACTTTTTTGGAATTCTCACCCTTGCATGCATCTTCCTTCTCCTTTCCCTGCCAGTTTCGTGACAATAATTACCAGCTTTTCTGAGTGGATTCCTGGCCCTGTCCCTCACCCCCACCCCCACCCGTGGTCTCTTTTATGCCATTTGGCAGTCTTTTTGGCAGAACAGTCACTGTCCTTGTAAAGTTTTTTAAATCAATAAAGCCAGTGGCCTTCATGACTGGGCTTTGTATGTGGGAAGCAGGCGGGCTGGGAGTTGCCTGTTCCCCAGGGACTGACCAGGTTTGCCACACTGCTTATCAGTGCAGATCGAAACTGGCAGCTTCTCTTACACTCCCGAGGGCGGCCATCCTGGTGATATGGGCCTTGGGTGGGTGCCTCGGAGTGTCTCAATCCCCCACTAACGTGGGAGAGTGGGTTGGTTCCTTCCTGGGATCCAGATGTCCATGTGGTCAACAGCTAGGTTAGTCAGCATCTGGTGGAAAGTCTGAGGGAGTCAGAGCAGGAAAAGGGTGGATGGGATGTGGCTGAGGTCTACCTGCCATTGGTCATGTGCTCTCCTGGCCTCTGGGATGAGTGGGCGGGGCTCATGCAGTCCGCCCTGTTCTCTCAGGGAGGCAGAAAGTGTGTGGGCAAGGCAGCTGGGTCGGCAGGCTTGAGTGAGTTACACTTGTATTTGGTAAATTTTCATCTTCTGTTTATTGGACTTAGTATGAACCAGGTTCAGAGCTAAGGTCTGTGCAAACATTTTTTTTTCTTTCATAGTAAGTAGTAGTAGTCTTTTCCACAGATGAAACTAGAGGCTCAGGCTGACTAACGTGTCCATGGACTTACTACTGGGAAGTAGTGAGACTGGTCCTCAAAACATCACATGGAAACCCATGGACCTAAGAGCCATGGGTGTTCTTTGCTCATGGCGCTTGGTCTCTCTGAGACTCAGGTTCCCCACCTGGAAAATGAAATTGTTGTAAGGATCAGATGCACTCCTGGTGTTGTTCAGGAGCTACTTGTTTATAGAATTTTCCTCATCCTCGGGGCTTAAAGTCTGGTGAGGGGAGAAATGACATAATAAATAGAAACCTTGGGATAGTATGAGGAGATTTTCATGATTTCAGAATAGGGAAAGATTAAAAAGCTGATAAATTGAACTCCATCATAGAAATTTTGTTCAAGATAATCAGTGAGTGAGGAGCCTAACCCAGGGTGAGAAAGGATATTTGCGACCCACATAGATGACACAGGACTCCAGAGCTGCAGTCAAGAGAAAGCAGACAATACAATAGAAAAGTGGGTGAAAGACCGGGAGGGCAGCCACACAGGAATACCTGAATGGTGAGTAAGCATGTCAGAAGGTGTGTGGTCACGTTAAGTCATCAGAAACACAAATAAGATGCCATTGTACACTCACAGGGTTGGCAAAAAAATTTTAAGTCAGACAATACCAGGTTCTGATGAGGAAATGGAGCAACAGGAACAGATATCCAACTAGTGGGAGTGTAAATTGGTGTGAACAATTGGGGAAAACAGTTGGGTGTTTGCCAGTAAACCTGAAGACCCACCCTGTGAGCCAGCAGTTCCTCTCCAGGGATGGGACAGGACGCAAGGCACACCTGCGTCACACCTGAGCAGATGTTCACAGCAGCCTTGTTCATTCACAAGGGCTCCCAGCTGGATCCATGTGTGGGCATCTTTGCAGAGACAGTAGAACTAGAAGGGGGAAAAGTGCTTATTGCAAAAGAAAATGAAATCACTGAGTTGTGTCCAATTCTTTATGACTCCAATGGACTGTAGCCTGCCAGACTGCTCCGTCCATGGGACTTTACAGGCAAGGATACTAGAGTGGGTTGCCATTTCATTTTCCAGGGGATCTTCCCGACCCAGGGATCGAACCTGGCTCCTGCACTGCAGGCAGACTCTTTACTGTCTGAGCCACTAGGGAAGCTTATTGCAAAAGTCGTTGGTAAAGAGAAGTGGGGAGTGATTGCCTTTGGGGGAAGGAGACAGGTGTGATGCATGGGAGCATAGGGGGCTGAGAGTAGCAGTTTCCACTTCTTGACCTGTATGGTGGTGATCCAAGATACTGTGTACTTTTCTGTATGTTAGCTACATCTCAGAACAGTAGAAGATAAAAGGGAGAACAAAAATAAAGACTCAAGGATAGAGCAATTAGGTAATTAGAAATTATGCTGGTTATTAGGGATGAAGGTTCAGTGTAAGCCTGGGTCTTGGAAGTGTGAGAGGCCCCCTGGAAGGTCACCAGGTGGCCAGAGCTGGGCCCAGCTCTTGTTACAGGCTGCTTCCTTGGAGGGTGCCAGTCTGAAGCCCAGAAAGGTCATGGGGACTGTCCCTGGAGTTTCAGGCCATACTATGTTCTAATGTTACTCTGGTTGGGTCCAGGGTCTTCCAGCTGTCCTGACCTCTGAATAACTTTCTTCACCTGCAAAATGATGGTGCTACTAACTCGGGGTGTTTGTTGAGAATAGACCAGTGGGTGAAAAGTCTTTGGAAATTGTTAGGTTGGTGTGCAAAAGATTTGTTGGTGTCAGCACAAAGGAATGACAGGGTAGGGGCAAGTGAGCTGGGGACACTGGCCCTTGGCTAGTTTCCCAGGGAGCAGGTGCAGGTTAAGTGCAGCTGCAGCTGAGTTCCAAGTGACAGAAGAGCAGACCTAGAAGAACCTGAGGAGGTTCCTGGCCGCCTGGGGCTGCCTGTCCACCTCTCCCAGCATGTGCTGCAGTCTGGGCCTCTTACTCTGCCACTGCCAGGCTCTCTTGGTCGGGCTCCGGCCCGGCCTTGGCCTCCTCATCAAGCCAAGCTCTCCCCAGCTCTTGCACAAATGGGTCTGTTGCAGAGAAGAACCGGTTCTCACTCTACATTGGAACTGTTTTTTTGACTCTCTTCCTGCTGTTCTTATGTGTTGTGGTAGTCACTGAGTCATGTCTGACTTTTTGCGACCCCCTGAACTTTAGCCCACCAGGCTCCTCTGCCCATGGAATTCTCCAGGCAAGAATACCGGAGTGGGTAGCCATTCCCTTCTCCGGGGGCTCTTCCTGATCCAGGAATTGAACCCCAGTCTTCTGCATCGTAGGTGAATTCTTTGCTGCAGAGCCACCTGGGAAGCCAGGACATAATGGCCTGCCTCAGAGGACCCTGGCCCTCTGCCTGACTGTGAAACTAAAGTGCGTTTGTTCAGCTCATAGAGAATCCGACTCTGTCCCCCTGTGAATGACTACAAAAAGGGGATTAACACGCTTCTTCCAAATGCTGGCCCTCCTGGAGATGTTTTGCAAGATTGAAGCCCCTTTTTACTTGACCTCCTCACTGCCTCTTCTCTCGGCTGGGCCTTTTGACTTCAGTGCCTCATTGCTTCTCTCTCAGGTTCTGTAAACGAGCCTGGCATCCAGACCCCAACAGCACGGTCATTTTGAGACATTAGTCTGCCATCTCAGTCAGCCAGCTTCCCAAATACAGTTGTATTCCTCGCCTCAGCACTTTGTCTCTGGGACTCCCTGGCCTGTCATATGGCAAGCAGAGGGAGCTTGGACTCCATAACTGGTCTGTCCCTTTAAGGCAGACACCTGAGCCCACAGCAAACTTGGGACTATTCCTTGGCGTCCCAAGATTGTTTTTCACAGCTGTGCTGAGGGGTGGGGCAGCATCTGGACTGGGCAGTGACTACACGCTGGTCCTGGTCTCCCTGGGAGAAATCCCTGCCTTTCCTGACCGCGGGATTCTGAGGGTCTGAGAATTGGGGTTGGGATCAGGGAATCTTGGATGCTTACTCATAGTATTCATCACAATAATAGCTACCACTTATTAAGCCCCAACACTTTGTTGCTTACTGAAAACCACCACCTCTCCCAAGCCCCAGGTAAGATCCTCAGAGGCCCTGAAACACTAAAGGTTAGTGTCCCCAGAGCAAAAAACACCCACCTCCCCCCACCCCCCAACAAGAGATTAAAAGTACAAACTGCCCTGCGCTTGGCTTCCCCGGTAGCTCAGCGGTAAGGAATCTGTCTGCAATAAAGGAGACAGAGGAGATGCTGGTTTGATCTCTGGCTTGGAAAGAGCCTCTGGAGAGGGGCATAGCAACCCATTCCAGAATTCTTGCCTGGAGAATCCCATGGACAGAGGAGCCTGGCGGGCTACAGTCCATAGGATCTCAAAAAAGTCTGAAGCCACTAGCACGCACCCTGAATTCTTAAAATATTAATTGTAGAAAATACTAAAAAATGTCAAACTTTTCCTGTGTTGACTACTTCAGTGCTGCTTTTTATATTGTGTCAGATTATTCTGCCCAGAAATCATAGCCCTGGGACTTGCCCACTGGTCCAGTGGTTTTTCTGGGTGCCTAATGTCCTCTGCCAGCATTCAGAAGTTGTTCTGTGGAATTTGCTCGATGCTCAAAGGTTCTTTCAATGAATTTGTGGGGGAGAAAGTGGTCTCCCTGTCCTATTCCTCCGCCATCTCGGTCCAGTGGTTAAGACGCCCTTACAAAAGAGGATGTGCATTCTATCCCTGGTCTGGGAAATAAGATCCCATATGCAGAGTGTGGCCAAAAAGTTAAAAATCATAGCCCTGTTTTGCTGGTACCTCCAACATATGCCCAGTTTACCTATGGGTGACCCAGTTTCAGGCCATTATAATTAGCAAGACCTTAGAAGACAAGAGTTGTCAACCTTTCTTCAGGTGAGGACTGAGGCTCCCAGAGGTCAAAGGGCTTGCTGGAAGTCCCCCAGGCAGTAAATGGCAGAGCTGGGACCACCCACACTCCTGGCCAGTTCTCGTCCTTTGGGCTCCCTCTGGACTGAGAACACAGATTTGAGTTAGACTGTGTCTCCTGTGTGGGGGTGCGCTCAGTCATGTCCAACTCTATGTGACCCCATGGACTGTAGCCCTCTAGCCTCCTCTGTCCATGGGATTTTCCTGGCAAGAACACTGGAGTGGGTTGCCATTTCATATTCCAGGGGATCTTCCCGACCCAGGGATCCAACTTTCATCTCTTACGTCTCCTGCATTGGCAGGCGGATCCTATACCACTAGCTCCTGCCTGGGCTTAAAAGCCAGTGTCACCATTTACTATTTACCAGCCTGTGTTCTTGGGCAAAATAAATTGTTTACTCTATGTCCTGTTTACTCCTCTGTAAAATGGAACCCTTGCTCACTGATGCCTACATCATGCTGGTCACGAGGGTTAAACAGTGCCCGGCTCAGTGCAAGTAGGGACTCCTGCTTACCTGCTGTTTATATAGCACCTGGCCTCCCCTAAGCACTTATTGAAGCCTCGAAGCAACCCATTTCACAGAGGAGGAAACTGAGGCAGTGAGGGTTAAGTAACTTCTCCAAGACTACGCATTGGAGATAGTTAAGAGCTTGCTGGTAGCTGTTGTGGGTTTCTCATATGGGATGGGTCTCCGTGAGCTGTCCCTGTGGTGGCACTTGCGGCTGGGAGCTGTTGCAGTCCTTGCCCTCCCCAACCAGGTGTGCCTGGAGGGCAAGCAGCGTCGTGGTGATGCCCAGGTGTGCTGGGGCCTGTCCGCTGTCCTCCTCCGCACCCCGCAGGCGGCCTCGCGGGTGGACCGCCCAGGCTGGGTGGATCCCTCCCCGCCTGCGGGGGCGCGCGGCGAGCGGCGGGCGGGGCCAGGCGGGGCCTCGGAGCCCATAAAAGTGGCGCCGGCCGCGGTCGGACACCGACGACCATGGCGCGTCCGAGCCTCCTGCTGCCGATGGCCCTGGCCTTGCTCGCACTCTGCCTCCTGGCGCTGCCCCGCGACGCCCGGGCCCGGCCGGGGGACCGCAAGGTCGGAGAACTGCAGGAACTGTCGCCCAACGACCCGCAGGTGCAGAAGGCGGCGCAGGTGGCCGTGGCCAACTACAACATGGGCAGCAACAGCGACTACTACTACCGCGACATCACCATCCTCCGGGCGCACAGCCAGGTGCGGGGCGGGCGGGCCGGGCCGGGGAAGGGGCGGCGCCGACGGGGGGAGGGGGGACGGAGCGGACGGGGGAGAGGGGGCGGGGAGGCGAGCGCGGCCCCAGCCGGGCCCCAGATGGAGGGGGCGACTAAGAGTAATCAGGGCGGCATCTTAATACAACAGTTTTCAAAATCCAATTAATGTCAAAAGTCCATGCGGAGCAGAATCTCAGAATTTCAAATAAGGTTCAACCCTGAATCGGCCTGGTCCTGAAAGGCGGATTGGGGTGCGATGGGGTGAGGGAGAAGGGGCAGCGGTGTGGACTTGAGTCTCAGGCTCCTGCCTGGCCCAGGCTCTGCCCGCCTCACCACAGGACCCCCACCAGAACTCCCTGCTGCCCTCTCCCCGCCTTTCCAGTCCCCCCATCTCAGGTTTGAATCCAAAGGCGGTGTGCTGGCTATGCCCAGGGGAAGGTGATGGGTGATGGGGGGACACGGAGGGAGGTGAGAGGTCCAGGTCAAGGGTTGTCTCCAGGCACCCCTGACCTGTGCCCACCTCTGCCCCAGCTGGTGGCGGGCATCAAGTACTACCTGACCGTGGACATGGGGAGCACGGCCTGCCGGAAGAGTGCTGTGGCTGGAGACCATGTAGACCTCACCACCTGCCCCCTGGCCGCAGAAGCACAGCAGGAGGTAACAGCTGTGTCCCCAGTTAGGCATCAGCCCAGCAGCCGGGCCCTTAGGTTGCCCAGCCTGGACTGGTCTGGCTGGCCGGGCTGATGTGTGGCTGACTCAGCCCTGAGGCTAGGGTGAGGGTGCAGAGAGGAGCAGACTGGGGCTTCCCCTGGACTTGGCAGGGTGGGAGGGCGGGGTTGCCTGGAAAGATCTGGGGTCTGGTGCTCCTGACCATCTAATTCGCTGTTCCTTCTTGCATCCCAGAGTGTCACAGGCACAGGGCTGTTGGGAGGCGGTGGCCTGGGTGGGGCCTGGGCTCACCCCATCTTTTTCATCTTTCTCTCTGCAGAAGCTGCGCTGTGACTTTGAGATCCTTGTGGTTCCCTGGAAGAACTCCTCCCAGCTTCTAAAGCACGACTGTGTGTCCCTGTAGAGACCCCTGTGGGCTTGGGGGACAGAGGGAGCCAATGAGGCTGGGCAGGACTGGGCGCATGGGTGGAGGGGATGTCAGTTCCTTGGACCGTATCTACGGCAATAAATCGCTAGCACTGCTTGTGGCATTGGTCTCTTCTGAGTCCCTCTCTTATCCTCACTCCCACTCCCAGCAACCCCGCTCCAGCCAACAGGGTGCCCACACCACCCCATGCTTGGCCTCTGCCATCTCAGCCCAGAAGATGCTAAGGGTGCAAAGTTCAGCTCCCAAATTTGGAGTCCCCCAAATATCCCAGCACCATAGAGGAATGACCCTGCAGAGACTCCCAGAGTTTGCCAAGTTATGGGTGGGGAAACAAAGTCACAGGAGAGAGATGATGCCCCAGGACTAGAAGGACACAGCAGCCAGGGGAGACTGAGGGGCGCCTGAGCCCTGTTCCCTCTCAGCTGCCAGGACGGCTCAGAGTGGCACGTGGGGGGTTTAGCCCGCCCTGCCCTGCCCCGCCCACTGAGCTCTCATCCCGTGAGATTCTTAGACCAGCATGTGGCCCAGAGATGGCAGAGCCCCTGCCGGCCAAGACACACACACTGTGGGCCCCATGCCAGGAGGACTCCCCCACCCTCTGTCCTGAGCAAGACCCCTGGAAGGGGCTGGCAGGGAGCGCCCAGGGGAGCGAGGTCAAATCCGCTGTCCATAGAAGGGGTGAGGAGACAGATGCAGTTTAATGTCCTTTAAAGAAATAGAGTTGGAACAGGTTTTGCACACCTGAATCTGTGGCTGGAATTAACACTCACTACACAAGATGCACACACGCATCCAGAACTTCTCAAGACTCCAGACACAGGGACACACACACCCACCATGAAGCCTCAGATTGCTCCCAGGCACCACACACACATCCAGACACACACACACACGCATAAGACCTAGCAACCCAGAAGCACAGACACAAACACACGGGAACAACAGCCCCACACTGAGGACATCCTGGAGACGTATACACAGCCCCCCAAACACAGACCCACAGGCCCCGGCTGGAGCTGTCTCTCAGATGCCCAAGGCACACCCGTGCGTGTCTGGGACAGGATGGGTGGGAACCGGATCCTGCGGGAGCTCAGAGGGTGGGCCCCACCAGGCCCCAGGCGGGCGGCCAGGGTGGGTGTGGGGAGCACCTGGCGGCCCCTGCCCACGGCCCGGCCAGGCCAGGCCTCACGCCCGCTCCTGCCCAGCCGGCTTCCTGCCCAATGCTGGGACTTAACACGGAACAGCCCCAGCTCCCGGGTCCTGCTCCTCTAGAGCCCTTGGAGGCCGTATGGGGTGGCGGTGGGCCTGAGGAGCTGGGTCTGAGGACCGAGGGTTGTAGGGGAAACTCCAGCCTGTCAGATACGGCAGATGCGGTCAGTCTGCTGCTGGCTGGCTCCCAGGTGCCAGCAAGCAGGAGCCTCCTGCGTGGCTGGCATGGGCTCAGGGGCAGGAAATGCTGCATGAATGTGTGAGGTCATGCGGTGAGGTGAGGCCAGTGGTCTCTGCGCCCGTGGAAACTGTGCCCAAGTCCCTGGTGGGCATTTCCTCCGCAGTCTGTCCGTTCTCTCGGCTGGGCCTGGACCCGGGACGAGACGCGCTGCTTCTCTCTGGGGCCTGGAGATGTGGCCACTGTCTGGTCCAGACTGGATGTAGACGGGGTAGCGAGCGAAATGGCCACCCCTCAGCCCCTGCTCTGGGCTTTTATCCCCGATTCCCTCCAGCTTCACTCTGCTAGAGGTAAGGTGGGTGCTGTGGGTGGTGGGAGACCTCCCTCTGGCTGGATGTGAGCGGACTTAGCTCTCGGTGCCCACTGCCATCCTGGGCATCCTATAGGGGCGCTCATCCCTCGCTTTCCTCTACCAGAGGCTTGTCCCCGCCACACACACCCCTCCCCATCCCCAACCCAAGGCCAGGAGGACTTGAACAGCCTCCCTCCTCTCCCCTCCCCGAGGCTCTTTAGCCTCACCGCAGGCAGGGCAGGTTATGGTGATGACCTCTGCCTTCTGGGCTCAGGCTGTCCCCAGCGAGTTGGCACCCCGATACTGGATGCTGAGGGTGCTGGTAGGCCCGAGTTCCTAGGCTCTGAGCCCTCATTCCCAGAGCCTCCTGGTCCCTTGGGCGCTGTTTTAACCTGTTCTCCCGTCTCCTGGGCCAGACCAACCTCCCTCCCCGAAGCAGGGTGACTGCCCACTCTCCGTCCATCACTGAGCCTGGTCCACTTTTCACATGACCCCCCCCGACCCGCCCCCGGCTGCTGTTAAGGCCCTGCCAGGCCCAGCCAGGATGCCAGGCCCCAGTGGGGCAGGAAGGGATCCAAGGACAAGCCTGTCACCCAGAACACTCCCGTGTAGACATGCTCCAGGCTGCACGTGCGTGCGTGCACACAGGTTCCCTTGTGCTTTGGTCGGGCCAGTGAGGACACAGAGCCACCTGGGGTTTTAAAACTCTGTTGGCCACCTCCCCCAACTCCCACAGGCCCAGTGATCTTTCCAGTGGGTATGGGGACTTGGCCGGAGTTGGTGGACAGCCAGCCAGAGGCTGAAGTCTGGACCCAGGCTGCCTCTCTGGGGGTCACTTCCTGAAGTCCTCTTCTCCAGCCTGCGGGGGAGGGGGTGGGAAGTGATGGCGCCGGCCTCTGCTTCTGGGAGGCCCACACTGC
Source organism: Bos taurus (assembly GCF_002263795.3). Classification (NCBI taxonomy): domain Eukaryota; kingdom Metazoa; phylum Chordata; class Mammalia; order Artiodactyla; family Bovidae; genus Bos; species Bos taurus. Next base: position 44,105,130 of record NC_037356.1, read on the forward strand.
TCTCACTCGGGCCACTTCCAGTGCCCCGCCCTCTCCACCTGGCTCCTCCCAGGTCCTGCCTGGTTCACCTCAAATGTGGTGTCCACAATCTCATCGATGACAGCGGCCTGGGAGCGGAACTTCAGCTGGTAATGCTCCACGCCAGCCACCAGCTGCAGGAAGTGGAACAGGGTCTCCAGCTGCCTGAGGGCGGTGGAGAGGGGGCAAAGCTGGGCCATCTCAGCCCCCAGAGCGCCTCCGCACCCCTCAACCCCCCACTCACAGCACCCTATGCCTCCATTTTCAGCCACGGCCAGCCCTTTTCTGTGTGGGCCCTCCATGGTGTATCTCATTTTCCACATATACCCTGCAGCCCCACCATCTGCCTGGGCCATGGAGAGTTCTGAGGATTGTTTACCTCCCAACCACCTGCCCCTGCATCCGTCCAACCTACCCCACCCTGACTCATGCACCCACTCAGCCACCTACTGGTACACTCGCCGGGCTATCTATCCATTGACTCACCCATGGGACCATCCCACCCTTTCCCTCTCTCACCTATCTCTCCATCCACCTGCTCTTCCCTGGCCCCACCCCCACCCCCACCCACTACCCATTCATTAACTCCTTCACTGCCAGCGTGCCTTATCAACCCAGCCATCAAACAACACTGAAATCGCTGAACATCGCGTGGTGCTTGGAGGACACAAACAAAAAAGAGACAGCTCCTGCCACAAGCAGCTCAGTCTGTGACAGAGCCAAGAAGGCAAACCCAGGGTGTTTACACCGGTGACAAGTGTAAACACAGGGCACTGAGGGACCCAGAGGAGGAAAACCTGACCCGGTACCAGGGTATCAGGAAAGGTTTCTGGAGGAAGCATCACTGGGCTGAGCTTGAAAGACACTTTGAGGGTTTGCTAAGCATAGACAGGGTTCCCAGCGCGCCCAGATCTGTGAACAGTGGGGAGTGTCCTGAGGACCAGGCGGGCTTCAAGGAAGAAGTTTTTAGAGGATGGATGAATTCAAGATGAAGACACTCAGGGAAGGTCAAAGTGAGGTGCCCCGACCTTAAGCAAAGGGAGGCAGGAGCCCTTATAAGGCTGCAAACTCAGAGAAGGCAGGAAAAGCCAAAACTTTTTTTTTTTAAACAAAGATCGCTAAGTAAATAAAAAGTAGAAGGAAGAAAGATTAAAACCAACAGGCAAAACAGCAACAAAAACAAAGACCACTCTCAGTGGAGGCGAAGGTGTGCCAATGGGGAAGAGTTTGGAGGCTGAGAAACCCCCAAAGAAAATATCACAGAGGAGTCAAGTCCCAGCCCACGCTAGGGGCTGAGGACCTGGGATGTGGAGGGCGGAGGGCAGCTGGGAGAGCAGCCAGGAGGTGAAATGACCAGGACTGGCTCTCAGTTCTTCCAGCTCTTGATCACCCATGCCTGCTGTCGGCAGCCAGAGAACATCCCAGCAGAGAGAACAGGGCAGGCAAAGGCCTGAAGGTGGACACGTATGTGCTGTGCTGTGCATAAAGCCAGGATGGGCCAGGGCGATGAGGGGGTGCCGTGATCACAGAGAGCTTGGGGCTCGAGCTCTGCCAACAGCAGAGAAGAGCCTGGAAGGCTGGTTCAGAGCCAGTCTAGATGAGGTGGGGCAGGCCTGGCTTTCCGGGAGAAGGCTCTCCTGAGAGCCAGGTGTCTGTGCCAAGGATCCCCGCCATGAGCACAGCCATGAGCCCGCAGCTGTCCGGGCCCAGTCGGCCCCCAGGCCTCTCCCCTCAGACCCGACACCTGCCCTCCCTTTGCATCTCCTTACTTCTCAGTCATGGCTCCAAACTTTTTCTCAATGAGCTGCTTCTGTATAGTGTGTTCACTTAGCACCTCTTTAGGCTCTGGATGTAGAGAAAGAAGGGGAACATCAAGCCCTTGTCCCCTTGTCCCCTTCTCCTCCTGCCTTCAGCTGAAGACAAGTTGCTAAGTAATCTGAGACAATTAATTCCTCTTTTTGTTTTAAGCTTTTTTTGCATTGAGTGCCCAAGATGGAGAGGACAGGTGAGGGGCCAGGTGACACTTGAGGGCCTTTAATCCTTTGGTGTTGATTATACTAAGAGTGGGATTCCGGAGTTCAGATTCTAAAGTTCTGAACATTTTTCAGCAGGAGGCAAAGCCATTGGCTCAAAATCTGTTCACCCAGAAAGTCAGATGTGTAAAAATAAACTCATACAGGAAACTTCATTTTTATAGACTCTCAATCCACTTTGAGTGACTCTGGACAAGCATGTATAATACCTGGACAAAAGCCTCAAGGACAGTTGAAATCATCTCATATAAGACCAACTGCTATAAACTTTGTACATTATTAACAGAAATGAATGTTCGGTGAATTGTAATGTGGCTAGATCTCAGAGATTTCCGGGAGAAATATCAATAACCTCAGATATGCAGATAACACCACCCTTATGGCAGAAAGCAAAGAACTAAAGAGCCTTTTGATGAAAGTGAAAGAGGGGAGTGAAAAAGTTGCCTTAAAACTCAACATTCAAAAAACCAAGGTCATGGCATCTGGACCTATCACCTCATGGCAAACAGATGGGGAAACAATGGAAGCAGTGACAGTCATTATTTGGGGGGGGGGGCTCCAAAATCACTGCAGGTGGTGACTGCAGCCACGAAATTAAAAGACGCTTACTCCTTGTAAGAAAAGTTATGACCAACCTAGACAGCATATTAAAAAGCAGAGACATTACTTTGCCAACAAAAGTCCATCTAGTCAAAGCAACGGTTTTTCCAGTAATCATGTATGGATGTAAGAGCTGGACTATAAAGAAAGCTGAGCGCTGAAGAATTGATGCTTTTGAACTGTGGTGTTGGAGAAGACTCTGGAGAGTCCCTTGAACTGCAAGGAGATCCAACCAGTCCATCCTAAAGGAAATCAGTCCTGAATATTCACTGGAAGGACTGATGCTGAAGCTGAAACTCCAATACTTTGGCCACCTGATGTGAAAAACTGACTCTTTGGAAAAGACCCTGATGCTGGGGAAGATTGAGGGCAGGAGAAGAAGGGGACGACAGAGGATGGATGAGATGGTCTGATGGCATCACTGACTCGATGGACATGATTTTGAGTAAACTTTGGGAGTTGGTGATGGACAGGGAGGCCTGGCGTTCTGCAGTCCGTGGGGCTACAAGGAGTTGAACACGACTAAGCAACTGAACTGAACTGAATGTGGCTAGTTAGTTGTTTTGTAAATGGGTCTTTCAAGAATTGACTATCAGTGTGGCGGACAGTCATGGAGTTCTTTGGACCAAAGTTCTAAGCTCTGAAAATTCTCCTGATTGGACAGGACTTGGCGCTTTCACTCCTGGGACCTGGGTTTGATACCTGGTCAGGAAACTGAGATCTTGCAAACCACCCAGTGTGGCCAAAAATAAATAAATAAGTAAAGTTGGTCCTGGCACTCTCTGTCTGTCAGGGAAGAAGTGGGGTGCTGGTACCTGCTTCCATGAGCTTCGTCACTGAGTCATCCAGCAGCTTTTCATGGAGCTCAGCCGCCTTCTGCAAAGAAGAGGCTTCCATTCTGCCAGAGCCCCATGTCTGCCTGTCCCAGAGCACTCTCCACCCTTCCCTGCGGCTTCTGTGCCCCCTCCCCGTGTCTTCCCAATGGGTCCACCCACTCCATCCCCTCACTACCTCCTGCTTCTCTTTCTCCAGGCCTTTGAGCAGTGCCATCTGGAAGTTATCCACCAGGACAGCAATCACCAGGCTGGGGCAAGAGACAGGAGGGGGCTGGAGGGGAGACTGCACCCTCCTCTGGGTTCGTGGTGGCAAAACCATAGTGAAAGGAGCACAGAGGGGGTGCCCCTGGGGTGAGGTTGGGGGGTGTAAAGCTGGGGCATGCAGGGGGGCGGGTCCTCACTTGAGGAAGATGAAGTACTGGATGATGATATAGATCATGAGAATGGGGATGATGTACCAGGCGCCTGGAAGAGACGGGGTGGGCTCCTTTGAGCTTTGAGTCCCTTGCCGATCCTCACCACACCCCCGTCAGCGCAGCTCAGAAGCCCCACTTGGCAGATGGGATAACTGAGCCCTCAAGGTCTGCCTACCCAGACAGTCCCTGCCCTCCACCCAGCCTGAGGCCTGCCCTACCCTGGGCCCGGCTGTCCAGGTAGATGAGGGACCAGTCGTCCAGGGTGAGCATGGTGAAGAGCGTGAAGATGGTGGTGAAGATGTTCTGGAAGCGTTTGGGGTCAGAGTAGCGGAACAGTGCCCGGAGTACCACAGAGAACAGGACTGGCTGTTGAGGACCAAACCTGGCTCACGGGGTCCTCTCCCCCCTCTTCCTCTCCCCTCACCACCCCCAACTTCTGATTCCGCCTCACCACTCTGTCCATGACAGCACCTCATGCTCCCACCCAGCCCCACGACATGGATACAGAGGCAGGTAAACATGAGGATGAGGATGGCGGTGATGGATGGCAAGGACCGGGCCAGGGTCCCGGTCACTTCCTGGAGGTTGGTCAGGAATCTGTGGGCAGAGTTCGAGACAGAGGCTGTGTCAGTGGGGTGGGAGTCTATGCCCAGAAACCGATGGTGATGACAGATTTCAGACTGCTGATGACTGAGGCGGTAGGTCCCTGGTTTGCTAGTTACTTTGCAGAGGGTCCCAGCCCCTCTCTGGAAAATAAGAGACTGAGCCTAGTGAAAGGCAGGAGACTCATAAGAAAAGCATTCTGGGAATCTACAGCCTTGTCATGGGCAGCTGTGGTCCTGCTAACCTGAGCCTCCGAAGGACTCGGATCGCCCGCAAGGCTCGCAGGGTCTTAAAGACCCTGAAGATGCGGAAGACGCTTTGGTTGTGGATTGCACGTGTGGAGGACGAGTTGACCTGAATGAGCACGAAATCCAGTGTACCCACGACCATGATGAAGAAATCTGCAGACACAGGGGTGCCTGGGTGTCACAGACTGCTGCCCAGGCCCCGTGCCCAGGCCCACAGCCCTTCCAGCACCAACACCCCCTGCTTTTGTCACCTCTGGGCAGTTCAGGGGCTCCCGCTACACACAGACATCCAGGCCCCATCTCTACCCACCCAGGTTGTTCCAGGGGTCCAAAAAATACGCGAGGCCCAGAGCAATGATTTTGAGCACAGCTTCCACCATGTAGATGGAGAGGAAGATGTAGTCCAAAGCCGTGAAGTACCACTCTGTGAGGACACGGGGTGGGGAGGAAGGAGGGAGCCCTCGCTTAGGCCCACCCCTGCCCCCAGCAGCCCAGCCCTTGCCTCCTCCTCCTCCCTGGAACCTCACTTGCAAGCAGCCATTTAGGGAGAAGCTGGCTCTGTCCAATGGCTGTGTGTCTCAACTGCTCTGTGCCTCACTTTCCTCATCTATGAAATGGTGATAATAACAGTCTGCCTGATAGAATTTTCATGAGAATTAAATGCACTTCACATAGTAAAGGGCTTCCAAGGGAGCCTTAAACTGCTTGCAAGAAACATCAGCCCACTCTTCTTCTCTCCTTAGTTTATGGGTCCTGTGGCAGGTCCTCTCCTTCACTCTGCTCCCTGGAGTTTTAAGGACGCTCTTCCCAGCTTTCCCAGCCTCCTCCCTCCAGGGTCTCCTGGCCTCCAGGGCCTCCTGACCCGTCCAGCGGACATGGGTTCTGGGCATCCTTCCTGCGCAAAAATCAACGTACTTAGAGCTGATGCGCCACCTGGTGGCTGTACTTGCAAACAGCACACACTCAAGCTTAGAAGACCCTCCTGTCTCTGGTGGTCTGGTTGACTTCAGCAAAACTCTCTGAGCCTCACTCTAACTGCTGCGCAATGTCGCCCATCTCCCAGGGTGAGGATCAAATGGGCTAAGTTGTTTAAATCACCAGGAACTTGGTCAGGCTCACAGGAGGCCCAGACCAACATCAACGGCCTTCTCTACGTGAACAGGGCTCCCTGGCTCTTACCGCCCCGGACCTCGACTTCGGCGAAGGTCTGAGCCACAAGCATGATGGTGTTGAGGCAGACGATGAAGATGATGAAGGTTTCAAAGGCCAGGGAGTCAACCAGTTTCCTGAGCATTCTCCGAAGACCCCAAATGAGCTGGCTTAATTTTTCCCACAACCAATACAAGAAGTCCGAAGAGTGCACCTTCTTGTGGGTCCGTAGGGCTCGGCCAACTGTAAGGGGGCCAGAAAGGCAAGTTCTTGGGGGCAAGGGACCCAGGGTTCTGGGCACCCTCCCAGGCCTGCCTGCTGTCAGCTCACTCAGGGGCAGGCATGCTTGTCCTGCACTGGTATAGAAGCCAAGGCTTGACCCTGCCTTGCAGGTGCCAGTCTGCTTGGGATTTGAGCATATTTCAGGGGCTCAGGCTCTTACACTCCATGCTTTTTACTCACATGGCAGCTTACACATGGAAGACCCAGTCTTCCTCGCCACCCCATCCTCTTGGTAACCTCGGCCTCTCCCCATAAGATGCTTCTGATATATCTTCCCCCCCTTAACTGCCTTCTCTTCCACAAACAGACACAAATCCCTTGCTTCTTGTTCAAGAAGCTAATGCCATGTCTACTAGGGAACAATTTGGGGAGGATTATATATTAACAGGCAAGGTTCTCCCTGCCCTCCAACGAGGCCCTCGTTCAGGCACTGGTTCTTCCCTCTGTCCTCAAGAAGGTCACAGTTTAGTGGGGAAAATGGACAAACAGCATCCAGAATGCTGTTCTGATACAGATGATGGACCCCTTCACTGGGCAGTCTGGGTTTGGTTGTATAAGTGACCTACACCAGCTTTCACATTCAATAATAGGAGACATTTGAGAAGTGAACACGAGAATGAAGAAGACAGTGACTGAATGAACCAACAACTGATGCCTGAAGAGGTGCCTAATTCCAGGAATAAAAAATTGGAGGATGAACGGTCAGGCGCGTGAAGAGCCAGTGGACTACACCAGCAGGGGAGAGCGAGCCTTGTGAAGGACACGCCAGGCCTGACTCAGGTCTGGAACCTGGGCCAGGCAGCTGGAGTTGGGGGTGAGGGGTGAGCTCAAGACGCACCTTTGCGCTTCTGAACGTGCTCGTCTTCTTCAGGGCAGCTTTCCGAGGTTTTGGAGGAGGAGTCCTGAGGATAGACTTTGTTGGAGGTCTCGGAGGGGTGTGAGTTCACTGTACTAAGAGAACGAGCCAAGCTGAAGGCTGAGCTCTTTCGGTCTGGCTTGCTGGGCTGGAAGACCGCTGGACGAGAATAGGCAGAGCTGAGGGAGCCTAAGGTCACGGCGTGGGGCGTGTATGAGCCAAAGAGTTGGGAGCTTCCATGACGGTACTCCCCATGGTGCTGATCTCGGTGGGGGTAATCATGAGGATGTGTGCCATGCTGGTGCTCCCTGTGCTGGTGCTCTCTGTGGTGGTGTTCGCCGTGGTGAGGTGGGCCCTGGTGGTAGGACATCATGGAGGTAGGCCTTCTGTGGTGGTGCCCACCATGATGATAGGCCTCACTGAGGTGGGAGCGGCTACTAGATTGCGTGGAGTCCTTATGGTGGTAAGCCTCACTTTGGCGATGGAGCCCACTATAGTCAGGAACCTCAGCGTGGTGATGAAACCCACCATGGTGGTTGGGCTCCCTGTGTTGGCGGGACCTCCCATGGTGTCTCCTGCTACCATGGTGATGCTCATTGTCAAAGTGGTCCTCACCATAGGATTGGTGGGAGATGAGAGTGTCCCGGGAAGGATCCTGGGAAAGGGATGTGGAGCCATGGTCTACACCATGATGGTGGGACTCACCATGATTGGGGGAGTGATAGGAGCGGTGGGCATGGTGGGAGAAGACATTGCTATGGAAGTCTTGGAATTCATCAGGGTGGTGAGGTCCACCACGATGATGGGATAAGCCATGATGGTGGGACTCACCATGGTGACGGGATGCACCTTGGTGATGGTGGTGAACTCCACCGTGGCCTGGCCTATGGTATGGGGTTGATGAGCTAGGGTGAGACAACACATCTGAGTTGTCAGTGTCTGCTTCATTTTGAGCCTTTGCAGACATGGAAGATTGATCTGAGACTATGCTGGGAACCCTGGAATGAGGAAAGCTTAACACATGGGCCCAAAAGAGCCCTTCCTGGATAACCTGTCTCGCCTAATCACCTAACCATCAGACGGGGCTTCTAGGAAAGCCTGACTTCTTATGGAATTCTCCCCTCTATGATGTCACAGGCAGACCTCTACCCAGGCCTAATTCCCAAATGCCTCCTCCTGAGCTACAGTTCAGGATCAAGGATCATTGTGTCCAACTCTTCACTGTAAAAGGAGGAAACTGAGGTCAAGAAGGGGAAGGGACTGGCCCAAGGTGACCCAGTAGGTCAATGGCAAAGCTGGACAAAGGATTTCAGGGTGACATCAGAGGCCCAGCAGTTGCTTTAAATCTGTTACTGGAAAAAAAAAAAAAATCTTTAAGAAACCAGATGGTCCAGTTCCCAGTTGTACCTAGATACCAACTGGCTCTGAGGCTCAAACTGCCCACTTCCACTGTAAACAGGTATGTGACCTTGGTCTAGTTGCTTAATTTTCCTTTGTTTGTTCTTCCTCAGTTTGTTCTTCTATAAAATGGGGATAATAACACCTACCCACTCCAGCACTCTTGCCTGGAAAATCCCATGGACAGAGGGGCCTGGTAGGCTGCAGTCCATGGGGTCCCTAAGAGTTGGACACGACTGAGTGACTTCACTTTCACTTTTCACGTTCCTGCATTGGAGAAGGAAATGGCACCCCACTCCAGTATTCTTGCCTGTAGAATCCCAGGGACGGGGGAGCCTGGTGGGTTGCTGTCTGTGGGGTCGCACAGAGTCAGACACGACTGAAGTGACTTAGCAGCAGTAGCAGCATAGGGTCAAAAAAGTTAAGATATGTAAAGCTTACACTAATAGCACAACAAATGGTAATTAGCATCGTCATCCTTGTCTCAATGGTTGACAGTAATGGAAGCCTCCCTCTTGGGTTATTACTAAAATTAAACTAACAGCCAATATTTATTGAAGACCAGCTTTATGCACTTTAAATATAATTCTCACAATAACTCCACAGGATGGATAATATTACGCCCATTTTGTTTTATCCCAATTTGGAAATGCAGCTCAAAGAGTATAAACAAACTCTTCAATAAATAAGAACTTATAAAGTCAGCACTCATTTCAAACTTTCCACCATGCTGTCCTGTCTTCCTACTGAAATCCACCAGAATTCATTCATGACCAGCGCAGCTCTTCTGGAACTTTCAGGTTCCCACTTTGAGTATAGCTGTTTCCTCAGTGCTTGGTCATAGCCAAGTTCATAGTGCCATTGGGTACCAGGTGCCCAGTGATGAGATTATGGCCCTCACGGGGCTCAGTGTGCTGCCAGCAGCAGACAAGGAAAGAGTTTTTAATAGGACAGTTATTTCACAGTTCTGTTCTCCTCTTCCTCCCGGTACGTTCTCCCAAATAGACACGACATTTCCCAGTGTGCCTTGCATCTAGGCATGGCCAAAGAGTGAGAGCGGAAGCAGTGCAACAACTTCCGGGTCTTCAATTTAAGGCCTAGGATGTGGGCGCGTGTATTTCCACGCTTCTTTTGGGCTGGAGCGTGGATCAACCAGCAGACAGGAGTGATAGTCTAAGGCAGAGATTTGTGAGTTCTGCAGAACCACAGAATTTACTTGAGATGTTTCTAGGTTAGGGATTCTGTCTTGTGAAGAGAAAAAGAAATCAGCGTTATTTTTGAACCTCGTGTGCTGTGTGATGCCACCGGTTTCAGGGATGGACCCTAATGGAGCAGCCTCGGAACTCATTTGTGAGGGGTTGTTCAGCCCCGACTGCAGTGCTCAGTGAGTGGGGCCTTGCTCATTTTTCAGCATGAGATCAAGTCTGTCCATCACGTGTGAACATGCTGTTGCCTGGAGACGAGGAGGTGAAGATGGATGACCACACCCTTGTCCTCCGGGTTACCTCCCCATTACGCACGGCTGACTGACTTACACACTTTCTGATGTGGTAGAGAACGAGAGGAGGGACTTCCCTGGCGATCCAGTGGTTAGGACTGTGCGCTTCCACTGCACCTGGTGCTGCTTCGATCCCTGGCCAGGGAACCTAGATCCCACAAGCCAGGCATTGCAGTTAAAAAAAAAAAAAAAAAATCAGAGGAAATTTTTTCTAAAGAAATATTTTTTTTCCCATGACTTAGTGGCATTCCTACCCACTCCAGTATTCTTGGGCTTCCCTGGCACTCAGACGTAAAAAATCCGCCTGCAATGCAGGAGAGCTGGTTCGATCCTGGGTTAGGAAGATCCCCTGGAGGAGTGCATGGCAACCCACTGCAGCATTCCTGCCTGGAGAATCCCCATGGACAAAGGAAACTGGTGGGCTACAGTCCATGGGGTTGCAAAGATTTGGACCCAACTGAGAGACTTAGCACACACAGCGGCCTCCCTACCACTTTGCTGTTGATATGAACAATGTAAAACATGAATTATATGGGTTAGAAGTGAATTTCAGAATGATTTAATATTTTTTTGCGGGTTTCCTGTTATTATGATGCCCTTTTATTGTATATCTTATTAGCATTTGTGTTTTACAAAGGCGTCTAGTGATTCAAAGTGGTGATGTTTTATTATGAGGTGTGAAGTGAAAGAGGAGGAGCTTAGGACTGTAGACAAATCTGGTAGGCTTAGTGATGAAAAATTACGACTTACAAATGTAGCCCTGGCTTTAGCAAAATTGGAAAGAATTTAACTACAAATTACAGCCATTTGACAAATGTGCTAATTTTAATCTATGGTATCACAAAGCAAACAGATGAAGGCTTTTATAAGCCACATTTGTTATATTAAAAAGCCTCAAAGAACAAGTTATTTGTAACAGATCTATTGTTCAGAAAAAAAGAAACTAATAATGCTAGTGTGTAAAATTATATGAGTGAAATGTTAGTGCAAGATGCTCAACAAAAGAGTGGAAAGATTCTACTCTCAGAGGGAGCAACAACGAGACATACTGATGTCACATGATGCTGAAGACATTTTTTTTCTTGGTAATTAACTGAAAAAACAACAGATTCTTTATCCAGGCTGATGAGTCAACAGATTTCACTGACAAATGCCATTTCACCACTTGTAAGATTTGTAAGTGATGCCGATAATCAAGAAAAAATTTTTTTCTGCTGCAGCTTTTACAAACAACCAGACAAGATATGGTTAATGTTTTCCTCATATCTGGACTCAAAAGGTCTGTCTTAGAAGAACTGTCTTGGCATTAAAAAAATTGTTTTGGAGTCTAGCTGATTTACAATGTTGTATTAGTTTCTGCTGCATGCAGACTGAATCTGTTATATATATAAGCATGCATCCACTCTTTTTCAAATTTTTCCCATATAGGTGATTACAGAGTTTTGAATAGAGCTCCGTGTGCTATACAGTAGGTCCTTATTAGTCCTCTGTATTTTATATAGGAGTGTGTATATGTCAATCCCAGTCTCCCAATTTATCCTCTCCCCAGCCTCCTGGTCTTGGCATTTGAACCGATGGCATTTCCATCAAAAGTTGATTCCAGGACTTCCTTGGTGGTCCAGTGGTTAAGGGTTCACCTTGCAATACAGGAGACACTGATTCAGTCCCAGGTCCAGAAAGATCCCACATGCCATGGAGTGACTAAGCCCGAGCACCACAACTACTGAGCCTCTGTGCCCTACAGCCTGAACTCTGAAACAGAGAAGCCACTGCAATGAGAACTCCTTGCACTGCACCGAAGAGTAGCCTCCTCTTGCCACACTAGAGAAAGCCTGTGTGCAGCAGTGAAGACCCAGCGCAACCAAAAATAAATACATTTTTTAAAGTTGGCTCCGTGAGAGTTTTCACGGCTCATATGAAAACCCAAAACCAGTCAAAACTCAGCAAACAAAAACTTGATGTTGCCACGCACATTACTTTCTGTCCAGGGAGGTGCTGGTGTGAAAAACTGTCGGAGATGAAAAAAAGACTGATGCTGCAAAATGTTAGCCTGGTGAAACCAGGATTAGTTTACTTGAGAGTGTTTAAATTATGCTGTGATCATGATGCAGCAATTCACACCTGGTTATGCACCAAAAATACGGAAGGCAGAGACTCAAACAGGTATCTGTACACCTGTTTGTGGAGGCATTATTCACAGCAGCCAAGAGGTGGAAACAGCCTAAATGACCTTGGACAGATAAAGAGATAAACAAAATGTGGTTCATAGATACGATGGAATATTATTCAGCCTTAAAAAGAAAGGAAATTCTGACAACATACTACAATGTAGATGAACCCCAAAAACACTATGCTAAGTGAAATAAGCCAGACACAAAAGAACAAATATCATATGCTCCACTTTCATGAGTTACCCAGAATAGGAACAGTCCAGAAGGCTAAATAGTGGTTACCAGAGGTGGTGGGCAGAGGATGATGAAAAGTGAATGTTTACCGATGCGGAATTTCAGTTGGGGTGATGAAAACTTCTGGAGATGGACCGTGGTGATCAGTTATTCAACGTTGTGTGTGTACTCACTGCACTTGAACGGTACACTTGAAAAATGGTTAGAATGGGACTTCCCTGGTGGTCCAGTGGTTGACAGTCTGCCTGTCAATGCAGGGTACACAGATTGGATCCTTGCTCCAGGAACTAAGATCCCACGTGCCTTGGAGCAACTAAGCCCGAGCACCACAACTACTGAGCCCACATGCCGAAACTACCAGCTCCTGTGCCCAGAGCCCGTGCTCTGCAACAAGAGAAGCCGCTGCAGTGAGAAGCCTGGGCGCCGCTACAAAGAGCAGGCTCCACTTGACTTGCCACAATTGGAGAAAGCGCTCGCCCAGCAACGAGGACATAGCACAGCCATAAAGTAAATAAGTAAATAAACTTTTAAAAAATGGTTAAAATGGCAAATTTTATAAGTATTTTACCACAATCAATTTTTTTAATTAAACTGTGTGAAAACCAGACAAAGAACACAGACACCTCTTATAAAGACGTATAGAGACCTGGTGGCTTCGCACTTTGCGAGGGGTCCATTGAGAACCACCAGTTTGGTTGGGGCAAGAGGCTGACCGCATCTATAGGATGGATTGTCTTATCCGACTAGTGAGGACTCTGGCACTGTTTGCCTTGTGATGAGCATTTACACAGGACATGAATAACTTCCCATTCTCTGAGCATTTTAAGACGCCATCCATGTGTAAAGCAACTATACTCCAGTAAAAATTAATTTAACAGAACACCAACAAAAAAGAAACCCCATGAGATAGTTTGTTGTCTTATGGGAGCAGAAAGAAAGAAGCCATCCACAGACCTCTTCCATAGACCATCATGTCATCGATTTCCCAGATGTGTTCTTTTCAAGTCTCTGCAAATGGCCAGCCCATCAGATATTGCTCGAGTCCATATAAACTGGCACCTTAGCCCTCCTTTCTTCCACACAAATGGATAACATGTGTATTGCCCAAAGCTCTGCCCACAGGGACCGTTTTTCTTCATCACCGTTTTTCAGGGCCAGCTCTGAACTGGGCTGTCCTGAGCAGACGTCCACTTCTGGCTGTCGCTGATTTACTTGTACAAAGCCTTCCAGAAATCAGACCTGTCCTTTCTCCTCCTCCCCTTGGAGCCTTTGAGTATAAACCGAGGTGAAACTGTAGAAACTGACGCCATGGGAATCGGAACCAGCTGCTCATGTAGTTATTTGTGCCTTCTGGATCAGTTTGGGCCCAGTATCGGATATAGCACTTCAATTTCTTTTATTTATTTGACTGCCTCCGGTCTCAGTCGCAGTACACGGGATCTTCGTTGCATCACGAAGGATCTTTGGTTCCGACACGTGGACTCAAGTTGTGGAGCATGGGCTCAGTAGTTGTGGCCTGCAGGCTTGGTTGCGCTGAGGCTTGTGGGATCTTCATTCTCCAACCAGGGATCGAACCCATGTCCCCTGCCTTGCAAGGCAGATTCTTAACCACTGGACCACGAGGGAAGTTTCTAATGAGATGCAACCGTGAAAATCCAGTTTCATGGTTCTGTAGGTCAGATAACACCCAGTTTATGATGAACACTTGGGTCTGATAATCACATGGTGTTCCATAAATCAGGCATTCAGCCTTTATTAAGGCCCAGTAGCAAGCCAGAAACTGCTTTTGCAGAGATAGAATAGTTGTCAGCAGAGATAGCATGACCAAGATTCCAGAGGTCTTAGCAGTGATCCTCCTGTTGGGGGTTGCCAGAGATGCCACATGGAGTCTTTGGCTGACACCTAAGTCAGACATGTGGATCTACTAGGCATAGTGCCCAAGTGGTAGGCAGCTTGCACCACAGCCTGGGCACTTGAAGAGCTTTTTTGAGATTCAGATAGAACATTGTCAGATTTACAGGTTACCCAGAAATTGAGTGAAAACAACTTGTGATCTGTGTTGACTCCAAAACCCAAAAGGCACACCACACACTGCTCCTCTTTGTTTGTGGCATATGATAGAAGTGACAGCAACTCGTCTCTCACATTAGAAGAGATATGCAACATTCCGCAGCCCTCTGGACCGCTGGAAACTTTCCCGATGTGGCAGGCCCTCGAATTTTCATCTCCAACTCTCTGGCACACATATGTCTAGGGCACCTAAGGGGATTGTTGTTTCCTGCTCATCGTGTCCAGTTAGCATAATGGCATCAACTGAGTGTGTTCTCTGTGCTGGCAAGACTGTCAAAGTCCCTTTGGACCTAGCAGTTTGCAGGAGAATGGCAATAATCTAAGGACAAGACAGTAAAGGTATACTGTTAGCTTTGCTAGGTAAAAGCAAAGTGTAATTTCCTATACCCATGGGAATATAAGAGAAAGCTAGTTCAATAGCAGTTGCTGCTGGGGCTTATTGATTTTCTCCAATAAAGATCTCAAATCTAGAATTGCAGCAGTGTGGGATTTCCCTTAACCACTTGGTCAGTTGGTTAAGACTCTGAACTCCCAATGCAGGGAGCCTGGGTTCAATCCCCAGTCAGGGAACTAGATCCCACATACTGGAACTGAAAGATCGCATGCCAAATAGAGACTGAAGATCCTGTGTGCTGTGGCTAAGACCCAGCACAACCAAAAAGATGCATAAATACATTTAAAAAATATTTTGTTGTTGTTGTTCAGTCACTAAGTGGTGTCCAAATCTTTGTGACCCGATGGACTGCAGCATGCCAGGCTTCCCTGTCCTTCACTGTCTCCCTGAGTTTGCTCAAACTCATGTCCATTGTTCAACGATGCCATCCAACCATCATATCCCCTTCTCCTGCCCTCAATCTTTCCCAGCATCTGGGTCTTTTCCAATGAGTCAGCTCTTCACATCAGGTGGCTAAAGTATTGGAGCTTCAGCATCGGTCCTTCCAATTAATATTCAGGGTTGATTTCTTTTAGGGTTGACTGGTTGGATCTCCTTTCTGTCCAAGGGACTCTCATGAGTCTTCTTCGGCACCACAGTTTGAAAGCATCAGTTCTTTGGTACTCAGCCTTCTTTATGGTTTAAAATAGAATTGCAGCTGTTATTGGCATTGCCACACTAAGTTTGCTTTTTCCACCTGCAAACAGGTAGGAATATGACTGGCATCACCGCCACTCTTGCATCTCTCAAACCCTTAATGGTGGCACTCATCTCTGTGGGTTCTTCAGGGTTGTGGTGTAAGCTGGTGTACAACTTGGCGGAGGAGGGGACAACCCCAGGGCTTTCCTTTTGGTCCTCATTCCCATATTCGTCCACACTGCAGTGGCAGGGAACCGATGGGAGTCTGCCAGCTACTGAGCACTCATCTCACAATCAATTCTGGGACGGGGGAAACAACCACAGCATGAAGCTGAGGGCCTCAGGAATGTGACCTTTCATCTCGAAAATCCTTTGGTGCTAATTGGTCTCCATGGGTAATAATTTTCAAATTAACATCTGAAACTGCGGTGAATTTGTACTGTGTCATTTTAACTAAGCTGGATCTATTTCCCAGAATTCTCTTCCCTGCATAGTTCTGTTAATGTGGCCTACAAGTGACATTTTGTGTAAGATTTGGAAAGTAAAGTGAAACAGGAGTTGCATCCTTTTTTCCATGAGGCAGGTTGGTGCAGGGGCCCCGGAAGTGGTGGCACCTCTCTCGCAGTGACCCTCACTTGCTGGCTCAGCATGTTGGCATCGGGCAATAGCTGGGTCCACATTTCCTCCTGCTTCTGCTCTTGTTCCAGGCACACGTTCAGCTCCCAGATAGAGTGCCAGCTTCTCCTGTGAACCGTCTGCTTCATTCAAGTTAGAGGCTTAGGTGCAATGAGAGATTGACTGGGTTCTGGTCCATCCTGTGGGTGCTAGCTAGTCCTCACAGGTGCCAGTCTGTTCTTGCTTCCCTCACCTCGCATCACATGCTTTCCAACAGTCTGCCTGCTGTCTCTGAGCTCCAGCACCAGAAACAAACACAGCAGTCTTCTATGATCAGCTCTCACAATTACGCAGGGTCTTATCCCTAGGATACATCTTGACTACACGTAATCGTTCCCAGTAATTTTGTTTCTCTGATTAAATCCTGGCTGATACAGTAACTTAATTTTTTTAAATGTTTATATTTATTCGTTTGTTTTTGGCTGTGCTGGGTCTTCATTGCTGCAGGGGCTACTCTCTAGTCGCAGTGCAGTGCAGAGCTTCTCTTGTACAGAGCACAGGCTCTAGAGCCTGCAGGCCTCAGGAGTTGGGGCACAAGGGCTCAGTCGTTGTGGCTCACGGGCTTCATTGCCCCTCAGGATGTGGAATCTTTGGGGCCACACCACGTGGTTTGTGGGACCTTAGTGCCCCAACCAGGGATTGAACCTGTTTACAGAATTTTGATCTCTATGACTCTTGTAGGTAAAAAATAGGTTCAGTTCAGTTCAGTTGCTCAGTCATGTCCGACTCTTTGCAACCCCATGGACTGCAGCACACCAGGCTTCCCTGTCCATCACCAACTCCCAGAGCTTACTCAAACTCATGTCCATCGTGATGGTGATGCCATCCAGCCATCTCACCCTCTGTCGTCCCCTTCTCCTCCTGCCTTCAATCTTTCCCAGCATCAGGGTCTTTTCCAGTGAGTCAGTTCTTTGCATCAGGTGGCCCAAGTATTGGAGTTTCAGCTTCCGCATCAGTCCTTTCAATGAATATTCAGGACTGATTTCCTTTAGGATGGACTGGTTGGATCTCCTTGCAGTCCAAGGGACTCTCAAGAGTCTTCTCCAACACCACAGTTCAAAAGCATCAATTCTTCGGCGCTCAGCTTTCTTTATAGTCCAATTCTCATATCCATACGTGAGTACTGGAAAAACATAACTTTGACTATACGGACCTTTGTTGGCAAAACAATGTCTCTGCTTTCTAATATGCTGTCTAGGTTGGTCATAACTTTCCTTCTAAGGAGCAAGCATCTTTTGATTTCATGGATGCAGTCACCATCTGCAGTGATTTTGGAGCCCCCCCAAAATAAAGTCTGTTACTGTTTGCACTGTTTCCCCATCTATTTGCCATGAAGTGATGGGACCAGATGCCATGATCTTAGTTTTCTGAAAGTTGAGTTTTAAGCCAACTTTTCGACTCTCCTCTTTCACTTTCATCAAGAGGCTCTTTAGTTCTTGTTCGATTTTTGCCAAAAGGGTAGTGTCATCTGCATATTTGAGGTAACTGATATTTCTCCTGGCAATCTTGATTCAAGCTTGTGCTTCATCCAGCTCAGCATTTCTCATGATATACTCTGCATGTAAGTTAAATAAGCAGGGTGACAATATACAGCCTTGATGTACTCCATTCCCTATTTGGAATCAGTCTGTTTTTCCATGTCCAGTTCTAACTGTTGCTTCTTGACCTGCATACGGATTTCTCAGGAGGCAGGTCAGGTGGTCTGGTATTTCCATCTCTTGAAGAAAATTAAAAAACACTTGCTCCTTGGAAGGAATTATTAAAAAACAGAGAAATCACTTGTTGACAAAGGTCCATACAGTCAAAGCTATGGTTTTTCCAGTAGTTATGTACAGATATGAGATTTGGACCATAAAGAAGATTGAGTGCTGAAGAATTGATGCTTTCCAATTACGGTGTTGGAGAAGACTCTTGAGAGGCTCTTGGACTGCAAGGAGATCAAACCAGTCAGTCCTAAAGGAAATCAACTTGAATATTCATTGGAAGGACTGTCACTGAAGCTCCAAGAGTTTGGCCACTTGATTCAAAGAGCCGACTCACTGGAAAAGACCCTGAAGCTGCGAAAGATTGTACGCAAAAGGAGAAAGGGGTGGCAGAGAATGAGATGGTTAGATAGCATCACTGTCTTAATGCATTTGAATTTGAGCAAACTCCTGAGATAGTGGAGGACACAGGAGCCTGGTGTGCTGCAGTCATGAAAAGAGCCAGACAGGACTTAGCGACTGAACAACAGTCTCTTGAGAGATTTCTCTGGTCTTTAATCTGGCCTCAGGTGGTCTTCTCTGGAATGAAGAATGCTGATAGCTGCCATTTATTGGAGGTTTTAATT
Source organism: Bos taurus (assembly GCF_002263795.3). Classification (NCBI taxonomy): domain Eukaryota; kingdom Metazoa; phylum Chordata; class Mammalia; order Artiodactyla; family Bovidae; genus Bos; species Bos taurus. The sequence continues at coordinate 44,123,618 of NC_037356.1, forward strand.
CTATAGAAAGTGAAAGTGAAGTCGCTCAGTCACGTCCGACTCTTTGCGACCCCGTGGACTGTAGCCCACCAGGCTCCTCCGTCCATGGGATTCTCCAGGCAAGAATACTAGAGTGGGTTGCCATTTCCTTCTCCAAAGGATCTTCCCGATCCAGGGATCGAACCCAGGTCTCCCGCACTGCAGGCAGATGCTTTAACCTCTGAGCCACCTGGGAAGCCTTTAATTCTATAAAGAGCTCAAAAGATACCATTATGTGTATCCCTTGAGGTAGAACCAGGACCCTGCCCCCAGGCTGCTGCTCCTCTCTTGTCTCTGCATCCTCTATCTTGTTTGATGAGCAACTGTTGAAATCTGCCCTTTGGAACTCAGGGAAGGTCATGGAGGCTGGAGTCTGCTGCTTCAAACAAGAAACAGGAGACATGGAATGGCTTTTATGTCCAGGAGCCCCACAAGATCCTGCTCGGTTTCACTGGGTCCCCATTCTCATGGTAACAGCCACATCTATCCTTAGGCATCTGCCTCATCCTCAAAAGAGGGGGGAACTGGCTTTTAATGACTGACATACAACATGCACATTTTAAAATATTTTATTTAAAAAAGGAAAACCAACCAAACAAAAGGCCCACCCCAAGAACTTTTGGTTCTGGGGGTCTGGGAGCAGCTTAGGTCTGTTAGGAGGGTGGAACCTGGAAGACGGACAGTGTGGGGGCCTGACCCCTGGCAGGAAGAGCAAGAGCCGGGGACGCTGACAGGCAGAGTAGCCTTTCCCAGAGCTCAGCCCCTCTCTGTGGCATGGACTCATCCACTTGGAAAAGATAGGTGGGGGGATCCTCAATCCCCTTAAGAAGGCAGGGTGGGCAGTTCTGAATGGGCCTTTAAATCTCTTGGCAAAGCCACCAACCAGTTAGGACAAAGGAGAGAGTGGCCCGGGGTTCGATTGGGCCTACACCTTCCTGGGAGCTGGGCTCAAACAGGGAGATGCGCCTCCACTTACTGCTGCAGCCCCTCTCGGGAGAAAGGGCCCTGAGGCGGTGGGACCCAGAGGCAGCCCTAGGAGAGAGCCTGGTGGGCAGGTCAGGAGCCAGATTCCCACCGGGAGCTCAGTGGCCTGGGCGCAGCGCCCGGATGGGCCGAGGAGGGGGGTTGTCTAGGACCGGTTCGGGCCGGAGGCGCATGCCTCCTCGGCGCTTCTGCTTGCGCAGCAGGTAGCTTGAGTACTGCACCTCAGGCATGGCCAGCTTGAGGCAGGCCTCGGTGGCTGGACCGGCGCGGCCGCTGGGCAGGTCGTAGCCCATGATGTCCACCTTGCGGCTGGGCTGCCACGGCTGCAGCTGCTTGGTGCGGATCTGGGCCGCGGGCCGCAACACCGGCTCGTCGCCAAAGCAACGCCGCAGCAGGCGCTCTCGGGCCTCGCGCAACTCGCGCGCCTCGCGCTCCACGCAGGCGCGGCCAGCACTCGCCACGCGGCGCCAGAAGGTGGCGTTGAAGTGGTCGTAGAGGCCGGCGTCGAGCGCGTTCCAGGCGCGCGCAGCCTGCGCGAGCGCCGCGGGGATGGCGGCGAGGCGCGAGCTGGCGGCGCGCGCGTTGAGCCTGGCGTAGAGCACATCGTCCAGGTCCCAGGCCAGCAGGCGCCGCAGCAGCACGAGCGACTCGTCGAAGTACTCGGCGATCATGACGAGCGAGAAAACCTCCTCCACCTGGCGGATGAGGCCCGCCAGGTAGGCGTCGTCGTCGCGGGGGCTGCGCTCGTTGTCGCCTCCCAGGTCGTAGGCCAGGGTGTTGTGCGCGAACATGGCGAAGTGCTCGCCCGCGCGGTAGTAGGCCTCGGGCGCGCGCAGGAAGGCCTCGAGCGACGCGTTGGGCACGCGCCGGAAGGCGGGGCAGTACTGGTTGTAGTAGCTGAAGAGCGACTCGAACATGGCGGCCGGCTCGCGCAGGATGGTGACGTAGACGGTGCCGGGCGGCATGAGGCGCTGCAGCTCCGCGCGGTCGAAGCGCAGGTGGCTGGCCAGCACGTGCGGCGGCCGCGTGGCCGGGTGCACGAAGTGCGCCGAGAAGTTACGCGGGTAGCAGAACTGATGCTCGCAGCTCGGGTGCGGCAGGGCCACCGTCAGGTTGTGGCGCTCGGCGAAACGGAACAGGATGTTCTGCACCGTCGTGCCCGCAGTCTTGTGCGTCTTCAGAAAGGCCACGGTCATGTGCTTGGGGCGCGGCGGAGAGTCCTGCAGAGGCGGGCAGCTCAGAGGGAACAGCTTGGGGTACCTGCAGGGCCCCGGGGTGTGCAGGGAGGAGGGTGTGAGAAGGGTGCCGCTTGACCCGGCCTCTCCCCAAGGATGCTGGGGATGGGCCCAGGGCTTTACCCACGAAACAGTACACACACGCATGGTACGGGCATCTAAGATGACCACCCCCAGGGAGTCCCTGTGAGAGGGTAACAGGCAGGAAGGCCAAGGGTCTCCAAACGGAGGAAATAGGCTGCAAGTGTCAGATATATATATATATTTTTAATCTCTCTAGTGTCTGCCTACAATGTGGGAGACCGGATTCGATCCCTGGGTCAGGAAGGTCCCCTGGAGAAGAAAATGGCAACCCACTCCAGTATTCTTGCCTGGAAAATCCCATGGACGGAGGAGCCTGGTAAGCTACAGTCTATGGGATCACAAAGAGTTGAACAGGACTGAACTTCACTTTCACTTTAAGCAGCAGGAGGAAACCAACTAGTGTTACATTTTTTCCCCTTCTCTATACGCAGTTAAAAAGAGGTTTCTCTTAAAATACCTTGTTGCCATAATGACACCTGGTTCCACCTGAACTTAACATTTCTTAAATCTTAAGCTAACCAATGCATTTTTTAATGGAAATGTTTGTCTTAAGCTATGTTAACGCACTACGCATTTACTCTAGACTCTATCTTCAAGTTGGTGCTGCCTAAAAGCTCAGATTTAGGCTCAGAACTGACTTGACAAACCAGTTTGTTATACTCAGACATTGTTCTCCTAATCTGTGTAAACGAAATTATTGTTTTTCCAGTAGTCATGTATGGATGTGAGAGTTGGACTATAAAGAAAGCTGAGCGCTGAAGAATTGATGCTTTTGAACTTGGTGTTGGAGAAGACTCTTGAGAGTCCCTTGGACTGCAAGGAAGTCCAACCAGTCCATCCTAAAGGAGATCAGTCCTGGGTGTTCATTGGTAGGACAGATGTGGAAGCTGAAACTCCAATACTTTGGCCACCTGATGCAAAGAACTGACTCCTTGGGAAAGACCCTAATGCTGGGGAAGGTTGAGGGCAGGAGGAGAAGGGGACGACAGAGGAAGAGATGGTTGGATAGCATCACTGACTTGATGGACATGAGTTTGTGTAAACTCCGGGAATTGGTGATGGACAGGGAGGGCTGGCATGTTTCGGTTCATGGAGTCGCAAAGAGTCAGACATGACTGAATGACTGAACTGAACTGAATCTGCGTTTCTACAAGATTCAAATCAATCGTTTTATGCCCTGGGATGACTCTCCTGGTGCCAAGATTATCTCAGAATACATCCTGTGGGTGAGGGGCCTGGTGCCATTCTCTGATTTTTGAGACATTCCTTTCTTTCATTAACAGACTGCTAGTAACTTCTCCTGGAGAAGGCAATGGCACCCCACTCCAGTACTCTTGCCTGGAAAATCCCATGGATGGAGGAGCATAGTAGGCTGCAGTCCATGGGGTCGCTAAGAGTCAGACACGACTGAGCGACTTCACTTTTACTTTTCACTTTCATGCATTGGAGAAGGAATTGGCAACCCACTCCAGTATTCTTGCCTGGAGAATCCCAGGGATGGGGGAACCTGGTGGGCTGCCGTCTATGGGGTCGCACAGAGTCGGACACGACTGAAGTGACTTAGCAGCAGCAGTAACTTCTCCCCTGGAGAAGGAAATAGCAACCCACTCCAGTATCCTTACCTGGAGAATCCCATGGACTGAGGAGCCTGATAGGCTATAGTCCACGGGGTCGCAAAGAGTCAGACACGACTGAGTGACTTTTTACTTTTACTTTTTACTTAGTAGCTACATAACATCCAGCTAAAGACTGGCAGGCAGGTATTTAGAATAGGGCAGAACTGGTGGGGTGTGACTTGTGAGATTACATTATAAAAAGATTATGGCACTGTCTTGGTGTCGTTCTCTCACTGTCTGTAGGGTAACTCATGCAGGGGGTGAGGGTGAGGTACCAGGCGGGAACAGCAGTCCCCAAGGAGCCAGGCCCTCAGTCCATCATCAACCTGCTTGAAGAACTGAAGCCTCCCCCAGCAACCACATACAGGAGCTTGTAAGGGGAGCCGTTCCAATCAGGGCTTCATATTAAACTGCCTTCTCCAACCACCAGCTTGACTGCAACTCCGTGAAAGGCCTCGAACCAGAGGCATCCAGCTAGGGCAAGCCTGAATTCCTCACCCACAGGAGTGAGATAATAAATGTTTGATGTTTTCAGCCTCTTAAGTTTTGTGGTATTTGGTTACCCATAAAAAATAATACAAGGACAGCCATTCCCCTGCTGGTCCAGTGGTTAAGAATCTGGCTGCCAATGCAGGGGACACAGGTTCGATCCCTGGTCTGGGAAGATCCCACATGCTGCTAAGCAACTAAGCCCCTGTGCCACGACTGCCAGGCCTGTGCTCTAGAGCCCCCGAGCCACAACCACTGAAGCCTGCACACCTAGAGCCAGTGTTCTGCAATCAGAGAAGCCACCTCAACCAGAAGCCTGTGCGCTGCAACTAGAGGAAGCCTGTGTGCAGCATGAAGGCCAGCACAGCCAAGCAAGTAAACCCTTAGTGTTTTCAAAAAGCAAAATAAAATAATACAGGGACAAAGGCCCTTGGGGACCCTTGAGGAATTCCACTTTACAGGTGTACAAACTGAAGAACAGGAGGAGGAACATCATTTCTGTAAGTCCAGAAACTCAGATAAAATCGCCAAATCCTCTTGCTGTCTGTTGTCTTTCTCATTTTTATCTTCCCACTGGCTCTTCATTTCATTGGAAAGACCCTGATGCTGGGAAGGATTGAGGGCAGGAGAAGGCAACAGAGGATGAGATGGTTGGATAGTGTCACCAACTCAATGGACATGAGTTTGAGCAAACTATGGGAGATAGTGAAGGACAGGGAAGCCTGGCGTGCTGCATTCCACGGGGTCGCAAAGAGTTGGACGTTACTTAGCGACTGAACAACAGGCTCCTCACATTGTAGATGAGTGGCAGGGACTCTGAAGCAACTTGTTACATGATTCCATCAAGTCCTCTGGAACCTCATTCATTCATTCAGGTCGTTTTTTTGTTTGTTTAAGCATCTACTAATTTACTGTGTGCTAGGAACTGTTCTAGGCTCCAGAAATATAATAGTATAAAAAACATAATAATCCTAGCCTTCATGAAACTTTGATTTCCGTCTCCTTGTCCTTGAAACAAGGGTGTTCTAGGTGACCTGTAAGTTCACTCCAGACTTTGAGTCACTCTCCTGTTTCTTTTCTACCATGGAGAAGGCAGTGGCACCCCACTTCAGTACTCCTGCCTGGAAAATCCCATGGACGGAGGAGCCTGGTAGGCTGCAGTCCATGGGGTCACTAAGAGTCGGACACGACTGTGCGACTTCACTTTCAGTTTTCACTTTCATGCATTGGAGAAGGAAATGCCAACACACTCCAGTGTTCTTGCCTGGAGAATCACAGGGACGGGTGGGCTGCGGTTTCGGGTCGCACAGAGTCTGACACGACTGAATCGACTTAGCAGCAGCAGCAGCAGCAAGCATCAGGCAACAAGGGCAACTCTAAGCAGCCTTGAGGATGCTAGTGAGATTCCCTTTCTGGTTTGGGTTCAGGATGTCTACACAGATGCTCCATAAGACCAGAAAGGCATCTGGCAGGAGGGACTGGGCCCATTCACACTGTTCTCATGGATGACCATGTAGAGAATGGCAAACAGGTCCTGAGGGGGGCGCAGGGATTTATTTGGTTCACGAAGTGAGCCAGGAGCAGGGTCAGGGCTCCTATTCATCATCACATTGTATCCTGTGTCAGGGTGACTGGCAGGGTCACACATAGTGTCACTGTCATTTTCTAGATGAGCACACGGGCTCAGAGAAGTGAGGAGACTTGCCCAGAAAACTAGTAGTGTGAAGTTGTTTGCAGTCCTCTGGGAGTGTGTGGCTGAAGTACACTGATTCCATCACAGGCCCGCAGCACTACACCCTTCCTTTTCTGTGCAACTGCGCTTTAGCTTACTCATAAGTGCACTCAAGCCGGGTAAATTCCCTGTCAGACTTTATCCTTGCCTTCATCCCATGTGAAAACTGCAAGACTGCCTTTTGCTGATGCAGATAGTTAATGGCCACAAAACCCCCAACCCCCCACTCTGGGGTGGAGGACACCACTGCCTGTCTATCCATGGGGATGTACTCCTGTGTAGTCACATTCTGTTTTTAGCTTTTGCCCCCTTTAAATCTCTCTGTACCCCTTTCCATGCCACTGTGAATGCCTCTGGATCCTCCATCTACTAGATCCTTCCTGCCTGTATGTAACTTACCCATAATAAAGTTCTTAAGTGCAGTTTATATGGAGTTACCCACTTCTGTTTTTGATCTTAAAGTTCTTTTTCACTTCGTAGGATATTCAACCTCTCTGCCTCCCATCCACCAGGTACTCAGAAGTGATGGCAAGGGAAAGACTCGGGCTGGAATAGAATCTCAGCTTACACACTCAGGGCTTTCCTGACAGCTCAGTTGGTAAAGAATCCACCTGCAATGCATGAGACCAGTTTGATTCTTGGGTCGGGAAGATCTGCTGGAGAAGGGATAGTATTCTATTCCCACTCCAGTATTCTTGGGCTTCCCTTGTGGCTCAGCTGGTAAAGTATCCGCCTGCAATGCGGGAGACCTGGGTTCGATCCCTGGGTGGGAAGATGCCCTGGAGAAGGGAAAGGCTACCCACTCCAGTATTCTGGCCTGGAGAAATCCACGGACTACAGTCCATGGGGTCGCAAAATGTTGGACACGACTGAGCGACTTTCACATCCACATCCATTACACACAACACTTTCAGTGAAGTCCTTCCCAGGAAGGTTGTGTGGATCTAAAAAGAATGTAGGAAAGCGCTTTGAGAACACAGGAAAGAGCAAAGCCCAGCAGAAGATGGACTCCGGTCAGGTTTAAGGAACGAGAAGCGAGGAGAGCTCCCATCCGCTAACCCGGCCGCCGAGCTCTGGAGGAAGGCAATTCCCTGGCCCCGCCCCCTCACCGAGACCCCGCCCCTTACCAGCTGAGCTGCGCCCCCTGGTGGATGAGGAGGCTTAAGGTGCTGCATCCTAGCACCAGCAGCAGGATTTTCCTACGGCTCATCTTGGTGGCCTGCTGCAGGCGCTGGAAAATGGGCGGCATGATGGGGTACCCACCCCTGGATCAGCCAGGGCCTCACTATCCAGGACTCCCTTCGCCGGGACTCATGGGGGCTCCTGGGGCTCCGGTAGCAGGGCCAGTGTTCCTGTGAGGCCTGGCAGGAGAAGGAGGAAAACAGGTTTGTAGCGGGCAGAGGAGATGGGCGCCGAGCCCCAACAGGACTGTTGCAAATGAGCGCTACGAAGGGTGGGGTGCGCAGAGAGGCCAGGGAAGATCAGATTCCTACCTCCTGTTACCATGACCCTATCTCCACGGTGCTCCAGATAACTCAGTCTTGGGTGGAATTACAGGCTCTGGGGTCTGGCCAGCCCTTCAGGCTATAGCCACTCCCTCCCTTGAGCCAGGTCTCTGCTTCTCTGCCTGCCCCTAATTCGTCTTTGTCTCGTGGCCATTTATGTCGGTCTTAGCACCAGCGCCTGGCTTAGCCCAGAAGTCTCAGTTCAGGGTTTCCTCTCCTATAGGACTCCTTGCCTGACTGCTTCTTCAGCCAGGGGTTAGTCTTGACTCCCCAGACATTGAGCTCCTCAGAAACGCTGACCAGGTCTTCACCTTCTTGAGTCTCTGATATGAGAAAGAGGCTTATTATGTGTATTACACGACTGCACACTTAATTCCATCTAATCCTCGCTGCAGCCCTAACAGGTGTTCCCATTTTACAGACAAGGAAACTGAGGCTCTAAGGGCTGGTGTCACTTATCTGGGTCGCACAGCTGGTATTAGCAGGATCTGGATTCTGATCTGGTTCCAGATACTTCCAGCTCCAGAGTCCATGCCCTTAGACAGCTTGTGTGCCGCTTCCACAGAGAACTGATTTCCCCATCCCTGCCCCAGACTCTGCAATTCTGCATACCTCTGATCCATGAGGGAAAAAAAGGAAGGACTTGAGATCCTGGAACCCTATCTGAATTCCATCCCCAGACACCTGAAACCCTGGCTGCCCCGTCGGCTGATGGCAGTGAGAGGCACCTGGCCAAGGAAGAGGGTGGCCACCTGGGAGTTGGGAGGGGAATACAGGGGGGTTCCTGCTCATTGCCCTACAGAGATTCTCCAGGGGAAGGTGGCCTCCATCCCAGCTGAGCAGCAGAAGCGAGAGGCTGGAGGAGGCCTGGTGTCTGGCCTGTCACCTGTCCCCGCATAAATGTGTTAGCTCAAGGGCACCCTGACCCTTGGCAGCTTCAGTGGAAAGTCAGCTTCAGTGGCAATGCCTGTCCCCCGGTGAGGGTGGGGGTCTCTGTCTCAGGGGCCTCCGTCTCCAGGTTCGGGTTTGGCTTCATCCTCACATGCACCCCTCTCCAAAGGGAAGAGGGAGCCTGGAACCTTCTGGGCATGTGCATGCGTGTGGAACTAGGACACCTCAGTCTCGGGAGGGTTGAAGTAATGTGAAAATTCTTTGACCATGACCTTCCCCTGGGCCTGGCTTCCCATCCTTCTCCTTTAGCGCCCCCTCCCCCTAATTAATCCTGGATTACACTAAAGCTTGTTGGGGTGTAAAGATGTCCTGGTTATGCCTTTCCCTTCTCTCCAGGCCCCTCACCTGGTTTCCTCCACCAGCCTGCAGACAGAGTTAATCCTCCCGGAGCCAAGAGATGTGAAGCACCCAGCCACAGAGGGCAACCAAGGGCACAGCAGAGAAAGCCTAAGATCCCCGTCTTTAAGGATTGCTGGGGCGGAGGAGGGCTGGCACTGCCCATGCGAGGCACGAGGGAGTCAGAGCTCTCTCAGGACACACACCTTCTCCCCTGTCACTTATCCTGCAGAGAGGACTTGGTGACCAGACAGGAATTTCTCACTGGGGCCACATGGAGGACCACCAATTCCTATCTTTGCTCAACTCACTGAAACCAGCCTTTTTTTTTTTGGCAATAGAAATTAAATGGTTCATTTACTAAAACAGTAGAAAACGGTGAAGAAACATACATTAAAGTACATACACTCAGGAGCTAAAATCCAAGATTACATACATTCTAAGATGCTGAAACCAGTCTATTTTTCAGAGACTCCAGGTTAGCCCAGGAGGTCAAGACTGGGGACAGCTACCGTGGGACTTTGCCCGGGAGATGCTTCAACCAGGCCATAGGGAGAAAGGTGATGGGGTGCTTGGTGGTGCCCTCCATCCCACTCCCTGCCATGGCCTAGCCCTGGGGAGCCAGCCAGTCTGCGGCCTACCGGGTACAGGGTATCATCCGCTTAAGAACTCCCTGGATGCCAGTCCTCCAAGGTAGGCAGCAGCTTCTGCATGTTCCCCGCCCATGACTGGAGGCTCGCTGCCTGCAGATACTGCCTGGTTTGTTTCTGAGCAGCCTCGGCTGTTTCAAAAGTTCTTTCTGGGACAGCTGGACTCAGCCTACTGCTGGTCGCGCCCTCCTCGGCTTGTCCCCTTCCACCTTCCACACTGGGAGTTGCTCATGCTGCCCTACTAGGCCACAGGAACCCTGTTTAAGTTTTTTCTCCATGACAGACCTTCAGGTATTTAAAAGCAGTAACCCTGTCTCCTCTGGTTGGGCACTCAGCCAGGCTAAACATTCCAGGTCCCGAGAGAGGGTGCTGGAGGAGGGTGCCCCCTCGCTTGGCAAGTTCACTCCGCGATGCCTGTTGTGGACACAGGGTCAGGCCTCCGGCACCCAGGAAGGGGGCCGCCTGGGGCTCTCGGTTTCCCTCGGTAACCCCTAGGTCAGTGGGGGTGGGTGGCAGCCTGCTGGGATCAGAACTGAGAGCAAGGGCCCTGGCTCCTGCCTCTCACATGCTTCAGACTTCTCCCAGCCTCCCCTGTGTCTTCTCCGATAAGAGTTTCCCTAAGTCGTGTCCCAGACAAGTCAGGGTGCCTGGGCTCGTGAGAAAATCAGTGCTAATTTTAGTCAGAACAATCTACCGCAGGCTGCCGCCCGGTTTTGCAAATTGCTTTCCTTTCTCCAGGGAACCAAAGAAGAAATGGCTTGGCTGGCCAAAGCTTTGAAAACTGGTCTGGATGCCCACCCACTCCCACACAAGCCCTCTGCTCGCTCCCTGGGGGCTCTAGGGCTGAGATGGATGCCCTTGGAGGAGGAGGGCGCCCTGACCCCCACCACCTGGACCTGACCCTTGGGTGACCTGGAGACTGCCTCTTTACTGAGGATGGCACCGCAGGTGAAGAGGGCAGTTGCCCCCTGCACTGAGGGGGAAGGGGCCAAGGGCAGAGAGGGCTGCACACTAGTGGCCCAGGAGATGAAATGTCTTTCCAGCTCCCTCTTTTCCTTCCTTTCTTCCCACCAGCCTTCGCCAGGTCTTCCCCGCCCCCCCCAGCCCCCTCTGCCTGTCATCCACGGCCACCTCCTCCCTGCCTCTGATTTCTCTTCATCCTCCTCTGTCCATCACTGTCCCCCACTCTCCCAGCCCCCACTCCCTCAATTGCATGCCAACCTCCCCAGGGATCGGGTCACTAAGATCTGGTCCCCAGTAAGGGATAGGCCAGCGTCGCGCTCTCACCCATTCCTCTCCTGCTCTGCCAGGGGCCAAGAGCCCCCCTCCCTCATGCTCTTCAGGCGCCGACCCCCAAGACACTCTCCCGCCCCAGCCGGCATCCCTCATTCAGGTCCGGTCCACCCCCGCCCCTCCAGCCCCAGGCTGGCCGCTGCAGTACTCACGCTGACCGGACTCTGCCGGGACCCGCGTGGAGGGGGGTCGCCGCTATCTCCCCAGACCTTGCGGCGAAATCCGCTGAGGGTCCGAGGGCGCTGGGGGCCCAGCGCGCAGAGTGCTGGTCGCTCGCTGGCCTCTCCGCGCTTGGATGGGATCAGGTGGCAGCGTCGGCCCAGCTCCACTGCTCTTGGCTCAGCCCGCTGCCCGCCCCCCATCGCACACCGGAGGCGGAGGCGGGGCGGGGGCGGGGGCCGGAGAGCAGGGGAGGGGGAGGGGCAGAGTGGGAAGAGGAGGGGGTCCCCCGCGGGACTCTCTTCCAGGGGCGTCTTCGAATACCGGCATCTTCCCTGGGCAGTCTGGCAGAGTCTGGACGCCAGGGTGGTCAGCTGCTTGCCCTCCCTCTACGGAAGGGGAAACTAAGGCCTGGAAGGTGTCTGGGCACTCCAGCCTTGCTGGGTGTTCTCGGGCCCCCACTGGTCACCCTTGGCAGGTCGGTCCTAGGGGAATTAGAGACACAGGTACATGCACAAGTCCCCACATGCTTTCCGTCCACCCCCTTCTCCTCTTTGCACCTCCCACAGAGAAATACCTTCCCGCCTGGGGTCTGGTTCCATCTGTCCTCACACCCCTGGGGATCCCTTCCCTTCCAATCTGCCGCTGACCCTCTCCTCCTCTGCACCAGGAGTCTGGATCCACTTATTCCCGGCCAGAGCTTTCGTGGACCCGGGACCCCTGCCTGGCATTTTGTGCTGGGAATCAGGGAACTCAAGTTCAACCTGGGGTGAACTTAAATTCTAGGGTTAAGAGGCAACTCCCTGGACCTGGTTGCTTCCAGCTATACTATAGGGAGCTGTTTGTGGAGCTGTTCTGAGGCTGCAGAGATGACCCATGTGAAGCCTCTGTGAGAACGGTCCTGACTTTTCTACTGCCTTCTTAGTCCTCTGCTCCAACCACCTGGAAGCTGAGTCCTCCCAGACACCCAGAGCCCCACATTGTGTTACATGGTTCTCACAAACCCCTGCTTTCTACTGCCATCTGGGCCTGGTGTGGCCAGAATCCTGGAGCTGAGGCAGCCACCCAAAGCTGGGGCTGGAAGGGGCTGGATTCCATCCTAGACCCACACAGATACATAGGTGTTGTGTGAGGGTCCTTACTAAGCAGGAGAAGGGAATGGGGAATCTCAGAGTCAAGAGAACTGCTTGTGATCCATTTGGTCCCTTGAGGATGTCAGTTTCTCTCTGCCCCTGTCTTCCCTTCTGCACAACTGGAAGAAGGTCATATCCTGCCCAGGTCCCAAGGCTGTTATCATCAAATGAACCCCCCCGTCTGCCCTGTCCCTTTCTAGCCCTGGTCACACTGCATCCTCACCCATCAGCCCTTAGTTTATCCTGCCTCAGAGACCCCCAAGTTCTTCCCTAGCACATACATATGCCTTGGGGCCTCTGGCCTCAGATGACCTGCCAGTGGCTCTCCAGTTACAGTAAGCAGAAAAACATTTCCTTTGTATCAGGAATGGTTCTGCCTGAGTGGGCTGACAAGCTGGAGGGCTGGGGGGCACTGCTGTTCTTTCTTCTGTCCTTTCTGGGTTTGGCATCTCCTCTGGGAGTGTCAGGAGACTGGGATGATGGTAGTGATGAAAAGGGGGAGGGTTTAGGTTTGGGCAGGAGCAAAGAGAATTTCCTAGCCAGGGTTAGGTTGCAAGCAACCTTCCTGGCCCAGTCCATTGTCTATCCTAAACCTCACCTTCCCTACACCTGACATCTCATTCTTTTTTCCCTCCTCCCAGCTACTCCTCTGTTGGGGGTGATTCGTGAAATAGAGCATGCTAGAGAGAAGATATGAGGGATGTGGGTGTGGAGGGCGGGGAGAGGGAATAGAGACCATTTTGAGTTGCCCAGCTCTCTCATCCAACACACATACATGCAACTGGCTGAGACCTGGCTGTCGGTGAGACAGCAGCACTACGATGGGAGCGGGATCTCAGAGCTGGAGGCAGAGGTGGGAAGATGAACTGAACTGACTTTTCAGGACAGGGAGAAGCAGAAGGTGGGCAAGCAAGGGGCACCTGCCCATCCCTCCCTCAGGGCACAGGCCGCTGGTGGGGTAGGAGAGCACCAGACAGGGTCCGCTGCGCCAGTAGGCTGGTGGGGATGAGGGAAGAAAAGGTCCTGAGTTTATTTTCTCTTTCTTTTTTGGTCTTGCGGTGCGGCTTGTGGGATCTTAGTTACGGGACCACGGATGGAACCCGGGTTTCCGCAGTGAAAGCACTGAGTCCGACCCACTGGACCTTATTTTCAAGACTAAAAAGGATCCAAATCTTGTCGCTTAAGACTGCTTTTTTTTTTTCTTTCAGTAATAATTTATTGAGCACTTCTAATGCCAGGTACTGTGAGACAGTAAAAACTCATGTCTTGGGAGTTTTAAGTGCAGAGAAGGGGCAAGAAAGATTTCAAAACAAACGGTGTAGGTTTGGCCGCTCCAGGACAGGAAAGGCGGGAGACAGCTTAACGTAGATGACATCTGAGCCGGCCAGGAAGGTGGAAAAAGGGGCTTTAGTGTGGCCCTTCCCCCAGGTCGGCAGCTGGATCTCAGCCCGGAGGGCCGGCTTCGCTCCCGTCTCCGATCTCCTTTCAGCTCATTCATCCATGCCTGGGCCAGGGGTGGGCGGGCAGACAATCAGACACTGTTTTATCACAGGCATCGGCGGCAAACTCCCGCTTGGCGCCCACAGCGCGCGACCGCCGGGGGAACGAGTCCCTGGAGAACGTAAGCGTCTGGGCCTCTCAAGTCCAACCAGGGAGTAGCGCCGCAAGGCGGGAGGTCTGCGCTGAGGCCAGTGAGATGCAGAAAGCACGCCCTTCGGGCAGGACCTGCTTTCCCCACAGCCCCGCCCCGGCTCTGGCCTCCAGTGTTCCCCGCGTCGCCGCCGGCCGCGGTTCTCCCGGATTTGGATCCGCAGAGACCGTTACCTGGGCACTACAACTCCCAGAAGGCTTCGCGACCAGGCGGCCTAAGGAGCATTGGAGAACGGCAGGGGGTGGGCCCTAATGGGAACTGCCTGGCAACCCTCGAGCGGACGTGGCGTATGGCCCTACCGGAAGTTCCGGGAAGTGGGCCCGGAGGCTGGTCGGAGCTTCCGGGTTGGTCGCGCGCCTTCCTGCGGCTAAGATGGCGGCCGAGCATCCCGAGCCTCCTAAGGGAGAGTTGCAGCTCCCGCCGCCGCCGCCTCCTGGGCACTATGGTGCCTGGGCTGCCCAGGAGCTTCAGGCCAAATTAGCAGAGATCGGAGCTCCCATCCAGGGTGAGGAGGATGGGAAGTCAAGGGCCGGAAAGTTCAGGCCTGCGGGGAAGCGGAGCTGGTTACCCCGGAGACCCGGGGGCGGGGGTTGGAGGCTGGCCGCGGTGGCCTGACTTGGGCAGGCTGGCCTGCTCGGCCTGACCTACCCCGTTGATCCTGTGCTTTGCTTAGCAGGGAGTCGCGAGGAGCTCGTGGAGCGATTGCAGACTTACACTCGCCAAGTAAGTGTTGGTAGTGGGACATGAGGATAGGCCGAGCCTTTGCAGGAGGCATTAATGACCCGTTACAACTCGGTCTTCGTTGTTTACGAATCTCGGTACAGCAAGTGGGGTCTTGGCTGCTTCTTGTCTGCTGTGTTGTAATTGCTTTTATATATATCGTTTCTCCCCAGAGCCCATTCCGAGCTCTGACAGACAGTCACTGGGTAAATTCTGTTGAATAGACGAGAGCGAACGCTGTTTCATGCAACAGCTCCTTTTAGACTGCCCTAGAGTCTTTTCTTTTTCACAGACTGGCATCGTCCTGAATCGTCCCGTTCTGAGAGGTGAAGATGGGGACAAAGCTGCTCCTCCTCCTATGTCAGCACAGGTAAGGAGACGGTCTAACTTGATAAGATTCTTTTCTACTCAGAGTAGCCCCTCCTCTGAGCGTACAGGGGATGCACCTAGCCCTTTGGGCAGGGAGGTACACTGATGAAAGAACTGGGAACTTTTCAGTTCTTCCTTCGTCCAGATTCTTACTTCCTTTCTCAGTGTCAGCTCCAAATTTCATGTGTCATTTAAGATTCAGCTTAAATATCTGGAAACCTGACATAATCCTCCCCCAGCTGGAAGTAATCACTCTCTTCTCTGCCCTCCCTGTGCAGAGTTCCCATGTTATTCAGTGAGAAATTAGGGCTTACTCTCTGATTTAATTTCATACCGTCTATATTTAATCAGTCATTGGGGCACACTGGGTCTTATTTATTCAAATTCTCTCAATTTCCATGTCTTTTCTGATCCAGGATTTGATTGTTTTTCTGTAGAGCAGTGGCCCTGACTTGGGGTCCCGGGACTTACTTCTATGTGTGGCATAAGAAGGTTTTTATTTTCTGAGGGGACGAGGAGTTTTTAGAAGGCCTTTAGAGGTGTCCCTGAGTCTCCTGAAATTGTATGTGAAGTCTGTGTTCATGATGTTTTTCTGGGGCAGAGTTGATAGCTTTCATCAGTTGGTGCCGCAAAGTTAAAATGCTCTTCTTTCGGTACTGCTGTAGAGTGTTCTTTTCTTTCTTCCTTTGTGTCTGTGGCTGCACTGGGCCTTCACTGCTGCATGCAGGCCCTTCCAGTTGAAGTGAGGACAGGACAGCTGTCTAGTCGTGGTGTGTGGCCATCCCTTCGCAGTGGCCTCTTGTTCCAGAGCACGGGCTCCAGGGTATGCGGGTTTCAGCAGCTGCAGCACACGTGGCACATGGGCTTAGTTGCCCCGCAGCACGTGGAATCTTCCTAGAGCAGGGCTCAAACCCATGTGCCCTGCATTGAGCGGATTCTTAACCACTGGACCTTCAGGGAAGCCCATAGTATTTTCTTGAATGCAAGAATTGTGCATCATTTGACTTTGAATCCCAGTACCAGGCTTATGTGAGTTCCCCAGCAAATGCTTGCCATTATATAAATGCTTCGTAGTTAATGGTCTTATTTTTTACCCCACAGCTCTCGGGGATTCCCATGCCGCCCCCACCCATGGGTCTCCCTCCTCTACAACCCCCTCCACCACCCCCACCACCCCCACCTGGCCTTGGCCTTGGCTTTCCTATGGCAGTTGGACCCCGCCCGCCAAACCTGGGGCCGCCTCCTCCTCTGCGGGTGGGCGAGCCCGTGGCGCTGTCTGAGGAAGAGCGGCTGAAGCTGGCGCAGCAGCAGGCGGCATTGCTGATGCAGCAGGAGGAGCGTGCCAAGCAGGTAGGGCAGGTGGCAGCCTGAGCCTGGGTCCCACCAGGGTCCTGAAAGGGGAGTAGGGCCTCTGGGGGAGCTGGATCCTGGGGCCACAGCTTCTGGGAAGGTCTGGACCGAAGTCTTTGGGGCCTCAGCTGGAAGAGCAGACCAGGAAGCAGAGTTGTGGCAGACTGGCCAGTGGGGTGTTGGTACTGGTATGAGCTTATTTTCTTTTTTAAGCAGGGAGATCATTCACTGAAGGAACACGAGCTTTTGGAGCAGCAGAAGCGGGTAATGCCTCCCTCATCCTAACCTTTGACCCCCATGGTCTAATCCATCATCTGTCACTCCTAGTGCTGACTGTCTAAAATTAGCAGTACCATTCAGGTTTCCCATGGAGATCACCTCACCCTCATCTAAGTTCCAGTATCTCCCAAATAATTCTTTCATGTAGCCAAGGAATTGGTAATCTGTGGACTATAGCCTGTTTTTGTATGGCCTGTGATGTAAGGATGGTTTTTATATATTTGAAGGATTGTTTTGGGGAGATGGGGGAAAGGAATTTACAACAGTGTACAAATAACCCAGAAAGCCTAAAATATTTAGTGACTGGCCCATTACAGAAGAAATTTCCTGACCCCTACTGGGCTTCCCCGATGGCTCAGTGGGTAAAAGAGTCTGCCTGCAGGAGACACAGGAGATGTGGGTTTGATCCCTGGGTCGGGAAGATCCCCTGGAGAAGGAAATGGCAACCCACTTCAGTATTCGTGCTTGAAAAATCCCATGGACCAGAGGAGCCTGGCAGGCTATAGCCCATGGAGTTGCAGAATCAGACATGACTGAGCAACTAGGCACTCGTGCATGCACGACCCCTACTAGTCTTACATGATATCATTTTAGGTACATTGGAGAGAGGATTCTGGGCTAATTTAGTCATTTGTATCAGATTTAGTTCAAATGTGTATTTAGTTAGGGAATGATGCATAAGATCCTCAGTTACTGAGATGCATTGTGTTAGCTGTCACTCACTAGGTTATTCAGGAGTATTAGGAGATAAACATTGACAGGAACAAACATGGAGATATTTACAGAGTGTTGTCTTTGCCCAGATTGTGGTAGATCTTGAGGGGTCAGTACAAGAAAATAATTTATTGTTCTTAGAAATAACTTTATCTTTTGGGAAGAAAAATCTTGTTAAAAAAATAGGCAGTGTTTACTAAATATTAAAAAAAAAAGTCATTAGGAACCAGTGTTTTCTTTGGGTTTTTCTTGGTGTCATTTCCAAGAGTTTTCTTTTGTTTTGAGAGGGCTCCTTCATTTAGATCAAGAGTGTGGAAGCATGGGGGTGGCAAGGGTATCAGAGTGCTGGTGGTACCTGATTAATCTGTGCTGGTACCTGAATAATCTGTTAACCTGGCTGAAAGGCTGCATTTGCTGGGGGCTGCCTGCCCAGTGGATTTCCAGAGCTGTGTCCCCAGCTCCTACTTCCCTCTCGTAGGCAGCTGTGTTACTGGAGCAGGAACGACAGCAGGAGATTGCCAAGATGGGCACCCCTGTCCCTCGGCCCCCACAAGACATGGGCCAGATTGGTGTTCGCACTCCTCTGGGTCCTCGAGGTAAGAGCCTAAAAATGGAAGGGAAGGGCAAGGAAGGTGATGGAATTTTTAAACTTAAGTATATATCACAAAAAAGTGCACATAGTGTAAGTGCACAGTTCAGTGAATTTTCACAAACTGAGCACACCTGTACTGCTAGCACTTGGTCCAAGAAACAAGATTATTAGCACCCCAGAAGTCCTCCTTGCCTTCTAGCCCCTTCTCCCCTCCCAAGAGTAACCATTACCCTGGCTCTGAAGCAAGGAAGTAAGTTTTAAAATGTGTGACTTACTCTTCTGACATTAGATGTTTTTTCCCCCCCTCAGTGGCTGCTCCAGTGGGCCCCACTCCCACTGTTCTGCCTATGGGGGCCCCCGTTCCTCGGCCTCGTGGTCCCCCACCGCCCCCTGGAGATGAAAACAGAGAGGTGAGATTGCAGGGTTCTTCCTGGGAACAGGAGAGTGTTTTAGAAGGGGACTGTTTCTGGATTTTTAGAGAAGGACTCGAGAGAAGATGGGAGAACTTCTGGGGGTGGGGTTGGTTGGTGGAGGGGATCCATGTTTACTTAAAACACAGGTAGGGCAGGAAGTCGGTCGGGTCTGGCAGACATTTCTAGGGTGGGATTCTGGGGTTCGATGCTAAGGTGTAGTTGAATCCACTTGGTGTCCACTGTTGAAGTTCCCAATGCCTGGCCAGCAGCCTTTCAAGTCCAAGAAGTAGAAGTCGAGAAAAAAGGGCCCTATGATCACCCCCTCTTCCTGGCTTGTATCTGGCAGATGGATGACCCCTCTGTGGGCCCCAAGATTCCCCAGGCTTTGGAAAAAATCCTCCAGCTGAAGGAGAGCCGCCAGGAAGAGATGAACTCTCAGCAGGGTGAGTCCTAAGGGCTACAAGGACAGAGCCTGCAGAGCTGGGGCTGAGTCTGCCTTCCGCCTCCCTCCCCCGAGGAGGATTCAAGAGAGAAACTGGCTCTGGGGACAGAGGGGTTACCGTGAAGAGATTGATGGCCATCTTCCTCCCTTACAGAGGAAGAGGAAATGGAAACAGACACTCGCTCGTCCCTGGGCCACTCAGCATCAGAGACTGAGGAGGACACGATGTCTGTATCCAAGAAGGAGGTATGGGGGGAGCTGGATCTGGAAGGGATGTTGGAGAGAGGGTTTGGCCACTAAAAGAATCCTGTCCCAGATCTTCAATAGTTAGTAGCTGCTGGGACTTCTCGTGATCCAGCAGTTAAGACTGCGCTTCCACTGCAGAAGGCATGGTTTGCTCCCTGGTTGGGAAACTGAGATTCCACATGCTGTACAGTGAGGCCAAAAAATAGTAGCTGCTGTCTCATGCCAGTTCCTTGTCCAGAGCACCTTACAGATATATATTTTTTTATTCAATTGGCCTAAATCATTTGAGTTCTGAGCGTGATGCATGCCTCCATTTTAGAACTGAAATAGTTGAGGTTTAGAGAGGTGCAGTACTTTACTCAGAGACACACAGTTTGAGAGGGGCTGAACTTCGTGGTCTGACTTCAAGGCCTCTCTTTGCAGTTGCTTGGGGAAAATTGGGTGAGGTGATTAGGGGTTGGGAGGCAGGCATGGTCTTCGAATCTCTGACCTAGTTGGTTTACCGTGTTTCGGCAGAAAAATCGGAAGCGTCGGAACCGAAAGAAGAAGAAAAAGCCCCAGCGGGCGCGGGCGGCGTCCTCTGAGAGCTCTGGGGACCGAGACAAAGAGTCCGGCCGCTCTCGGGGCTCGGAATCCCCAGCGGCCGATGTGGAAATTGAGTACGTGACTGAAGAGCCTGAGATTTATGAGCCCAACTTCATCTTCTTCAAGAGGATTTTTGAGGCTTTCAAGGTACAAGGAGCAGTGCACTCGGAAGGGGCACTGCTGAGCCGAGGCAAGGTGAGGGGGTGTCTTTTTCAGAACCAGCTTCAGCTGGGGTTCCAAGCTGTCTTGTCTCCTCAGCTCACTGATGACGTGAAGAAAGAGAAGGAGAAGGAGCCAGAGAAACTTGACAAAATGGAGAACTCTGCGGTGCCCAAGAAGAAGGGCTTTGAGGAGGAGCACAAGGACAGTGACGATGACAGCAGCGATGACGAACAGGTAAGGCCACGCCCCCTGTCGGGGGAACAAGGGCTCTGGGGGCGAGTGGCCACGATGCATCCTGCAAGGGACCGTGGTGACCTCTTGCAGGGGAGAAGCCCTTTGGTAGCTTAAGTTTCAGGGTAAGCTGGGAGGTCTCATATCACCTAAGAGTCCCGCTCACAAGAGAGGATTGTTCTGCTCTAGGAAAAGAAGCCGGAAGCCCCCAAACTGTCCAAGAAGAAGCTGCGCCGAATGAACCGCTTCACCGTGGCTGAGCTCAAGCAGGTGAGGGCTGAGAGGCTGAGGCGCTTCTGTGGGCCCTGGAGCCCAGGAGCTCTGGGAACCTCCAGGGTGTGGGGAGGAGGGCTTTGAAGGAGGCCCAGGATGGGCCCTCTAGAGGAAGGGAAGGCAGGGCAGCTTTAGGTCTGAGAAGCTCGGACTCTGCAGAGGGATGCTGCTGTATTTCCAGCTCGTGGCTCGGCCCGACGTTGTCGAGATGCACGATGTGACCGCGCAGGACCCCAAGCTCTTGGTTCACCTCAAGGCCACACGGAATTCCGTGCCTGTGCCACGCCACTGGTGTTTCAAGCGCAAGTACCTACAGGGCAAACGAGGCATTGAGAAGCCCCCCTTTGAGCTGCCTGACTTCATCAAACGCACAGGCATCCAGGAGATGCGGGAGGCCCTGCAGGAGAAGGTGAGGGCCTGGCTGGCGCTCAGAGCTGCACTCCTTAGCTGCCATCTGCTTCAGAATTGTATCTGGCTCCCAAACCCCCCTCCACGTTAACTGTCTGATCGTTGATCCTTTAGTTTAGACGTCAGCACTGCATAGGACACAAGAGGGCTGGGAAGACAGGAGGGGAAGGACAGCTCCTGAAAGTCAGACCTCACCTCTCTGCTCAGCTGGCTCCCTGCCCCCGCTGAGACTGCTGGTTCCTTGCGGCTCTGTTTGCCCCTTTGTCTCCCTGTCCTCCTGCCTGCCTGCACTTTGCAAGCTCTGAGCCACACACCGTGACTCCTTCTGCAGGTTGCTTTTGGCTGTTTATAGCTCTCTGCCTGCTGTGTGAACTGATGCCCTTGAGGCTAGAAATATATGCTGATTGTTTAACTTCCTAAATTCAAACATTTTGATTAAATACTCTGGTTAGGTCATTAGAGTATTTTTGTGTGTAGTGCGCAGATTCAGGAGGTACCAAAGTACATGGTGCAAAGCCTGCCTCCGAGGTAGACTCTTGTCACCTACTTTTCTGCAGAGGCAACTGATGAGGTCAGTCTATTGATCAGATGGCTTTCAAATATTTAACATACATAGCTGAGGGTGATTTCATATGTTACATCTGTTTTGTTCAATGTGGATCACATTTTGAGGGACTTGAACAGGAAGGATTTTGGTGGCTTCTGTGATGAGATAAATGAGGTTTCCCTCTGTCTCTTTTGGGAGTAGGGATTTGGGCCTGCCAAGAGTCGAACTTGCTGCATACCTTTTATGGTGTGTCTTCTGGCATTCTCCACAGGAAGAACAGAAAACTATGAAGTCAAAAATGCGAGAGAAGGTTCGGCCCAAGATGGGGAAGATCGACATTGACTACCAGAAACTGCACGATGCCTTCTTCAAGTGGCAGACCAAGCCAAAGCTGACCATCCATGGGGACCTGTACTATGAGGTTCGGGAGGGGGCAGGGAGGCAACATTGGGCCTTTGGTCATGGCTGTGTCACTCTGGGTCAGAAGGGCTCTGGAAGCAGGTATGGTGCCCCCTCCCCCCAGCCTTTGCATTGTCCATCAACTCCCTTTGGATGGGATGGAATTGGAATAAGGTGGTCCTCTGAAGGGGATATGCAGATCGTGTTTTTGAGGTGATCGTTGTTGATGGTGGGTGATTTGGGAATAGAGGGGCCAAGGGCGGGTGCTTTTTAGATACACTTTGTATTGGGATAGGGAAAATTTTTTTTCTTTTTGAGCTTTAACATATTCATCGCCATGGTATCTTGGAAGTTTTGAGGTGGAAGGACCTTGGATCTTCTCAAATGCCTTCATTTAGCAGATGAGAAAGCCAGTCCTTGAACTTGGCCATGTTCTCATAGTGGGTTAATGACTGCGCTGGGAGTCTTGCCTTTCCCCCTCCTTCCTGGCCTTTATTCCTTTCTCTACTGTAGCCAGGGAAAGAACTGATGAGAGTCAGAGTGGGAATGGCAGCCCCCACCGGGACTCTGTGGATTGGGACTTCTCTTTGTTCTCATGTCCTCTTGCAATTGACCTCCCCGCATGTGTCTGGAGTCCACAGTACCGCATGCTTGGCTTTTTCCTCAGGGGAAGGAGTTTGAGACTCGGCTGAAGGAGAAGAAGCCAGGAGATCTGTCTGATGAGCTGAGGATTTCCTTGGGGATGCCAGTAGGACCAGTGAGTGCCAGTTATCCGACTGGGAAAGAAGAGAAGGGGCTACTAATTGAGGCGGGAGGGAGACAAAAGGATATGGTTGGCCAGATGGTATCCTGTGCTCTTTCTTCTGCAGAATGCCCACAAGGTCCCTCCCCCGTGGCTGATTGCCATGCAGCGATATGGACCGCCCCCATCGTATCCCAACCTGAAAATCCCTGGGCTGAACTCGCCTATCCCTGAGGTGAATCCTGTCCTTGCTTTCGTTCTTAGCTGGCTCTACATTTTCACTAGAGGGTGACTTTTTTCTTCTTTCTCATTCTATAATGTGTGTTTTTTTTTTAAAGGAGTAATTTTTTTTTAAACCCTGAGATATTTGTCATAAAATGCATAAAATGTCCGATCAGAATTGATAAGTACAAAGAAGAAAACATACCATCCACATTTCACCAATTAAATTTAATATCTGGTGAATGTGTTACCAGATATCTCTGATATACACATGGATAGACAGACAAAATTTTATCTCAAGAATGGTGTTAAACTTACCGTTATTTTAAAATAATAAAACAGTAAATAGGAAGAAAAATGAACAGAGTCATTAAAGTGAAGACAAAAGAAGTAATTGTTCAACTTCAAATAGAATTTTCTGTTCCTTAACAGAAACAGATTCTAAAAGCTTGCCGAAGTTAGGAAAAATCAGTAAGAAGTTGGAGCCATGTGAAGTACCTGTTTTCAGTTTCAGAGAGTATGACTACAAAGGCTGAAATTATTAGCATTTTTTCTGCTTCCCACCTCCCATCCTGTTACCTTCCAATTTTTGTTGTTTGCTAATTTTGCTTTGTAATGCTTTAAAACATTTGATTTTTCTCTGCAGTTATAATCTCCAGAGTTCCCAAATGTTAATTCTGTACTTTGGAGCATGACTTTTCTCTCGGGCATCAGTGTTTCTTGGAGCCCAGGCATGGAAGTGATTTGCATTTCCTGTCTTGCAGAGCTGTTCCTTTGGGTACCATGCTGGTGGCTGGGGCAAACCCCCAGTAGATGAGACCGGGAAACCCCTCTACGGGGATGTGTTTGGAACCAATGCTGCTGAATTCCAGGTATGGGCCATGACCAGCAATCTTGGTCTTACTTTAGGTCATGAAGTTCAGAGATAGTTGATTTCTAGCTTCATTATCAGAGAGCTGTGTGTTCTGAAGTTTCAAAGTCTGAGAAAGGGGCATACGTTTCCCTGAGACATAACTCAAGCTCTCCACTAGACTAGGCGCTCTCTCTGGGTAGGGATTATTATCTGTCTGTTTACTCTTAAATCTCTCCCTTTTATAGCCACTTGACACAGGATACATGTATAGTAAGCATTCGTTGAATGAATGAGTGGTGTTTTTCAGACCAAGACTGAGGAAGAAGAGATTGATCGGACCCCTTGGGGGGAGCTAGAGCCATCTGATGAAGAATCTTCAGAAGAAGAGGAAGAGGAGGAAAGTGATGAAGATAAGCCAGATGAGACTGGCTTCATTACCCCTGCAGACAGGTGGGGGAAGCAGGAGAGTCTGCCTCTTCGCAGTGGTCTGTTTGTGTGTGGGGACCTTGTCTCTACTCCAGAGCTTGTATCTCTCTCCACAGTGGCCTCATCACTCCTGGAGGGTTCTCGTCAGTGCCAGCTGGAATGGAGACCCCCGAACTCATTGAATTGAGGAAAAAGAAGATTGAGGAGGCGATGGACGGGTGAGGGTGCCAGGCAGGGCTGAGAGGGGAGGGTTTTCTAGGTAGACGGGCTGACTTGTTCCTCCTGCCTCCCATGTCCACACCCCCCCATGCACTAGCCTTTTACCTTTTTTTTTTTTTTAACAATTATTGAACCCCAGCTCTGTGCCAGGTACTGCTCTAGGCACAGGGGCATCAGCAGTTGAAAAAAAAAGTCAGGTGAGGTAAACAGGTTGTTAGAGAACAAGACAGTTTCAGATGTGGGTCGGACATGTAGTGGAAGGAGGCTGAATAATGGGGTGTAGAGGGCGTTGGGTGGTAGGGGAGCCTTTGGGAAGGCCCACGGAGGAGGAGGTATTTGGGCTGAGAGCTGGGGCAGAAGGAATTGCAGGAGCAAATGGAAGAACAATGGAGACGTTCAAATGTTCAAATAATGTACAATTCTTATGATGGAAATTTCAATTGAGATAATTGACCATTTAAACAAAAATAATAACCATGCAGTAGCCTTCCTTTTTGCAAGCTACAGGGTTCTAGGCTGGCAGTATTTCCTTCTTTGATTGCTTTAAAGGTGCTGCTCTGAGTGCCGTCTTTCTGGCCTGTCCTGCCGGGAGCTCTGTCTTCACCTTCCGTTGGCCCTCTGTGCGTTTGTCATTTTCCTCTGGCTGCTTTCAGGATTCTCTCTTTATCGCTGTTTTGAACAGTATGACGTGCGTTAGTTTTCTTTGGGTTTGTTTCTTCCTTTTAATGGTTTGATAGTTTCTTTTCTTATTTTCTTTTCCGTTTTCTTTTTGGCCTTGCCTCGAGGTTTGGGGAATTTGATCCCTAACCAGGCATTGAACCTGAGCCCTGGGCCCCAGAAAGCAGAGAGTCCTCACCACTAGACCACCAAGGAATTCCTGTCTTTGGATTTCTTTACTTGGGGCTTGTTACACATCTTAAATCTGTGCTGTTATAGTTTTTATTAATTTTGGAAAAATTCTGGCCGTTATTTCTCTATTTTTTCTGTTTCTTTCTCTTTCTCCTCTCCTTTGGGAACTCCAATTATACATCTACTAGATTTCTTGAAGTTGTCCTTGCTGCTCACTAATGACTCTGTTTATTTAAAATTTTTCTCATTTCTTTTTGTATTTCATTTTAGAGATTTTTCTATTCCTGTGTCTTCAAGTTGGCTAGTATTTTTTCCTATTTCTAATCTGACATTAATCCCGTCCAGTGTAGTTTTCATCTCTAGCAGTGTGATTTGGGTCTTTTTATACCTCCTGTGTCTTTTCTTTGACTTTTGAACATATGGAATCCAGTTATGCTAATATGTGAAAAACATTTATCTACTCAGCTGCGCCAGCTCTTAGTTGTGGCACATGAGATTTTCATTGGGGCATGTGGATCTTTAGTTGTGGTATGCAGATTCTTAGATGCGGGTATGTGGGAGCTAGTTCCTTGACCAGGGTGGAACTGGGCCTCCTGCCTTGGGAAGGCGGAGTCTTAGCCACTGGACCACCAGGGAAGCGCCGTGTTGTTATAACATTTTAAGGTACTGGCTTGCTGTCGCTAACATCTGTGCCAGTTCTGGGTTGGTTTAAATGAACTGATTGTTTTCCTTGGTAAGAACTGTATTTTCATGCCTCTTTGTCTATTTGGTAATTTTTTACTGAGGTTGTGAAATGTACCTTGTCAGGTTAAGGTTCCTATAAATCTTCAGTTTTGTGCAGGGTTACTACAGTTAAGGTGCTT
Organism: Bos taurus; assembly: GCF_002263795.3. Taxonomy (NCBI): domain Eukaryota; kingdom Metazoa; phylum Chordata; class Mammalia; order Artiodactyla; family Bovidae; genus Bos; species Bos taurus. The sequence goes on from NC_037356.1 coordinate 44,149,358, forward strand.
GGAAACAGTTAGATCCTTTCAGGTCCTGCTCTTAGGTTCCTTAGGCAGGACTGAAGCAGTGCTCAGTCCTCCACTGCTGAGGCACGAGGCCCTGTACTGTGCGCTGTATCCTGTTGACCAGGCCCTGCTCCCAGACCTGAGGGAAGAGCAGGCATGTGTGTAACTCCCGGGGCCTTCCGGTGGTTCTTCTCTGGCCTTGGTACTTTCCTCCCACACAGTCCTCACCTGAGAACTGAGGTCTGGAGGGGGTTCTCTGCAGGTCTCTTGAGTTCTCGAGTCTCTGCTTTTTCTTTTTAGGTCCTCTGTCCTGTGATCTCTAGTCTCCTTGGTTTCTCTGAATCTCCAGCTTCACCCCTTCAACTCCTGGAGTCCTCGGGGCTCTACAAGGAGCTTCCCCTCCTTGTTCTGTAGCCTGGAGACTCTCAGTGCAGTAGGAACCACCTCACTTGTTTCCTGTCTCTCAGGAATCTCCTTTGTTGCTCATGTCCAGTGACTTGAAAACCACTGTTTCATGTATTTTATCCAGTTTTTGATTGTTAGGTGGGAGGGTAAATCTGGTCCCTATTACTCCTTGTCCAGAAGCAGAAGTCTCAAGTTTTGTATATTCAAGGAAGAAAAAGAAAGGGTACTGGGGCTAGGACCTAATGAGCAGGGATTAAATAAGGGGCTAGATTATGAAACTTTTAGGTCACGGGGATGAGTTTGGGTTTATTCAAATAATGATTAGGAGCCGCAGAGGATTTTGGGCAGAGGAGTGACAGGATCTGAAATCTCTGTTTATGGCTGGCTGCTTAGTGAGGATGGATTTTCACCTCTTCCGGGGAGGGGATGGGGAAGAAGTCATGGTCTGGGTTGATACTGGTATATTTGCTCTTTGTTTTTCGAGTAAAATTCTTGAAATAGGTGACACTTTTTCATCTCATGGATCTCCATGATCTGTAGAGGCAGCTCAGACATTATTTTTCCCCTGGGTGTCTTGGAATCTCTCGGGGGAGCTCAGTGGAGCTCAGTGGGGGCGTTGCCCTTGTTCCTTTTGTTGTCCCTTCTGGAGACCCTTTCGTCCTTTCTTTTTGAGGTTGACCCCCTTGTTTGCCTCCTTGTCCTTCACAGAAGTGAGACGCCTCAGCTGTTCACTGTGTTGCCAGAGAAGAGAACGGCCACTGTAGGGGGCGCCATGATGGGCTCAACCCACATCTATGACATGTCCACTGTGAGCACTTGGAGGACACTGCCTCAGGGGGCTGGGAACGTGGGCAGGAGCTCCAGCTTCCTAGCCTCGCTCTGGAGAAGACAGTGCTCTGATTTCTTTTTCAGGTTATGAGTCGGAAGGGCCCTGCGCCCGAGCTGCAGGGTGTGGAAGTGGCCCTGGCACCCGAAGAGTTGGAGCTAGATCCCATGGCCATGACCCAGAAGTATGAGGAGCACGTGCGGGAGCAGCAGGCACAAGTGGAGAAAGAAGACTTTAGTGACATGGTGGCTGAGCATGCTGCCAAGCAGAAGGTAGGCGCTCACACAGGACCAGGGCTGCCTTTCCCCTTGGGGTGGTGTCCTCTAGTGGTGAGAGGAAGGGAGGACGCAGTGCCTGCTGCCCTGAGCTTCCTGGGTGCTGGGAACCTTTGGAATCCTCTGGTGGGCTGCCCTCTTTAAGGTCGATGAAGCTGAGACACAGGGAGGGGAAGGAACTCGTCTCAGTCTGAGGGTTCCAGTTTCTAGACTTTTCCCACAGATGTATGTAGCCACATCAGGCTGCCCACCCTTGTTTTGGGGAATCAGCGGGTTGTTTAACCTGTTGTGACCTGTTTTTCTCTCTCTCCTACAGCAAAAGAAACGGAAAGCTCAGCCCCAGGACAGCCGTGGTGGCAGCAAGAAATATAAAGAGTTCAAATTTTAGGCCCCTGTCTTACACCTGGCCTTCTTTAAAGCCCTTTGCCTGGACATCTGGGCTGCTTCACACTTGGGCCCGAAGAACCAGCTCTCCTGCTATTCCCAAGGCCTTGTCGTTTTCAGGTTCTTATTTTAGACCTGTTTTGTAAATAAAGCTGTTTCCCAAGGAAAGAGATGAATATGTAACACTCCTGATCCTCCCTCTTTTAGTCCCCTTCCGCAAAAGGATGAAAACAGCCATTTTCTGTGGCCTAAAGTGGTCCAGTGTCTGGGGGTGGGCACCTGGAGCAGATGTTACAGTTGAGACTGGTGATGAAGCTAAAGCCACTCTGAGACTTTTTTTTTTTAAACCACTGCCCGCTTTTGTAGGAAGGCTCTGGAGGAAGGACCTCCACGTCTGGTTTGACCTTACTAGTGTGTCCTTGGGGACTAAAAATAGCCAGCTTAGTGCCCAGCTGGGCTGAGGAAGTGCAGTGGGCTTGGGAAGTAGGCCAGGTCAGGCCTTTTAACAGACCTTGTGGCCAAGAGTCCAGGTCCTCACCTGGGAGAGAACGCAGCTCAAAACCTCTAGATTGTCCTGAGTCCATATGAGCCCCTGGGTGGTTTCATCAGCCATCTCTAGGTTTTGCAGGTGGGGGCGTGGTTGGGGGCTGCTTTCCTAGGCTGTAGTCCCCTGTGTCCCTGGAAGTCTTTCCGACAGGCAGGACTGGGTGGACCCATGGGTCCCACGGGCAGTTGCCAAGCACTGGGGAGAGAAGTCACACAGTGCTGCTGTACCACTCGTGGTGGTAAGTGCACCATCTGAGGAGCTGCCATGCGGGAGGCTTCCAGATGCTTCCTGGAGCGGGGAGTGTGGGTGACTGGGGAGGATAAGGCAGTTGAGTAAGACCTCAGAAGGAATAGGATTGTAGAAATATAGTTAAGTGATGAGGCAGAAAAACATTACAAGTATAAGAAATTGAGGGCAGAGGTGGGGACTTGGGACTCTTAATAGTTCTTTAGGAGGGGGACATCGCGGTCAGAAAATCAGGGCTTAGCTTTAGAACGTGCCAAAGGCTTTTTGGACTCTAGGTCCTTGAGCCTCTGACCACACTGGGGAGAAGAGGCGGAAACTGCCCGGCCCAGAAGCGTCCAGTCCACCACCGGGTCCCCATCGTGCCCTTTGCTGGTTGTGGCGAAGAAGCCCCCAGGAGCCGCAGGGCTGGTGTGAAGTCGGCGGTCGGAAAGCGGGTTTGGGAAGGCGGCGGGTCGGGCCTCAGGTCTACACACCCGAGGGGCCGAGGCGCGCTCCCGCGGCAGCCCTCTCCGGGCCGGGACCGCGCCCCGGAAAAGCGGAGTTTCCGCTTGGCTCTGCTGCCACCGCGGAAAAGGAGAGGGGAGAGAAATGGGCGGCGAGGTTCAGCGGGCTGCCGCCCGGCCGCAAATTTAAGGATAGGACCCGGCGGAGGGCGCCAAGCCTCCGACCCCCTCCCCCGAGGAGCGAGGGGCGCGCGCGCCTGAGCGCGGTCCCGCCCCCGGGCGCTGGGTGGGGCGGCCGCGGGCCGGGGCTCCCCGCCCTCTCCCCGGACACGCCCACCCAGTGTCTCGGCGGCGCGAGCCGCAACAGGCAGCGGCGGGCGAGCGCGAGGACCGCGCGCCGCGAGGCCTCGCGCGTGCGTGCAGCTCGCGCTCGCGCGCTCGAGCGGGCGGGCTGAGCAGACGAATCGAGCCCCCGCCGCTGCCGCGGGAGAAGCCTGGGCGGTCCTCGCGGCCGTCGCCTCGATCCCCGTAACCCCCGCGCCTCCCCGCCCCCGGCCGGGCCATGGCGGAACGCGGAGGGCCGGGCGGTGGTCCCGGAGGCGCCGGGGGCGGCAGCGGCCAGCGGGGCTCCGGGGTCGCCCAATCCCCGCCGCAGCCGCCGCCGCAGCAGCAGCAGCCGCCGCCGCAGCAGCCGACGCCCCCCAAGCTGGCCCAGGCCACCTCGTCGTCCTCGTCCACCTCGGCGGCGGCCGCCTCGTCCTCGTCCTCGTCCACCTCCACCTCCATGGCCGTCGCGGTGGCCTCGGGCTCCGCGACTCCCGGCGGCCCGGGGCCAGGCCGCACCCCCGCCCCCGTGCAGATGAACCTGTACGCCACCTGGGAGGTGGACCGGAGCTCGTCCAGCTGCGTGCCCAGGTGAGCGGCGGGCGGGGGGCGACCAGGCCCTCGGGGACCGCCCAGCCGGGGCTGTGACAGGCCCCCGCCTTCCTATTCCTCCCCGTCCCGTCGGCCAAGGGGGGCGCCCCGGCCCTGGATTCCCCCTCGGCTGCCTCGCTGCGTCCCTGCCCAGCCTCCCGGGGACTCCTCCCGAGGGGACCCCGCCCTCCTCTGGCATGCCCGCCTTCGGTCTCGGGCCGGGACCACCCTCTTGCCCTCCCAGAGCGGGGCCCACTGCATTCTCTGCCCTGGGCCTTCTGACAGAATCCGGCCTTCCTGTCCGTTTCCCCGTGAAAGTCACAGACTTTTTTCCCTGCCTCGCCAGCGCCCGTGGGCTGTACCTGTGTTACATGGATGTGGTGTAGATCTCTCTAGATATTATTATTTCCCAATATACTTGGCATGTGCCAAACTTGGTTGTCATCTTCTGCCAGGTAAAGCCCATATGGTAACCCTTAGGGCTTCTAGTTTGTGTTCAAAACACACATCCATTTGTACTCCAAATACACACATTCTGTCTGGGCTTTTATGGTCTTGGAAAAGTCCTATATACTGTGTTTTCAAGTGTATTTTTCATCCTCTCCTCCGCACCCCCAGTAACCGGTCACATATTCTCCTAGCCCTGCAGGGCCACATGTTCCTAACTGCAATCTATTCCTCTGTCTGTTGGAACCATATGGGGACTTTCCATTGGCAAAATGTACCTGAGTTGGGCTGTTTTCTGTTTCTGTATGGACAAGGCAGTCTTCTCACGCACTTTGGGGACAGTGTGCAGTGTCTCATAGCTTACCCCTTGACTAGACACTGTGGAGTTGGTTTCACCCAGGAAGCCCAGAGAAGTGCCTGAAGGTGGTCTTTTTTCCTGTCACCTCTAAACCGAGTTGATTCTGCTGTCTTGGAGTGTGACTTGCTCCTCACTCTGGAAGCCCCATCTTGGGCAGATGGACATGTAAGTGGGGGTTAGGGAGCATGGCTTGGTTACATCTTCAACTCTCATTTTTCTCCAGCCCCCTTCTATTTTGAATTGTTTCATGCATACAAAATGATGTATGTCCTAGAGAGGACTTTAAAATAAAAAAAATGACAAGAAGCACATCTCTGTCCTTGACTCAGCTTGAGAAAGAGCATTAGAGTTGCGTTGGAGCCCTGGGTGCCTCTTCCCAGCCACGTCCCCTGCTTCCCCCTACAAAGGTAAACATTATTCTGAATTGTGTGTCCCTCATTTCCCGGTCTTTTAAAATTAGTTTTACTACGTATGTGCGTCTCTAGACAATGTTTTTTCGTTGTGAATGTTTTGGGAAGTTTATATAAATGCTCTCATAATGTATGTGTTCTGTGACCTATTTGTGTGTGTGTGTGTGTGAACTCAACATTGTTTGTGAGAATCATCGATGCTGTATGGTAACTCGAAACATTTTCCCTAAGGGGTAAGAATTTCACAGTACGAATATACCGTAAATCTCCTTTTGATGAACATTTGGTTGTTTCCTGTTTGTTAACACGAACAGTAATGCTATAAATATTTTTGTCCAGGACTCTTGGCGCTTCTCGCAAAAGTTTCTTTAGGATGTCTTTGTGTGTAGGGGTGGAGTTGCGGTTGGAAGGATATACATCTGGAATGTTTTTAGATAATGCTGGATTGTTTTCCATCAGCCCCCCTCTGCTCTTGGTGTCCCTGTGTTTCAGCATTCGCTTCACTGATTTTACTTTCTTTTTTCTCTGTCCTTTCTTCAGGGCAGTCGCGAGCCACACCAGATCGCTTTGGTTTGGCCAACACCCTAACACACACCAGACTCAACGAGGAGTTCAGTATGTGGTGGCTTACCCCTCCTGGTCCTAAGCAGGCCTGCCTTTCTCTTTCTGTGCAGGCCCATCTATAGCTGAAATAGCCTCATCTACTTCTTTCAAATACACGAGCACTGAGTCCCTTCCTCCCTGGGTCCAGTGTGAGTAATTCAGGCTTGCCTGTCCTTCCTTCACATCTATCACTACGTTTGGTGACATTTGGACAGCTGCCTTCTCTAGCTTGTTAGATGGAAAAGGCATAAGCTTACTGACAAGAAGCTGCTCTGCCAGCAAGGAGGATAAATAAAATCACCGATGGCTGTTGATTTCCAGTCTGTCCATATTGGTCACCGAGAGGTCCAGAGAATAAATTTTTCGCCCAAGAAACGGCTAGGCATCCTGATGAAATCAGGAATTATTATGTTGGCGTGGTGTGAGAGCCTCAGGCTGGCTTGTTGCTGTCACCTGCAGGGAGCATGCAGTCATGTCATGTCTACTCAGCAATCCTTGGGACTGTCAGCTGTCCTGCTCTGACTTTGTTTTTCACTCGTCACCCTTGTGCCTCCCAGCTCCTGGTGGAACACTTGTGCTCTTTGGAGCGTGTTGTTTTATCTGCAGGATGGAAAATAACACCCTGTGGGGAGAAGATGGCCTGCTCTTAGCCCTCCCCGTTATTAGAGCCATCCAGTTAGTTTGAGGTCCCTTGGTATACTTGTTCACGTTGTTGAGGGTGTATTGGCAGTCTGCACTCTGTATTTCACCTTGAATTAACATTCTCATCTCGTGAAGCTCAATGAGACATAAACGTGTGATTTATGTGCACTTGAGAAATGTCAGTGTGATTGTTTGACCCAAGGTTAGGTATGTATGAAATGTCATGGGATTCAGTCTTGTGAAAACGTCATCCTCTGCCTGGTGTGGAGAAGAGAGTTGAAAAGCTGAGCGCAGGGAATGTCATGCTCCTTTTCTTGATCCCTGTAGAAATATAATGTACTTTTGGGGAAGGAAAAAAAAAGCTTTCCCTTTATCAGATGTTTAAATAAAATTGTTTGTCAAGTAGGTGCTTTGACTTAACAGCTACTAAATTCTTTCAGAATCCACAGTATTTTTTTTCATGAATGAAGAGCATATCTGTAGTTGGCTTTAAAAATAACTAAAGCTGTTCTATTCATTATCATTTTTTATCAGTATTTTTTATAATAAAAAGATGTTTTTTCCAAAAAAAAAAATCAGTAGATTTTTATTCTTCTCACCTGGAATTTCAAAATTTTCACTGAAATATAGTTGATGGGCAATGTTATGTTAGTTTCAGATGTACTGCATGGTGATTTGACATTTGCATACATTACAAAATGATCGTCCTACGTCAGTAACCATCTGTCCCCATACAAACTTACTGCAGTGGTACTGACCATGTTTCTTATGTTGTATATGACTTCTCTGTGGCTTAAAATAAAAAGATTAATACATGTCCATGATTAGAAATTCAAGCAGTACAGAAAGATGAAAATTGTAAAGGAAAGCCCCTATGTCTGTTCTTACTCCCCAGAGGTAATCATTGTGAAATATAATTGGCTGTTAAGATTCTGGACTTCCCTGATGGCTCAGTGGCAAAGAATCCGCCTGCCAGTGCAGGAGACTTGGGTTCGATCCTTGCATCAGAAAGATCCCCTGGAGAAGGAAATGACAACCCAGTGTTCTTGCTGGGAAATCCCTTGGACAGAGGAGCCTGGCAGGCTACAGTCCATGGAGTCGTAAAGCGTTGGATATGACTTAGTGATTAAAGAACAACAATCAGTGGGGAGGTCAGTTATAACAGTTCCTTTATGAAATTCACAGCTTTTAAAGTCGGCACCACTTCACACTTAGCATCATCGTCGGCACCAGGTGGCAAGTAGCTTGATGTCACAAGAAGGGTTTTAGCGTCTCATTGATCCCTTCTCTATGCTGTTTGTATGGTGACGTTTTCCCTCATGTTCTTTCCTCTTTTTGAGTTGTGTAAGTAGAGACAGAAAGATGATTAAATTTCATAAGTGTACTGAATTCTTTCTGTAGTGTCAAACTGACTGAGGGGACAACATGTGCTCTGCTGTATCACTCAGGAACTGTATCACATTTGTCTTTGAGCCCAGAGCATATTTGCATATTCTTATCTGTATGTATGCTTAGGGAAGGAGCTCAGTGGTTATCAGTCACTTCTCGTTTAGACCACATTTAGAAAAAAAAGGATGTGACCATGGCCGAGTTGGCGTCACTGGCCAACTTGCAGTAGAAGTGTTGATTTCATGAAGGCCCTTGAGGCCAGTTGCCCCTCTAAGCATGAAAGCTCTAGGCAAGCCAGGATATACTGCTGCTGTTCTTCCTGTGTGCTGGGGCAAATTCTCCAATGCCTTGGTGTTTTGATCTGTTGATTGGTAATACTTTTACTTACTATCCATTTTAATATGTGGGTGAAATAAATGTAAAATAAGAATAGGGTCTTCGCTGGTGATCTAGGGGTTATGACAGCACACCTCCCCTACAGGGGGCATGAGTTCGATTCCTGGTGGGGGAACGCATGGTTCCCACATGGCTCCCACATGGTTCGTGGTATGGCTGAAAGATAGAGAAAAAGAAAAAGAAACAGTTGATAAAATAGGGTCTATAGGTCTACAGGAGAAAGTACTTAAATGATAGATATAAACTAAATGTAATTGATCAAAGAGAGACCTGGTGAAATTTCTATTATTTCCCTAGCACTGAAAGTCTGAAAAGTGTATCTGTACCTTAGAAGATTTGAATTTCACATTGTGAGTGTTGTAATACAATAGCCTCTCTATCGCGGTAATATTATCCACCGTCCCTGCGGAAGCTCAGATTCCTTAAGTCAGAGACAGAATGACTTTCACAGAGTCCGTTTTACATGTATTGATTTACAGATCTTTTGGACACATGAGTGGTTATGTGATTTCCTTTTAAACTAGATTTCCAGTTTCTTAGCTGAGCCAATAAGCTGCTGCTGTTCTTACTTCTGGTACCATCTCTGTGTGCATGAGGAAGGTGCCAGCCAGAAAGTGCTGGGGCTGTGTGTTTTTACTGCTTCATTCCGAGAGGCTTGTCCTGTTTTGGCCTGGACTGGAAGGCTCAGTAGGTCCTCTGAAATTTGCAGTCAACTTGGCTTGAATCTGTGGTGTCACATTCTGGGAGCACTTTGAGAAAACAAGGAAGCTGTGGGAATGATGGCAAGAGTTGGGTCTTCTTCCATTGTGAGTTTGGAGTGGTATTAAGGGCTCTGGAGAAAGGACAGGAGCTTGAAGTTGGCCATGGGGCTGGCCTTGAGCAAGGTGGTTGGGTTCTAGACTGGCGAGCCCTGACAGAATCCTCCCTTCTTTAGGCCTAGTTAGAGGAATAACCAGCAAAACTTGGGAGGATTTTAGAGAAGCAACGTGTGTGCCCGGGCGCCACCTCTGCATTCATTCACAGGGCAGCGATCTGATGAGAAAGCCTGCTGGACCTGCTTTCCCTTTTATGTTATTACAAACTGGAGAAGAGCTGTAGTCACAGCTCAGGGAGCCACTTAGGCAGACCGGTGCCTGGCCTCTGCCTTGGGTAGCGCCATGGAGAAGGCCAGTCAGTGGTGATGTATTATTGCTTAGCTTTTACATCTTCCAGAAGACAGTTACTTAAAACATTTCATTTGACATTCAATTATGTCTTAAGATCATAGGCTATTTTCTCTTTAAAGCTGTGCTGTTCAATACAGCTAGCCAACTAGCCACGTGTGGCTACTTAATATTAATTGAAATTGAGTGAAATTTAAAATCCTCTTCCTTCGTTGTACTGCCCACATTTCGTGTCATAGCAGTCACCTGTGGCTGGTGGCTGCCATATTTATGGTCTCTCCTTATTTGTTTAATTAGACTGAGTCCTCAGTCTGTCCTCTTCAAGTTATTTTAAAATGTCCCTTTTCTTCTCTCTTCCAAGGACCCATTAGTTTTCTTTTGTTAGTTTCCCCTCTTTAAACGTTTTTACCTTCTACTCAGCTTGCTTCCTCCTGGAGAGAATTTGCTTCCTGATGCTTCCTTGTCCATTTGTTTCTCACAATTTTAGGTCTTAGTCAATATCTACAGAGAAGACTGTCTGGAGGCATTAACTCCAGAATGGTTTTTAGTTGGTAGGATTATGTGTGATACTAATTTCTGTGCTTGTATATTTTTTGGTGATTTCCAGACTTTCTGTAATAAACACATATTACAGAAAAGACCAGTAAATGTTGTTTTAAAAATAGATGTTTAGGGACTTGCCTGGTGGTCCAGTGGCTAAGACTTGGAGCTCCCAATGCAGGGAGCCTGGGTTTGATCCCTGGTCGGGGATCTAGATCCCACATGCCACAACTAAAATCCACTGCAGCCAAATGAATAAATACTTTAAATATTTTTAAAATAAATAAATATCTAAAGATACGTGTCAACTGTACTCAGTTGTACACGTATGTCAAAGGAGGGAAACTTACACATTTTATATCACAATAAAGCTGTGAAAAAAAGGTTGGATAGTTGAGGCATGGTGGTGGGGGCTGAGATTCCACTCTACTCCTCACCCTCCTTTCTTGGTTCTAGAGTTGCTTGTTCATCTTTATTGATAACAAAAATGGTGACTGGAGAGCGCTTTGCCCTCTGCCCTCTTCGTGGTGATGGGTGGCGAGGCACAGGTGAGGAGGGGGCACTGATATTGGAGTTGAGTGATAGCTTTGCCAATTTTTCTGCCCCCAAGTACTGTTCTTCCTCTTCTCCCCTTAGAAGTGATGATGCTCCACAACTCCTGGATGAACCTGTGTTTCATTCATCCATTCAGCACTTTCAGTTCTGTAAGGAGAGGCACTTGTAGCATCCAGAGATGATGTTGGCAGAAGTTTTTTTAGAACTATAACGTACCTCTTAGAAATTACACTGTGAGATCAGGTAATAGACAAAGTCCGTTCTCTCCTAGTGTGAGCATTCTAGTGGAGGGAGACAGGTAGTAAACATGTCCAGTGTGAGTGCTCTACCCTGGGTGTTTTTTTAGTGACCCAGTGCGGATATAGGTGGGCGGGGATATAGGTGGGTGTGAAAGGAGTGATGTTTTAAAACTTGGTCCCTTGGAGAAGGAAATGGCAACCCACTGCAATATCCTTGCCTGGAAAATCTCATGGACAGAGGAGCCTGGTGGACTGAAGTCCAAGGCATCCTTGTTAAAAAAAATTAAATAAAACTTGGTCCCTGTTACAGTGTCTGCTCCTCTCTTAGTCTGCCACCTCCTGTGGACAGCAGTCTGCCTCTCAGAGCCTTGTTCTGAGCAAGATCCCCCCCGCCACCCAGCTAACAGTTTGGATGTGCTAAGTGGAATCTTAATTGTCCCTGAGGAAAGTTAGCCTGGTTATTGTTCTTAGATGTAGCAAAGTGTTTTTTCTTTACAGTTTTTCTCCAAAACTCTGTGTGTCTGTCTGTGTATGTGTCTGGCTTTGAGCTTCCTTTTGTTCCTCTTGTTACAAGTGAGACAGAGATTCTTTGTAGTGGTTTAAATAGTTTAGAAAAACACAAAAGGCTTAGGACATCAGTTGTCATTTATTTGGTCCCTCCTCACGGACCTTTTCCTCTCTGTTGTTTGAAAACACCAAATGGCTTCAGGGGTTAGATTGTAGCCTTTTCTTCCCCTGTCTCTGATTTCCAGTGCCCAGAAAGCACGTCTAGTGTCCTTGTTTGTAAATTTCCCCGTCCTCTGCCACCCTGGTCTCCTCCCAGAAGGTAATCACTAGCCGCAGTTCAAAGCGATATTTTAAAATGAAAATCAGATCATGTCACTCTCCTGTTCATACTCTCCCCAGTTCATTCATTTAACAGATGCTTGTAGACCAGCCAGTATGTGCCACAAGCAAAATCCTTTATCTCATAAAGTGTACAATCTGCTGGGCAAAGATAAGTTTATTGTTTAGTTGCTAAGTCCTGTCTGACTGCGACCCCATGGTCTGTAGCCTCTGTCCAAGGGATCTCCCAGATAAGAATACTGGAGCGGGTTGCCATTTCCTTCTCCAGGAGATCTCAACCCAGGGATCGAACCTGCCTCTCGTGCATTGGCAGGTAGATTCTTTATCACTGAGTCACTGGTGAAGATAAGACACGCAATCAAGTAACTTGTCATCACACATAGAGTAAAAGCCTTCTTCTGACTTTGGAGATACTTCCTGGAGGGGTCCTTCCCATGGCTTCGACCTCATCTCCACCATGCTGCCCATGATCGCCTGGCTCCACAGGCTGGGCCCCGGCATGGTCGCCCTGCCTCAGGGCTTTTGCACTTGCTGTTCCCTCTGCCTGGATGCCCTGTCCCCCGATCATCGTGTGACTGGCTCCTGGGTATCAGGTTTCAGCTGACCTGCTACTTGGAAAGCTGCCCCACCTGCCCGGTCCGTCCTGGGAGTTTAGAAATCTTCACAGCAGCTAGCGCCATCTGAAACAATCCTGTCTGTTTACATAGTCATTTCATAGGCGCTTGATAAATGTGTTTGTCAATGAACAGTGCCTGTTTATTTGTAAAGTTCATTGAGTGAAAGTCTCTCCTACATGGTTCTTGCATTCAACAAATATTTGTTGAGTGTTTCTATGTGCCAGGCACTGCTCCAGGGGCTGGGGAACCAGCAGCAAGCAGGTTGATGAAGTCCATTCTCTCTTAAAGTGAACGTCCCAGTGGAGGGAGACAGGTAATAAACCGGTAAGTAGATCCAGAGTGAACAGGCAGGTGGTGGGTGGTGCTATGATGAGAAAGCGGCGTGGGGACTGGAGAGGATTGGGCAGTGTGATTGGGAAGGCCTCTGGTGAGGAGGTGTTTAGGCTGCTGCCCAGGTGAAGGGAAGCAGACTGCTAAGCCTTTGCTGTGTGCGTGGTAACCGTCAACTCCCCAGGAAGGGAAATCGAGGCCCAGGGAGGGGAAGGCATTTCTGTAGGGCTCCCCAGTTTAGAGGGAGGTGGAACTGGGATTTGTCTCATGACTCAGGAACTGTTTCTCTGTTTAAACTTGGTGTTCCCTGAGCGCTCTCTGGCTCTCATGATTGATAATGTTTAATGCTTTGGACGCTGTAATGTTATCCCATTGACAGAGGGGCCTGGTGGACTACAGTCCATTGGGTCGCAGAGAGTCAGGCACAACTTAAGTGACTTAGCACGCACGCTGTGATGTTGGGATTACAGAATGCTGCTCTGTTACCAGACTGCAGACAGTGAGAGGCTTCATAGCATAGTGTCTGTAGGCGTCAGTGCTGGAGCCAGTTGTTGTCCAGTCACTCAGTCGTGTCCGACTGTTTGCGACCCCATGGACTGCAGCACGCCAGGCTTCCCTGTCCATCACCAACCCCCAGAGCTTTCTCAAACTCATGTCCATTGAGTCGGTGATGCCATCTAGCCGTCTCATCCTCTATTGTCCCCTTCTCTTCCCGCCTTCAATCAGGGTCTTTTCTAATGAGTCAGCTCTTCGCATCACATGGCCCAGCTATTGGCGCCAGTTAGCCAGGATTTTAATCCTGACTCTTGGTTTACTGTTTGAGTGACTTGGGCAAATTACTTAACCTCTCTAATGCTGCATTTTTCTCATCTGTAAAATGAGCATAATAATTCCCCTACCATTCATGTATTATGAGGATTAAGGGAGATTAATACAAGTTAATTGCTTTTGTGGCACATAGAAAACACTTAATATTACTGTTACTCTTGCTGTCTTTATTGCCAGCCTGGCTTCTCTGTCTCTCCTCGATATCCCTCCCAAAACTGATTTCTGTCTAGAATCAGGGCTACCTTGTTTATATTCCGATTTCCTCCCGGGGACCATTATAAGGTCTTGGGTTCACTGTAGACACAGATCCTGCCAAACCCCAAGCTTAATAGACTAGAAAGTCAAAGGAAAATATTTTGGTTCTCTGAAGCAGTGACTGCACCGGGATCCTGTTTCTACATCCTGCCAGCTGATATGAACGGAAGAGATGGTTCAGGCCCCGCCTGCAAACCACAACTTTGTTTTGAGCCAGCTCGACTTGACAGCTTCCCTATTCTACCTGCTGACTTCTTTAGCTCTGCTTTGGCAGCCAGAAGAGCAACTAAACCGGTTTACAGCTAGCCATTTATCACCAATAAAAGCTGAGTGACTCCTAGGAAAATGAGGATTTAAGCAGAGTTGGTCTTTTTCACTTTTCCTTTTTGTGTCTCAGACTGTAGAAAAACTGTATCCTCCTTTTATAGGAAAACCTGGTAATACATTTAAGGTCTATCCTGAAGCACTTGGATCTTTGTAGACGTGTCAGTTTCTTCTGTAATAAGCACCAAGACTTTATTTTCCCATTTTGGTTATAAACCTAAAAATATATTTACATGTTTCTGGTTCTTCCTTGAGAATGTATAAAACACAGGCTAACCTCTTCTCCCATGTGGATCATCAGGATGAATGAGACCCTCATGGGCTTGAAATGAAGAGTGTGGACTGGCGCATGGTGCGTAACTATTTTTAAAGTCACGTGTTTGCTTTTTTAGTTTTGTTTTTGCCTTCGTTTCTCCCTGTTGCTATTGATATGCCTTCTTTCTGCTTTGTTGGTTCTGATATTCTATGAACTGAAGAACCAGTCAGTCAGTATGTTAGGGAGGAATGGGCTCTGAGTATGAAACTAAGAGTAACGGGGAGTATAACCTGAGAGCCTTAGACCCACAGTGGGGCTGTTTTGCTCACCTCCTGGTCCAGGTTGTGCTCGCCAGGCAGGCTTGCTGGTGAGCTGAGGGTAGGGATTTAATCTTCTCAAGTCTTAGGGAGTCAGAGACCCTATTGAAGATGTAGTTGGAGATACAAGTCACATTTTCCTTTGGGGTTGGACTACAAGTAAAGCCCTATATCTGGTGCTTAGTTAAATTTGTTTTGATTACCTCTTTTTTTGTCCTTGTTGACTTGTTATGCAGAGAAACAAAATAGTTATAAAGTGTTTGAGCATCTCTGTTCATATAGTTGTGAAGTGTTTCAGCATCTCTGTTCACAGAAATCATTTTAACAGCTTTGGGTAGCAGTAGTGAAACTGAGTGTGATGGTTGAGTATCTGTAGGCCTGATTTGTTAGTCATCATTTACTTTGTCTCTACAGGTAGGCTTTTGTTAGGTCAGCTCATATCCAATAGAATGTGGCAGCAGCATCTACCTGAAGTCTGTTGTTTAATAGAATTGTCTCCTTAAAAGTGAAATACGTGGATAGTCCACACAGCCTTCGGTCATCCCTGCCATGCGTCGTTTTGGCTATGGATGAAAATGAATAAGCAGCGCTGGAAACCAGGGTCCTCTGGGAACATAAAAACTCTTGTGGCTATTAATGGATTTAATTGTATTTCCTTTCTGCCACCAAGATGTGCAATAACTTGTTTATGCCCTTATCTTTAATGAGGAAAATGGTTCATTAACCATATGCAAGAGCATTATCGCTTTGTTTTTATTACTTGTAGATAATCTCCTCCATCTTTCCTTTAAAAAAAAAAAACTTATTAAAAGGAGCAGCCGTAATGTTATTAAGCACTGCCCATTGATCTTTTTGGTTGACTTTTCTCTCCATGGAGGAAAAGGAAAGTACCATCTCACTGGGGAAACAAAAGTTTGGGTTGGAAATGGGACAGGATCTAAGCTAGGCTTTGGCGTAGGATTAGTTTGGTGTGCTTTGGCCTTAGGCCAGTGGTGTGTTTACTTACATTCCTGGAGGGCCTCCTCAGGCAATTTCACTGATAACCGAGTGCCACTTAAGAGAACTGATTGAGTCCATTTAAGAGAATGTTTTATAGAAAAATGACTGGGATGGTGGCTCTATCTGGGTTTGGGTTTTGTTCTGTTTTGCTTTGTTTTCTTTGATGCTCATTCAGGTATTTCCTCCTATTCTTATATCTGGAGGAAAAAAGTCAACAAGTTGCTCTAATCTCTTTAAAACCACGTGCCAGAAATGCTTTGGCTCTGGAGTCTGGTTTCTGATTTGGCTTTTCCTCACCATCAGGGTTTGGGTCTCTGTGGCTCCTCCTCTACCTATTAGTAACATCATTCAGTTGGTAGATAACACACAGACAGGAGATTTTATTTAGTCACCATTTTATTTATTTTTTCTCTTTATTTGGCCATGCTGCGTGGCATGTGGAATCTTAATTTCCTGACCAGGGATCGAACCTGCGCTCTCTGCATTGGAAGTCTTAACCCCTGGATCACCAGGAAAGTCACGCCTTATCATTTTAGACACTGAGGAGAGAGCATTTAATGTATGTACGTGTGTTTGCTCAGTTGTGTCCGATTCTTTGCAACCCCGTGGAATTTTCCCAGCAAGAATACTACAGTGGGTAGCCATTACCCTCTCCAGGGGATCTTCCCGACCCAGGGATCAAACCCAAATCTTCTGCATTGGCAGGCAGATTCTTTACCATTGCGCCACCTGGGAAGAGCATTTAATAAAACAAATAAAATCCAGCTTTCCTGGGAGTTAGGCTTCCCTCATAGCTCAGTTGGTAAAGAATCTGCCTGCAATGCAGGAGACCCCGGTTTGATTCCTGGGTTGGGAAGATCCGCTGGAGAAGGGATAGACTACCCACTCCAGTATTCTTGGGCTTCCCTTGTGGCTCAACTGGTAAAGAATCCACCTGCAACGCGGGAGACCTGGGTTTGATCCCTGGGTTGGGAAGATCCGTTGGAGAAGGGAAAGGCTACCCACTCTGGTGTTCTGGCCTGGAGAATTCCATGGACTGTATTGTATAGTCCATGGAGTTGCAAAGAGTCAGACATGACTCAGCGACTTTCACTTTCACTTTCCTGGGAGTCACCTTCTCAGGGCAAAGTGGGCAGCAGACAATAAGCAAATGAGTGAGAAAATGATAGGGAATGTCAGATGGTGAAAATTAAAGCAGGAGAGGCTTAGATAAGTGAGGCAGAGAGTGTGTTATGAAATAAGGTGGTTTAGAAGACCCAGAGAGGGGGAGTAATGGTGTGCAGCACACACTAGGCAAGCCAGTGGAGGGAGCAGTAAGTACTGGTAGGTTCCAGGAACATCCAGGAGGCCCTCAGGCTGGAGGCAAGTGAACGAGGTGGAGAATAACAGGAGAGAGAGAGAGCGAAGGGACCAGATCTGGTAGGCCTTTGTAGGACTCTGGCTTTGACCTTGAGTGAGATGAGGAAGCCACTGGGATTTCAAGCCAGAGAAGAGACATGATGATGACTTACATATTAAAATAGCCACTGACCCCTGTGTGTAGGAGAGCCCTGCGTATAGAAGAAGAGCAAGGGCGAGAGCAGGGGCTCCTGTTAGGAGTATGGAAGTGATGTGCTAGGAGCTGACGTTGGCTCCAGGCAGGGTGGTAGAGAAGATAAGTCGTCGGATTCTGGGTATGGTCTTTTCAAGCCTAAAGGATTTGCATATTTGGGATATGACAGAAGAAAAGGATTCAAGGAATGACTTCAAGATTTCATTTAACTTCCTTGTGTCAGTTTTCTGTTTTTCACTAAAAGAAATAATAATTATTGTCATCTCTTTATCGTTAAATGACATGGTTTGAGAAGGAGATCTGGGTAACAGAACTCTTCAAAGCTCTTGAGGAACTTTGTTTCTCCATTTGCCCCTTGTGATTAATTGGGGGTAAATTTCCTTGGGGATTTACTGGGTGATGGAATAATCCATAGGTTGGTGACTGATTATGTTAAAAACCTAGATAAATTCTTTTTATGCCATAGGCCTTGGTGAAGCTGTTGGAGCAGTGGCGTCTCACTGTCCCTAATTATTCTGCTGCCATGTGAGTTTGGTCTGGGAGCTCTGCTCTGATCCTTACCTGCTTGATGGTGTTTGATGAGAGAGAGAGAGCTACCATTAACAGCCACAGCACATACCTTTTGTCACTAATCCAGTGGAACTGAAAAGTAAAAAACATCTGGTTGTTCTTTCTTTCTTTCCTTTTTTTTTTTTAATGACTGGTTTTCTACAGCAGACAGCCTGTCTGTGCTTCCTAGGAGCTGCTCTATAAGGAGGAATCCTGCTGCAGAATGATCTAATTTGTGTAATCTTGAAGGTGGAGCTATTTTTGAAAGAGAACAGAAAAATAATGGAAGCTTTTGCTTGCGAATGCCATACTGGATCTTGCTGACTTAAAAGGAAAAGGGCTCAGTTAGATCTTGTAGTTTGAACTCCTGTTTCCCTCTTGTTCTGCTCACCATGTCTAGGTAATATTTATAATAGATACATTTAGGTAATTACTGTTGAAAATGGTAGCTGAGTTTTTCTTTTTTTTTTTTTTTAAACGTTCTAGATAAGTACTTTACTTGTGATTTAGGTAATGTGAGTAGTATAAAAGAACAGTTATCAAATGCAAGAATTAGGATTCTCTTTACAGTTATTTGATGGTTTGCAACTGGTTCTCAACACTTCAGATTTTATGGCCCCTTTTCTATCCTGAAATGAAATTTCCCAGATAATAAGATTTATCAACATGTGTACAGTGTCTTAACTGCAATATAAAGGAAACATACAAGGAAAGCTGTCCTGTAATACAGCAAGCATTTCTATATGTAGATTCTCCGGAGACATGGGTAAGTGTTCACCGCATGTTGGAAACCATTGCTGTCACCTGCTTGCACATGGGCTGTGGATGCGGCACCTGTAAGTAGAGACTGATTCAGTGTACCCTGTGGGGACCTCATGATACGTGGCTATATCACTGGTGACATGGTTTTCTAAAGTGGTGAATAAATCTTCATCAGATTATACACAAAACAAAATACAGTCTTTATTTACAGTAGTTACATTGGTTACATTTCTGGAAAATTCAGTGTATATTGATTGGTGGAAAATTAGTGAAGCTTCTATGTAAAATCTATTTAAATCTTAGGCTTAGAACATTATAAACTGCTTTTTATTTTCATACGTGTATGTCTGGAGACACCAAAGGCAAATGTATTATGAAGCTAATGAAACTTAAGCTTCAAGGCCCTTTATGTGTGCGGGCTACTTCCATGGCCCTATACCTGACTAAAAAAACCTTTTTATTGAAAAAGTATAACGTATGGTAGTCCTTAGAAAAGAATACACATCATCAGTACAGTTGATGAGTTTTTACACACTGAACATACCTGCAAAATTAGCACCCATTTCAGGAAACAACACATTACCAGCAGCCCAAAACACTACCTTGTCCGCCTCTGCCCGTACCAAAGATGACTAACATCCTAACTTGTAAATGCGTAAGTTAGTTCTGCCTGCTTTGGTTCACTCTTTTTTTTTTTTTGCATGTTCCAAATGCTGCCACTTTTTGAAAAATTGGAGTGTAATTGCTTTGCAATGTTATATTACTTTATGCTGTACAACAAAGTGGATCGGCTGTATGTGTGCATGTATCCCCTCCCTCTTGGACCTTCTCCCCCCGACCCTGTCCCACTCCTCTAGGTCATCACAGCACCGAGCTGAGCTCCTTGTGTTATACACCAGGTTCCCACTAGCTATCTGTTTTAGACATGGTTCAGTTCAGTTCAGTCGCTCAGTCGTGTCCGACTCTTTGCGACCCCATGAATTGCAGCACGCCAGGCCTCCCTGTCCATCACCGACTCCCGGAGTTCACTCAAACTCACGTCCATCGAGTCGGTGATGCCACCCAGCCATCTCATCCTCTGTCGTCCCCTTCTCCTCCTGCCCCCAATCCCTCCCAGCGTCAGAGTCTTTCCAGTGAGTCAGCTCTTCACATGAGGTAGCCAAAGTACTGGAGTTTCAGCTTTAGCATCATTCCTTCCAAAGAAATCCCAGGGCTCATCTCCTTTAGAATGGACTGGCTGGATCTCCTTGCAGTCCAAGGGACTCTCAAGGTCTTCTCCAACACCACGGTTCAGAAGTAGTGTAGGTATTAATATATCAGTCCTGATCTCCCCGGCGGTCCCTCCCTGTTCCCTTTCTCCCCTTGTGTCCACATGTCTGCATCTCTATTCCTGCCCTGGAAATAGGTTCATCCGCACCATTTTTTTAGATTCCACATATATGCATTAACATACAATACTTGTTTTTCTCTTTCTGACTTACTTCACTCTGTTTGATAGTCTCTGGGTCTATCGACATCTCTACAAGTGACCTAATTTCGTTCCTTTTTATGGCTGAGTAATATCCTGTTGTATATATGTACCACATCTTCTTTATCCATTCATCTGTCGATGGATATTTAGGTTGCTTCCATATCCTGGTTGTTGTAAATAATGCTGCAGTGAACATTGGAGTACATGTGTGTTTTTGGATTATGGTTTTCTCAGGGTATATGCCCAGCAGTGGGATTGCTGGATCATATGTATGGGTCTTCTGTTTTTAGTTTTTCCAAGGAGCCTCCGTACTGTTCTCCATAGCAGCTGCACCAATTTATGTATCATGTCTTTTTTTGCTCACCATAATGTTTGTTTGCCTGTGGTTGCAGCTCATATATTTTTGTTGCTATATTGTATTCCATTGTTTGAATGTATCTCAAGTTATGTAATCACTGGGCTAGTCATGTGGGAGATTTCCCATGTCGTGTATAGGGCTACTGTGGCCATTCCTACCCATTTGCTGGAGGTGATAAGCACCCTCGTACAGTTTGTTTCATTTCTTTGGAGTAGATAACCAGGAGTGGAATTAATGGGCCGTGTGAGTTCCAGGTGGGCCATGTCTCCAGCATCAGTTGCTGTTGGCATTTCATTTTAGTTGTTCTGCTCTGGAAGTTGCCCCCATGGTGTTAATTTGCATTTCCCTGATGATGTTGAGAACCTTTTTCTAAGCTTTCCAACTGTCTGGTATCCTCTTTTATGAACTGTCTGTTCAGGTCATTCGCCCATTTTTTTATCGGGTTGTCTGTTTTTTATTGACTTGTAGGAGTTCTTTTTCTTACAAATATTTTCTCTTACTCTGTGGGTTTCCTTTTTACTCTTTCAGTGGTTGTTTGGTGAACACAAGTTCCTAATCTTAAATCCGCCCAATTTATACATTTTCTCCTTTATATTTAGTGTCTTTGCTGCCCTATTTAAGAAATCTTTTTTTTTTTAATTTTAAAAATTTATCTATTCGTTTATTCTTGACTGTGCTTGGTCTTTGTGCTGCCCAGGCTTGTCTCTAGCTGTGGCAAGTGGGAGCTACTCTGTAGTTGTGATGTGCAGGCTTCTCATCGTGGCGGCTTCTTTGGTTGCAGAGCACGGACTCTAGGCATGCAGGCTTTGGTGGTTGCAGTTCCTGGGCTCTAGAGCACAGGCCCTTGCGACCCACAGGCTTAGTTGCTCCAAGGCAGGTGGGATCTTCCCGGACCAGAGGTCGAACCCATGTCTCCTATATTGGCAGGTGGATTCATTATTACTGAGGTACCAGGGAAGTCCCCTATTTAAGAAATCATAGTCCATTCAAGATCATGAAGATATCCTCTAATATTTTCTTCTCAAGCTGTATTATTTTTCCTTTCACGTTTAGATCTACGGTTCATCTGAAATTGAGGTCTACGTGTGAAGTGAAGGGTTAAGATACATTCCTCCCACAGGGATCTTCCATTAACCTTCCACCGTTTATTTAAAAGATCATCTTTTCAATGGAAATGTTCTGTCTTGATTATGATGGTGCTTACACATTTGTCAAAACTCATGAAACTGTACTCTCGAAATGGGCGAAGCTTATTATATTAAAGTTGAAAATAAAACTAAACTGAAAAAGAGACCATCTTTTCCACTGTGTGTCACCTTGATTGTAAATTACGTGACAGCTCACGTGTGAGCCTATTTTTAGACTTTCCGTCTGTAGGGTCAGTCAGGTCGTGTATGCCTGTACCAGTGTCCCCGTCTCTGTTCCTCCATCCTCACAGTAGGCCTGTTACTGAGTGATGGAAGTCTTGAGCTGTGTGTTTCTTCATGATTGCCTTGACCGATTTTTGCTCTTTCTTCCCTTAAACGTTTTAGAATCAATTTTTCAATTTCCCTGAATTCTTTTTTTTTTTTTGAGAATTTTATTAGGATTGCATTGCTCTGTGGATTAACTTGGAGTGAACTGAAATCTTTAAAGTATTGGGTCTTCCAATCCATGGATGTGTCATGTCCTTCCATTCAAATATTTAGATCTTCTTCCATTGATTTTGCACTTTTAAGATAGAAGTATTGCAAATCTTTCATCTAGTCTAATGTATTTAATATTGTGAAATCTGAGCTCTAACCGTGATTTTGTGTGCTTTCCTTTAGAGGACCCTCCAGCTTGTATAAACTTTGGCCCTAGAAGACCTGGTTCTGCCCCTGGTTAGAACATTTCCACTTACATGAATGTCGGAAATTGTGTAGAAAGGTAGTCATTTCTTAACTGTGCAGGACTCAAAGGAATTGTGGGTCGGAGGAGGCCTGGTATTCTTGTTTTTTTCCACCACTGAACGTCAGTGGAGTCCTTAATCCCTGTGACAATCCAGAAGGCCCCCTGGGGACATGTCACCACCATTATATTCCAGTTATGATAGTCCATGAAGTAAGTGGGTTTGACTTTTTTGTTTTAGGAAGAGACCTAAAATAAGCCAGCAATTTTAATGATGTCATCCCTAATCTAGACCTTAAAAATTAGCAAATGCTTAATCTTCACAGACTCCTATTTATATAGATAGACTGGTAGAGTGGATTGAACACTGGACTTGGAGCCAGAAGAGTTAAGTCCTGCCTTGAACAACAGCTGTGATTTGTTACTATTTGAGTCTCCATCTCATCAGAATGGGCAGAAGTAAAAATGACTGTCGAGCTGACTACCTAGGGGTGTTGGGAAGAACAGATGAGCAATCTGTAGATACCTTCTAAATCTTCGAGAAGATTTAGAAAAGCCCTTGAGTTTGTCTGTGAGTTTGCTGCCTGGTTTTTGCTGGGGCTGTAGGCGTGATTACCAAGGTGAAGTCTCTTGAAGTGTGAATCCGCCCAGTCTGGGGTTCTATGAGTGTGGTCACTTTAGAGATAACTTGTTTATGGAAAGTGGTGTTTGGTTTTTAAAAGGCGTGTGTTTATAGGAAGGCAGCAAGAATACTACTCTGCTGGGATTCCTATGTCTTAATTCTGGTTTTCAAAAAGAAAGTAAGCAAACCACTCACTTTGCATTTCCTTTGTCAGCTTACTGCTTAGAAATGCTGGGAGTATTCTGGTAGAATTTAAGCAAATTTTATGTTCCTCATTGAAAGTTTCCATGTGAATTTAGGTGAGACATTATTATAGTCAAATTTTCATGCATATTAATACACTATAACCCTGGGCTTCCAGCCAAAGGATTGAGAAATCCCTGGCCTGTTACTGGATGGAAAGGTGATAAGATTTTGGAATGTTGTGAGAGAAGAAGGATTCTATCTATGCAGTTTTAATAAGGAATAGACTTAATACTCGTATGATACTGAATTACAGTGTAATCTCCTCACTTCCCCCATGACCTTAAGTCTCTGTAGTTAGTATTGCCTCTGGAGTGCACCTTCTCATACACACAGGTGCTTGCTTTCTATTTATTTTTTTATGTATTTTGCCACACCTCGCAGCAGGCGGGATCTTAAGTTCCCTGACCAGCGATCGAACCCATGACCCCTGCAGTGGAAGCATGGGGTCTTAACCCCTGGACCGACCGCCAGAGAAGTCCTCAGATGCTCGTTTTAATTACATTTTGGTTTCACTTGAAGTTTCAGCATTTGATTATTTTCCAGTCTGGTTTTATTTTTTAACTCGTCCACTTCCCCTTACTAGTTTGTTTTCCCTAGTTGTCGTATTTATTTCTAGTCAAAGTTATGCACATATTTTAAGAGAGTCAAGCAGCTCTTAGGCTTCTTTCAAAAGCCGTCTTTGGCTATTATCTGGTGAATTCCAGATGTGGAAGATGGTTTAGCTTGTTCACCATCACCTCATTCTCCCAGTAAAATTGTAATTTTGGTCAGACGATTCTTCAGGGCTTGTGTTATTATGATTCTAGAAAGGAAAGTCACTGTTGTGCTTCGTCGCCAACTATGATTTGCCTTTCCTGGCCAACGTTTCGATTTCCCAAGCATTCATAGTCATCTTTTTTAGGTTTGTTTGATGACAGCTACTGTTAACTGGAAGCGTAATATGTACTGGGTGCTGCGCTAAGTGCTGTCCGAGTGCCGGTTCGTTCAATTGTCGGACAGGTGGAAGTGTGCAGAGGGTCAGGTAACTGGCTGAGGAAAGCGACATAGCCGGAGTTCAGACCCTGGCAGTCTGGCCCCAGAACCTATACTCTAAGCTACTGTGCTGCACTTTTTTCACTTTCTATTAATATGCACTTAAACATTTTTAAAAATCGAGTTAAAATTTGAATGTAGTGAATTGTACAGATCTTGGGGTTATACTTGGATGAGCTTTGACAAAAATATACATTCATGTAACCAGCACCTTAATCAAGAACGTCTGTATCACTTCCAGTCAGTCCCCACCTCTCATAGGCAATTACTGCTGTGGTTTATAGTGTCATAGATTATGTTTGCCTGTTCCTGAGTCTCATATAAGTGAAATCATAGACTACATATTCTTGTGTTAACCTTCTTTTTCCAGATGCATCCACATTGTGTGTTAGTGGTTCATTCTTTTTTATTACCAGGTAGTATTTCATTGAAGCAAATATTAGAATTTATTTATCTGTTCTTCTCCTGATGGAAAAATGTTTGCAGTAGTTTTTTTTTCTTTTATTTAAAAAATTTATTTATTTTTACTTATTTATTGGCTGCACCATGAAGCGTGTGGGATTTTCAATTCCCCAGCCAAGGATTGAACTCGTGCCCCCTGCATTGGAAGGCAGAGTCTTTTTTTTTTTTTTTATAGTGAAAACTTTTATATTTGGAATTAGCCAGCTGGACTCAGTTTAGATGATGCCAATTTTGTTGGCAACATCCAAAGCATCATAGTCAGGAGCCAGTCGAACATATGCCTTCTTCTCTCCATCAGGCCTGATCAGAGTATTGACCTTAGCCACGTCAATGTCATAGAGCTTCTTCACAGCCTGTTTAATTTGGTGCTTGTTGGCCTTGACATCCACAGTGAATACCAGTGTGTTGTTGTCTTCTATTTTCTTCATGGCTGACTCGGTGGTGAGGGGGAATTTGATGATGGCATAGTGGTCAAGTTTGTTTCTCCTGGGGCACTCTTCCGAGGATGTTTGGGCTGCCTCCTGAGCCGCAGTGTTTCGGGCCGCCGGAAGGGGGGCGACGTCCGGATCTTCTTTTTTTTGTGGCTGTGGACCTTTCAACACTGCTTTCTTGGCCTTCAAGGCCTTTGCTTTGGCTTCAGCTTTAGGAGGAGCAGGGGCTTCCTTCTTCGCCTTCGGCGCCATCTTCATGAAAAGGGGAAGGCAGAGTCTTAACCACTGGACCTCCAAAGAAGTCCCGGCAGATTTTGGCTTTTATTTATAAAGCTGCTGTGAATGTTTGTGTGTAGGTCTTTTGTGGAGTTACACTTTCCTTTCTTTGTGAGTAAATCCTTAGCAGTGGAATGGTTTATCCTTAACTTTATGAGAAACTGCTGGTTTATAAAAGGAAGTGGTCACTTAACATTCTCACTTACTGTGGCAGATTCTAAGGTGGCCCCATGATCCCTGTCCCCTGGTATTTATGCTTTAGTGTGACCCCTCCCTTTGAGAGTGGGTGGGATGTGTGACTTGCTCCTTCCTAATAGAAAATGACAGAGGTGATGGAATGGACGTGACTGTGTTACCTCATGGGCAGCTTCAAGTCCACAGGCAGCAGGAAATGTGACCCCCGGTTCAGGAACCCATGAAGAACTGAATGTTCTTCATTGCCAGCAAGCAGGTGAGCTTGGATACAGATCCTGCCCTGCTCAGGCCTCATGTGAGACCACAGACCCAGTGGGCATCTTGATTGGCACCTTGCAGAGGACTCAGCCCAGCCACACATGGGCTTCTATCCCACTGAAACTGTGAGATGTTAACATGTGTCATTGTCAGCTGCCACATTTGAGGTCATATTGTTGTGCAGCGGTAGGTAACTCATACAAACAGTGTACAGAAGTTCCTGGTGCTCTACACTTCCACCAACATTTCATTTTGTCAGTCTTTTTTAATTTTAGCCATGCGAACAGATCTGAGATGTTCGCTCCTTGTGGTTTTAATTTGCATGACTAACTGGATTTCCCAGGTGGCTCAGTGGTAAAGAAACTGCCTGCCAATGAAGGAGACTTGGGTTCAATCCCTGGGTCTGGAAGATCCCCTAGAGAAGGAAATGGTAACCCACTCTAGTATTCTTGCCTGGAGAATTCCATGGGTAGAGAAGCCTGACAGGCTACAGTCCGTGGGGATCACAAAGAGCTGGACACAACTGAGCAACTAACAGTTAATTATATTTATATCTATATTTATATTTTACCACAATTTATTCTATGCTATTCTTATAAAAACAGAACAGCTTTCTCTAAATTAGTCTTTATGAGCCATTTGAGACTAAGTTATGTATATGATTCCCTCTTTTGCGAAACATTCCCCTGAATCAAGTGCACTCCTAAATAACTACTGCATTCCCTCTTAGGCAGGTCGTTAGCATCAGTAAAACCCTCCTCTCCAGTCCACAGACCCTGCTCACATTTTGCCCGCTGCCCAGCAGCACCTCCTTTTGGTTTTGGCCCAGGATCCCATCATGGAACACGCATTGGGTCTAGTTGTCAGGTCTTTTCGTGTCCTCCACTCTGGGGTAACCCCTCCATTCTTTCTTGTCGTTCATGTCCTCAGCAGCTGTATGTTCAGGAGGATGATCTGCAAGCTGACTCTATTACTGTTGCCTCGTGCCCGGTCTCAGGTCGTGATGCTTCGATGTTCTCAGTCCGTCCCATCATAGAGCACATGGTGTTAACTAGTCCCGTTACTGGTGATGTTAACCTTGATCATCTGGTCATGTTGGTGTCTGCGTGGCATCTCTGCTTTTTCTGCTTGTAAAGGCATTGTTTTTCTTTTTGTAACTGATGAGTATTTTGTGTGGAGACAGTTTAAGATCAGGTCAATATCCTGTTTTTCATCAGACTTCAAACTTACCAGCCTTAGTGTCTTGCCTGAATCAGCAACAACTGTGTGTTTGCCAAATGGTGTTTTTTTGTTTCCATTATTCCTTCTACATTTATAAACTGTTCTGTTGTAAGGGTAAACCTTTCTCGTCTCCTTCCTTCCTCCCTCCCTCCCTCCCTTGCTCTCTTTCTTCCTTTCAGTATAGACTAATGGATTTGTGGTTTATTCATTGTGTTGTAATTTACTAGTATTATGATTTATTTTGATGCTCAGACTACCCCAGATTTGGTCAGTAAGAGCTGTTTCAGGCTGTTGCCCTTTTGTATGTCCTTTGTATTCTTTGAACACTTCTAATTTTTCTAGAACAAGATGTTCCATGCTTATCTTGTGTTTCCCCTGTCCTGGCCCAGGAATCAGCCATTTCTCTAAGGAGTCCTGGTTCTGTTAGTGGAGGTTGGCATTTAGAAACCAAGATCAGGAGTTTGTGGTGCTCACTGTTACAGGATGTCATTGCTTCTAGATCTGCTCAGAAGATGGAGCCTAGAAATGTGTGTATCTACAGCACATACCGCGCACGCGCGCACGCACGCACACACACACACACACACACACACACACACACACACACACACACAGAGTTTCTCTATTTCTGTAGAAAACCTGGATTTTTATTTTTTTTTTAAACTATAAAATACCCTGAGTTGAAACTAACATCTTCAATTCCCATATAATACCTCAGGCTGCTCTCCAGCCCTGCCCCTTTCCATGTTTGCTAGTGCCTTTTCCAAGAGTGAGAGGTCTGGCTTTCATTATCCTCAATATATTTCCTTATTTGCTGATTGTAAGTGATCTCTCAACTCCCCTGGCCTTCTCCCCGCTCTGCCATATCTGCACCCTGCCCCAGCACACCCTGGGTCCTCGAGCACTAGCAGGGAGAAGTTGGGGAACAGGGAGCCTGGCAGTAGACTTCTTAACCTTGACACTTAAGACAGCAGAGGTTGAAAGGGAGAAGCAACCCAGTTTACTCCATAAAATCTTTTTTTTTTTTTCCATAAAATCTTAAATAGTATTTGTCCCAGTTATTTACTCTTTTGTGAAAAAAAAAAAAAAAAAGAAGCCACTCTGAAAGTTAGCTGCTTAAAATTTGAACAGTGTTCTTTGGCACACAGATCTGCAGTTTAAGCTGAGCTCAGCAAAGATACTCCGCTCCGCTCGAGGTTAATTGGGCGGCTTGGAGGCTGGGGCTGGATCTGGCGCAGGCTCTTTCCCTCACTGTCTGACAGCCTGGGCTGCTGCTGGGACACCTAGAGGCGGCCTTCCCGTGTGGCTGTTTGGCTTCCTTACACCAAGGTGTCTGGGTTCCCAGGGCTGGCATCACCAGAGACAGAGAGAGCCAGGTGGAAGCCGTATTGCCTTTGCTCACATGACTTGGGACATTAGAAGCGAATCACTAAACCCAGCTCATATTCAAGGGGATCTTTGTTTTCTGCCTTTTCATGAGAGGACTATCAAAGAATTTTTAGACATGTTTTAAAACCAGTTAATTATTGATATTAAAATCTTTTCTGAATGAATGAGAGATTCTTTCATTCGTGCAGTTGAGTTTTTTTTTTAGTACTTTTCATTCATTTTGTTTAAAAGTTAAAAAATGTATCTATCTATGCTTTTGCGGGTGTGCTAAATCACTTCAGTCGTGTCCGACTCTCTGGGACCCTACGGACTGTAGCCCGCCAGGCTCCTCTGTCCATGAGATTCTCCAGGCAAGAACACTGGAGTGGATCGTCATGCCCTCTTCCAAGGGATCTTCCCAACCCAGGGATGGAATTTGTGTCTCTTAAGTCTCCTGGGTCGGCTGCTAAGTCACTTCAGTCCTGTCTGACTCTGTGCGACCCTGTAGACGGCAGCCCACCAGGCTCCCCCGTCCCTGGGATTCTCCAGGCAAGAACACTGGAGTGGGGTGCCATTTCCTTCTCCAGTACAGGAAAGTGAAAAGTGAAAGTGAAGTCACTCAGTCGTGTCCGACTCTAGCGACCCCATGGACTGCAGCCCACCAAACTCCTCTGTCCATGGGATTTTCCAGGCATGAGCACTGGAGTGGTGCCATCGCCTCTTCTGGCAGGCAGGTCCTTTACCGCTAGTGCCACCTGGGAAGCCCTGAATATGCTTTTAGTTAGATTCACAAAAGAAATCGTATAGGATACGTATCATGTACGTGTGTGTGTGTGTGTATGTATATATATACACACACACATATATATACGTATTGTTTCCGAGAAGGCAATGGCACCCCACTCCAGTATTCCTGCCTGGAAAATCCCATGGACAGATGAGCCTGGTGGGCTGCAGTCCATGGGGTCGCTAAGAGTCGGACACGACTGAGTGACTTCACTTTCACTTTTCACTTTCATGCATTGGAGAAGGAAATGGCAACCCACTCCAGTGTTCTTGCCTGGAGAATCCCAGGGACGGGGGAGCCTGGTGGGCTGCCGTCTATGGGGTCGCACAGAGTCGGACACGACTGAAGCGACTTAGCAGCAGCAGCAGCATATATGTATTGTTTCGTGAAGTCTGTTGTTTCTGTGTTTTGCTTCCTTTGTTTTCTCCTTGCTCTTCACCTTCTCATTTTTCATTACTCCCTACCAGCTAACTCGTATTTACATCCTTCTATAGTTTTCTCCATGGAACGTCCTAGGTGGCTCAGTGGTAAAGAATCCACCTGCCAGTACAGGAGACATGGGGTCAATCCCTGGATCAGGAAGGTCCCCTGGAGAAGGAAATGGTAACCCACTCCAGTATTGTTGCCTGGAGAATCCCATGGACAGAGGAACCTGGCCAGCTACAGTCCATGGGGTTGCCAAAGAGTCAGACATGACTTAGCAACTAAATAACAACAATGCGTTTTTCCTCCGTACTCATGTACACACACACATGCATAGAGTGACTGGGGAGAGCTTTTAACAAAGGGAGTCATATTAGAACTGTCTTTTGCATCCTTACTCATTGAGCACCTTGGAGGAATTCCTGTTAAGTCAAGAGATTTTATTCTATTTTGTTCTTCTTAAGGGCTGCACATATTCTGTTTTCTGATTTGGTTATTTGACCATGAAAGGATAGGAGACTAAGCTCAACAAATAGGAATGGAGAGGGACAGGCTTTAAGGAAAAAGTAATCAGGAAGAGAGAGAGGAGTATTCGATCAGTATTCTCGGGGTCTCAGACCAAACGAGCCACACAAGGGGACAGGAGGTTGGAAAAATGCTGTGGGGAGGCATGTTGATGGATTTTGTCTGAGAAATGAGTGTTTCTGTGTACATTAAAATTGCCTACCAGGCATCTGAAGGCACAGGACACGCACTCTGGTCCAAGGAGAGGATTGGGGCTGACAGACAGAGCTGTGAAATGGGTGATCACTTGAGAGAGAGCTGTGGCTTGACCAATATGTGCTGTTCGAGGGAGACTTCATGACACCAGGGTCCTGTGTGTTTACAGCTGATGCATTGCGTTCTGTCCATTTTTCTTGAAGCAGAATTTTTATTTTCATTTTATGTGTTGTAGACTGAGAGAACCTTCTGCTAAATAGAGCTGTGTGAGTTTGCTAGTCTTTTGGAGACACATAAGACGTTGAAAATTTGAAACCAGAGATGCCTGATGGGAACTTCCTTAATCTCTTCTCTCAGATCAAACCAGCCCAGGCTGCATGAGGTAATTAACATCATTGAATGGCTGAAGAAAGGTTTTTTTTTTTTCCCCTCTTCCCTTTTATGTTAGAGAACGGATTTGTAATACAGCTAAGTAATGGATGCAAAATGAATAGAGCAGACAAATGAATCTGCCAAGGCTCTAGAGCTGATTACCACACCAGTTCCTTTGGGATGAAGATGGTGATGATGTTTAAAATACTGGTGGCCTTGAAGTCAGCAGTGGAGAATTAAAATGCCATCTCCTTTTAGGGAACAAAAATCTTGTTCTCCATACGCCCCACTGGCTCCTGAAAAGTTGAAGGGTAATTGTTCTTCTTTTCTACTTTCAGATTGGGTTCCTGAAGCTCAAAGCTAGGCTAGCCCACAAGTTCCATGTCAGTGGTAAAGTTGAAGTGATAAATGTCCTTCGGATTTAACTTTGATGGGGGGGTGTGGAGAGAGTGAAGGGTGCTCTAGTTATTGTTCTTTCTCTTTGGTCTTCCCCCCCCCCTCCCCCCAAGATAACATCTGTAGACAACACCAGATGTCAACTATTTGTCAAGTGTGCTCAGAAAACTACCAACATGAGTATGATCCAGGCCTGGCCATAAAGAGCTCATTGTCTTGGTGGAAACAGCTGACAGTTGTGCAAAGCAGGTTGGAATGAGCGACACACAGAGGTACATGCTGTGGTGATACAGGAGAAGAGGGCATTAATTCCTCTGTAGAACCTGGCATTTGAACTGGAATTTTTGCTTTCAGCTTCTTGATGTGGGAAATTTCAGAAATATACCAAAGTAGAGAAAGCGTGATGAATCCCTGTGACCTCACCTCCCAGCTTCATTATCAGCTCAAGGTTGTTTCATCTGTATCCCCACCTCCTACCCTACTCGCACCTCCAGATTATTGAAGCACATCCCAGATGACATAGGATTTCTGCTGTAAAAATTCAACATATCTCTAAGAAGTGGGGGCACATTTTAGAAGCATATAACTACAGTGCCTTTATCCCTCGTAAAATAATTGACAGTAAGTCCCTAATATTGACTCCTTATAGTCAGTTGAACTGTATTTTATAGAGAGATTTTTCTAGTGGGAAGAATTTTGTTACTGGGAGAAAGGGAATTCAGGTTGCGGGGAACGGTTCTTGCAGAAGCAGGGAATATGCGTAAGTGACAGGTGGTATGAGTCTGGTTTAGGGCTGCAGCGACGGACGTGGAGATAAAATGGCAGAGGTGAGTCACTGTGCAGGAAAAGTCAATGGAATTGTACTGTTGCAGCCGGCAGGTGTATCTTCCCTCTCTTTCTGGGTAACAGTACTGAGTGGTCATTTCGAGCCATACAGAACAGGGTGGGCAGACCACGTCCTACTCCCAGCCAGGGTTTTGTAAATGAAGTTCTGGGCACACAGCCACATCCATTCCTGGGCATATGGTCCACAGCTGCTCTCGCCCCACAGAGGCAAAGTTGAGTGGTTGCAACAGACACCCTGTGACCTGCAAAGCCTCAGATACTTACTGTTTACCCTTTATAGAAAAAGTTTGCTGACCCCTGTTCTAGAAGAAACTGGGTCCTGGGTTTAGTGCTGTCAGAAGGCTATGTTGAATGTTCTGGTGAGGAGCAGCTGTGGCTTTGTGAGGCTTAGGAGTGAGAAGGGTGGGAATTTGTTTAGTTTTGACTTCCTCATTCACTTGATAGCCTGAGAAAGTCCATATCTCTAAGAATTTCTCTGTCTGTTTGATTTGATCTTGTTTATTGTCTTTCCTACCAGTCAGGGAATTTTGCCTATTTTGTTAGCTACTCCATCCCCAGGGTCTGGATTAACGCCAGATGCTTAGCAAGCACTCAGTAAATAATTGTTGAATAAATAGGTGAATGCATTAGTGTTTTTGCTCCGCTTCTGCCTTAGATACATTTGGAGCTTCTTGGGGGACAAGAAGGATGTATTCTTAGGTGCCGGTGCTATTATGTAAATGCGGTATAATTTCCTGCCACCAAAGTTTAGGACAGTGTTTCATCAATACAATCGAGTCTTAAGCAGCAACTAAAACTAGTAATTATGGAGAGTGTAGAAATGTGGGAACATGTTTATAGTGGAACAAAATCTTATGCACACTGCCTCTCTGAAATATATATGAATACGGACAAAGACTGGAAAATAACGCAAAATGAAATGATTGTTTTAAGACAGTGGATTTTTTGGATAGTTTTTCTCTCTGGATTTTTCTTTAATGCTGTTGTTTTCTCATATTTTCAATAATGATTTTAAAAATGCATAGTTCTTCTATGCCTTCCACGCCCGCCCCATACACATACCTCTGCAGCATGTCTAGAAATGTAACCATTAGTTTGGGTCACAAATAATGCAGTAATCAGAAATTAGAGTTAGTATTGGGAAGGTGGGTGGGCATTATGGGTGCATGTTTCACTTTATCCCCTGGGTAAACTGCTGCCGCATACCTCCCAGTAGGATATGCCTGTGCGCTTTCTTGGTTGGAGCCTGATTTGGGTGTATATATAAGCTTACATTTAGACAGAAGCCCTTTTATTTGAAAGGGAACATGAACGGGCATGGTAGGAAGGAGTGGTCTGGGTGAGAGTATCTTACGTTTGTGTTTTCTGAGAGCTGGGCTCCCCCTTCCTCTTATTCTGAGATGCGTGTTCTGCCAGGTTTTTCTTTTTCCACATTTTCTTGAGGATATAGTCATTTGGAGCAGTCACGTGGTTTTCTTCTCATTTCACTTTCAGGCTTCCTTTAAAAACATGAATAGGGGCTTCCCTGGTGGTCTAGTGGTTGAGAATCTGCCTTGCAATGCAGGGGGCACCAGTTCAATTCCTGGTCAAGGAACTAAGGTTCCATTTGCTGTGGGATGTGGCCACCTCCCAAAAATTTTTTTTAATTAAAAATGAAATCCGTGGGTAAATCTTTTCTTTGTTCTTCAGTTTCTCCATGTGCAAAATTGTTGTTCTCTATACATCTTCCAAGGATGTGGTACATTTATAGCCCTTTTATTTAAATAGGTGTTTGTTCTACATAATTATGTTTCTAGGTTATATAGGGTTGGTACTTCAGCCGTGGCCTCTAGACTTTGTCTGAGTGTCTTGTCAGGGGCTAGAATTCTGCATTGCAATACAGAAAGATCTCACAATTTCAGAAGTCTACTCTTTAAGCGAATGTTACTCCCTTAAAGAGAGTAATGGAGCTTCCCAGGTGGCTCACTGGTAAAGAATCTGCCAAGCAGGAGACCTGGGTTTGATCCCTGGGTTGGGAAGATCCAGGGAAGGAAATGGCAACCCACTCCAGTATTCTTGCCTGGGAAATCCCATGGATAGAGGAGCCTGGTGGGTTATGGGGTCGCAAAGATTCAGACATGACTTGGCTACTAAACTCCCACCAAAGAGAGATAATTGAAATATCACCTCTCAGGTTTAGCAAATGGTAAGATGATGAAGGATTTTTCTCAGTTCATTCAAGGTAAAACTCAGTCTTTCTAGTGGTCTGCAAGAGCCTATGTGATAAGACTGCCTGCCCCAGGCGCCTTCCCCACCCCACCCCCAACTTGGACCACCTGCCGATTTTTCATAGGTCACTCCGTTCTCACCTGGGCTTCTTGCACTTCCTTGAAAATATCAGACGTGACCTGCCTGTCTGCACTGCCTCCCCAAGTGGATGCAGGGCTCATTCTCATTCTTTGTTTGCTCAAGTGTCACCTTCCCGGCGAAGTCTCCCCTGAGCCCTCCTTCCCCCACACGGTTCCTGCTTCTTTTTGTCCATAGCAGCTGTCAGCCTCTAATGCACTATATTGGAGAAGGAAATGGCAACCCACTCCAGTGTTCTTGCCTGGAGAATCCCAGGGACAGCGGAGCCTGGTGGGCTGCCGTCTGTGAGGTCGCACAGAGTCGGACACGACTGAAGCGACTTAGCAGCAACAGCACACTGTATAATTTCCTCATGTATTATGTTCGTTGTTTACTGTCGCCTCCCGTCTCATTGGAATTGAGAACTTCCAGATGTACAGACTGGATTTAGAAAAGGCAGAGGAACCAGAGATCAAATTGCCAACATTGTTGGATCATAGAAAACGCAAGGGAATTCCAGAAAAACATCTGCTTCATTGTTGACGCTAAAGCCTTTGCTTGTGTGGATCACAACACACTGTGGAAGATTCTTAAAGAGATGGGAATACCAGACCACCTCACCTGCTTCCTGAGAAACCTGTATGCAGGTCAAGAACCAACAGTTAGAATCAGACATGGCACAGTGAACTGATTCCAAATTGGGAAAAGAGTACATCAAGGCTGTATATTGTTACCCTGCTTGTTTAACTTACATGCAGAGTATATCATGTGAAATGCCAGGCTGGCTGAAGCACAAGCTGGAATCAAGATTGCTGGGAGAAATATCAATAACCCCAGATATGCAGATGACACCACACTAATGGTAGAAAGTGAAAAAGAACTAAAGAGCCTCTTGATGAAGGTGAAAGAGGAGAGTGAAAAGCTGGCTTAAAAGTCAACATTCAAAAAACTAAGATCATGGCATCCAGTCCCATTCAGTTCAGTTCAGTTCAGTCGCTCAGTCGTGTCCGACTCTTTGCGACCCCATGAATCGCAGCACGCCAGGCCTACCTGTCCATCACCAACTCCCAGAGTTCACTCAAACTCACGTCCATCCAGTCGGTGATGCCATCCAGCCATCTCATCCTCTGTCGTCCCCTTCTCCTCCTGCCCCCAATCCCTCCCAGCATCAGAGTCTTTTCCAATGAATCAACCCTTTGCATGAGGTGGCCAAAGTACTGGAGTTTCAGCTTTAGCATCATTCCTTCCAAAGAACACCCAGGGCTGATCTCCTTTAGAATGGACTGGTTGGATCTCCTTGCAGTCCAAGGGACTCTCGAGAGTCTTCTCCAACACCACAGTTCAAAAGCATCAATTCTTCAGCGCTCAGCTTTCTTCACAGTCCAACTCTCACATCCATACATGACCACTGGAAAAACCATAGCCTTGACTAGACGGACCTTTGTTGGCAAAGTAATGTCTCTGCTTTTGAATCTGCTATCTAGGTTGGTCATAACTTTCCTTCCAAGGAGTAAGCGTCTTTTAATTTCATGGCTGCAGTCACCATCTGCAGTGATTTTGCAGCCCAAAAAATAAAGTCTGCCACTGTTTCCACTGTTTCCCCATCTGTTTGTCATGAAGTGATGGGACCAGTCCCATCACTTCATGACAAATAGATGGGGAAACAGTGGAAACAGTGAGACTTTATTTTCCTGGACTCCAAGATCACTGTGGACAGTGACTGCAGCCATGAAATTAAAAGACACTTGCTTCTTGGAAGAAAAGCTATGACAAATCCAGACAGTGTGTTAAAAAGCAAAGACATCACTTTGCTGACAAAGGTCTGTATAGTCCAAGTGATGGTTTTTCCAGTAGTCATGTACAGATGTGAGAGTTGGATCATAAAGAAGACTAAGCACTGAAGAATTGATACTTTCAAATTGTGCTGGAGAAGACTCTTGAGAGTCCCTTGGACAGCAAGGAGATCAAACCAGTCAATCCTACAGGAAATAAGCCCTGACTATCCATTGAAAGGACTGATGCTGAAGCTGAAGTTACAATACTTTGGCTAATGCGAAAGTGATGCGAAGAGCCAACTCATTGGTAAAGACCCTAATGCTGGGAAAGATTGAGGGCAAGAGGAGAATGGGGCGACAGAGGATGAGATGGTTGGATGACATCACTGATTCAAAGGACATGAGTTTGAGCAAACTCTGGGAGATAATGAAGGACAGGAAGGCATGCTGCAGTCCGTGGGTTGCAAACAGTTGGACGTGACTGAGCACGGCTGTACAGCTCCTTTCCCAGTTGGAATGGAAGCTCCATGAGGGTAAGGATTTTTGTTGGTTTGGTTCACTCTTGCACCCCTAGTGGTTAGAGTAGGGTCCGCTGCACAGTAAGTGCTTGGTAGAAGGAAATGGCAACCCACTCCAGTATTCTTATCTGGAGAATCCCATGGACAGAGGAGCCTGGCAGGCTACAGTCCATGGGGTCGCAGGAGTTGGACACAACTTAGCAACTAAAGAGAGAGAGAGAAATATTTGTTGAATGTTTGCAGTTTCTGGGACCCTGAGTTTCACTTTCCACTTGGAATTTTACTTACATAATTGTTATTACTCTACCATTTTGACCCCATGGATGCTCTGTTTCCCCTTTAATGAAAAAGATGAAAACATCTTCTCTTGGTTCTGCTTTGGCGTAACTGAGATTGGCAGGGAGTTCAAGGAAACGTTTTGAGTGCTAAGAACAATGGAGAAATGAGTACAGAAGATGCAAAGATGTAAGAAGTCTAGCTTACAGTGATGACTCTGAAATCTGCCATAGTTAACTGGCTCTGGTATCTTACACACCCTGTGCTAGTCTCCCTTCTTCTGAGAAGTCTACTCTTGGCCTCAGCGGACTCGTGCTGACCTTGTCTAGATCTCCAGCACGTGGCTTCATCTTATCATCCACTGCTAAAGCGCTCCCTGCTGGAGCGTCTTCACAGCTGTCGTTGAGACTAGCGGAACTCTCGGTTTTTTGGCCACCTTGAGAAATGGCACAGACTGAGTCACTTAAACAACAGACGTTTGTTTCCTTGCCATTCTGGGAATCCAAGATCGAGGTGCCGTCCGCTGGGGCCTCCCATCCTGGCTTGTAGATAGCCACCTCCTCACCATGTACTCCGTGGGCCTGTCCTCTGCGTACACTTAGAGAGGGAGAGAGAGCTTCAGTATCTCCTGTTGTTGTTCTTCAGTCACTTGGTTGCATCCAACTCTTGGTGACTCCCTGGACCATAGCCCGCCAGGCTCCTCTGTCTGTGGGATTCTCCTGGTAAGAATACTGGAGTGGGTTGCCATTTCCTCCTCCAGGGGATCTTCCCAACCTAGGGATGGAACCCATGTCTCCTGTGTCTCCTCCATTGGCAAGTAGATTCTTTACCACTGAGCCACCTAGGAAGCTCCTGGTATCTCTTACTCTTCTTATAAGGACGCCAGTCCTGTTGGCTTAGGGCCCCACCTAATGACCTCATTTAACCCAGATTTCTTCCGTAAAGGCCCTGTCTCCAAACGCAGTCACCTTGGAGGTCAGGGCTTCAAGATGAGAATTGGGGGTGTGGGTAGGGGAGGAGACAGTTCAGTCCGTAAGTGGCATTGCTCTGACTGGAGCGAATAACATGCTTCATTCAGGTGAGACAGCACACAGGTGGTATGGCCTTCTCTAGTATTTTAGCTGACATTTATTGAACTAAACTAACTGTGTCCCAAATTGCATGGTCTGTGCAGGACATACCCTTTCCTTGCCATCCTGAAGCCCACAGCTCAGCAGAGGAGACAGAGCAGGGTGACGCGTACTATGAGGGTGCATATAGGTGTCAGGGAACGCATCCTTGAGAAGCTCTCTATAATATTCTTGCAGACCTGTCAGTAAATATATCCATGGTTACAGCACCATAGCGTACAATGTAATAATACAGTAACAGTTCACACATACAGTAAACAGGAGGGCGGCTCCTGCCAACTCCAGCCTCAGTCCTCTTCCTCGTCTTTGCCTGGCTTTAGTCCTCCAGCCTCTCTCCTCAACCTTTACCTCCCCAACATCCCCTGTTATTTTAATAATCAATGACTTTTCTCCTCATTCTCTGTTGAAAGTTACTGGGTTGTGTTTTTTTTCCTTATTACTTTTCCTTAACAAGTTGAGTTGAACATTTAGCTTTCTGTTCTCATCTCATAGCTTTCTGCAGGGGCAGTTCCTGGTGCTCAGGGAGAGCTGTTCCCATCAGAGCCTCCTGTTTGCCACGAATAAAGGCCGAAGGAGATTGTCAGCCAGCATTAATGCCCTGTTTATAAGATGGCAATTACTGACACAGCATTTTGTGAGGTTCTTACTATATAAATAGCACAAGTGATTTGACAAGTTATGACTCCAGAGAATTCCACACACTGTAAGCCAATATTTCGTTTTCCTTCTCAAGAGGATACACATGCCATTAAATGAAGTTTGTTTCGCCTGCCATGCATTTTAAGCTGAGCTGGCCTTCCTGCCTCTGCTTAGCGCGTTTTTGAGAGAGTCACCAGTTTCTCTAAGAGCATGGCCATCGAGGGAGCAGCCTCATTCGGCCTCAGTCTCATTAATGCTTCATGGTCTTGAAATAATAAGAAAGCTCTTATCACTTACTGCTTCCTGACCCTGTGATAAACCACTGAAGCTCCTACCAAACACCTCCTGATTTTCGTGGCCTGCCTTTAGCGCATTGCACGCTCCGTAAGATACTCGGAGGCTGATAGATACTCTCTGTGGTCCTTCTCTTTCCCGTCGGTTCTGTCCCCACGTCTTTGTGTCTGATGTTTCTGGTCCCAGACAGGTGACCTGCTGATGCGTTAAGCTGAACTTATCTTCAACAGCTTTTACGATTGTGTAGTAGAGGCTTTTTAAAAAGGTTTTAAATCTCTTTCTCTTTTTTCTTTCCCTACTATCCTTTCTTTTTATCTTTCTAGTCCAGTTTTCCTTGTCCATTTGTCCCTCTGTCCTCTGTCCCTCCACCTGATACTTGTTGAACATTGGCTAGGTAATTGTTACTGTGGAACTTTCTTGGTCCTTGTGACAGTAGCTGTGGCCTTCACATACTTTTTTTTGTCTCTGCAACCCATTTTCCTTTTCCATGGTCTCATGGAATATTTTCTGATACTCTGACAGCTGTTGCTTGTAATTAGTGAAGTTAATTTCTTCAGCAGATGATTCTCTTTTCTCTGTTACTAGCTTTCAGATTTTACTGGCCTTGTTTTGTAAATAGGTCTATCACAAAGGGT